>NC_042293.1:6572461-7912461 GCF_901000725.2 Takifugu rubripes | reverse complement strand
ATCAGGGCAGGAGCATTCTCTTCTATTTTTTACTGTATGTGCTACATGCTCCAATGCCCACAATGAATAGTTCCCTAAAGAGTACTGGAGAGGTCTAAAAATGACAGACAAATGACAGAGCCATATGCCATTTTCCAGTAGGAAGGACACAACAGTGACTTCCCAGTATATACTGGTAATCAACAGCAACACTTTGCTACTTCAGATGAAACAACACAACAGCCCAACCTTGGTTGCGCAATAATGTTTGTGAGCAGTGAGAGATTTAAACTCCTTTAATGGGTGGGCGGGTGGGTTAAACCAATCATTCAACACCAAGGTGGCATAATCTGATTGCAGATTGATCTCTATAGTATAAACAAGCACCAGTGGGGACCATCTTGGTTCTAGACATGTCTACATAATCTCTTTCCAGTGCCGTTAATGTGTTTTGTGGGTCATGTGAGTTTCCGTCGCTCCCGTTTCCGTGCTGGTGTCACAGACAGTAAACCCAGCCAACAGCTGCTTTGACTTGATTTACCTTTCAGTGTCCCTGTGTTCACATGCACTTACAGTAGCTACAGGACCATGACTTCTGCTTGTAACCATGGTAACACAATCTCAAAAAGAGATTTGAACTTGAGCATTCCGGAGTGTTCAGGTCCAGCAGAAATGCGCGCTGCCGTCGTTCCAGCCTGCTTGCAGGAGGACGGCGCGTGGATTATGTAAGGCTCATCTGCACCCGTGCAGGACTGAGACGCGAGGTTCTGCTGCCGCCAGGAGGAACAGAGGAGGGCCACCTTCCTGAGCAGCAATAACAGTGGAAATGCTGAGTTTCCAGCTGTCGCCGTCCATCCAAATCAAAGCTGCTGTGGCTCTTTGTGCGGCTTCTTCCAATCACTGGAGCAGATTACAGCATACCTCATCAGTTCCACAATGGCAGTGGATTTGAAGGGAATTAGTTTGTCAGGGGGCAATCAGTGCCAAATTGATCCTCTTCATGCTTTGGTTCACCCTTAGCCATTAGTTAACCATGATTGTCTCATCCCTCTAACAAGTCCCCGTGCAGCACATTTGGGCTCTGAAAGATCTTTCTGTGCTGGAATAAAGCAGCACCACTCTCATCTGAACATGCTCCTACGTGCTCAGATGTATGTGGGTGCATCTGCGTTGGGTTCTGGGGTCGTGATTTTCGTTGCTCAGGCTTCAAAACCTTCAGGGTGATTTGAATTTTTGTCCTCTGTAGTGCATGAATGAGGCGACTGGGCATGTGATATACATTTTGTTTGAAGTCGAGTGTCCTCTTTCATTATCTGTGGGGATTTCCATTGGAAACATGTGCATGGTGTCAGGTGGTAGAGGTTATTATCAATGCTTCCGCTCCTTGTAGACCGATAAGGTGGCCAAGCTGATCAATGGATTGTTGCGCTCTGCATATCTGAGCCTGGAAGCATTGATTTCTGGGATTAATGTCGGCCTCAGAGGGATGGAAGTCAGTCAGATAGTGGTTTCTGTAATTATATGTTTACATGTGGCCAGAGTGGAGGAAGATGCAAATGCACAGGATTTTTTTTCTGATTTGACATGTGCGCAAGTAACATGACAGTAACATGGATATTCTTGATTTATATCAATATTTTCAATGCAGGTGACAGGCAGGATTTTCATAAATAAAAAATGTATGGCAAGTTCTCATTGTCAGACTGAGCGCTCAGATCCTCGCTGGCAAATTGGTGAACCTTTCATGTTCGTTCTAATGTTCTGACCAGTCCTTGTAGAAACCCAGTGCCTGACCCCCAAACAGAGAGTAGTGACAGGAAAAATGTCCCCCTTAACAGGCAGGAACCATGAGCAGGGCTAGGCTCAAATGGGCTGAAGGAGGGTGAGAAGGAGGAGGAGAAGGGGACACGGGGCAGGGGCACATGCATGATGCAAAGAAATCCATGAGACTTTATGATATTGTCATGGTTTGTACTGTTTGGGTTGAGGGGTCAAAGGTCAGTGCACAACAATGGAGTCTAACACCTGTAGATAGATATAGAGAGAGAGGAGAGGACAGGAGAGGAGAGGAGAGGAGAGGAGAGGAGAGGAGAGGAGAGGAGAGGAGAGGAGAGGAGAGGAGAGAAAGAGAGGAGATCATAGGAGAGGAGAAGAGAGGAGAGGAGAGGAGAGAAGAGGAGAGGACGAGACCAAGCTAAGAGGAAAACGGTTTAGTGGATCATGTTTCTCTACCGCAGCAGCCTCGATTTACAATTAATTCCGATGGTCAGCTGACCCTCTCCGAACTATGACCTGAGCTCTGTTAAGGACTGTAGCTACAGAAGTAGTAGGAGGTTTATCAAAGAGAAAGCTTTACACTTAATCTTAAAAGTACCATGTACTGTACATTATCCTCAAAATGTCCCACTTGTGGAAGTCAGTGGTCATGGAGAATGCTCACTCATGACCATTTTTGTGGTATGAATACAAGCCAAATTTGTCTTCTCCAACCTCTGACCATCTACCAGTTGAATAATTAATGTCAGTGTTTGCCTCTATTAATTGGTGGAGGAGCAGCTGATGCAGATTCTTGTGAAGGGCAATGATGCAGTGGCTGAAGATAAGCCCTGTGAGTAATTACTATTGACATTCTTTTAGAGGTAAGCCACAAAAGAGTTCCTGTGGGGTATTGGGCTTCTTCTTTTCCTGACAATTAAAGGGTAAAGCAGAATGGAGAAATGCTTCAAAGACCCACTTCTCCCATTTGAAGAGATGTATGTAAAAATAAAAACATTATTATACTTGGGTTGTCTGTTTAAAACCCCGTCTCTGCACTTTTAAAACGAACGGGTCGATAAGATGGATGAATTAGAAGTGAAAATCAAATCGCTCACAAGGGGACAAGTGAAAGTTAGCCTAATCTTATACACGGCGTCGCCCTTGCTCTGGTTGCAGATTAATAGTAATGAGCCCTGCAAAGGAAAACAAAGGACAAAACTTAGACACTCAAGAGCACACAGAGTACACACATGACTAACGATACAGGCTACATAAGAAAGGAATTTAAATGCAAGAATGCGAACTCCAGTACACGTTAGCATGTGTTATATTAAGATAAACTGCCTCTTATTACATGCCATTTTGTCCTGTGTCTGAAGTGTTTTTTTGTTTTTGTTTTTAATTGTGACTTTTAAATCCTACTTGAATTGAAGGTGGTCACTGCTGTTGTGCTACGGTGATCCAGTGGTAACAAACTGGGAAGCAGCGAAGTGAAATGACTCATAGCACATCCAGCTGAAGCGGCCCCCTCCTGTCAAGTGGAATCTGTCATCATCTGTCGTCCCTGCTGTCAAGATCGGTAATTCCACTTCTTCTGCCAAATGTCCATGTATCAGTCCTGATATCAGCCTGATCAGGGCTAGATATTAGACACCGCTACAGACAGCATGTGTGAGCGCTGAAATATTAGCCAGTCCGACGATGTGTGACCAGAACAGCTAGTTGAGAAGATAATTCACATCGGCTTTATTGACAACTGAGTGAGATGTGCTAAACTGGTATCATCCCGACATTTGTCTTGATTGCGTTGTTTATGTTTGCCTTTGAACATGCGCCATTAACTCGTTGTCACCTTTATTATAGCGCAGCGCCACCGCCATGTGTTTGGCATATGCTTCCATCAAACTCTCATTGACCTTGCGGCTGATTATGTCCTGCTCGGTGAGATTAGCTTGAGAGATTTCCCGCGTACGATAGCGCGGCCAATGGCGGCGCAATGATGATTAACGGTCCAAACAAACAGTTGACCTCCAGGCTCAGACAAGCTTGACTCCATTCTGATCTTCAGGTGTGGAAAACAAATCTGTACATTTGAAATAAATGTTCTTCTCAAAGTCAAAAACATATTTAGCCACTGAGAGGGTGATCTCCTTTACACGGCTGATGTCTCTCCAGCATAAGAGCGGGTTTAATGAACACCATTTAAAAACGCTAGCGCTGAGGAATAGTCTGGGGTTGGGCGCTGTCACTCCAGACAGGGTCACAGGCGTCCTGCAGAATAGGATTAGATGCAAGTCTTTTTGGAGGATGATCCAAAATCCCTTTTATCCAAAGTAGTTAGCACCGTTGTCTCACAGCAAGAAGGTTCCAAATTTGATTATCCTGGCATGGTTCTCTCCGGGTGCTCATTCTTCCTCCTGCCTGTAAGTGGGTGACGCTACAATGACCTTACATGTGAATGAGAGCAACAATCGTCGTCTGTTTCTAAATCTTAGACCTGGGATGAGCATGTCCAGGCCACACCCTGCTGCTTGTGACCGCATTAAGGGAGAAACGTGGTGATGGATGGATGGATGGATGGATGGATGGATGGATGGATGGATGGATGGATGGATGGAGGCGTGAGTGTGTGAGTGAGGTGAGTGTTCTGTGATGGACTGGTGATGGGCTGGAGATGGACTGGTGATGGGCTGGTGATGGGCTGGTGATGGGCTGGTGATGGACTGGTGATGGTCTGTGATGGGCTGGTGATGGACTGGTGATGGGCTGGTGATGGGCTGGTGATGGGCTGGTGATGGACTGGTGATGGGCTGGTGATGGGCTGGTGATGGACTGGTGATTGGCTGGTGATGGACTGGTGATGGGCTGGTGATGGGCTGGTGATGGACTGGTGATGGTCTGTGATGGGCTGGTGATGGACTGGTGATGGGCTGGTGATGGGCTGGTGATGGACTGGTGATGGTCTGTGATGGGCTGGTGATGGACTGGTGATGGACTGGTGATGGACTGGTGATGGACTGGTGACCTGCACAGTGTGTGAGCTCTCACGCCACTGTTTTTTTCTGAACTTCATGGTGAGCGTCACGCTGGATAAATAAACCCTGGTGATACCGGCATGACCATGATCATTGACATCAGAGAGATTTTCACAGTTTGTTGATGTGAGCAGAACAATGTATATATCCTATGCAGCTTGAACGCATCATGGTGTGGCTATAAAGCTTGGTAAGGTAGTTTTACTGAGAAAAAGAAGTCTGTTAATAGTAAAACATTTTAAATATATATTTGAATACATTCAAAAAAGCCCTAATGTTTAAATATTGATTTTAAAAAACTGAGCTACTGCTGTCACTTTAGTTTAAAACTTCCTTTAAAAGATTTCTCTGATTGGCTGACAAACAAGGAAGCCTAGAATGTTTACTGGGCAGAGAAGAGTGAATCAACTTAAACTTTAAGGGGATTATTTAGTGGTGTTGCTGTGGGTCCTGTGACACCCCCCCCACAATGAAAATGCTCTTCCCACATGTGTCTATTATTTAGAACAGCATTACATCTACTATACTGTACATTTCAAATCCCTGACTGCAACTGTGGTGTCATTAACTATACACAATCATGCTCTTTTTTAAATTCAGGTTGGTTCAGTCCGTACTTCAGTCTCACCGCAGCCTGTTGGAGAACAGTCATAAGCAACAATATACAGTTATATATATAATATATATATATAATATATTATATATATATATATATATATAATAGCTCCAGACAGTGGAGACACATCAGTCTGGAACCTTTTTATGCCTTTTTCCTCTCAGAAGAGTGGATATACTCCATTATGACTACTGGCAGGAAGTTCTTGTTCTAGGAATTGTGGTTCTGAACTTTAGAGGGGTCATTTATCTCCTGGTTCTGGGAAAATGCTTTTGGTAAATGGCAAAATTCCAGACAGCTTGCACAGGACAGAACTCCACAGAGAAAATGCTCCCGAGTGCCAAAAATTTCCTTAGCGTTCTTCATAGCCTGCAGACCAAAACAGAAGAAGGACGCTGTTCGTGAATCCGTGACCCTCCTCAAACATTTGCCACGTCACTTTCATCCCTAAAATTTTCCTCTGAATAGTTTTGTTTGACCAAGAATCAATGGAATCCTACACAATGGAATTCCATTGATTAGGAGAAGTAGGAAGAGACACGCAAACGCTCTCCCTCTGAGGTCAAACTTCTCTTCTATTGTACTTCTGCAAAGGTCTTTCGATGTCGGCTGCACAAAGAAGCCAAGATGAGTTTTAAATGCGGAAGATGAAGAGCAATCCTTTTTAATAGAGGGGCAAATTTGCAAGGTCAAAGTTTTACACAGCTCGCGGCTGCTCCAGGTCTCCTTTGCTCAGGCAGCTAATAATGTACATCTACAAAAACCTGAATTGGTGAAAATCTGCAATCCAAGCTGCAGCATTTAAAATTCAAATGGACGGGGACAAATGGGGTGCTGCGTAGGAGAGCACTGTCTGTTTGCCTTCATTACAGGTTTAATAAAGTTTTCCTCCATGTGATTGATATTTGTTTTAATTCTATTCAAGCACTGAGTTAACAGGCCACAATAAATATTTAATAATATCGGCGAATATTAATAATTGCCTGTGTGACGGTAATTGGAAAGCGGTAAAATCGCCCCCATTCTTCTCCGTCTGTATGAGAGGGGAGAAAGATCTATGTCTGCCATCAGTAACAGTGGCGAAGAAATAAGTCAAATGTCTTAATCTCTAATACAGCTCATTACAATGCTTGATGACAAATATAAATGAGAGAAGTATAAATTAACCTGAGCGCCCAGCTCTGATAAAAAAATCTGCTGCTGCACTGCTTGTGTGACTCCTGGAATCAGAATCAAAGGTCTCATTTTCACAACATCTTTGCACAGAAGAGAACTCAACGATGGCTAAACTGGCCCCCTCCAAGCTGGCATGAAGGCAGGGTTCTAATTGCAAGTGCAGGAAGTTAAAGCTAAAAGCTCCTGTCCATGCATTTGTTACTTCCAGGCTGGACTATTGTAATTCTTTATTATCAGGGTGTCCAAACAACTCTTTAAGAAGCCTCCAGTTGATCCAAAATGCTGCAGCCAGAGTTCTGACAGGTATTGACAAAAGAGATCACATAACTCCTGTAATGGCGTCTCTTCATTGGCTGCCCGTTAAATTTAGAATAATTTTTAAAACCCTTCTTTTGACCTACAAGGTCCTCAGAGGCCTAGCTCCATCCTACCTGGAGGAGCTAGTGATACCTTACCAGCCCAATAGACCGCTCCGCTTTCAGAATGCTGGTCTACTTGTGGTCCCCAGAGTTTCTAGGGGTAGAATGGGGGGCATTTAGCTACCAGGCCCCCCTGCTGTGGAACCAGCTCCCTGTCCAGGTACGGGAGGCTGACTCCATCACTACTCCATCGCTTTTTCCACACCTGATTACTGTTTCCAAGGTTCAGGCTGCCTTGAGATGGGGGGGTTGCAGATGCATCAGAAACTCCAAAAATTCAAAGCGGTGTGTCTTCAAGAGATGACAGAAAGGGCAAAAACAAGAGGGATGTGGAGCAGGTACGCAAAGGCATTTTTCACATCAGTGGCTCGAGCACAGTGTATCATCTAATGCAGAGAAAAAGGGTTTGGCGACCCGTGTCCCCCACCTTTCAGAAGCCATCTCCCTCAATGAAATCAGGTGTCAGGGTTTGTAGTGAAAACAAGCCAAACTCAATCACCGCTGGAGCTGTCACGGCCGCTGAGAGGCTCGATAAAATAACCCAATAAGGGAGAGAAAGTCGTCTCTGGGGCCAGACCGGTGCTGAGAGCGGCACAGCGGGTTCGTTCACCCATTCATAAGCCAAAGTCACATTATGACTGTAAAGTTTTGGGAAACAATGGTTGACGACAGATGATGTCACTTCTGATGCAATTGGAGGTCTGATTCTTGATTAAATGTGGGCACTCAGGCATCAGGGACAACCTTCGGATCACAACAAAGAGGCTAGCTGGTCTGTGCTGAGAGCCAGGACCCGAAGCGCCGTCACTAATGTCTCACTTTCTCTGTGTTCTTTGCTGAGTGCTCCCATCCGTTGTGCCTCAAACAATTGATCGGTGACGAGCAATCGTTACAAAAGAAACAAGAAACGAGGGAGCGCCCATCACGGGCTGACAGCAAGCGGTGACAACGACGTATTATTTATGTTTTCTATAATCACATCTTGCCAAAGCAACACAATGTTGGCATCATGTGATGCCCACACATGAGCAGGCCGGGTAAAAGAGTCATCAAGCTGTCACAGTTAGGCTCAAAACAATGTTTGACACCCTCCAAAACATGGATTGAATCAAAAACATTGATTTTCAAATTCATCATTGGTTTGCCCTCAGCAATAAATGGAAACATAAATAATGAATAAACAGCGTTGCATGAAGGGCTCATTTATTGAAGGGAATTTTAGGTTTGATCTTTACAAGGAGAGGAGCGGGGGTTAGCCAGACGGAGACAGACGATGACACCACAACTCCAGAACGGCTTGTGTCTTCCCCATTAATCAATGCCTTCCACATGATTTGTTGCCTGCATGTCGGGACTAGCCTGTCGTAAGGGTCACTTGCCAATTTTCAGTTGCAGTCAACCCCCGGAACGTGTGCTGACACCCACTGTTCCTGTCAGGTGATTTCTTTTTTAGAGTCACGACTGCTGCACTTTCTCCATGTGAATGACATATTTTTCTCTGAAGGCGCTCCCACACAGTAGCGCTAGCTTTTGAAGGAGCTTATTCAGTGCCGGTAAAGGTAGCCTTACGTTTAGGCAGCTCGCTCACATGCTTTCAAATTCAGAAATGAGAGTGTAAAGAACATAAGATTAATGTGATAAACGTTACCTAAAAAATGTTTAGCATGTGGCTAAAAAGTCTTTCGATCCCAGGCCTTATTTCATGGTTAGGCAACATATTATTTGACATAATCACTTCTTATTAAATAATATCGCAAATAAAGATTTTGTTAAGATGCATAATTAAGCAGCTGATTGATTATATTCCTAAATCCTGATTAGCTATTTGGAAAGACACTATATAAATACATAAATGTAGTGTCCATTTTTCAAATACAGCGCAGGTAATCGATTCCTGGGAAAGCTAGTTAGCTTCTCCTGCATCTGCGACGCATCTTTGAAAATTGTACAGTAAGAGCCAATTCATTATGCTCTGGACCATGTTTCAAAGACTGAAATGCTCCCCGCTTCGCCTTGACGGTGCAGCGCACAGAAATTGGCACTAAAACGCAGCGATGCAGACCCACTGAGCGATTGTGTTTTGAGGTGGACGTTCTATGCAAATTATAAATCACCCACCAGCAGCGACAGCATTACTTTTAGCATTGCGAATTCTGCGGGCATAAAGCAGCTGTCACTCAACGAGCTGATCCAGGAGAAGACAAAAGTAACTTGAATCTGTTTACGAATGACCCATATTGTATCTGCAAACACAAGCGGCAGCCAAGAGGCCACTCTCTGCACTTTCCCGGTGCCAAAAACACCACATTCAATCGTGTTGCCAACTCGCAGTACGGATCAATAAAATCAATGGGCTTCATTACACTTGAATCCCACAGATTAACATGCTCAATCACCAGGAAAAACCAAAATGCAGCCTTGACGCGTCTTTGCAAATGGACAAAAATCAGGGTGACACTCAGGGGACAGTTTTCGCTGGGGTCAGGAGACCGTTTAAGGTCACACAGGCCCTTGGTTTAAATCCATCAGAGCTGCTGCCACGCTGATTCTACTATACAGTGAGCATCATTTGTCAATTAAACGTGTCATATTTTTAATAAATAAACTTCATAGCTGTACTATTCGGTCACCATGTCGGCTCTACGTCGAGAACACTCTCTCTTTTTTACCCGTTTTCCCAGAAATTGGCTGCTTATCGACACGAGACAGCTGAATCAGTCTAAAAAAGGGAAAATCCTTATTTTTTTTTCTTATGAAGGAGCTGGGATTCATAAAAGCAGCACATGAGATGAATGGGTGATGGATTCAAATCTGCACGTTTGATCTGCGCGCTCTAGCCTGTGAGCTAATGTTCCACTAATGGAATGTTCTCCCTTCGCTGGCTCGGGAACCGAGATTACATTAGGCTGGCAATCAGGACGGCTGGTGCTAATGTGGATTACATCTCAGACGATTCCACGGGGCCTGAGTTGATCGTGTTGGCTGAGGAAGAAGAAGACGAAAGTTCAGTGCTAAACCCTGAGAGTGCAGGCTTTACCGGGTCAGACTGTCTCCTAGAAGACCAGCCAATAACACTCAAGACAGCACGTGACCAAACACTCCGACAGCTAAATAAACAAGAAACAAGCACGGATCAGGTCGATCAGGGCGTATAAACCCTTTGGTGTATTAACAGCATCCCTGGTCCACTCCTGTCTCCTCTCTTGTGGGACACAACCCGAGATTTGCCCTATTGACGATGGCGCTCAATCACGTGTCGGGCATGGATTGTCATGGCTGCGGCCAACGTCTGTGGGGCATTTACATTGTGTTTTGTTGTTTAGCAACAGTCCAGTCCCAGTTCTTTTCACAGTGGTGTTTACTGCACTCACTGGAAGGTAAAAGGTATTATTTTTAGAAGCAGGCACCTTGAAAAATAAGAGCGCCATTGTTGTTTAGAAAATACATCAGAACTTTCATTTGGAAGGTCTTTATTTCCATATAGTACAACACTATAGAAATATAGAGTTACATGGAAAGAAAATTCAAAATGCTCCTTATTTATTTGAAAATGTTTGAGCAAAAATGGTGTTGATTTAATATTTGTTGGTGCTCAATGACTCATTTTATTTACAATTAATTCAAATTTCGCAACATTACAGGCTTCCATTGCTACTTCAGTTAAATTGTTAACTGTTTTATATTTATTGTAATTTATTTAGCTTAAATTGAGGGGAAAATAAGGACTGGGGCTTCACAGGGGAGCCCGTAATCACAGAACATCTCTCCCGAGCAGCAGCAGTCTGCCCCCGGGGTCCAGACACAGCTGGTGGTGTCTGATGACTCTGAGACCAGCGCTGAGGCTTCCAAAATTTGGTGGTGACAGGGAGGTGGAGGGCATTCACAACCGCATGGGCAAACTAAAGTAAATAGAGAAATCCATTTTAAAAAATGGCCCCGGTGAGATGAAGATGAAGTTTAGCAGTGTTGACCGAACTAGAACTGAAGCCTCCACAGCTCAAAGCAATCATTGGAGCTCCAAATATACGTTTTTTTTTAAACCGAGTTTTCAAGTTGGTGTCATTTGGAGCATTTCTTCTGAGTAGAATGTGCCATCCATGTGGAACAAAACCATATCGCACCCAAAGGTGGCTATTGGGAGATCTTCCTTTTAGAAGGTTCCATAAAAAGATGCAAAAAATGCTTGAGGGTTTCTTTGACTTGGCTTTTTTTTTGTATTTCAACTCATTTAGATCCCCGCGGTTTGTCCGGTTTGATCACAGGACTCAGGAGTGAGTTTGTGTACTGTGAATATTCCACGTCGTCAAAAACCTCGGTGCCTCTTTCTGTGCTGCTGCGACACCGTTAGCGCGGTGCCGTTCGAATGTCACCGCTCTGTTTGTGAAAATTTGCAGCAGCGATGGCCTGTTTAGCCTCATTAGAGTAAACGGTTAGTTACAGTTGCACACACACATGGTCATGAATAAATAAAACATCTGTAAGCATCCCGGTAGAAGCATTAAACTAATGCACAGGAAAAAACAACGCTTGTTCTCCGCACAACTGCCTTCCTGATGGCTGTGCTCATCGGCCTTGTTACTGCTCCCTGACCTTTCTTCATGCACATACAGTCGCCGCCACTCTTACTGGTCTAATTAGTCTGTTGTGCTTCGCCGATGCTGCCGTTGAACTGGAGGAGGCGCCGCTGCCGCCGCAGCACAGAGCAGCTCTGGGCCCATCGAAGGAGGGCGTTCATAAACAACCGCGGCAAATTCGTAAATCTCAACCGGGGATTCACATCAGGAGAGTTAATTGCGGGTCACCGCAGAATAACACCACATTTACGAGAACAAAATAAGTGGTTTAAAAAAAGAAATCACCTCTCTTCAAAGGACAAAGCTGTTAGCTGCTGTGAAGGTTTGGTGAACATACATCACTGTGAAAAGCCATTAGTAAAGCTGTCAGAACACGGCAGCTGCAGACCGACTCTCATTACAGCTGGTATTTGGAAGTTGTGGCTCCAGTTGCACCAAAATAAAATCTGCATCGCCATTTTTGTCCAAGCTACCGGTCCAGAGTGGAAATCCAGTCTGATAGCAGGTTGGATCGTTCCTGCGGCTGAAGATGGAGAAGGAGTGCTTTTAAAGTTCAGCAAAGGTCCAACCGATCAACCCGCTGCAGCACCAGGGAGGTTGTGATGTGTATCACAGAGGCAGCGGCTTTAATGTTCGCCTGTTTTAGCATCTCCCGACACTTGCAGCCGGTGCGTATATGCTGCTGAGAGCAGGAGCTTCTTTTATTTAGAGGACTTCATCATCACAACAGCCTGTCAACATGACAGATCTTTCCGTGTTTCACCCAGGCAGGAAGAACTCTTAACAGCCCTTTCCAAAACTATTTTGGTGGCTGAATATTCCCCCAACCAACATTATGCTAACTGTCAGAGAAAGAGAGAGAGGTCTAAAAAAAATAATAAAATTCACCTTCTTTTAAAAAGAAAATCAAATGGTGAAAACTACAGCCAGAACACAGCCCCTGGAAGAGCCTGCCAGGCACTGGAAGACCGATGGACTTCTCCGCAGTAATTTAGCAACAAGGGCAAAGGAGCAATGCACTACAAGCTAGTGCGTTAAATAATGTCACTGCTATTCTTTTCACATCAAACAAACACGCCCAAATGCTGCCCCTTCAGCTCAATGCCGTGTCGGTGGAAGCGAGAGGACAAGGCTGGTCGTGATGGAGAGGTGAAAAATCCCCAACATGAGCAGGATTTGACTTGTTCAGTCCCGTCTTATTGGGACAAATGTGTGATCTGAGTTTAACAGCCGCAGGAGTGCAGGCATTGTTGTGTTGTTTGGCATTATTTCTTTCACTAGATTTCTCTTTCTTCTGTTTATCCCCCTCCTGTTTTAGCCCTTGTTATTCTTTGCTATTGACAGTCTTCTGTGTCCATTCCCTCTCTCTCTCTCTGCCTCTGATTGTCTCTCTGTCTCTCCTCACCGTCCCCATTGCCTTCTTTCCTCCGGGATCCCCTGTTTGATATTCTTCTTGTGCGGCGCGGCGGCAGGATGGATTAGGGCCTGGCCAGGCTGCACAAACCACCCGCATCTTCAGGGCAGCTTCTCAATCACTTCCACAATGCCACTTCCCCATATATAAATACGCGCATGGGGACAGTGCCAAGATGCAAGCTGGGAAATAATAAAGTGGGGGAAAAACAAACATTGGGGGATAATATTATAATTTTATGAAGTAGCAAGAGAGCTGCGTAAAGAGCGTGAAATATGCCAGTCGGTCTTCTGAAACGTTCAGCGTGGAGACATATCGAGTGTCTGCAGGTCCTGCTGGAACACAGGCCCACTCAAACCCACAATAGCTCATTTGCACCTATAATGACTCACAGCAGTTTTGGCTCGGTGACTGATGATCTGCAGAGGTGGCCATTTGGCCGTGTTCAAGGGAACGAGTTTTCCCCCGCACGCGCGTGTTTATACTTTGTTCTGGACCGTCCCCATTGAGACGCGACCAGCAGATCGGTCAGATGGATAGAACTGAATCGCCGTGCCTTTACAAGGCTGTGGTTTTAAAAAATTATTATTATTATTGGATCAATAGTGTGATTCTCCAAGGCTGATATTAGGCCGGCATAATAAAAAAGGGTGACCAATGAGATCGTTTAATCCCCGGCGCTCTCTTCCCCTACCTGGGGAATATCGATCCACCGTTGCTCATCAAACTGTTTTGTTCCAAAAGGACACTTAAACAGTAATCACCCCTTAAAAGTGAGATGCCATGTAATCAAATCTAATGGCCAGATCTGTGGGAGGCCAAATAATGATCTGTCCGAGTTTGACCTGCTGGAACTGCATTAAAACTCTAAAATACAAGAACAAACAGAGAAAGTCAGCTGTAAGGTCAGATTCAAATGATATTAAGCTATAAAACCCATTTCACTAAATAGGGTTGCATTTTGGATCGTGATGGTAAAATACAGTAAATCTGGCTGCAAACTAAGACTACATCATCTTATCTCGATCCAGCTGAATACAAGCAGTTGAAACATGTTGTGACACTGATATGGGACAACAAATACGGGCAGCTGAGAGGTTTGATGAGTCTGGAGATGGGGGGACGGGAGAGCCGTGCAGCATCAAAGATGGCCATCAACCCCATAACCAGCACAGTATCTGTGAAATGACCCCCAGTGGGCAACAGTCTAGCCGTGCAGAGTGATTGGCACCTGTGAGAGAGCATCAGCATCAGGTCTACCCCGACGCCCTCCCATTCTCTTAACAGATGAGACTTCAGGTCAGGCTGAGCAGATGTGACAGCATTCAATGAGTCCAGGGGCGCGGCATCATCCAGCGTGACCAGGGTGAGGGGGGGGTCATCGAATGTTTGGGGAGGCATATCCTTGGACAGCCCAGTGTATCACAGCTCGCAGCACCATCGTGGTTGAGAGCTAACAGAACAGTGCAGAACTGTCAGATCTTCCGCAGGAACGGGAGATCCCCCCCGTGACCACAGTCCATCAGAGAAGCTATGTGATGTTAGCGGTGCAGCTGAGACCGTGATGTCCAGGAATCTACTGGAACCCTTCATTCAGGTCTGGCCTGAAACCTCAGAGGAGAGATCATGTCAGGGGTCAGATAGATTCCATCCCTCAGCAGCTTGAAGAGCCGATGCATCAATTTAGTCCAGGGCTTCAGCCTCAATAACTAGCTCCTCAGCACCTGGTTTTCTGTAACTTAGAAAAACTGACCCCTGAAAAGAGGAAGCTAAGTCAGGTAAAACATAGCCTTGTGGTCTTTTAAAGCTGTTCAGATCTTCAGCCCAAAGAAGGGTGATCCAACAATGACAAGGCCACGTTTCTATGGACAAAACTGCTATAGCTGCATCTGTAGCAATTTGTCCTTAAAGAGCATTAAGATGGTTAGAACGCAGCACTTACTCAGAATATTACACGGCCTGCGATTTGATCGGATGTGTTATTAAAAGGCTTTAATACAGTGCACAGAGCGCAGCGCACGCCGAGCATTTTCTGATCCTGGCTGGTTGTTTTAAATTTGATTTCAGTCTGTTAACTCCTCGATTGAGGCAATGATGCTAAGTTGGGGCTCCTGACCAGCAAATAGATCCACTGACCCAAGATCCCATTGTGGTAAATGGTTTGTAGTGATGTGTTTAATTGCAGATTTATGTGGAGAGTACAACAAATCACGACTGTATCAGTAAAATGGGGAAAAACCTCCTGTCCTGTGTATTGGAACATCTCGTTAACAATTGTTATAGGGTCCTGTCAAGACTGCAGTGGGCCTTAGTGCATCTTCAATGTTTTAGTAGAAAAAATCGTTAAATTACGCAATTATGCTGTCAAATGTGTGGTATTGTGAGGGTTTGCTCTCACCCACTCACTCATGGAATGCATATTAAAGCCCGCTTCCCCCTCCCCTGAACATTTACACTCTCGTTTTCAGCAATTACTGTCATCAGATGGGAGCTCTCTGGCTCTGACAGCACGTGGATGTGTCCTGGATTGAAGCGTCGTGGGCAGGAGGGAGTCGCTGACTGATGTGGAGATCACTGACACCTGCAGAGACCGATGCTCAAAGTCTGACAACCCAGGAGAAGCCCAACCTGCAGCCAGAGGACTTTTTCAGTCCATCTGCATGTGTAGATACCGTCCAAAGCGTCCTGGTTCTTCTCTGACATTCCCTGAGCTTTCCAGATGATTTCCCGCTCCAGAGAGCAGCTTCCGGTGTGTGACACATCGGTATGTGGAGAGCCTCTTCGATCCAGGACTGGGCTAACGTCGGCTACACGCCTGGAACCTGGGACAGGTGAGACGCCGGCTTGCACAGGCACATTTACAGGAGATCAATTGCCGTATCGATTGACTGTGTCCAGAGTTCCAGTGTCCCCAGTGAAAGAGGACAGGACAAACATTACGAGGCAGCTCTGGTTTGATGAGGACAACCGACGACACGGACACAGCGCATGTCTTTGTTGGTTACCAAGGGAAAGGTTCTGACAAAGGCTGAAAAAACAAAAACTGGAGGAAATTAGTAAAGATACCGAAGCCAAGCAGATGTTTCTGTGAAGCTCATCGTGCTAAATAACATGGAGTCATGGAGATTTTTCTCCAAAAACAATTATATTGCGTGTTTGACCTGTATGTTTTTATGACCTTTGTGTGGCAAGATCCATTTTCGGGGGCCGTACTAACCCGAGATGGAGAGAAACGAACGGATATTTAAAATGTCACTGTCAACAATGCTATTTTTACATGGCTGGTTATTTCGATTAAAATGTCATTGCCTCTGTTCATTTTCTTGATTTCTCTGTTGAACTTTGCACACTTGGGTTGTTCCGTCCAGAAAACATAAACCCCACCTTCCCGAGCCTTCCCGTGCATCTGCACGTGCGAGCAACTGCCTATAAAGTGCGCGGAGGATTTCACCGCGGACTGTAAAGCAAAAAGTTTGACTTTATTCGAGTTGGCAGCGGAATGGCTCCTTTGTGTCAGTGTCTCTGAACATAGCGGCGCATCCTCTACGGCTCCGAATGTCTTCTAGTAATTGTTGTGGTAATTAATGAACACAATCCACAAAGTACATTCATTTAGCTTGGGAACAGAAGTGTGAAAAGAGTGAAATTAAAAATAGAACTGCGGCCAATGATGGAATAAATTAGGAAAGCTCTTAAGCAGTGTCGCATCGAATGGCTATGACATGAATGGGCTGAGGAGTCTTCTCAAAATTGACACAGGTAAGTGGGTCTGTGTGTGCCGTGCAGGCACGCTAATTAAGGTGCCAAAAAGGATGGCTTTCTGTCTGGGAGAAGCTCATTAACACCCAGGTCATTTCCATCAGGTCCCCCACTTGTTGTTGCTCTTATATGACCAGCAGGGGCTGAAATAAAGAGCCATATTGGTCATGCTTTAACAGACCGTCGAGTGGCGCGAGGATATCTGAGTGACGGGATGGTGAAAACAAACAGAGCCGGTAGTAGGACACACACATCCAGCAAATTCACACACCAGACCAATTAAATGGGGTTTGACCAAAATAGATGGCAGTAAGACTCAGAACATCTTGGCTGCAGCTAAACTTTTCCCTTCTGACTCCTCTGTCATGACCCCACAAGTCTTCCCTGTCAGGCTTGGAGGGTCGTTACATATTGGCGAAGGTAAAGGCGGGTTGTCATCGGCTCCTCGCGCAGATGACCCATGACCCATAACCACGGTTGGTGTCATGCTGAGAACAAGCGGGCACCCCCACACACATACAAATGGAAACTAGTAGCTGTTAGCGGCTTCCCGAGAGGGATTTTGCACATGCCAGCGCCACGCAGGCAGCAGGTGAGCGCTGAGATGAATTTTGCACTCATGATCAGTGAGACTTCAGGTTATATTTGACTTAAGTGTTATAACCAGTGTAACAAACAATCCAAAGCCCCCCCTTTTTGTTATTAATACTAAAACACTTTCACCATTTTATATGCCCAATATATCCCAACAAAAGGCTGCGATGTATGCAATACACGACAGAAGAACATCCAAATAGCTCATCGATCATCATGGATTCAAACCCATAACCTTGCTGTGAAGCGGCAGTGCGAACCGCTGCACACAGTTTATCATGTGGCTAAAAACAAATTGACGAATGCATAGATATATTTTGTATTGCGAGGATCGTTTAGCCCCCTGCCTGCACAACCCTGCCTGCACCCTCCACATGAATGAAGCATTAACTGCTTCACTGAGGCCTAAATGGTTGTTACGCAGGCAGGCCGGGATGCAGGCAGGCAGGCAGGCGGGCAGGCGGGCAGGCGGGCAGGCGGGCAGGCGGGCAGGCAGGCGGGCAGGCAGGCGGGCAGGCGGGCGGGCGGGCGGGCGGGCGGGCGGGCAGACGGGCAGGCAGGCAGGCAGACAGGCAGGCAGACAGGCAGGCAGGCAGGCAGACAGGCAGGCAGGCAGGCAGGCAGACAGGCAGGCTCTCAAATTAGTTTTGGTAAGTAACATTTAAGCGTCAAAACAGCCTCTCATTGCTGCGTACAGCTCAATTTGTCTGCGCAGGAGGCGGTTTTCACCTGCCCGCCGCCTCTCGCTCACTCGCTGTTCCCCTGGACGTCACCGTCTGTGGGTTTTGTCTCTGTGGATGTTCCTGAACGCTTGATGCCCACGGGCAGACGTTCCACTTGTTTGTCCCTTTCAGTTTAAATCAGAGACAGCAGAGGACAGACTTAAATTGTAGCTGACAATACAGACAAATCTACTTTTGTCCCATCGCTGACGTGCCAGGCTGGCTTCTAATTTTTTTTTTTTCAGTTCCTAACTATAACGACTTTGAAGATCAAATTAACGTGCAAATGTTAACGGCAAGACGAGCGAAACTGCTGTGTAATTAAAGATGACAATTTCCCCTATTGCATAACATCTCTTCAGATGATACATAAGCAGAACAGACCTAATACTTTTATTTGAAGGGAATTTTAACAAAAACAATGTCTCTTCAGCACAAACTATAACCAAGGGCATAACTTATGACAGGGAGTGTGGAAACACGTCCGTGCCACTTTCATGATTATCTAAAGCAGTAAATTTACATATTGAATGTATTCATTTAAATCAAATAACCCAATTTCCATCTGTTTCAAGAAAGATTAACCTTCTATTCCCACCACGCGAGAAACAATTTCTATTAACACTTTTGTTCTTGCTTAAAACGTGCGGCGGCGGCGTGGATGGAGTTCATTACATCTGTCAAGGTTACACTTTTTTCAGAGTTTATCTGTTAGCAGCAACAAAGACTAAAAAGGGGAAAAGAGAGACCTACTGCTAGATTCCTCCATTTTAACCAGCACGCTGTCCCAGTTAAGTGGCATGCAATCCAGATGGCCACAACAGGGAAAAGCCTCATTTGCCTTTCTTCTTCTTTGTATCTTATCAGCTCAAATACTCCTTCCATTGCACCTCGATGGTCAGAGAATTCAGAAGGGAGTTTTAACCTTGAGGGATGTCTAATGATACCGTATATGACTAATCAGCATATTATTGTGCAGGGTATTACTGATCTTATTAGCAACAATTAGCACAGAACAACCAAAATGGCACATTAGTGCAGGCTGCTAGTGGGTAGTTTTATAGTATTTCAGTGTATTTGTTAACAGTAGTATATTTCTACAAATAGCATCAATGTTGGTGTTACAGCATTAATAATATTGGGATTAGAGACACCTATATGATATAGAGATTATACCGGGGTTGTCCAATCATAGATGCTAATGCTGTTAGCATTTTACATGATGGTGCAGACATCGTGAGTTAGGATATTAAAAATTATCATGTTTTTCAACCAAGTAAGAGTTCTAACATTTTTTCAACATTTAGAGGAGGAATAATAATTCATTAAAAAGTGGGATATTTCTGAAAAGATTAATTCAAAGAGGTACCTAAGAGCCAGAGTAATCAGTGGGAACAGTGAAATGACTGCTTTCTTTGACTTCCTAATTTCTCTGCAGAGCCTGAAAAAGCACTGTTTGAAAGTGCAGCATCATTCATTCCCATTTCAATTCACTTCTAATGATTTCATTTTTCTTCTGATGCCCCCGTTCGCCAACCCTGGGCCTGAATGCCATTCTGCCTTTCAAAGGGACACTGATTGTTTTGCATGTTTATTCACAACCCACAGGTCAGCAGATCTCTCCTAATAGGATGTTTCTTCCAAGGACAATTTAGAGGATATCATGAATAAAAATGATCCTAATAATCTCAGCGAAAAGACCCATGGCAACCATGAATACCATTAGAGTCAGATCAGAGGCCGTTAGTGCCACATTTATATGGCCGGGACAACAGCATTGAGCTTGCCTGAATGACTTTGGAGACTTGTTGTTTACACCTCTTTGTCTCTATTATATTTCCTCCTCATCTTCTCGGCACTATTATAATTTTTTTGCAGTAGAGCATGAGGGAGTTCTGATCATTTGAGGCATGGCTGCGTGAACTTTTATGAAATGAAGTGTCTTTCTGGTGGTAAACAATTGCTAAAATAGAAGCAGAACTATAAGGGAAAGTCGCCGTGCCTTTGGAAGCGCCGCGCCGCCACGTAGCAGAGCAGCACGGAGCGTCTGCAACCATCCGTCTCCCTGTAATACCCTTGACCCAGATGGGGAAGCTTCCATGGGAGTAGGGAATTAAAAGTGAGGAAATGCATGAAAAAATACACACGTCAGGTGATCAAATATAGTATTTTCCTTGACCTGTGTGTTAAGGAGATGACTTGTCTTATTATATTAACATAAAGAACAGGAGCCATTTTTTACAGGATGTTTTCTAGCGAGGGAATCTCGCAGGGACTGGAGGTTACAGCAGAGCCTGAACAAGTGTAAGAATTACACATTGCGTTTTAATTCCTTTCTGTGCTGCTTCTCCTTCATCCTTGTTCCTGTTTTTTGTTACCTATTATGAAAAAAATAGATTACTTTAGCAGATGCAAGGGAAGAAAACAATAATCAACCTATTTGGGACAACAACAATAACAACAAGAGTGATTAAAGACTGACAGTGATGTTACAGACTGTTAGTAACGTGGGACACACAAGAACAAATGTACTGAAACTTTAGGGGGAAAGAGTGAATTAAACTCCGCCTGACTTAAAAGAGCAAGGAAACGGAGGGAGAGAGCGGCATCTGGGAGGGACGGGAGATGGCAACTCTGCTACGGGTGGCGGAGGGGGTTCTCAAACAGGTGACAGCAATCATGAGGAGAGGAGAACGATGAGGATGAGGAGAAAGACGAAGATACGACCAAACCGGGCACAAAGGAAACACATTTTAAAGAAACAGGACACAGCAGAAGAGAAATGACAGGGTGATTCAAAGCAATTTCAGCTTCAGGAGCTAAACAATCAAACTAAAGTAGAAACACAGAACGACTCGGCAACAAACACTGACTGAATTTAAAAGGGGCAGGAGACCGTGTTGCTTCAGCTATCTGCATGCTGCAGTGTCTGTGAGATTACCCTCGACTCAATAAAGCTTCCGGTGCAATAAAGGAAAACACTCCGGGTAAGTCCACATTAGTAGTTATTGACTCACATCACGACAGGACACAGGACACAGGAGACAGACGTGGTCACATCAACAACAGCTGCCCGACAAATCCCCCATTTTTAAAACCAATTACAGATGCGGTAGTTGTATCTTTCCTACCTCTGCATATTCAGTAAGGCGAAGGAGCAGAAAACCCCCCCAGTCACTACATTTACACAGCAGGAGTCCATGTGTTTGTCCAATCGATTGGTGCTACAACACGTCCATGGCTGAATCGAACAAACACCCAATCATGGTACCGATATTCGATGACTTTGTCCCAGACCATCGGTGATATTTGCCTCACGGAAAGTCGCCACTTTATTCATCTTCTGTGTCCAACATGGCACCACTGGGTTGCTGGTTTAGCCAACAATCATTCGAGTTGGATTTCACAACAGGTGTTATCCCCCCCCAATTCAGTTGTTTATAATTTGACTTTGTGTATATTTTCGAATCTTTGGCCCAATTAAAATTAGCGCAAATGACTGCAGGAGAGAGGTCTTTGACATGAGCTGGGGTTCTTTTTGACAGCTATTAAATAAATGCAATTAAGGGCCGATCTGCGCCTCCATAGGCCCCCGAGGCATCTGGTTAACCTTAAAGAGGAAAACGCAGACCACCGCTCAAGACCAGTTTGTAGGCTGTCCAGTTCAAGTGTCTGCATTAATTATTTGGTAATTAACTACGTGTAATTGCCTTCCGACACCAGGATTACACCATCACTGTAACGCATTAGCTGTCTCTATTAGAGCCCAGTGTTGGATAAGCCTGTTCTCCATGTGGCTTATCATTTCATTTTCCTTCACTTTAATCCCCCCAGCCCATCCCGCAGCATCCATCCTGACTTCCTTATGTTTGTCAGACGATGAGTGACTAAGCCACGGCAGCAGGCGGGTAAACCCACATATCTGGGCCTCCTCAGGAGCAGATCTCAGTCTTCCACAAGGTCCTGAGGTGCTCATTACGTTTTCAGTAAACAAGTGGATTTCTGGATGTGTTTTTCACACATTCAGCACTGACACTTTTGCAGATCTGCAGTCTCTTCGCCGCATTTGCACACCGGGAGCTCAGAGCGTGGGTTCGGTTCGTGTATCTCCACCAGTAGGAATCTCTCCTGAACCTGAGGCCAAACAGAGATGGCTGAATATTAGAGGAGCTTTGTAATGTATCAGGGGAGCGATGGAATCAAGAGGCTCAGTTTGCTGGTTCGGTGTGTTGGTGAGCAACCCGGAGGGATGTACAGTATATATATTCACATGCACGCATGCATAAACAAGCAAGTTTTAAGTTTTTTTTTCTCCACTTCTGAAGTTCATGTTCATTTCATTTGCAGGCTGTGAGACGTGCTGGCAGGTTAAAACGAGGCGTGCATGCATGGTGTGATAAGGACCACCTTCCCTTAAAAGAATGTTGCCAATAGATGTTTTTAAAGTTCAGCATTTTTCAAAATAGGTGCATAACAGCCAAAAAAATCAGACATTTCCCACCTGAAATCCACTTACTGCGTCCTGCCACTCATAATCATTCCGTTTAGACTGGAGCTGCAGCAGAAAGTAATCTGTGTTTTTCTCCAATTACTGGCGCGAATTAGTTGACCCGTGTGATAAATTCGCAAACACGCGCTCCCCTCGGATTTGGTGCGTACCGAGAAGCGAACTGGCATCGCGATATTTCACCGCTAAATTGCTGCTCTTGGAAAAACAGATTAAACACAGCGGTGCAGCGGCGGTTAAACGCGCCGTATATTTCTCATCAGAACAAACTTTAGTGCGCAACAGCTTAGTAAAAAGTTTCATTCATAAATAAAATCAGCGAGACATAAAATGGCAATTTTCTTTTTTTTTTGGAACACAGGAGCCAAGTGGAAGCAAACTTTTTAAAAGTGTTTTCCCCGCCATCACCACTGCATTTATACAATAGTTTTGCTTACTACATTATTTTATCAACTAAAAAAATAATTCAGATAACATAAAAATTCATCAGCGCATCCTTTTGTCTTTTTTTCGCCTCCATCGGTGGTTGAAGCCTCTTCGCTGACGTGCGAATGAGCGCAGGACGATTACTATGAACAACGGCTACTTGCCCCATATAAGATTAGAACATAATCTTTTAATGACACGCTGTTCAAATGTTACATTCACTCTTCATTACTCATGATATTGTCTGTGTGACATGTGACATGTGTGAAAGCATTAGGCCAACATCCTGGGTTCAGCTGAGACACTGTTGCTGACTCGTGGTTTCCACCAACAAGAAACCAAACACTGGAAATAAAGCAAAGTAGAGATAAATAAATAAAAATCCAGGTAAACAATCCCAGCAGTCTCTTTATCATGTAAGAGGACTCTATGGAGCTCTTTGACTACTGATTATGCTCCTGGAGGTTTTCACTATCTTTCATAAGACCTTTGTATGGAGCTACTACGTCTGCCACCTGAGCTAGAGAGATGAAGGGCCCTCCATCCAGACCTGGCTCCAGATGTGGGACCCGGGCTTCCTCTAGGCAGGGCATCTTGGTTGCCCCTCAATATACCATGAGATCTCGTGAACAGTCTTGGTCTGGACGCACCTATTAGGCCCTAATCAGAAACACAGGGCTCCCACCAACACAGCTCCCAGGATCACAGGGGCCCAAACCTCTCCACCACAGTTGCACAACGTAATTTGATCTCATTTACTTTGGGCAAGTCATCATTATAACATTAATTATCAAACCAGTTCCTGTGAGTTGGTACTCAGTGAAGTGCTAGTGCCTCATTTTGTGATTAGTTACACATTATATTAAAATGGAAGGTCTAATCATGGCAAATCTGATACAAATATTATCTAGTTGCAGCAGAAATCAAAGATTAGACCAATATTATTATTAGGAGCACTTATATTAGTTTGAACTGCATCCAGAGGGGAACATTTAAAGCCTGTTAGTCTAATGATGAACTTCCTGTTTTTAGTTTGAATCCTCTCCACAGGACAAAAGATGGAAGTGGACATGAGACGGTTTAATATTCAACAGTGCTTCCATCTCTTCAGCTTATCAAATTTACTGTCGTGTGCCTCACGCACAGTTTGGTGAAACTTTACAAAAAAGTTGAGGATGTGCTGGGGTCTCAGGCATCAACAGAAATTTGTCGTTCTACAGTTTTTCAAGTAAATGACTGCAGTTGCGATCAGCAACTCAGATGATCTTTTCCTGATAGCCTGATGATGATGTTGATGATGCTTTGATGGACTTTTATTGTGATATTGCATTATTGATTCGACCTTTAGATTCTGCATCTTCAACAGGATAGAAATTGAGTGAAGCTTCACTTCATGAGTCACGGTAATGAGCTAGGGGGCAATAAATTACATATTGTGAAGTTGTAGATTCTAATTTCTGCCACTAATTGTGAAGTGTAACACTTAATCAGGTTAGCGCACCAAACTGCATAATACACAATCGCTATTTTTGCATGTTTAAATCGGGGAATAATGACTCAACCAGGCATTCAATAGATGGAGCACGTCATTATTGTAATAATAATTTTGTAATTAACTCTGTGCACTAGCTAAAGTTTTAATGTGTCACATTTATTTATTATGGAAGGAAATGTCCCGTGTGTCTCGACGCTGATCAGCATTGGCATTTCTGCTAATCGCTAACGTTGGTGGGCGGCGTTGTGAATATTAGGTGGCCTTGGGTGCAAAAGTCGGAGAGGGAAGCGTGGGATACGCCTCGTCGCCTTTACAAACGGATTTAATGACTCGATGGAGGGGAAGTGAATAGCTTCAAGTCTGAATTATGCTGATGGAAAGACATGCAAATGATTATTTAGCGGGAAATGTAAATGAAAAGGCTTCAGTCTGGCTCCGTGACGCCACACTGATCTGGCTCCTTTCTGAAGTGAACACAAAGCAACCGAGACAAAAATGACAAAATACTGGAGGTCCTTGTTCAGTTTGCTTGAGTGTATGAAATATGTCTTACAGTCTGGTGTCGGCCTCTTCACCAGACGATTGTTTCCTCTTTTCCTTTTGTCTTTCTTTTAAGGACAGCTGTGACTGTTTTTTTTTTTTGGGGGGGGGGGGTCCTTTGTGATGTAATTATTTTGGTGTTTACAGAAATAAAAACTGGAACACATATTTAATAGTTGAGCCTTTTCCCAGTCCAGATACTCAGACCTTTCATCCCATCTGGTGGTTCTGTTACTTCAGTCGCTTATTTGCATTTGTGAAGTGCTCACTGGACTCACAAGACTACGATTGTTTTGTTTGGCTGACACAATATAACGATTCGTCCCGTCGTTTGAGCGTCAAAGAAACACCAACACGCACAATTTGTTTTTATGCTGCCTTTGGGAAGTGACTCTCAGAGGTCCTAAAGTTATAAAAACCGGATACCGCAGAAGCATTTTCCAACAGCTTAGACGAAAAAAGGTTAGGCTGAACTAGATAAATAGGATGAAATCAGATCACAATGGCCTTGATGGCTTACTGGAGGGATTTGGGGAAGAGAACCGAGGGACAGGATGAGAGAGGACAGTGACAGCTTGTACTGCTGATGGCCAAATCCTGATCCCTGTTGCGGTTCCAGGAGTATTTCCATTTGACAGACACTTTGTTGTGCGTGCCCTGACTGGCAGACACTTCGCTGCATACTTGGAATTCGACGTAATCTGCCTACTTTTCACGAAACACCTTGTAAGCAGTTGTCATTGTTCCATCCGGGGCATCCAGTTTGGGTTCGGTGTCCTCATTCTCCCCTTCTTTGAAGGGGAAAAAACTCCCAACTTTTTATTGCGACTTTCCATTTGTGCTAGCAGAGATAGAAACGCTGGGGACTGTTTACTCGGGGGTCTGGCAGGAGCATTTATTCTGCCTTGATTACAGTTCGCCTGACACATTTTGTGCACCAGCTTCTAAACGGAAACCTCGCTAAAACCCACACTCATGCGCATGCAGTGCAGTGATGAATGTCTTTCCAGCCAAGCACGACAAGTTTCAATTACCGGTGTGGCTGAACGCACTTTTGCTGACGCTTGTAAAGATGGAAGCAATGGCCGAGGGTCGAGCGGTATTTGACCCGATGTCATGACGCGTGTTCTGCTGGCGCGAATCTCTCTACAAAGCGAACAATAGCTGGGCTGCGGCGGCGGTGAAGCGGTTTGGCTGCAGACCTCATCAGATATCGCCGGGATCGCCTCACGTGACCCATGACACAAACCCTCTTCAAAGGCCAACTGTTATTACAGAAAATGAACTATGTGACACTGGAAAGGCTGCAAAAGTCCGGCAGTTTCCGCAGAGGACATGAGCACACTCACGCGATCAGCAAAACATTATTTTAAACAGGTAGACGCTGATGTCGATGTTATGAAAGAATATAGATTTGATTGCATAAAAATGTAATAAAAGCACCCTGGCTAGATTTTCAGTTTGATGGAAACTGTCAGCCAAGACGTGAAAAAGAAAATCCAAGGGCAGATAGTGCCTCACATAAGAATATCATAGGTTTCCATACTTCGCTCATGAGCGTTCATTTTATGTTGTTTGATGGTTGAATTTTCCAAGTGGCTGTTAATCAAGGTTGTCTCATTCATATTCTATTTCTGCTTTTGTCTGAACTAAAATTATCCAGAGACAGGAGAGGAAAGTTCATGCACATCTGCATAACATCTGTGATTCCAAATTAATAGTCTATTATTATGGCCTAGTTTTCTCATGAGAAACCTTTCTCATCTTTCCACAGAAAAACACACCCTTTTATGTGCTATTATACAGGTCTCACTGTCGCCCACTGACCTCTGACCCCTCTGACACAGTCAGGCTTGGTTCTGCTGTTTCTATTAACATCTGCATCTGCCCTCTCCTCCTGCCCTATCTGCCTTTCAGGACAGCTATTGAGCCTGGTCCTGCTCAAGGTTTCTACCTATTGAGAGGAAGCTTTAGCTGCTACGGTTGCTTGTTTAGGGTGATGCAGTCTAAGTAAAGCTGAGTCAAGCGCTATTGTCTGCTTTTTCCTCAAGAAAGTCCTGCCATTAAAAAGGAGCCAACCTGACAATTAAATGCTTCACAAACTATTCTTACCAGCCTCTTTTAATGCTGGCAGCTATGACAAACAGTGTCCTTCGGTTTCTTGCTTTTAATGCCTTCCCACCATGTGCCCCCATGCTAATAACCCAAAATTACCTCTTTTTTACAGTACACTTGAATTTATGACACCTGCTATTCAACAGTATGATTTTTTTTCTCTTCTCCATTCAGATTGTCGTGTCTGACCTATACACACTCTGAGCTCTAATGATGGTGGACAGTGTTATGAGATCCGCTGCTTTTTCCTCTCATTCCACTCATCAGCCTGTGAAAGCGTTTGGCCCCTTCTCGCCCTCTCCTCAATCACCTATTCACTCCAGGTCTCTATATTTCACACAGCTAATGTGACATTTATCTGTAATTAGACTCTTACATATTTTAATAGAAAATGATATCCCTTAAGGTCTCCCTGTCATTTGCATGGGCAGCTCTGATGATAATCAGGCCCCCCAAAAAAACACTCTCGATGACATGGGCTGTCATCCCGAATTAACGGCCGCAAAATCCTTATCAGGGGACTGACCTTCCCGAGCACGGCTCAAACTTGGGCAGCATGTGGGAAGAGGGGAGGGAAAAATCAATGTGTCTGTGCAGAAAGCACAGTTTCATTTTTATTTTAGAGCTGAAATTATCATAAGAGATGAATGATTAAACCCAATTTTCCGAGTAATGACTAAATCTGTCATATGGTGGCTCTTGCCTCCCATTTTTATAAATTCTTTACATCCATATTATCACATAATCCTCAGGGGTTATGATTGTTTTAATGAGTGATCGGTTGTGTCGTTGTGACAAAAACAGTTGAGCTCAAGGCTGAAAGATGCAGCCTTTTTCCAAAACCTAAACCTCAAGAGGCTGGAAGAGTTAAATTCATCAGTGTGAAATGATAAATGAGGAAAAAGTCTTCAATATTCCACCAATATTACTGGTCTGATGTTGAAAGAGTGTCAGGAATGAGGGATTTCAGCTCCGATGATGGTTCACAGAACCTTCGCTGTACAGATGTCCAAATCTATTTCATTCATGACTTCATTTCGTTCACACAGAGCCGCCTCTCTAACTTTTCCTTCAATCTCCCCATTTCAGGGGAGCACTTTGTTCAAGAATGAGATTAGATGAGTGGGGTGGTCAAGTGTGGCAGATTGGGAGTAAAATGTGAGACAAAGCAATTGCATTTCATATTGAATTGGGAATAAGGGACGACGCGGACTCCCCTCACATACCCTTCATTGTTTGGATTTCATGCAAAGACCGATGAGACTCCAGCTGAAATTGAAAGGCCCTATCAATCAGTCTGATAACCCACAGTTTTTCGGGGCCTGTCAGTCTTTAAACTCTGACATGCTTTGGATTATTGGAGCTGTTAAATTTAACACCTGCATTCAGATGTTTTATTGTTCCAAAATGTATCGGATATTCGAGGAGGGAAGCACACAATTACAGTGAGTTAAATGCTTCATTCTGCACACAGTCGGGTCGTCCGTCATGCCGTGGCCACGTTTGGGGGAGTTGGAAACTGCGGCCTAGATGAGATCTTCGGGGGCCAGTATCTCAGAAAGACGTAGCGGGATTGTATCGGTGGAGGAAAATAATCCAAAAGATGTGAAATATTCCTTAAAGCATCCTTCAAACTGTTTGTCTTAATGCTTTCAGCAGTTATGGACCAACATTACGCACTCCTCCTGTCGCCTGAAGAAATAAAACCTCAGTTTTCAGTACGGAAGCAGCAGAATTTACTGTCTGGTTAACAACACTGCCCCCCTCATTATTTAGAATTATTGCCCATGAGTTTATTATTTAATGGCTCAGACTATTATTATTATGGCCTCTAAATAAGGGAGCTTATTTGTTCTATTAATTGCATCAAAATTATTCTTAATTGGCACAATTATCTGTTTTTAAAGAGACAGATGAGGAGAGTGGGAGTAATGGGAGACTGCTGTGGCGATTTTTAAAGTAACATATATAAAATAATGTTCCAATATTGTTCAATCCCCTTTTGTTATCACCTTCGGGAGAATACTCACTTTTATTGGTGTAATGTTGTTCCTGCTGGCTTTAGGTGTAAAACTGGTGATGAAAGTTGGTCCAGAATGTTGTGGGTGGGAATGTGAGATGCTAACTAAAGACCAGCCTGCAAAAACAAACTGAAAACAGAGAGAAATGTGCCTAAATTCCCCATTTGATAATTGTAGCATGCAGTTCTAAAAGCTGCAGGTCCAACTGCACTCTCACAGAAAGGCCTGCTGGTTCTTTGACACTTCCCATCCCTTCACATCATATCTGTCTAATCAACCACATCAAGCCATCACTTTTTGCCAGGTACAGAAGTGAAGGATGCGCACCTGCCGTTTTTTTTCTTGTGGCCCTCAAACGCCTCAAACAACAGACATAAGCACTTGTCTAACATAAGTTCCATTTTCTCCTCGAGTGCTCTGCTGCGTGTATCTTTTCTACGTGACATCAGTTTTGCCTTGAATGTTTTTTATATATATTTATATATCTGCTCACTTTTACACTGACAGAGTAAATTTTCCAAGCAACGCGTCATCGCCTTCTTCTCCCCGAGGTGGATGCTGCTGTGGGCCAACAGGTGCTCTCTTGTGAGAGGGAGATTATCAGGGAGGTGGTAGATTTGCAAATTTTTTTAAGAAGAAACCACAACGTCAAGAGAATCACTAAAATTGCCAATTGGTGTTTCGGCTCACTAAATTAAATCCTACTTTTTTGTTGGATTAAGGTCATTCATATGTTAAGCATTACATAAGAAGCAAGAAGAGGTCATGTGATGAGAGTTAAGAGCAACAACCTTAAAAGGAGAAGAGTGCAGCTTCCTTCAGCACTTTTCTTTCAGCCACAAGGTTTGACCGATCATTTACATAAACCATCAAACTAGCAGCCATTTACATTCTTCTTCCCAGGTTAGATATTGACAATTTGTCATGGTTTCTTGATCCTCAGGTGCCCTTTGTCATCAGAAAGAGATGAGCAAGGATTTAATGTGCCTGCGATGACTCTGCAATTAAGAAAATGTTGCATGACATGAACTGGTGAGATTAACGTTGACCTCATTTGAACCCAAGCTTACCGCTCATTCCTGGCCGGTCTATTATTCTGCGTAAACCACATTTGTTTTTTTTGGTGTGTCTTAAAATGTAACCGGACTTTGCCATGTGATAAGATGATTGTTAATGAGCTTTCAATCTTTTTTATGCCAGCGAGCGATTGTGCAGCACGCAGGGGTTAGGGCCGAATCGTTTACTCTGAGCTTCTACGCTGCTGTGAATCAATACTTGTTGGCTTATTGCTGTACCGGAAGCTGGAAATCATTTTAATAGCCTTAAGCAGTCAAGAATTCAACAACTGAGCTTTATGTGCGTTCAATGTGTTTATGTTCAGGGGGTTTGCAAGCTGCTTTTGATGGTTTGATGCAGATCAATTTCATCCAGTTCATCTAATTACGCATGATACGTGGGAATATCAGGATTTGCCCTCAACACGCTCCTCCCGCCTCTTTTGCTGTGTATTTACATGTTTCCTTTGAAGTGGGTTATATTTACCGTCCGCACAGTTTCGATTTATATATATTTTCTTTCTGGGCCATGAACAAGCGTGGAAAAATAGACCTGTCGAGGATAGTTTAGCACAGAGCTACAATCCAGCTGCTCCTGGTGTCAGAGAAGAAGCACAATGTTCTCCAGGACACAGGAAACAACAGGCGTTTCCCATCAACACTGCACCTGCTGTAGCCCGAGAGCATTCGATCCTCACTCCTATAACACACCATGTCCCTCCCAGTCTCACTCTTCCTTCCATTCCACTCAGCAGGGGGTGGGCTTTTTGACCTTATTATGGATGCTTTGACCTTTTCCTTTAGCAGGCTCATCCAGTGGAGGACAAGGGCACATTACAGGTAAGTGATCAGCTGAACAGAACGTCTGACAAGGGCTCGGATTGACAGGACAGTCGGGGGTAGAGTGCTGACAGGGGGGGTGTTGAAAGATTTCTGAATGTCATGGTTGAGGTCAGTCATATGGACGAAAAAAAGTGAGAGAAACAGAAAAGTCAAGGCACCCTGGCAGGCTATTGACCATCCAGATGACCCCCCTCAGACGTCCTCTCAGCAGAAGGATGTCTCTGCCAGCAACACCGTCCATCATATTGACTCCAACAGCTGAGCAACATCTGTTCATTAGCTCTGACAGATGAAAAAGGGCCTGTGAAGATGGGGCGGGAGTGGACCACCAGATATGACGCCCTATTAATTATGAGGAGCTGGTGCAACACAGACCAGACCGTCGTCTGCCGATAATGTTCCCTGGCTCTGCTACATGTTGTCTGCGCGCTAGGCAACACAAACGGGTTACAAGAGCGGGAAATGTGCGAGCTAATCAAGGTGTTCCCTTTGTCTGTCACACATCTTTCAGGTCTGTTGTGATGTGCTGAAGGACTTTGTCGCTTGTGAAGGAGTGACGGACTACGAAGCATTCAATGCTAACATGGTCAAATGAACCACTCATCGGATGGGTGCGAGGAAAAGGCATGAAGGCAGAGGACAGTTTTTCTTTTCACTGAAGCACTTACGACGTAAAGTAGCACATCTAGGAGAAGAAACGGTCTCCTGGATTCCCCTGCAGGTGCATCAGCCGTAACCTTTAGGGCCGTAAATTAATAAAAAGTGTGGGTGCTTGAGCAACATTCTCAATGCGACCAAAACACCAATTCATCTGCATAATGGAATAATCATAATGGTAATCATTATCAGAGCATCAACTATCAACTATGGTTACCATGTTAAAATTGGTAAAAATGTCCTGGTTATGTTTATGTCTCTCTTTCTGAAGATAAATGCGATCTTAGTTAAGCTCTACTCCCAATCAAGAGCAGTTGGCTGTTACAGGATTTTGTGCATGCAGACAGCTCTCAGGACAACTGAAATAGATAAATTGGATAAAACCCTGTTTGTTACAGGCCATGGAACTGGTGCCAAATTTCCCATTTCCCTTTAGCCTGCAGCTGTGATTATGCAGAGAGCAGCGCCGTTCCCACCTCAAATCCCCCAAAACAGCGTCACCACAAGTTCTGCAATTTTGCACGGAAATTGACTCGAGCATTGTGTCAAGTCCTGTTTACTCCATGCGCTGAAATGCAGGCAGCGGATGCAGGAAAGGGAGGTGATTAAACTGAATTTGTTTCATCAGACATACTTGAAAAATATGGCTGGAGCAGCGCTGGCTGAGATTACCTCATTAACCTCCTCTGTCCACCTCCCTGAGTCTAGCTGAGTCAGGGAGGTGGACAGAGGAGCATTAGAACCCCAGGAACAAGATAAAAGAAGGACAAGAACGCTGCCACTATGTAGGCGTGTGTATGTGCATGAAATGGGATCAGAAATGAGGAAGTGTATGACTGCTGCCTGTCGGCGTGGAAGCCGCGTGCGCGATGCCTCTGTGCGGCAGAGGGATGGGCATAAATAATAATCCAGTTTTCTCAGGCGCTGATCATCATCCTGCATCAGCGTCAGGCATGATGGACAGTTGTGTAGAGCGGCGCTGTAGCGTGCAACGCCTCGACTTACCAAGCCGAGCTTCCTCTTTTTCCTGTTTGACAGCCAATGAGGAAACAGCTGCAGCACATGAATCAACAAAGAAGCAGAGTTAAATATTTCATTTTGTTCAACCCAAATCCCACATTATCAACAACGTGTAACATCCACGATGCCCAAACCGTATGGCGCCGCTGGTGAAATGAAAGCGCTCCGATGAGAATCCCAGGAAACGCGAGAGGGAATATAGAAGTTGGTCGGCATGTGTGGCAGCGGAGGATGGCAGATGGCTGTCGACCGCGGTGCTAAAAAGACAGAACGTGGCACGCAGCAGCGACAGATGCAGCCTCATAACCGCTGCGTGCCAACACCTTGAGTGGAGAACTGTTGTCGTTTTTGAGAGGGATCCAGGACTGGTGATGGTTTGGCAAAGTCAAAGTTTCTCTGAGAAGAACAAATCCAGTATCTACATTGATTTAACCTCAAGTCATATCCATGGTTGCAGCATCAGGACTGATTTATGTCTTCAATACGGGATAAATGAGCGGCTGAACAGAAAAGCTGCTCATACTCCACAAGAAAGGCTCAGTTATTCTTCCAGGGATTCAGAAGCCAAAGGGCCAGTGGCGCTCATCCTTCACTGGTCATTATTAAGCTTCCTGTGCTCAGAATAAATGTGAGAGATCGAAGCGAGAGCAGCTCAAAGCGTTCACACTCTCAGAATCAGTTTTCATCTTCTAATCCATGATCTCAGATGATCAGCATGGTAAAAACACATCCGAGCAGAGTTTCCTGCATGAGAAAGGCAGCAGCCATTAAAGGGAATAGACAGAGAAATAGCAAAAGAGACACGAGGTGCAGCTGAAGTGCAACACACTAAAAGAAGACATGCAGGAGGATGATGGTGCTAGGTGCTGTAAAATAACTCAATCTCTTACTCGTCTTCAAAAGCAGGTGGCCCAGCAAGTTTCAGGAAAATTAGGCCTATAATTGTTTGGCCAGTGATGCAATTTTTAGGATCTTGTCACTGAAATGGATTTTTTTTTTTTTTCGCTCTAAGAGGTTTTTCAGGAGAAGTGGTTGGTAGGGTTATAAGGTAAGGTTTCAGATATAGGGTTTTATATATATTATTGAAAATATATGCATTCATGTATATGTCAAATGTGATCTTTCAAAACCCGTTGAACGCCTAGTTGACCCCTGCCATTTTTATTGCCAACAGGTAGAGGGAGCTGAAACACCAGACGCCTCCTTTGACGCCTGTCGTCTTTAGTTTATCACAAGTCCAATTAGGTTGATCCAAAGTTACAGTCAGACGTGTCGGCTGGCAAAACCAGCAGTGAGCTAAATTCTTCTCATTTTGTTTGACCCACGAGCATCGGCATTTTAATTATAATCGCTCTGTTTGTAGTTCTCCTTCACACCATTGCAGACAGCAGCTGCTAATTTTGCTCGCTGTCTGGTTTTGTCTGAAATGTTCTTATTTCTGCTGCCAAGCCCCCATGTTTGCCATTGAGAACTGAAAAACTAATATCAAAAGCTCATCTAATTCAGTCATTTGTCAAATTTAGTATCACACCTTTTGAATAGGTCGCATTAGTCTTTAATAAGGAGACGTGGCATCTTTATGTGTTCAATTTGTGGGACTGGAAGACGATCAAAGTGTAACAGCAGGATACAGGTTCAGTTTCAGCAGTTTGTTTTTTATGCACTCTGGTGTTGTTTTCTGTATCTTTTCTTATTCCTAACTGGCATATTGAATATTTCAATAGCCCCCAACCCCCCAACCCTGAGGTAAAAGTAAAGTATTTGCTGATGTAACTCTTTCATAAAGTGGGAAAGTGAGTTTTGTTTGATCATTTAGAGAGCTTCATAAATTATATCTTACACAGAGAATGCTGGTAAACCAGAAAAAAATGAAAGAGCGTCACGGCTCCTCTCGGTTTCCCCATCTTCCCCTTACACAGCAACACCAGTGTGTGTCTGAGAGCTACACACCTCTTTTTGCAATTCAAATCAAGGATGAGCTGGCACTCTGCAAGCTCTGTGTGTAGGCTAGCAATGCTGCCTTGGGATCCTACGCTGCAATCACAGCTCAGTTTTAGAATTACATCCATCCTCCTGTGCAGGTGAAGGACCGACCTCCACAATAGATTGCATTAGATTCATGATGTCTTCTTAAGGATGTCAACTATAACCGATACAATGCAATTAGAGGTTCACCTGAATTAGCCGCCATATCTACTACCTTCTCTTCACAGTCCCACGATATACTTGGTCAAAACATGTTTGGGTGCAAGTATGAGAATTAAATAAATCCAGTCAGTTTTCAGAGGGAACCCAAGTTCCAAAGATGCTCAGCTCTGGTTTTTGGTCTTTCTCCCTGCATCCTTTTCTGCCTTCATGATCCAGTTTGTTGTGACCACCATGCAGTCATTTGGTCGCTGCATTAGCAAGTAACAGTGACGTGTGTTGCGGCTAAAGTAGCTTCCTGCAGTACTGTTCTAAAACTCACTGACTGGCTGCACATTTGAAGGTAAACATAATCTCCTTTCAACAATGGTGATTTTCACGGGAGGGGAAAGTGTTGCTATTTTTACCGAAAAACAAATAATTAATCGTGTGAGCCTTGGCGTTCTGCGAGGTATAAGATTAGCAGCGGTGGGAGTACTTCAGTGGAACCAAAAGCTCTCCTACGCTGCCAAGTATATCAGCTGCAACCCTCCCCTTCTCCTCTTAAATAATTCCCCCCCTGTAAGACTGTCTGTGCGAGGCTGACAAAAGATGGCGCAACACCAGGAATGTATCACATGAAGTCCCATGCCTGCCAATTGTATTTCAAGAATTAAACAAAGCTTCATGAAAAAGAGGCCTTTACCGGATTGTCAGTCATAATTCGATTTCAAGTCAGCAGAAGATACAGTTAAAAGTAAGTCTCAAAATGCTGTGTCGCCCTCAACCACCCCAACAAAAATGGAAAATCCCGGAAACACCGGAAAGTTAAATAAGCTCATCTAACTCATTTATTATGCATCACTTTTTGTTCTTGAAGTGTGCTAATAGTGCTAGTAATGCTACAGGAAGGGCTACTGTATATGTAAAACCATTTTGTGGGAATGAAAAAAATAATCTTTAGAACCACTGAGGCATTTTGACATTTCTCTAGAGAAATTAGCAAATCTTCAATTGAATTGTCAGGGAATTAGATTAGTTTTCAACACTTCTTGCTACTATTAGGTGGAGGCTGGTTTACTTAACAAAATTCACGAGTCACCTTCTTATCGCCAAAAGCTTTCCCAGCAGCGTTGGTAGGTTTCTGAAAGGATCAGGATTAACTCAAGTACGTTTCAAACATCAGCACTTCCAGTCTGATCCGGGCGGCGCAGTGAACAATCAACTGAGTAACAATAAGACTGATTATTGGTGAGAATAAAAGATAATTGCAGAGAAAAAAATCATTTCAAAACAACCGTGGTGTTACTGGGTATGTTTGATCCTGGTCGTCTAGCACCATATAGGCTCTTTAAACAAATCAAATAATTTGCTTTGTAGCAGCATGTTGTGGCTAATTAGTTTCCTTGCTGTGTGTGTTCTGAGCCGTCTTTGCTGGCCTTTGAAGCTCCGTTGCCTGTATGCTTCCTCCCAGCAGGTGAGCATGTGCCCCTCTCTGTTAACTTTGTAGTTATTCACGGCAGCAGGTGCTTTCTCTGACACTTTTTGGGGCAGGTCTTCAGCCTTTGTCTCTGCAGCCCCAGGGGAGTGCTTCAGCCGTGACTTCACTGCACCTGATGCTCTGTGTCACGCGCGTTTGGCCATTAGACTCCCGCTCCCCCATGGTGTCACTGCACTGTTATCACAGGAGTACCAAATATGCAAAACCAGAGTCCGGGATGATTAGCATTCTGAGAGGCGCAGGAGCTCTTTCTGTATTTTCATATGAAAGAAAGTTCTTGGAACAAAGTTCAACATCAGAGTGTTAGATTAATGTAAGTTCTGCTTTGATGTTTATGCTCGGCATTCCTTCGGGGTAAACTGGGCGGTAGTAAGGGAAAGGGCTCAAGAGACAAGAGTGATTTGATTTATCCCAGCAGTTAGCGCAGCATTTCATTAACACCCCACAACTTACGTGGGGACTTTGATCTGGACTTAAACCCCTAAATATATCCACTGAATACCTGTCAGTATGGACTATAGCACTTATCATGTGCACTTAGTCATCAAACCAGAATGAGGGAATTGTTCTTTCTCCACAACTCCCAACACACGGCGGTCACAGCTTATTAGCATTCAAAATTCCAAATGCACTTCCTTTTTAATGTTAGGTTGGTGTTGTGCTTAAAATTTATGAATATCAATGAATATCTTCCTTCTTATTATTTTTCTTTGAATCTATATTTAGCTCTGCCCGCTCACCCTAAGAACCCTTTCAACTTACAACATAATAAAGAAGTTTTTCCAGAGCAGCTAAAAAATCTGACCCAATCCCCTCATGCATTTGGGGTTAGAACCCCAAACTGTTCCGAAATCCAAAATAATCTTCCCGATAATTCTGATGCTCAAAACACAGACCTTCCTGCAGAATGATTGTTCAATGTTTTAGGAGGAGTGGGGGAGGATGGGGGGGGGGGGGGTGAAAACCTAAGAATATTTTCTAGTTGAAGGCAGCTTAAATTCAGCTTCTTTTCAAATAAACGTGTGCTTATCTGCTCAGTGCCACAATCCCTCCCTCTCATTCGTTCTTCTGTCCCTCCCCTCTTCTGCTGATCCAGCACCTCAGAATTCCTCCTGCTCTCCATTCAGCCCCATCCCTGCTCTCCCCGTCCCTCCATCCGTGCCAGCCTCCCTGAAATGCCGCACTTACTCTATCTGCAAAAGGCTCTATTGGACAGCTTCCCGGGAACGGGACCCCTCTGAGGGAACAGTTAGTGTGTCAGAGCAGATGAATGCTTTGATCACAGAGAGATCAACTCCTGCCGGTCCCAAACCCAAGTCCACCGTGGTGTGGCCCAGATAGGGTGGTGATCCCTCTCTGACCCACTGTCAGAAGATCTGGCCCGGGAGACGGTGATGTATATGTTTAATCTTCCAGACAGCATCTCAGAGTGGCGCTAAGGCAGAACTGGCGTTGACCAGCCCTAATGCAGTGAGGTAATCAACCTAAGTGGCTATTTATGAAGTAGGAGATGGTGAGGTCACTACTTGTTTGATTTTACTGCAAATCTAACAAAAACATTATATGCTTAATATACATAGATGGTGGACTATTTCAAAGACAGATGGGAAAGGGTGCCTTTATATTTCTCCAGTGGTGCTTGAATATTCACAGTGGATCCTTTGGGGCCTGTGAGATGGGGCTCTAGTCCATTTCATCACATGCCTGTTTGATTGCTCAAAGGGACCCAGCTCTCAGAGGTCCGGGAGTCAGGTCAGAGTCCCGGGCTCTTTGTTACACTCCTAGACCCATTTGTGGTCTGGAGAGACACATTAACCTTCTGGAAAGGGAAAGGCAATAAGATCTACAACTGCTTCACAGTAGTTTCTCAACTTGTAGTTTGAAGATTGTGGCTTGTTGTGGGTTGTATGTATTTCTCGCAGGTAGTCTTTGATGGTATATGGTGGTGCTTTGTTCTCCCTGGAGAAAACAGAGGAGGTTAGACAGCAATAGCAAGCCGTAATTTCATTCTGTCCTCCTCTGGGTTGAGATATGAGGATTTTAGACATATAAGAACTATGAATTATCACCTCTGTGGCTCAGACCCCTCATTAACCGTAACAGGAGATGACAAGGAAAACATGAAACTTTTTATCTCCAGAAAGTTGCTGCAATAATAAAATAAAAGGTTGGTCATATATAATCATCCCTTACCTCAATATGATGATGTCTTTTCAAACTCAATTACACATTAGCGGGGCGATTTCTTCCTTTATCTATCACACTTCATCAACTGGGGCTTGGCTGCATATTCTATCTTCCTCATTAGCAATCGGGCCATCACTCACTAATAATGGCCTATCAACACTGCCGCAATGACCAAAGTTACAGCAGGGGCGAGTGAAATATTAACTTCTGATGTTAACCTCAGGTCATGTTTCAACATTGTGGAATTAGATCAGATCTAGTCGATTACCATCATAAATCCAATTTGAAGCCGACTATGAAATAATGAAGGTAACACAGGAAAGGGTAAAAAGGAAAGCTGACCTTTTAAGACTTTATCTAATTAAGTCTCGAGATTCAACTTAACTGAAAATGTACTAACTGGCCAATTTTGTGTAGAAATACAATAAAAAAAGGACCATTAAAGAGCACTTTACCACATAGAAACAGTGCAGTGAGGGGGAAAAAGGGAATAAACAGGGCCTCCGGCAGGCATCCTGTTTTCTAAGCATCACCATTACCATAAATGAATGCTGACTGCCTGCAGTCAGGACCAATACACTATCTATAAAGGCTCATTTCTCACAAATTTACTTTGCTGCTGGTGTGATGGGGTTGCTCAATAAGTTCACTTTCACATATCTCTTCAGGCATGTCCACCACAGCCAGAGGTGCACCCGGCTGGTGTCACGTCGTCACCCCTTCCCGTCCTCTCCCATTACCCTTGCAGATATTATGGCAAACACGTGGCTCCAGGTTCCTGATGCAGGTCTGCCGTTTGCTATTCCAGTAGGGAAAGTTGACATTGGGAAGATCCGTTCAAGACGGTGTGAGAAACGTCTTCTTTGTTGGTCAAATGAAGGTTTCAAACTGAAGCAAGTACTGTCTTCTGTCATTCTGTGTCTCCAGCCCACACACACACACACACACACACACACACACACACACACAGATCCACTCGTGGCGAACGTCCACATCTGCCAAGAAAGCACTTAAGCAAGAGTGGCATGGCAAATTTGATACTACTTGATTGTACTTTGCATACATATTGCGTTTTGTTCTTAAGGGCCACGACCAATGTCAAATAGACACTTGAGAATCAACAGCCATTACCGCGTCTCCTCACGTAAACCAAGTTTTCATCACGCAGGTCTGTCCTCATGGGACCATTCTGGTATAGAGCAACTTAATCTGTGCCCTTGATTTATTTTACGACGTACAGTAAAATGTGCCATCATCCTCGGCTGTTTCTTCGACTTGAGCCATTATCCCGCAGACAAGTTCATAAATTTTCCGGCTGAGTGATCTGATGCTCAATAATGCAAATGAGTTCCTCAATCTTAGCCCCACTCCAACTGGTAATTAAATCAGTGATTTATAGTTATAGTAGTATTAGAGGCACTAACACCTCGTATGTAAAACACATCAAGCTCCTTGTGATGCAGTGTGCTTCTGCAACCTTTGATATCTAACAGAAGATATTTACAGCTGCCAGGTACAGTATAGCTGGCGTTCTGCACTTGGTGTTGCCTCTCTTTCACACATATGACCTAGAGACCTCCTGAGCAGGGTGTCGTCCATTTGAGCTCACCTTGTACTCCATCATGAGGTCAAGCAGAGCACCTGCTCACCTGCGTTACCAGGTGTGGGGGAAGACCCTGATCATGCACTCATAATGACTTGCCAGAAGGGAAGGGCATCACATGCAGCTGGTTTATTGCACATCTTTGCCATTTATCTTCAAATACCCAAGGATCTGTGGAACAGTCTCAGGTATTCTTTGTTGGAAGAGTTGTGGCCTCTTTACCCATCAGGTGTGATAGCTTCTCCACATTATGCTGATTAAAAATGGACCAGCGGCAGTGTCAATGTGCCACATTCCCGTCACTGCTTAAAGAGCTTATGATCGGATGATCGATGGTTCCGTCCACAGGATCAATAGTATCATTCCTGCACAGGGAATAGAATCAGCAACGCTCTCTGGCTTTTTAGGTAAAGCCCATCAACCTCAACCTGAAGTATAGAGTATGGCAATGATTTAGAGCAATTGATCAATTATTTTTCTTCCATCAGTGCCTAGACTTCTTGCACTCACCTTCCTTCCGAGTCTATTCAATCCACTCCACTTTTTAGCCACTTGGGCTGTGTTGAACATTCTCTGACCTTCATATCCTTTCTGTTTGACTTATTACTGAACAAAATTGGCTCCAGGCTCGAGACACCACAGCTTTTCTAAAAGACTGCAGCTCCACTAATCCCAAGCAGAAAATCAATTCATGAATTAATTGTTGAGCATGTCTTGTAGATCAATCTTTCATTATTATTGCAGCCAGGGAAAACTGGCGGCAGCATGTCTGTTCATATCTGCCAGCGGCAAAATTGGAACAGTTCTAACCTGTTGCAAAATCTTTGGGCTGCACCCGCATGCCAATATGCCTCGGGTGGCATTGATGCAGTGTGATATCTAATTTGTCAACAACAGCGGCAGCATCATGCAGAACGGAGAATGCAAACAAAAACATGGAAAACGTCTCAGTAGACCTCATTGGTATCCCTGTAGAGTAGCTTTTCTGTGTTGGAAAATGTTGTGGGTCGCTGGCTTTGTTTGGATTTCACAATAAAAGCACGTACGGTTTTAGTTAGTGTTGATGTGGAATGGGATTTGATAATCATCGGTGATCATTTTTGTTGCCCCATATCTGTCCAGCAATGTCAAATCTAGCTATTATATTCAAAGGGATTCTCAAAGCATCACCATGGAAACGGTAATTTCATAGTCGCAGAGAATCAAGAAGTGCCTTCTCTCTTTCCTAACATAATTTCATTCTCGCAGCTCTGGTCTGTGAGTTCTCGCAGCTATTTTTTGACACATTATCAGTCTTTCATGTGGTGTCTGAGAACGTATGTGTGATTGGTCAGAAAATGTTCGCTAGTGTGAGAGATTAAACAATAGTGGACAGGTTTAAGGTTCATTTGGCTGAGGTGGCGAGGCGCTACGGACATTTGCCCAACACATCATATAAGGTGCAGTAAGACTCTCAAATTAAAAATGGTAAAAGAAGAAGCTTGTACACATGTTGTAGCTGTTTTAGCCACCACGAAAAAGCCATGAAATGTCTCTGTTCTTAAGAAATATGCAACAGCCTGAAGTGCTGTAACCTTGAAAATGTGTAGGCTTTGGAAAAAACAATGGAACGAGTAATCAGACACAATCCAAACATTAAAATGTAATACACTGGCAGATTTGTGGACCTCAGAACCTTTTGAATAATAAGCTTTGTTTTGTTTCAGGGGAGCCATGACTCAGTGAATATTTTGCACTGTTATCTTCTCTAACATAACCCTCCTCAATAATCCTGAAAGACATTTCACCCTTTTCCATCTAGAATATCTCCTTAATGGAATTTGTTAAACTTCTTGGCCATTTTAAGTTGAAACAACCCCAGTGGATTACAGTTTTGTGATAGAGTTGAAATGAAAGTTGGCTTTGGCTGGAAATGCTGTGACCTGCATGAATACAAATGTCCGTATCTGAGACTAGTTTTACTTTTCTAATGAACTTCGGAAAGACTGCAATATGTGATGGCACAACAATAATGTGCACACTCTAATCTACAGTTTTGCATCAAGATTGGACTTGAGAAGCTGACATATACTTAAATTCAACATTTTTAAAGGAACTTATTGAGGTTGTAGTTTTTTTTTGGTTTTTGTTTTGGCAGTGCAAAATAAGGAACAAGACCATGGCATTTAGGAGGCTTGTGATGTCGTTTTACCTAATCAAATTTTGCTCCCTTGTTATGGAACAAGAACTTTAGTCTATTAAAATGTAGGACAAATGTCAGGTCATACTCATTATTGTAGGTCAACAACTTTAAAATCCTATTTAAAACAAACATCCAGCTGTCCAAAACTGCCTTTCTTCATCCATCATTCATGCAGTAAGGTCACGGAATATTTTTACCGCTTCCAGCCCTCTCTAGCCATATCGCTGCTTGCTCGTCTACCTCCCCTACTGCTCATCTCTCTCTTTGCACCCTCATTCTGGCTCCTCAACCTCAGCTTGTCTCTGGTGAAAGCACCAAGCTGACATTAACGGCACTATAGGATAGAAAGGTTAATTAAGACCAACTGTTCCCGGCCTGTTCCTCGGCACCATCTGCTGTGGAACATCGGTTAAACAGATCCAGATTCCTGACAAAGCATTGAGTGCAGCATGGAGAAACTGTGTAAACCCTCATGGCAGGTTGTCTTCTAAACAATGGAAATGATTTTACAAGTTTTAAATCAAAGTCCTGTCTGGCCCTGCTTATTGAACATTAGCAGACTGAGTCCACTTTTGAGTCATCTCTGGAGTTTTTAAATGTCCAAAGTCAGCTCACATTTTCACCATTTGTATCATGTTGTCATAGATGTTTAGGCAGAATAGTTGCAGCAGAGGGATAAAACATTCCAAAGAGAGAACACATTTTCCTTAATTCATGGAAAACTACCACTTCCTCTGGAACAACAGGTTGTCTGGATCACGGCATGAAGCCTTCGGAACCATGTGGGGATAAAGAACCTCCATCAAGGTAGTGCCTTTCAATTCCCCCCAGCCAATTCTTTTTGCTGGTGTATAAATTGGAAAACAAATATAAATACAGATAGATATAATCTGAATTCAGGCTGCAGACGATCACTAAGTGTCTAATAAATTACATTAAAGCAGTGTTGAAAAACAATCAAAATAATGAGGCTTCAGAGGATTCTCGACTCTCTTTAACTCCTCCTTTATTGTCTCTGTCTGTGCTTCTTTCGGGCTTCCTCACTTTGATCCTTGAACCTGCAAATTTTGCATGTTGAGTTACTCTTGACAGAGAGGAGGCGAGAGTTTTGCAGAGGCAACATGAAGAGGAAAGTGATAAATTAAATATGCTCAACATGGACGTCAAGGGCAGAGGAGGCAGATAGAGCTGGAGGCAGCCAATCTGAATATGTAGCATTGGAACAAAACAACAGTATTCTCAATATGAAAGGATCTAGTGAGCACTCTAGTGCACCAGGACCAATTCAGGTTGATAGTCCCTCACAGAGCTGGCTGTTGTTGGAAGCATCATTTTCAACCTGCAATAAATAACAGTTGACAATGGGAGAATGTTTTATTTGAGTCATGGAAGGAAAACAAATAGTGGGAATAAGCATATTTTCCTACAAAGATTGTTTCTGCCTAAACTATTAATTGGAGGTCAAATATCCATTTTGGAATCATACATGCTGGCTCTGAACATGTTTTTTTTTTTTTTTTTTTAAATACATTTGGTAAGAATATAAGACCTACTTTCCTTCCTTTCTTTTTGAAAAAGGGACTTTAGTCATAGAGGTCATAATATGATAATTGTTGTAATGTGTTTCCCAAGTACTATTAATGAACTGAAGGTCTTTTTGTACATTCAAGGCTACTGTTGAATCATAGCGGGAGCAGCCATGGAGAAGGACCTGCATGAAAATCTGGATGTCTATGTCAACTTGATTTGTGCCATCAGATCGATCATGTCCTGGAAGAGTTCAAGTCAATCACAGCATCAATTTAAAAATGCTAAATAAAACCAGCGGAATCTGTTTCCACCCTGAGCAGCATTCATCTTCAGTAAAGGTCGCATTTAAATGACACATTCTGTCAATTTACCCAGTTGGCTTCTGGCAGTAACTCAGGCATACAGCAGAACCGGAAAATCCATCGAACATGCTGTGCCAGAGAATGCCGGAATGATCACCATTGAGGAGTGTCATTGCATGCCTACCCTGCCATGTCTTCACATTGTTTCTTGTCCTTTCGTTCTTATTGCCAGAGGATTAAATGATGCCTTCTACGCCACGCCAAGGCCCTTTCCCCAAACAAATCAGTTACAAACAGGAAAAGCAATCACGCCAATGCAGTTAGCAAGTGAATGGAACAGCAGACGCTGAAAAGACACTTTCAGACTCACTCTGCTCGTGACACGGGCATGACTATCCATTCACTTAAATTCCTCACTCATGTTTTCATATTCAAATGATGTCGGTTTCTCGGAGGACAAGTCCCTGTGCACCTGGAATTTATGGTGAAAAACACATAAAGTGGATTTTTTAGTTGGGTATTGTAGTCCATAGAATGTTTGGGATGGACTACAAACATGACAGCAAACTCATTTGTCACTTGGTGAACATTACATTCTTAACTATGAGCCACTGTTATAAATAAACACCACCGTCCTAGCATCTCTCTTCAAACCCATCCGAGCTATGCTGTGATATCGTTGCGCTTCCTGGTTCAAGATGTAATCAGCCACCAGCATCATAGTGATTGTAAATGCTTATTCCATTTTTTCATGCTAAACTGAAAAGAAATGTCCCTTTCCCTCAAATATAAAATGACCAATATGAGTAACTAATCGATGCAAGTACAGAGACGACTTTCGAGTAAATCTAAAGGTTTTAAGAAATGCAAAATTAAAGAGAAGATCAGCTTGCTGTTGATCTAGTCAGCATGCGGAAATAAAGTAAAAATAAAGGTGTATGGAAACCCAGTGCAAAACTCTAGAATTAAGATAGCTATTAATAAAAGTAACTGATGTTTTGCAACATAATTGAAAGTTCCAGGTTGGATTAAATAGGTGAGTAGGGTGTGAATGAGCTGTACGTGTGTTTCCCTGCTGGTTAATCAGCCACACCATCCTCAAATCAGCACTGAAAGAAAGAAGAGTGGGGAGGAAACAGACAAATGGCACAAAAATAAGAGAATAAGTCAAATGAATAATTGCCTCAATTCGACCGCAACTGGAAAAGTGAAGCGCATGTAAATGTGTTAGTCTGACTAATATTCGACCTCTCTTTATAAGACTACCAGATAATGCAATAGCAACAGCCAATCCTTAATCTGAGTCCACATGCTCCACAACCCCACACTGTCCTATGATCCCGGAGAAAAACCTTCCAAGAAAGTTAAAGGGGACTCAAGGGGGTTTTATGTGGTGTAATAGGTCAGCTGGAAAGGGGGCTGTGTTAACCTGCTGAAAAGATGCCTATCGCCACCTAGTGGTGAGGAGGCCAGCAAGTTCCCGTCAGTTATACGATTTTCTTTCTTTTAAACTGAAACAGGGACAAAATTCCAGCGAGAAACCTCAGTCAAATTTTGAGCATAGCTCGATGAAACTCTGCATTTAGACGTGCTGACAGAAGCTACATTTCTTCTGATGCTTATCTGTAGGTGAAGTTGACACAAGTGATGAAGGAGCCTTTACTAAAACACGAGGTTAGAGACACCGGAGAGGGGTACCGTGTTGAAAATTCATGAGATAGCCATCTAGCCATCACAAATATTGCCTCCGCTCATCCATCCTGAACGCGCACTGTGCATTGAAGTGCTTTTATTCCTCAGCGTGTACGTCGACACTTCGGGCGCACACACACAGACCCACCACATGAGCCTCTCTAGTAAGTTGATCATTGTTGAGCAAACGGTCCAATCTGTCAACATCCTGGCTGGTAAAAATTCCCAGCCATAACATTCAAATGCATCAACATTCAATTCTCCGAGATTGTCAGGGTAGCTACATTTCATTGTCCTAAAATTTGAACCGTCACTGCCTTTACACAATATACAGTTAGATGTGAACAGACAATATGCAGATGTGAACTGAAACAGGTCTGACTTACAGATGGTGGCAGCTTGCTCGGTATTGTACTGATAGTATCAGTTTTTGTTAAAGATACCTGAATAGTCTGAAAAACAGAATCCGGATCCAGAGTTTAGCAGCCACCATCAGCTTCTCATCTCTGATCACTTATACTCCTTCAGTTCGTCCCTCCAAACCATCATCCATAGACCAGGAAGTTAATGCGCTCAGATCTTCATCACTGTCAGTGTAGGAGGTCAAGAAAGCGGACTCCTCTTCTCATCTGGAGGCTTTAATCATCCGTCTGCTTCCTTTCATTCCTGCTTTTATGTCTGTCTCATCAGTGTCTCCTGATTGATATGCTACGGGTAATCGCATGCCTGAATGCAAAAACCAAAAAAACAAGCATTGGTCCCACACATATGATTGTGTTTTGCTTCATCAATTCTATGTGAAGCAACATTAGCGCATGAGCTGGCGGAGTGGTGAAGGCGATAGACTCCTAGTCTATTGTGCTCTGCATGCATGGGTTCAAATCCCATCCTCATTGGTTTCTCTAACCAAGATGCCCTTAGATTTTCTTGAACGCCCAAATATTCAGCACAGCCGTCAGTGGCTCCAATCAATAGTAGTTGTATGATATGATAAAAGTCCAAGTGCCGCATTTCTTCCTTCCATTGCATTGACTCTGGTGAAGCTTTGTTAGATTTTATGTATGAATTCTGAGTTGGTGTCTCTATATCAGCTAATTTGCATGTGCAATCACATTATAAAGGGCAATGCAATTAACACATCATCAAATATCACAAAATCACATCAGGAACCTTTTTGCAAAGAAAATGCAAACAAAGGCCGACAAACAAAAGAGTAATGTCCTGCCTGCTAAACGCTCACCGGGGGTTAAGCACACATAAAAAGGCAAAGAGCCTCATTAGTGCAAATGTAAATAAATAGAGACAGATGATGCAGACAGAAATTTAAAAAGGCCACAGGCTTCAGTCTCATAGAGATATCTGCCGTGGCAAGTCAAGTCTCAGTGTGTTAGCATCAGAACTACCTGATGGGCCCACATACCAGCACCCAGCACGCCCTACACGTGCTCATTACCAGAAAAGATCACATAGAACTCAGTGATTCACATGTGGTTAGCCATTTACTCAATTTTGATCTATTTGTGTTGCAGAAGTTACACAAATAAAGTTACCTCCTGTAGTTGTCCAGCTTCCCATTTGCGGTGGGAAATGGCCCACAAGTGAACCTGCAAAAGGTGGCCATTTTATTTTGAGTTACCGGGGCATAATTCTCAGTGTGGTCACGGTCACGCAAAGGTTTCATTTACTGGCACAGAAAACATGTCCATGTTTGGTGGGAGCTCACCCCAGGAGGGGTGAAGGTCCAGGTTGAGTGGAGGGTAATGATGATGACGGTGGTGGTGGTGGTGTTGGTAGTTGCTTCTTTTAAACCTACAAAAGTTGGGAAACGCCACCAAGTCATTCTTACTTGAGACTTTATTTGGTTGCGCGAAAACACATTCATTTAAGATCTTTAAGAGTGGTCAGAATTTAAACCCTAAACATGTGTGTATGCAGCAGAATGGGCTGTGAATACACGCCGAGCATTTTTTACTGTCTTACTTTTATGTTGCATGTTCATGTTGGAGTCTTTTTAAAGAAGAGAAACACAGAAGCCTCAGAGGAAATGCGACAAAAGCTACTGTTGCGCATTATGAATGGAAAAAAGCCACAAGAGAGTGTCTTTAATTGTGGAAATTTCAGACATTCAGGGCTCATTTAGACAAAGTCAGCTGCCTGTCAGTCTTTGTGGAGGATCCCCCCAGGGCACGCTCCCTCTGTTTTGGATGGAAGAGGCATATGGAAGGGTTCATCACATATGCGCTTTGCTCTGTTGCTGCACTGGATGTTTGTCTTTGTCGCTGCTGCTGCTTTGTCAGGAGGCACCAACCCTCCAGGTCCTCTGCTGCCGACGCGGCAATTAAAAGTTGCTTTGTTTAAAGAAACAATATCTGGATTCAGATCCTGACGATTCTCTTTGACTACCCTTGAAGAGTCTAATTGACATCAGCGACAGGTTCGTTGAATCATTCTCATTTTTGAGGTTCACCTGTGGACTTGCTCACCTCTGATTGTAAACAACAACCATCCGTGTTCTATCTTGATCACTACACATTAGCAGATGGTGGTTTGTGCTGATTGATGTCAGTGTGTTTTGAAATCTGAAGCGGTGACAGTGTGCACTTTAATCCCAGAGCTTGTGTCTGTGTGCATTTGCATTTGTGACCATTTAATTTTGTTCTTGCAGTCAGTATTAATCATGTACACACTTGTCTCAACTCGCTCCCCCGCTGCAGCAACTGCCACTCCTGATATAATTGTTTACACCCCAGATGTTGCAAATATGGAGCTCGAAGGTGCAGTTCCTTTCAAAAACAGCTTTATTTTTCATCCCCATCGCCGGTCGCTGCTGTGGGAAACAACATCTGCCGCAGCTCAGGCTGCAGCGGGGTGACAGGTGCCTACTTACGTTGTTTTCATTTTCATTGTCAAGGCCGTACTTAGAGTCAATTTATTATCACCGTAAAAGACCTTTATATAGGCGGAGTTAGTCGAGGAGGCTCGCCAAATAGCTGCGGTTCAATGTCACTTGTTATTAGGCGCCGTGGAGCAAAGCTGGACTGAGCATGTTTCACTGCTGGTTCTGACTTTTGTCTCTGTAATTAGCCATCAGGAGCTGCCACCACTTTTAGGAACTTTCCTTTGTTTTTCAAACATTTTTGTCACTTGATTATTCTTCTAACTTTAGTGCTGCTGTAGACTCAACCGGGCCAAACATTTGGATTACCTCCCTGAGTTTTCTCGGATGCAGCACAGCCACGCTGACTCCATAGATGCACGCTCTGAGCTGTGGGTTCAGATGGTCCATAAGAGGCCCAACAAACCATCTGCTGCTTAGATATACTCTGACCCCCACACCACTGAGGCATATCCATGCATACAGCCTGCCAGGTTGTTAATCTCCGTGGGGAAGATGGGGCTCATCATACTCCATTTGGACAGACAGGCAACAGGTAAATCCCCTCTGAACGCTCAGTGCTCATTATTACAGATTAATACTTTGTCCTGGTGGTGCTGCTGTACGTCCAGTCAACATGTATTAACAGGCCTCTTTATTTTAGTGCTACCGTTGAGCTAGCATGTACAGTAAACTGCTGATGATAATGATCTTATAGCTCCAAATCCTGACACTTGGTCTGGGTTTCCCAGACATCAAGATGAACCCTTTAGTTTCATTTTTTTGACACTATTAATCATTTAAAGATATATAAGCTAGTCCATATGTATATAAACTCTACAGAATGAAGTTAACAACGAAACACTCACACTATAAGTTTTGGCTAAAATGCTGCAATCACAGACTGTTAGCAGCGAACATTTTTACATGCAATCCTTCACAAAGTTTCCTTAGCTTACAGAAAATGGGATGAAAATGGGGTTAAACTAGTTAAGTATTTATTAAACAGATGTTGAACCACGCAAAAACATAATCCTGGCAATAGAAATTAGATACCAATGATCAAAAGAATCTCAAAAACAAAGTAGAATTTTAGAGCTTTAGCGTTAGCACCAACATGCTTGGGCCTGTACTGTGACCTGTACCCCTCTTATACCTGCGGAAAGGTCCCTATCTGTGCCCAACGAGCCGCTCTCCGCTGACCTGAATTCAAATCCTCCCACAGCTGTTGTGTTTGTGGGCCACATTAGCATCTCTGCTGCGTCTTTGAGCCTCTGATGTAACTCATTTAGAAAACGGAGGGATGATTTAGAATGCGCTTAAGGAGAAAATGCATGTGTCCTACTAATAAATAATTAGCTCGGGGAGTAAATACAAATGTGTTTTACCTACAACAGCATTTTAACAATAGTTTGTCTTATTGCAGCAGTTGCTACAGCTCTGCTGTTTGTTGAATCCTTCTGAGGATTGAAAATGTGGTTAAAAATAAGTGTTCTTGCTTGATATCTTGGACTGATTTATTTATTTTATTAGGAGGTATGGACAGCCACGGCGGAAAATGGCTCATTGGGCACAAGATATGAAATAACAATGTGGCCTGTGTCACCTTTGTGGCGACAGCAACGACACCTCCCTAATTGCGGAGCAGTAGCTATGACGATTTCCGCGGGTTGACACTACCCCGACACAAATAGTTCATCATTACCTACTGAGAACGGCGTGTCCTCTTCAACATCGCTCACGGTAACGTCACATCCAATAATAACCTGCTTGTAATAAGGGTATATATCTGGCAGCGGCTGAAGCGTGAGCGTTTCTCCTCACATGCTGCCAAAGCAACGACCTGCACGTGTAAAATTAGCCACAACGAGCCAACAAGTGGTGTTTGCCTCCAAAGCACTAACATCCTGCTTGTAAAATTAATTAGACCTGCAGGTCACTGACCGCTGTTCCCCCAGAGCAAGAATAAATGCTACTAAACAGGAGATGGTGGACAAAATTAGACCTGCTTATGACGGCTAGCAAAACCAGCAGCGGCCCGGTTCTGATGTGGAGTGTATCTCAATTACCTCAATTGTCATGTTGTAGTCAATAGCTAATGTAAGATGCTTCGAAGAGAAAGAAGCAAAGTCTGCAGCTCGGACTCAGATGCTGAAGAGTCTGACAAATTTGATGTTCTTGCTTGATAGAAGCAGGCTGTTCAGTGGCTCCGCACCAATCGTGACAGCTTAGCCCATCAAAGGAAGTGAGTCAGGGATTTGGAGATTGCATCTTTTCCAACCACCCCCTCACTTTCACTTAAAAAAAAAAAAAAGAAAATCATCAAGGAGCACAATCATGTCTTTAAGGAAGACACCCCATTTGTATTCTGGCTCCTCGTGTGTGAGAGTGTGTGTTTGTGCGAGTGAATGTGGGAGAATGGGCAGGCAGCGAGGGTTGGGGGGGGTGTATAGGAGAGAGGAAGGATGAATCCATTGCGTTGCGGCGGAGAAGTGTGACAGAGCAGGCATTTATTTGAACAGAGTGCGCCGCTGTAGCAGGACGGATGCAGCGGCAGCGGTGGCAGCAGTAGCCCTCCTCTGTCAGTCAGCGCCTCCACAGCTGGAGATAAGGTGGACGCGAGGAGGTGGAGACACGTGGGACACATGCTGGAAATGCAACACCTCTCCAATGCCACCCTTCTGGAATACAACACCGGCGTTCCCCCTTTCGGGTCTCAGAATATCAGGTCCTTTTGCTTTCTGATGCTCCTCGGTCAATCTGCTACTCTCGGATCGCTCTTGATTTTAGAGGAGCCCTTCGCACTAAAGGGAAGCGTGATGTGAATGAAAACCACTGCCATTCTCTGTACAGGTCACAATTAAGCACCGGCGGAGGACTCAAACGGTACCGCAAGCATGCAAAGTCCCCTGTGTGCTCCACAGAGGTTCTACTGCAGGGCTGTCGCCTGCTGAACTCAGGGGAGTTCTTCAAAAGTGCACAAGAGACGTTCCAAGAAGCCTTCAACCTTGCTTGTTTCCTTCTTGGCTTTGTAACAAATTGTGGAGAAAACTGAGCAAATGCAAAGCACCAACAAGTGTCCTTGCATTCCCATCCTCCGCTGCTGAGTTTCAGCCATTCTTCATGACCTGGACTCTCGCCTGGACCCTCGGTGAGTAAGCAAACTTCTCCATGGCCGAGATTTTTCTCTGCGATCCCTTATTTGTCTTCACACCCACGCTTGCGATGTGCCTTCACAACCAGGTAACCACTCAGGAGTTGGTCCTCATGAAAGTGAGCGTGTGACAGTTAGTGTGCTCGTTAGTGTCGCCCGGCGTGTTTCACGAGTGCGTCTTTGTTGACGCTTTCTGCAGTTCTGCTTTATATTCACGCGATCTGACTTCTGCCACTTCCAGTTTGTCTGTGACCCTGGCAGCAGCTGAGAACAGAAAGACGCCACACACCTCCGCTAATATAAATAGACAGGCAAGCTGATAGATAACATGGCTTCTACACTACAAACTTGTCATTTGGTTGCTAAACTACCATTCGCTCCCGAAGCGGTAATCACACCGCCCGTCAGGACAGATGTGATTTAATCTGTTTGGAAGACCAAATAATTGATCACTTTTGGTCTTAGTGCTTGGCTGGAGGGATGGATTTCTACCTGTGTCTCTCTCAGATGTTGCCCCACCTGCTTTAACCACCATGCATGCAAGGTTTTAAGAGGTACGTCTTTAAACTTTTGTAGCAGAGCGGCGTGGAGAGGAGGCGTGGCAGCCGGATCTGGGAAGGCAGATGCAGGTGTATCCCTGGTGCAGGGTGGTGCAGTGGGAAGGGAGGAGGAATAGGCACGTAGAAGGTGTGTGATGGCAAATGTAAGTCTAGGCGCACTTGATCCGGTCCTCTCATTTCAGATTGTGACAGTAGTAACGTGTGGAAAAGAGGATTATATAAGTCAGCAGTGCATTTTATGGACCAGGATGCTTCTAATGTCAGGTGCCGAGTGACAATCTGGACTGAACGTTAATGTCTTTGCCATCAAATATCTAATTTTGTTATTTGCATATAGTGCCTCTGGACGTCCACCACACCTCCTTTCTTGCTCATGTCCTTGACGTTTACAGGGTTCGGGCTTGTAAAGTCAACAAAATTGTAAAACTGCACTTGAGGGCCGTGCCAGCATGGAAAAAGTCACTTATTTTTCACTAAATAACAAAGAGGAGTCAGCTCCCACCACAGCAGCTACGTATCAATCAGAATTTTCAGCCATAAATCTTTTCCATTGTACTTAACAATCAGAAAGGGCCCGAAACGCTGGCGGTGGGTTGTTCCTATTATAACAGTCGCACCAGGGAACCGGCTGAGATAAGACAGAGGTCACGTTAGCATTACACAAGCATGTTTGCGTGTTTGTATGCAAACAGTGAGTCGGAGATGCTGGACAAGTGCTGCGCCCCCGAGAGGGCGAGGTGATGAGGCATGTGTGCACAACCCTTGATGCCACCCGTGATTCTCGGAGCGGTGACGTGGCGATGAAAGGCCGGTAATTGCAGCTGATTAAGATATTAGCAAATGCATTCACCCATGCATAATGAAATTATATGCATCATCAAAATCAGAGCAAACACACTTCAATTAGTTCAATTGATGAAGTCCTTCAGAAAGATTGAATCATTCGGAGAAAAAAGAGGGCAGAATTCATTTACTCCCTGTTCAGTATGAAGACATGGGTGCCACCATTGTCCTTGAATCGAGCGCACATTCGCTAGCTAGCATGCTTCTAGCGCATACCAAGTGTCAAATAATTACTGAAAGTCCCTGCATTGACAGCATTTTCTTATTTTAACATACATATTGCAGTAAACCTGCAGCCACGGTGAACCGAGCACTTTTGAAGCTCAATCCAGCACAAATCCAACACCAAAAAGATTTGTCTCAGGAGCGAGCATATGTGCCATATATTATTGAGCAGGGAAAACAATAGGAGAAGCATCAAAACAAGGGGGAAACGGGAGCATGCAGGAGCGTCTCCGGTGTGGGCCGCAGCTGGCTCTTACCTAAATCAACTGATGTGTACTCGTGTTCCAGCGCCGACGACTACAAACCAGGTGCCGCCGCTGCATTCACAGATCAAATACTTGTTTTCCTTTTCTTCATCTCTCTCGTTCGAATCGTTTACTCCATCTTTTGTTCTGTGCACGCAATGTGTCAACTCAATTCGGAGACCAAGAAGAGACGAGTGAAGCAGAATCAAGTAAAAGGAGCGTTTTAAAAGAGTCTTGCACATTCAACTCTCGCAGGAGTTAATTTAGTCCAACAGCTTGACTCCCAACGTGTTGGAGAAAAACTGATATTTAAACCCAAAAATTAGGGGGATACAATGGCGAGAATACAATGCTGCATATGTGGAGTGAAGCAACATCAATAACAGCTCCAAAAAAACAGTCGATAGTAATGTTTTGTAGATGAAAATCTCTTTTGTTACCATTTTCGGCTGTGATCAATGTGGCCATTTTGTCTTTTATTTGGTTCAAATTTCAAGCCAACAGTCACTTGTAAGTACCGTAAGATATTGTATTGAGGCTGCAAAAGTCATTTATTTCTCAGCAGAAGATGGCTAACAGCTTGAAACATACGGGGGCAAAATAACAAAACCAGTGTTGTTGGCAATTCAGCCGTGATTATTAAGGAACACCTGTTTGGCTCGCTGGCAGGGCGACTGGGGGTACCGCTGAATAGCAGCAGGGTAATGAAAGTCTCCTCTGCTTAATTGTTTGGGCTATAAATAGTAAAGGATAGAGGACAATGCCTCTTTTTCTCAAATCTTTGGCTAAAACGCTGCTCAAAGTTTGAAATGAAAGACAATGAAGAGCATCAACACCAGCTAAACTCCTCACTCATGATTTTCCCGATGGTGCACCAATAATAGGCCTATTCCGGCTACATCTCCCCGACCAATGGCTGCCAAGTGGAAACCATAAGATAGTTCACCTTATACAAAGGGATTATTAATCGCAAACCCACCAAAATGTTCACCAAGATTCAAAGAGATTGCTCAATGACCTCAAGTAGTGTTTAAATGAGCTAGAATTGAATTTAAATTACAGTCAAACTCTTATAAAATGCCTTTATTTTATTTTAGGGGGGCATGTTATTGACCTGTGCTGCGGACTACTGATTCCAATCCTTGCATCTAAATCGAATCAAATCAAATCAAAATCAAATCAATCTTTATTTATATAGCATCTTTTACAATCAGAATCCCAGGGCCTGACCCCCAACAAGCAACAGTGGCAAGGAAAAACTCCCCTTTAACAGGAAGAAACCTTGAGCAGGACCAGGCACATGTAGGGGGACCCTCCTGCTGATGGGAGGCTGGGTAGAGAGAGAGGAGAAGGGAGAGGAGAGAAGAGGAGAAGGAGAGGAGAGGAGAGGCACAGAGCACAGAAACACATACAAAAATACACTATTTATGCAAGCCGCCGGCCGAGCGGGTCAGCGGGGCCGGAGGTCATCATGCAGCTCCGAAGGCGGCGATACCTGTAACTGAATACAGAAGGGGGCGAGATTTCTTTAGCATGATTCAATCAGGATGGAGGCAGATCCACTGATTTTTTGTTGAATAGTGTTTGATGATTTGCCAGCACAATGTGCCCCCCCACTGTGAGCGGGTCACCTTCACTGGTGCTTGGCTGGCAGCGTTCGTCAGGTCGGCTGGCGGTCGGCAACTTTCAGAAGTTGTACAACACCGGGCAAAAAAACAAAACAAAACATTACTATGAGGAGCGCAAACCCTTCATTTTAAATCGCTTTAACTTCACCAGTATTGGAAAAAAAAAAAAATCAGACTAAATATAAATAGCTTTTACTTAGAAATAAACCAAATCAGAAGTGAATTCAGACATTCTAGATCTAGAGGAGAAAGACTGAGCTCAACCCAAAGATGGATAGAAAATATTTTCAAATGTATTCAGCTGCCAGTATCCAGGGTAGTCATATCAGAGCTGTCAATCAAGGTGAAAAAATCCATATCATCCCTTCAACTCAAGCAGAAATAAATATAAGGTGAGATTGTCACAACAGTCCAACAGGGCCTGAGCGCGAGGAGCATACTGATCACACCTCGCTGGTGTTTGAACCCCAAAGTCAGGCAGTTACCCATGAGCCTCCGGGAACCTACGCTGTGGTCAAGCCTTCATTTACAAAAAGAACCTGTATAAATGTTTTTACACACTCACATTTCTAACTTGCTGGAGACTTTTAGTCGTGATGCATCACCCAGCTCCGTACTCTAACCCAAACTACCATCACCTTAACCTAAACCTGATACCAACCCTAACCTTCAAGCCATGTCTTCACCTTCAGACAGTTCTTTTGAACTTGTGAGGAACAGCAACACACACACACACACACACACACACACACACACACACACACACACACACACACACACACTCTCCCATTTTTGGTGCTGTTTTATGTATGCATGCGAAAGCTGGAAGTCTGTGTGAAACCAGCCTGCGTTCCCTTTGATGTTGCCTCTTCTTCTGTCTGCTGATGAAAGTATTATCCTGTAGGTGCACATTTTAAGCCCACTGTCAACATTTTTTTTTCTGCGGTATAAACAAAAATTCTTTTGCAGCAACACCAACTAAGAAAAACACTGACAAGGAGTCACTAAAAAAAATCCTTAATATTGAAGCACTTCCATTTTGTTTAAGGAAATATTCTCCTATGTAGTCTTGTTTTAGTCATCAGAAGCTTGAAATAGTAGCATTTCTTAACTGACAGTTAGCATTATTGTTAGCTCACTAACTCTTGTGGACCAGGGTGGCATCAAGAAGTGACTCAACCCATCAGAGTGTGACACTTGGACGTTCTGTCCTTGAGGTTGTTGAGGATCCCATCAACAAAATGCCTTGCTGAGGAGGACCTCAAATGTTGAAAACCACAACACATCAAACACTGAAACAGATGCTACATCAGTCGAGGAGGCCAGGCTAAAGGAGAAGCTAGTCTCCAATCAAGTGCATATTTATTTTTGGACTGGGGGAGTTGAAGTACGCAATGTTCATGTTTAGTTTAATATTTTAGAGCTGTGGATTTTCATCCATTCCAAGAGAAATGGGTGGATCTTTCAATGGGGAATTACAAATGTTGCTTCTTAGCATCTTTATTCAGGTGTGCCTATCACTCTGCTACTGTCTGATATTTATGTCTGAGCATTGCGCGCCCCCCCCCCCCCCCATCCATGTTTATCCATTGATCTGTGAGAGGTGAGGGAACCAAATCCTGGGCGGCACATGAGCTGCAGACCAGCGGGTGATGTTTGGGAATACGATAGCAATTTACAGTCAGTTGAAATGTCAGCAACAGGCGGCAACACCAAACTCCCACATATCGGCACTGATCCCATTGGGAATGTAATAAGACTGCGACATTTAAGAAACAATGCTGGAGAATATCAAGCAACCTAGTTGGGCTGGTTAGATTGAACAGCTGTCTGTGGTCACACTTGTTTCTCTGCCAGGCAAAATACCACGATATGACTGGACTTTAATAATTGCTGTTATGAGAGAGCCCCCAGCGAAACAAAGCCTGTTTTTCTTTCCTTCCACAGGGAATAACTGTTTTTGTTCGCCTGTCTGTATGTATTAGGACACACAAAAGTGCCATCAAGAGTGAAGAATGTCCCAATGACGCTGATAAATGGCTTGTTTTTAAAATATGAATGGCCTCTGATGTCTGCTCTGCCCGTATAAAGGTGCTCAATCATGTTGCCTGTAATTGTTTTGATTAAACAGAGATAATTGCCACTAATGACTTCAATTAATGTTGGAAAAAATGGGTTATAAACAGAATGAAGTAACCGTTTAGCCATTTCGCTGCTCTGTGTGATGGGTAAGTATAGACATGTCAGTGGCTCCTCTTTGAAACAAATAAGCTAGCTGCGACAATGTTCACTTTTCACAAATTTCTTTGTCCGGCCGCAACGACAACAGCCTTCTTCATTTTCTGAAGATGAAGAAATTGATAATTAAACCTGTAGCTGGGACTTTTGATGCCAGTAACATCATAAAAAAAGACACACAAACTGGTCTACAACACACACAGCAAGTATCAATACTTTCCAGTGCCTACAGAACCTGGCTGTCATGCTGAAGCGCCACCCCCCCTCCCCCTTTTGAGGACACCCCTCGCAATCTCGATGGCTTCCATCTTCACCGTTCCCTTTTGTCCCTTTTGACAGAAGAGGCTTGACAGATAGATCACATGGATGCACAATCATTGCCTGGTTTGGACCAGGATGGAGTGCACCCATTATTCTAAAGCAAAGCTATCTGGCGGGGCAAGGCCTGCACACCGCATGGTGCCGTGATAGATGGGGGCCATTAATCAAGGCGAGGCGGGGGCCCGGAGATTGATGTGCAGAAATTCAAATACTCAAACAGCATATGGAAGATTAAGGCTGTGCGGGCAAGGTTAGAATGCTACCTATGTGTTGTGGGGAAACAGGTGTGGCGGCGGCGGAGCCAGGGCCCGCCGCTGTCGTGGGGTCGGCCTGGAGGGACCGGTTTGCTTTGGGTGCTCGTTTTCCACTCAGGCCAAACGTATCGCATTCATCATTGTCCAGGTGGCTTCCTTCCATCCTCACAGCGCTGACCTCTAAAATGAGCGCGGGGGAATACCCGTCAGGGAAAACGCGTGTCATTATTGTGTTTGCTCACCGCTCACAACGCCTGGGCGCCACGTGGGCGCCACAGCGTGGGAAACAGCTATCGGCATTATTGGTGGGCGTGTGGCTCCTCAAGCTCTCGCTATTCATTAAAACACAGGCTTTACAGAGAGATACCCATTGTTATTGCCCTCATTGTGCTTACCGAGGCTCAAAGTATTTTGTCCTGAATAGGTTACAGGATACCGACTGCGCTGAACCCTCGACAAAAAGTCATTTTACTCCCTGGTAATGACCTCATGTTGGATTAATTAACATGTAAAGGTGGTCATTACTCACACATACACAGCAAACCAGGCTCCTCCATAAGAGCCTGTTTGGATGAAAGTGCACCGCGGACATTACAGATTCCACAACAGCTGGCTGGGAGGATTCGCTGATTTTGACATTGAACATGCGTCTGTTGATGGTTCATATTAAGGTGATAGACAGGAGAACATGCGGAGAGCTGTCACAGCTGAACTCACGCTCCCACCTGGCTGTTTTGTTGAGATTAGAGCAGCAGAATCATGACATTCCCCCCCCCCCCCCTCCCCCCTCCCCCCACACACACACGCACACACACAGCCGTTGTATATATTAAATACATGTATACAACCCTGATGATGGCCCAATGAATCAAGCCTGCGACTCTGCGACTCACCGACAGAAAGACATACATAATAAAACGCTCTCCTGATGATGTAAATACACACTTGTACATTATCATACATTCTTTTAGTCCTTCTCCTGTATGGACTCTCCAAAGCTTAAGGAGTTGACTTGCTGGCCACTTTGAGGTAAGAAAAGAAAATCCAAATCTGAGGTTTATTAATATTTACTTTCATGCAGGGACAATAAAAAGGAGGATTTGTGTCAAACAACTATAGCACATTGGGCTTTTTCATGGATGCACAGGTTCTTATCAGTTTTTGTCAAAAATCTCTTTGAATGGTTAAAAATGTTTTGGATGTGGTGTTTTTTTAAATAGAACTAATGTTACATCAATGTCAATATAGAAGCACTAATGCAGGGAAATTCATTTAGGTTCCAAAAACCCACCAAAGGACAATGCCTTGTGCACCCTGAACAGGTGATATGTACAATAGTGTGAGAGGTTCTCCCCCCTCCCTTTTGGGCCGTCCATCCATCTTCTGGAGGCAGGGTCCAACCTGGACAAGACACCAGCTCATCTCAGCAATATTATAACAAACATTCAAATGCAAGGTCAATTCACACACATACATATGTTAGGACTGTGGGAGGAGCGTGACGTAACCACAGAACCCTTACAGATGCGGGGGGGACGTGCACACCCCATACGCAAAAGCATGGCCATTACATGGCCATTTACTGCTTTTGTCATAATGGTTTTGTTTGAGTTTGGACGCCACGTCCATTAGTCTCGTTGGCTCCATATTTGTTAGCAGGTTCACCTGTATGGGACTCCGTCACCCACATGGGCCTGTGTGGAGCTGGTTGGACACAGTGACTCTGAAAATACATAAAATGTTTTGATTTATTTGCCACTCTTATTTCTCTTCCATTTCAGTCCGCTTTGCTATTTTTAGAGTTTGGTTATATAAGACATGAGGTGCTGCGGTGGCACAGAGCTACGCCCCTTCAACAGCTGAAAAGTGGTTCTAAATAGGTAAAGCAAAAGGAATGTCTTCAGCCTTGAACCCAAAATGAGCTGTTTGAAAAAAAAAGAAGCTTTTAGCGCTTCAAGGTCGTGGAGGTGTGTAAAACATAAGAGACATAAGAAGACACACAAACAAACATGTCGTGTCAAAGAGATTCATTCAGCTAGCGAAGAATGACGAGCGATTGCTTCTCTATTTATGCCTTAAAGCTTTTAGCTCTATTTCACGGGGACCCGTGTTTATCTTAACTCACTTTTTAATTGTGACAAATGTGACGTCTCACTTTTCTGCTGCGATCCATCTGCCTGACAAATCTGCCGATGCTGCGTTGATGAATGCGGCGTGAGAACGCCGGTGAGAACACGCTTATGGGTGCTATTAAAAGGGTAAATCCTCTCTAAAAACAGGTGCATGAGCGGCGTCAGATCAAATTGACGGCGTTTTCTTATTAAAAAGATTCTGATGATTATTAAGATGGTTCTGTTCTAACTTCCTGTCACCGCTGATCAGTTTCAGGTCCCTTTTTTACTACGTTTAAATGTTAAAATGGGGAGCAGTGTTTGTACTGCCTCTGCTTTTCATAAAGCTCCGTAATGTCCCTCTGCTAAACCTCCTCATTGCTCACCCTGTTGGGGGCCACTTGCTCCAACTTGATTTAATAGTTCCCCAAATTGATTCTTTTCTCCCAGTGTGTTAACAGCAGCTAATTAGATGTGAGGAGGCTTTCCTCCGGGCACATTATGTAAATATGCTTATGTCATACTTGCTTCAGTTAAGTGCAAAGGGTTATTAGAAAATGCTACAACTTTAAATGGCGAATTGCTTTGTTTGGGGAGCGAAGTGGCGCCCGCGTGAGTGCAGATCTGACGCAGAAGCACGCTTGGAAAAGCTATCTTTTCGATTCTTTCATTTGAGAGGGGATATAATACGGCATCTGTACATTAGGGGAGAGGAATATATCGAAGTTAATCTATCTTAAGGAGATTTCCATCTTCACCTGGAGCTAGAATTGATACAGTTGACGCAATGAAGAAGTAGATAACATACGACAGCTTGGGAATGTGATTCAAAACCAGAGCGCGAGCGTATATATGCACAGAATATACGCATCTGATGTTGGCAAAATGGAAAACACCATGAAAGCTCAGGGGGAAATCCAGCTTTATCATTTTTATATTGTTCTCATGACAAGAAAGACCTTCAGTGAGTCTAAATGATCTGCAAGAACATCATCCTTGACTCCCCCCGAGGAGGACGTAAGCCATTAGGGGAGGAAAGGAGAGACAAGGATACAGAAAGCTTGATGGAGAAAAAGGTTAGAACGTGGAAGAAACCGGCAATGTGGGATTTTTAATCCTCTTTTTTTCCGAGGGAAAAGTACAAATAGATAGAAACATCTGTCTCTCGCATAAACAAGCCTGGGGAGATGCAGAGACGCTAACGCTGCCTTCACCGCATTTTAGACATTTTCTTCAGTTTTCTACTTAAAGATTTTAATCTGAGGAGAGGAATGTTTTATTATGGCTTGTGTTTTTTTTAACCAATACTTGATTGACCATCAGTGCTGCCTTCACAAGCAGCTATTTCCCTGTTTCAGCAAGAAAAAAGTTTATTTTCAGCCCAACTATTAGGTATAATGTTATTCAGAGGGAATAATACGCCAATCTACAGACAGACAGATGCAGCTGTTGCTTCCTGACTCATTAGGTTATATTGTTTTACATTTTTTGTAAAAACAACTATTTTGTATGGCATCAATAAATGGTCCCCAAATGTGAGCCTGGTCCTGCTCAAGGTTTCTTCCTGTTAAAAGGGAGGGTTTTCCCACTCAGGGGCTCAGGCTGTGGGTTTGTGTGATTCACCTGGAGACAATCTTGAATTGAGAAAAGCTGTTTCAGTAAAGTTGTGTTGATTCGAAAATATTACAGATATTTGAATTTTGTTGAGGCACCAGGTGAGGACAAACCCGGTGCTGCATACAGGAAGTAAAGCCTGTTATTATTGCGATCATGCAGTTACGCTCAGAGTGAGCGACGGGGAGCATACGTGGGGATGAGTGTTGTTCAGGAGCTCTTTGTTTATGAATAATAGGAGGGATCATTTTGTTCTGCAACTGTAGAAAAGGGCCCACCAGCAGAGCTTCACAGCGTAAAGCAAATTCACGGCAAGTGCTTTTCCAAATTGCAAAATATCACGCATTCATGAACACAAAAGTGTGTCGTTTTCACAGAGTGGGAGGAGCTGGAACAATAATGACATCATGAGTAAACCATAATTAACTCACGATATAAATAACCAACCTTTTTTCCCTCTGTCTTACTGAATTGTTGCGTTTTTACTAAGATCCGTACAGTTTGTGCCGTGCAACCAGGCTGAGCCTCACCAGGTTCCACCCTGACCTCGTCCAGACGGTCCAAATCTCTCCTTGCTACGTCAAAGGCGGCAGCTTTGTGACTGCTAACTTTGTGTCTCGGCTAACTGTAACCCCCCCGCTTTGTGCAGGTCAGCTCGAGTGGACATCCAAAAGGCGACAAGGGACCGAAAATTGCTTCTTTTGAATGTGCCACTATGCTTTTATTGCTTTCTGCAATATTTTCTCTCTGTGTTTTGCAAGTGTTTGGTGTAAATGTGCCGAATACTCAGCTGCGGCAGTCGTTGGGAAGCCAAGCCAGTATTTAATGCATGCAGCCAAACATTATATGTACAGTTTCGTTAATACATTTTAGCACTAAATATGAGCAATGTGATATAATAGAGGCCAACTTTGACAGCCTCCTGTATTTTTTTTAGCATTGCGAGTGTGTGAAGCATCCAGATTTGAGATTAAGGTAGCAGCTACTGATCATGATAATTCAGCAGGTTTAGGATTATATATTTGGAGATGCGTAGCTTTTTTCCTCTGCTTCGGTTTTACCAACGGCATACGTCTGGGTGAGTGTGTGTGTGTGTGTGGTGTGTTGATGGAGCAGAGCGCTGAGACTGTCATGGTGATAACTTTAATCCCTTTTTGGAGCCACGTTGCTAATGATGCACGCAGCTGCCGTACGACGAATGCGACAGCACAGCAGCGTAGCTGCGTAGCTGCGTGTGTTAAACAGCTAATTTAAGAGGCAACGCAGGTAAGCCGCCCAAGAATTGTTCCATCCCCATCTCCAGGTGTTCAATAAGAGGTTTTGTACAACACGCCGATATCGGGGGATTAGAGATTACTGTCGCTATAGTGGATTTTCTTTGGTTGCATCTGACGAGGCGCCGCCAGACTTCATGATGTGTGAGTAGATTTGCAGGAGAAAGGGCAGGTGGGGCGGAGGGGGCAGGGGTCCCCCTCACAGGTAGTGGTTTTTGTGCAAATCGAGGTGCATGAATACAAAAGCCATTTTAGTTTTATGATTTGTGGGTTTCTGTACGGGTACAAGCGGCTGAAATGAGCTTCCTCCGTAGGGTGGCTGGGCTCTCCCTTAGAGATAGGGTGAGAAGCTCTGCCATCCGGGAGGAGCTCGGAGTAGAGTCGCTGCTCCTCCGCGTTGAGAGGAGCCAGATGGGGTGGCTTGGGCATCTAGTCAGGATGCCCCCTGGACGCCTCCCTGGTGAGGTGTTCAGGGCATGTCCCTCCGGTAGGAGACCCCCGGGGAGACCCAGGACACGTTGGAGAGACTATGTCTCTCGACTGGCCTGGGAACGCCTGGGGATCCCTCCGGATGAGCTGGAGGAGGTAGCTGGGGAGAGGGAAGTCTGGGCTTCTCTCCTTAGGCTGCTACCCCCGCGACCCGACCCGGATAAGCGGTAGAGAATGGATGGATGGATGGATGGGTTTCTGTATGTTTCCTGCTATGTTCTAGAGGGGGAAAAGCAGCCCTGGTGCCCAGTCAAAGCCTGCGTATCTACACCAAATCAGTGGTATTTGATATTATGTGCTGGAATTAATCATTTCTGACCTTTAGAGTCTTCTGAATTAACTCTCTATTAGGATTTAGATTTCCCTGGAAGCCATCTTCTGCTGCACTCGGCATTCAATCCCCTTGTTTGAGCTCCCTCTGTATCGCACACAACTGTAAGAGATCGATGGCACTAATCTAGTTTTTAAAGGGCATTTATTCATTAATGTTTTCTATCCATTTGATTAAAAATCTGTAAGTGACTCTTGATTAATCATATGTATAAAAAGACATGAAACAACTATTTCAGCCTCAGCCATATGTATCACCGCAGTGATTAATGTTTAATTTATGCTAAATGTAGCTGGCAACAGTAATCAGTGTGGATTGTTGCCAATAAATCCAATGAAAGAAAGTTGGAGAGCAAAGAAGCTGCATTAAAAAGGGGTCAACATGTGTTCGATACTGGCTATGAGCTGCAGTTTCATACATGGTGCCATGGAACCGTACAAGAGGCCAAATAATTCACCATTTTGTTGAAACATTATCGAATTCTAAGCTTCAATTAATAACACGGGACACACTGTTTGGAGGGGTTAAGAGACTCAAAAAAAACCCATTAAAATTATACATCAAATATTTTAAATGTTATTATTATTTCTCAAAGCCCAAATAAGTCGGGTGGATTTGAAAATGTAAAGGCAGCGGTTGAAGAGCGAACCGAGCTGTTCAGGCCAATGAGTCAGATGTATAATGTGAAAAGTTTATGTTCCTCATCCAGGAGGCACACACACACACACACACACACACACACAGGCGTGCAGGAGAAGCTGCAGAACCCAAATACTTTTTAGCAGGTGGTATTTGCAGACTAAAAATGCCTCTCTGAATTACACTCTCTGTTTGGATGCCTGCAGGTGACGATACCTTCACTTCCTCCCACTTTTTAAATGCCTGTGCCTGCTGATGTCGCCGCAGTCACTAGTCACTCCCATTTGGTTGCCTTCTATCTGAATAACTTTATTGAAATGACATTAAAAGAGCTGAGACTTGACAGCAATTGTTAGAGAGTGATTGCTGCATTCCAACCCTTTTCCTGTTTTTTCCTAATGTCACACAGGGATATTTCCCATCAGTAAAATAATATTGATGTTCAACAACATTCAATTAATTTTACATCCAATCAGAGTTAATTGATGTGCAAAAACAGAGCAAAACCAGGGCTGCTGCGTACTTCTGCTGGCCGGAGCTATGACACGGCAGTGACGGGCGTGTGGCGTGGAAATGCTAAAAATGCTGATGGACTTAAAAGGCTGTGAATTGCTGCAGAGTTTGCACAAGAGCCAGAAAGGAGGAGAGATGGCATCTACACCAGAAACATCATTTCATGCCTTTACTAATGTAATAAACCTGTAATAACAAAAATACACACTGCATCTTAGTGTGCTGTGCAGTTTATTTGGGAATTTGTAAGAGAAGTTGCTTTAGTAGAACCTTGTGCTGGTGGAGAAGACTTACTTGTGTTGTATCCCAGATACATATAACAGTGTATAACTGCATAATAACACTCCCCTCATGATACCTTGTCATGATCCATTGAGTGTTTTACACACTGTAAAACATTATTTTAGCCTAAATGATTGAATTCTGTGTTCAGAGCGACCTGAAGAATCAACGGATAAGGCTGACCTGACCTGGCTCACTTTTTCCTGTAACCAGATGAATAGCATTCTCTTTCTACTCTGAACGTTGGGCCTATCAGTTGTTTGTGTCTCTACTTCTTGCTTACATGTTGCTCCAGCTAATCGTAAACATCGTACTCTTGTGTAAACACAAGCCACAAATAGGACGTTGGCTCCAGGGTCGGGTTTGGTTCAGCTTCCTTTTTCAAAGCAGGAGCCAAACAGGATATTCACCAGCTATCAGAGACAAGTACAGCTGATTCAGAGTCAGTGGACGGTGTCAGAAGATATGCAGATTTGGAGCAGATACATTTATTACCCTCAGTTTACTTTGTAGAGTGGCGATCCTCAGAAACCCTCGTATGTGTCAGACTGTGTTTGTGTGTAATGAATCAATGACCTAAAACCTTTAATTACTTTCCGATCGATAAACAGCCCCTGATCACCTTATTGTTCATTGCTGCATAACAACATGCATTTTGCCTGGATGAACCTATTGATCAGGAGATTGCAAGAATTTTGGGGCATTCCGTCGAGAGTTGTGACCTTGACCTTTGAATAATGACTTGTAAGACAGTGAAAATAAAGCCTCGTGCATCATCCTTTTCATCAGTGCTGCACGTTTGATGTTTCTCTTGTTCATGGTTGTTGTTTGCTGTGTTTCTGTGTCTCCTGGTGATGTTTCTGCGATGTGACGAGTTCACACTGTTCCCCCAACGCAGGAGGCATTATTTATGCAATTTAGGGATTAAAAAAACAACAACAAAAACGCTGTAATTTCACAACCCTGCCTCTGCAGGAGCTACCTTGTGTGAAATCACAGATTTCATCGAAAGTCACAATGGTTTTCTGCCTTTGTATAGAAGCCATCGTTCTGCCTCCCTAACCTCGGGGTTGCACTCGAACGCGACACGCGTGATCCCAGATAACTCTAACAAAGACCTCGGAGGTTGGGGGGAGGAATGGAGGCTGCAAAAAAAAAAAAAAAAAGCGACGCCAGCTGCAGATTTACACGCCTCCACTGGATCACTGCACATCATTAAAGCCAGAGGCTGCTTCCAGTGGCTCCGTCTCCGTCCCAGCCCACACAGGCTGCACCAGGCCCCCCACACGCTGATTTATCTCCGCTGTCGTTCTGAATGTCTTTCCCCGCCCGGAGAGATGGGAGCTGATGAGATTTACGCATGTATGTCGGGAAATTCATTTTTGGGGGGAAAAGAACATGCAATCCGTCTGAAGGAAAAGAGCGCCGCTCGCTAACGTCTCTTGTCTCAAACCACATAGCCAGCGCCACCGTTCCACAGCAGGATGGAGGGATCAGTGATAGATGTTCACCTTTACATTCTCTCTAAATATACCTCAGTATCGTAGACATTCTTTCTGCAGGATCCTATGTTCTATTTAACCTAATCTTGGCTTTGCAGTCTTTGTTGCGTTGCGCTTGATGGTTGTGTGTCACTGTTTTGGTTTTCATGTCAATTTCAAAGTCAGGGTTGCATTTAAGGGCTAATATGGCAACAAATGACATTAATAAGAGTCTCATGAGACATGCTCAGACCGTGTTCTCCTGTCAAGCCTGGTTCCTCCTTAAATAACAACATTTTGCACCCTGACATCTTCACATGTAACCGGCCCGTCAGCAAGAACCTTGAGAAAGACGCAGTGTGCATATAAAAGACTGTGTGTCTTCCCTTTTGGCAATAGCAGCAGGCTGTTCTGGACGCCCATATTGGGCCGGGTGCCTCTTTCTCTCTCCTCCACACCACTTTGATAATCTCAGTGCTTGACTGAATCTTCTCAAGGTTACGTGCATAGACACGAGAACCCAGCATCCAGCAAATGGAGCGTGTCCGTATTGGTCTCGCACATTACTTCAACACGACATCCGGCCTGCGCGGCATCTCGGGTTTTCATCATCCTGCCAGACAGACAGCAGTATAGACGGGAAGGCCGGAACATTGTTTGCATCAAGGCGATCGCCCTTTCCAGTTACCCTATTTTTTTAAAGGCTACTTTCGCAGCCTTTTCACCATCATCATCATCAGCCTTTGTCTTGGTTATGTGTCAGTGGCCGAGGCGACACTTGACATTCTGACAGTTGTCGCTCAGGGTGATGCAGCAGATGGACGGAAGAGGGTTGCCGGACTTTGTTTGGGAGAGGTCGCGGTGCGACAGACCTCTGCGGAACGAGGAAAAACCTTTGATCCAACAGACAACACACCGTCGCGCACAGCTCTGAAATTAGCAAAGGGCTTTAATAAAACATTTGAAGGTCGCAACAGAGAGGTAATTGTCATTATAGTTATCGTGAAAGTGTTTTGAAGCATTTCGAATTGAATTCAGTTCAAATTTATTTCAAACAATTTTCTGTTATGGCGTCGTGGGGAGGGTACTGGAGTCTATCCCAGCTGCATATAGGTGAAGGCAGGGGACGCCCACGGGCGAGTCGCCTCGCCCTATGTAAGTTTTTGGGGGCAACAGTAGCTTCCTTAGGGGTAACTTGGCAGTGCTTCAAAGGTGTCCAAGTATCTTCCCCTGCTACCGGCACACCTTCCAAATTTTGTCAACACCTACATCTTGAACCAAAACCCCTCCATTTCTTCCCCTACGGGATGTTTTTGTCCTGATTTACCCCCTTCCAACCAAGGACGGCAAATGCCAGATTATCAAGAAGCGTGATGACTGAGGAACAAGGAAGTAGGCGGAACAAGAATAGAGGATTCAAGATCGGTGGTGGGATAGAATTATGATGTTGGTGGTGCACTGTGTAGAGAGTACTGGAGCCCCTACACCACCACCCCTCTTCAATGCCTGATCTATTTATTTATGTGTTGGGTCTCTAACGGATCCTTTTCGGTTAAGAAAAATCCTTACAACCACAGTTTGAGCTGTTTTATTAAGATACATTTTGTGTAACTTGATAAATCTATAGCGACATGTAACTGATTTGATAAATAATACTCCTACTAAAATCAAACAAAGAGAGTTAGAGGTTATTTTGGATTGTTTGCTTTGACTAGTGCTGATAATTTCCCCTTGAATCGATGCTCTTGGACCTTCTGTCTGGAATTGCGGAGGTTGGTCACAGTACGCCCGTTTCTCCATCTGCGGCCGGTCATGGATTATTTCCTCTTCCCCTCACTGACATTCTGCATTCATGGTTGGATAATAGCGCTCTCAGGAATGTCCCCCATCTCCTGAATGTTTCTCATCCCTCAATTTCAGTTTATCAACCCAAAGCACAAATTGCAGCTTAGCGGCTTTATAGTAAATTGAAATTTATTGAAGCATTTACATGACATTTAGCAACGCCTGCATAATGGGGGAATAATAAAACCAGTGTCAACAGCACTCCTGCCTTGTAATCTCTCAAACTAGAAAATAAAGTGGATGCTGTGATTCTGCGTGCTGTTTAGTGACTGAATTAGTGCGTGTGAGCGGGGAGTTTTGATAAGAGTGGCTGCAACGCCACGTAAGTACGAAGTACGTGGCGGTCTTATTAGAGACTGGCGGTCTGCGTGTCCCTGGGTGCGGTTCATTTGTATTCTACAGAGCTTGTACAGTATAAAAGTCATGATTATGAAAGCATATTGTCAACTGCAGCTGCCATCATGGAGATAAAACCCCACTGGCTGTTCTCAGTGGCCTTTACCTCTGTCCTCTTATCTGCTCTTTACCATCAATTTGTGTCCAATTCCAGGAACACCGGCTTCGTTGCTGATATGATCAAGTCTCTGTGTTTGGTTTTCAAATCAGATTCATCTTAACACGTAAACTTCAATCAATCACCTCTGCATGTCTCAATTATCCCCTGAAAATCAATTCAAAATGTGTATTATTTCATTTTCAGGTTTCATCTCCTTAGAATGTGGAAAATTCGATGCAAAGTGCTTCTTATGCCTTCATTACTTCAATGAAATGGTTGATAAAAGTAGGTTGCTTAATCATCATTTTCTGTTCAGTTTTAAACACATTTGGGAGCTTTTTCTGCTTCTGATGGGCACTGACTGCTCTAACTCCATCCTGTAAGAATCGTATGTGCTCAAACTGGGCCAGTGATCACATGTTCAAAATGTCCCACCTGAGCAGAACCACAAGATTCCTCCCAGCCAGATAACATCATATTCAATAACAGACAGATGGGTAGTAAATCAAGGCAATAAAAGGAAAATTACACATCAAAGCATGTTTTTCTGTTCGTCTAAGATATACGGATAATTGCGTGAAAAGCAGGTGTGAAACAGAGCCACAGGTTTCAATGAAACAGGAAGTTGGTGCTGTCCAGCCCTGTTTAACCCTGGGTCGCACCACGTCAGATCCAGCCCTTTGAAATCTGAGAGAGTCTTGCTCAGAACCATGCAGAGGCTGAACGGTGGGCAGTGAGAATCTTTAGACGTCTTTGGTCTCAGTTGGTAGTTGCTCTTGTGTAGCTGCGTAGTTTAGGACTCTAAGAAAGGATTTTGGTCAAAATCGCCTGAGAAATAGTCCGTTTTTAATGTAAACGTCCGTTTTCTTTCACTGCGACAGTGGAGTCGGCGGCTCCAAATAGACACATTTACACTGGCAGATGTGAATTATTGACATCGACAATGACGCCCCTCTGACCTAAAAAAAAAGTCCTATTGTGAGCAACTTTTGTGTGTGTGAGGGGATCCAGGTGTTTGGCATGTGTGTGGTGCTTACATGCACGTGGGCACGCATGTGAGTGTGAGCTCTGTCCGCTGCAGCTGGCTCACTGTTGTGTGCTCCTCCACACTGAGGTGCTTGGACAGACCCCATCAGCATTAATTAATGTGGTCATTAATCAGAGCAACACAGATATCTGTAATCCCTCTGGGGGGAGGGGGGGGGGGGGGGATATTGGTTATGAGAGGGAACTTAATGTAGAAATGAACAAATCATTTGATCCTTTCTACCGCAGGCCTGACAGTATCGCCCGTGCTACCGTTTGACTTGACGCTTGACGCGTAACCATAAAGGACAGTGAGGTGCACAAATGTTCCCGTCTTCTGCGGGGGATTTTCAGCAACAGCGATCCACAAGGGTGACGCGTCGGGCTGAGCCAGTTGAGCGAGCGAGGGAGCGTAAAGACGTGGACCTCTTAGTCTGCTGCATTATCTCTTCACTCCCCCCCAGAGGTGACAAATGGCTCCCAACACTCATTTCCTTCACTCTAGTGTGTGTGTGTGTGTGTGTGTACGTGTGTGTCAGCAAAGTGAGATTTTCCCTAGTTGGAAGAATCCAGAAACAAACACGAGGTCCTAGTTTTACTAATAATAAAAAGGGCATAGAAATATATATTTTCACATATTTACTTCAGTTTGTCTTCTGAAATTGAATAATGTCATTTATTAATACAACATAAGTGAGTAAAAAAAAGAGAGATTAAACTTCTGAACTAAAAAAATATCATTATAGTCCCCATTATAATATATCTAATTTAAATGAGAAAGGGCCAGGGGCCAGTCCTTTAAGTATCTTCCTTTAGAGCATTAGAGCATATTGCTCTATAGGCAACAAACCCTGAAGGTGTATTTTATGTAATTTCCTGTGAACGTCCACGGAGGCATTTACATTGTTCACTGTTGATTGGGCACTTCAGGTCTGTTTGAAACGCAGTAAAAGAGTGTAATAACCAGTTTATATGAATAAATGCTATAAGAGTGTCTCCTGTTTTATAGCAGAAATAAAGTTACCTACCAGAAAATTCACATGTCGCCACCCGGCTGTGACTCTGAAGCCGCTTCTGTTGCTGCACCTTCAAGATCAAATCGCCCACAGGATAATTTAAGGATTCAAGGACTTTATTATATTCTGCCTGGACAGCTGCTGGGGACAAAATCAGACATTACACAACAAACGGGGTTTTTTAATCTCTTATTGATTTCATTTTCTTTTTGTTTTGCAATTACCTGCTTTTCATGGCATCAAGACTAACGCCTCGGTTCTATGTTGAAGGAGCACGTTACTCACATGCCTGATTATATCTGATCATATTAACAATTTTAAACTGTGAACGACGGCTGATGTTTGAAGGGTGAAAATGCTTCCTTATTAAAAACAGTGGTCTTCATCTCGGTCCTACAAGTCCCACAATTCAGCAGGGTTTTCTCTCCAACCAGCCTGTTTTGACCGAGGTTCCTTTGTAAAAACTGGATAGGACAGAATACCAGGCTGGACTCGGAGGACTGGGTTGATGACCCCTGTTAAAGAACTCATCCTTCCTCACCTTATTACAATTTTGAATTAAAACTGGGCTTTGGTGTCATCACCCTATTAGACCTACAGGGGGAAATAGACCATAATACATGACTAAATAAGAGAAATAGCAAACCTGCGGATTCTGCAGCAGGGGGATGGGCGAGCCTCACAATATTTATCCTTAAACTCTGATTGTGTGTTGTTGTGGAGCTGAACAGCTAATTAGAAAGAGCGACCAGCCCAACATTGGAAACAGATGCAGAAAAAAACAGCAGAAGATGCTGTAGACAGGACACAACACACAGGAAACAGACAGTCTGTCCAAAGGTGTCAGCTTAACATCATGTAGAATATATATCGCTGGATTATCAGAGTGTTAAACATGGATTTTCAATGATTTCGGCACATTTATCTGACCTTTCGCTGGTTAATTTCTTCCGTTGACATTCTGAGGTGGGGGGAAACGGTGGCTAATCTTTGCAGAAAACAATCTCGCCTCACACGCTGGGTCGTTTATTAGTGTTGGTGAGACATGTGGAAAGTGTCCCCGCACAGGCGCTGTGCACACAGTGTAAGTGACGTCGGCGATGTCAAGGGAAAAACGACTTCTCTGGGGCCCCCTGCTGCACTTGGAGGATTTAGCCCTCGGCTCATGTCATGTCTGTTTTAAGAGGATTGCTTTCACTCTGTTGTGTCAAATTAAGTTGTTTCTTTTTTTATTATGGGGGGGGGCTGATTTTAGGTTTGTGATGTCTCAAAGAAAATGATGTTAATTGAAAATAGATGCAACATCTCTGATGTTTTCGTCTCTGTTCACTTGCCGCAGAGGTCGGGGGTCCTGCTGCTCTCGGGACAGGTGACACCGCCGCGTCATTTAGAATTGCAGTGTGAGTGCACTGATGCTAAACCGCCACCCCCAATGATGAATCCTGGACACACCTACGGCACCTCACACTCCCCCCCAACCCCCGTATGGGTATGAGGCTTTTTAGCAAGTCCATCTGAACGTCTCCCCCTTTTTCTTCTGTGAATCCACCATTTGGCTAAAAAGAAACGCTACCTGCTTCCCTTTACTGGTTGGTGCTTACGAACCAGTCCAAACAGGTCAAACCAGTCAAAACAGGTCTCCAATTGTGCCAATAGAAAATATTAATGTAAGAATAAACCAGTGGTGAGTGGGGACATAAGGGAACAGACGGGCTATTCTGGGGACCGTGGGGCTGGTTCTGATGCTGAAAGTTGACCTTCAATGGAATGTTAATCATTCACAAGCAGAAGTTGAGCCATGGAGGAGACACTCTCATCCTGTTAATGAGAGGATTCTTTTTAAAGAAGCAGACATGCAAACAAACGCAACAGTGTTTGTGATGAGAGCAATCCAGATTTTCAGGAAGTTTGCATCCATCACCAGACCTTTCAACTTTGCTCTCAATCTGAAGTTCTTCCCGCCCAGCCCGGCTGCTGGGCAAAATGTTCAGGGATTGGCCTCTTGAGGAGTTATTAATGATTCCAGATTTTCTTCTTTTCAGAGATTTTATTACTGAGCATTGTAATAAAAGGCCTCCTGTTGAACGCTTTTCTCACGGGTGAATTACTGGTGGCCTCGATTAGAGGCTTCATTTGCAATTAACAGACATGAAAGCAAAGAAACCAGAGAGATGTGAGAAGGCAGCACAGGTAGATCATTAAAAATGACTCTTTGATTTGGGCCCGTGAATTATACTCCCTTTGTACTAGATCTTTAAAATGTAAAAAAAAATACAAACACGTAAATCGTTTCCACCAACCACAGACAGGGTTTCTGCGTTTCTGTTTCAGTTAACAAAGCAGAAAAATGTGACAGAAAATGCACAGAATTCACTGTTAGCTCTTATTCTGAGGCGTTCGTCTGAGTTAGTCAGGCGGCTTCTGAATGCATTCCTTTTCCTTTTAGTCATAAACACTTAAACACGATAGTCTGAACCCTCAGATTATAGCGGTGGTGCGCACTGATGTGTGTCGAATGTGATTTCATAACAGACATTAGTGACAGTTTATTGATTGGGGAAACGTTATTTGTCAACTGTAGTTAGTGTAAAAGACTTTTAGTTGTGTAAAAGACTTATGAAAGACAACTGTACTGTACTGGCACTTCATATATCCACTATAGAGCAAACATCCTTGACTTTAATGGTTATATGTATACGTATGTGTATATAAACTTGGAAAAAATGCTGAGTAAATGAGGTGCTTAGCAGTGTCTTCTGCAGTTCTGGCAGAAGCCCTGTAAATACTTTTGTAAATTTTGTAAAGTTTAAGGGGAAAAAGACAGTATTTGATAGTTATCTAATTGTTGTAAAAGAGTGTAATAACCAGTTTATATGAATAAATGCTATAAGAGTGTCTCCTGTTTTATAGCAGAAATAAAGTTACCTACCAGAAAATTCACATGTCGCCACCCGGCTGTGACTCTGAAGCCGCTTCTGTTGCTGCACCTTCAAGATCAAATCGCCCACAGGATAATTTAAGGATTCAAGGACTTTATTATATTCTGCCTGGACAGCTGCTGGGGACAAAATCAGACATTACACAACAAACGGGGTTTTTTAAATCTCTTATTGATTTCATTTTCTTTTTGTTTTGCAATTACCTGCTTTTCATGGCATCAAGACTAACGCCTCGGTTCTATGTTGAAGGAGCACGTTACTCACATGCCTGATTATATCTGATCATATTAACAATTTTAAACTGTGAACGACGGCTGATGTTTGAAGGGTGAAAATGCTTCCTTGAATGCTAATTGTTTTTAATGGTGCAGGAAGTCTATTTGACTGTTTTGATTCATTCTATGATCATTTTAGAAAGTTCTAGAGAGTTTTGTTGATTAATACACCGAAAAATGCAGCATCTTTAAGTTGCTTGTAAAGGGTTGAATATGTCAAACATGCACGACATCTGGAGTGAAAAGTTGTCCATTCTTCATTTAGTCAGAGCAGAAACTTCACTGGGAACAATAATTCAGGTATGTTGAAGCTACAAAAACGATGAGGTTGTTCAGACACCCACACTTACTCTTCATTCGTTGTTTAATTTTAAACGTAAATGAAGGTTCATTGTGAATTTGAGTGTTTTTTGCGCACCTCTGATGAAAATAATAAAGCAACATGCTAACAAAGGACCACAATACAAGATGTGGATTTCACTTGGAACAAACTGAAAAGTTTGACTCATGAAATGCCATCGCTCTGATGATATTTTGCTTTTCAGTTTAGCTTCATCCGCTCATTTAGCACGTTAAAAAGTTGTGGATTGACAGCTCGGCTCCCGGTTCAGCAGGTGTTAAAGGTCAAGGTCGCTGCCCCGGCTCGGCTCTAATCTTTCCCTGCCACTAGATTCCCCTGAATGTTGAACTCTGTTTCATTTAAAGCTCTCTGCACTGTAAGAATGTGTGCTTAACCGCTGACAGTGTTTATCGTCTCCAGTCCGGGGAAGAGAAGGAAGCGCAGAAGTCAATTAGCAGCCGTGAGGGGCCTGTACGCGCAGGGTCTCGGTCGACAGACGCCTCCTTTTATCTGTCTAGGTGTCCACATTATCTGACAGTTTTAGGGGACATCACATTTGGTCTACAGCAGTGCAATTATCAGCATTGAGTTTAATTTAATTTATTCAGTTCCCCCTCATCTTTCCCAAATTATCTCTGGGCTCTCTCATTAAGCTTTTAGCATTAAATAGATTGGAGCGCAGCCTTTTCACTGGCTCAAAATGACTTTTGGTCTGTGCGAGAAGAAGCGCTGGAATCTAACCACATCCCATTTACTTTCCCTGCAGTTGCAAGTCTCTCATGCACTCATTTCTGAAGCCATTAAACCATTCCAGCCTTCTGGGACTGCTGGGGAGAAGGTGGCTGTAAATCTGATCCTGCACTTTTTGGTGATGCCCAATTTTAGGGTTTAGAAGTTTGTGTATGTATCTAAATGAAATTCATCATTTCACTGACTCCGAAAGTCAGGTTATATTTGGCTGTTTAATCGTTCATAAAGCCTTTGGTCTTTTAGTCTCAGTGACCTTTTTAGGGTCAGTAAGGTTTTGTTCCTTTGATTTCACTGCCACTGTCCCTGTGTGGACTCTTCCTGCTTTTCTGGTCGAAACCCATTTTCTACTCCCACCAGACCCTGATTAGCCTGAGTCAGCTCAGTCTCGTTTCCACGGTCACAGGTCCTTGTGCTTATGGGACCTTTTCAGGTTGTTGAAATGGATTCTCCATGTTTGACCAAGTCTTGATTCACAAGGAAAATGTTGTTTGCTTTGATCTTTGCCGGAGCTGGAATGAAATCCGATTAGAATTGTTTTGCTGATTAACTTTTACATTCATCACTTTAGTTTTGTACTTGCAATTTGTTAACTTTTGCAGATGAAAGACTGAACTAGTGTTGTTGTGAAAATCTTTGAGTGTGTGATGGGCTAAAATACATTAGTAAGGCAGTAGAGAAATAAAATATCCTCATCTTGTCCTTCATCATGACACCAAACCTAATAAATGCATATAAGGAAGGACGATACCTTTAACATGTAGAAGATTTAAATGATTGACAAAGAAATAAAAAAAATGTTGCTTGGTCGTACCTTGAGTTTGTCACAGAATAAGGAAAGAGTTAAGGCTCATTGCCAAGAGTTTGATGTTTAATGTAAATTCTGGAACTTCTCCTTGTGTAAGGACATCAAATGTGAATTGGTAGCCAGTCATTTAACCTCCAGCATGTGGCTTGTGTGAAAATAATACAGATTACACACAACAGCTTTCATAACACACTGGGGACACAGGAAGTGGCAGATCGATGCCTGATGTGACCTTGTGTGTTTGAACCAACAGGTCAGTCCAAGTTACAATATGTAACATTGTGCTCCCAAATACACCAAACAGACTTTATTCTATAGGGATCAGCTGAGCGTGTTGTATTTTTTAGAATTGATATAAATGAGAGAGGAGAAGAGCACAGCTTGATAAATAACTATTGTCGTGATGTTGTGAAAAGTGTTCAGAAACATTGTGGACATCACGTGTACGGCTGCTCCAGGGAGTTGTTTTCCATAAAATGACTTTTATGTATTAACTTTATTGACTTTTATTATTTTTTTCTATTTCTGAAAGATGTTCAACGCCTCGTCATGCACAAATCCAAATAAAACACAAGTCAACATGATCCATACACGTCCCCTTTTGTCTCCTAACTTCTGTGCATGTTTGAGAGGCTGCTTTAAGTACAGATTGAAATAAAAATCATAGATGTCATAGATATAGAAAAAGAGTAAGAACACATCTGCATACGTTGCTGACAGCTTAATTACCACTACCCTGCTCTCATATAGACTTGTCATGCTCTTAATAAGATGGCTGTCAAACAGGCCTGTAAATCAGCACTGACTTCACAATACAATTAATAAATAACTTAATTCCTCAATCAGCAAAAGTTTTTGCTTTTCTAAATGCCTCAGACAGCAGATGGATTTTAAAATCATGCAGATACCAGGAGTTGTGTGGGAGTTACTGCATATCAAGAAATACACAAAGAAATATGTATTTTAATTGGTGTAAAATGATTTTTGAACACCAAGATGACGTAAAAAAAAACTTTCCACTTTAATATGTATGAGCGTCCTGCCTTATGCAGCAGGACTGAAAACCTGAAGGGAAACACAAAAAGTCTTTTTAACCAACGACTTGAAGAATAAAATTCTGCCATTTAAAAGAATCTTTCAACGAGTGTTCCAAAACATGGATCCACGGAGGCTGCAGATGAAAAAGGCATGAACACACAGAACACAAAGCACTGAAGTGAACATCAGAGCCATCAACATTTTATGCAATTAGGGCGGAAGCAACATCTTTCTGCCTCCCTTGACACAAAATTTATGTTTTTTTTTCTTTTTTTATCACAGAAAAACATAAAAAGACCACACTATAATTTTGCTTTTAGACTTTAATGAAAAGACAACATTTCTGTAGACCAGGAAATGATCAGCTCTGCTTCTGTAAGATATTATTATTGTTAATTATTCCGCAATCAGTCACCCTTAAATAAGTGGTTATACTTCAGGTAATATTTCAGATATCGTAGTAAAGACAAGATAATAATATAAAACAATGATTAAAGGCAAGGTTGAGGCTAGATTGAGTAAAAATAAAACAAACATTGAATATAATAACTTGCGTACAGCAAATTGGGCTGAGTTTTGTCCATACGTACCGGAGGTGATCAGAGGAGCCTGTCTTCATTACTTCTTTACAAGAAATAATTTTTTTCAGCTCACTGGCAGGCAGGTTTTTTTAGTCCTTTTTTTTGTCAACAGCAATGTTTGGTGACAAATTCACCTTAATGCGGAAATTAGCGGCTGCATTGAGCTCGTTTGATCCTACGAAGCTCTCGATGCCAATGTTCTCTGTACATTTTGGTTTTAAATGCAGATAGCAGGCCGGGATATAATCGCGTTTCTTGGCCACTGCCTAAGTGGTGATATATTTATTTTTTACCTGACAAAGTGTGAAAACCGTGACTGTTGTCATGGATGCAGCATTGCACAAAGACTCACTACAAAGGCTTTTTAAGGATAGTTTTCTGGCAGCTCCGAGGGCAAAAATGTTGCCTCAGTCTTCTCAAGAGGCTCTGCTGCATCGAGAAGAAACTGCCAAAGGAAAAAATAAATCATTTCCATGCTATATGAGCTTCAGCTGCAGCAAAGGCTAACATTAAATAATTTGGTGTATTATCACAATCCGAGCCGTGTTACTCGCCCACTCGTAGTCATCTGGGTATCAAAAGTTATTTTTTTGCAGTTCGACATGGTGGTGGGATGAGGGCCTCTGCTGCTGACCTCGTGGAAGTCTCTAAAACATGCCAGAGATGAGAAGACAAGTTTGTAATAGTCTCTCCACAAAGAATCAGCTTGCACATAAAGGTCACAGCTACCATTTCTTACTTGAGCACGTACGGAGTGTCTGCCATCGGACATTTAAAACCTTCCAATCATCTTGAAACAGCTACATTTATGAGAAAATGAGAGAGGTCAACAGCACTTTTCCAGCACAGTGGCCTTCTTTTTACTTGGTGTTTTGACATCTTACTAGCACAGGATTGGTACACATGCTGTATGATGTAAGTTAAGGATAGTTGCTTTGTATGAGCGGCAGCATGGCAATGAAATAGAGACCAATGGGAAAATGATCCAGAAATGATGAGAGGAGGAGGGGAGATCAACTGCAGAGAAAGAGCAGAATCTGTGAGACTGCCATTATTGACACTGTTCGTGCTGGAATAGATGATCTGCATCAGGGTAGCATTTGCAGCATCCTCAGGAGAAAGCCTACGCCATCCCTTGCCACTTCCTTCCACGCCTCCAGGAGGGAACAGAGGTACTTCAGAGATAATTGGTAGATGTAATCCCTCCAGTCTGGCCTTGCCTGGGGGTCGCCTCCTGGCTGGACAGGAGAAAAACCTCTCCATAGGCAGACATGCTGACCCACTGCCTCCGCAGGATCAGGTTAGCATAGAGAAAAGGCTCTACTCTGAGGTCCTCCTCGTATATCCAGACCATAACATTGGCCACAGTTGTGGAAGTGCTGACATATTGAGTTAAAGGACTGTCTTTTTATTTTTAGAACCAAGATTTTCTCTGACACAAAACTGCTACACCTTGATATGCTGTTCATTATGAAACTTGATGAAAAAGAATCCTGGTGGGATCTGGGAAATTACTGTTAGTGAACTAACAGTGCAGGAATTGAATGGCCTCAGTTACAAATTGTTTCACTATAGGACATCTGCATAATTCCAAATGTGAATGACTAGCTTGACTACTACTAGCTTGACTACTTTTAAAAACCCTTCTAAACAACCCATTAGCTCTACTCTACTGAATACACAGTAGCTATTGCTAAGCTAAATGTGGGTGTATCCATCTGTAAATTCAAGTGGCTATAAAAATGCTAACAGACTCAAACATAAGTCTGTAGCCTAAAGCTACACCCACTAAAGGAGGATTGTGAATCTTCCTTTTGGTTTTACCTCAAATGAGCTCTTGTATCTATATTCATCCAGATAAGCACCACCGTCTTGCGACAACCTCACATTCCGTCAAATGAAGGGGAAAAAAATTCCTCCCTTTCCAGTTAGCATAATTCTACACCTCTTTACACATTCAATATTCACTGGTTTCAAATTGAAATGTTCAAAATCTTGTGTGCTCAACGCGTCTTAATGTAGCATCTGCGGGAAACTTCAAATTAGGGGACAAAAGGGACTTTTTTGCTAAGTAGGACGGCTGTAAAACTGGTTGATTGACGCACAGCTTAGTTTGAGCAGAACATGAAATTATTAAGGCTTACGTATCTTAACGCTTTGCTTTTTTTTTTTTTAACCTGCCACAGCGGCACCGTTAAGCTTCAAAGCTTGAAGAGCTGTCACTTGCAAGAAGGAGTAATGCTGCACGGTTTCTAGATCTTCAATGAAGCATGGCTGTGCTTTGGCCCAGTTACAGCGCACCACGTCCCTACAGGAGAGCAATTGCTGGGATAAGTGGGAGGTGTTCAAGCAGCTGACCACGCCCACCCAGAGCCACATGTCGTTCTTATAAATTGGCCTTACAGTTAAGCGTCTGCCTTTATATTTGTGCTGCGCTTCATTGATTTTCTCCAGTAACAAAAGACCTGTGAAAGGTGAAAGCTACATATCAGCCATCAGCTATTACCCGAACAGATCCAGAGCTCCCTGCAATTGTCAGTTCTCCTCTCATGCTCCATCCTTATATCCCGGCCTGTCAGCCAGCAGACTGGACAGAAGGTCAGCTGGTTGATCAGTGCCAAAACTCCCAGGATTTTATCTTGCCCCCCCCTCCCCTTTTTCTCCCCCCTCTCATTTTCCCTTTCAGATATGCAGATTCTGGACCTCCTAATGAGAATATGTTGCTCCCAGATACCATCTGCTCCACTTGCACTCTTTATGAGCAAATAAAGAACATGTGACATCACTCCAATGAGACTGATTAATCAAAGTCACTGGGTGGTTGCCCTTTTGGTGTCAGAGCGCCTTCAATACGTTTCCTGTGTTCAGACCAGAATGTGTGCGGATATGGATCATGAATATGGAAAATGAATCGCCTTTGCTTGCCCATTCAGAGGCTTGGCTTTGTGAATCCTGTCCACACCACGTCCATTTATGATGTCTAGAAGGAAATGGGAAGACACGCAACATAATAAGTTTAACGTAAATTCATTTCCGGCAAATATTAACGACCACAAGAGACAAGGCAGTAGAAACCATCTGGGTTAGGATCTCTAAACTCTGTCACGACTCATGTTACTGCGTTTCTGGTGTTACTCCAATGAAACCCTGACCCTGCTCTGGTCACGAGTGTCCCCTCACTCACAAACAGTTAAAGAAAGCCGGGGGGGTGGCGCCGTTATGCTCGGCCAATCAGCGCGCAGTTCCAGGATGCTTTACGGAGATAACAGGATAATCCTCGCTGGCTCAGTACCGGGCCAGGAGCTTTAACAGGAGAAAGGTAACTTAATAACTCAGTGAGAGCCAGCACTCGTACCTCTAATGCACAGCAGATGGAGTTTTACAGCTGCTTTATCCAACTCAACTCAGTGCTGTTTCTTTCTGGTTTATTTCCCTGAACTAAACGCTGTGTCTTGTAATAACCACTAATCAGCCCTCCAGAAGACTTTTCTTTATATATTAAAGAAGCCAAGATGGTCTAAGGGCTTTGCAGTATTTCGAAGGACTCATCTTTGCAGTATAAGTGACTCTGTGGCCGTCTGTGTTCACGTTGACTCTCTGACAGACAGCTTCCAGGAGCTTCTTCTGTTTTTGTCTTCAGGTGACATGTTGAACATGGTACCTGTCTTCAGCTCTGAGCTCTTTCTGCTGGTGTCATGTCCAAGATGGGGGCAGATATCATTTTATTTTTTCGGACACCGATTAGAGAAGTCAATGGCAGTCTCGCTGTGTCAGCTGTTCCAATGCTGTTTCTTCAAATATCATCCTGCATTTACGTTTTCCAACTGTTAATATCATGTATTATTGAAGAAATTATATTAAAGTAGACTATTGTACAGTTAGGAGTGCTTGGTGCAGCTATATTTAAATCATCCTAAGGAACAAAATGCTAAAAAAGCATGTACAATTCTAGATGCATTTTGCAGAGCTGAGAGGAACATTTAACGGGAGTTTTTATGAACTTTTAAAAATGCGGTTTCAAATTTATTTTTAAACATACACGAACTGCGGATTTTAATAAGGTAAGTAAAAAAATAAGATGGTCTCTGGATTCTGGCACACTTGTGGCGTGTCATCATTGGCTGAGTGGCGTTTCAATTCGAAGTCCAAAAACTACCAAATGTCCCAAAATTGTACTTGTTTATCAAGTGTGTCCCGGACTTATCTGGACTTGGGACAGCTAGGTATCCCACAATGCATCCTACCTCGAGACAAAACGGCAGCACCAGTGGTGAAAGATACATACTTCAAAGTATCTTCTCAAGACCATGCTTGTGCACTTGTTTGAACTTTATATTGTAGCGTGTTGGGGAGGGTCAGTGTGGGAATTTCCCAGCATGCTTTGTGTCTGTGGGTTCAGGTTGGTGTTAACCCTGTTTTTGTCCATTATAAATGTTATCTTTTGCAACTTTCAATGTTACTGTTCTATTTATTAGGTACTAATTATTGATATATTTAATTACTGTTTGCAATTACATGGACACCATAAGTGAGGTTATGTGTGTGAGAAATCAGAAGATATTGAAGCAGAAAGATATGCTAATTTATGAATGACACATACAGTTCATGGATGGATCCTAGTTTGGCAGTAACATACTTTATATCTAGTTTAGTAACTACTTTGTGGGATGATTATTATTACTATATCAAAGAATAATCTAAGGGTTTAGTAGAAGAGGCTGTAGAATAATTTCTTTATCATGTATTCAATAATGAAACATTTATTTATTTTGGTTTGGATGGCGTTGGGCTGAATGTTTCTTTTTACAACATATCGGAATGAAAAGATGTGATCACGGTTTGCTGTGTGGGAGTTAAAAAAGATGAAAGAGTCATGATGAACATCCTGAGCATGCTCACCTTCTCTGTACACACGTAAAAATATAAAGATATAAGTGAGGAGATGACAGTTATTTATGATTTTGCGTTTGATACCTGCTACGTGCCACCATTTCCTCCTTGTGTTCTTTTAAATATAGGTCTCCTATTGATGATCAATCCCCACTTTGATGACACAGCCACTCCACCCGTCGATAGAAGGCAGCGCCTGATGTGAAACAATGTCCCTGGGAAACTGTGAAAGCCTGTTTAATGTTCATTTGTCAGACCAGGCAGAGCTTCTCTTTGTGTATCTGTCTAATTATGTGAGAGCTTCGAAGCTGCCATTTGCCAGTATTGATTTGTACCTGTTACACACTGAGGCCCGGGCCCCTGTGGGTGGTTTCTGTGGTGGTTTCAGCCAGACCACAGTGATTACCAGCTCACCAAGACTGTTGTTGATGTGTAAAAGCAAATATATGTTACATCCATGATGGGCTTCTATTGAGCTTCAGGCGATGCAAAGGGAAAAGAGTAAATGTAGAGAAAAGGAGCCAAAGCGAGTCCACTAATATGATTCACCCAGACAGTCAGGGGCTTCAACCTGACGTGATTACATTCCTGAATCCTTTTGCCACAATCAGGGTGTGTTTTTATTACAGTAGGCTATCCACATAATACATTCACATTTACATATTTGAAAGTTACAATCACCTGAAAGTAAAGTGTTGATGGATTGTTACAGTTGAATAAACCTGTTAGTATGTTCTCTGGTGTAACATAAAGATGTGAATTTATGGCAAAATCTAAGTGCTCGGATCACTCCGCAGACACAGCACACACTGTGATGGCTGCTGTGATGGTTGACGGCTGGAGCCACAGGGCTTTGGATGCAAAATGATTCAGTCTGTGACTTCACAACAGACTATGTCTCTTCCAGTAAATTCCTCTGTATCATTTCTGCAGCTGTGACTGTGGGACAACAGCTAAAATTAAACAAATAAGCCTTAGAGGGTGTGGGGTGTGTGTGTGTGTGTACCGGTACATATTATGTTGTGAGGACAACAATTAGAATTGTTATCTGCAAATCAAGGACATGTTTGCAAAGTGAGGACTTTCTATTAAAACAAGTGTGTGTGTGTGTGTGTGTGTGTGTGTTTGGATTACCAACATATGAGATTGCACATTATTGTGTTTCTTTCTTCAATTTCTGTTTGCATCAAGTATATATGAATCTTCTACTGCAAAATTTTGTGGAAAACATACCAGGCTGTTTTTTAACACACTCTGAAGGGGAACCAAGGACAGCAGAGTGATAGAAGAAAGATAAAAAATGAAATAAGCTGCAGCTTCTGCGGCACATTTGTCCCACAAAAGTAGTAGTAGCGACAAAATAAGTGGATTGTGAGAGAATGGGGACGTGTCAATCAACGGAGTGGTGGATGATCCAGGCTGTATATCTGCCTCTGGCTCGGTGACCCTTTAGAAAGGTCCCATCAACCCTCTGTGATCTGCACCATGTAGAAATGGTGGTTAACAGAAGAGGGGCGAAAATAAGTATCTACCAATGGGCCAACGGTGAATTGAATAGAACCACCTTGGCTTGTGTGGATCATTACAGTGTATCTGAAAGGATCTCTTTTCCGGTCTTAAACCTGCTAGATCTATATCTGACTCTGTGTGCCTTTCTTGTGGTAAAGGTATCTCAAAGGACAACAAATTTAAAATTAAGCCTTCAGTTTTCCCGACATGCTCAGGCACTATTATTTCTATGTGATGTTTCGTTCCTTCTTGTGTTGTTTTGAAACCCTAAATGACTGAAATTTTTAGCAGTCTAATCGAAGCACAGTGGGATGAGGGCTTTTCATGCTCATGTGCATTTTCCTCCTTAGAAGTATGCTTGAGTGCATATTTAAGACCGCTGCTGAGAGGTCATGTTAAGTGTCTGTGTAAATACAGAAGCTGGCAGAGCTGCTTATCATATACTCTATGACAGGTGTAATACACTGCTTATAATTCTGATGCGCCCCATGAATACTGACAATGTGGATGCTGCCGCATGCTGCAGCTCCTAATAAAGCCAGTTATCCTGAAGTTTAAGCAGCATAAAGATTGTAATTTGAGGATGAACATGCTTTGGATTATCGGAGATAAATGTGTGTATTTCTGTACTGGAGCCAACTGAGAGCTCCTCTATGACGTGTGTTATGGATAGAAGGAATTCTGAGATGAAAAGTAGAGTGAGAGATGAGTGCGCATCAAAGTGGAGATTAAACAGGATGAAATTATCAAACGCATGAAATTTGAAGAATATCTGTCACCACTGATCCTAATATGCTATTTTCCATCTTGCTAATCTCTTAAAAAATACCGCTAGTTTGGCCATTAGATGCCGCCTCAAGCTGCTCTTATGAATATTACAATTTAACAATCACTGGTTCTTATTGTCTATAGTTAAGCAGACTGTAAAAGAAAAGACCTTTCTTGCAGAAAGGTGATTAGGGACAAACTGTTGGAATCTACAAAAAGAGGCATCTGCAAAATGGCTATAAATGCATCTATAAATGCATTGTACTTTTTTATGTGACAGCTTAATCTCATCTTCATTTGCATAAAATGTTGTGTGCGGTGAATACTTAAAAGAACGAAGCTAAAGGACAAGAAAAAGAAATAGCCAATGAATGCAGTTCTTTATCATGTTTCTTATTGATTATGTGACTATCTTTTCTGTTTAGCACTGTTTATCTGCCCCATGGCATGCAGGATGGGAATGGATGGCCCACTTGATCCCCTATGTCTGTGAGCAGGAAGGCACCCGCATGGAGGATTAGACAGGGGTGGGGTGGGAGGGGTTGGGTTGGGGAGGAAGACTGTCACATCCAGATGCTGCAAATCTGCTCCCTGCCTCACATGTGAATGGAAATGCCATTGTCTGGAGCGCTGCTTGTTTTGCATGAGCACAGCCAAGGAGATAAACCAGCTGAAACTGAGGTTAGACCAAGTGTAAATCTGTTATGATGCTGGATTACAAGGTTTACGTGGCTTTATCCTCTGATCTTCTCCATGGTGAACTCGTGGAGGCTTTCACGGCTGCCTCTTAACTGACAGTTCAAACAAGGAACATGGGAGCTGCAAAAGCGCATGTGGCATAATGTGACGGAATATTGAATACTGGTGTTTGACTGCTTGTTTTGGCTGTGTACTCTAAATTGTGCAGTGTTGTGTTCACCTGGAAAACACATTCAGCTCGTTCTTGTACACTGAAAACACATTTTCGTATATTTTTTTCGTATTTTTGACACTGGCACGGAAGGGCAGTCAGCAGATAAAAACTGTACATGAACATGTAAAGACTGTTTTCAGACAGGGACATAAAGAATATTCATTGCTGGAATAAAAAGTGCGGTGAACAATCGCGGAAACCGCTAATGACTAATAAATTCTGTCTTTATTCCAAAAATAAAAAAGATTAGCGATAGCGGGGGCTTCAACGCGATCGTCCGTCAAACTCTCGTAGCTTTTTTTCATCCATGCTAAACAGCAAGGGAGGAGGTTTCAGATGCAGCCTGCATTTCATTATGATGAGCAACAGCTCTGGCACATGCTCACATCTTTCATCTTTGTGCCAGAATATGCTTGTTCGAGTGTTTGTGTGTTTGTGAGTGTGCGTGAGTTGGTGTGTGTCCATGTATTTGCTCCATATTAAGTACCAAACTACTTATTCTACTATCAAAACAAGACCGTGGAGCCATTTTGTCTTGTCCCCAAAACTTCAAGGAACTGTTTGAGGGTTAGGACATGGTTTTATGGTTGGGGTTAAAATTGAATGTTTGCGGGGTTAGCTGGGATTGGTAGCATTATGGTAGGGTGCTGGGTAGCATATTAGGTCTATAAAAGTCTCCACAAATATAGAAATTAGTGCCTGTGTGTTGATCCAATCTCTTTTTGTTACACAGCCTCTTTTTGTTACACAGCCATCCCCACATTAATTGTGTTTGGGAAAGTCAAATTGACCTTAAATGATTTTAATTCTTCACTATCCAGCTTTAATTATGGAAGCTTTTTTTCCCCCACAGCTCTATAAACAATGACCTGTGCACAATAATTCAGCATCTATGTGTCAGAAATCTGATTCATTGGTCAAAACATGACCCCATTTTGAATTTACTTTCTTCCCCAACTTTGTCTGAGAACATCTGACCCCTGAATAATGACACTGGCAACATTTCAACAGGCGATATGTCACTGAGCTTCCTCTAAGATTTGCTCTTTCGGGTAAACGGACTCCTCCAAAGTTATGACTCAAAGGTCGCTGCCAAACCAGTCGGCCGACGGGATTTTAGCCTTTGTGAGGTCAAACTGATATGCGTCTGCTGATTTGAGGAATGTGGGAACAGATGACTCAATCGATCAAATCAGAGATTTGAATAATCGTATCTGGAGCGCGGATCGTGTTCCACATGAAGAACCCGGGGTGTCGCACAAAGAAATGAAGAGCAGAGGGAGAGATATGTGCGCATCAAAGTGGAGACCGAACTGGATAAAATTAACAATGAGTTGGAACTTTGACGAGTTTAGTTTTGCATCAATTTCACCTCGGAGCTGTTGGAGGAAGTCCACTTGCCAACCCTGCACACTAAGCTGAAAAGGATGTCAACGGTTTTGCTAAGAAGGGCACACTTCCTCTGCTGCACAACTGGGGGAGTCAAGAAGACTGATGAGCAAATGTGTGATACTAGTGTGCTTCCTCCAATTTGCCTCCCACAATGCACCTGGATACTTTATTTCATGATCCTCGCAGGCGGTGATGTCTTAGACTCCAAAATGAACGCCATGAATAATTAATGCCGTGTCTCAAAAAAAGAGGAGACAACAAACAGAGAAAGGCTTTATTAATATATTCTGAGGATTGTTTGATGCACAATGGTCACACAAAACGTCCTTGTGAGCAGATGCACACCAAACGAAAAGAAGCCACAATTACAGAATTAACAATAAATTTATGAGAGCAATTAACGGTAAAGCAGCTGTGATAGGCTCCACCTTCCTCCCCGTGACCCAAACGGGAGTCGAGGAAAATAATATATTGTAAAGAAAGAAAAAATAAAGGTTTTGTAGAGGGAGTGTGTGCTTTACGTTGATAAAATGACCATTGCACTCCGATGACATCAAGCTTTATGCCGTCTCACAGGATCACACCACCAGGATTCACAGGAGGGACGATGGGAGGGTTTTCGGACAGACTGAATGCACTCAGAAGGTCTCAAAGAGTAGAAGGAAGATTGCGACTGACCACGGTAAATCACATGTGCAATACAGCAACAACTACCTGGAACAGGAACCATTAAACAGCCACATGAATGTCACCCAAAAAAAAAAGTACCCACAAAGAGCGAAGCAGCTTCCTGAAGGTCAGAAGACGCTCAGAGGCTTAAACATATGCTCTGCCAGAGGTCACCTACCCAGAAGCTGTAACCTGGTCAACAGAAGAGGTAAAAGATGGGAAGCGCGTTAAGTCAAGTACCTTTGGCTTTGTAAGTCAGGATGACTGAATGATGCAGGCTGCCGCAGATGATGTCATGCTGAATGGTACCTCAGGCAGCACAGATAGGATGATCATGGCATCTACTACATACAGAAACATGCGCGGCTGATACTGAGAAGACACAGAGGTACCAATCAGGATCAATAGTGGCAGAGGTCTACCTCAATAAACAACCGTGGAAGCAGAGGACAAGACATTACAAGATCAATATGGATTCCTCCAGAGATGATGGAGAATAAATAAGTTAAAGTCATGTGGGACTTTCAGATTGGGACTGATAGAATGGCAGCAGCCAATTAGTCAGACATCACAGTGGTGGATAACCATCAAAAGGAGGGGCGGGGAGTAGATTTAGATATCCCGTGTGACAGCAGACATCAGCAAGGAGAGATATGTGAAACTGGAAAAACACTGAGGACTAAAAGAAGAGCACCAGCCTCAGAGGCTGAAAGATCCAGGTAGAGAACCTGAGCTGGAATGGGAGGTGAGAGACCAGCCTATTCATTCATGTCAGCAATAACTGCCCTCTTGAATCTTCTATATTTCTTGCCCTGTCGTGAAACAAGGTCACGCTGTTTACACACCCCCCCCCCCCCCCCCCAAACACACACACACACACACCGCCCTGAGAGGGTTCTTCCTGGTGATCTCAACTGGGCTGTTCCAATACTCCGCAGCGGTGATGCGTTACTTGAGGAGGGTCCATTTTTGCATTAAAAGTGTCGAAATAATGTTTAAGATGGTGGAATGTATGCGTTAAGTATCCTACAATCTATACAGACTGTGTGCTTCCAAGAGCTACATAAATCAAGATAAAGGGTATGTGTCATCCATTGATGGCCCCAGCACCGCAACTAAGTCCTGAAGTACAGGAATTAGTGGCCACCAGAGATGCTCCAAGAGGATGGATTAAAAGTAAAAGCTTTAAATCACAGTGGTGACCATCAAGAAGGAACATGGAGAGTGGTGTTGTATGGGCAGAAAGAACAGACTAATCTTCAGAGAAAACATGTATTTAAATAGATCCCCTTCCTGGGTTTGACCGGTGTCGAGGCCGGTGCAAGGCGAGAAGCGGGGAGTGGATTGAGCCATTTAACGACGTCTCCTTTGCCTGCGAAGCAAGAGGGCGGCGTTCTTTACCAACATATGCCAGACAAACAGACAGGCAGGTCGACAGTTATGAAGACAGATGAATGATGCAACGCCTTCAGCACCTGGGGAAATGAGATCAGGTGTCGGCGGCGGCGGCATGGACAGATCTCCCCCCCAGACTGGCCTTCAAAGAGTCACATTCTGTATCATATGGCGTGTGAATGCTGGAGCCACGTTCTGCACCATCTGTAAATTTCAGTTTTTATGTCTTTTTTTTTTTTTTTACTTAAGCTCCACCGTGCATGACTCGATCTGACTGAGTTTAGCATAATATGCGGCGTACAGCAGGTTGCCTGAGATAAGCATTTCACAGGCAATAATCTTGCTGAGGACCTGAAGTCTCCCGTGTCAGCTGCCATACTAAAAATCTGCAATGTGCATTCCATAATTCATAACACAGAGCCAGCATTTATAAGAGCTGCAGACCTGAGACTAAAACTGCTGTGTCGCTCTGCTGCCGGGACCAGCAAACTTATTGTCTGTACCTCCTGTGCTTTGCATTTATTCCACGCTGCAACTGTGTGCTCACTGTTCTCTGCAGCGCGGGAACATTATGTATGGGCCGTTGTCTCATATCGTACCCTACAGCAGGTTAAAATACAAATAGATGCGAGATATAGAGAGGCCTGTATAAACACAACATGGGCTGTCAGGGGAGAGCAATCTATGCGACAGTCAGCCTGGGGCCACAGCTCACACGGCACGCAGGCCACCACAGTCGGTAGGTGGCACTCATGTCACATTTGAAAAAAACAAAAACAAAAAAAAAGCCCAGGCAGGTTTTTCTTTCTTTTTATGTCTTTGCTGTTTAAATCTCTTTCTTTCTTATTATCTCCGTCGCAGCGCACAGAAACGCAAAAACAAAAATCAAGCCGGGGGGAAAAATGTCATTTTTCTTTACTTCTAGCAAAACCTGGCAAGGATAAACCAAAAGGGACAATCGCGTGGATCCAGTAATGTTCTTCTGTGGTGCTCAGTTATAGAGTAAAACCCGTTGAGTAACTTTACGCGGCTTTTCCTTTATTCTGTTCTGTTCCGGACGACCAGCAGAGACGGGCGGAACGCGGCCACTCGGACGGCTTGTCAGTGGGAGGTAACCTCCAAGATTCCCCGTCGGTGTACTTATCAATTCAGTGCCCGTTCCGCGCGTTTCATTTGAGGCACAGAAATACGCATCGGTGGATGCAGTTATGTGCGCGTATTTGGAGCGATGTGTTTCGTGATCACGTGTAACGCGGCTTAAAACGCTGCAGCCGACGGAACAGAGGAGAATCGGAGGCTCGGCCGATCTGCACTGTGTGGATATTAAAGCCCCCAACACCGTTTAAGCGGCCGTGCTTCGTCTCGGCGCACAGGCGAGGCTTTCATTGGCGGAATGCGCACGGAGCGAGGGCGCACAAGTCTTAACTGCCTCTCATGAACTATGATTCCCATCTATGCAGGAGGATCGGAACTCTTCGTGGAAATGATGTAAAAGATTGAACTCCTTCCGTTACCTGAAATTCTGAAGGCTTTCTTAGACGCTTATTGTGGATACCTGCTGGATGGGATTGGACTTTTCGACGCTGCGTCGTAGACTAACGCATTTCCCCCCCTCGAAAATGGAGAAGAGAGCAGTCTGCGGAGAAAGGAGAGGTCTTGTATCAGCTCCGCAACTTTTATTCATCCTCCCACCTACAGGATTTGCTGCGGAACTTCTACCATTATAACGCGAAGGGTTGGAAAGGGAATTAAATAGCTAAAAATCCGCATTGGCCTGTGAGGCGAGATCCAAACAGACGGTAGCGATGGTAATAATTCTGAAATGAGAAGGACCTGATGGAAAGTTGCAACTGAGATCAGGACGATAAACCACTGCACCTCCGTGGATCATTCAGTCTAATGACGGGCTTCGCATTTCACCCTGGAAATTGCCCACACCAGATCCTCCGTGGACTACATGCTGTGAAGCTGTTGCAGTGCAGCTCGTGTCATTTCGGAGAAAAGTGAGGAGGGGGGGGAGAGAAAACACCCGTGTCGCCTATTTTTGCTCAGCTGGTCGTTCAGAGAAAATCTCGGGGCAGCCTTCATTGGGAGAGTAGACGCAACAATGGAACTTATGTGCCAGCGCATCGTGTGCGTCCTGAAGGGGGGGAAAGGGAGCTATCGCCGCCAGTGAGAGTAGCTATCACAGCGGACAGACGCGTGGATTTTGCGCGTTCGTTTTCACAGTGGGAGCACGATAATGTGTCCGACAAGACAGCACAGTCGAGGATTCTGCGAGATCGACTGAGAGTTCCAGATGTTTGCTGATGCAGTTTTTGGGGAGGGAGTGGAAGAGCCATCTTTCCTCGGAGATCGCAGAGACCTCTTTAAACCAAGTAAGTTAGTTTTTAAAGTAAAATGACCAAACAAAATAATACACTGATCTTTACACTCGTGCTTTCACGAGCACCTCACCCTCCCTCCCCCTCCCTCTTGTGCTGCTCAGCTGCCGATTTCATTTCTTTGACTGCAGCAGCGGCTTTACCGGGCGGGGGTGACGTCCGGAAAGACCCTCCGTCACGTAAAGGATGCCGTCTAAATGATGGATCTGTAAACACGCACTGCTTTGGGAGAAGAGGCGCGCTGTCGGCTGGGTTTGGACGCGATTGGTGGAACGACGCTCACGTATCGCAGCAGCAAAAAAAAAAGATTTTCCACAGTGTTGCGCATATTTCGGGAAGTGCGTTTACAGAGAAGGTATCTTCTGAAAAGAAAAGCTGCCGCAAAACCCTTCTTATCTATTTAACTACGGGCAGCTGATTAGTGACGATAAAAGATGCATCGCGCATCAAAGATGCAGCAGGGCTTTAAAAAGATTCCAGCGTGTTGCCTGAAAAGCGTCGGAAAGCGCGCGTCTGCTCCGCGCACACAGAAGGCGCTCTGTGGTGGCCTGGGAGGGAGCTGTCCCTCTGACGTGGTGCTGAAGAATCAAATATTCAGCCTCCGCGCTGGTTTCGCCGAGCCACAGAGGGAAAGGATGTTGTAGTTCATGCCTCGAAAATCAGAGCCTCCTCTGATGAATATAATCCCTTCCCAGTGCGCGTCGATGCAACAGATGACACATAGTCTGTGTTTGTGCGGCGCACAACAAGTTTGCTTGATGTGTTTGTACCTTTTCTGTTGTGTAGCTACACCCAAGTAGACGTGTTTGTGCTAAATATTACATGTGCTATAGGCTGTGAAGGATATTTTCTTGGGAATTAAAGAGGGGATCTTGTTTTAGTTGGGAAGCAGCGGCAGGTTGGTGCACGAGTGTTTCAGAGTAGTGGTTTTTGATGCGGTGGTCAGCGGATTTTCCCAAACCTTCATCATCTAAAGGAAAGCCTTTCTGTGTGGCCGGGCCTCACTGTTGAGGAACAAATGAGACAGCAAACCTTATGGGTTCTTGCCCGGTTGGAGGAGTTGGTGTGATAAATCATCTCAAACTGCTCCCAAGATTGCAGTTGTTTGTCGGCAGGTGGTGCAGAGTGATTCACAGTAACAAGCAAGGGGTACTTTGCCCCTCCCTGTTTTACACCTTTACACGGAAAGAGAAAGATAATTTGTCTGTCTTATAGCCTCTGTGTGACCCACCAATACACACACACACACACGTACGCACACACACACACACAAACATACGTACTCACCAATGACTCTCTGAGTCCTTTAAATGGTTTAGGTCACAGAGCAGCGCGGCATCCACACAAAACCAGTTTTCAGCTGATTAGTTTGCCACCGTCGACATCTTTGTCCAATTTCCCCAGCCGTTGTAGGCTAACTTGAAAATTGTTTGGAGCGGCCGTGTCGCCAAATTAATGAACTTGTCAGTTGTGAAAGGGCATCGCTGCAGCGAGGTATTAGGCACTCACAAAGAAATAGACTGCACACACATGCCTTTGCCCCACACTCACTTTAATTATTATTTTTGGTTTTTTTTCCCCCTTTCTTGGCCCATGACTCAGTTCAGATGAGGACCAAGACTTTGGGCCATGTAATTAAGCGTGCATTCCTCAAATGGGATTAATCTCTGCAAATCGAATTTAGCTGTCAGTTGTCTCACTTGTATCAACAATAGTTAAATTTTGATAGATAGATAGATAGATAGATAGATAGATAGATAGATAGATAGATAGATAGATAGATAGACAGACAGACAGACAGACAGACAGACAGACAGACAGACAGACAGACAGACAGACAGACAGACAGACAGACAGACAGACAGATAGATAGCAGCAAGAGAGACACAGACAGACAGACAGACAGACAGACGGTTGTTGATTGTGGCTTTTGTGCACGAGGTCAGTCAGCTGTCACCAGATAAATAGCGGCCGTGCATTTAAGTGTGAGTAAGTGTGAATTAAGCTGCTCAATAGTGACTGTTGACAGCTATTGTTGATGCCTCAAAACATCAGCTTTATCTATTTACTTTCTAAAAAAAAATTGATTACGTCGCTGTGCGCTGTTCCCGTCAGAGCGGTTGGCGACAAATGCGCTGCAGTTTGTCACGTCAAGCACGCGACGTTAAAAGCTCAGCTAGTTTTTATTCGGAGGGCTGGGAGCCCGGTTGCTTCTTTACCATAATATTGGGGGTCAAATCTGATGGCTTCATGTTTTAATAGTGACCAATAGTCTGGTTTTGGCGACACGTGCAGGCAGATGTGGGCGGAGTCTGCCGTGGCGCCCCTCGTTAGTAATCCTCTCCAGTGTGTCTGGTTGGATGTTCTGTCCAGAGAAAGAACAGCTGAGCAGGCGGACGGCTGCGGCGCATTCTGTCAGTCGATGGACTAATCAATCGGCATTCCGGCTCAGCCCATCAATCCCAGAGAATATTCTGGGAGACATCATAAAAGTGCCATTCTGTCACTCCAGAGGCCAAAGAGCATTGCTCTTTTTGACTCCATTCTGTCTCTGCTGCAACTCCCATCATGGAACTCTGGAAGCCACACAAACGTTCTCATTGTGGCATTGGTTGGAGATGTTTGTTTGTTTGTTTTTATCCCTGTCCCGCAACACCGACTTGTATTTTTACCCCCATTCAGAGTGACTCAGGGACTCACAGAGTCCTTCCAACCCCACCACTGTCTCCGTTTCCCCGCTGACATTCTGAAATTTAGTTAAGAGTGCTGACCTGGATACAGAACGTGTCATTACTCACCGCTCGCCTTGCATCATCCACCTTAGCAGTTGTGGCAACGGCGTCTTTTAGACTTAGTGTTCACACACCCTCTTTGTGGCTCACATCTCTTCACTTGACACATCTGAACAGAGATTAAGAATTGTATTCTGGACCACCTCTCTGCTGCACCTTGTTCGGAAATGCTAATGAGGCCCATTAATATCTGCTGCTAAATTAAAAGGCTAGTTAAGATGGGATTTATATTCTGCCTGCTTCCTGGATGTCCCTTATAATGAAAGGAATGAGGCAGCAAAATATGATAAGTGACAGGTAAAAAAAGAGCAGCTGTGTGCATCATCCATTTTGTCTTCCTCAAACTTTTGTTGTTAAAATAAACGGAATATACTTGGTAATTTAACGCTCAATTGTAAAAAAAAGAAATCAAATCCACCGGAGAGACATTTTGATTGTTGCGTTTTTAGCGGTCGCATAGCAACAAAGACGAGTGTGTTGCCAGTCAGTTTGAAAGCTCTCCTAAACCTCAGGTGGGAGTGGACCTTTGGTGACAGAAGGAAAAGGTAATTTATGTGCAACATTTTATTCTGTTGGAAATATTGATCGTCATCCAGGTTAATGAGAAGGAATCCTCTCCGCGCTCAGCCTCTACCCCGATGACCAGGGCTTCTCTCATTTTTCCCTGGTGAGCTCGCAACAATAAAGACATAGTTGAGCTGGAAATGGAAATTGAACAAAAACTGTTATTGTGATGTGAATAATAAATCAAACGGTAAAAAATGTAAATATCAACGTTTTTAAAAAATTAATCAAACATTTAAAAAAAATCCAGGAAACTTATCTCTTAGAAGGACTCACAGCTTTGATATCAAAACGAGGCCGCCGTCAGATTTGGAGTCAAATAGGCTTCACCAGCAGCAGAAAAGGCAAATTTTTCTCGCTGTGACAACTGAACAAGCAGTTTCTCAGCCACCGCTGAAAGAAAATAAATGAATCCTTTGCTTCTCTTTAGGTCCATGTCATTTAAAGATGAGACCAGGTTCTGATTTGTGGAGAAAGACACAAATGAAGGAGACCGCTTTTCATACTCGGGCAAGCATCCTAATTAAATCCCGTTCCCATCAACCATATCTTGAACAATTCTAAAGAAATAATTTGGCCTTTTTATTAAATAAGGGCTTCGACATTGTGTAAAGAGCCAGAACAGCAACAGAAGCTCGAAATACCATCTGTGCATGTTTGCATGGTGTGTGGGGCTAAATGAGTGTTAAGGAAGTGGATTATTTGATCAAGCTCTCTAGTCTGTCGTTATATCCTGCATTCAGTGTGACCAACGATCTTTGTGATAGCTATGCAGGCTGCTATCAGACCAGTCCCATCGTGCAGCATGCTGTTACATTTTCCACCATTCTGGAGGAAAGAGAAAAAGAAAATTGCTCTGCTAAACAAAGCCGCATTCACACAACAGCGACCTGCTAGAAATGGTATTCTTTCCCGCCTTGTAGTTTGCCTGCTGGGCCACTAGTTATTAACGTGGTGCGAGTGTGCAGGTACTTCCTGTTTCAGAAAACATTTATTTTTAAATAGTATTGCTTTCAGAGACCTGACACTGCATTTTTCCTATAAAAGTTTGCCATTTACACCTGAAAGCACTCATTCAAACACCTAAGAGGTAACTGAATTCAAGCTAATTCAGACCACAAGCCTTCTTTTATTCCTGCTCATCAAGTGTCTGTATCTCCTTGTTTTTGTGGCTGTCTGCTCAGCCTCATTACTCCCTGACCTTCTTGTGTCACTCATCCTGGCACCTGCATGTCGGAGAACCTGCCCTACTCTGAGAGTTTTGATCTGACAAGGATAGACTCACACTTGATTTAATCCGAGTTGTCTCTGGGGAATTTGAGGAGATACCCGTCCGTTTCGCCACTCGGGTCAGGACCCTGTGACAGGCGCTGTCAGTCCGCTCGCACCGAGCGTGCGTGTCGGAGAGAAGACAAGTTCTGAAAATGCGTAAGGACCTGGATGGAAGGAGGGCGCTCACACATGCTTGGCTAATGGCTAATCTCCCTCATACACAGATTAATCCTGAGCAGATGCCATCTCATATATTCAGAAACATGCGCTCGTTTCCCAGCAGCCACAACGACAATCTCAAAAAGAGTGTGCGTATGTGTGTGTGGGCCTCCTGTAGAACCGCGCCAGACTCCTCAGCATTTGGCTGCAGTCCTTCTGTCACTGAAGAGAGAGAACTGTCACACAACATTCAAGGTCTTGTCATGTTTCATTTGTTTGTAGTAAATCAGTGGAACATCAGAGGAGATACAGTCCCTCTGTGGTTGTTCTGGTTCCAGCATGTCCCTTTAAAGGTCTGTGTATAAAAAAACGCTCAAAGGCGCGAGCTATTTGTCCTCTTCTCTCCATACTGTCTCCCATTCTGTTGTTAAAAGTCAGCCACAATGCTCTCGCTCCTTTAAAACAAGGCTGTCCTTTATTGAGATCCTAAAACTGCATTCTGTAACATCCAGGAACAAGATAAGATTAAATCAGACAGTCATTAATAGATTTTTTTTTTTTTTTTTGCCTTTCACTTATTTTTCACGAGGCAGGCCTCCACACCAGCGCCGTCGCGCACTCTGGAATCGTTTGGTGTTTCGGTGGGAGTCGTGAGACATCAAGCTGGTGGAACCCGTGTCGGCATGACAGAGGAGAGGGTTTAATTCCCAGCGGGGATTCTTCCAGCTTGCCTGGGAATAGATTTTCCCGCTGCGAGAGATCATGTCAGTTTTAGCCGCCTTAGTGGCTTCTCGACCACGATTAGGGGGCGGAGTCTGATCCTGTGGGGCTGACCTTTTAAAGCAAAGATCATTGTTGGAGTGTTTCTTTTGAAGCAGCTTCGTATGCTCGACTCAAGGTTTTTCCTCAGAGTGGATCACGTAGGCGTCGGCCTGAGTCTCGATCGTGTGTTGCCACCGCCCCCCCCGGGTGATCACGCAAACAAGACATAAGAGACATCCAGTCTGCTTATATGTGAAGGTTTCAAGTCAACAAATTAGGGAACTATTTCTTTAACCTTGTTGGGTAAATCCAGCAGCTGTGACCTCCTCGTTCGGCAGAGCGATCTATAAAGGAGTCCTTGATATGGGCGGCTGTGCGACTGTGTGGTTTGATGTGTCTCCACTCTGGAGTCTGTCCCAGTGATACAGTGATTATGTTTAGTAGCAGGGGAACATTCTAAGCTTTATGTTGACTGCTAATTGGGCTCAAGTGTAATGAATGTGTCATATTAATGACCCAGATTCAGCTCATTGTAGTATTCATGAGCTGTGGGTATTGCATTCTCTCTATAGGACTGCTGAAGATTGTGTGTGTGTGTGTGTGTGTGTGTGTGTGTGTGTGGTGTGGGGAGAGAGACAGAGAGAGAGAGAGTACGTGTGGGTGTTGCAACAAAGGTCGACCACTGTTTTCAGCTCCTCTTCAGTCATTTTTTTTGGATTCCCGGAGAGCGGTTGGAGCTTTCGCTCGCTCCCGTCTCGAGGAGGGTTCCCTCCTTCCTCAATGCCGCCGACGTGGACAGGTGTTCATTTTAAATCTGCGTCTGATCCGACCACGTGGGGTGACTGTCTGGCTTTTAGGCTACATGTCAGAGAAAACGAGGCCAACGGAAAACCGGCTGGCTCAGGTTAGAACCAGGCAAATGCAAATATGGGATGAAGACCTGTCTTTTATAGAGCCGATGCTGTCCTTAGGTGTGTTTCTTTTTATGGAAGCAAGGACAGGTCAGAGGGGTAACTGGTGCCTCACGAAGCAGGTGGGACCCCTGCAGTCACTGGCACCTGATCCTTCCTCTCCCTTACATCGGCAGTATGCTTCCGATGTATAATAAGCCTAATAGACGCAGGAAAATACACAGATTTCCCCTGCATTCATTAGCTTCAGCTGCAGCTCCTTCAAAGGTCCCGGATATCATATCCTACAGATCTGCGCTATAAGGCACAATTATGCCGTGCCAGTTCGTTTAAAAAAAAATAATCTTGCAAGCCTGTAGTGAAGAGTTTTGTTAGTTAAAAGAGGTCACAGGAATGTGAGGCTAAAATGGCTAACTCGATGGAATACCGTAGCACCACAGAAACAAGCTCAACTGCATTTTTGCACACAAACATAATAAATAAACAAACATCACCATCCTTTTAAGGACTAAATGAGCATCACGTCATCAATGAGGAATCTATAAATCATGAGCCGCCGCCTCCTTCTGCGTCTTCCTTTTTGGACGTCTGGCGTCACTTTTGCTAATCAGGATTCTTTCGGCTTCATGTCGGATTAACCTTAATGGGAAATTGTGTTTCCTTGTTCCAAGTAAAATTATGCATAAAACAAAACAACAGCTTCCGTCTTCCAGAGGCAAATCTGATTTAAATGAAGAACCATTCAGGCTCGGCGTCAGATCCAACACAGCAACACTGCTGCGGCCATCGAGTGTTCATTACAGCCGGTTAAGAATGGCACCTATCAATCTACGCATGAGCCGTATAAGTCCTATAAATTATACTGCAAGTGTGAAACGCACACCTATAAATGTCAAAAACGGAAATAGATTTAAATGGATGGTCGGGCTGGTAGAAAGTGTAGAGGGAGGGTTTATTCTTCTTTCCTTTTCACTCGGCGAAGCGACGATTCCTCCATTTGCTCATAACCTGACAATGGAGGATTTCATCTGCGAGAGGAGAGAGATTCCCGGACTTAGGGGGAGATCCGGTTCCCTCCGCTGACAAATCTTCATAAGAGCTTCCTGCCATTTTTGTTCTCATTTGTTTCAACATCAAAGGATCAACTGCATTGTGATCGGAGCCGCTGTAACGTGGACCCTAATCCGAATTAATTGATGAAGCAGTAGAGGACACGATAACACGAGCTGCTGCATAATGCTCTGTGGGTTTTGATGAAGAAGCACTTTACCCCTTTTCTCTCCATTTTCCACCTTCTACATGCCGCTAAACAAGATTTTTCTCTTTCTTTTCGGGCTTTTTAATAATTAAGTGCTCAGAGAACGTAACTAATCTAAAGTCTCTTTTCTGGATTTCTAAATGCCGGTTGGTGAAACTTAAACAAAGGTACGTAAGAGGCTTCATATCCGTTGTTCTGCTAATCCAGATGAGCTTTCTTGCTTTAATGTGTCATAAAAACAAGTTCTTCTAACTGCTGGGCCCACGGGGTGGTTTAGGGTTCTTTAATAGCTCTTAATAGAGGTGTGATCGTCATCATCATGCAGATGCTCGTGAACATCAACAGTGAATCCACAACTGTATCATCCTTGCCTGATAGGATCTTAACAAGCCTCATTAGTTTTAAAGTAGAGACCGAGAACTGCTTGTTTTCTATTCAGAAAAAAATAAAATACATACATATATATTTTTTTATCAATTGTCTTGACACTGCAGGTTCCTGAAAAGCTAAGAAAGTGACACTGGTCATGACATCATTCAAGCCGACTTCTGGATAGAAATAAAATTTCATTTTAAGACCCCCCCAAGTGATGTGAAATTAATTATACAGTTTAAATACCAGCCAATGTGAAAAAGGAGGGAGATTTCTAGGTTAGCGGTTGGAATGTTCTACTCGCGGCGGCCCACCTAACCTTACACCACAAATGAACAACAGGAATGTAAATAAATAACATTCAGCGCACTTTAAATCCATAACTACAATCAAATGTGCAACAATGGACCTCGCGTCAAGGCTCCACATCAATTGCTCACGTCACTATTCTCCGCTTTGTTCCGACAAATCGACAAACTCAAAACAAATTTGCGACTAGACGGTTGAAGGTGTCGCACCAACTAAAAATTCATCCCAAACTTCTTTTTTTGGCTGTTGTCTCGCTCAGAGCACTGACATACGTTACAAAAGGCATTTAGTTCAGGGGCATTTGGGTTGGGTTGCCAGGTAGCCAGGAAGCACTACACATAAAACACCCTGTTGACTCATATCGTGCTGATATCAGATGTATCATGGGAGTAATAAAAAAATCGAAAGGAGGGCGGGGAAAGGGTCAGAAATCAGGAGACTCACACCTCAATGGAGAGTGTCGTCAGGTATAACACATTTATAACAGGAAGCGTCTTTTACCCCGGGCAGTGGTGAGCACAAACTGGAGGAAATGTGGCTTGGAGATTAAAGATTTAAAGAATCGTATTAGAAGGTGTTGTTCACCCCCGTGGAGCTGGGCGAGCATGCTGTAGTTTGCCTCTCAACAGATATGTGACTGTCACACTGGCTACGTCAATATCTGTTTTATTTGATTGTGAAATGCAGCAACCACCTAGCTTAGCGTCGTCTTCACCTTCAAAATGGTTAAAAGGCTGAGAAGGCTGCTATGTGCGTGACACCTTGTAGCTCGGGAATCGGCGTGATAGCACCCGCCACCACATCAATCCTAACCTGCTGTAGTGTGTGACATTGCGGTCTCACTTTCTGTAACTGTGTCCTCATCCGTCAATCATCTAAGGGGGAGAGAAGTCTTCATGCTCCACACAGACTAATCGAGGAAGCGTCCACCATAACGAGGATGCTGTTTCCCCCCTTTGGGTTTTCTGGGATCTGCTTTGAACCAGCGTTTAGATCGACTTTCAACAGCAATTTAAGACTTTTGCAGAAGACACAACCAGCCTGTCACGTCTGCTAATAACCTTAAGATGAAGGTTTCGAGAAGGAGAAATGCAAAAGGACAAGTTAGAATCCGAGTGTGGGAGTATGTTGAAATGCAGGATTACCGTTTGACATGCCGTGGGGGCAGCCCTCCTCTTTTGAGTGCAGCTGAGGTCCAACGTACTTTTTTTAGCCCAGTGCCGCTGGGCTGAAATGTGCCAGAGCAGAGTTACTATAGATAAACACTGAAGTAAATATAGTTCTTGTTAGATAAAGATCCCATCCTTACATGTACAGATAAGCATACAGTCATTACCTTAATTACACACAAAAATGTTAGAATAATGAAAGTTAATACATGTTATAATAAAACATGTACAGTGGTTTTTTTGTTTCAAATTAAGTAACAATCAAAAGAAAATCTTGTAGGTTTCCATTTTATTTGCTAGCAGTTGCCGGCCATTTGGATCGCTTTGTTAAAACTGAAACCACAACGGCTCTTGGTTTCTTTTAAGAATCATGTAGATCCCTGCGGTGGAGCGGCAGTGACAAACATTAAAAGAGAGCTGCCATCACCAGGAGAAACTAGCTTAGCCTAATGTCAGTGGAGAAGCAAAATCCGGTAATACTGTCAGTGAAAGTAATTGCTTTGAAAGGAACTATCTCCAAATTCATCAGCGTCATTATTTCTGCTGACTTCTGCAACTCTAATGGTGTAAAAGGCTAATTTGTTTAGCTCCTCCGGTTTAATCACTGTCTTTTCAGTCACTCTTCTGTATACCCCCAACTTTGTCTCCACCACCCTGTTTCATTTGATTCTTCTTCTTTTTTTGTCCTAATCTTGGTGATTTATGCAAAGTAATTGGTTTAGGCAACTGTTTATCCACATCCTACACATTTCCCCGCGAATGCAAAGGCTGAATCTGCTAACCTGAGCGCCTTCAATTACTCAGCTATTCCAGGGGACTGTCAATGGCTGATTTCAGCTGCAGTGTTCCCTTGGTAATGGGGAAGCTAAAGATGGATGGCTGCTGGTGCATGGCACAAACAAGGCCTGCTTTGGGGAGAAGGCGAGCACATCAGCGCTATTGTTAACACATAGCGGGAGATTAGCACTGATGGTTGGATGTGAGCTAGCAGGCTTGGCTGGTATTCCGCGCTAACCAAGCCCACCCCTGCTGCTTCCGCCACCGTGCTACAATTATCCAGAATGGCTGCAGACATGATCACTCACCTCGGGGGCCCTGCAGTCAATTTATCACCAATCACTGGAATATTACCGCTTTGGAGGCAATGCGACGACGGGCTTAAGGCACCCATATAAATGATATACCGTACCGCTCCAGAATTAGCTGTCGCCATTCGTTGCGGGAGCGCTCTGAGTTCTGACACCGACACCTTCTCAAAAGGCAGATCGAGGAGTGAGTCATTGACACACAATAAGAGAGGTGCTGACATAAACATGCTCGCTAAAGCTACCTGAAAGGAACTTCACACTACTATCAGGAGGGAAGTGATGATATGAAATGGCTTCACTAAAGGGGCATTGCAGTTATGAGGACAGAAACACACACACACAATTTTCTGCCTGATTAATGTCACTATTAATTAAGAGACAAAGAGCCAAATGGTGGTGAACACGGCTTGATGTGCAGACATATAAAAGAGACTCAACGGAATACATTTTTTTCCCATTTCCTCTTTCCATGTCATCAGTCTCCCATCTATTTCTTCTTCTCCTTCTATATTAAGCTCTTCTGGGTTAATCATTCCTAGAGGACAACAGCACCTAAAAAAAAAAGGTGCCACACAATCGTGTGGAGTCAACCTCTTCACAGCTCTCAGAGCGACACACTTTAAAAGAAGTGATGTGCGTTAACTCCGCTCTGGCTCCGCACGGAACGGATCCACTTGACCTTATTTCTCATCCGTCCCGTCCTTTCACTCCGACACGGCGAGAGGTTTGACTCATCATCATCGCACGAGGCATTCCATCATATAGCTCTGCCGTGGCAAGAAAGTGTGCTAATTTATTTGTTTGCATATGGAGAACGTGTTCGCTCTGACGGATGGCTTCGGCTCCCCCTGCAGGCTCAGGGGTTACAATGGAATTTGCTTTGTGACTCTCAGAGGACCGCATCCATAAATAGACCGAGATACACCTCCACACGTGTAAAGTACAGGAAACGTACAGTACCGAACACACTTCCTCCACAGTGAAGTATACACACACAGGGCTGATTATGCAGCCCATGTCTGCATATAAATAATACATATGCATACAGAATACTGGGTCTCTCTTGTGGATAGAAGAAAGAAAAAAGAGAAATGCCTTTGTGAAGCTCCAAAGCGCATTGACAGTACGATTAGATCCGATAAGCATTAAAGTCTTCTAACGTCGTCAAAAGAAACCGGCAGTTGACAGTAATTGTTCAACCTCAAATTAGTCTGCTTAGTGGCTTTCTTAATCAATTTGGTTGTGAACTGAGATGTGATGTGACTGCAAACATGGAGTCAGTCTTTCTCTGAACCACACACACATGCACACGCACATGCACACACACACACACACATGCTCCCAGGGTCTCTGGCAAAGTTAAATGTCTGCCAGCTGAGCATGTCCCTCACTCAGTCTTTTGTAAATCTCCAGCTGAAGCTGTGTAATTTATCTGCCACGAATGCACTGGGAACAAAGGTTTCACAGGCAAAGTCCCTGCATCTTTGTTACAAAGAGAATGTAAAATGTTTCCGCTTCCCTCAGTCTGGGTTGGTATGTCATATGCATATTGTATAAGAATCGACTGCTGGTTTGTAGTTTTCTAGAGCCTTGAGTGCTGTAAACAGCCCTTAGCCCCAGATCCTCCGCTGTGTTCTGTAATGGAGTATATATTTAAGTTCAAACTGGAGAGGCTTCTGGTTTTGGTTCTGTAACAGATCTGTACGCGCCACTCTTTGGATCAGTGCTTTAAGACGTGAAATAAAAGGTTTGAGACTTCTCTCTCAAACAGCGGAGGCCATTACGCCCGTGGGTGAGTTGGGTGCATGGCAGGAGGAAACATACGTCTTTGATTCATTTCTTCTTCCTGCGAGTGTCTCATAACCTGATTCATCCCCAAAATGGATTAACTGGAGTAAGATTTCTTTGGTCAGGAAGCACCAGTATTTTGTGAGATCATTCACAGAGTCTATTATTAAAACCTGGTTACGTAAAGCACCAGGAGACGACACCAACGGGTAGTGATTCACCAGAATTCAATTGTATAACAGGCCCACTTCTACATGGAAGGTAGAGGAGTGTGTGAGTGACTGTGTGTGTTCAGCAGTATTTTACTCAAGATTTTAGTAACCAAAGCTGAGATTTGAATGTGTAGGAGACGCTACTGAGTCCGTTTCTGACTCCACTGCTGCCCTCACCATGCTGGTGTGCTCATTATCACCGGTTTACTGAACCACAACTGTGTATTTTTATTTTCTAATTGTCAGTGTGACCATATCAGAAATGATGCTTTTTTGCAGAGCTGAATTTAGTGATTTTTTTGTGTGCCTCCATGGCTACAGGGCTGGTGTTTATAGTGAGGAGCAGCATTGTTGAGGGCTGTCACTGTCTTCAGCTTCAGGTTTTTATGGCTTCACCAAAGGCTGCTCCAGCTCCTGCCGACATACAGGCTCGTCTCCATCCTCGATTGTGTCATTGACGGTCGGGTCACCAGCAAAGTTGCACGTAAGGGTGTTTGGAGATGCAGTCGTTTGTGTAGAGTGTGAAGAGCAGTGGGGGCAGGACACACCCCTGGGGAGCGCCAGTGCTGAGGGCCTGGGCTGTGGAGGTGAACTATCCCAGCCTCAGCAACTCCTCCAGTCTGCAAGGGTGCTGGTAATCCTCAGAGAGTTGGCTGGGCTCAGCAAAGTGGAACAGATAGGATAGGATCCAGATGATGCAGGATGTAGTTTAGGCTCAGAGGCAAATGGCAGGGGGTCCAGCAGGGGGGGGGTGGCCATGCTTTTCAGATGGATCACCAGTCTGTTGACCGATTTTATGACCACAGACACCAGAGTCACTGGGTAGCAGGGGCAGGTTGCAAAGCCAACAACTCCTCAGGAGGAATCCCAGGCCAGCCTAGAGACACAGTCTCTCTTGGTTTGTCCTTGGGTCCACTCCTGGATGGACATGCCCAAAACACCTCCATTCTGGAGGCACCCTAATCACTTCAATCTCACCTCCTCTCAATGCTCTGGCCTCCTCCAGGAGCACAGCCAACCCACTGAGGATTATGATGTCGCTTGTACTTGATCTTGTCCTGTCTGTCATTACCCAAAGCTCATGACCAAGGGTGAGAGTCACAACATGTACTGACTGATATACTTGGAGCCTCACCTACCGGCTTTGCTCTGTCTTCACCCCAGTGGACCAGTTCACCCTCAGAAGCAACAGACTGTATTCATTCAGCTGGTGATGGAAGCTTTCTTCCATTAACTTGCTTTTTGGAAGAAACTGGATGTTTCACCTCTCATCTGAGAGGTTTATTCAGTTCTGACCAGCTTTGTGGGTGCTGAGATGTAAGTTTTTGAAACTCTTGTAAAGAGTTTTCAACCCCAGTCCAGCTGACTCTTCACCATATCTGGAAGAATTACTCTGATTTGGATGAATGAGAACCTTCAGAGAGATGGATGTTCCTCAAGTTTCTCAAGGAGCACAGACTTAATAGCTCCTTTGAGTCACTTACTTCCATAGAGACAAGTATGTGATGTTTGGGATTTATCCGGACTCGTTTTTACTTTTGGAATATTGTGTCAAAGTCCATGGATGTTAACGAAACACACTCAGCGGGTGCTGGTTTCCTTTTGTGCAGGGATGCTGACCTTATCTAAGGCGAGAGAGGCCCGCAAGTTCTTCAGATGACCTATTCTGTGGATGAGTCATCAGAGTGCTTTTGGAGGAATTGTGAGAACTCTCGGAAGAGTTCAGCCCCGTCCCAGTGCTGTTGTTTTTGCTCTTTGTAGGAGGTATTTACTACTAGCTTGCTCCAGTGTTTTTTAACTCTCATCAGCACGGTTGATTTTTTGTGACCTTTGACATCGTGGTGTACAACATCTCAAAATCCACCCATCTGTTCATCTACACAATCATAGTAGCGTGCACACGTCCTGTAACAGCATTACAGCCAGAGTGTCTGTTTGGGAGATGCTCACTTTCATTCGCAAGTCCTTTGAACGCGGCAAATTAAGCATTCTACAGTCGGCTTATCTGCTGACCCTTCAACAGTCTGATGACCTTCTTTATCCTTTCATCTCACTCCCTCTTTAATTCTTTGCTTCCCATTTTGCTTGATGTCCTTGATATCCTCGATGGGCCCAAAGAGGCGCGGCCAAAAAAAAAAAAGCCTAATCGGGTAGCATCTAGATTAAACTGCACACAATCGGCTGCGCCTCCATAATCTTGTGATCGCAGGAGCAACAAAATAAATTCAGACAAAAAAATAAAAAAAGAATAAACAGGCAATATTTCTTAAGGAAGAAAAGGGCCCACTTGAACAGAAGCTTTCAGCTGAAGTTCTCTGCTCTCAACAGCAGCCAGGAGGATGAGTGACTTTAAATAAAAGCTTTCTGTTGGTATTCCATCCAGACCTTCCACATATTCTTCGGCGCAGGTCAGAATTTACACCGTCCATTTAATACAGAAAGATAAAACACCGACGAACGGCAGTAACATTTTACACAGGTCATGGCGAGCCGAGCCATCTGACCTGGCAGCCGTCCCGGAAAAAGAAATTGTGGGAAATCACAGCTGCTGTATCGCCCTCTCTCCTTGCTGTGCGCGTGACTCGCACTCAGACATACGTTAGCCTGTCCCTCTGAGCCACCAGAGGGGGTGGGGGGGCAGGCTTATTTATCATGTTTAATTTGTTTTCCAGAGTGTCTCTTGTGTTCTTAGCTAGTTATCAAAGGGGCTTGATCCCTCCTCCCTCATACAGTACAGCATGCATTAACCAAGAGAGAAATCCCATAATAATAACAGGAAAAAACACATTTAGTTAGTAAATAATTTTGAGCTTACGTGTGCACATGTGTAAAGCATCATGTGAATTAGAGTGACTTTTCTTGACTTTCTAAACGTCCTCGCTCTGCAATGGTGTTGTACTGCATGTTGAACGCATAATCACGACACAGGGAGCGAACGGAATTAATCAGAGCAGATGAAGACAGTTAGCCTCCCACCCGAGCGCTGTTAGAGCCCACAGTGGTCCAGCAGTGGAAGGGGCAGTGACCCGTGCCGAGGGTTCTGCTTCAGTAATTAAAGTTCACTGCTTTTCTACGGCATCCCGTTTATGGACTCATTTCTTTCAGCGTGAGGTTCGGCTAAAATAGAGTGCGATTTAGAGTCCAAATGATGTGGGTTTCCATACGATCCCGCCTCCTCAGTCGTCCCCCAGAGCAAGAGAAGACAGGTGAGGTGGAGGGAAGGTGAATGAAAGGACACGGGAAGGGAAGAGGAACAAAATAAGAAGGTTATTGCATTGGTGCGCTCAAATTTGATTTATGCTTCGTCCATTGTTAGCGTCCGCCTTTGAAGATCCGCAAAAGCAAGAGTCCATTTTCTTGTTACTGTTGTGGGGGAGATTAGCAGAGAGCAGGCTTGTTTCTATTCAGGAAATAATGAAGAGTGTGTCCTCGCACAAACCCCGCTCCCCTCTCGCAGTCGGCCTGAGCAGGTTCGTCGGTGTACGTCATTTATCTCCCCAGCTTTAGAATTGCTACGAAATGTTCAAGCTTTGTCATTCTTGGCAAATCCGCTCTCATTTGTCAAATAATAACATATTATTCAGATGCCAACGACACCTGAGGATGACACAGGGTAACACTTTTTCAGCAATCATCAACACCTCATTCTCACCGGTTTGTACTATCCTGCACAGCTGGAAGCATGAAAACAAGCCTAAAAGGTTCCATTGACATAAGTATTCAGAGTCTTTACTTGGTGCTTAGTTGAAGCAACTTTGGAAGCAATTACATCCTCCAGTCTCCTTCAGTATCAGGCTACAAGATTTCCACACCAGGATTTGGGGATATTCTGACATTCTGCCACAAAGAGTTCAAGCATGCTTTCATCAGACCTGAGAATCTTGTTTCCCACAGTCAGGGAATCGTGTAGACGCCAGGTGAGCTTTCAGGTGTTTTTATTGAGCAGCAGTCCGCCTGGACACTCATCCAGACAGGTGGAGTGTCGCAATGACAATGACACTTTAGGAACCTTGTTCTGTCTCCACACAGGCTCTTTGGAGCTCCGCCAGAGTTCCTGGTCACTCACTTTGGTCAGCTGGCTTGTTTCTTTGTCCATTTAAGAATGATGGAGGCCTCTGTGCTCTTGGGAAAACTTCAGCGGAGCAAAGAAAAGTGTATCTCTACCCACATCTGTACTTTTATACATAAAACCGACAGGTATGTGTCTTTACAACTCACGTCCATTCAATTAAATGACCCATAGATGGACCCCGGTCAAGGTGTGGAAGTGTCTCAGAGACGATCAACGGAAGCTATTTAGGTTTTTCCTAAAAACAAACAAAACTCTCTTTCCAGTTTGTCATTCTAGGAGCTGGAGGACAAATTAATGAGAGCATATTTGCTTTTATTAAATAGCAAAATACGACAGTTTGATCAGTGCATCATTATTTCATTACATGAGGTCGGATCGTCCTTCTGACACACTCATGAATCATCAGGTGTGGTTCAAAAAGCTGGTGCGAGAGGGACACCCTTTCTAGTCATTATTTGAAGTTTGGGCCCATCAATTATTATCATTTGACACTTTCACGTCCACGGCCTCTCATAGGGAAGCAGGGTGAGACGTTTTCCTCCGGTTTTCCTTGTTAGAGCGCTTCTTCAAACCTCTCCAGTTTAATTGTGCAGCTTTCTGAAAGCATAGCGATGGAACAAGGTCCTGGGTCCCTCTCCAGATGGGCGAGAGGGGAAGGGATTACCTTACATCCGGCTGAAAATCTTAAGCTCCATTGCATAGTTTCCACAGAGTTCGTATTTTTAGCATCGTGACTTTTTTGCGGCAGCGGAGACCCTCCCAAACGGCCCGAATGTAAGGATGCATTTGACACTTTTATTCATTAAGAGAAACAAGGAGCAGAGAGGCAGTCTTTCATGAGCTCCCATGATAACAGAGGCGTGCCTGCACCAGGCCATGGAGAGCAGCCTCACGAAGCTGATGCAGCTCAACTTCTCTGCCTCCTCAATAATTCAACGTGGTCCTAGCGGAGTAAAGGTGTCAGCCAAGACGCTCCTGCCGCTGGTTCCTCAGAAAACAGAGGTGGAACGATGACAAGGAAACACCGGAGGGGACGGGGGGGGGGCGGCGCTCTTTTTAATGACTCTGGAGTGTGATGGGAATGCCGTTAATGAGGAAGGATGGGATAAGACGCTGCGCTTCCCACATACAGGCAGACAAATCTGGGAGGAGCCCGGCAAGGTCCTCGGCTCGGCTGTGCTCGATGCAGCTGCAGCTGAGCGAGGCGCCGCAGAGCTCTGCAGACCACAGTGTGGGATGAATCGAGTCTGACTGTGAGGCGGGCGAATACAGCACGGAGAATGAGCGGCTCCGCTCCGTTTCTTCCTCTCTGCCTTCTCCCAGAGAGACCGTGGCAGCACTCTGGTGAAGATCAGAAAGGTAGGAGATGGAAAGCGAATGGGAGCGGGGAGCAGAGAGGGGGGAGTGGGGTTGTGGTGGTGGTGGAGGGGGACAAGACAGTAGCCCCAGGAGCCCCATCTCTAGTCAGTTATACCACTGGGACCCTCCCCAACAATCTTCAGTTTCCATCTGCAGATGAAAAATAAATAACCTCTTCAGACGGCCCTCCTTCTCCTCCGAGGAAACCAGCTTTCCCAGGAGCAGTGCTCACTTTCCGCGCAGTTATCACTCTGTCTTTTCCCTTTAACACGCCGCCTTTCCTCCACACACTGTCACGTCCATATGATGTATCTCCAATGCAGATGTGCCGGCCATTACCAGGCCTGGATGAAAGTCGGGGCAGAGCAGAGAGAGACCGTGTCACCCTTCAAATACTCCCCCAGCAAATCGCCGTGCCATCACATCTTCTGTCCATCATCTCATCGCTGTCTTTGTCCCCCCACCATTCCAATTCTGAGCCGAATCCCTTTGTCCTAGTCGCAGACAGCACCAAAAGTAGCGTTACCTGTCTCCTCTCAACATTTCTTGTGTAAACATGGCTGACGGAATAGGGCAGCGGGATCGTCCGGGCACAGGAGCCACTCCGTAGCGCTCTAATGCTGAAAGCCTTGTCAAAGGAAGACGTGATAGTTGATTGCGCAGGACAATTTCTCCCTCCTATCTGCTGCGATCCAGGGGCTTTCATGCGAAAAGATGAGTGTTGGAAATATCATTTGCCGTGCGCAAATCTGGGTTTGAAAGTCCACTTTGTACCTGTCAAAGCGGATCCTTCATCCAATTCAAATCCATCCGATGCGGCTTTTATATGACAGCAGTGTCACGAGGCGTTTGTGAATGCTAGCAGCATTCGTGGTTTTCTTCGACGACGCGTTAATTGCACAGCCACAAATATTCTCTCCTCAGCTCGTCTCTATCCTCAGAAATCAGAAACGTTCAACGTTATAATTAACCTACCATTATTTGTTATTCGGTATTCTCTTCAGGGATGCCCGTAGCTTTAGCTTCTGACACCTTTATTATGTTTATCTTTTGTAGTATCCAAAAAGAAATCAGGCTAACGTCCCTGCAGCACTTAGCAGGGACTTGGAAACGCTCAGGCCTGGTCCGCCAACGTGGCCCCGTGTAGATAAAGCTTCTGTGTGGCTCGGCGCCTCACGATGAAAGACGTCCACCTGGGCTTTTGGAACAACGCGGAAGAGTTGTCTGCGTTAGAAGAAACATTTTGTTTTAAATGCTTTGTTGTTTTGCCATTGGAAAGTGGTTAAATGTTTTCTGTTGTTTTCTTTCTCAAAGATTTATTTTTTCCTTGTGGGAAAACATGAACGAGGATACTGCATTCATTTATTGATCAAGACTGCAATCGCGTGCAGGGTAAAGAAAGCTCAAGTATGTCCCTGGCACTATCAGGCTAGCTTGGTCAGCTAAACTGGACTCAATCAGGATGTTGTGATTAGAAAATACAAAATGTACAAATGAGGGTTCAGCCTCAAGCAACCACAAACATTCCAGGAGAAAGACAACGCCTCAATATACTCCCCATTTTTAAAAAAAATAAAGAAAGAAGTAATCAATGGTTGTGTCAGTTCTTGGATGGCTCAAGTGACACTTCAGCCTCATTCCAAATGATACACGGTTCAGAAGACTTCCTATGGATTTTCTTCCCCTCGATATTGTTGAATATTCACATCTATGTTTGATTTATCAGCGTTCCGCAAAAGGCAATTAAAGGTCACCAAAATCAAATGCACCATTCTCTGGAGAGCATTATGGTCTACAATATATGTCAAAACAATCTAATCAGGAGTTTTCAGTATTATAAGGTCGGGCTAAATAAGCAATCCGTCTTTGATTAACAACACCAAAAATCTTCAATCAGAGGACCCAAAAATGTCACCATTGTCAGCGAGCGTGGCTTCTCCTGACTCCAACAGCAGGGATTCCGGCATGAAACGGGCCGGAAAGCCACAAATTTTGAGTAAGATGTGCATCACAGCAGAAAGATTTTGAAATCATCCTCTTTGCCGCTCTCACCATTGGGGTGACTCTTTTTTAACCCATCCTGGTCACTCCCACCTACCTCAGTCATATAAACGTTCTTTTTTTGCACCCAGAAGTCCTTGGCATTCCTCCCTAATTGGTATTTAACTGTGCTTTTTTGGGTTTCTTTCGCCTCTCTCATGTTTCCTTTATTCTCTGTTGCTGTATCTCATGTTTCCTGCTCATTAATTAGCAGGAATTATCTTCTTTAGACCACACAGCGTTGGCCCATTCTACAATGACGCACTCTACATGATGGATTCACGCGTGCCTTCTGTTAGCATGCGCTCCTTTCATAGCCCTTTTCCTGGCTTTTCATTAGGCAAGCTGGCATTTTCCCCACTAACTATCACAGGTCGGCCATTTACTTCTCCATCTTTCATGTTCCCTCACTTTTAAAGGCACTTTTTGCCGGATTCTTCCTTCTGCTGTTGGAGTGTTGTGTCATCTCTCACAAAGACTAGGCCTCCTGTTTGCCATCCGTCTGGAAGGCCTGATTGGCTCTCCTGTCAAAAACAACTGATTTTGAATCTTGAAAAGATAAATAAATAAAACGAGAGGCGGAGAGTGAGAGGCGGAGAGACGTAAAAGAGCGTTTCATTGTCAAAATTCATTAATAAAAGAGACAAAGAGTCAAATGAATGTTTCATGCTCGCTAAAGTGCTTCTGTTCACAGTCAATCTACCTTTTCTCCTCCTCTTCACATCTTTTACCTTGGGTTTCTTCTCTGCCATTTTTCCTCCCTCCTTTGCAGGGCCTGTTTCATCTCTCCTCTACGGCTTGAACTCTCTTTGGACTCCAAATGCTAATTCAGTCAGGCACTTAATCAGACATATTAATTCCATATCTCCCCTGATTGCAGTAATTCCACTCTGCAGAGAGTTTGTCCGCGGCGTCCTTTCAGGGCGGCAGCATTTTTTCTCTGTTTTTTTTTAACGCTTCGCTGTTGCGAGACCAGTAAAAAGGATTTATTCGAAAAGAGATCCGCCACGCAATGACAGCAAATACACGGGGAGGATAATGCACAGCAGCAGTGGTCTGTGTTGACTCATGCTTTGATGTGATCCTCCGACCCTCCAGCCATTTTCGACTTGTAGATAGCAGTGTTTAATGTCGGGCCGACAAGCCTTCTGTGCTAAACTAATTTGACCTCATTTTGCAGCATTTTTTACCAATTACACATAAGTGAGGGAGCGACAATGGCCGCCGCTTTGCTGAAACAAACGGCTCTGCCTCTCACAAGGGCCGGGTTGCCGTGTGCATAGTATTGACTGCTAAGTCATTACACTGTCACAAAAAAAAGGTGCGCCACACATTCTAGCACATAGCGATGGACTTAACGATGAACACCGGCATGCGTTAATGAATTCAAAGTAAAGATTTAGGCCCCTTCTAAATGAATTAAGTCTCAGATTGTGTGATTGGGAGGCTCCCAAAACGGCATTCTTTAGACTTCAGCGTCCGCTAATGGGCTTTTGTCTCATTGGCACCATCTTTTCCCTGGATTTTTTTTTTTTGTCTTGACGCTGAAAACTTTGTTTGTAAAGATCGTTGTTTGCATTTGCAGCGTGCCAGAGAAATGCCTGGAGGGATCAGTGCATGCCTTCAAACCTCGCATGATCTGTCTGCTCGAACGGCAACGTAGCTGGAGCCGAAGCCACGATGCATTCTTGCAACAACAAAATCTATCTCTATCTGCCGCCGGGCAGGCGGGCCTGTTGAGGAGCCTCCACCAGACACGAATGGATTTACCATTAGGTAATGACAAACGGCGAGCGCGGCTGAGCTGACTTCAGCACTTACGGCTCCTTTGGGACCCCCGTACTCTCCACGCTGCAGACCACACTGACCACCCCCCACACACACCAGAGAAATTAATTGAAGGAGTAGCTGTGCAGCAAATTGATTCTTCCTGACGTGCACCTTTGGTGGTTTCCAGCGGGCGATGTCGGGTGACCTCTGGGTCAAAATCTGCCACAGCGAGGAGCAGAAGGCAGCGATATTATTCTGGATTTGTCCTGCTGCCTTTGCTTTTGCTGAGGGATTTTATCTCTAGGAGTTCAAGTGAGGTAAAAGGAGACGCCAATAGTGATTGTGTTGTTTTTTTTGTACAGAACACACCAGAGGATATCTGTTAAAGGACAAGGCTTCATTATGTGAAAGATAAATTGGGAAAACAACTGCTGCATCCATGCCAATGAGGTTAAAAAGTTTATTTTAAATACTGCTCAACCCTAAAAAGAGCTATTCACCATAGTTTAAACATTAAAACTTTGGAATATAAATGGGTAGTTTAGGGTTTATGAAGCCAATGGCGCTGACAATAAAAGCCAACTGCAACTTTTGTTAACGGGCCCTTTTAGTTTCATTTTAATGTTAGCTAGCACCAAGTTGTTATAAAAGTTTAAGCCTTGAACCTTCAATTAAAGCTTGAGAGTTTTCAAGGTTTTAACAAGCCTTTTTTTGTTGTATTGTTCTTTTGTTTTAAGATTGTTACCTTAAAGTAAATGTTCCTGTTCTAGAGGTCGCAATTTCTTCCTCTCTTTTGTGATCTCAGCCTCTGATGTTTTTTGTCCTTGGCACTGAGCGGTAAGGTCGCGCGACAATGGATTTCCTTTGTGTTTTCCTTGCTTGGACATCAGAAACCTTGAAGGCACTGCCTCGTTATTCCCTTCATCTGGGGCCGTGGGAGCGCTCCTGAGCAGCGTGGTTTGAAAAATAGAACTTTTGTTGAAATAAATAATAAAACAAAGAACCTCAAACCACAGACTTCAAAGTGTCCTTTAAAGTGTCGTGGAAATTCAACAAGCATTGTTTTGTAGTAGCCAAAGAATAAGTAGCTTTAAACACTTATGTCCAAACTGTATATCTCATAAGCTACACTGAAGCTAATGCTAAAGGAGAGACGGGTGGAAAAGGGTTCCAGACAATCAGCTGCATTAACAAATGTGCAGTTTTATCTAAAATGCCTTTACCATGACCTTTACTACATGTGTGTCACCAACGCGGTTAGCTTCAGCAAACCTGACGACACGATACCAAGATCTGCTTTTGAACCTCATGAGTGTCTCAGACTCAGTGAAAACATACGTCCTGCTGCAATGACGCTGTCGCAAGACTCTGTGTGGTCATCAGAGCACAATATGGTGTGTACTGATTGCACAGTAATTACTTTTGGCACGTAGCACAGCTTTAATTAAAGTCGGTGCTAACCGAGAGCCAAAAAGGCGGCGAAGCCCTTATCTTAAAGTAACGTCCGGGGTCACGGCAGATGAATGCGCCTGTGCATCGGCGAGGCGCTCGTTTGCACCCACGCTTGTGTCACCACACGGTTGGACGGGAAGAGAGACGCCGAGCTTTGTCGTGCTCCCCTTTTGTCCTTCATGACTTATTCAGGAGCGTCTTGTTCTTTATCTCGGCTGCGTGTTTTTGATTGTTCGTGACTTTGACTGCCCCCCCCACCCCCCAGGGAGCCACTTCTTTTGACATACAGTAGCAGGTGCTAACGCTTGCTCGACAGAGCTCCTCAGAAGCCCGGGAACGCCGACGCCGGCACAGATTGCTGGGGAAAGTGGTTGAAGGGAAAGCTAACAAGACCACTTAATGATTATTTAGGCGCAGTAAAGAGAATTTGGAATGCGACGGGACAGGAAAGTCCCATCCTGGGGGTGTAAAAAACTGCATTTTCTCGGCTTGAGATACATCTCAAACATTGCATTATTTATTGGCTGTGTTCCGTTCCAGACAGCTCATGAAACTATGAGCAGCTACTAAGTGTATGGTTATAAATATCTCATCGTTTTTACAGTTATTTTATGTTGCACTTCCTTTTTTTCCCCCAGTGACATCGTTCTCCGGATCGGACTGACGTGAGGATGACCGAGGCTCGACGGAACCGTTTCAACCTGGACTGAAGTTGGCAGGTGGGAGAGAAAAACCCCACCGAAGCCAACGTTTGAAACAGTTTTAGGATCTGTCTCTGTCCTCATGCGGGAGTTTCCTTCAAACTGGCATGAACTTTTCCCCTTTTTATGGTTTGATCACTCTCAGAATGTGATTTTACACCAAAATAAAACCCTCATTAGTGTCCAGCGCTTGGAGATGGGAGGATATTCATTACGTTCTTTTCCACCTCTGCATGGCTCATGTATGCCTCCTCCGGCCTCTAATGATCATAAAATGATCTCAGTGGGTCAAAAAAGGTCTTAAATTATGAAGTGGACTGAATTTCTATAAATTTGATCACTTATTTTAGCTGTTTAAATGGTTTAACCACTAAGTACTTGTTCAGACACCTCATGGCAGTTACTTTTATTGGGAAAGGAAGACTGGAGTTACTTCATGGAGAGGTGTTTGCTCCAGATGGATTCTGCTGAGTCATCAGAAAGTTCGGGTTTTTTTTTCCCATCACGTCAGTGAAAAGATAAAGAGGTTCTTCAGATGAGCAGATTGAAAGGCTGGAGCAGGATGCGCCGCCGTGCAATGACCTGTGAAAGGTCTGCATCCAAAAACCGTAAAGCATTTGGTTCTTTAACGGGCCGCTTTAACGATAATCCGGTGGGCGGCGCGGCGGTGGGACGTTTCAGGGGTAAAACCAACGTCTCCTGTGACACGGACATAATTAAGGTGACATCCCCGTCGTCACGTGTGCGAGTCGAGCGATTTAAGTATCTTCAGGATGAAGCAGTGAAGGACCGCAGCTCTAAAAACTCTTCTTTTATCTTGTTCTTTGCTTTGATAAGTCGTCATTGAATTTTAAAAGCCAAAGGGAAACCACGCAGCTTCATAAACGCTGTGTTATTGTTATAATGGTGAGCGAAGTTGGTCTTGAAAGCAAAGCTGCGGATTCACAGGCGACGCGGTTGAAGTTAGCTCTTAGTTCAGGATGCGATCCAGAAGAAACGCGATTCTTTTTTTCTTTTCTTTTATTTTTCGGTTAAGAAATCGATGCAGACGCACCTTTAGTAAATATTTTCTGAACGTTCTGAATCGCAGCTGAGTTCCTCGTGCGCTTGAATAGCCAGTGAAAGAGCTCTGGATGTTGATTAAGGTGGCACAATAACGCAGCCTCACATGTTCTCAGGGATACTTTGTCCGTCTCTCTGCCCGGTTCCCTCACTTGCGCTCGGCTGGTCCGTTATCCTTTGTGCTCGGAGCTCGTGCAGATGACACAGTTGCCGTGAAAAGAAAGGAAAGCGGCCGCCGAGAACTTCCCCGCCTCCTGTCAGGGTTCGTCCTTTCTTTCCTTTTCAGCAACTCTGTCTTTCAAGCTCAATGGTGGCATGTTTTGAAGGCATGGATGCCGTCTGCACCTGCGGTTGCTGTTTTCTGACATCTAGCAAAATATCCTCTTTTTTTTCGAAAACCTGAAGAGAAAGCTGACCTTCACTACACATGTCGACTTGACCTTGGCCTCGGCCGCGTGTTGAGGGATGTTTTCTCCTCAGAGCTTCTTTGTTGCTCTAATGCACCACAGCCGAGTCAAATCCAAATAGCTGTGGATTTCAATAATCGTTACTTTGGCCTCTGCTGGATTGCAGCGCTCAATAATTGAACCGTCTCCGAAGTCCAGATGAATTTGCCTTCATTGCATTTGCTCCTCGGCTTCATCCAACAGCACCGTCGTGCTGAAATCGAGTCCAAACTGAATCGCCGGGGCGGCCCTGGTGCCCGAGCACCCGGGGTCGCGACCCCTTCACAGTCGAGCGAGACTCAAAGTGATTTACGCTAACCGTGACCTCGCGCAGACACCGGAGTGACAGAACCATTACGGACGGGCTCTGTCGTGCTGCATCCTTGAAGAGCTGCTAACAGCCATCTCTTTTCCGCGCGTCCCGCTCTGAAATGTTCACAGCCCGGAGAGCGTCGGCCCAGGAGCCTCCGCGCGGCGTGAAAAAGCAGGCTGTCACGTACGCGGCCTGTGAGCATTTTGCACATGCCGGAAGCGCTCGCCGGAGAGACAGTGTCGCAGATTACGTGCCTTCTGTCGGAAATTGGCTAGCCCAAACAGCGTGCTGGGGGTTGAGGGTGATGGGTGTGTGTGTGTGTGTGTGTGTGGGGGGGGGGGTTTGAAGATTCAATATTTCAATACATTTTCCGTGACAATTCATAGCATTTAAGTTGCTAACATGCAGCTAGTTCGGGGGACATCTCGTCTATTGTTGCTAGTGGGGAGAAATTGTGTCACATTTGACTTGCAAATGTGCACTTTGTGCGCAGGTGTGGGTGTGTGCACCAGATATAAATCTCTGTGTACATCAATATGTACTCGCAGAAGGCCGTGTGTGTGTGTATGTGTGTGTGTGGGAAGAGGTGGGGGGAGCTCCTGGTTGTCTGAAGAAGCTAATTGAATCTACTGTGGCTCATTTATCAAGAAAATGTGTCCCTAAAGGGGGGACTCCTTAAACCAGGCACATGGAAGTGTGTGTGTGTGGGGGGGGAAGGGGTGCGCCGTGTGTGTGCAGGCACCTACAGTAAATGGCAGTTGTGAGATCCCGCTTGGTAAACACAGAGCTAATCAGGTTCTGGTAATAATAGTGTTGATAATAGTGTTGATTACCTAAATCAAGCGTCATCCATGACCTCTGAACTTACTGCTTTTCTATCGCAGGCTTGTGTTAGTTTCAGCTCTTCTGCGTTGTTGGGTCTGGCACCTTCCTGTAGGCTCCCTGTTTGCTGCACAGGGACACCGTGGTCCTTGAACCAGCTATTGGTGCTGTGGGGGCAGGTGGAACGTCAAGTAATACCTGCATTTCTGTAAAGTCCTCCAAAAGGTTAGACTGTTAGACGTCTAAGCTGACCTTTGACCTGAAAAAACACAACACATCCACACCAGCAGATGACTCCATGAGCAATCAGACTGTGGAAACTTTGCAGTGGAGCTAAGCAGGCCCGTTAACTGTTTGTCTTCGACTGGATTTCCAAATGAATGTCAAACACATGGACCACTGAGCAGCCGCCCAGTCCTCTGTGTCCTCGGTCCAGATGAGACAGTGGCCAGACTGAGAGACAATTGAGAGGCTCAGGAACCTTAGAGGTGTTCTGACACCATGGGTTTCCAGTGCTGAACATTTATAGAGTACTGCGATGTTATGACTGACTGAATTTTGTTTTTTGATTAACTTTAAGCCGTAATCACCCAAATTAAAAAAAAAAAAAAACCTTAAAATATCAGAATCTTTTTAACCGGATTGCTAAAATAAACCAGCAGTGTGAATATATCAGCATTTAATGTGTGCAGTCGGTAAAAAGCAAGATCTAAAGGTTCTTTGGGGAGTTTTCTAAAGTCAGATTCCTTCCTACATCAAAGCAACAAAGATTTTACTTCAGTCTCATCAGAGCAACTGAGCTGACATCTGATGTATGTGATGAGAAAAGCCTCCTGGTGTATGACAGAAGGCCACTGTCTGATGGATGTGGTTGGTATCCCTCCCACACTGCAGTCTTTATAATTCTATCACGCCGCCGCTGGCATTATCAAGAAGTGGCCTGATTTGATTTGTATCTCATTATATACGCCTCTTTCCCTCCGTCACCCTCAGCACACGCCGGCCTCCCTCTTTCGCCCACGTCTCATTCCCAACTATCTCTGCCTGGAAAAGTTCATAATCGGCAGGCAGTCGGGCATTTAGTGGCTGAGGTGCGCCCCCACTTACCGTCCTAACCTTTCAAGGTGCAACAGGCGATCTTGCATTTCTCAGATCATCCCCCCCCGAATACACTGTGCGCACTGTGCACGGGGGTTGTAAGGTCAAGGAAAATACTAGATGGACAAGTGGTGCACCAAAACATTAAAAAAAAACACGTTCCAGCCATTCACGGACAAGATGGTGGGGGAGGGGCGGGGGTGGATACGTTCTTTTATTTACTTGGACCACCAACAGATGCGACGTCCTGCGAGATTGCACAGTGCACCTTTGAACCACGGCCACGGTATTGTCCATGAACACCAAATGGAGGAAGATGAGAACCGAAAGAGTGGCTGGTAGCATCAGAGGATCTATTTTAAGGGATTCGGACTCGCTGGAGTTTCCTGTAGCCTTATAAATATTTAATTCTGCCTTTATTTATAATGCAAAAATACGACACAGACTCCAGAATTACTGTGCCGGTGAAAGATCAGAAGGAGTGCAGGGCTCGGACGGCTGAAACCAGCTTCTGCGGTGAATTCAGCTTTGTTGGAAATGAGCTAAGCTATCAGGACTGCTGCTTTAGGTGATTAGCTTAAATCGTCCTAATGCAGCATTGTGGCTTTATCCCATTTATGAGACGTCCTTCTGTAGATTTGAAGAAAACCATTCTTGTAAGAAGAGAGACGTATTAGTTGATTAATTTATAAGCAGCGGGGCAAGAATAAAAACACATTTACGGACATAATGCATCAAAGTGTGAGTACTGAATGTAAGAAATCATCAGTCGGTCCAAAAACAGAGAAATGCACTCCCATCTTCTCACAAAGGCTGCGTTTGTCGATGTAATACCCGCACATGGACGGCAGCAATAATAATATCTTGAAGGCCAATTTGCTTTCTGTGGAGGGATTGATTTTCATCAGGCTCCGCTGTTACCGCATTAAAAACACTGTCAACAGAGATGAGACCCGAAATGATTCATGATAAGTCAGTACAGCGATTCGACTCCTCTGCGAGGCATCGCACCGATGGAGGGATTTACTTTTATCCATTTCCTACTTAGGTACAAGTAGCTGTCTGCAGTCTCAGCCTGTTCTTCAGTTTAAGAAGATCAAACATTGATTGTGTGTTCAGAGGAGGCAAGAAAGTACTTTAGAGTCTAAACTGAACAGCTGAAGCTAACCGTTAGCTCAGCTAACTGCTAAGACAGGTGTGCAGGGTCCCACAACACATGATCAGATCAACACTCCATTAATGAAGGCCCTGCATCACGTGGCAGCGCTACATTAGCTCAGAAGTGTTCGGAATTACACAAATGTTCTCACTAACACGGGCAGAAAACAACAATTTCTTCTTGTTGTAGATGTGGGAATTTAAAATACAAAACTGCCACAACAGGAATGAAGGCAGCATCACCGACGCACATCTGATGCTGGGTTGAATCCACCTGGGCTGTCCCTGACCCGAGTCACAGGGGAATGAAGACATTTTAAAGAAATAAATACATATATTTCTGGAATTTCTGGGCGTTGGTATTGCTGCCATATTGTTCTGCCACGTCACTGCTAGCATTTGCTAACTAGTTAGCATTGATCATGCTGGACAGATGTTTTGAAGTTACCACAACTGTATTATTAATATTTATTGGAGTGGACAGATATTGAGCATTTTACCAGTTATTTACTCATCAGTGTGTACATTTTGAAACATCATATACAGAATATTTACCTTACCTTACCTTTACTATTAGCTTATTAAGACAAGGATATTCCAGAGAATTTCACAACTTGACTCACGGAGATTGGAGGGATAAAGAGAACTGAAGGAAATAAATAAATGGAGCTGTGAGGTTGAGAATGCAGATTCAATAACAGAGACAAAGGCAGGGGGAGATAAGGTGGCAGCTGATGATGACGGGGGGGGCGGCAGGTCCTCCAGCAATTTTGACTGAATCGCAGGGTGTGTTTTTATTCCAGCAATATGAACATTTCACTGCAAGAAAATAACACGTCGCTCCAGGAGTAACCGAAAGGCAAGCAGTCATTTAAAGCAAACACCATAATAAATGCTTTTACTGGGGTTTTAAAAGACCATATTCCACTGTAATCATAATAACATTTTCTGCACCACTTGCGCGGCAAAAGAGGCCAACTTACTGTACTGTAGCCGTTGTTTACCTGTACCGGGCTTTTACAACGGATTGTTCCGATGGTTTTCATAATTCCATTTCCTGAATATTGATTCCCTCCTCTCCGGTTTCAACCTGGCAGCAGTCTCTTTGGTGTTGTACTTCCCATTTATCTCGCCTCTCTTTTAAAACTGTCCCGAGAGCCTCATACCCTTGTGTTATCAGTGGCTGTGTCAACTCGGGCTTTACCATTTTATCACACCTGAATCCCCAAACAAGCCGTAAAAAAAAGTTACCAGGGATTATGGGCTGCTTCCATTTTGTTCTTCCATATCTTGTCTCTCTAGTTTCTCTCTAAACGTTAGCAAAAACCTACGAATGTCTTATTTGTCTCACTTCAAACATCGTAACTGTGCGTTATTTGTCCGCTGATGCTCCTTCATGGCTGAAACTTAAGGTTAAACATCAATGAAGGGTCTCCAACGTTAATCAAAATTCCCTGGTTGGATCCCGTTCCTTCCTGTGAAGGCGGGAACGTCACGCAATTGTCAGATTTAAGCCCTCGGTGTCAAAGTTGCTGTCACTGATTACCATCGAGCTCGAATTTCTGCAGCTGCCTTTTGTGTGACAGCGCACGCAAGTCGAAAATGACTTTGTTGGGGAAGAAAGAGGGAAAACAAACAAAAGAAAAGCAGGAGAATAAAACCCAATGAATCAATTATCCAAACACAGTTGCACCGCAGACCCGCGGTGGCGTCGTCTCTGCTGCACGCGGTAAATCTTAATCAAAGCATACACCGTTTGTGTTACCACGGTTTCCCCTGGCAGGGCGCAGAAACACGTCCCCATGCTCCCGTTTCAGGCGGCTCGTTTGACATCCCAGTCACATTCGAGCTTTGAAGAACTTGGGGTTGTAATCAGACATTTGCACATACTCGACTGCGTTGGGGGGCTGGTGGGTGGGCCTCCTTATTATTTATGTTCCCTCAATCTCAGATATCAATCACCAAGCACAGCGGAGGAATGTCAATGTTCTCTCCGCTGTTCCTCCTGCAAAGTTACCTGGAGGTTGTGTCTGCAGCGCTCCTGACTTCTCTTTTGTTGACGATCGTAAACAGGGGTGGCACCTTTGCCCTCCATTACCTAATCCTTCTCTTCTCTCTTCCGTTTCGTTCCAGCGTGCCCCAACCTTGTTCCCCATGAGTGGAAGACCAGCCAATGAATTATGAATGTTAAACAAGATGACCTCCTTTCAGCAGCAACAGATGATGCGAGGTCCTAGGTGGAACCGGGCCTTGTCCGACCCTTTGTTTGTGCTGCTCTTGGCCCTCCAGCTGCTGGTGGTGGCAGGGCTGGTCCGTGCGCAGACGTGCCCCTCCGTCTGCTCCTGCAGCAACCAGTTCAGTAAGGTGATCTGCACCCGGCGGGGCCTGCGGGATGTCCCTGACGGGATCTCCACCAACACGCGCTACCTGAATCTGCAGGAGAACCTCATTCAGGTCATAAAGGTGGACAGCTTCAAGCACCTCAGACATTTGGAGATCCTGCAGTTGAGCAAAAACCACATCCGCAAAATCGAGCACGGGGCTTTCAACGGGCTGGCCAGCCTCAATACCTTGGAGCTTTTTGATAACCGGCTCACCACCATCCCAAATGGGGCGTTCGAGTACCTGTCCAAACTAAAGGAGCTTTGGCTGAGGAACAACCCCATAGAGAGCATTCCGTCTTATGCTTTCAACAGAGTGACCTCGTTACGGCGGCTGGACCTTGGGGAGCTCAAGCGTCTCTCCTACATTTCTGAGGGAGCTTTTGAAGGGCTGAGCAATCTGCGCTACCTAAACCTGGGGATGTGCAACCTGAAGGAAATTCCCAACCTTACTCCCCTAGTGAAGCTAGATGAACTAGAGATGTCAGGGAACCAGCTGTCTATCATCAAACCGGGCTCTTTTAAAGGCCTCATCCATTTACAGAAGCTGTGGATGATGCATGCCCAGATCCAAATCATAGAGAGGAACTCTTTTGACGACCTGCAGTCCTTAGTGGAGCTCAACCTAGCCCACAACAACCTCACCCTTTTGCCCCATGACCTCTTCACCCCTCTGCACCACCTGGAGAGGGTGCATTTGCACCACAACCCATGGAATTGTAACTGTGACATTCTGTGGCTCAGTTGGTGGCTGAAGGAGATGGTCCCGGCGAACACCACCTGCTGTGCCCGCTGCAGCTCTCCAACGCACTATAAGGGACGGTACATTGGCGAGCTGGACCAGAACTACTTTCACTGTTATGCTCCTGTTATTGTGGAGCCCCCAGCAGACCTAAATGTTACGGAGGGAAGCGCCGCCGAGCTGAAGTGCCGAGCCAGCTCCTTGACCTCCGTCAGCTGGATTACGCCCAACGGTTCCATCATGACACACGGCGCGTATAAGGTCAGAATCTCCGTGCTGAATGACGGCACGCTGAACTTCACCAACGTCACCATGCAGGACACGGGCACGTATACGTGTATGGTTAGCAACTCTGCGGGTAACACGACAGCATCAGCAACACTCAACGTGTCCTCCACAGAGAACAGCAGCTTCAGCTACTTCACCACGGTCACGGTGGAGACCATAGAAACGCCACACAACGACGGCTTTACCACCACGGTGCAACAGAAGGCGGGTCCCACCCCTTCCACTGCGGCGTGGGAGTCCGTTTCTATCACCTCCACAACCACGACGACGGCCCGAATGCCCCTTTTCACCCGCGCCACGGAGAAGGCCTACACCGTCCCTGTGACGGAGCTGGTGGGGGACGGCTCGCTCAACGGCTTGGACGAGGTCATGAAGACGACCAAGATCATCATCGGCTGCTTCGTGGCCATCACGCTCATGGCGGCCGTGATGCTGATCATTTTCTACAAGATGCGGAAGCAGCACCACCAGCAGAACCACCACGCGCCCACACGCACCATCGAGATCATCAACGTGGATGAGGACTGCGTGACAGGGGGGCCCGGCATGGAGGGCCACCTGACTCTGCCCCCTCTGGAACACGAGCACCTCAACCACTACAACACGTATAAGAACGCGTACAACCACGCCACCATCAACTCCATACACAGCTCTGCACACGAACCTTTGCTAATCCGGGCCAGCTCAAAAGACAACGTACAAGAGACCCAAATCTAAAACACTTACTTTTATTTGCCCCCCCTCCCCTCCCCCCCAAGAAATAGACATTATGAAATGAATGGAACTTCATGAAAGACGGCGATACCTGTAAGGTCTTTATCTCAAAAGCGGACGTTCGTGACGGAATCTGGCTAATCCGGGACTGGCGGTGTTTCTGCAGTGACTTTGGGAATTAGGGTAACGTCAACTGTTTCAAAAAGTGTCTTTACAAAAACAGAAGTTATTTATTTAAGAAAAGAAGTATTGTAGTTAAACTAAGAAAAAAAAGGTATTCTGCATTTATTTTTTCAGCACCTCAGTCATGTACCTTTTCCACTCATTTCATGTGACGGGTTTCTTGTTTTCAAACTCCCCTTCCCGTGTTCCTCTTTGGCCACCTGATAGATGAGAACGCGACCTCATCTCACACACGTATGGAAGGATGTCGGAGCACGCGGGGGATTTTCTGCAGCTGTGGAACCAGTGACGGATCTCTGTGATACGGAGCTGAAATAAACGCATTGATTACTTTACAGTGAAAAACAAGAATGTGCTGATAATTCACTGTGCAGCTCAGTCTGTCACCTCTGTATTTGGCAGTGCTCGGTCCCGTTCACACTAAAGGGGCTTTAAATGAGGGGAATGTGTCCTGAGCTCAGCTGTTGTTAAAGTTGCAGTCGGCTATTTTTAATTTCATCGTTCATTTTGAAAGAAATTTGTCTTTCTGGTTGTGATGGAAATGCAAAACGTCATTTTCAACCTTTTTTTTCTTGATAAGGAGATCCTAATATTATAGCAGCTCAATCTCTTCACTGTTGTGTCAAAGATTGCTCAGTTTTGCTGTACAAGGTCCGATTTCATTCGTTTAGCTTCGGGTTAAAACTCATCACTGGCTCTTTGGAGATGTTTAGGGGCAGAAAATCACTAAACATTCCCTGCACTCTCTCTCTTTCTTTGTTTCCCACACAGAAACCACTGAACTGTCACTCACAGTTAATGGCTTTAACTTTCAGGGGCTTTAAACTCAATGAAATACAAGTTTGCTGGGCTCATTATGCAAAGTGACCAGGAATTAGAAGAAAAAAAGGTGATCTTGACCTAAATCCCCGAATGTTAAAAGTCTGGTTTCACGGCCTTCTTCCCTCAGCTGTGAATGGTTCAGACCCCCACCCCCCCAAGTTGCTGACCGGTGGGTTAAAGAACGAGTAGAAATGATTTGCGCTAGCGTCTGAGTGCATTCCTCATCACATTCATGCCACATTTTTAGCCACTCTCCTCAGAAAGGCTTTTCAGCGGCCCCTGAGTGAGTTCACCTGCCAGATGTTTGACGTGCACCTGCTTCCTTCCATCTCTCAAAGCACTGCTGTAGCGTCCATTTTAATTGATGCTCCCGTGGGCTTTTCTTGGACTTGGCTCAGCAGGGTGCCCACGCCCATGAGTCCATTTCAAAGAAACCTTGCTGTGAGGAATGCACTGCAACCCACAAAAGCTTCGAAATATCTTTTTTCCATTAGCTTCTATAACAGCAAACACATATGAGTCTGATGATCAGCTTTGTTTTGTGTTTTCACAACATCCAGGTTTCAAGTTATGACGACAGGGAAAGAGAGGGCCAAAATCTGTATTAAATAATCTGTGACAGCAGTTTTAAACTCCTGTATTTTCTTCACAAGCAAATCTGCTTTCTTTTTATTTTTAACCTCGATGGACTTGGATGGATTTGAGTTTATTGTGGCTACAGTGAAATCTCAGTGGATTATAGCTACTGTAATAGAAACACATGTTTGGCGTTTTCCTCTCCAAAATTTCAGCTTGATCAAATTTCTCCTCAATCTGCAGCTCAGATTTCAGCTACAACTGAGGCAAATTTACAAAAATCCACTTGCCGTTGACTGGATTTAAAAAGTTTGCTTTTAATTGCAGTAGATTTGGGGGGAAAGGAAGAAAACTCATGTCTTTTGACTAGAAAATTGAAAAGAAGAAGTTAAAATCCTTGTCTTAAAGTACAAATATCACCGCGAATCCTCTTGTAAGGCGTAGTATGAGGTTTCCATAGATTATCCATCATTACCGGCCCTGATCTGTGAAGCAAAAGTAGGAACAGCATCATTTTATCTCGCATTCATGTTCATTTCTGACTTCGCAGCAGAAGAGGAGACGAGTGCGGGCGGTTGTTTGACACAGTTTAATGATCATTTAACAATTATTTAAATTGATGAATGTGGATTACTAAATGCAGCTCAGATGATGCATTACTAAAAGTGATGTTGTCAGTTTGAAGATTATCATTTCTCATGCCTCCAGGCTTCAGTTCGTCTTGGCCCAAATTATTTATTCAACTTCAATCCTGGGACTTTGGCACATTTGTAAACCATAGATTGGCCTTTGCTGTGTCTCATTTAATCTCTGTTTTGAGTTCTTAATGGTTGGATGTCAAGATTCTATGGAAGAAAGTGTAACCAGATCATTCATTTTTGTTTTTTTTTAAAAGAGTAAACTGTCTGAAAAACTACAACTTTAATTCGATGCATTTCAGTCTCAAGTGTGTAAGATACTGTATTTAAATATTGTTTTGTTTTTTTCCACCTTTTCTTTTCTTTGTACTGAGATTGAATGCTGTTCTAGTGTAGATTTCTATAAAAGACATTTTGAAAATCAAACAAATATAGAGAAACCTTTTTAACGTTTGATTTTACATGTGCAAACAACCTGTTGTGAAAAGAGAATCATGATGTAAACAAATAAGAGATGGATTTTCATGTAAGCATTCTTTCATTACCTTTAAAAAGATATGGAGCTCGATTATAGAGATCAGAATTTGTAGTTCATACACAAAATATGGTTAAAATAAACTATTGTTGTTTTTCTCTAACGTCTGGTTCTTGCTTTCGCACCTCTTCATCATTAACGTGCGCCAGCTTTTGTTCCAGTCCAGTTATTTAACAAAGACAACAGGATAAAAATCACAATGTTGTACTGGACGTGTCCCAGATGTTTTAATGTTTTGATAAAGCCATTTTTTTTATCGTCGATAATCATCTTAATAGTTTGTGACAAATCCATCAAAGATGTCACTTTTCACCTACCTAATCACCAGTTTTACAACTAAAGTGTAAACTATTCAAGTCAATCCTTCTCAGGATAATGTTTTTAATAACAGCTATCACTGATTTCCTTGATTTTTGAGAGACTGTTTACTTAATAAATTGCAGTTTTATTCTGCCATGTTTCTGTTGTTGCATAAAATTGACGGATAAGCCGTAAACATTACTTCAAGGATCAATCCAAGTTTTCCTTACACTTTCTGAATGCCTCTAAGCAATGAACTTCCTTGAAAATTCAATTTATTCCTCAGCAGCCCTGTTCAGTTTGGCATGACTCTTGACAAAAGAAGGAGTGGTGGACAGGTATTCAATGCATCTTATTTTATGAGCCTCTTGTCAATAAAAATGTAAAAAAACAAAACAAAAAAAAACCAACTGAACATAATAATTGCTCCAAAATTCAGCACTTTTTATTTGCTGTTTCAGCAGTTGTGTTGGCGTCTCCTCTTGGAATCGACCAATACTGTTGTTGTTTTTGAGTAAATCCATCATTACTGTACATTTAGCTAGCAAGCAAACTGCCCTGCGCCTCCTTGAGAGGCGTCTCGTTTCCCTGTGTAAAGGCAGTCGATGAGCTCTTTTAAGTATGTGTCCGGTTTTGTCTTTTAACTGCCTGCTCGTAACATTGTATGGGACCTGTTTCCCTGACTCCTCGTTAATGCAACATTAGACTCTTCATTTACTTGTTTGTTCTGCTCCTCAGGGCAGGATAAATTAATGGGTGCTGAATACCTCTTCCCCATTTCCTGTGCCAGTATTTTTCTCTTTGTCTGCTAATAAAAAGAGAAGCTCTGGTGTGTAGCGGACAATTCTTTGGTCACCTCTGTCCTCATCTTTGGTCCTGTTGGGGACACGGACAGCATAAATAGATAATATGTACAGTTAGGTCTTTGATCTTCTTTAAAGGCATACAACTGTTGGAACATGGTAAACCCTGCTGGATGGAGCAGCATTGTCATGCTAATGAGGATAATTACTTCCACACGGCTCTAGATTTGGTTCCCCAGTTTTGATAATCACATTCTGGCTAAGATGACGTCATAGGCTAGAGTCTCCGGATGGGCCTGGTCTCTGGAGACGTCACAGGAGGAATTTGCCCCTGACCAGAGTCCACAGCATGACGACACACAGAAACAGTTGAGCTAAGAGGCACATATTTAATTCAACACAGTTGTTATCGGACATACAGTATATACTGCACTTTCACATTCTCTTGAAAATAAACGAACATAACCGCTGTCTTTTGATGAGGAGCATACTCGTGCAGATGCTCCTCCAGCATCGACGTCCACTCACCAGCTCTCTATGTCATCCATGAGCGGAGGCAGCTTTGAGGAATATCGAGCAGCTCTGTCGAAACGGGCGAAACAGCCTTAACTGGATGTTACACTCGCAGGCAGCCGAGCAGATGATTTCTTGCTCACTGACCATCCAGATTACTGCAATTAAAGTTGAGCGGTGAGGCCTTCTCAGGCCATCATGGAGGCAGAGTGGGAAGATGTCTTTGCAAGACTCAGGACCCTGGGGGGATCTGACCAGGCAGGGAGTTAAAGTCATGGCTGTGAGGCGTCCTCTGTCTGTTGACCTGCAGGACTGCCATGTTCAACTGCAACAGGAGAAGGAAAGTATTACAGAAAAGCTCCAGCCAAAATACATTCTCACCTCGCCCAAGGAGGTTATGTGACAGCCAGCGTTTATCTGTTGGTGGAAAAACCTCACGAGGAAAAGTAAAAGTTGTAAATGGATTTTAATTAAATGTGTGGGCCAAGGTAAAGATGATTCATTTTTCTTTATGTTCTGGAATCTAGAGGGACTTGGACCTTATGTCTTTAAAAGGTCAAAGGCCCATGGCTTTGATCATAGAGGAAGTACCTATGTTATGTAACCTTTTATTATACTAGTATACAATATAAGGAGTGTAGGTCACAGTATGTGGGAAAATGAGCTGCTTGATGGAGGTGCGAGCTCTACACGTGCTTTTCTAGTTGCTGTTGTGGTCATAATTCACAGAACATACAGCAGAATTACAGCTGGCCTTTATAGTTTGACAATGTTTCCTTAATACTAATGTATTGAATAAACTATGTTGTTAGACACAATCGCAAACCAATTTGTAAAAAAGAGATGTGTAGGTTTGGTGTAGTTAGTAGTCCTTTTCAATCGGATCTATAGATTCTGTAGTTTATCTTTCCACAAAGATTCATTTGTTTTGTTTTTTAACTGATTTTAGGGTCACTGGTATGTGTGGAACTGTAGACTGATATTTAATAGGAGCTACCTGAGACCTGTGCTGTGAAACACCAAATAAACGGTTTCAATCGGGAAAAAAAATGTTAGTGAAACCCAGCGAGTGTCATGAAAGCTGCAGATCTAAATTGCTCAACCGTTTTTATTACGGCGGCAGCTAACACGATTGGTAGGCCAGTTTCCACGCTCACACCAACAAACAAATTTAGATAATGTAAACAGGTCTAAATAATTGAACTTTATCGCTAACAAGCCCGCCGTTTTATGTCGAGAGCGCTGTCCGTGGTGCTGAAAGCCTTTTTACCGTCTGTTCCAATCCCTCCCTCCAGTTTCATTCGGAAGCGAAGGGAGCATTCTACAGCTGGTCGGCAGCTCCACGGACAACGTGACAAGAAGTGCAGTCGCAGCACAGCGAGGATGTCAGAGAGACACTCCACCGCCAGTGTTGTTCTGAACATCTAATATCTATGTCAGCAAACATTCGGGTTTGACTCGAGTTAGGGCAAATCCGTGGCTTCTTCAAACCCACTGCAATAATGGATGACTTCCTGACTGTTTGTGTGGGTGATAATTGGTGGCTGCTGTCTGTGTTCCTGTGGAAACTATAAAAGTGGGATGCACTGAGTGGCTGACTCCATTTGGCATAACAAAACCACTCAAACAGCTAAAGTCTTGCTATGAAAAGTGGGTGTCTTGAAATAATTAACTCATTTCTACCTTTTCATTTAATGCAAACAAACACAACCTTTGTAATTCAAGAATCTATCCAAAAAATTCTATAAATAACATGTATTAAATGAAAAAAAGATAGGAATAAATAATTGTGACGTGTTCATTAGACTCTCCATTGTGCCTTTATTGATGGATATCTTCACCTGGTGAACCCCGGGACGACACCCAGTAATTTGTGGTTCATTTCTGATCAGTTGACCGGACCGCTGTGACATTTACCGGCTGATTGAATCAATAAAGCGATCTGCTTGTGAGCTGACAGCTTTCCATGGTGTGGACGTCCTCAGCTGCCCGTCATCTGTGTTTAAAAAGAAAAAAGGAAATCAATGCTATGGTCCTTGTGAGGGAGCTTAAACACACCCGTGTCACTAATTAAGTGAAGAAGTTGGCAGGAGGGAGCTCCTCTGACGTTTCAGTGTCGCGTCCATGAGTGATGCATTAGGAGAGGTGACTCCTAACTTCGTCGGTGCACTTCTTCTCTACAGCGTAATCACTGTCCATTTCAGATCTTAACACCCCGTCCTCTCCATCCAAATGGGCCATTAATGGAATGAAATGATCAATACACTGAAATAGAAGCGGGGAGATTTGGTAAGGCGGCGATTAATAATGAAGAGCTGCACGGACAGATGAGTGTACTTTTGGGAAACTGCATGTGCACTTTGACCGTTAGCATCACAAGTCAGTTGTAGTGCATGAACTGAATCTACGGCACGGCGGAGCATCGATCAACTCCATTACATGAAGGGGGAGTCGGTAATTAACTGGCAATAACCTTTCACTTTACTGGGAAATCAGCATTTTAGACGCAACCTTGTGGAGCTAAATACAATAATATAACATCATTTTTCACAAAAGAATGAGTTAATGCCAACCACAGGAAAATAAAGGCTTCATGTTTTCTTATCCATACGTGTCATTTGGTAAGGTAATACATAAACAACCACAAATAATAAAACAAAGACAATAAACATGCTGTTTGTGTATTAGAGGTAAAAACAGATAAACCTGAGCTATAACATTATTGAGTCGCTGTAAATGACAAATGCTGAATATTTTCTAGAAATGAAGGTTCACCCTTCAAATTCTGCAAATCTATATGATAATAATCACAATATTATTGACAATTAAAAGAAAATGCTGCAGAATCTTACATATAGCATAACAAAAAAAAGAACAAAATAATTAATTCACTACCAATAAAGGTGCAACTGTCCTAAACCGATCATTTAAAGCGAACACTCGATTGCATTGATCACCTGTGTCTGTCTGAGGTCAGAGGACGTCGTAGATGTTAAATCACGCCTGAGTTCAGAGGAGTTCATAAAGTCCTCGCTGCCCTTGTCGTGCACCTGCTGCTTGTTGCTTTAGAGCAGATACATTACACAGATTTGCCCCTTAAAAAAAAAGCTCGTCTGAGTCGGCGCCCCTTTTGTATGGTGGCGACCCCACTACATTTGGCAAGCGCAGCCTTGAAGGTCAGGTCTTAGGAGGTAAAATCCCTCTAACTGTGCCAGTTCATTAATCTAAGGCTTATTGCAAGAACAAAATGTATCTGGATGATGAATGTCCAGATCAAATACTTAAGTATCCCCAAAGGCTTGTGGGAAACCAACGTCTCAGGCTCATATACTGTGAAATACTATCCTGTGCCTCAGTAACGCTGTGCTGTTGAACTGGGTTGAGCTATTTCCTGTTTTAATTTAAATGTTTTATCATCTTGTTTTGTCGTATTGTTTGTCCAAATTTCCATTCATCAGTTTGGCTGCCAGTTCAAGTATTTCTCTTTGTTTTTTCTGTCAAGGTTCTGAATCTCTGTAGCGTTACGGGTGCGACTTCTGTTTGACAAACATGTTTTTCTCCTCTGTTTTTTGGGGATTTCTTGGTTCTGTTTGCAGAATTTTGTGAAAGTGAAGAATTCATCCAGAGGCATCAAATCAATTTGAACCACAAGAGGTAAATAAACTCTGCAGTTTTTTTTTCTAATGTCACAAAAACAAGCCATTGTTATTGGTATATAGTCGCTATTTACTTATCTCTTTTTAGACAAACCCTGGTTGGTGACAATGGTTTCTTTCTCAAGGTCAAAGATGAAAAATATTGCATATTTAACTCTGCTGACGCAGTATTCTGACTCAGCATTGCGCAGACCGATTTAAGGGTTTCCAAACCAACAAAAGCAGCATCCTGCTGTTTTCTGGAAGAGGAGCGTGGGAGACAAAACCACGTTCTTGTCATTTGAAGGAACAGAGCAATGGTAGTTACTTTTCCATCTAGAAATGAGCTACTTCTGGTAAATTGACTGTTTTTCTGGTCCATTTGACCACTCAAAGCATTATGGTTACAGGTTGGGTGTCCCTGGCTCAGCGAAGGAGACGTAAACAGCCACAGACATTCATACACTAAGGGCACATTACCGTGCCGACCACAGCATCAGGTGCATCAACAGAGCATCCATTCCGGAGCCACATCTGTCCCAGTACAAACCGACCACTCTTACCAGTTTACACAATATTGATTTATATTAAAAATATATATTTTGTCCAGTGAGAGATTCATTCTAGTGCCACTATCAGAAAATCCCATTGGCCCAACGAGCAACGCTGCATGAATCACCAGGGCAACAGCTGTGAGCAGACTGTGACGACCACACAATCTGCCTGTACTCAGCCTTTCAGTCGTCATCAACACATAAAAGACCTCTAAAAGAAACTAAAAGTAAGGATTCATGCCAGTAATTAAAGGGGGTGGGAGCAGCCTGCTGGAGGTCTTCTAGCTGTTTAGACTCCAACAATGCTAATCCTGCTCTAAGAACAACAGGACGTGACAAAAAGTCACATGGAATATATATTTTTTAGAACTCTTTACAACTGTAATAGCTTCTTTATCCAGAGAAATGTGGAAATGTTCCTCTCGTGATCAACATTAAACTCTGGAAAACAGAAAAAGCACGATAAACGACAAACGGCGGCATTTGTCGAGTTTGCATTTCTGCTGATTTGCTGCATTCAGGCTGGATATGATGCAAACTGCTGGAAAATATGAATAATTTAAATCCCAAAGCAGTGATTTCTGTTACATAATGGAAACTGGATCATTTAATCAATACCTCCCCCCGCACTAATTACAGATCCATTAGGCGAAGCGGATGCAGTAAACTGATTATCTTTGTAAACAGTGGACATCAGAGCTGAGTAAGTGGATTATTTTCTTTTGATTTATTTAATTTTTTACATATTTAAATAAAAAGTCTTCATATCGGCGGTTTCTTTTTATTGGGGCTTTATGTTTTTTGCTGTATTGAAACTTCTGCAGTTTGATTCTATGTGATATGAGACAACCGTCTGTTTTAGCGGTGCAGAGCTGCAAAACCTTCAAGTTTTAGATTATTCACAGTGCTTTACTACAATGATTGTGACTATTATGAAGGGTCAAGTATCATCAAAGTCAGCTCGCAGCCTATTTTATACTGAATGTGACAGATTTACAGACCACAAACTCACATCTGTTCTTCGTTATGGTGGTTTTTTTTGTCTAAAATCTAAAACCTGGTGGCTGTAGTAGAGTGAGACTATCCAAGGAAAACCAATTACCTGATGCATTCCATTTCATCAGGGTCTGGGGAACCATCCATCACTCTCCAGGGACAAACAAAATACACTACTCATATAAATTGAAGTTCTGGAAAACGTAAAGCCTTGGACAGAGTGTTTTCATTAACTAATTTTCCCCAGACCTTACCAGACCTCTTTTCATTCACTTAGTCATTTCCTTCTTTTAATATTATTATCAGTGCCAACAGCTCAACCAGAAGCCCAGAAGGAAACCAGAGACGGTTTTTGGCACATTTCGCGTCAAAATCGCACCAGTCTCTGGGGACGAAGGACTCTGTCATTAATGAGCATCACGAAGGACACTTTGACCCCCGCTGTGCTGGAGCTGAACTGTAAACAGAAAAAGCAAGACGGCGTGGATCATTTTTATCTGCTCATGTTTTACAGAGCAGACGTGAAAAATGTGGCACATGAAGGCCATTAGTGCAGAGGCACCTCACATGTGACACGGCTTCATCGTCCCTCTGTTGCTACGAGATGGCAAGGGCAGAATGGCTGGAGGTGATTAGCAGCAGAACCTCAACATTCGCTCCTGCAAAACAGCTGTTGGCCTCCTGTGAACCTGACTAGTGAACATAATTGGTCATTTTCACAGAAATGTGATGAAATCTAGACGTCATGCAGTAGGTATTGCTGACTTTAATGATACTAATGATTAAAAAAACACACTTTTGTAGTGAAATATGTCCTCCAGTATCATGAAAACTACTGTCAAAATTCCCTCAATCTGGCAGGAAGAGGCTGGGCTGGTGCATGTGGGACGTTCTGTGACATTTCCTGTTTGATTTGGTTCCATTTTAGGTGTGAATCTCGATGGAAATCTTCACAGCCGAAGTGTCGCTGAAGTGATTGTGAAGTTGAAGGGAAAATGGTGGTGAGAGGTCACCATGACTCCCCTTTATTTCTTCAGCTATTTGGAAGCTCGACATCCTCACTCGTGATGCAGCTCACTCTGTGCTCCCTCCCTCCTGACTGTGGGACCATGCAGTAAATGGCATTTTCACACAATCACTTCATGCCTCTTTATTATAAATGTGTTTTTGCAGGTATCTCGTAATAATAAAGCCAGTTTGTGACTGACTGTAATTATAGCTTACACATGATTACAGCACAGCTCTGACAAAATATGGCCCGCATCTATTCATCCTCTTTGCCTCCACTTTTCCCTTGTTTCCTCCAGTTGTAATAGGGTCCAACTTGCATTAATGCAACATTAAAGCCGCTTCGGGAATCAGTCTATTCAAGAAAAAAGCAACTGAAAAAAGAGAGGGAAAAAAAAACACTCAATAGGTCCTTGTGACCAGAAGGAAGGTTTCAATCCAGTCAGACAGTTGACAGAAAAGTTGTTTTAAAGTCTGGCTCATCAGTCAGAGCCAAGTTCAGTGTTAGTCGCTGTCTAAAAGACAAGGAAAGAGACAATTACACCAACTGCCTGTAACAGGCTGCGTGCTGCAGACTGCAACCAGGCCTTCCTTGGAATATATATGGCCAAATTTCTGCACTAGCACGAGCGGAGAAGGGATTTTTTTGTTGTTTTTGTTGTTGTCTCCAGGTAACTGTGGAACTGGGACCCATTATAGCAGAATAAAGTGCTGATGGACGTATTCCCACTGCGAGAGAAGGCAAAGAAAAGATAAAACATCAGCAGACTGGCCAGCATTTGTTTCAAAATACACCCGTGATCTTGCAAAAGTGGTCAATACCTGTTCCCCTTATACCCCGCGGAGGTTTCAGGAACATATTCAGCATAGCACATCAGTGCATAACAGGGCAGGAATGGGGTCTGGCACAGTGTGTGTGTGTGTGTGTGTGTGTGTGTGTGTGTGTGTAAATATAAAGCCATGTGTTTGTATCCATCACTGCCACATCAGTGCTGATAAACTGGACCCCAGAGTCGGCGTTAAATCCAAAGATCTCTTAGCATCACCTCATTGTTGGCTATTTACTCCAACTTTTAATCAAAGGTGAGCCATATGCTTGAAATTTTAGTTACTTTGATGCACCAACACGAGGACTGATGCGCCGTCGTGCGTGCATCTGTGTTGCCAAGTGTAGTAAAACATCACGCGGGATTTTTATCATCTTCAAACAGCAAATAAGACGAGGAACCCTTCTTCTCTAATATCATTAGTGCGGTCTCGACTTTGCAAGTTCATAAAAGACACTGGCACAACAGATTAAAAAATCAGATTAAATTAAAGTTATAATAAAAAAGCACTCAGTGGGTGCTGAGTCATCCTGGTCCTGTATTGAGGTAAAACTTTCCATCAATCATGCAAGAAATTTCATTGATTAGTCCTTCAAATCTACGCTGATGACTACGTTAAAGCTGTGAAATGACCTGCAGGTAAATATGGGGGAAGATGCGTGTTGGATCGGTCTCGGGTTTGTAGAGTAGAGTAGCTTTCACAGGCCGTTGTTTAGCATTCAAGACAACCTCAAATTTCTAGTACGACCGCTGCCGAACACGGTTTTAATCGGCCAGCCAGTGACTTTCCAACTTCTGCATGTTTGCTATCTCTTACACTTCATGTGTCACATCCAGTATCTACAAACATGTTTTGGAAAATGGAACACATGTAAAACTTTTAGACTTTTTAACTGGAACATAACTTCCCCCAGGCATGACACATGTTGGCGTAAGATGTTCTACACCAGTCTAGCCTTATTTCCTTTAATCAAAATACTAAACAAAGATGAGCAGCTCAGCTGGCTAATCACTGAGTCTTTTTATAGCCTCTGGCTAAAGAGGAAGGCGGCATTTACCTCATTTCATCTTCTTTAAAATCATTAACCAAACTTGTGACTGGCAGATCTGTAGCACTGAATCACTGCTGCCCAGAGAAATACACTGAAAAAGAAATACACTTCCTGGATGGAAGATGCTCAGGACCACCCTCAGCTTTTCGGTTATGCATCCACTTGTCCACGTGGACTCGGCTCATTTTAGTTGTTACTTTGATTTAAGTCGGTCTTACCACATGCTGTTTACTTCCTATTCAATGTTTCATGGTGTCATATGTACTAATTATTGCTCATTGTTTGTGAGACGTGGAGCTCCAATCAATACTGGAAGTCACAGGGCTCATTATGGATCCCATGCGGACTTCCACACAAATGTCAGCTCACAAACTATATAGATAGCATATAGCAGAGATGAGGAAAGACCTAGGATTGTACCTGTCGCCACAGATTTGTTATGCAAACCTACATTTGGACATAATTTCTTTAATATTGCATTAGCACTAGTGCTAATAGTTGTAATTAAGTCCTATATTTTTAACATTTCACTATCCACAATATAGTTAAATTGTTGATTTATTAGACTATTGATTGCACAAGATTTGCAAAAATGAATGTACATACAATGCAAAGCGTGGCTGGGATTACATCAGACTTGGTCATGAGATTCCTCCTCAGTGCCCTTTAAAACAGCAGCATTACCGATTGTTCCAAAGCTGCACGGCACTTCTGCTGAGTTTGAGTAGGTGGTCAAGCGACGCTGTTGGAAAAGTGAAGGTTGGGCACAAAAGTTTGTGTGACCTCCAGGAGAACAGTGAGAACATTTTGTGCGGTTTTCAGACATTGCTTTTTGTATCCTTTTGAGTCCTTTTGTGCTTAACGGGCCAACACGAGCCAGAGAAAAGGCCCATTTTGCTTTAAATCAGCCAAGCGTTTTGTGTCATTTCAAAAGCCTTTTTTCTCCAGTCGTCTTTTTGTCGCCGGTCGACCAATTTAGCCAAAAATAATTTCCCGTTCCCTTTTGTTTGGCCTTGCTATTGATAAGATGCGTGACGGTGTTTTGATCGGAGGTGTACGTGTCAACAGAAGGGCGAGATATCAATGATTTTGTTTGCAGCTGATCCTTCACACCAGCCAAACAGTTCAACCTTGGCAGCTTTTATCTGTAAATGGGAAGATTTCCAGAGATTATTTATAAAGCACCCTCTCCCACTGCTGTCAGTCCTATGATGGTATGATGGATTTAACGCGTGGAAGAGGGGGGCTAAAGACTTTTAGGGCGGGTTTCCAGAGGCGGGCGCCTCAAATGTGTGTGGGCCCTGCTCGTTTGCACGTTGTTACTTTGTGCCGCTTTTCCATTCTAACGGGAATGGATGGTTGACAAGCCAGTGAATTAGTACCTGTCACCGGTTTCTTCCTGTTTCTCTCATCACTGTCTTATTTTTTGCAAAGGCCCTCCCATGTCATTACCCCCTAAGCTGAAATGTGCCACTGCAGATCACCCTGTGTGAAACCACTTTTCCATCCTATTCATGTTAGACAACAAGAGCTGCGGTAAGACACAGAACCTTTTGGCTGGTTTGATGATTACAGAGCAAGCAGTGAAAGTGATTGGTTGATTTATCTCCCAGAACTACTTGGATTATTGCCTCAAGGCAAGTTTTGGGGGTGAAGAACGAGCTGTTGGCCAGCTGAGCATCTCAGTGTGGGGCAATCTGCTCCAGTCCGCCGTGAAAACCCCCCTCGGGTTGTGCTTAGGTTTGCCTCTTTCCTTCCTTCCTATTCAACCTGATCAAGTTGTGCCTCCACCAGTTCAATGAACGAAGCAATGCAGAGGGGCTCCATTTCCTTCAGGTTGTTAAAGAATAAAACGCGGCTGGAAAATTGCTGCTTCTCACTTCTCCGTGTGGGGGCTTCCACTTGAAGAAATCTATAAATGCTTCATGAGCTAACAATATTCTGCAGCTAATCTGTGTTGCATTGAGCGGTGGTAGTCTTAAACTACAATGGTTTGAACTGCTTTGCATGATTAAACATGACGAATATGCATGATTTATGTGCCTGCAAAGCCCAAACATGGGGTCTTTGGAGACCATATGTTGTGCTGGAATCAGTTTTGTAAACATTACACTCTTTAACATTTCAAATACTGTATTTAACATATCTGGTGAGTTTCATGCCCCAAAATGTGTTACTACAGTCAGCACACAGGAGCTTTTCCATCAGGCATCTGAGGTCTGTGATTTATGATCTCCTTTAAACTACAATTTAGCAACATTGATTTAACCAACCAAAAGGAAACTCACTGTTTGACTCATGTTTGCAGGAAAAATCACAATCACAACCAAAAGGTCAATACAGTGATTCATGTTACCTTGGTTACAGCCAATGGCTTCAAGCATCTGTGCCCCACAAAGCTGGAATAATGAAACAGAAAGTTAATGGGCTGTAAGAATTTAGATGTATAGAGGCGCAGAGAACGTTTTGTGATTTTTGAAGAACAACCAGGAGAACAAAGAGGGAACCAGCTCTGATGCTGCAGTAATCCGTCCACACTGCATAAAGGAATACTCAGCTCACAGAAACTCAAAATAGCATCTCAATGTTAAATATAATATGTATAAATAGTGTATTTTAATGTGTGTTTCTGTGCCCGTCCTCTCCTCTCCTCTCCTCTCCTCTCCTCTCCTCTCCTCTCCTCTCCTCTCCTCTCCTCTCCTCTCCTCTCCTCTCCTCTCCTCTCCTCTCCTCTCCTCTCCTCTCCTCTCCTCTCCTCTCCTCTCCCTTCTCCTCTCTCTCTACCCAGCCCGCCATCAGCAGGAGGGTCCCCCTACATGAGCCTGGTCCTACTCAATGTTTCTTCCTGTTAAAGGGGAGTTTTTCCTTGCCACTGTTGCTTATTGGGGGTCAGGCCCTGGGATTCTGGAAAGCGCCTTGAAACAATTTTGATTGTAAAAGACGCTATATAAATAAAGACTGATTTGATTTGATTTGATTATTGAAGTGAACCCGTCTAATATCTGTATCTTTATTAGCACTGAGGCAACAGCAGAAGCTCGATCAAGTCTCTGATTACTTGATTTGAATTGATGTTCCAAAATGCTGCAATCAGCTGGTTGTTCTGCGAACATCACTGTTGGTTTCATATAAACCCCCTGAATTAATTCACCCATTTCAGTAATTTTGTTGCATTATCCATAGAATTTAAACTACTTAATGTGATCTTAGCACCTCATAACTCAGCAGAATCAACAGCTGCTGTCTATAATGTTCACGTAAAACCTTTAAAAAGCTCATATCCCATTGCTGTCCCGCACTGCGTTAATACTGGAACCACCTAAACGATATGATGTAACAGCGAGACACTGCTGAACTAAATGATAGAACATAGGTCAGTGCGCAGGAGAGTGTGCTCTCTCCCCCGAACGCCACGTTCTATGGGTAATGTTCTCCCTCAACAGCATCGGGAATTTGGCCCTGGTCAAATCTGCATAAAAGCGACATTCATCTGGGATGCAGCTGTCTAGATATGTGGAAATCCCTCAGTAAACTTACAAGACTGTGAAATTGCTTTCAACAAGGAGGCTGACCTCAGTGGAGGGTGTGGGGGAAATACGACAGGGATGTAGTGTAAAATATATGGGCAAAAAAAAGTACTGTTAACACCTGTCAATGGACTGCTGGGAGAATCAAGGATCTTTTTTTTTAGATTTTTAGCATGTGGGGGAAACAGGGAAGGAGATGACCGAGGGTTACCAATATTGCCAACGTATTGCCGTGGTTTTGTGAGTGGATATTTGTAACTCCTAAACACCAAGTACCCAGGACAAGTGCCTTATATTAATCCCAGTGAATTTAGCTCGAACGTCAGCCGAGACGTGGGGCTGATGGCATCGTCATACACAGACACTTCTCATAAGACGTGACGTTTTTAGCAGTAAACTGCAGGAGTTATTGAGTCTGCTCTCTAAATGCCACTGGATGCTAATGCTAAGGTACCACTCGGCTATCTGCTGTCAAGAGGAGCTAATGTTTTTGGACTATATACTCAAACATCACTAACGCATACAGAGTCTCCCCATCGCATCTCTTCCTGATCTCGGCATACAGCCCCATTATTAAAAAAGTGAAGCCCACCACCAGAACTGTTGTGACAGGGCTTGCCGACGCATCCATCTAATTGCAGGACTGCTTTGAAAGGTCCAGCTGGGGGGGGGGTTCTCTGACCAAAACATAGAGACTTACACCAGCACTGTTCTCTGTTACATCAGTACCTCTATTGAAAACATTACCACCAAGAAATTTTGAGTTTTTACAAAGAAAAAACCTTAAATGACAAAGGAGGTCCAGGCCCTGTTGAGGGAGTAGAATGCAGCATTCAGGAGAGAGGACAGAGAGCAGTACAGCACTGACTGTCACAACCTGAAGAGGTATGTGGCAAGGAATCCAGCACATCACAAACTAGAGGGGATATCAGCAACCCCTCTAGACAGCAGGACCCACCTGGCTGAGGATGTCAATCGTTTCACTGGAACTGCTGAGAGTGATGATGGAACCAAGTGCACACTGAATGCTGCTACTGTACTGCCGCTGACCCTTCAGCATGGTGAACATCAAGAAAGCTGAGGGGCCAGGTGAAATCCTGGGGCTCAGAGGCTGCATCCACCAGGTGGTAGAGCTAGTTACAGGTATTTTCAATCTGTCACTGTCCCGTGCTGCTGTACCCACTCGCCTCAAATAAAAGAGGCGAGTGGGTACAGACCAGTGGCTGAACGGCACAACATCACCTGTTTAAATGACTACAGGACAGTGGCACTTACCCCCATGCCTACTGCCTACAGAGCGCCCCTCTCAACAGAGGATTACCATTGTCCTCAGCATAGCACTCCTGGACCAGTGAGGGACGTATGTGAGGATGCTTTTCATTGACTAGTTCCTGGATGCAACACCATGCACAAAGGCAAACCAAAAAGGATCTGCATCGAGTCATATGAACCTCAGAAGAGATCATTTGACTCAGCCTGCCCTCACTGGAAGGCATCTTCAGGACGCGCTGCCTTTGGACCACTTAACAAGCACAGAATTGGATGGATCGCGGCATCACTATCATGTTTTAATGATATACAAATGTCACATGAGCCCCAGAATAAAACAAAAGTTGCTTCATGCACAGCCAGGTAATTGTTACCAGCAACTGTAAAGCTGAGCCTTTAGTAACACAAGAGGTCAGCAAACCCAAAAGCTATAGGAAGGGACATGAAGAGATGGTGCTTTTCCTGTTAGGCACATTGAGGGGGGTCCTACTCTGAGCTAAATCAAGGTCCACTTTTATCTCAACAGATGTGTTACTGTGGATTTATGGGGGTGAGAACAGGCATAAAGGGTATGAAAATAGACAGTTAATGGAGCCTTTCACATGGTCTTGTAATTTGTTTTTACTAAACTGGGCCAGAATGTTCTTTCTGTATAGATTCTTCACCATAAATTCAATGATCTGCCTAATAACCGCAACTTCCATGTGAAAACACGGCTCTGGCATCTCCATAATGAATGAGCTGTGGGCTCAGTCAGCACGACACCACCATGAGTGCAGTGTCAGCATGACAATAATGTCACTGCCGCTGCCACAGCATCTGTGATCGATCTTCTTAATCCCTAGTTTTGTATGGAATTAGCCAACAAGCAACACCTGCTGGACTCCCAGCACAGGCTGTTCACGCTGGGAGAAGTTAGCAATTTCAGAATGTCGAGAGGAATGAGACCAGGATATCTTCTTTTTTTTTTAATTCCTCGTGCCAATAAGGTCATAAATCCTCTTTTTAATTTTATCTTTAATAAAAATGTCACACTCTTTGCACTAAGCGGCTCGGAATGATTTGCTGAAACACCCATTTGGACATTCATGTTTCATCCAGACAACAGAATGGATCATGGTTGATCCCAGTAAATGACACGTTTATCCAGCGGATCAATGCTCCAGTTGGTATAAATATTACATAATAACAACAGTCCTACACTTATTAACTTTAACAACAGTGAAATAAATGCTGTGAGGTATACTTGATTTATAATTTAAAACCCATTATATGCATTTTTAAGGCTTTATAGAAAAACACAGACACAATCTACAATTTTACCCATTATTGCGTCTTTGATTGTGGTGTTTTTATTCGCCATAAAAGAGTTCCCTATTAGCTCACATTTGTCTTTATGTCAGAGAAATTGTAATAATCAGCCCTGTGAATGTGATTCAACTAAAAAAACGCTCTATACTTTTAATATCGTCATCACAGCGCTTGCTCTGTCAATCCCGCTCCTGAAAATAAGTCAGTCATCATTCCAGCGGAGGCAGAGAATAGGGGAAAGATATCATCAATAACAAGAACAAACTTTGCTATAAGTGCATTAGCTAGTGCTGCATTAGGCAGGTGGCGTATAAAACAAAGCCTTTTAGAGGAACAGAAAGACACTTCATCCTAATCTATAGGACTAACGTTTACACTGAGGCTGAAAGGGTCAGGGTTAAGTTAGCTCTACTTTCAGTCTTGGGAGCTTGAAGGAGGTCACAGTCCTCAGCCATAGCGGTGTTCTCACCTCCCAATCCAATTTATCAATCCCCATCTAATCTTTCACTTGGGGGTGAGCCAGTGGTAAATGGCGGCCTGGCGATAAACCCCCCTCAGGCACGGGGCCACCGAGGTAATTGATGAGAAGAGCTTTTACATGTCAATCATCACTCGGCATTGGTTGCAACAGTTAAACCGCTTTGTTCCGGAGTCATAACTTAACCTGCAGCAGCAGCGAAAGCCTGGGCCGGATCTGTAAAAACCATCTGCGAGGGAATCAAAGGCACCAAAATCGTCCACAGTGACCCAGGTGAAGTAATTTCTCAAAATAACTCAGGGTCTCTGACATGTGGCACGGGAGGGGGCCATTTAATGTCCTGTGACCAGACAACGGAGGCACCGCGGGGGTATCGTCGAGGTGGGGGGGATTCCAGGACATGATTTCTGTAATCCTTCACCCGGAGAAAATCTGACAGCCGGTACTTCGCACTCAACGGAATGTCGCTACAAAATCTTAACAATGCTGTTGGTGTCCACGCTTGGAGGTGGAGAGGAACCACGCTGCATCCGCTGCCATCCGAGGGTAGACACCGTCAATTTAGCTTCCAGAACACCAATGAAGTCCCCATTTTTACCTTAACACCTGTTGTCACTTTCCTACACCTTTGCTGAGACCGCGTTGGCCTGCTGTGGGGGCGGGGTCAACAAGGCTCAGCGTGTTTGTGTATTGAAAAGGCTGCATGAACTCTGCACGAGCGGTCTAAAGCAGGGGTGGGTAAATCCAGTCCTCGAGGGCCGTATCCAAGCCAGACTTTCTGTCCTACAGGTAAATACTTTCACCTGGGGTTCCATTTACCTTGGTGAAAGTGGTTTCTCCCTGGTAGGATGCAAAACCTGGATTCCAGCCTTCATGGATTGGACTTGCCCATGAGAGGAGGTCAAATTCATTCCTCAAGGGTTGGATTCAAGCCGGGATTTGCATCCTACAGGCAGGAAATGCTTTCACCAAGGTAAATGAAACCCCAGGTGAAAGTGTTTACCTGTAGGACAGAAAGTCTGGCTTGGATATGGCTCTCGATGCCCACCCCTGGTCTAAATGGATACAGAGCACACATTTTTCACTGTCCTGAGCTTGAGCTGTCCATGTAGATATGAAAATGGGGAAAGTCGAAGTGTAACCTCCAGTCACACTGGAGGCTCGCAGTGCAAAAGAAAAGTCAATCATTAGAAGAGGTTCTAGAAGTTGGCTCCGACTCCAGAACGTCTTCTCTGGAAAGTTTGACTTGAACAGAGAGCAGAGCAGATACAGCCAGTAACCAGATTCATCGCAGGTGCCTGGATCACGCAACGCCGGCCCCAGAGGACAGCCCTGCCCAGCTGCCCTAGAAAACAGCCAACAACAAGACAGAAACACACAGACACAAATCGCCCACAAAGATAGCAAACTAACCTTTTGTTTTCCTTGAATCTCTGCTTTATTTTAAGGCATATTTATTATATTTATAAATATTTATATTTATGGACAGCTATTGCTGTCGCCCTAGTTTGCCTTGACCTGCCGACCATCCCCACCGACTTGCTCAGTCCCATCATTTAGTTGTCTGTATAATTGATATATTTGCATATTTGTCTATTCTCTCCTTTCCGTCCCCCTTCTTCTCTTTTACTGACAGGCCATCAGCGGGGGGGGGGGGGGGGGGGGGGGGGGCTCCTGTTGATTGTAATAGATGCTATATAAATAGAAATGAACCGACATGTTTTTTTTTCTTTTTATTGGTTGAACTGTTCCACCAATTTTGGATTAGAGAGGACATATGAGCCGGCTTTTCCTCTCCTCCACATTTGTCTTTGGATAATTAGGTATACTGGTACTAGATGCTTTTATCATTGTGCATGTGAATAAAATAAAATGTGGAATTTCAGCGCAAGCAGTAGCGGCAGAATTTTTTTTTTTTTTTCATTTTTTGTCCTTCCAAACACATACATCACAAAATGCACATGAGGACAAGATTACAGACTCAAAGCATCACCCCCACCACCCTAGTGAGACCTTGAGGGCAAGGAGCCCCTGGTGTCTGCTGGTGACAGTGGCCCTGACCCGTGACTGTGACACAAGCACTGGGTAAATGATTTCTTGTAAGCCCAGGGGTCAAACTCACAGCACATTTGTCTCGCTCCGCCAACCCACTCATTTTGCAAATTCTTTGCTTTGGAGCAAGGGGTGGCTGTGGCTGGCTCTTCCTTTTGTCACTTGGCTTTATTTGACTTTTGTGAACTGATCACTTTTTAACCCTTGTGTAATGTTCATATTGTTGTTACTCAGCCAGCGTTTGTGGGTCTGATGGACCCATTGCATTTTGTGGCTTTTATTGCCTCACAATCAAACACTTTTATGTTAAAATACTGAACAGATGTTTACCTCATCCCAATTACAAGCAGTATAAACAATATATATGGTTAATATTTGCCCTTTACCTTTGTTAGGTCACATTTATAACTTATTTAAAACATAATAAAGAAAATCAATTAAAATCAAGATATGAGTGGAAACAAATTTACAAGTGAAGTAAGGTTTTTCAAAACTACTGACTTTTATTTCTTTGAACTTATTTTTATTACTTATTTTTATTTATTTTAATAAAAAGTGAAAACGGGTCCCACAGACCCAAACACCACACAAGGGTTAATTAATCAGCTGTAACTATTGACGCCAAAACTGCCAGAAAACCACAAAAACAGTTTTTTTTAATGCTTTATCGTACAGCTCCACAAGCTGTTGTTATCGCTGTGTGTAGAGAGAAGAATTTAGAGATTACAGGGCTTTGTGTTCGGTGTTTTACTTTATAAATCTAAACAAACCCATTTTTCAGCCTTCTGTGTGATAGAAATTGGATCTTTATTAGAGTGAGCAGCTGCTCAAAGGCCACTGGAAGCCGCCATAGATTAGAATTCCTGAACGGATGGAGGATGAAATTCTTCCTGCCCTATTTTTTTTAATCGGAAATAGAACAGCAGCGGTGAACACGTGTCTTTATTAGTCTTTATGGTAATGAGACCCAGCTTTTGCTATTCTGAAGTTACAGGCAGGGATGAACACTCACATGCGTGGGTGAAGACGCCTCCCCGGAGAGGTTACGATAGAAACACAGTCCAGGAGTGGAAATCCTGACCGTGTGGAGGTCTTAACTGAACAGACCATTCTATATGTGCATGTGTGTGTTAGTCTGTGTGTGAATGTGTGTGTGTGTGTCTTGTACTTGCTATATAATCCACAAAATGTGCATTCTACTAGTATACTGGGGACATTTTTGGGATGTGAGGACATTTTGGCTGGTTCTCAAAAGTTAAAAGGACTTTTTGAAGGTTAAGACTTGGTTTTAAGGTTGACATTAACAGTTAGGGAACTAGTTGTGAGGGTTATGGTGTGCTAAGGACCAGGAAAATGTATTGTGTCCATGAAAGCCCTCATAAAGTTTGAACAAAACAAACCATGTGTGTTTGTTATTGCACATGCTGCAAAGTGAGGACCAGAGTAAAATTTCAATGTGGCTCCATTCCCTCAGTGAGAGGATCCTCCTCATTGGTCTTATCAATAATCTGCTGATATCTAATGTTCATCAGTGAGAGCAGTGACCAGTCATTTTCTCCCATCCGTGTGGGACCATCAGGGAATAATGCTTCCAAAGAGCCTCCAGCCTCCAGCATTTGAGAAAGCTGGGGAACATCTTTATCAGGACACCTCTGTACGCTGAACTTTCCATCCCTGCAATGAATTCCCTTAACCTCCCACTGGAAGTGTTCCCTTACTGTATTCATTCTTCATCCACCCATTTTTTCCAGCTCCATAGTGTTCATGAATTTATGAATTCCATATGGACTGACGCCAAAAGTCAGACAAAAACCTAGCGATCTGTAGCTAACCGAAACAGGAGAAGCTATTCTATTTATATGTTTTTCCTTATTCCAGCCATGTTTTGGATTTGTTGACATCTTCAATGTCTTTTCATTTGGAAATCAAATTTTTTAAATAGTTTTAAGTTTTAAATTGGAAGAATATTTCCATTCAAATAAAAAAATAAAAAATCAGATCTCTGCCGTGTAGCTTCAAATGAACATGCTTTATTTTCATTTGTGCCATTTAAGGAAAAAAGACTGCATTACTTTTACAACATATTTGCTTCTCTAAAGAGCATTTAAAGGACTTTTTCTTTTCAACCTTCTGTTCATGTCCGCCGTGGTATTATACCATTTCATCCATAGTGATTTAATCTGTTCTGGGAAAATAATCAGTCAAAATACCTGCAGCATGGCCACCGTTAAGGTTGTGTCTGAATGTTGCAAAAATAGAAAAGAGGCTGCGTATAATTCCTTTTGGTCTCACAGGTGAACACTTAAAAACTTTATGATGGATATCTCAGGGAGGCTTTCTCTTTCTGTAGCTGCTTCAGGGAAGGTGAGGCCAATCAGTCCTACTGAGTTTCAATTATTTCAACAAATTGGTGCATATTGATGTGCCGTATGCTGCTGTGGGTCCACGTACACTTGAACTGTCAAGTCTTTATTAGAGGAACGTGGACTTTGTAGCAATCGCTTCATCGGAACAGTAAAACAGCTGTGGTGTGTTTTCCTGGTAATTTCAGTCAGAAGGCTGCAGCTAAATACAGATAAATATAAAATGTGAGTCTTTTTCGGCGGCAGAAAGCCTTAAGGATCAACAATGAAAAGAGGTTTGTTCAAAACAAAAACTTTGGATAGGATAGTGCTGTCAATTGCTCGACAATGTTGGCTGATTCGAGCTGAAAAATCTGGTTGGATGCATTGAAATCTGGAGAGTTTTTACTATCAGCAGCATCAAGATAGACGTCAGAACAAGATCCAGGTCTCGGGTTCACGTATTTGTCACCAGCACATTCTGCTTAACTCGACTTAATATGCATACATTAGGTTTGGGTGACACGATGGTAAAAAAGGTAATTCAGTTAAAAAGGTTTTCAGACATCAAGTTTTCTCACTCTTGGAGGAAAAACTTGTTTTTCTTTGAATTATTTAACTCATCTTTGGTGGTGGTAGCTCAGTCCGTCGAGGACTGGGTTGATAAACGGTGGGTTGCTGGTTCGCACCTGGTGCGGACAAGACATGGGATGTGTTCCAGTAGGAGGGGAAGGTGCCAGAACACCTTCAGAGCAGTGCCAAGGTACCCTTGAGCAGGGTACTGAACCCACAATTGCTCGCAAAGCGTCCTGTGATGAGTCGGTGACACGCCCAGGGGTGGACCCTCCCTTCACCCATATGCAGTTGGGATAAGCTCCAGCAACCTTCCTGTGAGCCGAGAGGGTTGAAGAGGTCAAGAAAATGAAGCGAAACAAATCATCTTGCTAACTATCCATATTTGTTCTTGTCATTCACTTTTTTTTGTATTTTTTATGGTATTGTCTTGTGGAGCATTATGGAGCTGCTTGTTAATTATTAGGCCTGTGAGCAGATGGCAGAACGACAGACGACACCGGGCTAATGGAGCACATGAATGGAAAAAAATAAATGATGAGGTAAAAATGTTGCACGCAATTACCGACTTTTTCGCGCCTGCACTTCTTTCCGTCTTTGTAAGCAGTGTTAACCGAAGCGTCGATGTTATTTCTTAATTAAAATGATTGCAACATTTTCATTTTTTACCGTCTTTAGGCTTTAAAGCCACGGTAGCCTAGTGAAACCAATGACACAGCTTTTTTTCCCTCTACAGCTTTTGATTATAATAAAATTCACTGAAAACAAGTTTCAACTATTTGATTGGCTTTCTTGAGCTTTTGAAAGCTGTTTTATACTTTTTCACCATGTCCCTAGCCCCAGCTGAACAGCCACGTTTAAGTCCCCAGATTCTTGATTGTTCACAACATTTCGTATCCTCCTCAGTACATACAGTATATTTCAACCCGCTGGTGGCGATTGTCTTTTTTTGTCTGTTTTCTAATTTATAGCGCATTAAAATTGAAATCCCGTCCTCCTGAGTGTATAAGCTGCTGCCTATTGTCAGTCTCTTGCTTGTTCCCGTTAATCCCTGGTTGACAGCACCTGCTTTGTGGAGACCTCCTGTGTGGTCTTTCTCATGCTGTCTTCTGTTTCTTTGTTGTACAAAAGCATCCCATTCCCCGTTTTTTCCCTCTCAAACTTGCTGCTAATTTCACAAAGAGCTGAGCAGCATGTGCAGAATGATAAGTATGCGGACCTGAGCGACATTAGCCTGTGGAAATTGTGTCTCATTTCCCATTTTAACACGCGTTTCCTTACATATATTCCTGTGAACCAAAGAGAAGTGGGGAGGAAATGGTCGGGGCTCTTACCGCATTTTGAACCTTGTCTGATCAAAGTCTTGCTTCACATCATCTAATCATGCCATACTATTTTCCAGGGCAACCCCCCCACGCCAACCCCCAAAATGAATTGATTAATTATCGCGCTGCAGTATGTGCACGATATTCTGCTACAGAATGTATTAATAACAAATGAAGTGTGGCTTTAAACGCAATTACTGCAGGAGAGGAGTCTAACCCATGACGTCTTTAGGAGAAGAAAACATCCACAGGTGACAGAACTGGAGCTTTGTCGCTGAAAGCCCGTCGAATTTCCATGGTCCTCATCAATTAGATCAACGTGTTTTAGAGGTTTGCTGTCCATATATCATGACTGCCCAGTGAGCGTGTCCACAGGGTCCATATCTGCTGCGTAAGTGCCTGCAAAGACGCAACTGTGGATGGTGAGACATGGTGTGGGGGGGACATTTGTCTGTCTGTCTACCCCCACCTACATCTACAATCATTAAGAATCTTCCCCGACACACACACCCAAGACATCCATAAAGGTAAAGAGAGGATCTCTGGAGGGGGTGGCTGCACATACCAAAAACTGAAGTTAGAAAATAATGAATATTTCATATGCCAGAGCTGTATGCATCTATGATTTTAAAAAAAATAAAATAATAAGACTGTTGCATTGTGGGTCAGGGGTGCCTGATTTTACACTTGCTATGCTGTTCTGACAAATCATTGTGACGTTCAGTGCGAGAGACTTGAGTGTAAATTAATGATTTCCTTTTTTAAATTAATCATTTGCATAATTTAACTCTGCAGACGTGCCTCCGGAATATTATCGTAACGGCAGTTTCGGAAATGGCAGAACACACGTGATAGATTATTGCCCTGTTGGTATAAGAGAATACCTTAAACTATTCAAATGATAATGCTAACTAATTCAATAAGAGCATTGAGGCCTCTTTTTCTTTTCCCCCCTCTTATAATTGGGGCAAAATGGAAGATAATGCCTCTAATTGGGCATTTTCTGTAAACCTTCAGGTTTTAGATGGTCGGAACGTTTCTTACATGACATGCAACGTTTGTGAAGAGGGGATGGGGCGGGGGGGCTGCAGTTCTTCACGCAGAATTAAACAGAAATGTAAGCGTTTGGCAGGCTGCACGGCATTAAATCAAAATAGGCTGCTCAACGCAGCGTAAACAACTTTAGCTGATCATTTATGCGACGCGGAAAGTTATAAATTATGGAGCATCTACACATTTTCTACAATCTGTTTGGGCCAACCTGTCTTACCTTCATGTAAATGCACAGCACAGCTGAAGCTGTATTATAGATAAGCTTTCAATATTGCATAAGTGCATAAGTGCACCTGCCATTAATCTTTGTCCGCTGCTGTTGCCGTTCTTCTCTGCTCCATTGGGCTTTCACATGTGAAAATCTTTGGCAATCAAACCCTTTAAGTCAACTTAAAGGGTTAAGTTGTAAATACGAGAAGCTTTCTTCGACAGAAGGGGCGTTTGGATTGTTGACTGCAGGGATCCGAATGGTCTCCCATCAGGAATGTGATCATGTTTGGTACCTTGTCCCAAAATTTGGCTCGTTCACCTCCGGGTCAGACACACCGAAGAGTCACCTGATGACGTCCGGCCAGTCAACAGTCGCCACGCACATCCTTCTGTGGCGTCGTGATTAAATAAATCGTATCACATTATAAGGAGGCAGATTCATTTAGAACTGATTTGGAACGATGGAGGATTTTAAAAAAAAAACTGATCAGGATTTCTGAATTTATATCAGCAACTGTCTGTTCAAAAGACACTCTACAACAGTTTGCTGATTTATTGCCTGAATAAAATGGTTTAGAGAGCCTCCTTGACCGGCGCTGAATGATAAACCGCCGACATGATGATGAGAATGCATGCAAAGGGAAGAGCGCAGAGCTCATCATAGTTGCATTTTGATTGTTTATTAGAATTGTTAAACATGATTTAAATGCAAATGGATGAATACAATAGTTCCATGGCGCATATTTGCAACACTGCTGCGTGAGTGGTGAATTGGGTGAAATTTGAACCGGTAGTTGAGAGATGATGAACAATGGTGATGAATGCCCCCAACCAAAAAGGTTCTGAGCTAAAGTGGTCCAGAGGTTCTGGGGGATTATGCCTAATCCCACTCACTCCTAAAGTCCAAAGATTCCATGGATGGATAAATGAGCACATTATCTTTTTGCATTCCATGTTTGCATCTATTATCTAATTTTATTGACCTGATAATTCTCTATCTAATGACCATACAACTATGACAACTACTATGACGACCACTACTACTACTGCTGCTACTAATACTATTACGACTACTTCTGCTACTACTAATATTACTACTACTACTGCTACAACGGCTGCTACTACAAGTACTACAACCACTAATACTACTGCTGCTACTACGACTACTAATACTACAACCACTAATACTACTGCTGCTACTACAACTACTAATACTACTGCTACTACTACAACTGCTACTACTACAACTACTAATACTACTGCTACTACTACAACTGCTACAACTACTGCTACTAGTACTGCTTCTACTGCTGCTACTACTACTACTGCTCCTACTACTACTACAACTGCTACAACTACAACTGTTCCTACTACTACTATTGCTGTTACTACTACTACTACAGCTACTACTATTGCTGTTACTACTGCTTCTACTTTCGGCTCAGCTCTCTCTTCACCACTACGGACTGGTGTAGAGTTCGCATTACTGCGGACGCCGCACCGATCCGCCTGTCGATCTCCCGCTCCATTCTTCCCTCACTCGTGAACAAGACCCTGAGGTACTTGAACTCCTCCACTTGGGGCAGGATCTCCTCCTTGCCCCTGAGAAGGCACTCCACCTTTTTCCGGTTGAGAACCATGGCCTCGGATTTGGAGGTACTGATTTTCATCCCAGCCGCTTCACATGCGGCGGCGAACCGATCCAGTGATAGTTGGAGGTCACGGGCCGATGACGCCAACAGGACCACGTTCATCTGCAAAAAGCAGAGACCCGATCCTGAGGTCACCAAACCGGATCCCCTCAACACCATGACTGCACCTAGAAATTCTGTCCATAAAAATTATGAACACTACTGCTACTTCTACTACTACTACTACTACTACTGCTACTACTACAACTACTACTGCTACTACTACGACTTCTACTGCTCCTACTACTACTACTACTACTGCTACTACTACTACTACTACTACTACTACTGCTACTACTACTGCCACTACTACGACTACTACTACTACTGCTCCTACTACTACTACTACTGCTACTACTACTACTACTACTACTGCTACTTCTACTGCTACTACTACAACTACTGCTACTACTGCTCCTCCTCCTACTAGTACTACTACTACTGCTACTACTACTACTGCTACTACTACTGCTACTACTACAACTACTACTGCTCCTACTACTACTGCTACTACAACTACTGCTCCTACTACTACTACTACGACCACTACTACTACTACTACGACTACTACTGCTCCTCCTACTACTGCTACTACTGCTCCTACCACTACTGCTACTACTACAACTACTGCTACTACTGCTCCTACTACTACTACTAATACTACTGCTACTTCTACTACTACTGACCCTAAACGTCAGAATCTGATGTCAGCTTTTCAGCCATGTCTCTGGGTCAGGCCGGGCTCCCCATGGCTGGTATATCCAGCACGGCGGCACTCCTGGTGCTAAAGTTCTCCAGAACCATTTAGGGGGAGATTTGGATTAAATAAAGGCCCTTCCCCTGAGATATCCATCTTAATACCTCTGTGGCACAGTGGTACCTGCAAGTAAAATCCACCACGGCGGCCATAGAGACTCCGCTCGCCAATATTCTCCACGTCCTTTTACGCTTGCTGCTTGAGTGTAGCAGCTCATTAACTTTGCAAAAACGTTGCTGTAAGTTGGGTCACTTCAGCGCTTCCCCGAGGTGTCCCCTGCGCCACTTGATCTGTGTGTCATCAAAATGTCCCCGCGTCGCTCATCAGGCAGGAAAACAGCTTGGGTCGGCAGCTTTCCAGTGGAGCATGATGGCTGGAACGGTCACACACCTTTACTGATGGTGAAAGTTGCCTTTAGCCTCAGTGACCCAGCGTAATCCCCACATTTGACCCCATATAGAGGCTCTGTCATGTTTCCGCCATGCTTCTGCATAAATTAATCTAGTCTTGGCAGTAAACGATGGTATGTTATCTATCTCAGCCTTTTGTCATCATGTTTTCTAGCTCTGTGGTGGGATCAGGCGCCTCCCTCTTTCCTACTCAGCGTTCAGGCCGGAGCTTAACAAGCTAATAAGAAGCCCCTGTGCCTGTCTTTGCTGTAGCTGTCCACTTTTGACGTTGCTGAAGAGCCAAAAAATAGTTATTAAAGGGAATAAGTGCTGTTTATGACACTGTATTTGGAAAATAAAGATCACTTAGGTTGGAAAGACGTTTTCCACCCCACTGAGTTTAGCCTTGAACAGAGAGCTTTGCCTCAGTGTGATTAGCTTATGCCTCTGATTGTGTGTTTCTAAATTCATTAATTAGAAGGACATAAGAGAGACAGCTAAGGAATGCTTGGTTGTGAGTTTATTTTAGAGGAAGTTGACATCTAACAGTTGAGCTGAACATGACCACATCTCTATTATTGTGTATGAATGAAAAAACTGAAATGATGCTACTATGCAGTATCAACTTTCGTTGTGTACATTTAGCTCTGACACCTGAAACCCAAACAAATGTACAGCCCATATGCCACTGAGAAACATTAGAAAAGTGTTCATATTTAGCAACCAAGTGTGGTCTTCCTGAATAGCTTCCATTAACCTGCTGCATGTACAGCTTTAGCATTGTGGCGAAGAATATTCAGCACCTGAAATGATTGCCGCATATTTTAGGGGGCAACCTTTTAATGTTTTCTTGGTTTACACCCTTCTGCATTTCAAATAAGAGAGCACTTAGTGAACATGAAGAGAACACAATGAATGATGATGAACATCCGCAGTTATCCAGCAGTCCTTTGTAAGTGTGGATTTGGTGAGTTTGTTGGGTTTAGTTTCCCTTCATTTCTATCAATTCTGAGCTGATTTTTTTTCCCCTGTCAGAACCAGTTGCTAGCATGTTTGGTTAAGGCTCCACTGGAGAATCAGTGTTAGATCTTCCTGTAGCAGTTGTAGTAATGGCTCAAGTCTTACACATGGTACATTAAAGCAAAGGATTCGATCCTGGGCCTCTGCGGCCTACATGTGTAAATCTCCTCGGGGACAGCTGTGAACCCTAAAATGCACCGAAGCGGGTTCTCCGTGTATGAATGTGACTGGCTTTTTTCCTCCGATGAGCAATGGGCACCTTATGTAACGGGAGCTGACTTCCCTTGCTGCCGCTTCAGAACAGATTTGATTCTTGTCTTACATCAGGTGTGATTTTTATCTTGTGTATTTGTCCCTCTGCCGATGGCCACCAGAGGAGGTGGTGCATTGTTAATTATGAGGAGGCACCATCATATTAATAACAGACTGAACATGACACACTCTGCATCACACACAAGCTGCTATTAAGATCATACGGTCGATCTACATTATGTAATTTAATGCCTGCCTGAACATGATTATAAAATGTAATTAATCACAGCATGGTGCAGTATTTCTTTGTTGTACAGGAGCTAACAAATGACTATACATTTGTCATGAATGTGTGTCGTCATGCCCAAAAATAGATCCCTGATGGCCCCTCTGTGACCATGTCTTTTTTCGTTAACAATCGGTTGTTTTATGGGATTCTTTTCTAAATGGCAGATCTATATTTGCACGTGGTGCAGTCATATGCGTTTCCCCAGGACAATTACCAAACCACGACAGCCTATCCCAGCCGTATCTACCATTCTAAATGTATCCATTACCATGCAGATTGGGCCATTATCCTATGCAATGGGACGGCGATTTCCAAGTGAGGTCCTTTCATCAGCGTTTGTTCAGGAATAGACCTGATGCATGGGTTGGAAGGGTATCAGGAGTGCCTGCTTTCATCAGAAAAACAGTCACAGTAAATAGGACTTTCAAGTCACTTAATCATTTCATCGGTGAAGATCAGGTGTGTTTCTCCTAAACTGAGCGGCTAGCTCTCGCACTGCTAAAGCAGGACTAGGATTATTATATTCCATACGGTGTGTTTAGAGGGCGAACGCCAGGGTCCCATATGTCCGCACAACCACAGAGCCAATAAGCAGTGTCAAGTTTGCAAGCACTAACAGGATTAAGCACCAAGACTTTATGTCTTTTACAACTGCTGCCAGCCACGAGCCGGAAAATAATGGGATCAGTTTTGAGCCAGTTCATCACGGAAGAGACCACCTCTCCCTGCGCTAGCGCCCGGGTGAAAGGTCCCTCTGCAGACAGCCATCCGCAGACATGCCTATCAATTGTAAACATGTCCCACCATCGTGGATAACTATGCATAAAAGTGCTAAACGGGGGGAAGATTGATATTTAATGTGTGGTAAGCAATTTCATTAACTAGACAGAAAAGGTGGTAAGTCAATCACCCGTACACCCTTAATGACAGCATTAGCAGAGCACAGATCATAAAGTCTACGCCATTAATTGGAAGTGTCTTCTAATAAGAAGACCTGACTGTCAATCAGCTCCTTAAAAGCTGTCTAAAACTACCCAAAGAACAAGCGGTGGATGACGGAAACCAAAGAATCAACACAGAAGAGAAGAAAGCATGAATAATTTAGTCATTATGGTGTCCAGTTGGTCCTTCCCACCTGGTTTTGACATGATGCTCAGAAGCCAGGGGAGCTCAAAAAGAAACGGAAACATGGACTGGAAGCAGGAGAGGTGCCCAGACACTTTTTACTTATTGTGTCACATGTGTTCATTGTATATATGTGACATCTGTTTCTGAAGATTTCTTTTCTTTTCTTCTGCTAAAATCCTCATGGTTAAAATTATATGAAACTCCAGTTTATGTCTCTTCAGTACAGTTTTGAAAATCTAGAAGGGGTTATCATAATTTACACTTAATATTGTTTTACTATTATTGTCTTTTTTCTCCCAATTTGATATGAAGTCTCATTCAAAACAGGAAGCACAAGTATAAGGAGTGACCGAGGTTTATATTTATTTTATTTTATTTAGGAAAATGGATGCACAGGCAGCTGGAATGGACATCAGAGATTATTTTGTTTTGGTCAGAGTATCTGTCAGCTTTATTTAGCTCTCCACAGGTGAATGTGGAGAAATCATTCCCAGGGAAATACTGATGAGTCCAGGGGGGAAGTAATAAAGTAAACCACCTCCTGAGGAGAGTGCCTTCTTCATTACTCTATTATACATGAAAAGAACCGAAGGCTTCAGAAGCCCTCCTTCAAAGCCTCAGAGCTCCCTCGCACCAGTTTAGCTGGGCACATTTTATTTATAATTGCACTGTCTGTCTATTTTACCTTCTTCTTTTGGAATTGATCATTTTTGCCTTTATTTCTTTGGTTAAAGTTTGGTTTATTTATGCCTCTAAATCAAATAAAGCATGACCAGACCGGGTCAGTTCATTGCAGCACTCCGCTTTGGTAAAAACAGCACAAACCAAATTCAATCAGTTAGTCGCACCCAGCCTCCTGCCTCGGTCCCAACACCCATCAGCCGGACATTGTTTTCCTTGGTCAGTGAGTGTTTTCCTCTTGTTAGTAAGTGTTTTGCTTAATGCCTGTCTATTTGGCTGGTAATTTCTCCTCTTTTTGATTGGCTTGTCAGCTTGGACATAAAAAAAATTATTTTCTTTCCAAAGTCCTGCAATGAGGCTTTTCAAGTGCATTAAAAACAAATGCAAACCAAATATAAGTTGAATAGCTGCTTCTGTCGAAGCGTAGATGGTCTTTTTCTGAGTTTCAGAGCAAATTGTTTTAAAAATGCATGGAACAAAGAACAATGGCACAAAATTGAGCCATGAAATGAAAGCAGATAGCTGCAAACTGAATGCAGCTTGCATGTTGAAATTGCGCCCTAAGAATGATAAATGGGGGGGAGATTATTGCCTCGTTTGTGAATTAAAACTACTTCTGATAGAATTCTGAGGTCTATAACAAATGTAAACTTCAGCTAGTAGGCTTACAGCCTCAAATCATAGAAAATGGCAATTTTGCTAAGCAGAAACCCTATTTTTTACAATATTCATAATTTTAATTTTTACAGCAAACAGATTTAGCAATGGCTATATACATCTTCAAGATGTTCAGGCTTTGCTGTTGCCCAGCAACATTGTGACCATTGTATGACATTTGTGACCACTTCAGAATTGTGAAACACTTCGGATCTTGAAGCTGTTGGAAGCAAATGTATGAAATATTTCAATAATGTCGCACCAGGTCTTCCAGCAGGTATTAGATGCCATTAGAGAGTTGGCGCCTGGAGAATTCACTGTCCAGTGGACAAAGGTTAGTACAAGGACTAAAGAGAACCCCATCAGAGGACGCCCAGTGCAGGACCGAATAGAGGTGGCTCAATCATTGGTCTCCTGAGACTGCAGAGAGGACAATGTGAGACGTACATTTTTGAGAAAGTGAAGAAAGATGCGCTCTGCTGGATTTATTGGTGTACGTGAACTTCCGATGGACAAGAGCGACATTCTATCCCTGTAAGGCAAGGTGCTTGTGCTGCTTTGAAAGATAAAGGAAATACAGAATAAAGAGTTATTGCTGCCCTCTGTAAATGCAGTGGCAATTCTAAAATGCTCACAGCAGGAATGTCGCCACGATAGTGTAGGTTAAGAATAGAAGATCCTAAAATAAAGAAGCAGAAGGTATAGGAAAAAGGTTGTAACTGGCAATCAACATTGAATACACACAAACAAGATTAAATATCCAGCACAAAGTTTAGCTTGGGGGGAAGATGGAGGCGGAGAGGGCAACATCACGAGAAAACAGGAGACAAACATTCACCAGCCAAGCATTAAATCTCTCAAAAGCTCGAGAATCCACCTCGGTGAGGGTCCACAGATGCTGTGCAGAGACAACGGAAGCGACTGATGATGAAAGCTGCAGGAAAAGAGGGGGCATTGCCTTCCAACCAAATGGCAAACTGATAATTTAGTCCCAGCCAGGGCTCCAAAACAGCCGAGAGATATTTAATTACCAACCGGGTATGATGAATCACTAATTTCATTATGATAACAGTCACAACTCACATATCCTAGAGGTAATCACATAATTCAAGGATTACTGAACATGATCATCTGGAGCTGAAGACTTTTCAATACACTCAACATCCCCACAATGTGCCAGAAAAACAGCTTTGTCCAATCACACCAACGGAGTTCGACAGCACTTTAAACCATTGTAACAACAAAACAATAAATAAGTTTGGTGGAATAAAAAAAGACCTTTTAGGTCACCAAAACCCAAAAAATGTGGGTTTAATTGTCTGAGCATGGTTTGGATTTTTGATGGAGTTTATAACGTTCATTTCCCACAAAAACACATATCAGCTTAATAACTGTAATTGTTAACAACACAAACCTTGGAATAATGTTCTTCATAAGAGATGGAATCTTTGTCATTTCTGACTCTTCAGTTCAAGAATCAAAGTTTGTGAATAAAGCTGCTTTTTTTTCAAGTTTATTAATATAAGAGTCGCGTTGCCGTGTGAACTCCCCCATCAAAGCTCATAACCATAAAAGTCAAATTCCTATAGTAACACTATTCCTCCCTAGACCTCAAGGTTGCATGAGACAAATATTCTCCTTCGTTTGTAGCTTTTTCTTTATCACACATCTCAAGGCGGACATTTGAAATGTTGATAAATCAGCTTGCAAAAGTGATGCAAGCCTCTGATACATGTTTAGATTTATGGACTGCCGAAGAGCAGTGAACTTTAAATCACAAACATGGGTAAACTATGTTGTTGCTGCAGGCGAGATGTCAACGCGGCTCACTTGGGGACGCTCTGGCACAAAATTGGAGGTGGTCCAGCTCAGTCATGGATGCTTCATTTGGTAATGGAAATGCCAGTCAACCCAGCTGGGCCAGTCAAAAGTGGGGGAAATCTCCAGAATGCTGAGCAGTGCTAAGACGTAAAGTGAAGCGAGACGAACAAGAACAGCAGCGTTGTAGACCTGCAACAGGTAACTGTCCTTCATAAACCAGGCCGATTGTGACGAGTGACGTTGGCGCGACATCACGGGGGTGAGCGGAGCGCTACCTGTAAGCTTGTTAACGATTTCTGTGAAGGCTTTTCACTTTATTCATCAAATAAAATCCTCCTCTGGCACAGATCCTGTATAATCTCACCCTAGAAAACCTATAATTCAGTTGTGTTTTGCCAAGTACACCAGAACAAAATAATTTTATCCACAGTAGTAGAGAGGGTAAAAATCACAAACAGGTCCGAGCCGGGGTTCATGAAAAAGCAATTTTGGAACTTCATTAAAAACTCAGCCGTTTTAATGGTTTCTGCTGTGTCTGTAGATTAATATTGGTTTAAATTATTGTAGGCCTGCATAGGTTTGATCTCTGCCTTCAATGAACATGGAAACTACAAAAAAAAGACTCCAAAAGAGAGACCGTGAAGAGAATTTGCATATTGCTCATGTAGATTTGTAGATGAGTCATAAATTCTCAGTTGCCAAATAAAAATCCATGTCAAGTCTGATTTATCGTAGTTCATTCTTGCCCAAGTTCGAGTCCTGATTCTCTGGCATTTGTTCCTAGAAATATAGCCTGCCCTAGAAATCACCATCGTCTGAGCCACAATCCTAGCTGAGTGTGGCATTCAGTGACCTTCACTTGCTGAGACTCTTCTGGTGCAGACGGTCCTGTTGATGTCCTCCAGTCTAGGCAGCTGGGTGCCAGTTATCCCCTCCAATGTCTTGATGATGCCGTGCGGACCTTTCCTGTTCCCTTAACATGGCCAGAGATACGTGCTCTGAAACAACACGTGAGGATGGACCCGACAGTCTCCGCTGCCTTGTTGATGGACAAATAAATCCAGTCTCCTGGAGTCCAGGTCATCTCCTGCAGTGCAAAGAAGAGAAATAACCGCTGTTATCTGACAATGAGCGCTTGTACGTAGCACTAGCAACATAAAAGTTCAGGTTGTATGTATTGAATGGGCCCTTTGTGTCCTTGCGGACCTATGCTACGATGTTGCGTCACATATGTTTGCATGGTCTAGCGTGTAAAATCAAACGCATCCAGATTTCACACCAAAGCCGCGGTGTTTTGCCGCCCTGCTTACGAATGCCGCCCGTGCAAATTGGAAAAAATGTTGCATCTCAGCTCAACATGTGGTTCGCGGGCTGCCGAGTCCCTCGGCAGAACCGAAAGAAAAGTCCTTGTAGACACGCACGCAGCCATGTGATCCTCCTTAAACGTAATTAAATCCACCGGGGGCCGTGATAGATCTCACTGAAGCACCATCTGCTTATGCAGACCTTCTCATGTTATCAGCACATAAAGACCCATGTGTTTCTATGTACTCTTAAAGGTCTTTCATGTCCACAGATGAGACACATTTACAAGGTTACATTCTAATGGGTCCCTTCTCCAGGTCATTGTCTCATTAGATATGTTCCTGCTGCTGCTGTTGGCCATCCAAATTATGCTATCATTGTGTATACAGGACTAGCCTCAATATTGCCCTTATCATTGCGTACGCCGCGATTTCCATCCGAGGCTTTGTTATCAGTGAGACTGGTATCGGCCCATGCCTGTCTTGCTGGGGGAGACAGTAGAAGATTTGCTACTAGGCACACGCTCTGTTAGCGGTGGCCAGCAGAACACACCCCCGGCCTGCCATTAATGATTCCATGAACACAGTAATTGAATGCCTCTCTCATTTCCTGGAAACTGCAATACAAAGCAAAGGCTGGAGTGAGAGGAGATACGGAGAAAAGGGGGATGAGAGGCTGAAAGGCAAAAAAAAAAGGCTTGTGGAAACAAAAGGTGGGAGACAAGAGCGGAGCAGGGGAGCAGGATAAGACACAGGGGGAGGGAAATAAGGAGGGTGATTCAAGTGTGGGGTAGCATGGGCAAAGGATCAGCCTCAAAGGACATCGAGGAAAGAGATTGCATTAGCCCATCATCCCAGTGGACCTGGCCGCACTCTCAGGTTGACGGTTCTGAGAGCTGCCGTCCTTCAGCCTTCTTCTGTGCATGCTGTATTATCCCCTCACCATAAAAGGCATTGAATTCAGCTCTAGAAAATCAAATCTCTCATCTTAAGGAATATTATAGAAGGTGTGCAATAATTCCTGTCATGAACTCCATAAAGGTATGCTATTATCTCCATTTTTGCCACATATCAGCCACGGCGTGCAGCGTTTCAATTTCATGTTAATATCAACCGCAGAGCCACTCTAGTATTGAACAATATTGATTAATATCATTACTATCACATGTCCAGCACAGGCCTTGATTCATGATATGCAATTGCGGTGCAATGAGTTGGTGTCAGTAGAGTGTGTGAAGAGCTGCTTTCACAACAGCCCTGTTATCATTTACAGTTCATGTGGGTTTTTTTTGGTTTTTTTAATTCAAAGTGCTGCAAAAAGCCAAATTATGTTCGTATCTAATAAAGAACCGGCCTCTAATTAGGACCAGCTAATCCTGAGACTTCAGGGAGCCTTTTTCTAAATAACAAAATATCCTTCGGCAATGAGGAGTCCGCTCATTTCAGGTCTAAACTCTAAACAAACATTTGCTTTCACAACATTATTAGAAAAATCAATGATTCATCCAAATTCTGTAATTTGTCGAAGCAAAGTAAAAGAGTTTCGTGGGTCACGTGTGTGTGTGTGTGTGTGTGTGTGTGTGTGTGTGTGTGTGTGTGTGTGTGTTATTGATGCTACATAGTGAGGACCGGAAGTAACATTTTGATTGCAGTTTTGGTGAGGACATTTTGTCCTGTCCTCAAATCGTTAAGAGAGTTTTGTATATGTAATCAAGGTTAGACTCGGTTAAAGCATTAGGGACAGACGTATAATAGTGATTGGAGATTAATAATGGTAAGAATATACGGAATGTATGACATCATTGAAAGTCCTCACAATGATAGGTGTACACGTGTGTGTCAAACTCTCAACCCTTGAGTGATATTTACTTCTAAGCTTGGTATTTTTGCATTTTTCAGTGATTTTTGTACTGTGACCTCATGTGAACTGTGAAAATGTAGCGTGTGTGAACTTGAGTTGTGTTTGGAGAGGATCTGTATTCATCTTGTCTGTGATCCTTTGTTGGGGGCAGCTTCTTTTGAGTTTTTCTGATGGGTCTGTGTTTCGTCTTCTTTTTCTGCCTCAGGAAAAACTTGGAATAATGCCCTCCGAACTCGTTTCTTGTGCTGGAGTCGGGGTTTTGAAGGTTTAAAAAGTGGAGATGAGTGACAAGACCACTGTGTGGAGGTGCAGATCCATTACCATTTTTCAAACTTGCTTTTTCTTCTTTGGCCGCTCCACCATATTTTGGAGAAACCGGAATGGTCTAGATTTCACGTCAAACCTCCAAACTCGTACATGAACATCTCTAAATACTGTGCCCAAATTATATGACAGGCTAACCCTCACTCTAACCCTTAACCCTAACCCAGCCATGGCCTGGTTCATAAATACTCCAGCAAATACTCCCCTATCACGCTGCAGGAGGCAGCCGTTCAGGCTTTAGATCTGAAGGAAGGCCACCTGAGGTAAGCGGGCAGCGTCATTAAAACCCCTCCTGTATGCTTTGAAGAAAGCGATGATGGCAGCTGGGGCCCAAAACGACCTGCTGCTACTGTTTTCACCATCTGGACGTCCCGTCTCACCAGCGCCACCGTGTCAAGCACAGGTTGCTGGCAGAGAGAAGTGCGACATCTTCTCAGCGGGGGTGATAAGACGCATAAGAGCGGGTGTCTGCGCATCATTGATTTTCAACTCTGTTCCAAAGCCACCATGGCAGAGCAGACTCACGGGGATGCAACACACCTAATCCCGCTGTTTCTGCCCTCTCTTCCGGGGATTTGTCAAACACTCCAAGCGTGCTGGCGGCTGACGAAGCTGTTGACGTGGTCAAGCTAACTGAAGCAGGAAGCTGCAAGACAGAACGTAAGGTTTTCAATTAGCGACTCCATCTGTGCAGAAAGCTCCGGGATGCAGGAAAAGTCAATAACTGCAAGGAAGAGAGTGATGTCATCACACCTAAGCAGCAACTTATATTAGCATTACAGAAAGTCATCTCATCCAGCACCAGAAAAGAAGTCCTACAGCTTTGGTCATCAAATTTGTCATGCTTCACAAAGCTTATTTTCGATGGACACTGTCATGATGCAATCATGGAACAATGACGGCCTTTGAAAGTGAACAGATTGATTCCGCATCAGAGCAATACATCACAAGAACCGAGGACAGTGTAAGTGAACAAATAAAAGGTAAACGGGTCAGCAAGCGTGTGTCTGAGTGTGGTGCCACACATCCATTCTCAGGTCTGACTCAGCCACCTGTCAGCAGGATGAGGCAGATGGGACATAAAGCGCTCCGTGCCTTGACAAGGTAGTCCGTCAATGTTAGGGAGAACAGTCGCAGGGGTAATGTTTTGACAAGGCATTAAATGTCTCCTTCACAGACGTCCTGTATGACACACCATTAGATTGATGGACTCATACAGATGGTTGTATAATGGACGCCTATGGGACTGGTGAACGTGAATGCCTCTGCTAATGTCATGTGCACATTTGTGCCACTCGGCTAATGATTAGCCAATAGATGTTTAGCTCCAGATCTGCCAATACCTACTCTCAGTTACATGCATTGTGTCATTTAAGATGTGTTGATTGCTTAAAAAATTACGATATAGGCCCCATTTAGCATTGTTAGCGGGTATTAAAGTGTGTCTTTAGCATTATTGCTCCAATGTCATCCAATTACTTTACAGAAGTTTAAAATATGGTGTTTTATGCGTTTTCCACTGTGTTTTGTTGCCTTTGAGCTGCAGTGGAAAGTGGAAGGTGTACCAATTCTTATTGCTTCTAACCCATTCCACACCTCCGGACAGATGTCGGCTGCAATACAGCTCAACAAATTGAATCTGCCAGTCACCTGGAGCAGCACACTTATCTAATCTGACCTGTTACACAGGACTATGCTCTGTTGCCTTTGCATAACACCTCCGTTGTGCATGCAACCTCAGCCCCCAGGGTAATGTTGAGGTATTGTCATTTCACTTATTGTAAACCAGATCTTCTTCAATGCTGTCCTTTTCCATGAGCAGCCCTCTCTAGGGTCCTGACTCTAAAACTCCCATTACTCATATAATCACAAATGCTTACTGTGTAAACGCACTCACAACCAATAACATCAAATGAGGTTTAAAAAAAAGCAAAAAAGAAGAGAGAAAATACATCGAGTCACTCGAGTCAGAATTCATCTTGCGAGGGACTATTGCGTTTCTGCTTGAGTCAGCAAGCCAGATGTAAATGTTGCTGTGAGAATTAATGGAAGTATTGGCTCACGACATTTGGTGATACATTACTGTGGCCCCGAGCAACCGGCTTCTATCAGGTTGTTTTTCAATTGCTCAGGTAGCAGGAAGGTGCTTTCTTTTCTTTTTTTTTCCCTTTTAATTAGATACCAGAGAAGCAAATAATGAGTTAGATAAACTTTAGTTTCTGCAGTGATCTATTTTCCAGGAACATGTTGTAAAATAACTAAATGAGCATTGTTGCATAATGAGCTATTGCCCAACAGTCAATTTAGGGTTGAATGCAGGTCTGATCTTCTGCTACACTAGAGTTTTTGTTTTTCTGGGGGAAAAAAAACAAAAAACATCATCATGTTACACAGTATAACTGAATTCAACAAAGGCAGAATAACTTGATATATAGTAAAGGTTTATACTTTAAAAATCATGGTAACTAAAGAAACTTAACTGTTTCATTGCCTCAAATGAATATTTAACTTCTTCAGCTTTAAGTGACGTGACATTTTACTAATGTTTTCTTTTTAACAATCCAGGGTGAGTGAAAAGGTTCTGACCAAAAAGAATATTTATGATTATTTTGAGAAAACTAATGACATTTGCTGCAGAATATGAATGCATTAGCCTCTATTTTGCATCATCACAGTACTTTTGCTCTGTTATCTTCACCTTACTCAGTATAAAACCTATTCTTCTTTATTCTGCTTATGAGGGTCCCACTTGGAAAAACAAGTGAGATGTCACTGACTTGAAAACAGGGTGAGGAGCTCTGAGACATCATCAGATGGGAGCCGCTGCTCTTTCTCAGCTGGTCAGGATGCCTTATAGATGGATACTTGGAAAAAACCCAAGGGCAGACCCCGAACACGGTGGATGAATCATATCTTTGACACCCAGGGCGGGATGAGAAGAAGACTAGATGAAGAGAGTTCACAGCTGGATGTGACGTAAATCTGACCCAGGAGGGAAAAAATCCACCTGTTCTATCAGCAATTTAGGAATAATGTCCAACCAGCTGTCCAATCATAACCATCATAATGACTGCATGATTTGTTTTATGTTTTTTATTAACCTATTGTGGTGTAAACACTGATAACTTACAAGAAATATTTCTCTTTGGCTGATTTTCAGACTAAACTGTTGTAAAACATATGCCAGGCCAGCATAACACTGTTGATTGATGGGAAATACTTGATGTCCTATAACTGCAATCCCAACAGTTAAAATATAAGAGTGTCACTGTCTCCTCGTCTGCTCTTGTGCTGAGGTGGAGAATTCCACTCACTCTGCTACGCCCCTTTTCCACACCCATCTGATTTGGCTTCACCATTTTCAACTGTTGCTTCTGCCTAGGCTGTATTTAAGCCACGGCCCTGCAGTTCTGTTTTCACTCCATGCCTGACTCTCCAGCACTTTGTTTGATTGGACTTACTGGTTTTGACCCTGCCTGCCTTGGACTTTTCCTCTACACCTCTGCCCTGGTAAATATGACAACCTTCTGTCCGATTAAGAGTTTTGCCGTGTGTTTATTCGGACCGTTGCCTGCCTGTGGCTGTGGGCTGTTTTCCGCATTCCACGGAGGCCCGTGATTACTTCTGTGCTGTTACCTTCAAGTATTCAATAAAGCCATTCCTTAAAACTGTCCGGAAGTGCCGTGTTGCGAGTGGATCCCACCACACCCGTGTCAAAGAGTCTTTGTAAATGTCAGCACTGGTAACATCCACAGCTAAAATGGCCCTGAACAACTGTCATTACTGGATTCGCAACACTCTTGTATTAAGGGGAAGTTTATTATCTGGCTGAATTGGGGAGGGATTAAATCTTAAGACAACAGTTCATTTCTCAACAAAAGGAGAATTCTCAGCCAGGTGGCAGAATCTTTTTTTTTTTAATCAATTTTCCCAGCGCTCCACATGAGCGCTGTGTAATATTGCATGAGCAATTTTTGGATTACGTGTGTCAAGCCTATACACTTGACTAAGGATGCACGGACAAAATGATTTATTCAGTTCAGCACGGTTCTTGCTGAGCACATAGCGACGGACAATGATAAATGAGACGAGAAAGTAAAATTTCACAACTCAAGGTTACACTTTTTACAGTGATGTACAGGGCAATTAAATAAAAAGCAGGACAAGGAAATCATGGAAATGAGATCGGGTTAACCAGGCTGTTATAGTAACAGTAGTAACTCTCCACATGGTTTTGTACAGTTTTGAGAAATGAGTCAAAAGTATTGAAAAAGCTGATGCAAATGAGAAAGGGAATCAGATAAACGTCATCAGATTTGAAGCCACAGGATTTCAGATCACAGCTAACCTCGGCAAAAGTGAATCGCGGCGAAGCATCGAGAGGTCGGCATTGGTTGCTTACCAAAAATGTAAATGGCATTCAAATTGACTGTTTTCCTTCCAATTGCCTCATCTCCCACCTAATCACTGGTTTCAAATTATTTCCCCAACAGAGCAAGCAGCGAAGAATGTAGCAACACAACAGAGCTGAGCTGGTTCAGGAAAACCCGAGCAAAGCGGCACGTCGCACATTGAAGGGGGGGAACTGGGTGGTTATACTTCACACAGGAAATTAAGTTAAAATGACAACATTGTCACATAAAACTGCCACGGCACGGTGAATAACACCAGATGAAGTGATCGTAAACCCCAAATAATGATGCACTCACGCTAACATGACTGACGAAAATCCTTCCCCAGTGCACGTTCACGTTGTGCTGACGGCGTTTATTTGTGGCAGAGGATCTAAGATATTGCCAGTCTGTTCTGCTCTAGGAGGCCGTCTCTGTGAGCTTGGTGTTCCTCACGTGCCTCACCAGCGTGCTTTGCATGGGTGGGTTCATCTAGAAATATACTTTTATTCGTCGCAACTCTCCTGACATCAAAAGGCATTTATATGTGGAAAGAGGTGTGAGCACCTCTTGAGGTGGAACCTCACCAGGTAACACTTCCTGCTGCCATGTGCGCACTTAACGCTATACTGGCTGATGTGAGAGCTCGGTGCCAGATCCCACTGCCTCTTCTCATCCAGCTCTCCCTGAAGCCGCCCCTACTCATCTCAAAGCCTCCTCTGTTACATAAAGAAGTGCATTCAACCTCATTTTTGTCTGCTCCTTCAACCTGCAGCTAAAATGTGCCTTTTGGTAGAGAAAACCAGAGCTGGTGGCGCAGCTTGGTGGACGTGGGCTTGCATCAAACTGACAAAGGCTAGTTTTATAGCTCTGCCAAAATGATCGGAGTGTAAGTGTATTTGGGTGCATTTGGTCAGAGAAAAGCAGTATTGATTCCCCCCGCAGGCTTTAACACAGAGGCTGAAGAGATTTGAGCGTTTGAACCTCCCTGGACTGTTTGCTTATCTCAAGCGTTCTGGTTTTCTGTCTGCACTGAAACCTGCTGATGCTAAACACTGCTGGTAAATGTCTTATTATTGTAACAGGATTCCTCTCAAGGATTTGCCTTGAATTTAGCGTATATTCCTCCACATTTGGATCATTCTTTTCAAGACACACATTTCCTGTTCTGCGACACAAAACTGCTAAGAGGGAGCCGAGGCCTCCCTGGCACTGTGTCCTTTCGTACAGAGGACACAGCTGCAGCTTACACCATTATTATTTTGCTGTTATTCATCACTGCAACATTTGACCTATTGGAAGGGATTTAAGTTCTTTCCTGAGACTTTTTTCAGCACTGCAATGCAATTCTCAGCCACGATTTTGCATCTTGTTTGCAGCATCAGCTGTCAGGTTTGTCCTCGCTTCCCGCATATGTATAATTTTACACCCCCTCCTTCTGTGCGTGTCCGACATAATGCAGCATGCATCGAATCACCAGATTCCCGTACCGCTGTTCCTCTTCCAACTTGACAGAATGACAAACCTTATAGAGCAAGAAAATGCCTGGAGCTGCCAGACGAACAATAAAACAAGCCCAACTGTTTGTTTCTGTGCATAAAGAAAAAAAAAACAGCCAAAAGCCAGAAAGGAAAAAGGGGATTGGGTCAAAGAATTTACTCAGTTATATTTTCCCCCAAACATTTCCTTGTGTTATTCCACTGTTTCTCTTTTTTAAGCAAGCTGGTCCCTTGCAGAAATTTAATCACAGACATGCAGGAAACTCTAATTGGGTTTTATGTGGCTTTAAGTGATTGTGAGTGCTGTCCTTCAGCATATGATGTCCTTGAATTCAGAGGATGTAGGTCTTGCATCACAGACGCACAAATGGTCCTGTAACAAGATGACCAACATGTTCTAATTGGACTAGAACGTTGTCAGGGGCTGCAAAACCAATGTAATCTAAATGGTCTGCTGCTGGAGAGAAGCTGTTTCACGTGTATTTGTGGAAGAAAACAACAGTTTTAAATTCAAACTATGCTTCGATTCCATTGTATGTAGCATGGCGAACACATTAAGAGATCATTAAAGGAGGGAGTTCAGCAGGCAGAAAAGGAAAGGTTAGAAAAGCTTTCAGTAGATGTTATGTTAATGCTCTCTTCATGATCTGACCTGTTCCATTATGTGATGGCTGTATCGATTTTTTGGCCCAGGTTTGCCATAGATCGAGACGGCGAGCATTTTGTGTTGACGGGTTTCGATCGTCCACAGCTGGATGTTTGACCACCTAAAAAGTAGGATTCATCGGAGACGCTCAGCAGTGTGCAAATGAGCTCATGGCCACAATGTTTAATCTCGGTTTCACTTGAAAATTAGGTGAAATCCCAAAGATGATTTGTGACATTCCCAACCCTTTTCAGTATTATTGTAATATATTATAATAGAAACACAGCTATTATTGGATGTTGCCTTTGCTTTTAGGGAAAAAGTGAAGTGAGTGACATCTATTTTTTATTCTTTGTATTTACTGGCAAGTATGCATTTGTGGTGCCAAAAAATGGAAGAAAAACAGAATTCCATGTATGTATGAGTGTATTCTCCACAAATATATGAAAGTTACTGCCAGCCTTTGGTTACACAGACAGCCTGAAAACCATTATCTGCAATGATGGAATGGACTCCCACAGGGACGAAAGATGGACAGTTACACAGATGGCAGGTGATGAGGTTGACCAGGGAACATGGGGGACGGTTATGGTCCCCGGTTCTTACCCTTGGTTATATAGCCAGGCCAGAGCCATTTAAAAAACTCACCGATTATAAAGCTGAGAGATGGAAACACATGAACAAAAGTGGATTTTCAGTGCCTCTGCTGAATATGTTTAAATCTCCAAGATATCCTCTGCTCTTAAATATTGTATGAAATTGACACTTTGGTGTTTTAAACTAAATGCTTTTTTCATAGCATATAATTGGGAAGGTATCAATATTTAATGAAGCAAATCGAGTTTAGGGGTTGAATCTACGTTTGAAAGACTTTAATAAATATATGTGGTAAAAAAAAACAGTGTGCTCTCTGCAGACATGTGGTTGAGTAAAATCTGCACTCTTGTCTGCATTTGTGTTGAACATGATGCTCTTATTTACGGGGTCTTTAGTCCACCAATAAAGAACATATATTCGTAATCTGAGTTTAGTGAAGGAGAGTCAGGGAATAAATAAAGAGCCAATTCTCCAAAGGCAAATTCTTCCGCTTTGGAGCAGCAGGAAGTCCTGTATATTTTCATGATTTCCTGCAGCACTGTATGACTGAAAAAATATGAGCAAAGCTTCTTTCAAAGAAGGTAAACAGCACACGGTGCACCTCCCCCAGAGACAGAAACATGCAGAGAAGAGCTCATGTTTGAAGACCGTCCCTCCCTCATGCAGCAGTCTGCTCACATCCGCAACTCTCCGCTGTTCAAACTGTCCATTTTCACTTGAAAGTACGGTAGCTCTGAGTCATCTCTGTGGCAGGTCATCGTGCCGATTTTGGTCATGCTCCCGGCTCCTCGATATACGCGCGTATGGATGCAAGTACTGTCGATTCAAAACAAGTTTTTGAAACGGAAATTCTGCAGTTTCTGCAGTTCCACAGGTTTAAACCAGAAGAAATGAAAAAGAACACCAGAGGAAAGACCACACTTTTGCTTGCTCAATCAATCAATCAATCAATCAATCTTTATTTATATAGCGTCTTATACAATCAAAATTGTTTCAAGGCGCTTTCCAGAATCCCAGAGCCTGACCCCAGACAAGCAACAGTGGCAAGGAAAAACTCCCCTTTAACAGGAAGAAACCTTGAGCAGGACCAGGCTCATGTAGGGGGACCCTCCTGCTGATGGCCGGCTGGGTAAAGAGAGAGGAGAGGTGGGAGGACAGGTAGAGGATAGGATAGGTAGGAGAGGAGAGGGGTAGAGGAGAGGAGAGGTAGAGTGAAGGGGAGGTAGAGGAGAGGAGAAGGAGGAGGAGGGGAAAGAGGAGAGGAAAGAAGAGGAGAGGGAGAGGAAAAGGAGAAGGAGAAGAGAGGCACAGAGCACAGAAACACAAACAAAAAATATGCACAATCACTTCAACGGGGCCGGCGGTCATTATGCAGCTCCGATGGCAGTGATACCTGCAAATAAATAGAGGGGGGGGGGGGAAGCAGAAAAACTACACAAGAATCAGCATAACTAGTCTGCTTGATGAGGAGAGGAAAGGAGAGGAAAGGAGAGGAAACCATGACCCAGTGGAGTGACAGAGGCCTGTCAGGTGATCATGTTTCCGGACCCCGGCAGCCTTGGCCTATAACAGCATAACTAAGATGTGACCTAACGATTAGACGACCCCCTAAGTATGATAATTTGTCTGTCTATGATAGTAGCTGGAACTACTGAATTAGTAACAGTAAGCTTTTTCAAAGAGGTAGGTTTTGAGTCTGATCTTAAAAGTAGCGATGGAGTCAGCCTCCCGTACCTGGACAGGGAGCTGGTTCCAAAGCAGGGGGGCCTGGTAGCTAAATGCTCGGCCCCCCATTCTACTCCTAGAAACTCTGGGAACCACAAGTAGACCAGCATTCTGAGAGTGGAGCGGTCTATTGGGCTGATAGGGTATCACTAGCTCCTCCAGGTAGGATGGAGCTAGGCCTCTGAGGACCTTGTAGGTCAGAAGAAGGGTTTTAAAAGTTATTCTAAATTTAACGGGCAGCCAATGAAGCGACACCAGTACAGGAGTTATGTGATCTCTTTTGTCAATACCAATCAGGGGGCATCTCATCCCTGAACTCCACAGAAAGTCCAGGCGAGGGTGGTGGTGGTGCAAGCTGCTGATGAAGAGGGAGAGGAGCAGAGAGAAGCTCACATGTTAAAGTCTGCTTTTACTTCTGCTTTTACCAGGTGATGAGACAAGCTCAGGTGAGAGCACCTAAAGTTTCCAATGACATTCAAATTTGGAAGACGCTGATGGGTTTCTTGCTCAGCTACAGGCCTCTCTGTGTAGAGATGCTCTCTCTATGTCTGTGTGGCTTTCCTCAACCATTAAAAGCCTCCAGGTTAGGTTGGTCCACAGTTGCGACTCACCCAAGTTGTAGCTGGTCGGGACGGCCCCTTTACTTGGCCTCCATATTTTGTTATATTTAATATTATGTATTAATATTTTACTTTTTAAGTACTGAGACAATAAAAGTTAATTCTTTGTCTTTTGAAAAGATTGTCTTCTGCCCATTCCCTCAGGAGTCACCACAGCAGATCTCCATCTAACCCTACCATCTGCAACTTCCTGTCCTCTCTCACTACACCCATAAATTTCCTAGCTGGCAGTTCCCACCTCAGCATCCTACAGATATCTTCATTTGACCTCCTCAGTACACGTCTAAACCAGTCTGCCCTCTGATCTAATCTCCATAACCTCTAACATCTAATGTCCCTTTGAGGATTCAATTGTCCAACAAGACTACATCTTTCTCAACAAAAGAATACGAACATAAAAAGGAAAATGGCAAGGCAATGCTGTGTTGAGTTTGATAACACTCACCAGTGCACTTCACAGAGACGACGACATAGTCTCAAGTGATGCCATTAAACACGAGGAAACCCCCATTTTTCACCCCTAAATCACTGACACGCCCTGGTTTGTTGTTGCATGTAGGACTTTTTAACTGCACGCACAGCAACTGTGGCTCTGTCTCGCTTATTAACTTCCCATTGATGACAGCACGTCTGCATTTCCACACGTACAAAAGCTGATTAATCTGGAGTCTGTCAGTTGAATATGTTGCCATTTGAGTCACGGCATGGGGGGGTTGAACTGGTAGCATAAAGACATGACTAAATGACTCATGTATATCTCGGAATGATTTGGCTTTTCCCTGGAGGACTCTCTTGCTGTCAGAGTGCAGGAAAAGCAGCCGAAGACAGGTATGTATTTATTAGACATATATTTTTCAGTAGACATGGCGTCTTAGCGGAGTGTTAGGGGAGCTGACGGCGCTGCATGTTTGCAACCAAGGATTGATGACTGCTTCCTGTAAAGGTAAATAAATAATGGCAGTAATCCCAGAGATGTGATGACCATAACGTGTGGTGCAGCAAAAACGTGTGGTCTGAGACTTCTGATAAAAGTTTAATTTAGCGTGGAAAATTTCTCATTTATTCATATCATCGTTTTTTTCCCCCTCTCCTGAACTCCAGTGTTGCATATTTCAGAAAGACTCTCTTCAGTGACAAAGTTCAGTAGACTATTGTGCTTTTTTCCCCCCTCAACACTTGTTAAAACCTTCCTTACATTTTCAGACGCAAAGAACTGACAGCAGAGAGTGTGTGTGAGTGTGGGTGTGTGTGGTGTGTGTGTGCGGGGGGGTGTTCTTAAGCTAACGGCAGGTAAAATGCACAAAAGGCTTTAAATATCAATAACCAACATCCTCTGTTCTGCACAGCACCAATAAATAAAAAATAGGATGATTTCAGTAAATATGACTTACTGGTTGTTTAACATGCATCACATGATACGCTTGGTGTTACAGGCTTAAGAATTGAATGACAAAGAAGACAAGCAGCTTTCTTATTTTTGAAGGTTTAAAGTTTTTCTGCACGCTGTCCAGTTCACTAATGTGCACATTATATATATATATATATATATATCTTTAACCAGCTATTATGTACACTGCTATTGATATTGTGTACCCAACAATGAAACACTGATCATTTAACATTGTAGCCATTTAGCAGACACTTTCCAAAGGGAACTGCAGCAGGAACAACAAGAGTCGGGCGGCAGAAGGATGGCATACAGATTTGTTAATTTCATACGTAGTGTGTGCTTTACTGATTGTGCCGATAAGATTCACATTCTGCCTCGTTATCATGATGATTTCAAGAGGCAGAATAGAACATCATGGCGCGCCAATGCAAGCTGTCTTGAATGGTTTTGTTCTGGGGTCATGTTGCACATGCCACCTATGTTGTTACGTTTATCTCCAAATAAGGCCTCTACATGCCAGAGCGTATTGATTTCCCATCGCATTATCTGCGAAATTCAGAGTCAAAGCAGTCAGATACAGAAAGCACCTATATCAGTCAGACTAATGTGTGTGTAAATGCACTTCAGCTGTGCAGTTACAGTCGGACTGAGGCAATAACCCGTTGATTTGAGGGACACGTAATCAGAGAGTGAGAGACACCATCAAGTCACCATGCAATTGAGGCCTATTTGAATAAAATACTGCCTTGCTGTCCTGAACTACCTGGTACAGGGCAACTACCAAGTAACAGTACAGAGCAATGGAGTGGGAGTGAAGACGGATATAAATAGGAGAGAAGGGATGGGAGGACATAGATACTCTTAGAAAAGTAGGTGCTCTCAGAAGAGCAGGTGCTCTCAGACCTGTGTCTTCAAGAGGTTTTTGAAGGTAGAAAAGTTTGCCTCTGCTCATAACAAAATACAATCAACTAGTTGTCCTCAGCTATCCTTACACGGTCTGTGTGTCCCCACAGGACTGGTGTAAATATGGGATGTAGCTATTGAGAAAGAAGTGTGAACTGCTAGCTGGGGTGAGTCATAGATGAGTCACCGGATTCTGAACCCTGAAGGATCTGTACACACACCATTTCTAACATGTATGTGTATATGGAAATAAACCTGAAAAATGACCTGAACGTGTTTGTCTTTGTTTGTGACGTTAACCTCACTGGAGCTTTTAACTGGAGAAAATAAAGCCTCCCTGTGTGTCTGTCTCTGTGTGCGTCCTTGTATTTGCTATATATTGAGCACCAAAATACTTATTCTAGAAGCAAATTGAGTGTGACAGTTCTCCCTGCCACTGGCACTACATCACCAACAATACACAAAATAGCATGGTAGCATGAAGATACTTTGGTGGGTGCACAGGACTACATTTCCCATCTAGTAGGTAATAAGAAATAAGGTCACTCAACACTCAGTCAAAAGTTGACATTCACCCTTTATTATTGAAAGTTTTCAGACCACGCTATTTCAAAGTATTTTTCTCTGATGGCTTGTTTCTTCTTTTTAGCACATCATTTTCTTCCTGGTTCGAGGCAGTGAGAACAGACCTGAGTGTAACATCAGGCAGCCTCTTATAGTGACAGGTTCAGTAAGCATACCAGTCATGCAAAAACTGGTGTGTTTTTGGTTTCCAGGAATTTTGTACAGATCCTGAGAACATGGGGTCGTGCAGGTGATGGTCGTGGATGAACAGGACGACATTGGCCTCAGATCTCATTACCGTATCTCTGGGAATTCAAACTGCCATAAATAAAATGCACTTGTGCTCCTTGTCCATCACATCTGCCTGCCCATACCATAACCCCACTCGGGCAACAACGTTGACATCAGCAAACTGCTCACCCACACTACGCCATATGCCCTGTGCAGTAAAAACCAATATTCATCCGTGGAGAGAATACCTTTGCACACACTATCAACTGTGAGCTTTTGACCACTCAAGTTGCTTTGTGCAGAAATTCTATGGTTATCCAAATCGACTGTTGCAGCAGCTGTCTGGTGGCTTTTCTGAGACAATCTTGGAGGTTAGGATGCTGGATGTGGGGTCCTAGGGCTGGTGTGGTTACACGTGGCCTGCAGTTGTGAGGCCAGCTAGATGTAATGCCAAATTCTCTGAAACGCCTTTGGAGACAGAGACAGCTCGTGGTCGAGAAATGAACAGTCAATTCACCGGCAAATGCTCTGGCGGACATCTTCAGTCAGCACGCCAATTACAGGCTCCCTCCAAAACTGCAGCATCTGCGACTGTGCTGTGTGATAGAACTGCACATTTTAAAGTGGCCTTGTGTGGGGGGCAGCTTGAGGCACACCTGTGCAATAATCATGCTGTCTAATCAGCATCTTGAACTTGTGAGTTGGATGGATGCTCTTGGCAAAAGAGAAGTGCCCGCTAAACCAGATTTAGGCAGTTAAACGTCTGAAAGAAAGGGCCTCTTCTGTACACATTAAACGTCTTGGGTCTTTGAGTTCAGCTCGTAAAAACAGAGAGTAAAAACAAGTGTTGCGGTAATTTTGTTCAGTGTACTTCCAGAGTGTCCAGTATGAACGCACATTTAAAGATGGACATTGTCTCATGTTGGACAGCTCACAGCGGTCCACTGAGCTAGATCTGTAAATGCTGTTATCACCGGCGCTGATCACATGACCGCACCTTCAGAACTATTAATGATCCATGAAATACATTTTCAGAACATTTCCCCTTTAATCACATTTTCTCTTTTCACTTCCAAATTTTTGTCAAACTGAATGCCAGTTATGCGATTTAAAAACTCGTGGGAATTTTAATTGCTCAACCCAAGTGATTAAAGAGTGTAACTGTCAGGATGAATTTGTGGGACTCGCAGAAAGAGAACTGCAATGTTGGCATTTTGGTGACAGAAGTATTTGTGGGAGTAAAGACGTTTTGGCAGGATAGCTCCACAGCAACAGTGGAATCCATCCTGTGAGTGATTTAATAATCTCTAATTCATGAAACAGAAGATGCAAATAATCCAGCGTAGCTTGAATACACACATTTTCCCAGAAGATACACCTGCAACACACAATTGTGCGAACTAAAAACATTAAACTGGCACTTGCAAATGCCCTTTTCTCTCCCATGTTCTAATGGGACTGACTGCAGGCTACAGGATTTTTTTTCTACCTGATTATGGGGGTGGGGAAGGTCTCTTCTCTGTAATTTATGTTGTGAATTAATCATTTGGCCTCAAATTACCAGCATTGACTTGTTCCACTCTTAAGGGCATCTTGTTTCACAGCCTTTTAGATGTCATGTAAACGACCTGGTGTTCGTTGGGCATCCCCGGTTTATTTCATGAAAAATACATTTAATTTCATTTAACAAGTTAAATTAGAGGGTTTTTTTTGTGATACTCTATTTAATTACTTAATTATTTATTCAGTCTACATGCAAGAGAGAGTGATTGCATGGTTTTCTAGTGAGGAGGTCATACAGACAAGTGAAAATTATTTAATCAGAAAGCACATTATTTATAAAAACAATGTATTTTTAAAGGTGATTCTTTTAAAGCTGTTGTCTAAGACCTTAGTGATCAGAGACAATCCTTCCCTCCATTGGATCAATACTCTCATGATGTCTGATGGGGGCAATTGCAGCAAGGACCCCCCTGGGAAGCACAGCACTAGGCTCCCTGATGGCCTGACCCACCATTGACCTCAGCGCTAGCCCCCATACCAATTAGTGCCAGCTCTCTCTAGACCCCACTTACAATCCCGACGTCTGCTCACAAATCCAGAGAGCCAAGCTCAGGCCTGGCTGGGAGGCAATCGGTAACCACCAAATGTCCCCAAATCCCAGGCGGGACATTGCATTAGCATTTCATCAATGTGATATTAACCATGCAAATCATTCTTTATCTGTGACACTCACATCTTCTTTCTGTTCCCAACAATGCACTAATTCTCCCAAAGCAGAAAAAGCATCACATGTTACACTCTATTAGTCAGGCGATACATGATGTTCTCCGAGCTCGCCGTTGCCCAGGACACTCGCAGGGGTCGCGCACATCGTTTGCGATGCGATTGATCGTCTGCCTCGTGTCCCTCACAGCTGAGATAGTTTTAGAAAACATTGTTTGGATGCAGTTAAATTTAATTTACCTTGGCATTCAGCAGAAAACATCTACAAGCTCTATTCAGCGAATTGGTTTCTGGTCACTTCTTTCTTTTCTGGACGGGCCTGGCTTCCAGCAGTACAGAGAATAATGGCACTGTTTTTATTTGCTGCCAGTAGCCTCGGAAGCTCTCCCTGCACATCCAGCGTTGACTGACTATAGATATACAGACAAAGATTGATAATGTTCAGAAAGTGGCCTGAATGAGATGCAGCTGGGGTGGGGGGAGATCGTAATATCCTGTCATAAAGGAAGTAGATGTTGGATGCTGCTGATAGCAAAACAAAATTATTTGGAGACATGACGCAACCACATCAATTGTGACCCACAACGAATAAGGGGGAAAATCTGTTGTGCGAGATTAATTAAAAGTATGAATCGAAAGGAAGTATTCTGAAAGGAACAACCCTGGTGTGACTAGAACCTCAGATGAAGTCTCACCTCTGATTGGTCGGATAGAACTGTCATGTGTCACGTCAGGGCCCAGAGGTGTCCTGGAGATGGTCTTCTGGTGTAAAATACAGCAACATATGCAATACATAAAATTTTTTGTCATCGCAGCCGTCCACCTGTTGATTTCCACCTGTCCTTTTTCCACAATCTGCAAAGTGCAGATCTGTTGTATTTTATGCTTCTTGGCTACAGCAAATCAAGCAAAACTGTGGTGGAACGTGTGCTGATAGTTAATGATCTGCTGATTACCTCTTAATTAGAAGGTATTTTGGTGAGTTTTCCTTGATTTGTGTTTTTGACTCTACCAGTTTGAATGCTAATTGTTTTGTCTGTATGAGCACTTTGCTGAAGGTGGTGTCCAACACTGCTTATGTGCCTTGTGTAAAACTGGGATTTCACTCTTTTGCCTTTTTTTTAATTTAACTCAGTCTCACCAAAAGAGAGAAAAAAAATCAAACCTCCACTGAACAGCGTATCTATGTGCTAATAATGCAGCCTAATTGATCATTTTGTGCCAATAAGGCCTTCCGCCAGGGTCTCCCTTCACCTGTTGTTAACAACATCCTCTGAGGGCTTTTCTGTTAAAGTCCTGACAGCCAGGAAGAACATATGGCTGCCTTCATCTGTTAATGCTGCATGAGAGGAGACCCTCGGAGGCAGGTTTGACCCTCTCCAGTAGGCTTCAGATCGCAAATTAAACAGAAATTGTTCCCCCACCTGAAGCCACTGAGCTTTCCTGATGTCTTTACACTTAAGGGCACGTCAGTCCAACATGTAGTCCGACATGTCTGCCTGCCTGTCTAAATGCTTGATAAGTGAAAGAATCAACATTAATTTATGCCAGTCTATATTCTGACGTGATGCTCTTCCTCCTTGAAGTGACCCGCCGTCCTCTTGCATTTGCTGCTGCAAGACAAGGTCTTCGCAGAGGTTGTCGGACAGCTGATGGGCGCCCATGGGCCCTGCAGCTCTAGAGGGGTCTTGTAGCCGTTTGAGGTATGCTGCATGTATGAGGGATGAAACCTTAATGAAAATGATTGCGAGGAACGGTCGTCCTTCATGCAAAGATCGGTTAAAATGCGGTTAAAACACTCCCTCAACCATAGGAGAGCTCATTTAACCAAATGTATTGAAAGCACACTTTAAAACTTTGTATGTTCTAGTGGCTTCAAAGCTAGTGTTAATGGGATTTTTTTTATTTTTTTGCAATGAATTTAGACAAAAAGGGCCACATGCATAGAAATTGGGAATAAAAATACATCGAATTGTGGCTAGCAAAGTAATCACAGGCAAAAAGCAAACTAACTCCTCCAGGAAGGAACCAACACTTCTTATTTCCTTTCTCCACACTCTGAAATCCTGTCAAGTTTCTCGGAGACAGACAGCGGCTGCATTTCACGCTATTCTTTGGACAAATGAGAGTGGTTCTCCATTTTCTACAGAGTGTGGAGGTATCTTGCAGTTAGCTGTGCCAATTTTTTCTTTTTCTTGGACCCTACGTAATGTCCCCATTACCAGATTTTTGCCATATCACAATCTCACTGCCAGTTTTGGGGAAACTGACTAGTGTGTGGGCGCGATTGATTGAATATGATTAATGTTATGCACTGGAGAAATCATTCTTCCTCTGTATATGTGTCATAATAATAATAACAACAAAATAAGGAAGCATGGAATAAGCCTAGTGTGCATGTATAAATAGAAACAAGATGAAATATGTAATATAGATTGTCCTAAAGGGCTATAAAGAGTGGATGGACTCTGCAGGTGGCGTTGGAATCTTACGTTCATGTTTAGAGTGCTTTCACTTGTTACACTTGGACGTCATTGCAGTTCATCACTCTTATTTTAATAAGGGCCTCATTGCTGTTAACCTTACAACTCATCATCCCACTGGTGCTCAGATGATGGAGAGACACCCCAACCGGGATGAAAGGCCTCGGACCTGAAACACATCCTATCAAATCTGGTCAAGGCTTATCTCCCAATTACCTCCTCATTAATCAGAGAAATCATTCATTCCTCCTTCAGTCCTGCTTCAGTCTTTAATAAATGACTACTGACACCACAATAAACCTGACTCACATGTGAATGTGACGAACAGGGTCACAGACAAGAGGTCCCCCTCTGGACATCATATAGTGATTTAACTTAGCCTCTTCTTTAAACTGCACACAGTATAGCTTCTCCAAGTCTATCTATGAAATGACCGAACCTTCTTGACACACAAGACTCATAGATAAAAGTCCAATAGTCCGACTCAGCCTTCCAATCCCTCCAACCGTGCTGCCCTTGCATCCGTGCAACATGCATATATCAATCAATACAGCCTAACAATGTCCAGAGATTCAGCCGGACAAATCCAGACACGCTGCCTGTGGAGCCTCCTGACATTCTCTGTCAGGAATATTGACAGGTGTCCTCCCCTGTCAATAGACTCTACTCCCTCCTCCGCTGAGGATATGGGTTCAAGACCCTCTAAAATGTTCCTTGCAGAGCTTGATTATAGCTGTGCCCCAGTTTTCCCCACAGAGTGAACACAATCAGGGCCAGGTCCTGCTTTCCACAACTCAGGGGGAAAAAGTTGCCATTTCAGTTGTGGATTGGGATTTTGATCAGAGATCCCCCCGCCCCCCCCCCCCCCCCCCCCCAGATCCCACACTGGTTGAAAGAATCAATCTGCCTTGAAGCTTAACCGTGATCATTTGCGTGCCTGTGAAATCAGCCTCCTTCCTGCCATAATGTTTTTATGGTTCTGTTTCTTTCTCTCTCTCTACATGCTGGTCTCTGGTCCTGCAGTGGGTGGCTGATTGCATTGCTTTTTAACCAAATCATCAGGGCCCTCAGCAGAAAGACAGAAATGGACAGACAGGCCATTTGGACAAGCTAGCACTGGTACCTGTATATGGAATGACCAGCATTTTTTATGTCATTTTTTGTTGTCTACATCCTCTTAACCTACCGCAGGCTACATTATATCCCCAAAATTACCATTTCTGTGTACAGTACTCATAAGCGTGAACATATAGATTTGAGATGACAAAGCAAAAGAGGGAATTCCAGATTATGGAAATTTAGCAGGTCGACTGTACACAGATACCCATAAACACCCTTCCAATTGTTTTTCTGCTACACTGCAAAATGGAGATTTTGTGCAAACACTTCACACACACATAGGGATGATTATTAGTACAGTGCACCTTTTGTAATTCAAGGCTTAAATTGTGGTGTGAACACGGTCCCTAAATTTGCAATTATTTTGAAGCACATGTGGATACAGTATTTTTTGATAAGCCCTCCAGAGACCCAGGCTGCACTCATGATGTATTCGTTCCTCAATTGTGATCAGATCAAAGCCTGCATGTGTCACGCAACAACGTGGCCCAAAAGGCAGCTTTGTCACTGTCAGATAAACATCAAACAGGCTGGGGAAGGGAGGAGGTGCAGAACATTTTCTATGTGGAAAATTGAAAAGCTTTTATTAAATGCTCTAACTTGTTAAAGCCCCCCCATGCACCCCCCACCCCCACCCCACCTCCTTCCCCTCCATTTGGCTTCTTTGAAGAAAAATCCCTTCATAAGCACCCTCCACGGTGTTTTGCTTTGTTCTGAGTCTTCTTCCTGAGACTGTTGACATATGTAAAGAGGCTAATGGGTGTAGCAGTCACTGAGGCTGGCAGGCTGCTTTCCTGCTTTGATGTAAACAGTGAAATGTCACCCCAGTCCGTAGCTCCATGAGGCCCCAACACAAATGAGACTGTCATTCCGTATGTGATCGCCGTGTTTTGTGTAAAAAACCTTGCCACTGTCTTATGGCTTTTTCCCATTTCCACCGATTGTTTTGTTTGATTGCTTCTCCCACTTTTCTGCCTCCACAATAAAAATAATGTTCAACGCTCGAGTGCTACAGTAAGAGTTGAGCTGCTTCTTGGGTTTTCACTTTGCAATGTCTTTCATTTCATTTCATTTTTGAGGGGGGAACAATTACCGTTTCACAAAATGCATTTCAGTTTAACACTTAACAATGGAAAAGGTGTGAAGCTCTGCAGAAAAACGAAATGAGGAAGTATTACTCATAACATAAAAATGCAAATAAAATCAAGCCGAAGCCAATCATCAAACGCCACTAAGTTGCGATGTGAAGGTAAAGCCTTATTACCATTTCACACTTCTGTTTGTGCCAACAATATGTTGAAATGAGTTAAGATTCAATTTTACAGGATAGACAGGATCTAATAGTTGGAAAAGTTGTACATGCTGAGTCATTGCTGGAGGATCATGATGTCCAGGTTTTCCATTCTGCTCTTAAAATGTTGCATAGCACACAATCAACTTTATTTGGAGCTTTCATAATATCCTCCTGGTGAATGACTCTGGAAAGTAACTTAACCTAACCTAAGATAACCTAAGCTAACCTAACCTAACCTAATTGCAGCACAGAATATCTTAGTGGCTTGGTTGCATCAACTAGGCAGCATTTGTGGATTGTTTCAGATCCTATCCTGCTCTGAACCGCTCTGCACTGCTGTCACATGGGGTTCCACAGGGCTCAATTTTAGGCTCCGTGCTTTTCTTTTTTATCTGCTGCCCTTGGGTTCCATTCAGAGAAAGTGTATCATCTCTTTTCACTTTTACATTGACAACAGTCAGATTTATGAGCTGCTGAAGAAGAAATATGTTAGATGTGCTCTCTTAAACCACTTCTGTTATGTCTTGAAGACATTAAAGCCTGGATGTGCCTGAACCTTTAAAAATTTAATGAAAAGAAAACAGGAGAGATGGTATTTGGTCCCAGTGGCTCTTGTGGAAAGCACGCTCACACACACACACACACATCTACCCCACATTGACTTTGGCCCTTTGGCACATTATTTGATGCCAATAGTCTCAAAGTTGGGTTTTAAGATGGACAGTGATTTCAAATAGGATCAACAAATTGGTTTCATAGTTAAGTCCAGCTTCTTTCACCTTAGGCAGCTGGCACAGGTGAAGCCCTTTCCTGCACAAAAGCACTTTCAGACAGTAATCCAGGCCTTCATCACATCTTGGCTTGATTACTGTAATGCACTCTACTTTGGAGTCAGCCAGTCCTCCCTCACACATCTCCAGTTAGTACAAAACGCTGCTGCTTGCCTCTTAACTGGAGTACATAAGAGGGAGCGCATCACTCCCATTTTGGAGTCACTCTGCTGGCTCCCTGTGCATTTTAGAGTTAATTTGAATCTCCTTTTGATTGTTTTTAAACATTAAATCGTCTCGCCCCACCCTACCACTCTATGCTCCTGCCTGGTACCTCAGGTCAGCTGATCAGATGCTCCTAGAGGAACTGGGGGGGGGCAAACAAAAGCTCAGAGAGGATAGAGCTTCTTCCAATTACAAACTATAGAACAACCTCCCACTACACATCAGTCAAGCCCCTTCACTCTTTGTTTTTGAACTCACTTTAAAACCCACTTCTATTCCTTGACTTTTAACCCAACATGAGACTCAGCATTTTATTTTATTTTTTGTTTAAATATTGATATTTCAGTTATTTTTTTAGTTTTGTCTTATGTTCGGTTTCTATTTATGTACATTTAGGCCCTTGAGTTGTGGTTGTTTTTAAAGCGCTTTAGATATAACGTTGGCAACAATGACAAAATCCATGTGGCTGCCACTAACAGATATCATTGGTGTCAGGTGTTAAAGTGTGCTGCCTGATGGTCTGATGTGCTAAAGGAAGATTTGATAGGTTAAAAAAAAGCTTTTACCGTGTCGTGTGAAGTTACTCTGCCGTGCAAATCCGAGCATGCGTGAATGTGATTTCTACAGTGTGTAAATACTTCCTGGCTGCAATAGCAGTACACTATGTTGTTTTAGCATGGTTGTCTCCCCATCTCCCTCGGACCGACCGTGATGGTGCCCAAGCGAACCTCAGAAAAGATGATCCACACCCATCAACCGGACAAATTTTTGTCATCCGTCAGCTGTATTGCTGAATCTCCCCCCTCAGGTTTGTCACTGCCACTGATAATCCCTCTACACTTATTTTCACAATTCCCTGAGGTGTGACAACAAACTGTTCTCCATTCTACTACTAATATGCTACTTCTGTCTTCTTCATTCATGCATGAAATTGGCCATTAGATGGTTCTCAGGGACAGATAGAGAGACTTACGAGGCCACGGAGACCTGCGCAGAAACAGAAAAATTCGAATTGCAAGCAAAATAATGCAAATGGATAAATACTAACAATGGTGACCCAGATCGACCTGAGTGAACACATACACACACACAAAGAAGAAAAGAGGGCAACAAACATAATCTGAGTTGTGCTCGGAAGCCCCATAAAATGCCTTCAGATCACAGGGGACACGTTGAGGAGACAAGGGCACATTTCAGTTTCAATTTACTTTGAAACCATCACTTATCCATGTGTGCCGATTACCACGGGTCTCCGCAGCCCCACCGTCCCTCACTCAAATCGCGTTAACGCAATCAAATTTCTGGGCACCGTCCGAGTAACCGCTGGCCAGCCCGCTCAGCTAGCTCATCACGACAGTTGAGAGAATTATCTGTAAGAACTTGGAATCCACATGCTGGGTCAGTCGTCGGCAGCGCCCGCCTGTCTGTCCTCTAAAAGGGATTCTAAAAAGTAGTGCTGCCAAAAACAGATCCGAAAACAAAAGCAAGTCTCGGCATCTTCAAAAGACAGATTAAAATGGCTTTCAAAACATTGCTATCTTATATTCCCATGTCGCCTGAGATCAGGAACATCAAAAGTACAGAGCTTGACAAAAAGGTGGCATTCTGAGCCAAAGGCCCAGCAGGTGAGAGGTGCACGCCACACTCGAGGTGTAAGTTGGTTTGTGTGTTTTCTGCATACGTTGCCAACGTGGAGTGGCTTCATTGTGCTCGGTGGTGCGCATTGCCTCACAGATGATCTGTTAGTTCTGTTAGAGCAGGAAAGAAAGTATCCTTTAAAAAAAGTGTTTTGGCCTCTCTTAACCTGTTGATCACTTACTGGTTTCCATAGAGATTCGTGGAAAAGATGCATATACATTTTACTTTTTCAAATACAGGCACAAAGCAGCAGAAATAAGATTCAAAATACACTCAAGGGCCTAAATGTAACTATATTCCCGATGTAAACCCTCCCTTTGCTTCCCTTTTTAATGCAAATACAATCTTTCCACTCGGGTGTTTCTACTTCCTCTCCCTTGGTTTTATGAAAATGAGACACCACTCCCCGGCACACAATGTTAAAGCAAATATAGAACATAAGTACATTTGAATAAATGAATAATATTCCCCGTTGTGTCTTACAGCATTGTTCATGGAACCATCCGCAACCAGATCTTTCTATCAGGCTGAAATCACGGAGGTCCGCTCCAGATCACGGACGCCCACTTTGGTCCATGAATATGAGGTTAGACGCTCGTTCGTATCTGAAGCTCTGGCTCCTCAGACTGGGCTGGATTTGTGTGTCCAAGCAGAACAATTTCATTCTAACCATGTTTGCTTGTTCTAATGTTCTAATCTGAATTGACATTCAGGATGAATCTGAGCCAAAAGAGGCTCAGAATCATTCTGAATCTGGAAAACGAGAGTTACAATAATGACTTGAATTTGGGTTAAATGTGGTAAAATATTCGTGTCTAGCTTTGGTTCTCATCTCAAGCCGTTAATCAAGTTTAGTGGTAGACAGAACGTTTCCGGTGCCGTTCAACCCCGCCAACTGGTGAAGAGGAGTCTTGCCATCTATTTTGGTTCAAAGTGCAGATTTCTTCTGTTGGTTCAACCCCACACAAACGCAGAAGGTGAGTTTCACACTAACAAGTCCAAATGGAGCCATCATTCAGAAATATGTCGCTAAAACGTATAAGGGGAAAATGAGCAGCAAAGCTGTGAGAGAGAAAACGGGCAGTAAACTTTCTTTGCTACATGTCCTGCTATTCATCCACCTTCGGCTGCTTTTACTTTAATGGGTTCATTAGGGTTGATGTGGAGTTTGTCTATATAAGGGACAGACTCAGCCTTTGGTCCCACACTGCACTGCTGTTACTGTACATGCTTCTATAGATATCAATGACTGACTCCTGCATGGAGTGTGATTGTGGGATATTTTTCAGATCCCCTTTTCTTTAAAAAACATTCTTCAAAACCAACCCATTTACACTTGGGTCTTTTCTGCTTGAGAGCAACCATCAGCACAACTTTCCTCAGCTCACATGGTGGAGTTGTAGCACAGATGCATGAAATATATGCAGTGTTAGGTCATAATGTTTCTTGCAATGTGGCACCTCATAGCAGGAAGGTTGTGATTTCATTTGCAGTGCAGATCTTTGTGTGAGGGGGTCCTCGTATTCTCCTCGTACCTGTGCAGGTTTTCTCCTGTTGCTCCAGTTTCCTAGTTCTGTGTGTGTGTGTGTGTGTGTGTGTGTGTGTGTGTGTGTGTGTGTGTGTGTGTGTGTGTGTGCTACATACTGAGTACATTTTGGAGGACATTTTGAGAAGTGAGGACATTGGTTGGTCTTCACATTTGAGGGGCTTATGGTGGAGGTTAGATTTAGGTTTAAGGGGTTAGTTGGGGTGGTCAGAAAAAGGATCTGGGTCATTCTTTACATCAATAAAAGTTGGAAATCAAAGAGAGAAACACCAAAGTATATGTCGGTTTAATGTGTTGCAGCTGTTTAACTTTATCAATAAAATAAAACCCGGGGCAGAAAAATAAAGCCTCCCACACTCTTGGCAGTTGCACATGTGCTCATTAGATTCAGTGCTTTGAGAGCGCAATAAGAACAGGAGATGTATCAGACGAGCACATTATTAGCGTTATTAACTCAGCCCCTGTCTGAGAGGCTATATATTTAAGGATAATTTAGCAGAGAAAACAACCCGCTTCAAATTAAACAAAGCAGAGTGGTCGTAGACTCCTGTCCCACTGTCCTTATCAAAGCATTATCAGAATTCACTCAAGATTGTGACTGCTCATTAGACACATGTAGGATTAAAATGCAGCTAAAGCTGAGACAATTCTCCAACCTGCATCTGTTGAATTTCAATCACTGCTGGTGTGTTACATCAAGGGCTGTAGATATATTTCACTACTAACTGCGTCTATCACCAATTCTCTTCCCTCAGCCTTGAGGAGAATAAGCAGTAAAACAGGCAATGAGACAACTCATCAATGGAAATATTTAGACGGAATTAATTCAATCTCACCATGGGTATGCCCGTGTTATTAAATCGTTTATAAAAGACATCTTCCTGTTGAGTATGGCACATATGATACCGGTTCCCTCGGTCGATCAAAGGCCACCTTTCATTACAATGCCTCTGTCATCCCTGGATGAGCAATGAGCTCTATTTCATGTGGGGCACTATTTAATATTAATATTTCTTACAAGGTGAATGGACAATCAGGGAAGATAACTGGAAATGAATTATGTAAGCTAACATCATACGTGCTTTATTTCTTTAATAGGTGACGGTACAGTTGGAGGGATCTTTCAGTTTAAGGCCAAGCATCAGACAGTTTTAGTATTTTTATTCAGATGTGGAAAGAAGACCCAAAGAACCATGTGGAATGTTCTCCAGAGTACACGGGTGAGCTCTGGCGCCTGTTTATATTGGTATATTATTAACAGGGGAAACCATGGTGTTATTGTTTATGATAGATACCACAACATCTCTGCACCTAAAATAACTTTATCCATGGGAAATGTCACTACTGCGCAGAGAAAATCAATCCGAAGGTTCCAGAATCCAGATCAACACAACCCAGAAGGCGCCAGTGCGCAAACCCCAAACACTCATCTCCGGGGGGGGTCGTGGTGGAAAAGAAGAACGTATGGGACGGTTGACAGCAACGGGCATGAGCGAGCATTCTTCAAGAGGAGTTTTCTCACTTATTATTAAAACAGCGGTGAAATTAATGAGATGAAATTGAATGGAATAACAAGTTAAATGTCCAATATACCGAATATGCTTCCTATCTTCCTGCTACAGAACATGGAAGGTAAACAGAGAGCGTTGGGTTTTCAGGATGCGCCCTGTCCGTGGGTCTGTGTCAAACATGTCAGGCTCCCGAAATATCCCCACCGACCCACAGTGCTGCCCCTGACACCGATGTGATGCACAGGTGCATCAGCGCAGAGGTTACCTGTTAGAATAGACACCTTTATTTTTAGTCAGGCAGTTTGCTCAGAGGTAATGACATTAAAAAGGATTTTTTTTTTAAATGAAATCAAAAGTCCAATTACAGTTTGTTAAATTCTGGTCTTAGTTTTTCCTTTTTTCTTTAGTACAATTTGTCTAAAATGTTGTTATCCTCAGCTAATTTTTCCCTTTTTGTCAGTTTTTTGTCAGACTGTTATGTTCCTGTTTTTTTTTTTTAAAGATTTTAAAAAACAGCACCTGACCCCCCCTCCTCACGCCCCCGTCCTCCCCTGGCCCTCCTCAGTGTGGGCTCAGCATCAGCGGCTTCCTCTCAGGTTGCCAGTGTAGGCGGCTCGTCTGCCGCTGTGAGTAACCGTGGGAGGCCAGCAGTCAGCGCGCCGCACTCCTGTTGTAGACTTCTTGCCAACAATGGAAGGTGGCTCAGCACAGCACCCACTGTTGTCCAATAAAGGAGGACGTGAGGGGGACAGCCGCGCTCGCTGACGTCGCTGCAGTGTGTGACAGTATTCTGTTTGGCACGCAGACTGACGATCCATCAACTACAGTCGCCTGCATTACATAATCCCCCTTCTGTAACTAAAACTTAAAGGACAAGTCTGCCATCCTTCATAGACTGTATAAGATAGGGGCTGTGCTGGATATTTACTGGTGCATCCCCCACCATCCAAGAATATTGGTTAATGAAGTCCCTTCTTATAATTGAAAAATCATCAAAGTCTCTCCGAAGCGAGACTCCCCGGTCCTCCTAATAGGTCCTGTCCTTTATCAGAATGCAGCACCTGAGCAAGTGCAGCCTGGGGGTGACATTTAGCAACATCTACTGACTGATGAAAAGGCTGCAAAGCCTGAGCATCAGCAGGTTCCTGCATGTTGGGTCCTTAGCAGCACCTCCGTCTGTTTCTCTGGTAATGCAATTTGGCTTTAATTTCCTAATGTCCCTCTAATCACCGTGCCGGGCGCGGGAGAGCTAATAGAGGGGTCACAAGTTGAAGTCCGTCCTGAGGAATGGAATTAATGGGGACCAGAGAATGCAAACTGCATTATAAAACACAGCTGTAGCATTACAGTAAATCCAGCTAATATCTGTTGCGCTAATGATGCTCATTTTCTGAGAAATTAGTGTCATGTTTTCCAGACGTTCCAGCCTATGTGATTGTTTTATAGCAAATGATGGAACGATTGTTTTGGTAACTATTGAACAAGAAATCCAACCTTACATCCAATAGTCTCACGTCTGCTTCATAACAAAACTTTGAGAGTAAAAGTTTGGGATGTGTGCTTATCCCAGATTTAGGATCAGCTGCATAAACCTTGGAACAGCAGAAAGGGCCAAAACATCCTCCGTGAGGGACTGAAAGAAGCAGCTGAGCGACTTAAGTGATGTGTTTTGCTCCCCTCCCTCCAATTCTCTGTCATTAAATGAAGGATTTTTGTAGCCAAACACAAACAGAGAACTGTTTATTGGGAAGCTCTCGGAGCGAAAAACGCCTTGCACTCATGGCATGTTTGCATACTTCGGCATCTTAACGACTCTCTTTGAAGTGTCTGGTTAAAGTAAATTTTTAATTGCTGATGCATTCAGCCATGTTCCTGTGCTTTGGTTTCCTGTGAAGGGGAGTTTTGGTGTATTTTGTAGTTATTTTGAAGCTTGTTTTGAGCTTCAGGCCAAGTATTGTAGTTGTGTCTGTCTGTGCACTTTGGGGTCATTTCTGCTTGTTCTTCTACAGCCGGACTCAGATTATCCATCCATAATTCAGTGCCGGGTTTTGGATTTTAAAAACAAGCTATTTATTGACTTCACCAGCAATGTTGTTCACATAGTCCAAGAGTAAAAGAACTTATCTGTAAATCCAGAAATACAATTCTGAAGTGTTAAAAACCTAATTTAGTGGCATAAATGTTTAATTATACACCACCACTGGGTTTTATCTCATTTTTGAATACAAGCTAAAGTGGTTTGACACACTGAAAACATCCACCAGCTGACGACCAGTATTTAATTGTATGTGTCATACAACATAACAACATAAATGTGTTCATGCCAAATATCTGCTTCATGTCAATGTAAAATTAAATCCAAAGAAAAACCTGTGTCAAGACTTATTAATCCATAATGAAAAACACATCTTTACAGTGTTTTTCATTGGGATGCTAACAGCTGCCAGACAGAATTGAACAAGGCTCAGCTTTTACGGTAGATTTAAATTGCTGTTCTCTTTTTTATTGAATGAACTCAAATGCATATCTATATATAAACTTGTCTTTGATTTGCTTCAAAAGGTTGGACTGATGCAACTGCTTTGAAAATTCGGTGTGTTTCGCGGGCATCAGTGATCTCGGAGCAGCGGCGCTGTTTGCCTGGGATGCAGTTGAAGTGAAAGCAGCCAGAGGTTTTGGAGAGCCCGAGCATTTTGGATTGAAGGTCTCCAGCTGCGCTGAAGTTGTGAACAGCGGGATTCGATTCTATGAGTAAGCAGGACCTCTTATAGACACATGCACTTTGATGCTCTCTGCCGCTTCCTCCTTTGCACCATAATGATCAAGAATAGTTGCTCTTCTCTTCTCTGTATGTCTCTAAATGTCTATGTGTTTTAGCTGTTAAATTGTTCTGGTATTTGTGCAGTTTTTGCATCTAAACATTAGACCTAATGATCCATATCTTCTCCACACTGTCTCTGCATGCTTGTATGACACATACATACTAATGTACTAATGTACACACTAATGGTAGAAACACCCAAACCAAACCCAAGGCCAGAGGGACATAAATCCTACTAACTGATACTGAGACCTGTAAAAAGAAATTGAAACCAAAATGAATGTTGTCGTTCTAACAGGCAGTGATGTGCTGTCAGGGAAGGCAAGTGAGGCAGTGCATCGCCCTGCCACCAGGGGGATAAAAGGCTTAACCATGAGATGGTGAAAAACGAAGAAATAAAATAAGTTTTAACATTTGTCTTTTGGTCTATGCTTTCTATGTGATTTTGGTGTGGTTCTTGTATATTTTGATCATTTTCATGGTCAACATGCAGAACAACGCAGAAATTCTCTGCTTCCTGATCAAAATAACAAGGTAGACGAGAAGAGCGGCAGCCAAAGGTAGTGTGTCCACGGCTGCACACAAAGTGTATTGAGCATGTGCGTGTGAGGCGGCGCGTGCTTGTTGCCACGGGGAAAAGGCAAGCCATGAGACAGCAAGTACCACTGCCTCAAAGAAGGGTGCAATATATTGTTCAAAGGTTCATGACTGATAAAGAAGTAGAAAAAGAAAAACAACAAACAAGTGCTATGCTTCCTGCAAATTGTGATGCTTTTTCTCCCTGGAAATGGAGGATTTGATTTCTCAAATAAGGAATTTACCAAGTCTAGACTTTCAATCAAAGCAAGGAGTCATTAATATTGGGAGACCAACGCTAGAGCTGCCAGCTTTGATTCGAACATGAGTGGTCCAAGGACAGGAAATAACGCGTTTGTTTCAAAAGGATTGGTAAACTCAAACAGACTGGCTTTGTGGCTGTGCCTGCCTTTTATTTTCAATGAGTGACCATGTTTGAACCCAAATGGGATATACTGATCTGAAAAACCTGCCAAGAAGCTTCGAAAAACATGAAAGCTCATTCAACCACATTAAAATTGTTTGGCTCGAAATGGACAACGGAGACTAAATATCAGCATCCACAGTGTCAAGGAAAATTCTGAGATATTAAAAGACCTGATAAACGCCAATTGCTTTTTGGGGAAACAGGAGCTTGCATTTTGTGGTAACGATGAAAGTGCAAGCTCCTCCAGAGAAAGAGAGACTTTTAAAACTCCAAGAAAAATAGAAAAAGCAGGACTTCTACGACAAAGTCAAAGAGCTCTTCATCCACAAGGAAAGGGTAATAGACTTAATTTACAATTAAAGGTAAGATATACTGATATACTTAATTGTGTACTAAATGTGTTGAAATGTTTTATTCTAGCATCATACTGTGTGTTTTTGTGATTTTGATCCGGTGCCATACTGTCATGTTTGTAAATTTGACTACTTGGTCAGTCCCTCCCCAACATCAAACCTTGCTGCACGTCATTGCTAACAGGCGCAGTTATGCTGAGCCTCAGAGCCGTACGTCTGTGAGGTCATTTCATTGGAATAGCGCGGACAAGCGTGGGGAGGAGAATTATTTATCGGCCTGAGTGCAGAGCTGGTGATAGACTCCTTCATCTTGTTGGAACAGTTGCGGGGACAAAACATCAACAAACCTGCTACACGTCACCCCACCAGGTCATGTTGACCGGTGGAGTATGAACGGCGTCCCCATTTGGTACAACATGTGTTTCATGCTAGCGCTCCTTATTATGTTGCTTTTCAGCCCCCTGCCCCCACTACCACCCCATCCCTGTTTTTTCCTGTTACTCAGTTATGAACCAAGGTCAAGGTCGTGCTTGCAGGCTGGAAATCACACGCAGAGGGCTGAGGCTGGTTTTTCTGGTGACGACATGCGGGAATAGTCTGGCTTCCACATCTTCATCATCTGCATGTTGGTCTAACTTTTATAATTAGAGGAACTAAAACATTAAGTGGATTTTTAAGGGTACTGGAGCTGAGCTTTTTTAGTCTCAGTTGATGTGTTCTTTGACCAGTGTCATCACAGAAGAAATAGATAAGGGGAAAAAACAGGTGAAGCAGATTTTTGCATTTAAGTAAAGTAAAAAAAAAATCCCAAATCCTCCCTTTGGTTTCCAATTAAAAATGAACAAACTGAATCTATCTTTTTTTCACAGGGAATCTTCACACTTTCATTCGTGTCATGTCCACAAATGTCCTTAATTTCTCAGAAGAAACTCCCAGCATTACTCTCAAAAGAATAAAGTGCTTTTTGTGCTTTTAGTGGTTCTCGTTATCGCGCCATAGAAGCGTAAAGTCTCTCTCCCTGCTCTTCCAGCAGCAGTCTCCCGCTAATAACCCTCCATGTTATTAATCCAAGTGGCGGCGTCGGTGTCGCCCCGGCCGCTGCGCCTCAGCTAGATGCGGGAACACAATGAGGAATGTTGGTGGAGTCGGGAGAGGGGCTTCATTTATATACATGAGTGCAAGCTCCATTTTCATCTGACTTGGTAATACGCAGTTCAGTATCGGTAATGTCAGCCCCCACCACTGAAAGGTGACTCAGTTAGTCACCAAAATAGTCTCAACAAAAATGAAACAACGTAACCTACATGAGGACTGGAGCCTCTCCTGGCGGGTTACAGCAGATGTCTGAGGCCTGAAGGAGCAACTTTTCAAAATAAAAGCATAATCGTTTGGTTATATTTTATAGGAAAAGAAAAGAGTAGAGCAAAAATCATAAGAATGTTGTTTATAATACTGAAGTGTCTTTATTTTTTAGCATTAAAATGACTACTGGACAGTTAAAGGTATCTATCTACCCTCTATAGGAACATTCATTTCCTTTGGGTGGTCATTATTGATGTGGATGTCTCCCACACCCTGAAGTGTCAAGTGGGTCTCATTTACATTCTAATTTGACTCTAAAGGAAAACTTTGCGCTCATCGTGAGTGACCCCGCAACCCGACCCTGCAGACCACCTTTCAACCACTCATCGATCGTTCACACAAGAGACAAAGCTCAAGGAGAAATCTCACAGACACGAAACACAATGAAACATGAGCAAATATCCCCGGCCAGCTGCAAACACGCTTCAACACATTGGTCGCCGAGCCCAGGCGACGCGCCGCTCGTATATCTTTAGGAATAAGTGAACTGTGAAATCTGCCGGTAAGAAATATGTTGGCTGACAATTGCAGACAAGTTCAAGACCCTGTCTTCCAATTTAGGCAGTTTAATGCCGCTATTAAATCTGAGCAGAATGGGATTTTTTCCACAGGCTGTATGTAGAAACTGGACACAAAAATACTGGCAGATCTCAAGTGAATCACATTTTAAACTGGGATAAAATGGCTTTCTATTACGTAGCTTTAGAGCTGCATACTCAACAAAAAACAGAAATGTCTCATTTTTAAAAAAAGCATTAATACCAGAGTATGAATCTGCAACACCGTCCGTGTAAATGGAAGATGGTGACAGACATTCCCACAGAGATACCCAGTGGGCGACATTACTGTCCAGTTAGTTGATGGATGACATTAAAGGGTATATAAATATGGAACATAAAGGAATAAAATGACAAATCACACATTTTCTGCCTGTAAAATCAAAATCTTTACATTATCCCACATGTTTCTAACGAATGAAGGCGTCCCTCTCTGAGACCAGATAAGACATCTAAACATTTGAATACCAATACATACATGTGATGAGGAAACACACCTACAATCACACACACACACACACCCAGAAATAACCCCACACAGGCAAGGGGAGAACAGGTGAACTCCATAGAGAATTGTTGCTTACACATACAGCATGTGTACAGTCAACTTTTACAAAAGTTCACTGCAAAAACTTTAACAACAAACATGTAACTGAAACAAAGATGTTGTATTTGTAAGATTAGACTACAATTATTACAAAGTCTGAAATGAACCTGCACATAAGTTCTTGTGAGGAAAGGAAACAAAGGGATTAAAAATAAATCAGTGGTCTATATTTATGTCTGAGGAGGTGTCAGAGAATGACTAAAGTTTTGTTTTTCCCTCTGGGCAGAGCAGATCGGATTGCTTTTTAGCCTCTCCTCACTGCAGCCTGCTTGTCTCATTACTTCTCTATGATATGCAGAGCGGAGCGACTCCTAAAACAGAGGAGGCGAGATGACAGGGGGAGTGGATGTTGGTCCAAATCCCTGCTGTGATTTCCTGTTCACTCCGGGCCAGAGCTGCAATCGCAACCAGCAGTTTAGGAGTCAAACATGGGAGGAGACTGTGTTCTTCTCAAGGCACCGAGAGATCAAACCGGGGTCCTGTTATGACTTATCAATTCAGGCAGCCTGAAGTTATACTTTAGCTGGTGCCGAGTCAGCGCTGCGGCGTGGAACGGCTTATCGCAGTCTCCCCACGAGCGTCTGAATCCAAATACCAGTTCGGGGGGGGGTTAGCTCCCACTGCAGACATATTATCCAGAGATGAGCAATAATTTTGGTTTACAGTTTGATTGCCTATCAACCCCTCGTCATGGCACCTCTTTCATTTCTGTTGTGCAAACCTGTTAGGTGCCCACTAAACTTGTCATTCAGAGATATGTCTGGTTTGTCTCCATAAAAGCTGCCCAGGTCAAACAGGAAGCAGGACATTAGTCAATATTGCTTGAGTCCCCGAACCGCAGCGCGGCCTCCCACACAGTCTCCCTTTTTTCAGCCACGCTGGTGGACAGGAAAGCTCTCTTCATGGTGTGAAGTAGCAGAGAGTGGAGGTAGCGGGATCACTTTAGAGTGCTGTCAGCTCACACACAAAACCCGCCCATTAGCCAAATATGTCCAAAGTCTGTGTGTATTTCATATTGTGGGCTACTGATATAAGTTGGTCTAAAAACAAACTAAACTTTACTGTGGGGCGAATGCAGCATTCCTGATGTGATTCCTGAGGTGATGAATGAATTAGTATCCTTGTGGAACGACTAAGTTTATTATAACAGCAACAACCAAGGCTGTTGGATGAAGTTAAGCCAATTCTCTGCCTCATAATCTAGCTGTAGTTGTTCTTTTTTACCGGAGGAATCTGACATCTCAGCATCTGGTCCCCATGATGATGAGTTATCTCATTAATGTTTATGGTTTTGGGGCATGAGGGGAGCTAAATCTGGTCCTCAAGGGCTGTGTTTCAGCTCCAAGTGAAGTGGTATCCCATGTAAAGTTGTCTACCTGGTAGGACAGAAATCCTGGCTGGGCTTGGCGCTGCAGGACTGGATTTGAACACCTCTGGTTTATATTGCGCGGGTGAGTTTTCAATCCCCGCTAGAATAATTGGTTGGTTGTGTGTCTCAATTACAGAGAATATACTGACTGGATGAAATGACCCCTGGGAAAAGGATGAGAGACGAGTGAGGAAAAGGAACGCGAAGCCGAACGAAGACCAAACGTCCCCGATGAAAAGTTAAGTGAGGGGAAATATCCGAGATTATGAGGAGATTTTTCAAGACATCAGTTTCTCCTCTTTCACTCTCAGCTGTTTACTTGCCAAGGCCTTCGACTGATCCCAGCTCCAAGGCGTTAACCCTAAGAACTCTAAACAGTCTCGCCAAAGCTTGCCCACATGGCCCGGGTCACACACATGGCGCCATGCCACGGTGACAGATGGAGAGAGAGAAAGAGAGAGAGACAGAGAGAGCGTCAGGCCTGATTTAGGCAGTGCCACGACTCTTCTGCCGTCTCTTATTTATTTTATTTATTGTCCACGAGGACCGCCTCAGTGGTTACCAGTGGAATTATTGCGTGCTTTATGTCAGATTCGCACTCCATCGCCAGCACAGCCTCTTTATGTTTTACTACATTTTTTCCTCTCTCTCTCTCTCTGTGCTGTTGTCAGTCGAGCGCCATTTGCAGACCCAGCTGGTGCCAAATGCTCCCGTTGAAATTTTAACTCGCCATTAAGACTTGTGAGCACCGGAGTCTGCCCGTCCATTTCTGCTCTCTATCGATTTCAAATGTCCGCTGATCACTTTTAATGTGTTAAATGGCCGTAGATGATGTGGTGTCGGTGAAGTTGATTGAGGCACTTTTAGAGAGTGCTTGTTAATCCACCTAACACGGGAACAGTGCTGACAGTTCTGGGATGGAATCTCGCACGTCTCGATTCTTCCGCTCACAGGAAGCCCATTGAATAAAGAGCTGTGTGAATGATTACTAAACCCTGTCATGGGTGTAAAGGTCCGACTCCTGCATCCAGTCATTAACTGACACAGATGTTTATAGTGATCAGACACAGAAGGAGGAAGTTTTGAACTTGAATTCTCAAGCTTTTTTCCTTCTATTAAAGCTGATTTTGATACACCTTTAAAAGTTCATTTTCCCTTCGACCCAATCCCGCCATCTGCTGATGTAGATGAAAAGACAACGCACCCCTCATTTGCATGAAAACCAAAATGAGCTGCACAAATGGAAACAGCTGCACCTGCTGTTTTTCCCACAAAGTGATAATTTGATCCTTTTACTACAAGCAGAACGGTAGGTATTGTGTGCATCACTTTGTTTTAGCATTGTGATTTTTTTAGGGTTTTTTTGTCCTTTGCCTGACTTTTCAAAAGCATGAAGAGGGAACAAAGCATTTCTTTTTGATATTAGGACTGTGAATCGTGCGGACTCACAACCGAGCCCAGCTCTTCCTATTAAAATTGGTGTTGTGTTGTTGGAAATTGGGTGTGGGGAAAACTACATGCAATCCATAAATGCAGGCAACAATAACAGTGGGGCAATTTACCATCAGGTTGATGGTTACGGAGTAATTGTTTTTCTACCTGAAGGTCGTTCACTGAAGTTCCACTTTTAGTGAGAATCAGAACATCAAAGGAATTCTCAAACCTCTTCAGCGTCATTTGAATTTGTATGATATCATTCTTTCTGCCAAATCATTTAAATTACACAGTGGCGCCTCAAGACCTGTGTCACACACACACACACACACACACACGCACACACACACACACACACACACACATACCTTTAGCATCATGTCTCCCCGCTGCTCTTTGATCTTATAAGAAAGTCAAGGTCTCTCCCTGGGAACACTGAGATTAACCAAAAGGTTAAAGCTACACCTTCTGTGAGCATCATGATTCCGTCAGTGTCACTAACATCCTGGGGAGAGAAAAAAAAGTGCTTGGCTGTGTGTGTGTGTGTGTGTGTGTGTGTGTGTGTGTGTGTGTGTGTGTGTGTGTGTGTGTGTGTGTGTGTGTGTGTGTGTTGCTGTGCAGGAACCTGAAATGCCACAATGAAAAACATCAAAACTGAGGGGGGACCTGCATGAAAACACAGCGTGTATATTCAATAACAACAGCAGGACTTGAGATGTATTTACTCGCTCAAGGGTGTCGTCGTCGTCTCAAGAGAACGCTAATCTTATCCACTGTTTTCTGTATCCAGTCTGGTAATCTTGACATCTGCAGGGCTACTGTCACTTGATGTGTGTCTGCCTGGCCTGGGCTGATCAACTTCATGTTGGCCGTATCTATTCGGAGTGAACTGACGGAAGCAAAACCCCAAATAAAAAACACGTGGACACATGCTGGAATTGGAGATTAGATACAACAGCTGCTGAGTGGACTCCAGCTGAAAGCTGGGAAATTAGAGCAAGCCAATGATGGATGGTATTGATGCTGGGAAGGAACATTCATACCTCACTCTGTCTTTGCTGGATAGTGTTCTCTCCCCACGAAATCAGTTTATTTTTCCTTGTTTTCATTTTTTTTTGTTTTATCTCCAGTCTGGTTCTCTTGTCAGAGAAAGAGCATTTTCGCCGCCAGTTAACACAACCTTATCATCAAAATAATCAAACCCCCTGGAGGCCATTGAAGGGCTGGGATAGGGACCATCTTGCCACGCTGCACCGAAGGAGGTTGGTGAATGAGCAATAATAAAGGAATCACCAAAAGAGGGAAAGTGGTAAGTCAGCATGTGAGAAGTAATTAAGCATGTGGAAGGACTCTTCCCAGATGTCATCAGGACGCAATCACGAATGCAAGGCTTGCTCATCGCTCTCACTGGCTACATCTGGAGTCAAATGGCAAGTGAGGGGTCTTCGTTGTGTGGAGGAGACAGACATTTCTCTCTGTGGTTGTTTTTCCCCCTTTGAAGAGCAGGACCGTAAAAGTTTGAGGAGGGAGGCTGACGTTGAAGGCTTTGCTTCGACATCAATGGCCCACTAGAATGGATGGCCTTGAAAGAGCCGAGTTAACAGAAAACAGCCAGGGAGATGCATCACGGGGCATTGGCTAGAGGACATTGTCTGCGTGGTGTGGTATCACAGCACCGTACCGTGATTGGCTCTGTCTGTCCCGTGATTTGTTAACGTCACACCACAGCAGCCTCAAAAACACAATCAGCCTCATAGCAGCATGGGTAATCTTGACAGGAACCTATCAGAGACATCACTGAGCGCCCGGCATTGTAATTTATTAGGACGGCTGTTAGCACAGCGAGCAGAGCAGCTTCGCTCACTCTTCAGTTCAGTCGTGCATCAGGACTCGTAATAGCTGTGTTCATTCATAGCTTGCTTTTTTTGTTGTCTATCGGAGAGAAAATAAATTCAAGGTAGGAAAACAGCTTTATGGGATGCTCAACTGGGAAAAACTAGCGATACCAGGATCCTGATAGGTTCCGGACTGACTGTACTTTAAATGTCAAAGAAAGAAATGCAGCCTTAAAGAAAGGAAGTGGACTGTGTTAAAAGAAAATCTGGCTTAGTGACAGTGAAAGTGTGTTGTAGCGCATTCAGAAGTGTTTCACTGGGGCTGGGTTCACAAGATTGTGCACCTGAAACCATTTTTTATCGAGTGCGTGAATCAGAACATACATTTACATTCCACAGTCCTACCCAGGGGCCAACATTTGATCACCAATGCATCACATATGAGATAAAATGATCGCACCTATGAATCATTTGTGTTGAAGGCCAAATGCATCATTTGTAGGAAACGGAGACACGGAACAAACACCGAAAACCTCTTTTGGTCTCAGTATAGGAAGCTTAGAGGCCTGTGGTTAGGGGAAACAATCGTCCCCTGTTTGGACAAAGGAAAGGAGAAATAAAGGAGAACAAGACATTCACTTGGGAGCGGTGTATGAAGCCAGACCTCAAGGTGTTCCGCAGACCAACCGCTCTTTGACCCCAGGGGCTCATCACAATTTTAAGGCATCCCTGTGTCCTATCTTGCTGTGACCCTCAGGCCAGACTCTGAGGCAACGTCCCCCCTGGACTCGTTAGAATTGGATGTGGTGCTCCTCTCAAACATGCTGGACATGGAAGTGACTTGATCAGCGCGGCCAAATGAGGGGACCAAGCGTTGAAGCCACACCTCCCTACCTTGACTGCGCCTTGATGGCAGGAGGAGCATCTCAGAGTCAAGAGTTGACGGCGCAATCTCACAAATGATTATCCTCTATTTTAAAGCTTTAACAAAGAGCATTTTCCTCCCTCTGAAGGTTAATGCCGTGGGTCGTCCCATTCTCCGCAGAAGAAATTAAACACAGAGGGTTGGTCTTGAAATATCGCAGTGTGTGGCTCCATTACTTATACCCCATAATACATCTTTGTATTCTATTACATCATGATTTCATCCCCGTAAGAAGTCCAGGAATCAAATACAAAGATAACTGTTCCCAAGCAAATTGGTCCCTTTTGTAATAGCTTTTTATTCTGTTTTTCACCCTTTGATTTTCCGTCTTGGCCCAATTGCTGCTCTCTCACCCTCTCTCCCTCTCTCCCTCTCTCTCTCTGTCTCTCTCCCCTTCTCTCTCTCTGAGAGTTTACCGTACCACATCCGTCTCTTCTTGCCTCGGGGATAAAAGTCACCTTCTCCAAATCTCATTGAACAAAAAGTCACACAGAAATAAAAGCTAAACTCTAAATTCCGCCTGCACACAGAGTTCTTCAGAGGCTTGGGCAGAGCAGGGTTGCTTCTTCTTATTTCCTTTGTCAGCAGGGGGGTTGGGGGTGGGGGACTGCTGATGGGGAATGCACGGATGGCAGAGGAAAATATAAGCCAAGGTTGTGAAGAGACAATAAATGCATTATTTTTCTAATTTACAGTGAAGCGCACATATTCAACACTTGGCTGCTTTATAAACTGTCACCTTCAGTAGTTCACTCCACTTCACTTATTGTACATAATTCACTCTCTCACAGGCTGTGCCGCTCCTTTTTGTGCTCTGTAGCTCATCCAAGATAAAGGAGCAGAACAAGCGAATGAGGTCATTCTAAATCATTGATGGAACATGAGAGGCATCCGAAATTTGGATCTGATGGGGGAGGAAAGGTAACAAGCTCCTGGCAGGTACTGCCGAGGAGTCTCAGTTGACAGGGATTTATTTCTGGAGGGCTGAAACTGATCATTTTCCCATCCACCCTGCAGGGTCGGATTTTTTTTTTAAGTTTACATTTTGAGCCACCAGTGATCAAGGGATGAGCTAATGGATCGTAGCGACAACAAATGATCACATGATGATGCAAAGAAAGCACCAAAAGGTGTCTCCTGCGCTCAGTTGAGAAAATTAAATCTCTCACTAGCTCCAGCGATGCTGTGAGGGGCGACGGACTTGACCAGTGCTGCCATGGTAACGCCTGTCTCCGCTGCTGATTGACAGCTGGCACCATTTGAAGGTTGACTCACTCTGAGAGACGAGCGCAGCTCATCCAGGAGAATAATACATGACAGATTGCAACAGGGATGAGTAGGTTTGCCTTTATATTAAAAGAAAAATCTGCAATAAAATGCGGATATTCATATGCAAGTTGTTTATGTTTCCTCACTGGAACTGGACATAAAAGTTAGCCAGAGCTTTAAAGGGCACGCGTGCACAAAATATCAATGACCAGAGGTATGGAGTTATGGAGCGAAAGTTTGAGACTGGGTGGAAAGAATCACAATTCAGACTGGGAAAAGTACTGTTGGTCTGAGGACACCGTGGGAATGTTTATGTGTCTTCAAGCGACAAAAAGAAAATAGATGCAGAGAGAAAAACATTTTCCTTAGCTCAAGGTAAAGCTCTTTTTATCATTGTTATTATTATTATTCAAAAGAAATGTCTTCCATGACTGTATGTAGAGCATTGAAGGTATTTATTAAATACAGTGTGTATGCAGGTAATGTTATGTTTGTATGAACCTTCTGGTCATAAAACTGGCTTTTAATTTCCTAGGTTGCATTGACGCGAAGCAGCATCTGCCTGTTCTAAGATCTTGCCACCTTTCTCTCACTCTCTCTGCCTTTCTGCTCCCACCGTCAACATGGGAAGTGGTGTTTATTGACCCCTGAAAGCCACATGTGTTAACAGCCGCGCAAGCAGCGCCCCGGGCCTGCAGGGATGTGTTCCTGGAAATGTACAAACAGCAGCTACAAAAGTACAGCGTGTCGCCATAAAATCCGAAAGCACAATCTCCTGACTCATTTGGATTTCAAATATTGTTCTACAAACTCCTGGCCTCATAAATATCTGCTGGTGTCGCACAACAAAAGACCCAGCTTCAAATAGTTGCAGACACTGAAGTCAAAGATCTGTAGTGGTGGTAGCATATGCTCCGTGCATGTGTGTGTGTGTCCAGGGGGGGGCTCAGATTCACTGAACCCCATTTTGGGAGAAGTCCATCCCTGTATTCTCAGTTTTATCTGTGCAGCCAGGTGTAGGAAGTGTACTCACTGTGCGGCGGTCAGTCCATAATTGTGGCGTGTTTTGTTTGCTCAGTCAGACTCTGGTTTCCACAGACACTTTATCTGAGCCCGACTGTGGCCGCGGTTCTTGTGTTATTATAGCTCTAACAGATGCTGCCTGTCTGGATGAATGCAAACGGCCTATAAAGTGGGTTTTTGATGTGTCTACATCTGCTGCTGAGTTGTGACGTGTCCATCAGGGGACACATGCTGAAGGGTCCAAACTGGTGAATTCATTTGAATGCGTGTTTCTTCTTCAACATATTTCGTTTGTGGCAAACAGTGTAAATAGAATGGGTCAGTTAGCTGAGTCAGTAAATGATTCGCTTCAAACTACACAGGAACTATAACTTTAAGATAACATAACCAAGACCAAATCAATTTTTTTCAACAGGTTTCCTGGTGCTCCAAATTGATTGTTTTATTATTAACTTTCAATGTATTTTTGATACTTGATGATGAACATGCCTTAATCTGTACCCACTGTGAAAGACCTGGAATATGTACTACATTGTACTTCAAGTCGGACTGATACACGAGTATAAGATTGGAGTTGAGTCGCTTCTGCATATAAGCACAACTGGGAGCCAACTGGCCAATCAGCATGCTCCAGTTTACTGGAAGAGGATGAACACATATCTAAAAGCACAATACTTATGTACTAATCTCTCATTCTAGTAACGCCCAGGAATGCTGTGACCATAAACACCCAAGAAGGGTTACCAATCTTACTCTTTTCCAACATTTTCCTCCTCATAACTGACGTATAGACATAGCACACTGTCTATAGAAAATCAGCTGCAATGCTGGAAACTGCTGACAAATCTAGAAATAGCACAGTTCTGCACAGGTGGGCCTGAAAGTTCTCCCTTTACAATAGAGGCTCCTTTAAGGCACCACGGAGCTATTTATATTTAAGCTGTCGGGTTGGTCACACACTGATGGGAGAGAGTATGCTGCTTAGGTTCCCACACGCTTGCTAACACAAAAGGGATCCGATACCTGCCTCCCGAGGTGGAAAAATGGTGGCGTTTTATTTCTGCAGAGGCTGGAACGTGCGCGCACCCTCTCCTACATAAGCCAGTGCACAGACTCTGCCGTGCTCAGGCTCCTTACACTCAGCGTGCGCATACACAGCTAATGCCAAGATGAATCCATCATTTTGAGCTACAGCGCTGCAAGCAGTGCAAGGAAGAATTGCACGCCCCATCCCTCATCTTCACCTTATTTCCTGTTAAAAATAAACAGACAAATAAATAAGTGGGAGATCTACAACCACTTACAGGGAGGATTATGTAAGTCCGGACTGAAAGCTAGGGACATTCGGCGGAGACTTGATGTCTCATCAACTCCGAGGGCCAATTCAATCTTAATCGTATGGTGTTTGTCATTCCATTACAGCGCATGTGGGGACAACAGGACCATCCCACGAGCATAGACAGAGTGGAGCGAGGTGATTTGACAAACGCTGTTTAATTCAGAGTCCTCATGTTAGCCGGCTGATATAAATTCATGCTTCTGATGTATCATGAGGTGTTGCGATTGGACGGCAATGTGTGGGAGTGCGTCTCCACATGGACAGGATCCTGGTCATGGTTGATAGAGAGAACAAGCCCAGCAGCTAATCTCTTTCACTCCACATTCACCTCTTAAAAGCAGGAAGAACTCAAAGACCAAAAAGGATGCTGAAGGATGCCTACTGCGCCGGCTTCCTGTCGCATCACAAATTTCCCCGTTATGTATATATGCGTTGCGTTGCATATGTGGTTGTTTGAGTGCCTAAATAGAATAATTTATATTGTTATTCTTTCCAGCCTCTTGGTTCTTAGAACCATGTCACCCACCCTACACTGGCATATACGCTACAAAATGAAAGGTAGGTGCTGATAAGTGCTGAATTCAAGGGGATAATTGGTACCTGGCCTTTACCATTCAAGGATAATGTACATCATCAGCATAAATGGAAGGACACAAAAAGTAAGTCATCATATGACTGTGATGGAGTCAGGGGAGATTTCAGAATGATTACCTTGTGGTTCTAAAGACAGAGTCTTAAAATGGCAGTTTTGTGAAGGCACTGAAAATATGTAAACCTTACAGTTGTTTTCAGATCACAAATACAAAAATGCTGAAACGTTCACTAAATCAATCCGTGCAAATGTGCCTTTAAAAGTGGGAACAGAGCTAAAAGGTGGTGATGGCGCATTTGCGCGGCAGCTCTGTGGAGGTTTTTTTTTAATTTTCAATAACCAGTATGAGGTCGAGGAAACATCTTTTGAAGAACTCTCCTAACCTCCGCGGCCCACTCGTTTCCTGACCCCCTCTCCCACCTCTGGAAGAGAGATTTACTGGCAGAAAGGCACCACATCCACATTCAGCAGTTCTATTTATTTCCCCAGTTCACTCCCTCTCGTTGCTCCCCTGATTCCAAGCTCCATGAAATCTACACAACTTTCCAATTAAATGTGAATAAAGGGTATTTTTTCCTGAGGATTTCACGGTGCAAAGGCTGGAATCTCATGGTGAACGGAAATTTGGAAGCAGCAGGATCACCCCAGATACACCAGTTGTGAGATGATTAACAGTGGACCACTTTGATGAAGATGAATGAGAGCAAAAAGCAGCAATTAATTGGGCCTAGCTAATGTTTTGTAGCATTCTGAATATTTCAGACCAGCTGAAAGCCTGACATGCTAACTTCCAGGGCTCAGCAGCGTGGCAACATATTCGACTGGGCAAAGGCGGGTATGAGGATCGTTAGCCAATTATCTTATAATTCTCATGCTCAACAAACATGACAAGAACAGGCCAAATTGATTTTCTTGGGTTTGATGTTGTGTATTCCACAGCCCCAACGCCCACCCCCCCCCCCCCCCCCCCCCTTTCCCCATGAGCAAATCTACCACTGTGCTCGGCGCTCTCCCTTACACTGACGTGTATGCCATGTTGCTACCGCCTTCACATCGCAACAGTCAAACACACCTTGTCAGACACAGGAAAACCATAAATATCAAGCAGAGCCAAAGGCTTCACATTCGCCCACTTCAGCTCATCTGTAAGCAGAACTTTACTGCTCGCACTATTTTTTACGTGTTCTCTTGGTACGCACAATTTTGTCGTGATAAGCGAGATGAGGCAGTGTGCTGTCTGAGTTGTTGGGTTGTGGTCGGAGCTCTTTCCACGCTTATTTTTAACACATTTAAGGCCCATGCTATTTTGAAGAACGACAAACTCCACCTCAGAGGCTATCCTTGGTCTCTAGAGTAGCCTTTATGCTCCATGAAAACCAAAAGCAGATATCTCGCACACGTTCTGAACCATTCCACCTCTCCAGGATTGTCCAGGCATGCTCTGAAGAGGCTGGTGTGAATTTGAGGCTCACACCTCCCTCTACAGATCGATATGCATCAAATAATGTAACATTCATGGCTCTGAAAAGGCAGCACGCCGCCATTCATCCGACACCATTAGGAGCACAATCTCCCTGGAGCTCACAGTAACAAAGGGGGTTTATTTCAGGTGTTCTGCCATAACCTATATTTCAGCAAATGGTATCTTAATCTTACAGGCTTTCAAGTAAAATGACTCTGAATCTTTTCTTTCTCTTTTTAGATAAAAGGCAGACTGTGAACATGCTTTGAGAGTCAAGCTTTAAAGGGATAAGTGAAAATTATAGTTTAAAAAAAATGAAAAGGAGAGCTCTGAAGGCACTGTTAATGTGCTGAGGAAGGTGTCGATAGTTTACATAATGATGCCGTTTTATTCAAAGCAGAGGGGCTTGGAATGAAAATGTCCATGTTTTGAGCTTATGAACATTAAATCTGAGCATGCAAACACACCTCCACTCCACGCGAAATACTCAATATGCATCTACATGTTCAACAGCAGTGCAGAGCGTGGCTGCACCCTCGCTCTAGAAGCACCCTTCGCTCTTGTAGAGGCAAATGAATTTGTTCCACTATCCAACATTACATTTGCAGTGCACATACAACAGATTAGCCTCTGGATTATGTATGGCACATATTTTGACACAAGTCAGCAGCATATGGAGCGTGTGATTGCCTGCAATTCTTTAATCGGACAGGTCTAAATGGACAGTGAGTGAGTGAGTAAGTGAGTGAGTGAGTGAGTGAGTGAGTGAGTGAGTGAGTGAGTGAGTGAGTGAGTGAGTGAGTGAGTGAGTGAGTGAGTGAGTGTTATTACTGCTACCACTGTGACTAGTAGTGGTAATAACAATAACAACACAATAATAGCAATCACAGCACTTGTAAAACCAATCCTAACTTTTGTTGACAGGTCAGCGCTAACATACGTAGTAAACAGGATTAGAATCACGGCATTCCTGCTGACAGGTTCCTCGTGCATATGTTTAATATCGAGATGACAGCAGAGGAAAAACAACATATAGAGATGATTGCTAAGGTACCAAACTGACGCACCCCATCATATCAAAGTAAACTCCCTCAAGATTATTCAAATAAGTGACAGGGCCTTAAAAATAGACAGCAAAGAGCAGTTTGATCAAAAGTGATCTGACTTGTCGCTAAATGTGTGACTGTTGCATCCATCAGGGCAGGAGAGGAGACTGTCAGAGAACATCTCCCATGTGGAAGAGCTAATGGATTTACAGTACTGCCTGACAGAGTTTACAGACCTTACATCATGTTTTTTTCTTTTTTGAAATATGCATTTCTCTCATTTATTTGGAGAGCTGCTGCTTGGAGCGTGAAAGGAGTCAAACGCTGGTTCCACTCCCGTGGCTCTAAATGGTTACAGCTATTTACATTTGATTTGAAACTTTTCTTATGCCATTTCTGAGCACTTCGCTTTGCTGCGGGATAATTCGTCCCAAATCATATTTCGACTCTGCTCCCGAACTTCGTGCATGGGCGACGGAAACCCCAACAGGAATCAAGTAAACACGAACACCAGCTGGAATAAAATTAGCATCCAGATCAGCCTGCACCTAACTCTAGCTTTCATGTGGCTCCTGGTGATCAGTTATGTGGGCAGACCTGTTGTCCATGACCAAGATGGTCCAATTATCTTCTCAGCTTTCAGAGTGCACAAGAGAACAAGAAAACATTCACATATTTTATATGTATGAGCAGCATGGGATCAGATGATTCTACCTAAAGGGTCTGGTCTCTGTGTGTATGTATGTGTGTGTGTGTGTGTGTGTGTGTGTGTGTGTGTGACACTGAAAAGATTGAAAAACATCTTAAAACAAAAAGGAAAACAACCAGTGATGCCCCAATAATCAGCCTGTTTGCAATGTTAAATAATCACTCAGAATCAATGTTTTTAATGCAGCTAATAACCGTCTAATAATATTTTGTTTTTAAAAAAAAAGTCAGAGAAGAGAGAGCAGAAAATACCGTTTCCATTTAACCTTGTGTAGAATAGCTTCACTTACGAGCCCCACTGAGAACCTCAACGCTGAACGAACACCACAGGTTGTTTTTGTCTTTTTTTCCTCAGATTTCTCCCAAACTGCAGCGCTAATGAACCTCCAAACAAACAACCTTGTGAGAGACACTGTACAGCCATGTGTTGTGTTCCTGAGTGGCACTTTATTTTATTTTCAGGAGGGAGGGGGAGGGTCCTGGCACCACATCACGCATTCATTGTATCTAAATCAGAATCTACAGCAATTGGTTGCGACACCACTGTCTCCAATGCAGCCGGATACACTTGAGTAACTTTCACTGATTCTGACGCTGATTTGAATAATAATAATTTCAAAAAAATGCGTGCCAGTAATAGCCGACTTTTTTCCTCAAGAAAATTGACATTATAAGTAGAATAAAAGCTGATATATTCTTTTGTGCCATCCACTGTGTTATACATGATTTATCATTAGCCAGAAACTGCAAGTCTCACTTAAAAGCTTTTTGTCAGGTTGTTGTGATTTAACACTCGAGTTGCTACCCGAGTCGGCTCTGGCTGTGCATCCGTCTGGTCTTTGGCTGACTGGCTCATCATGCGTTCAAAAAAAGATTACACTTATTCACAGGAGGACGCTCACTCTTGTTATTTATATTTTTGCTCTTCGTGGTGCATTTTCATCAAAAGAAAAAAAACCTGCTCTCCTGCAATTAGCCACCATCAGTCAGCGCAGCATGACTTGATGAGACACAATGAGGGCAGATGGAATTCACACACTTGGACTGAGTGTTTTGGACAACAATGTCTCTACACGGTCCGCCTGGGAGCACAGAGATGCTTCTATTATTCAACCCTTAATGCTTCACAGCCATTTTTTCACTTTAAAATTTTAGTAACAGCGGGTTTCTGACTGCAGACACGTCTTGCTGTTGAAGCTGCAGCCAGCTGAACAGAAACAGGCTGTAAGGGTACATAAACCTGCTGGAAAAGCAGCTGTCCAGACCTGACATTCAGCTCCGCCCATTCTCCGCTGGGGCCACTTATTTTACAGTCTGCGGGTGCTTTACGTCATATTGTGACCCCTGAGATTAATCATGTGACCTCTGGGGCTAAACCCTCATTCACTAGCAGCAGCTTTACTATGTGATACCCTAAAGCTGTTGGTCACACCTGGTTTTATTGGAAAAACCTCGTAAACATGGGTCGTTTCCAGGATGACCTCATCTAAGGGGAATGTTGCGGCTCTGCCGGAGCTCCGGCAACCTGAAGGAAATTTAAGTTCCCTTCTTATTTCTCTTATAAATCCATCCAGCCTAATCTACTTTTTAAAGATTAAGGCAGATTTGTAATGACTGTACATGAATACAGGCAGGTCTCAGGAAGGGCCAAGTGCAGTTTATGGGATTCTCTGTTCAATTTTGGTTTGTTTTCTAAAGGAAGAGAAGAGTCAATATGATGGTATCGTAATTTTAAAAGTCAAAGTGTCATGATCTCTTTTTTCTGGTTTGCCTTGTTTGCTGAAGCAGAACTTCATCATTGATTCAGCTGCATTCACTCATCAGCACTGTTAACCCTAATGTTCTCCCTTTATATCCCTTAAGTTCGAGTTTTCATTTCACTGTTTTCATTGTCACGAGCACATCAATATTGGGGTTAATTACTCCAATGTGTCCACGATATGAGGTGAGATCTGAATAACAGGCTCCACCTTTCACCACTGACAGGAAGACACCATTAAAATTAAGGAAAAACATCACAATATTGTTTCTTTAAACATGCCCGTCAATGATAACACATCTTCCTTGTAGTGTCTTCCTGTTTGGTCTCCATCGTTACAGAATATTATTATCTTTATATATGGTATCATTTAACCCCAGGGTTGGTTATATTGACAGCAATCACATAGCCAAATAACAAACAAGGGACATTCTCGAGGTCTTGTTTCATCCACTCCATCCACTTCTGCATTATTGCCCCTGTCTGTTCATGATAAAATAAAGACTCCAATAAAGTGAATTAAAGCTGCACATCTTTCTCTCTGGTTATACCAGTGAGGCTGGTATATTACCCAAGTTTATATGACACTGTCCTTTAAAGCTCTGATAAACAGGAATGCCGGCATACAGCTAATAAACCACGCTGCTCTCCCCAGATACAAGTATTTACAGGCATAAAAACAACACCCTTTAAATCAAACCTGAGAGGGGTGCTTTGACCTGGGATCAGTTCATATGGCTTCATAATAAATTATATATTAAATGCTTGCAAAAGAATTTACCGGATTTCTCCAGCTGTCTCACCTTGTTTTCTCACCTTGCTATAACAATGACAGAAATGTAGTTTTCATCATTTAGATGTGTGCTGAAATGTACACAAGGCTATCTGTGCCTTGTGATGTGATTTCCCACAATAGAACCTGTGCAGAGAAAGGCGCTTTGGGTGAGGGTTTACTTTAATTCATGCTAAAGCCAACCTTCGCTAATTTCAAGATGGATGGCTGAAACAATCTGGAACGCCTGTTTATGTTTGTGTTGTGAATGCACCTTTGCACTGCGGGCAACGCCACAGAGTTAAAACCACTTTACAGCACCGGTGTGTCAAACTGAAGCTCAGCAGGTTCCTGGTTGTTGGCCAGTTTATCTGCACAGCTTCACGTCTCCAGCTGTGCGACTTGGAGGTCCAAATAAACATAATCAAAGCTTTGGGCTAAAGGATCCAGAGACATAGGGGGCTAATTTGGACACTGGCTGCCATCAGCCCTCAAGAAGTGTTATTGTGAAGGTATTTTGTCTAAACTGTCACTAAACCCATCATAAGTCTCCATTTAATCGTGTCTCCAATGGCAATCGATATCTGCCTACCGGATAAGGGCCTGTGCTGCCGTTCACGCTGAGTTTTCTCGCTCCCAGATGGGGTTTAACAACAAGTTCATCAGGCCGTGAATCCCCCCACCCCCACCCCCCCTGTTTTCCCCCCTTGTTACCCTCATTCACACCAAAGTAAGAATCAAAGGAAGAGTAATAAAGAGAGTAAAAGGAGGAAAAAAAGAGACAAAGTCCATTGGAAGCTATTTTAGAGGATTATTCTATTTCAAAGGAGAAGTGTAATCCAGTTAACATTTGGGCATCTCCGCCCTCAGCGGAAAAGAGGTGTTCACAACCAAACGGGTCTGAGTGCTTAATCAGAGGCAACGTTCGGTCTCATTACCACTTAACAGCCTTATTAATGTCCGGCTCTAAAGCCCTTACATGACATCAAACATGTTCCATTAAATTGTGACAGCTTGTAAAAAGTTGGGGGAGCCATTCAAAGCTACGGTGGAGACAATGTGAGATAGAAGCCCACTTATTTTTTTTTTATTTTCCACCTATTTTTAAGCTTCATTTATTAAAGTGGAGCAGCTCGCGGTGATTGAGAAAAGCTTACCACTGAATACTTCCCTTGAGGGGGAGAATTATAGTAAGTGTGCTTCCCACATGATCATTAACCATAAACATCAAAGATTCTTGACCCAATCTTCTCTGGTGTGGCAGAGCTAATACAGCTTAATTAGAATCCTCTTAGGGATCACGAGAGGTGACCTCTGGAATAAACCCGTGACGGGAAAATGCCTCTCAGCTGTCATTTGTGGTCATCTGGAAGTTTGTGCCACTGTTGCTCTGCTTCATCCTTCTCCTCGCAGACGTGTGACAGCGGCAAATATTAGCGTGTGATCGCTTCAACACTTGAAGGGTTTCTTTCCGGTTTGATGCCGATCGCCTGTGCTGGTACAGAGACCATTCCCGCCAAGGAAGCGTGAGGCTGTATCATTAAATCCAATTTGGACTTTGTAACAATAATAATCCATGATGGATTTGGAAGACATTAGCGGGCATTAGGGGAATCAGCTCCAAAACTGCTAACACATTAGCATCAAATGCTCTGAGTGCCAAAATGTTAACATCTGTTAGCTCTTATCTTGTGAGTCTCACACACACTCACAATTATTCCAGTTGTACATTTTCAAACAGAAACCGTGAATATAAACTAAGATAAGGGCGAAACTAATTAGCTCCAGCTAGCATGTCTAGCATTACATGCACTATTCATCCAGCCTTGTTGTCCTTTTAACCACTAATTATTCCCAATCAGGGTCGTGGTTGGTTCTGGGTCCATCCTAGCAGTCAGCAGATAAGGAGCCAAAGTAGACACTTGACAGGTCGCCAGTCAAATAAATAAACCTTTGGAGAATAAATGTATGTAAATTATCCAAGATAATTACGAGTGCACGTCCAAAGGTGATGTTTTAAATGGGTCTTTTAAATAAAATCTGACCAGAGGCATGAAACACACTGCAGATCAAAAAGATTTTAGAGTAAAAAAAAAGAGGAGAGCAGCTCATCACATCACGGTGGGTTTGGGAGTGGTCAACCCAGATCTGACTCCGGTTCCTAGTCCAGATGAAGGAGCCTTGTACTGTATGTTGAGTCCAGTTCAGTTCATTCAGAGCTTACATGGACAAAATCTGCCACTCAAGAGTGCAGAGCCGCAGCGTCTTAACGGAGGTTTGCCATCTGTGATGTGTGTGTGATGCCTCTGTATATATTCATTTGACTTTCATCACAGCTCACCATTGAAGCGCGAATATGTCACTGCAGCTGTGACCTTTAAAAAACCTCCTTTGAAGCCACATTCTGACTATTGCCGTCAGTCCCTGTCTGCACGGCGCAGAGAGGGGAACCGAGCTCTCAGCTGGCTTCTCTTTCATTCGAATTTTATTCAAAATGTATCAGGAATAGTTGGACCAGGGCCCAACTCTCCAAGCTCCCCAGCCTCCCCTACCCCCAAGACACATCAGTAGTAGTTGTGACATTTAAATGTCACACAGGATTAGACACTTAGAGCGCCATCACACCTGGAACGCAGCATAACAGATCCCAACACAGGCCTCGTCTGTCCTTTCTCAGGAGCGATGTACAGTGATTCCCAGAGAGCCAAGGAGGCCACCGAGGTGCTCCTGAGGGTACAGCAGCCAGTGCAAAGCTGTGCCAATGGGCACCTTTCCTCCCGGAGCCCCCCTAACTCATTCTTCTGGCAAACGATTGGGGACGGGATGGATCCTGCCGAGCCAAAACCTCAGTTATCTGGCAGGAGATCACACAGATGGGCCCAACTGAGCCAGCTGAACCCACAGGCAGCTGGGAGTGATGATGCACAGGATGCTTCCTATCAACAGGGCGTACTGTAGAGCAGAAGCTTCACAGGCAGACGCACCAGACAGAGACACAGGAGGAGAGCCCGCGAAGAGAGGGAGCGGCCGAATCAAGAGGAGGGACAACTGTGTGAAGAGCTGATGTGGGAAAACTGGGAAAGATAGAGAAGTGAAGCAGGTTTGTAGGCCAACAATGGGAAAGAAGCGGGAAAAATAACTAGGATTATACAGAGAGAGCTTAGCGGGAGGAGAGGGGAGATAAGCTCTGTGGTGGATAGTAGAGCGTTTTGAGGTGAAGTGAAGGAGATTGACAGAAAAATTAAATAAGTGAGAGCAGAAAAGGGAATCCGTGCAGCCATGGCTGCATTTGGACAACAAAGGCAGGAATGTAATGTCTTTTTCCAAGAACAGTGGAGGGAAAATCAACTGGAGGGGCTTTGTGTGAGGGCGGATTGTTGTTGACGTTTCATTTAATTCACTACTAGGTCATATTATTTGCAGCCCCTCACTTGCACATTACATAATGAAGCTTTAATGAAGCAAGAGCAGGCAGCAAACTGCAAATTAGGAAGCCAGTCTGCCAATTGTTTTCCTGTTTTTTCCTCTTTTACATTCTGTGTTGAACCCATTTGCTTCTGTAAGGAGGCCCCTAATAGTTATTTGTTTCACTGCGTTCCCCCTGCGCTTTCCCAGAGCAGCTGCCACAATATGCGGCAAAAACGTGCTGCGAGGAGTAAAAGGAGACGACAGAATTGACACGTCACTCGTGCTTGCAGCAGCAGAACCGATCATCAGTGCAGTAAAGGGAATGATTATATGTGTTAAGTTGTAACTTCATTTTAGGAGCAGCTTGTCTCAAAGGAGCCTGTTTATTTAGTCATTCGGCTCCTGTTTATCATTCTCTCATGTACATTTCCTGGTATGTAATAATATCTCAGGATGCCACTTATGTATTTTGCCGGTGGGATGCACTACAGTCGTCCGTTGAAGTTGCCGGGGAGGAAATTGCCACACATTCAGGCAGCACATTCAGGTCACAGGTGAAAATTTGTGTTGCCTCATCTATTTTTGTCTGTTTATCTCTGATTTTTTTTTCAGTGTTGCTTACACAACAAAAATGGGTCAAGAAATTCAAGGTAAATCACTGCTTGCTGCAGTAAACACTTTAATCCACTCTTTAATCCACTCTTAAACACTTTACAAGCACAGGATGCCCCCCCCCCCCCCCCCCCCCCCCGTCTAAAATGCATCGCATGCAACTGTAAAGATGAAAAGTTTTGCCTTTAAAGTAAAGTATACTTGGGCAGATATATAGACCTCGCAGTCGTTTTTCCTCTTAAAAGAAGAGACAAAAGGATGAATCAGATTAAACAGAGAACCTGTGCTGTGGTCATTAAGGCAGTGTTGGCTGCGCCGTGACGATGGTATGCATGTAGTCCTCCAAACGAGCAGAAGGATATCACAGCGTAATGGCCCTGCAACGGTCCTCCCCGAATGAGCCACTGTGAAAGCTGTTTTGTCTTTAGAGTGGTCTCCCAAAGATTATGTTTGTTAAGCATTGTTTTCCTGTCACCAGGGCTCCTCTCGGACGACAGCCCCGCTGGTTGATGTTCGTTATCGCCCCCCTTTGTTCCAACTCCTGGAAGAGCCTACAGAACACACAACCTCGTTCTGATGGCTGCTATCTCAATCTGGACTAGAAAAGAGAACCCAACACTGCCTCTAGACTACGTATGGATTTCTGGCTCTTAAAATCCATAAAATTCTAAACATATGAATCTACACTGATGAGTTAATTAGATGAGTAACAGTAGCATCACACGTTTAGATGCAATTGATGCAACACTCTAGCGTGACATTCAGATAAAGACTCTTCTCCAAAAGTCCTTTGAATTTTATTTATAGCGCTTTTTATATTGCTTTTATGTTGCTGCCTTTGTGACCATAAAAGATTAGTCATAAAGTCAATATGGTTTAAAACACAGACTGTTCTCTGATCATTTTAAATTCATTTGGTGTTTTTCTTTTACTGTACCTCAGAGAGCAGATAAAAGGGCTTATTTACCATCTCTGTTTGTGGCAGTTGGACCCTCTGATGTTGCCAAGCGGCTCCTGGAGCTTCTGTAGTTCTGCCAAATTCCCTTTTTTTGATTTTCTTTAGTGTTCTTCCTGCTTGGTGTGAAGCAAGTCAAGGGGTATACGGCTGGCTCCACATCAAGTGCCAATCTGGTAACTTTTGGCAAATTTATGGAGGCTGGTGGCAGGTGGATGGACTATACGGACTCGAGGTCTGAGTCTTAGATGAAGAACAAGAAATATACTGAGTTCGCCATTAAAATCGAAATGACTTCAGATTTTGCACTTGAAATGTGACAGATCTTTTGGGGGGGGGGGCTTTTGCGGGCGGTTTCAATGACAACGGGGGAGCGGCAGATGCAAATAATGCATCAAGCCATTTCATTTCATCACTACTGTAATCTCAGATGAGGTATTACAGTTACTATACCTTTGAACAAGCTAATGCATGACTCTCAGAGAATTCACATCCAAATGTGAGACATTTCATTCAATGTTTTATTCAAATCAAATTATCCTTCATCAGAAATGAAGCTGATTCCTGTCATCACCGCCGACGGCTGACTAATCTACAGCAGAACTGTCATTATGAGGCTGGTCACAAGGCCATATTTGAAGCCCCGAATCTCTGTTTAAAACTCTATTATACAGAGATCAATATATGACAGAACCAAAGAATTTTTCACACTGACTTGACATTTGCTTTGTGGCTGGCGCAGCGCTGCACTGTGACTGCAGAACAGTCGTGAGGCCACAAGGTTATTCAAGCGTTCGTGGGCTCATCTCTCATTTAAATCAAGTCAACTGGACATTCATATTGTCATAATGGCATCTGGGTCAGCACGCAGCTCATTACAACTTTAATGAGTAATGGGCTTAAGACCCAGTATTTATATTAATCAAGACTAAATGTCCCTTTTTAGGACAAAAGAGTTTTTCCACACAATCGCACATTTAACTGACTTGAACAGGAAAATGTAATAAGTTAAAAGTGAAATGAACCAAATTCCTTTGCATTTGAATAGGACCCAGCTGCAAAGTCATGAGATTGGACAGTGAGTGAAATACTGGCTGGGATGTTTTAGGTGTGATCTGGGACCTAAAAGCACAAGAAGATGTTTAAAGCAAAGTAACAGAGCCAATAAAATAAAAAACATAATCACATGTCCTGACATCATCTTTTATTAGACTCATACAAGTTTAACTGTTCATTTATGCACATTTCCCTCTATTATTTAGCAATTTATTTCATAGACTGAACATTCATTTGTCATTTTTAAGTTGTGTTTTTTGTGAACAGGAGAAACGTTTGGTGGATTTGGGATTTCTCCATTGTTACAAGTAGAAAGACAGCAGGGTTCTCAAGGTACAGTGAAGGTAAAACCTGCACAGATCCAACAAAAGCATTAAAACAGAGACAAAGATGCATGAGTTTGTTTCACGCCAATGGCTTAAAAGATGGCAATGCTGTGGTGCAGCGGTTAGCCTCATTAGCTCAAATCCCCAGAGGACCAGGACCTTTTCTGAGGTTGCAGGTTCTCCCAGGGCCCGCGGGCGTTTTTGTGGGTTCTTCCCACAGTCTCAAGACGTGCACAGGAGGGTTAGGAGGATTTGTAACCCCAAGTTGACCTATTGGGGTGAATGTGAATGGCTATTTGTCTTTGTATGTTGGACCTTTGATGAGCCGGGGACTTATCCGGGGCGTACCCCATCTCTCGCAGGAGGATATTGATGCGCTTGAAATCCAAGGTCATAAAAATTACCTTCATGTGCCTCCTCCCAACTCAAATGATGAGACTTTTTCCTGAAGCCTCCACAAAATGAACAACAGTAAGTATCATCCTGATCTATAAAATATGAACACATGCAGGCTTGCTTTTCAAAATAGTCTGTAGTTTAGGGTTAAAGGTCACAGCGTAGAAATCAGAAAAATCTTGTTCACTGAAATGAAGAAAAATGCTGTATTGAGAGATCCGGGAATCCCCAACACAGAAACAGGAAAGTATGGTCAAACTCCTCCATGAAGCCTCAGGAACTGAACAATTCTACGCTTCGAAAGGGCGGCTATGCTAACACTTATCTGATGTAGCCGCCGCTGTTGGACGAGATGGGGAGAGACTGAGCTCACGGGTCATTTTGCAACAGTATGTTCTCAAATACATACGAGAAAATCTAAAACATGAAACCGTTCTATTGCCCAGCTAACACGTTTAAATAGCTGAGACACCACAATGCCTGAATGCATTGAGGACGCCAGCATTCATGGAATTAATTTCTGACAAGTATTTATGCCAAATGAATTCATTAAAATGTGAAATATAAAACAACATTACTCTAAGACGACATTAATTGCAAATGGTGTGAAATTTTAATTTAATAAGGAAATAAGGAACAACAAAGTTTACGACTTCCCCCCGGGGAGAAAATTGATTTAATAAACGTGACTGCACGCTCATTTTCAGCTTTTAACAAACACATGAATTAGAAGAAGTGTTCAATACATCATGCAGACACGCTCTTCCTTTAAGTAGTTTTCATAAAGTGCCATATCCCTTCAGTGAATTCAAAGAAGGGTTGTATATTCAGTAATGGGATTCCATGCAGGCTTGAGTAATGAACTGATTATTTTAAGACTCCGAATGAGCTTGTATGTAAATGTAACCAACATTTGTCTTTATTAGAAACAAAAGTACACTGATTGCATTTTGCGTTATCAATTAAAGTCGGCATGCAGCAGAAAGGATGTCTAATGTATTTGACAATAATGGATCAGCGCATGTGTGTAATGCTGCCATGTGTCATAATAAAAGGAAACAAATTCCTTTAATGCTAAGCTAATTGAGGGTCACTGGGTATTCATCATGTGGCAGATGAGGAGCAGTTATTTGTGCTTGTGAGACTCTCAATGGAGTCTTTGGCAATGCTTCCAAATAAGTTTTGCTTAAGTTGATCACCGCTTGAGAAAAACAACACTGGGATCGAAATGCACAAGAAAATAGATGCAGGTGGGGAGCCAAACCCTGAAGAGCCCGCTGAGTAATGGAACTTTTACAGATTAGATGTCTGAAAGCCACGCCACCTGGTTGACTGATACCTCTGGATGCGATGTTGTCGTGGAGACAGGCCGGGATGGAGGAAGAGGCTGAGCCGGTGACCACTTACAGTCTTAACTTTCAGTGGAGGCGGATCTGTGGAGTGGAGAATTAGCTTTATATGCCTGAAAAAGTGATTTCTTGACTGTCAGGGCAAAAAAGTTTCCATTCATACAGCGAGTGTATCATCTACATGAGGGGGGAGACGCTCACACAGGAATTGCACTTCCATCTCACTGACCACATCACCTCCGTGGGGATGGGGGTGGGGGGGTTGTCTCCTAGTGGAAACCCTCACCAAGGGTCCAAGACGCTTTCTGTCCAAACGCCTAAGCCACCTCGCCTGACTCACGTGGAAATTTCTGGGGGGCTAATCCCAAAGCAGAGCATTTGCGTTATTCCCCTCGATGGTTCATGCAGGAGTGTGACTAATGAAGCACTTCCTGTGGGTAATTCACTGACTCATATCATTTTTCTTTAAAAAAACAAAACAAAGCTTCCTGCTCCTTAGTCCTTCGGTCTAAGCAGGTTTGTCTTGGCTGCAGCAGGTGCAGAGGTAAAATTCATGAATATGCAAACTACGAACGGATGTGACTGTAGACAAGTGAGGGAAAATACTGTATATTAGGTACATAATTCCACCTCTGACCAAATCGTCTAGTGGAAGGAAACGGGACTTCATTTCAACGTAACAATGTAAGGTGATGAGTGAGAACAAAACTTTGCTTCAATCCATAAAAATGTTTTCCACTATTAGTTCAGCTACATCTGCATGTTGTGCCACCCAAAGGAAAAAAACATTTAATAGAAACAGCTCACCGAACACTCCGTAGAAAAATTCCCAGTCCTGTTCCATTACCCTGCACACACCATTTGATGAGTGTTACTAGATTATTGGAAGGCAAGAAGGTGAAGCAGAAGTGCTACAAGCTCACTTTAAATGGAAAGTGAAATTGGCCAGTGATTGTGGTAAAAAAAGCCAAAACAAACAAACAAATGAGAAATCCTACCCCCCTATGTGACAGTGTTAAGGTGTTAAAGAGATCAATGGTTCAGTACATTAATTATGGCTTATTTATGGTTGCCTAGGATACAGTATGGAAAGCAACAGGGGCACAAATCTGGCTCTAATAATTTTCCAACCTGTTGTTAGGACATTAAAGATGGAGGCACAGTTTATAAAGACAAATTTAATGATTGCTCAGATTTCAGATGTAGCTTTCACGCGTTACCTTTGCAGATAATCGGAATGAGTCTTGCTTTAAAGTGCTCCAACCTTATGGATATTTTAGTCATTATGTTATAATCGTTTGAGATGTCACTTTTCCTTAAAAGTCTCTTTTTTTAAAAGATCACAATTGAAAGGACCGCACATCTTTTTTTCATCTCTCCCTGCCTAAAAGCCCCCTCTGAATCCAAACAATCAGATGGCGGCTTATTACAACCTACAAGTTTCCCAAGTAGGACTGATGGGGGTTTAAATAGCGTGGCAGAGTACTAGCGGGGATGCTACTAAATTCACCAAGGATGTAGAACCCAACAACAGGAAAGGTCTGACATTTGCTGAAATGACGTTGGAAAGCGTTTCGCCACTTAGCCTGGTGGGATGTGACAGAACGAGCCAGCATTGTTGCTGAAAGGGGACGATTCGCTGCCTGTCCGTACCGTACTGACCTGAGCCCTGGCACAAATGCAGCAGCTATGTTGTGCTGCTTTCAGAGGCGCTCGGGCAGTTAAGGAGATTTCTCATATCGGAGTAACAGCAATGTTAAAACAGAAAACTGGACTTTATCTCGTTTTCTGAGCGTCCTCCAACATATATTCCTGTGGAATGCAACCCGAGCGTGTGCAGTGGACCAAAGCAGGGACTAACAGATTCAAAACTGGACCGCCACTGAGGGATGTATGGGGGAGGCAAGAGATGTTGATGAGAGCAAAATGATGAGGTATGAGGGAGGAAGGTGGCATCCACGTACAAACAAATACCTCTTTAGAATTCTACACAGCACTCCGCTGCAGCGTGTTTGGTTTCCAGGCAGCACTGCAATATTAATGCACCCATCTACCCAGTACTTCCACCCCCTGAGCGCAGAAATTATGAAGGGGAAGGAGAGAGAACAAGTTTAGGGTGAAGTTAAAAGAAGGCAAACTTATGCTGCATGTAAAAGGCTAATGAAGTTACACTCCACGCAGTTCTGTGGCAAAGGCAAATGAAAATAAAGAGAAATAAAGTCTGTTCATACAGCTTTGGGGGTGAGAATGTGATTACGTGTACAGCCTTTGCTTTGATTTGATTTGGGGGGGTGAACCACAACCGCATTCAATCAATATGCAGTTCGGCAGCTCGCTGAAACCCACCAAAGACTCTGTAATACGGATCAAAAGATTTCAGAAAGAGGACATTAAAATTTACTTCCTCAAGAAAAAGGGGAAGGGGAAGAAAAAAAAACGCTAAAATAATTTAGTCATGAGTTTTCTGCAGTCCCCTAATGTGGGTGGTGGTTTCTGAAATCTCTTCGTTGCATCGTTCCTGCAGAGTACATGTAAAAGCTTTGGTCCTGCCCGGTTCTTCTTCTATCCTTGAGATATTAATGTCCACCAGCTTCACCTGCTGTGGTGTGATGTGTCTTACATCATTGCTCAGCCTTGTGTGGCCCTGATCTTGTGTCCTTCCCACACAGCGGGGTGAAAAATGTACTGGAAGGGTTCAAAGGCAAACAATGAATTTGATACCGCAGGGGGAAAAAAATCTGTCATGCACGGGAAACTTTTTCTGCATCCTTGACAATCACATAAACTATTGAAGCCTTACATCCCAAACAGACAGACGTGTGTGAGTCTTTGGCAGGCTGCTAAAGATGCAATACAATCTCTGCTTCTCTTTGTCTCTGTGTCTAATTAACAGTGAGACGTGCTTGTTTCTGGCAGGCAGTCACACGGAGAGACGTCGGGTCTTCATTCATCATTCCAGTCTTCTCAGTCTCGCACGCCTTCATCGCTTCAGCCCCATGAAAATGTTAAAGATTTAACCTTTTGCAGACAGAATGGTGTTGTGCTTTTTAAGTTAGCACCGTTTCCTGCAGCTTTTCAGAACGCTGACTTTTGCAGGGGACCTCATTTCTTATTCCGGGTAATGGTTTTGGAGTCGTGGCCAAACTGCTGCATGTCCCCCTCATGACCCCGTGTCTCTAAATGAAACTCCGAGCGGTACGCCAGGCAGAGGGTTATCCTGGCATTCAGCCCCGACACGCCGCTCTGCCGTCAACATTCGCAGAGGTGCCCCTCTTCATCATTATTGTTTCGCTAACTAGCATCTGAGCTCCATTTGCGCCTTTTTGTTGGCAATGAAATTCTGAAGAGATCCTCGAGAAAATGTCAATACCAATTACCGAGCACACGAAGACAGACAATTCACATGGAGACAGAGCGTAGATGTATGGTCCAGCCAGTCTGCATGGACTAGGTTGATGAAAGCTCCAATCACACATTTGACTTTACTCAGAGATAATTTGAAAACCCCTTTGAGCCACTGACCAAACCCACACATTTAATTCTCTCATCATGGTACGTATGAACAACACAAATGTAGTTCCACCTCCCCCACTCACTTCTCTGCCCCACATATTGTATCGCGTAATCTCCTAACACCAGGGTGTTCCATTTAGAGCCCATGAAATCAGCAGTGGTGCATTTAATCAGTCAATGATTGCAGTCGCAGTGGCCACTTTAGAAGAATTTTGATCCTAATGCCAACTTCTAAACACCCTGACAGTGTTTTTATTTAGTAGCTGCTGAATGCAGAGAAACGCGCACTTCCAATTTGTTCAGCAATCTAAGAATCGGTTTGTGCTTTTTGTGGGAACTGGACTGGCGTTCAAAGGAACGTTGAATTTAATAAGGCCTGTGTCACTTCCCCACACCTATTCACACTGTTGTGTGTGTAGCTACACGTCCTACTTGCTGAATTACTGGGTTTCAGTTCCCCTGAGGGGCCTTCGTCGCTTTTGGATGCCAAAAAGTGTGTGTGGGTGGAGTGCCGAGCACAGATAACAAAGTAAGCCATGGACAGTGATTCCTGGAATTATTTTCTCCATGTGGATGTGACGTTTTTCAGACGCGATGCCTTCACAGCAACGTTCATGCCAGAGGACCTACGCAACGAATTGCAAGCACAGGAGGCAGAAGAGGGAGGAGGGGATAATAGATCTCATACATTAGGCTGCTGCTTCTGTCGCCATTCTGAGACCCGTCATCTTTTTAAAGAAGAGGACAAAACAGCTGCTGACAGGGTTAAAAATACACCCAGCATCAAGTCAAACTGCTTTGGCTTCATTTCAAATAACGATCTCCCATATATGTCCAGGTATATTTGAAGACAAATGTAGGAAATAAGCGATAAACTAAAACTAATGTTGGTATTTGGATGAGAAACGTGTTTCGGCAGGTTAACAAAGTCGGATTACGGGTCACAAAGCCAAGGACAAGATCAGACTTTCAGTTATGGGTTTGACCCTCACATGGGTCGCTGTTTTTGGGTGTTTTCACCAAGGAGTTTTCTGCTGCTGCGTGACCTCAATGCACCGTGTTCTGGGATGCTGGAAATGGGAGCCGTGCTGGCAGTCTGTGTCTAAACACCTTTACCCTCAAGTCATAGAGAAATGTCACCTTTGTCCCCAGAACACGACTCTTTTACGCTTTAACATGCCACATTGTCTCCATGAGCCTGATTCACCACTGAAGTATCTTTTTTCTTCTTCACAAGCAGACAGAGAGTTTACAGCAGTGATCTTTACCATCTTCTCTGGAATATAAAGTGTGTTCCCTGTGCATACTGAAGCACGCTCCGCTCCTTAATCAACCTCAGCCCCGAGATCAATAGCCTGCGAAGGACAATTCAATCCACCACTCATAACCACAGATCAATTAAAACATAATCCATTTATCCATCACCTTTAATAAGCATATTTAATTATCATTGTGATTCCCCGGCATCCTGACAATCCGTAATGAGAATCCTTTTCCAAGGGCACGGAGGCACCGGGCGCTGACAACACAAACCAAATCTCCAAATAAGGGATGAACCTCGTCGTGAACTCAGAGTTAACCTGTCACAGAGGGCTCATTGACATGCTAGCTGTTGTTTCACCTTCCAGGATATGAGCCTGTTGAGGATGTTAGGCCGAGAGGCGCGTGCCCGTCAGACACTTCTGTTGGAAAGCTGCAGAGTTCACGTCATCACTCGTGGTCTTTAGCTTGGCTACATTACCACTTTAGGCTTCTCTCTGTTTTTTTTTATAACTTTTTGTCAGGGCGAATAATCATCCCAAATGAGACCAGAGGTAAAGGAAACAAGGTAATCATATGCTGCAACCTTCCGATGTACAAACTACTTGGTTACCCAGGGATCTGGGTGGAGTCCCTTGTGGATCATTTTTCTCCTACGACATCCTGCTGTAGTCACGTTCTGCAGGCAAACAGCCATTACTTTGGCGGTAATTGACATCATCTTACATAGGACGGTGGCAATACATGTTATAGTCTTCTTTTACAATCTCCAGGGTTCTGCGCTAACATATGCATTTGCATTTTGATACGCTGACATTTCCAGTTTCTTTGAGGTGTTGCTTAGGAAAAAGGTTCCAGGTATGGGTCCAGCTCATGCCTTTTCTTGTGGTGTTTCCTGCACTGTACAGTGGAAAGCACTGGGTTGACTGGAGACTCGGAACGACTGTCGGTATTCCTAGTGAAGAACCAGTGACCTGGATGGAGTTAGATTCATGGTGTAATGTCAGCAGTCCTCGCTGTTATGAGGTGAGAGCGAGTTGGCTTCAGTTGGCTTCAGTGAGGTGACCAATTCATTCCCAGCAGAGAGGGCAGGAATGCTGGTGGGTGGGGTTGGAACGGCACCTTGCTGCAAGACGAAACAAAATTCCCAAAAGGCCAAACTAAATTTGGCAAAAACAAATCCTTCATGTTCTTGATCCCTGACGGTCATTTGCAATGCAGAAACTCAGCTGACAATGGACCATTAAGAAACTGGGAAGCTGGGGGTGTTCTGAAAAAGTAAGCGCTGCTACAAAGAAAAGGTTCTCTCCAAACCGGGCATCTCGCTGCACTTTGGCATCAGAGACTTTTGTACTGGAGCTGACACCTGCTCCCCCGCTCTGTGCCAGCGAGGCCTAACAAGAGGGCTCAGATGCATGAAAAAGCCCACACAATTTGTTGCCCGTGCCTGGACCTCCCGTCCTTATGCGTGAAGCGGAAGGTCGAGATATGGACACGTTTCAGCAAACTCTTTTGGCTCAAATTGCCTCTCTTGAGAAGAACACGCTCCAAAATATCAGACTGACCCGACATCCACATTATGAAGGTCAAAGTCACGTGATTGCTCTGCCCTGGGAGGGGGTTTGGTTTAAAATCTGAATAATGTTGTCCTTTTGGAAATAAATGATTGCACTTGTTGAACTGAATAGATTCTCGCATCTGTTTGCGGCAGACCTGGGGTTCAAGCACAAGACCAAGCACGAGACTCAGACCAAATGTTCCTCCTATACAAGAAGTTGGTGCAATATAGGCCATCAGGCTACTGCAGGTTTCCACCACAGAATTTACTGCTGATGTTTTCGCCTCAACATCTGGCTGATGGACAAGTAGAGCCGCATCCCTGCTGAGTGTGTTGCATCTGTACCTGATCAATCGCCGGATGTGTTTCCATGTGTTCTATTATGTCTCATTTCTACATCAAGTCTTTTCTCATTTGAAAATCTGAATATGAATTTTCTCATTTTGTGTGTTCTGAGAAGTTCGAAAAATATTGTTTACCCGAGAGCTAATTCTTTGGGACAACCGACACGTCCTTGTGACCTTGCAGAACTTTGGGGCAGCGTATAATGTAAACCAGCCATGTTCAGAAAGTTCTGTGTTTTCACATTCTACCACTCTTTTGTATTATTCATGTTGCGCTTTGTTTGCAAAGTTCATGCCACCGGTGGAGATGCATCATCCATCATTATGAACCTGATATGAAATGAGGACACTCTTCTTTATTAGCACTTTTCTGAACCTGCTGTTACCTTTATGCTCTACACATCCTCTTGTGACATTTTGCTTCAGGAGACGAGGGGTCTGTTGCTGTGAAGCCCACGGAAGTCTGGATCCAGCAGACAGCTGCGTGAGCTGGAATCAATTGGATTTTTGCAGTTTTCAGCCACCTCTGGGGTTTTCCTGCCTATGAGCACAGTTCCACAGCTGGAAGGTTTGGCACAGGGCCTTCACTGGGAAGCAGTGGAGAAGAATTGCAGAGTGCAGTTTGTCTCTGGTCTGCTATGTCCTCATTGTTACTCTGCATGGAGTCTTCAGTGTCTGTGATTGCTGCTGTATCACAGCCAATTTGCAGGGCCAAACTTTGTTTCTTGTGCTTTTATCCATTCTAAAATTCACGTATGAGCCTTCATCCATCCCATCAATCAGCAGGAGGGGGTCCCTCTATGTGAGCTTGGTCCTACGCAAGGTTTCTGTCGTGGTTCGGTTTTTGGATGACATCCGGGGGCAGGCCGATCTCCGAAGAGCGCTGAGCCTCCAGCGCACCTGCAGCTGGTTACGTCCTAATCAGCGCTTACTTAAGCTCTCCCCTCTTTGCCTCCTGTGCCGGATTGTTACTTTTGTAACAATTTTGTTGCGCATCTAGCTCCAGCTCCCCGAGATCGCCCGTCCTTCGCCTCATTGATTGATGATGGCCCCTGGTCCAACTCGGACAGGCTTTTGGTGTCTGCTGTTCCTCCTCCAGTCCGTTGCGTCTCCTGTCAGAATTTTGCTGTGGTTTTTTTGATTTCAGATTTAAGATCAAACCATTTTTTTTTCACACCTGCTACTGAGCGTCCTTTTCCTGACACTGTGTCCACTGCACGTGTGATTGTCTCCCATGTTTCCTTTTTATTAGTGCTGGTATAACCAGCACTAACACTACTGAATATAACTGATTTTCTCCAGGTGATTTCCAGCAGCAGTACCGCCACCTCTGAAGTACCAAAGTTATTTTTTCTCCTCACCTGCTGCACTCCATCCGACTTCTTTTTTGCTTTGGGCGTTTTGCTGCTTTTTGCTGTCTACAGGGCCCTGCTGCAGTTCCTTTTATGGGCATTAGTGGGCGTAGAGTATGTCATTCATCAATCTAGGAACACAGCTGCGAACAATTCTGAGGCTTACGAGCGCATTGATGAATCTGACATAGGGTTTTCTTAAGGAACTTCTTAAGAACAACTTAAGAAAGAATCTAAGAAGATTCTTAAGAACATATTGGTGAATGAGGCCCATTGTTCTCTAGTTTTGTGATTTATTTTTATTTTTTTTTTCCCTGTGCCTTGTCACCTTTTTCAGTTGTTTTTTTCCCGTCTGTTTTTTCTCATTTTGAATGGTTTAAAGCAACATGAGGCAATTGTGACTGTAACCGATGCTCTCTTGAAAACAGAGAAATTTAATTTTTATTGCAATAGTACAAGTTCCCTAACTGTTATCGGCGCTTCAACCATCTGTACTGTCTATCAGCAGCAAAGGCCAGTCAGAAATGCTACTAAATGTAGTTGTATTAAATGTAGTAAACAAGGTTACAATAACTAGCACACTAAAATAATGAATCTGTGTCTTTTCACTCAGCAGGAGGTCAGGACTGAGTCTCTCTCTCCAACAGGTCAGCATTCAGCATTTTTGTGCACAGATACTTTGGCAGGATGGATGCATGCCAAAGGCTTGAACCAATGTCCAATATTTAAATTATTATCTCAGTGTAGGCTTCCAAGAAAAGCTCATATGCAGGCAGTAAAGAAACAATAAGTAAAAGGAATGAAAAGATGATATAATTTACATAAATCACACAAACTGTTGCGGCAGTAAGTGGTCTCATAGGGAGATGGCTCTGTGCTCGGGACGTTCAGTGTGGGGATTGTGTGTCAAAAGATTGCAGTAAAACAAAGAAACAAATAAAATAAACACCATTTATAAATGTATCATTACATTTTATAACTTTAAACAAAGTAATTTGACAGGCCTTCACACCGTTTTGAGTTAATGTGCACTCATGACATGAAAGAGGAAATGTAGACACATGAGCCTAGAAATCGCACTTGAGCTGCAGTGTTGCATCGTTCTTAAAACCATGGTTGGTAGTTGTAAATAAGCAGAACTGGAAAGGCAAATATCAACAAGTCCTCCAGTTTTCCACTCTCCCATTAGACTGAGAGATGGAAGATATCCAGCGGTAGGGGAGGTTGAGGCAAGAACCGATTAGTCTGGCTTCACAAACAACTATATATCTTTGACTTTTAATTAAAAGTGCCATCGCAATTAGACACGGTAGTTTAAAGGCTTGCCAACTTTAGAAAAAAAGCAGGCAGTCCAGGCGCTCTTTTAAAGGAAATCCAGCCCAGCTCCTGGAGAATAAAGCGTTTCTCCTTCCCCGAATGTATTTAAGAATGGAAACTTAAATCAGCTTATAGGGTTTTTTTTTATTATTGTTATTTCCAAGGATGCCCTGAAAGAGCAAAAAGGAACCCAGTGGAGGGAAAATAAAACTGAACGTCAAGCCAGCGCTTACACAGGACATCGAAGATTGAGGTCAGGGGGGAGGAAAAGGCTCCTCTCGGACACAAGAAATGACAAAAAGGAATCAAAAGAGAATGTGAATTAAGACATTGCTCCATCGAAACAATCTGTTCCTGCCACATTCCAGTTCTGAAGACATTCACATAGATTTGAAACAAAGGGCAAAGGATAGAGGGGTGTTAATTAAACACGAGCAGCCATCACTGTTGCTGTATGGTCGCGTCTCCTGAGGAATTAATGATACCTCAAAACCACTGCGTTTTTATCACCTTTAAACCATTCTAACGATGAACCAATTTTAAGGTTCAGATGGCATCTATAACTGTACTGATGTGATGTTCAGACAGTATTTTATCTTCCTGTGTTTTGACACGCGGAGCCTCTCCACTCGCCTTTCCCACTTATTGGACAGGAGTGAGAACTCCACTGAGTTAGTACCCTCAGAGGACCCGTTTTCTGGAGTGGTGAACAATCAACAAAGCTCTTAACAGATGCTCTAATCACCTTATTTGCTGAGGCACAGACAAGAAGCATCCTCTGTCTGCTCGAGGAGTAAGGACAAAATTCCTCCTCAAAACTTCAGACTTTCATCACAACAGTGTAAAGCACTTTTAATAAACCCTGTTAGGAGCTCTGTAGCGTACCCTGGGGTGCGTAGGACGCACGTATAATTATGATGAGGGCCAAATGTAAGCCATAAATGAAAGCTATTGTTTACAGTGTGCAAAATACCCAATGACTTTGTTCAATTGTGCAGCTTAGAAAAGCCCTAGCGTTTGTAAAGACGGCGGTTGTATCTGACTATTCCAATGACAGCATCATTAGTTGTAGTGTCAATCGTTTGTCAATCGGCCCAGACCCCTGCTGGCCTTCGATGCAACGCTGTTGTTCCTGGCTCAGCTGGGTGCACATGCGTCACCACACAGCACCATATTAGCGAGCCAACACAGACGGCGCCTGCTAACCGTTCCTGTAGGTCCTATCCACTAAGCTGTGTGTGGACATCGACACTCAGGGCCGACCACGGCTCAGATGGCTCATCATCACCAATGGATTTCAAAGGCCCGACTGGTGCATTTGAACTGGAATCGCTGTAGATGTAAGCAGACGCGCAAACCAGCGGGGGGTGGGAGGAAGAATCAGGTTGAAGGTTTCAAAAAAAGTTTCATTTTTGCACTTTTTTGGTTTATGATGTGTGGTGTTAATGAGGAAGGCTGCAGTCTGGGTACGAAGGTGAGGCCTCTGAACAACAGCAATCTGTTACAATGCCCTAAATTACTGCTAATAATAGACAGATTTAAACACACCGTCCTTTTAATTTTCCAACTTCTGAGGACCGTGTGCTGAAGCCTGATCTGCCTGGGGAGATTCTTGGTTTAATACAGCAACCTGGACGATTAAGGCGATGAGGAGAAGAAGGCAGAATATCAGAGGCTGATGTTAATGTTTAAATGATGCCAGGTTAATGTGGTGCGCCGCTCAGGGAGCCCACTCTGCACCTGAATTCCTGATCTCTGAATGACCCTGAATATACCATCCTCTCTCTCTCTCTTTCTCTCTCCCTCTATCTCTCTCTCTCTCCCTGACTCAATGATCCAATGTTATTTCTTTTTGCTGCATATATTCAATTAATTCAATGTCGTTTTGTAATTGGAATTTTTTTTTTTCTGTTATTGTGCATAAACCAGGACCACAATTCACTATAGGAACTGTTGCCACATTATGACACAGAAGTTATTTTAGAAATAAATTGATAGTAAAATAAAACCAGTGGTCTACTGTCTTAAAAATAATCGTTCTTGCCATTGGGTGGCTATACCGCAGTTCAAAAAGAAGTAAACTGTTTAGCCGGATGCTTTTAGACCTTTTGAATTGCTTTTGGACTCATCAATGGATATCAAGAGCAGTTTCCGCATTGTGCATCATTTTGAAAATGTTACAAAAACATCACTAATGGATAATAAAAAGGTAAATGGAGGGTATGTATGTGTGTGTTTGGGGGGGATTACAGTCTACTTTGCTCTTTCATGTGCCCTTCAATGCATTGGACTGGTCCTGAATTTCACGATGAATGCCAACAAGAGACCAATTTGCAAAGTAATTGAAAAGAAAAAGAAAAGTTATATTAATGAAAAGAGCCCTTATTTTAATGTTACCCTTCAGCCTTGTTCCTGCCTTCACATTGTTGCTTCAGATGATTTCTGTTGTAACAATCTGGAAATATACTGTAGATATATAGGAAAATACATTCTGTGTGTCAATTTTACAATACCGTTTTACATTAGAACAGGTAGTGTTGTCGATATTGCTGTGTTAAAACCAAAGTTCGCATGGCAACTTGGGAAGTATAATTCTTTTACAAAACAATTAATGCTCATTCTCCTCAAGGCATTAACAGCAGGAGGGGACCAGAGTGGAATGATCGGGGAAAAGAAACCAAAAACAATGCCGGTCCACTAAATGAATTTGTGCAAACTGCAGGAAACAGTAGGTCCTAGTCTGGGATTAAACTTATGGTGCAACGCCTGATTTAATGCATATCTGCCTTTTGTCATTTATCTTTTCATTCCCACAACAATAAATAGAGAAAATTGGAATTCACCAGGCACATTTTTAAAAGTGTAATTAATCATTGATCCACAGCTACTGTGTGATAAATCAGATTAAAAGTTTTACTCATTTGACAGCTGGTTAAACACATTTTTGAGTTGGACAGACAAAAAGAAAGAAAACTTTTTTATTTATTGTCTACTTTATTCATTTATCTTCAGATTAATCAATACCTTTGTTTTTAGCTAACCTCCAGTTTGGCCACTCCCACTTTGTTCTGATTGGTTAATGGGTTTATCAACGTCCACGGCTGCCTGGAAAAAAAATCAAAAGCAAAAAAATAAATAAATTTTACATTTTTGGGAGTGTCACTTAGAGCATTTTAAAGTTGTATTGTTATTTTTTATTTTTTTAAAGGGGGGGTGCTAAAAACAATAAAACCCAGTGAAATCTTTGAGTTGCTGATCAGTGAGGGTTCCATTAATTATTGACTTTAATGTCTGATACCTCCACCTTAGGATGCCTTTAGATCAGCAAGCAAAGACTATTACATCCTCCATTATTAAAAGGAGAGAAGCTGTGGACCGCACATTTGATATTTCAAGAATGTCAAGGTTTTTGAAGAGCTCGTATACAGAAATCTCAAATTTAACATCCTACATGCGGATGTAATGCAAAAGAACCAAAACTGCGGTATTTGAGCCAGTTTAGTGACACCAGCCTAGAGGTATTCAGCTGCGCTGTAGTGAAGCAGAAACAGATGCCAACAACGCCTCTTCAAACTTGAGAAACAGTTAAAAGTGGAGGCCTGCGTGCATCTTCTTGTATTCACAGGTGCATTGAGGTGACACGATTCCTGCTAAAGCCACAGGAAAAAAGACGTTCTGCTCTAAACTATCATTCGTTCACACAGCGTTTGAGACCAGGGCTAAAAAGAACTGGTTATTATCATCTCATTGTAGGAGGGACCCCTCAACAGCCTGCTGTGTTTGGCAACATGCCCCCCACTTTAGCCAGCCCATCCTTCAGAACACACACTGTTAAACAGAGGCTCGTTCAGTCAGATAAAACCTCCTTATGGTGTGTCACAGCCTGCCATTATCAAAGGCTTTTTGGCTCTGAATCGGGCAGGTACAAGTCTAAAAGAGCAGCCAGTCAGGAACAAGTGGATAAAAACAAACACATTAAGGTCACAGGAGGTGAAAAAAGGCCCTGGTAACTCATTAAACCACCACACAGAATTACAATCAGCTTATTCCCCAAACAGAGTAATTAGCTCATTCAAAAATGGCTAATTTAAAGCTATCAAATAAAAACAAGCTTTAATGTAAGGAAATGCAATTATTCAGACACAGATTAAAAATGCAAATGCGTAGCCGGGTGAGTAAGAGCTGTGTTATGTAGAATCAAACTCCCCACTGACTCCGAATTTCCTGTTGCAGATGCCAACAACCACATGGAAACAAGCCAGTTCTTTTTTTTTTACTGGCCACTTGATGTGGGGACTCGTCATGTTCCTAACGAAGGAGTCACGTCTCCAGAAAAAACACTAATATGTGGAAACATAGGTCTTTGTTTGATAAGTCACTTTCTTTAGTTTTGAATTGTCTACATTCGTGTGTGTGTGTGTGTGTGTGTGTGTGTGTGTGTGTGTGTGTGTGTGTGTGTGTGTGTGCGTGCATTGCTTTGGTTCGGCCTCTGTTTTGTTCTGGCTTCGCTTCACTCAGACTCTGTGAAAACACAGATTTATACGGCCATAATCGGCTTAATCAGCAAGAAAACTACAGAGGGGAACATGCTAGTCTGGCAACATGACTAATCTAAGATGAGGACATAGCTGTCAACAGTTCTATAAGGTAGAACTGACGCAGCCCAGGCAGAATAAGGTTGAGATGCTTCACAACTGGTTCTTCCCCAGTTAAAGTCCAGATATGCAACTATAAGCTTCAGAATGGAAGCAGGTCATCAAAGTGCCGCATAAACTTAAAATTTTGTCGATGGAGTCACCAAAATTGACTGTCAAACCTCTGTCATGTTGAAGTGTTAGAAGTGACATTATTTGTAATATTTAACATTATATTTAGCCCGTGCATTCATAAACACAGACGTGCATGCGCGCGCATACACACACACACACACACAGCCTCCTTTTGTCTTTTCTATGTTCTCCCTTACGCTGCCATGTCAGGAAAGGAACCCAACAGCGGATTACAGAAGAATTTCAAGCATATGTCAGCGGTTGATTCACCAAAAATCATCGCGCAAACTGATTTTTTTAAAAACATGGCAGAAAACTCCACAGTTATGAGTCATTAAATATCAGACAAATGGCAAAAAATAAGAGGAAGATCCAACAGATTAAAATGACAAGATGAAGCAGGTGGTTCAATAATGAAGGGTTTTGTGATAAACCAAAGCGTACACATTAAAAAAACAGTTCCAGATAGATAGATAGATAGATAGATAGATAGATAGATAGATAGATAGATAGATAGATAGATAGATAGATAGATAGATAGATAGATAGATAGATAGATAGATAGATAGATAGATAGATAGATAGATGTTTTACTCTGTTAGCCTTCATGAAATGCTTTCAAAGTTCAGATTAAAAGCCTGAACTCCAACTAAAAGCCTCAGAATGAACTCCTGCAGGGAGTTCTCTCTTTCTATCTTTCTTTTATGGGAGCGCTACACCTGGCAAAGTGCTGCATCCACACTTTCTTTAATTTATTACTACTGGTTGCATGGTTGATGTAATGGAGTTGCAGAGTTGCCTGATGGGCTGGTCGGCAGGGCTGCAGCTGGATCCTTTCAGATTAGCGCGGTCCGACAGCATCCGGGACAACAGGAGGAGGAAGATGAGCTTGGGAGCGCGGGGGGATGTGGGTGGCTTTGGGGGCTGGGTAAGTCAGCATGGTTAGCACATTAGCCTCACCTCTGGAAAAATGACTTTTTTTCTGCTTTTCTAAACCTATGATCCCCGCCTCCCCCTCCCTCTTCCAAACCGCTTCTGCTGCTTGACATTCATCAGAAGCATCAATGCGCACATTTCCTTTACAGATTAAAAAAAAATGAGAAAAGCGAGGCAGTTGATCTATAGATATAGTTTTATGGATCCGTTATATAAATATTTGATCAGAAAGGGCCGGGATGGGGGGGGGGGGTGTTCTGTGTTCACAGATATGTTCATTTTACACCAATCTGCGTGTGTTAACCATGCCTATGTTTAACACATCGTGGACAGTGTCTCCAGAGTGCTGTAGGAGAGGAGGCCCCAGGAATACAGGCATGACAAACAGGGCTATTAGAAGTCACAGGGGAGGCAAGCAAAACTGCTCTGAGGCATGAGACGGCCCGCTTAACTACGTCAAGAAAATAGGAGAACTGGAATATTCTGCCTTCATAGCATCAGAAATGTATATATTGACAAAGACTTTCAAGGATAATGACCCCACCAGCAGGGCCTCCATCTTTGAGAAGCATTTTTAATCAAACCATGTATAAACACTGAAAGCATGAGCATGGATATGTGCTCTGAGCATCTTGGGTGCCTTGCTCAAGGGCACCTCTGCTCTGGAAATGTCCTGGCGCCTCTCCTTCAAGCCCATTTAACAAAAACAGAATTTCAGCAGAGAGCTGGTGGAAACAAAGTTGTTTCAGATCCAGTAAAGTTCATTTGAAATAGTCCAACCGAAACCCCAGCCGTGAAAGTCTTCTTCCTCCGTGTAAGTAAAGGGGCTCTGGCTGCAATTTGTTGCTGTCAGGATGATTAATGTCTCTCAATAATATTACAGCTTATATGGATATGGGAAGGTGCATCCCTTCTGCAGCTGATCAATAAATCTGTGATGCTCCAGCCTCCCACCCTCGTTGTGCAAAGAGATTTAGAGGACCTCTGAGCAGACGTGCGCTCTCATATCTCTAAGTGTTGTGCAGATTTATGAAAATGCTCCTTAAATGTTCTCCACCTTAAGCTACAGTACTGACTGTGTGTATTAAATATTTAATTTTTAAAGCAGTTGTGCCCTTCAGTTTCTCCTCCCCAAAAACAACATACGTGGGTTCAACAGGAAAGTATACGCAAGCACAGGTGACTCCATGAATCATATAACTAATTAAATGAAGTGAAATGCAGAAGTTAAAGGTTGGGAATTGTGTGTAGTGTGAAAATGAAAAAAGATTAAAGAGCTATGAGTTGTAGCTGGAATTGAACTTGATCTCTGCACCTTTGAGCTAGGCTATATTAATGAGAGCATATCTGAAACCAACTTTGGCTAAGCCACTAAGAAATCAATTAAAAGCAAAGCAAATTACCTCATCTCCCACACAGAAATTAAATTATGGTCACTTTATGTTAGTTTGTGTTAATTGGTCAGTGGTGAGTGCAAAGGCTTACGGTGATCCAGCCATAGAGGTTGTGGACGGTGCGTTAAAAATAAAAAAAATCTGAAACTTTTGAATTGAAATCCTAAATATTACTTCTCATTCATCCGTTATGAACTGCCTTTATAAAACACTGGAGTCTTCGATATTGTGTATAAAGTGGAGAATTACATTTATCTGGTTGGACCCTGGACAAGTTGCTAGCTCATCTCGGGGCTAACAAATGGTCTCACTCTTTCTCACCGATGGTCACTGTGATATCAACACATGTGGACAGTGGGAGGAAGCTGGAGTAGACAGAGAGTCCCCATGTAGACATGGGGAGAACATGCAAATTCCACAGAGAAAGTCTCCTAGGCCCGCTGGGGAGGGGCTTGAACCAGGAACCAGAGGTTTACAGAAAAATCATCATAACCAACGTTTCTTTGTTGTTGAGGGAAAGGGACCATTCTCACTGAGTAAATAACACAGTGAAAATGCCTCTGACCCTATGTGTCGCAGGCTCTCTTGCACAAATGCCATCCGGCGCACCTTGAGGAGGACTGGATCTTCAAACACTAAAAAGGACGTCATGATTTCATTTCAGCTCTGGGAGGAAAACAATAATGGCATGCGGTGGCAGGATTACAGCTGCTGCACAACATATCGAGCGATTTCATGTTAAATTGTGCATTCTGCTTTATATGTGGCATAGCCTCGGGAGGTTTTAGTGGCTAGGTGAGAAGAATTTAGTGTGAAATGAGATGTGATGCTAGACGGAGCCGCTCTGGTCCCACGGGCTTTGTTGCTGGACTTCACAGATTCCTGCCTCCCTTCTTTTGCACCACCTCTTTGGGTTTTCTCTTTTTTCATCTCGCCTGTGCACGTTTCCTCTCCCGGCGCCCTCCTTTACAGAACGTTGACTTAATAACGTGGGTTTGGCTATTGTTTCTGTGAGTAAAATGCAGAGATTTTTCTGATCTTAATTATTACAGGGAGATAGATGAAGTCTGAGCGCCAACATTCAGCTCATCTTCACCAGAGAGGCCAGTCCTCTGCCATTTGTGGTGTCGTATGCAGGTACCAGCATAAAACAGAGAAATTTATTGACACTGCTGCCAAACTGCAGGGTAAAACAAAGTCACGGGAAGAGAGTGGGGGGCTGGGGCAAATCTGAGATGGTAGCGACAGATTTGCAGCCCCACGCTGGGAATGCTGCATGATTGCACCATCTCCTCTCTCACACAGGCCTTTGTAATAGCCTTGATATGGTGCACTCAGCGACCCAGCCCCCATACGCAGGACCTTTAGCCAACTGGCTGGCCTGATCGCAGGAGGAAGAAAAATATTTGACAAAATCAAATTCCTCGGGTCAGGGGTGACGCCTCTGCGTTTCCCCGTGGAAAGAAACAGTAGCTCCAATGAAAATGGTTCAGCACACACTTACCGGCTCTTTCATATCTGACTTCTGTGAAGTGGATTCAGTGATTTACAAATCACCATTATACAAACCCAGTTACAGGAATGAGTGAGGATGCTGACAAAAATCTCCTTAATATGTCCAGGAAACATGTAGTGTCGGGCTACTAAATATAAAAAGTAATTCTGTCCTTCATTGGACAATCTGAGTCAAAACAGCGTTCGTTGTTCTCTTTGCATCACTCTTTATTACAATATTGTTAGGAGTCCCCAGTGTTTTCCCTCTCCCCCTCCCCATCTGTGTCTTGTCTGTCTATTCTCAGGCTGGGCGGAGCGGCTTCCAGACTCCCCCCATCGGGCGATCGACGCACACCTGAAACCGTTCTCCAGCCAATCACCCACACCTGCCGTCCGCTTTAAAAGCCTGGTCAACTCCCCAATCATCGCCAATTTGTTTTTAACCGCCTGTGGTACAGTCTGGCTCCTAAAACTCTGAATGCAAGTTTGTTTCATCGTTCCTGTTTCCAGTTCTGAACCGATTGTTCGTCTCTCCTGCAGATCGCCTTTCGGACGCCTGTTTGCACCGCCCAGCCTGCTCCAGCTTGACCGTGTTTGTCTGCTTCCAGCACCACTTGGTTTTGCCCTGAACCAAATTTTCAGTATATCTTAATTCCAACCTCGGCCAGTCGTGTGTGTCTGCATTTGGGGGTCTTAATTCATGTCTGCATTGCTTAACAAATAGTGGTTAGCAATGGAATAGTAACATTGGACTGTTCATGCTTTAAATGACCCCTGGGGTTGGGGGTTGGGGGGTGGCTCAGACTGACATCCTACAGCTTGTTTTGTGCTTTGATTTTGACTCCAGCACTGCTTTTGGTGTTAATCCAATGGCACCAGTTGTCAACCCAGTGGCACCAGTTTGCATGACAGTCATGGCTGATTTATTTCCTGGACTTTGGTATCAGTCCACATGTTGCTGTGACTCACCATTTCGTGAAAGCGTACTCTCTGACAACCAACATGCACCGAAAGCACTGGTCGGTCCTACTGGTCGACCCATTTCAGTAGTACCATTTCACTTTAATGAACATAACTCCCATTAAATCTAGAATAATTTATAAAATTCTTCTTCTGGCCTATAAGGTCTGGAGGAGCTAGTGACACCTTACCAGCCCAATAGACCTCTGCTCTTAGAATGCTGGTCTACTTGTGGTCCCCAGAGTCTCTAGGGGTAGAATGGGGGGCCGACCATTTAGCTACCAGGTCCCCCTGCTGTGGAACCAGCTCCCTGTCCAGGTACGGGAGGCTGACTCCATCTCTACTTTTAAGATCAGACTTAAAACCTTCCTCTTTGAAAAAGCTATTTGTCACTAATTCTGTAGTCCGTTACTATCATACACAGACAAATTATCATACTTAGGGGGTCGTCTAATTATTAGGTTAACATCTTAGTTATGCTGCTATAGGCCGAGGCTGCCGGGGTCCAGAAACATGATCACTTGACAGGTGTCACGGCTTCCTCTCCTCTCCTCTCCTCTCCTTTTCTCCTCCCCCAGTAGGTCAGTGATGATGTCATGAACACATTTTTTTGTGTTGTTTTTCCGCATCTCTCCTCCCCATTTTTCTGTATCCATCTACAGATATTGCCGTCTTCATTGCTGTGCTCTGACCTACTGACCTCTGACCCCGCTGACCCACTCAACTCTACCGGCAGTTTGTTATAATTAATATAATTAATGTATTTCTATGATCTCTGCCTATTCTATCCTCTACCTGTCCTTCCCCGTCTCCTCTCTCTCTACCCAGCCCTCCATCAGCAGGAGGGTCCCCCTACATGAGCCTGGTCCTGCTCAAGGTTTCTTACTGTTAAAGGGGAGTTTTTCCTTGCCACTGTTGCTTGTTGGGGGTCAGGCCCTGGGATTCTGGAAAGCACCTAAAAATAATTTTGATTGTAACAGACGCTATATAAATAAAGATTGATTGATTGGTTGCTCATCCTTTCTGTGTTGGAAAAAAGACACATACAGTTCTTCATTTCCAGGTGCCATACCTCTTTGTTCGACTCCATTCATCTACTTCATGTGCAACGCTTGATGCCACTGAAGCAATTACAGGGTTTTAATTGATTTAACAGAAGGCTGAGACTTGTTATAGAGTCTCAAGAAAATGGCAGACCTCTGCATTTGCATGCTAAGCCACAGTTTTAAAGTAGTACCATAAATTTAAATCTCATTTGACAAAGAGAAATCGATATCCGTCGGCAGCCCCCAGTTCTGAACTGTTGTGGTGATGGCTGCGGTGGCATCCCACGCCTTCAATATGAATATAGAAACAGGCTCACATTTCTCTCATCAAGGCCCATCACCATGCCTCATCCGTAATCATGAGCGGCAACAGAACGACCTCTTTAGCATCTGATCATTCTTTTTTCATCACTTTTTGCGAGAACCACCAGCAATCTCACAGTGGCATTCTATGATCTTCCATTTCTGAAAAGACAGCACGTAACGGGGTTTGCAGAATTAACAGCAAAATAATTCAAACGGCAACATTGCTAAATGCAGGGCACTAATCACATGAAGCTGCAATTATTTGATAAAAGTAAATATGCATATTTATGAGGCATTATTGTTCTGCACAGATACCCAGGGCTAAAGGCTCTGCATGGAGGATAGAGCATTTGTATGGGGGCAGCTAAAATCAAAGTTCCACATACATTTTAATAGCATTGAAATTCAAACGGTGGTTGTTATGAAACTGATCAGATTTTGTTTAATATATCAGGTGTTGCTATGTCAATGCTATGTACTCTATTCAATTTCCCCTCAAAAAACCATTTTGTCCTTGGAGAAGATCTATCCCTCCCATCCTGCCGACCCCTAATGATTTTTCTTTTTTCCTCAGGATGACATGGGATGAAAGTGGTTAAGTTTAAAGCTGCAGCTTTGCATTTATGAAAAACTACAGAATGATAAAACTCTCTGACAGTCAGGTGCACTTATGCAGCAGACACCGTAAAACATCTGTTGACAGCTGCGCATAATTCATTCTCCAAACACTCGTGCACGCAGGCGAATAAAACTCACTCAGTCTTTCATTTATCTGAATTTTCAAGTGTGTGTGTGCGAATATTCTGAAGTTTTTTCCACATGAAAACTGGTAATAAGAATGCAGGACATAGTTCAGTCGTGGATACTGGAAGGTCAAATTGATAGGCGCTACAAGTGATGCTGCTTCGATAGCATTTTAGTTGTAATTTTAAAGTGTTCTTAACACTATTACCTGGATAATAAAAGGCTCAGGTGAAAGTCCTGGATGTTTTAGGTTTGTGTGACAAAATATCTAGCTGTGAATAAACATTTCTAGTTTATTTCACATGCTGCTTTAACCCTCCAGAAATAGCCATGCTCCCATGCTAACTCATACTTTCTGTAGCAGTTACTCTATATTTGCTAGTCGAAACAAAATTAGCTCCACTGTTTGTATAGAGAGGCGAAAAAAATCGACAGTCAATATTTTCTCAAGGGGATTAATGGCCTCATAATTCATGTTTACATCAGTATTGAGACAAGGAACCGTAGTTTTCTCATTCTAAAATTACTTATTTGAACATTAACCATTTTAACAACAATTAATCATGCTTTAGTGAAGTTTTGCATTCTTTGTTTTAATGATTTGATGGATATTTTTGTTTACAATTGTTTTGTGCCACAAAACGGTAATCACGGAAGACAGAGTTGAAGCGAAGAGTGAAACAATAATGAAACAGCAGAAATTATAAAACTAAGCCTGAAAGACTGCGAGTAAACCAATGTACTTACAGGAGGGAAATGTGCTTTCTTAACATGAAAAGTAATAAACATGAGGAACATTTTGGGAAAACACAAGAAAAGGCACCAGAATAAAAGGCTGAGAGATCACCAAGACATGTGGAGGAAGAGGCGAGGCAGAACAGGAAGTGGCATCTGGCAATCAGGAAGTGAACAGGAAGACACGATTAAACAAGAAGGAAAACACAATAACAAATCCTTTGTAACATAACATTTAGGCCAATATCTTCAGGCCAGGTTTTCCTGCACCAAATGACATAGTGCATAGCTGAGCTTCCTCCACAGTTCAGAGGACATATTATAAAGTACAACATAGCCTTGATACCTGCCCCCTCCTCAGAAGATTACCCGATACTCATTTAACATTTGTCATCCACTGTTTATCTCATCCACCTCGCCAGACACGCAAGGCCAAACAGTAAGAACCCAAAAGCTTGTGGTGTATGTGCACGATTTCTCTGCTACCCCTCCATCACCGCCGCCACCACCCCCACTACACACACACACCCTTTTTGAAATGGTAGCTATGAATCTTCATTGCATCCGTTGGTGTGGAAAGCAGCCCACTCCTAAATGACTATTGATGATAATGCCACACTGTAAGAAATGTGAACACGGTATGGAAATTGTACGATCCGGGGGGACGGAGGAAAGCGACGCGGAGCTGTTGCACGGGCCAAAGTGAAGATCCTCTCATCCTATTGTTCTCTGGGGGATAAAACGATATCTATAAATAAATAGTTAAACTTACCATTGAAAATCTAAAACTTAAACTCATATCTAAACTGCCCGAACAATAGAGAGCCACTCTGGGGATATTATGTCTTTTTTTTTCTATTTTCAGATTAAGTAATAAAAATAAAAGGACAAAATTCTTAGACCAAACAGCGATGTGAAATAGAATTAATGGAGTCATGCCGTCCCAACTTTCACACGCATTTAGCAAATTTCTGTGAATAACACGTGACACACCGCACACTGCAGTCCTTCAAACCCGAGCTGTTTTGCGCAGATAGCTGCATTTATCATCAAAGTCCCTGAATAAATCCGGGGTCTTCAGATGATAGTGATCCCTTTTTTCTTAGAGTGCCACAGAAAAACAACTTTTGCAGCTGGCTTCTGGGTCTTATGTGCACTGGTGATATGCACTCCCTCAAGGCTGATACAACTTGTCCTTGGATGTGGGGGAATTATGAAATGTTACCCCGGCAGTCAGCAGTCATCTGTATACAAGCCTTGAGGAAGACAGGGGACGCTGTGTAACAATACAGATGTCCTCCTTGGAAGGATCCAATGGCACAGTGGAGGGGCTCAAAGATTGCTCTGAACTTGAAACCAAAAGAAGTTTTGCCCAGTTAAATGAGTGGTCGAAACTGGGCAGATGGCATTTAATCTCCATCCTTTATTCACCTACTGAAGCACACAGCATCAATCAGAAGTGTTTTATTTGAGTGAGTAACAACCTCCACTTGCTAATCATATCATTTTCACTCCCTCACATGTAAAATATTCATATCGTTTAAATAAAGGTCACTCAAAAAGATTTTCACTATAACTGCACTATTGTACATGTGTGTCTGTGTGTGTGTGCAACATATTTAGCACTAGAATACTCATTCTACTAGTAAAGTGAGGACACTTTTACAAATTGAGGCCATTTGGCTGGTCCCCAAAACATCAAAGGTCTGTTTTAGATTTGTGTTTAGGTTGGGATGATTAGTGTTAGGAGTGATGCCACCAATATAGAAAACCAATATAAAGGTTGTGTGTATGAGAGAGACACACTGAGTGACTGACAGAACAAGAGAGATTGTTCCTGAAATGAATACATGTAAGTGTATTTGATAGTTTGCGGGTGCACTAGTGAAGCATAAGTCCTGGTGATGTGAAAAAATGCGCCTGATTGTTTTTGTCATCCTTGTCAGGAGCTCACAGGCAGGCGGACACAATGATGCTGCAGCACATGGGGGGGGGGGGGGCTGTTCCTACTGTCTTTATTCAGGAAAAACTCATAGCAGTATAGAATCAGCAGGCAAAATCTCAAAAACAAACAAACAAACTGTTCCAGGAAAGAGATGACACGAGAGCGTGAAACTATCAATATAAAACAGGAAATTAACTAAACAAAACACAGTCAAACTCTGCCGATGTTCAGCTCTTCCAGCTTGATTGTTTTTTTTCCAGCGACTCGGCCCTTTTGAGCCCAGCTGAATTTATCCTTCATCTGGACCGCTTTCAAAATGATCCAAACGAAAACGGCGAGAAGCTGATAGAAATGACATCAAGGTCTTTCAAAGTCCCTGGGAAATTTTAACGGGCCCTTCATGTATTCAACCATTGGGGCCATTTAGGAATAAGCTGCTAAAATACAAAAACATGTCAACGCATGAGAATCCAGTGTTTGTCCATTTACACAAAGCTGAGCTGAGTGGAAAAAGCTGTTTTCTGACAACTTCCAGCACAACTCACAAACCAACTTTAAGCTATTCACATCAAAATCAGGGATGGAGAGAAAAGACATTAAAAGGACATATGAAAAGAGCCGATCATATTGTTATTAATGTTGATGATAAGGTGGAAGAAGATTGCAAATGAACATGGAGTCCATCATTCTCCAGTTTGACTCAACTTTAACTCAGAAGAACAGAAACAAATAAGAAAACTACAGCTCCAGCGTAAATGATAGTGGAAGCAAATCTTAAGTACCAGAACTTGGTGGTTGTAAGATGAATATTTGGGCTGTGTCGCTGTCTCCAGAGAGAAGGCTTAGAATTCCACGGAGGGCCTCTGCTCTTAGAAATAAAGCTGCAATTTAAAAAAAAGAAAAGAAAGGTCTTTGGTCCGTTGGAATGTCAAAGAGGCTGGACGTCAAAGTAAAATCTGCATGAATGCCAGGACCAGGGCTAAGAGTACCTGACTTTTCCAGACGTCTTCTCAGTTCCTGTGACATTAAAGGATGGGAGAAAGTTTGCATACATTAAACATGGGCAGAGAAGAGGGTCCCTTTTATATTAATAAGTGCTGTTTTTAACCAAGGTGAAGGGAATAAAAGTTTTTGTCCTTCACTGCGCACCGACAGGTTGAGCCGGATAAAAAAAAAAACGCATCTCTACGAGCCAGCGTGGCCGAGATCATAAAATATGGCAACAAGAGCGCAACAAATCACCGCACAGATGATGTAGCTGTCCCGCACATCATAATTCACCGCTGTCAGGGGAAACCCGACTTTGAGATGTCTCATTCTGGTGAATGCCTCCTGCCCTCGGTGGTCTCTTCTCAGCTCATTTTAGAGGCTTTGAGATACAAGCAGAGGAGGTGCAACCGATCTGACTGGAAAACGAAAACAAGGAGCAAAGCTGAGACGTCCTAAATTCTTAATGCGACAATACAGAAGCAAGAATCGAGGAGGCCCTCAGAGTTGCATAAGACTATCGTCTCACTGTAACCTGACCGAGATGATTCTGAATCACTCGCAGAAGCTTTGTGCATGATACAAATACGGAGATTTTCCCTTTTTCCCCTCTTTTCTTGCGGTCGTACTGGAAGTATTTATCGGGTCTGATTGATGCAATTACAAAGAACAGCAGATTCAGTATGGGGGAATGAGAAAAGACACAGGTGAGAAGCAACAACAAGCAATTCAGCCCGAACGCTACTGCAATTCCCCCCCTCAGAGCCTCACCATCAACCCCCACAGGACATTACAGACTCTGACAGGGAATTCCAGAACCTAATCTAGAGCCTAATAGACTTCTAAACACAAGAACCCTCCTCATTCAGCGTGGAAATGAGCAGAAAGCGCCTGCGCTCCATTTCTCTCCAGCTCCTTTTCTCCTTCCTTGGGACTGCGAGAGCGTTTGTTTCAGAGCGGGAGCTGCTTGCATCACGGAAGGTTTTCTGGGGGCTCTGACAGAATGGAAGGGTCTCCATTAATGTAATGAGGCCACAGGAATGGCCGCCGCGCTTCCCTCATTTATGCCATCTCAGCCCGTGCCAACTCCAGGGAATACACTCTTTACTCAATAATAGCCTACTCAGTCTTGCTTTATGCCCCTTTTTTCTGCTTCTTTGTTTCATTCCCACTTTCTCTGTCTCAGGAATTTGCGAGAGGTGCATACGTTTACGCTCGGGCTCTGGGGGGGAACGGCTCACACGAGAAGACGGAGGTGAATAAACAGTTATATGTACATAGTTTTTCATAAAAGACACATGGAAATCAAAATATGAAGTGTGAACTGGTTGTTTATTCTATCTGAATTTCAATTTCATTTTAAGCCTTCTGGGTGTCAGAGGAAAATTTAGAATTTGCGGGAAATGACATCGAATTTACAGCATGAGCGTCTCTCAGGTGTCAGAGAGAAGGTTGAAAATTCTAAATAAAAGGAAATTAAGCTGGTAAGTCGTAGCTAGTAAGCTAGCAACTATACTTACATTGTGCCAACATTAATTAGCCTGTCCTGTTGACAAACACATGCTCAATGCTCTTTTTTTTGCAGATTTCTGAAAGGATATCCAATACATTCTGCACCGTTCTTGGACTATATCACTTTGTGCTGACAATACCAAGTTGGTGTTGCTGTCTTTCAAAGAGTAATTAGGAGGTTTTCCCTCTACCCTTCCTGGATGGTTTTGCATACGGGAGCTTTTGCGGTTTGGCCACCGACACTCCAGAACAGACTTTTGGCTTTTGCCATTCCTGGTGCAGAGATTGAATGTTTGCTCTAAACAAATGTGGATATGCACACTCAACTGGATATCACCCACAAGAACTCCGAGGAGGGTTTCTTTGACTTTTCTGCTGAACGTTTCAGTCCATTTGCAGGAGAAGAAAAAAGAAAATGGTGCAAATTAAATGCAATACGATGAGGTCCATTAGGGGAGTGGCCTGAAAGGTCTGACAGATGGACCCTGGACCAGACTATTTTGTGCAATGGACCGCAGAAAAGCTCTGCTAAAGCAAAGAAACATTCCCATCCGTATAAAATGTGTCTAAGCAATAAAAATACAGTATATAATTGTACTGCTAATGAAAGTGTAAATAAATCTGTCCTGCTACTCCCATTACCATGATTGTCAGTATGGCTGGGTCCCTTTGGGGGCTTTTCCACCCCCCAGTTGTCACGGCAACTGAAACTGAGTGACTTTTATCTGCATCAGAAAACGCTCGCTCCAGGAAAAGAGTGTGTTTTAAACCCGGGATGAAGCGCATCACCAAAAGTCGTGCCGACGCCACGCCCTTTCATCTACTTCAACCACTGAGGCTGGCGCTCATTTGGAACAACCAATCACGAACATTCATACACTGATATGGTCGGGGGACAGCGTCGGGGGGAGACGCTTAATGTTTGTCCCATTTTGGCTCCCTTATTAGGACTCAGACAAGAAAATGGGACCCCGGTTCTGTTCACTCAGTATTGCTGAACCTCATTGAAACTTTTTTCCCTTTTTTTTCAAGGATAAAACAATGGAAATGTAGTGACTTTGGTCCTACAGCAGAAAATAATGAGCTCCATTAAAGAGCAGGTCTGCACGAATCCCTCCTCTTTCAGTCTGCCGAGAGGTTACATTTGTTGGGGTTACACAAATTTCAAGGCAATGGAGGCTTCATCATTTGAATGCCAACTTTGTTCAGTTGTTTTTTCCGGAGAGCGTGCCCTCAGGAGTCCCTGCAAATTGGACCATCTATGTGAGCTTGTGGAAAAAAAATCCTGGTTACGTTTTTACGGAAGGCGCTACGTCTCCCAAAACTCTACGTCTCCCTTTGAAACGGTGCGCTTTGAACTGGGTTCAGGATCAACCTCCGGTTTATTTGCATGGAGAGCAGCTCTGTCAAATGAGGACATATGTGACAGGTTTACGTCACATATTCAGAGAGAAGCAGGAGGAAGACCTGTACACCTGTACCTGGCTTTTATGTCAGTAGATTACAATACGGTGGACACGCTGAATTAAACGGGTCAGTAAAAAAAACAACCCTGGAAACAGCTTCATAATTTTCTGAACACAAGAGCTGACAAAAGAAAGTAATTAAGGGAAATTGGCAGCAGGGCCTCACTGTTCACCACCATTCACACTGTTGGCTGGCTTTGGAACAAATACTGTGGTGCAGCGCTTGCGGGTCAACATATTTCCAGTTTCGCAGCCCTTTCATGTGATGCATTATTGGAAGAAAAGGCAAAATTCCCTTTATTCCACATTAAGATGCTGCCCAGGAGATGGGGTGTGATTGTCATCGTCACCCCCCACTGGTTGTATGTTTTTATCATCCCGGAACACCAGTGGAGCGCTCCAGATATTTGTGAAAAATATACCAATACCAACCAAAACACATCATTAATACAGAATTTAATAAAGGCAAATGCAGACTCGTGACATTTCACTCCAATAGTCTCCCAGTCCCAGCAGTCATGGTTTAAATGCTATTGATTTTATTTCAGAGCACACAGAGGGAGAGAATTGCCTGGCCGGACTCGCTAAAATCCGACCAAAGCACAGCTCCCAGGTACAATTTTAAAAGTAGATGAAATCCATCCCATCCTTTTCATTGTTTGTGCACAATTCACAGGATGGATAAATGTGGCTTTGCACAAGGCAAGAGTAAACACACGGAATCTCAGGGTCTGTTTGCCTATTCCTCGGGAAAAAACAGAGGGACTAAAGCAGATCCGCTGCAGTTATTTTGGTAATATAAAATATGTATTTAATCTCAATCATAATGTAAATTAATGACACGTGCTAATTCAACCTTGGGGGGCAGGGTCTCCCGAGTAAGATCAACTAATTAACTCATCGCCAGAAGAAGTCCTTTTATCAAATTTTGCCCTCTAATTGGAAGCCAGAACGTTCATTTTCAGGTCCGCATAACAAGCTGATCTCACACAGGGTTAGCAGTGAGTGAGTCTTCCATCCTGGCCAAATTAAATGAGAGGAATATAAATACATAAGCCCTGTTTTGGTATTATTATTTTTTTCTCCACTGGAATCTGACTAGTTTACCATTTTTTAATTTTGGGATAATGATGTCATGGTTTGGGAATGATGCGACCTTCGTGCGAGAGCAGAGCACAGAGGCTGTGGAGTGAACGGCGATCTCCCGGGTAATGGCTGACAGCTGATAACTCCAGACTCTTGGTGCTAAGGTCCATTAGCTAGTGTATATAGCAGCTATCAGCCCTAATGTAACATGCTGGATCATTGACTGTATATAAAGACGTACAACACGAGAGCTGCCTAAAAGTGAAGCTAAGCCATGTTACTAACTCCCAAATGGTGGGCTGCAATACACTCTAATGGTACCAATAATGTGGATGTTCAAGTACTTGTTTTCCTGTTTAAAATGCTCATGCACAGCTGAGCCCTTGTCTCAGGTTGGTGGGTGTTCTGCTCTGCTCCAGATGAGGACCTGCGCAAAGTGGCGGCCCTCATGGTTTGGCTATTTTGGCTCTGTTCTGCAGAGTGGGCGAGAGGTCTAACGTCATTTGTTTAGTATGTCAGTAGATTACAATGTAGTGGACACGCTGAGCCTCATTTTCGGTTCACGCTTCACCACCTGGAAGATTAATTTCCAGTTGCGTTGGACCCTGGCAGAATGAAAGCACATCCACTGTACAAAGCCAGCTCAGCTTTATAGAAAGTATCTGGTTTTAATGGTCACAGATTAATGGAATAGCTGACTAATTCAGGGAGCTGCTGAGCAACTTTAAAGAAGTTTGAAGGTACACACGAGGCGGGTTTATAGTGAAGTCTGCGTCAGCAGACACAGACACTGTATTAATTGAAAACAAATACTCTTTTGAGATCTTTTAAATTGATTATCTGTTGTGATCAAGCAAAAATGTGGTGTGCTATGTCAGAAGATTGGACACAGAGTTTCACTCTAGGTTGTAAAAAGGGAAACAATTGAAAAGTTTTGTTTGACACCGGCGTGGGGTGTGTCATTTAGATTTAGAAAGAAAGGCAGAAAATAAAAGAAACTGTATTGACTCCAAACAGGAAATTCTTGCTTATTAAAGCAAGGTACATGAGAAAGGAGCCCTCGACAATTGCATTGAGCCTTCGGATGTTTGGTCCCTTGCTCAAGGGTGTGTCCCAGCACCTGTTTTACTACCAGGACATTTTTCGTCCCACAACTTTGACTTTTTTGCCTGAACCAGGGACCTTTAAATCTTCAGCTTGACACTGTCCCAATTGAAGAATGCATCATGTGGTCACAGATTTTCTTTAGCTGTGACCTTGAATGAGTCACTTAAGAGATTCCTCCTAATTCATTTAAATGGGATCACCCAAAGACAGATCGTAAAGCCAACGGGAGCTTCTACACTTTGTCGATTTCATCGTGAAACATTTTCCTTCTCGCCCCCTTTCATCCACCAAATTTAACAAATGCTTGAGAAGAATGAAATACATCATCTGTCCTCCAAATTTGAAGGTCAGCCAACTAAATTTTGATGTTATTGCGCAAACCGAGGCCCCGGCGGCGGGAAAACACCCACTCTCGAGAGCCTTCCTGGATGTCTGGAAACTCTCATTTGGAGTTGACAGTGTGCTGCAGGGAGCAGACGGGCATCACTCAGGGATGGCTCTCTGACTAGCTCTCATTTTCTGTATTTTCTCTGAACACACACACACACACACACAAACCTGCATAAACCCAGCTGCCCCCCCCCACCGCTCACAACAACACAGCATGTTGGCAGGCTCACAGCTGAGAGGCACCACCGGCATTGTTGTGCTAAGTGATGTAGAGTCGCTGCGGTGACCGTAAGGTCTAATGTCAATGTGTGTTGTGTAGCCTTGATTTAAAGAATGCAGTCTTGGCTGTATCAGCACAGAAAGTGCCAGAAAATAAAATAAAACGGGCTTTTGTTTGGAGGCAAAGTAAACAACCAAACAGGAGAGCAATAAGCCGCAAGGCTAAACTTTCAGGTTCATGATGGCGATGGGTTCGAGGGACTGGTTTGGTAAATTTTGCGCCAACCCTTTCGACATTTCAGCGACAATGCCCTCTGGTCCTGAGCATCCGCAGAGTAATTAATAGTCTACTAAGAGGGATTATGTTGACAGGAACATGCCTTTGTTTTGTTGACCTTAGAGAGGTTGACTAATCTCTGTAACTGAGGGCACGTAAACACGGCTGCTCGTCTGCTCCAATGTCAATTTGCTCATGTTTGTTGATGAATTCCTCAAGTGTTGGAATCCAAAATGACAGTGTTTTGACTGTTTATCCGTAGGCTTTTTGGGGGGGGGGTAGGGTTTGTCACCCCAAGACAACGTTTTAAGTGAAATCCTTCAGATCGGGCCGCCTTGCTTATAATTAATGTATTCAAAACAAGGGAAGAAAAATCACATCGTGTGAAAGTCATGTAATATTAAAATCATGATTTCAGCCTTTTCTTTTCTGTAGCTCTCTGTGCAGTATCAAGGGAGACTATGCTAAATATTCATACTTTAATAGTATTTCTGCATTTTGCAATAGGATGATGGATTTGCCTGTCTATGCCCCCCTTGAAAACCCAGTTTCATACATATTTAATAGGGTCCTATAAACAATTTTTACATGTTGTCATCTTCAATGATGCATGCCATCAAACTCATAGAAAAAGTGTTCTTTTCCACCTGTATTGTTGCATCATGGGTCAGCATTTATTATCAGAAGTTTCCAACCCCGTCTCAGATGAATTGTCGTGGTCTCAGAGACCACATAATGCAGCATGTTTGTATGATGTATTAATAAATAAAGACATGGATTTTGAATTACACGCTCGTATCTTTAAAAAGGAAAAAAACAGAGAAGATGTGTCTAGAGCTAAGCTAAGTGGAATGCATCAATCACAACATCCCCGAGGCTGCCTCAGTACAAAGCAAATGTTCCTGTTCACTGACAGCGATAGAAAATTAATGTAGATAAGACACACATTATGGAAATAAATCAAACAAACGAACACTTTGTTTGGACAACCCCTAATACATTCTGCTATATCTAGGTGACCCACACCAACGTCTTTTAATGTACATACAGTATATCATTGAGAAGGACACCGCGTCAGCTCCCTGAGAGTGACTGCGAAGTCTCTTTACCACCCTCTGGTGGCGGGGTAGAGTATTGGTTTAATCGGTATTCGCTTTTGGTTGAATTTCTCAACCAAAGGTCAGAAAGAAGTGAATGTAAGAAGGACACGAACTATTTTTTAAAAATGGCAACCTTAAACTATAATAAAAACAATGTGATTGACAGCTCAATGAGCAACACAGCCACATTTTTGGTGCTGTTCTGAAGAAAGCAATGATGAAAATTGCGATTTTGACCAGGAGGCACTAATGTAAATCATAGTCATACATATGGATTTGTTTTATGAAATGGCACCAAAACAAATTACCCTGAGTGGCCGCGCTTTTGTGCACCCTTATGAGTTTATGCAAGGATATCATTTGGGTGCAATCAGCTTGCAACAGTTCATTTCATCTTAACAGACTGTGGAAGTCCCTGAAGGGAAACAACTTGGTAAAAAAAAAAAAAATGTGGCGACTGACTCCATTATGTAATGACAGTCACCAGTCATGTCGTGTCATCACCGAGTCTCATCTCTCTGGAACTGTCTTACATACATTTTTGCCAAAAGATAGATTCCAGCTTAGCTGAGCGGAATGTGAAAGCAGAATAATGTCGAGGTTTAGTGTCAGGTTCTGTCAGGAGCCATGACCGCTTGATTAAAACTCAATCTTAGCATGAATTCAAGAGCTAAGGCTGGACGCAGCTGGTCATGTGCGTGTATGCATGCACTTCTCGACCATGATGGATGTGATTTATGTCTTTAATATTCATTAATCTTTATTGTGTTTGCATTTATGGCGCACGTGTCGCTTCTCCTGTTTCTGCTGTCCCTTTCCCCCGTGCCTCTTCTCTTCCTCCTTTACCCAGCTAAGCCCCCCAACAGGAGCTTGACTCAGCTCAAGGTTGATTGTCTGAGGGTTTGACTCTTGGTTTCTGCGAAGCGCCAAAAGACAACTTGATTTGCGACACATACATAAAGTTGAGTTATCCAGACATACGGAAATGGAAACTGTTAGACCTTTTAATGAGATGTAAAGTATTACTATCGACTGGCCTTGGCAGTCACATGTGCAGCCCCATAATCAGCTCAAACAGCTCAGGTGGGAGCGTTTCAATCCAAAGGTTCCTTGTTCGATCGTGGGTTCAGCACGAAGGAAACCCATTTCAGGTGACTGTCGATGTTTTATTTGATCAAGTAAGTAAATGCGCACGGAATTACAAAGAAAGAGAGATCCGAGTGAGTAAACAAACATCTTCACGTGCACCAGAGAGCTCTCTACTTTGTTTAAGGACACGTCGGAGCCAATCGAAAAACGTCCCTATTTCAGCGCACATTATCGGCCATTACAAAAACACATACCCACACACCATCTGGTAATGAAGAATACACTGTTTGGTCCGATTGTGTGTCTTTAGCCCTGGGCTTTCAAACATGTCATTAAAGAAATTTCTCCTTCATTTGGATGAGACAATTGAAACAAGCTAAACATTTAAATGGGATCACCAATTTTCCAAGTGATTTAATGAAGTCTGAACCTTCATCCTCATCGGTACTGGCATTCAAACTGCAGTCTCCTCTTCCTTACGCAGGTCTGAGCGAATGGAAAAGCAGACACATGCAGCTGTAGTTACAATGTTGTTTAGTTGCAGCATCACGGCCTTTTCCAAAGATGACGTCCCCACTTTATCTTCTTCAAAAAACACTTTGCTTCCATTCACTTGTGCAACACTGATTTACTGTGACGCGTTCATCGATTCACCGGCAACCTGACAGTTAACCGCTGCGGCAGTGGACAGAGATGACTTACCAAACAGCCCCAGAGCTCCATCTTTACAGTGCCGTGCTGCAGATGCAACGGCGTTGTGCTAATAACTATCCTGGTCAGCTCCCACCATGTAACTGCAGACAAACTGAAGATCCGGTTCAGACTGACCTGTGATCGATGATGCAAACCTCAGTCCTTTATTAAACAACATGCATCCATGTTGTCATGCTCCTGTGTTATTGATGCTGTGTGTGTCCTCTAGGGGGCGGTAATGACCTGTTTCCTGGCTCGTGCTCTGCAGCTGATCAGCATGATTGGAGGTGTTTTTAAGCAGTAAACACCAGCCGATCAGTGTTTAATTATTTTGTCCTTGTCAATGGTAACTGAGCATTCTCTGACTTTGTAACTCCACTAGTGTGTTTTAAATTAACTCGTGTTTTTTTCTCTTTCTGAGGTTTCCACATCACCCCCGTCGAAGACCATTATTCCTTTTAGGTTTCCCACACGATACACTATGGCATGTTCCTGTCACTGTTATAAGTTTTTGTATATATTGTACATAAATCTTTCACTTTAATTTTTGTCTCCTGTCTACGTTCTGGGGTTCCATCCTTGTGTGTCTATGTAGTGCAACGCAATATTCCAAACTTTTCATTGCACACTGATCTCGGCTAATTTTACATTTGTCGAGTAAAGAGGTGTAATACTGTAATTCGGCAGGGCCGATTTTCCAAAATCAAACCTTCTATACTTCTTAAAACATCTGCTCTGCAGCTCTGCAACTCGCTGCTGCCAGATCATTAATGAGAACTACTGTAAATGGACCAGGACTCAGAAGATGAGGACCATACTTGCGCGTGTGCGTCTGCGATCAGGTAATCAAGTTCAAGTTCCATTAACAAAGCCCTGTCTTCAGCACAACGTCTGCCCCATTAAAAGATTTAGTAACTGCTCCAGCCTCCTCCATCCACTCCCACGCGAAAACATGATGTTGCCTAATTCATTTACCCATCTTTCCTTTGCGCATCAACAGCATAATTGCGGCACTAATTGACGCGCAAAAGCAGCAAATTGGGAAGGGGAATAGCATTAGCGAACCAGCGATGTTTGCTGCTCCTCCTGACCTAACCACAATTTCACAGTTAGTACGTGCACGGATCCCCACATGACCACGGGTGGAAACCGAGCGTGACCAGAGACCACTGCACGTGTTGGGCTCAGCTTTCTGGTGTGTCTCTCTTCACATACCTGCTTCGACCAGTTAGCAGCCACACTCCAGAGGCTTAAAGGTTGTCCACGGGGATTTCTCGTCCCTGTGCAGCCATCTCCACAAACCTACAGCAGAGGGTCACGTGGTTCCGGTCATGTGATTAAAAACAAGTAAGTTGAAAGAAATGATTGAGGGTGAAATGTGATTTAAAGGGTTCTCTAAATTTCATATAGCCATGTGACTGAATTGCGCAATGTCATTAATAAACAAATCATTAGGTGGACGGACCGATGAGTGAGTGAGGGTCTTTAAAAAATGCCAGTCAGCAACTGGAAGAAGAAGTAATGTCAGTAATATCCACATTGAAGTTCTTAGTTTATGAAAAAATAAACAAAAACGTCTCATTGGGGCTTCAAATGTCTTTGCCAAATGACATGTACCAAATTGTAAATGCACATCCAAGGAAAACCCATCAGGCATTGTGAAGTCACCTCGCAAAGCTTTTAGCCAACACAACCAGCTACTTTCCACGCTCCCACCCATGCGCCACTGGTCTTTAGTTACAGCTAAGCACTTTTTGTTCGTGACATTAAATCTGAATGAGACTCATTTGCAGTTCAGGAGTGCTGATCACAGACACTGAAGGGAAGACGACTGCAGAGGCATATGGGAAGATAAGAAAAATGCACAAGATAAACAGCTTTGGCTGATTTGTCTCTTTTTCAGTCCTGCTAAAATGATTGCACCAAAACTCCCAGTTGTGTTTGATCAGATATGCCTCGAATCCTGCCCTGTTTTTGTTTTTTCTGCTCGCAGGTATAGTTTTCTGTTCCTCTAACCCAGTTAATGGTATCCACTTTGCATGTAATGAGGCAACAGCCCCAACTTCACGTTGCCTGGCATACGTATCGTCCTCAGAGGAGGATGCAAGGGCAGGGATTAAATTGCATTAGCCATGTAATTATTTCACTCCAAATGGATCATGACCAAAATGAGCGTCTTGGGCTGCGTGTAGTACTGCCTGCTGTGATGATCCCTGTGTTTTACACACCCCCCAAACTGCAGGTTCATATCTCCTGTGGACATTTTCCTGTGTTCAGGCCACTGCCCGTGTGTGTCCATCTATAGTATTCAGCCTGCTTTTACCTCACTACAGCGAAAATAAATGCCATTTCATGCATGCACGCACTCCACAACCCATTCCACACTATGCAACACAAGCGGACACTGTAAGCAGTGATTAATGGCCATGGCGAGGAAGGTGCATTCACGGGAAAAGACATGCACACTCTGTGCAGGCAAAACGTTGTTGTTGTTGTTTTTTCTTACTGTGTTTTGGGGGATTTGAAGTGTCTGGCAGCAGCGCCGTATTCTTACTCACCCAACCTTGAAGAAATGGCACAGTGCAGCATGATTACGCCTCACACATTTTAACAAACTGTCAGCAAAACAACAAGCAGAGGCTGTGCGTCGCTTCAGGGGGAAACATGCACGCTAAGATTTTGTTTCCTTTGAAAATCCGCCGGAGAACTTTGCTAACTCACCCTCCGAGTGCCACTGACGCCGTGTCCATCAGGGCGGCGGCAGGCTGGAGTTCGCTGCAGTGACACGGCCGGCGTGGATGTGAGGCGGTTAGTCAGCTATCGCTCACACATGACAAAACCAATTAGGCTCACTGGGAGGAATTTGGTTTGTGTTGGTAATTGCATATGCTTGACAAGCATAACTGCTCATGCATGGGGCTCTGTGGGACTGCGTTTGTGCAGACTCAGCTTTATGGCCGCTGAACTCCCAGAAGAAAGGTTGAAAAGCCGAATTTGAATACATCACTGATTCATTTATAGTCAGGTGTGTCACTCTAGAGATAAATCTAATCACCTCACGACCACGACCGCATTATTTTAGGTCGCGTATACAATAGTTACACTATATCAGCTGTTTTACATGGCTCAGAAAATGTCAGGTAGGTTTTTCCTGATTGTTTTTTTAATGCTTACATGCTGTTCTTTAGTGTAAAATGTATGTGAGCCAAGTAGAAAGAGTTTGTTGAAAGCTGAATTTAATTTCCTTGTTATACAAGAACGCAAGATGTTAACGTGACCTTTTTCAGTGACAATAGGGAGCTTTACTGAAACGACACAGATTTCTATACATATTCCCCCATCTGTCACATTTAAACCATCTGTCCTCTGAGATGTTCTGGTGGTTGACAGAATGAGACGCTGGTTTTAGCAGAGCCTGTAGGCGGTGTTGCTCTGGACTTTTGTGTGAGGTCCGTATGAACTGTGGTTCCATGCAGAGTCGAACAGCCTGACTGCTTATTGTTAAGGTTTAATTAAATTCATTGACTACCCCTGTAATTAAATCCTGCTTTCCGTGCGGTTTCCAGACACGGAGGGAATAAGTCACACGTTATACCTTAGCCGCACCAAACTGTAGACAGACAAAGTTATTGACAAGCTGGTGGAGATGGTGGCTAGACAGACGGATATTTCCCTGGAGAAATGGTTGAGTTAGAAACGGAGCTTCAAGGAGGGTAAATATTGGACTTAGATTTAATACCAAATGAATGCTGATGCGCCTCCATGTCTGCTGTTTGCATAAATAGCCCATGGTGCTGGCACGTGGTCATTTAAAGGTGATTTTCTTGGACAGGAGCTATATCAGATATCTAATTCTATGGTATTATTCATACATTATATTAGAGCCACAACATGTACCCGACTACAAAATTTAACAGAGAAGAACTAAGTGATGCAGCAGTTTTGTAACCCTTGGACTTTCAATTAAAAACATCAGAAGCATCAAACGCTATTTGAAAGAACTCCCAATTTTCCTTGGCTTTCAACAACCATTTTGCAGTGATTTTTCCTCTCAGATTTTAAGGAAATACAGAGGAAACCCTCCCCGCCTGATTTTCACCCTTATCCTTATTAATATCTAATTGGGCCTTCCTTGGCTGAGTGTATAGAGACCTTCATTTGTTTGCCTGGAGAGGGTGGCCATCCATGACAGTCAGGCGCATCCAGCAGTCTTCAGCCTGCTGCGGCATTAACATGATCAGGGATCAGGTGCCTATAAGTAACGCTGGACTCAAAGGAGGGAGGGGTTCAGATGGGAGATGATATGCATCCACATAATTCCAGCCGTGGCAACAACAAAGGCTGGGTGTGTTTAGAAACACATGCTGGAAACACCTTGTTCCAGAATTTCTAAAGGTCAGGCTGGTTTTCAGTGCGTGTGTGTGTGCGTACGTGCATGCATGCCTGCGCGTGTGTGTGTGCGTGTACTGACAGCAGCAGGCGTTTGAAGCTGATTCACACTGTCACGATAGAAAGGCAGAAAGGGACAGTCAGGCCAGATAGGGCAGAATAGACAGCTGTATCATGGAGTCCCCCTAGTGGCCAGGTAAGGAACATTTTTCCTTTTTTTCCCTAGGTTTGACCTACCAAAATCTCTCTTCCAATCCCATTCCCCTGTTTTTATATTACTTACACCCAAGAGCTGTAGGAGAAGTCATTGGTGAAGTCTGTGCACGGTGTTAAACTGCCTACATATGATCTCCAACGGCCCGCAGCTTTAATTTTGCAGTGGGCTCATCACCCTGCATCAGCACTCGGTATTACCTTGAGCATGTCACTAGAAAGGCACGATCAAAACAAGGCTATGACTTCAGAATCCTACCTGTCAAAATTTAAATGGACCCCTTTGGGAGCGCTGTCATTCATCTCTGCTCAGTCAATAGCCGGCAGCTCCGTCTCTGCATTGATTATCAACTTCAGGGGAGGCAGAGGGATGGCACACCGGCCTTTTGTTCCCTCCATTGAAGTAGGACTGCCAACTAAATAACGCGCCACAATTAAAATCTCAATACGTCAGCTGGAGTTTTCTCCAGCTGTTAGAGTACTCCATGAAAAGAGGACAGAAATTTTCCTTACGCCGCAGATGCAGGCAGGCTGTAAAGAGATGGTTCTCCATCGGACACGCTGCAAACATCAAACAGGGTGAGTTAATGGTTATAGGCTAAAGGCAGCACGGTGGCAAAGGCCAACGAAAAGGTCAGAGGTCTGGTTGCACTTTCACCCCACCGATGATTGCTCATCATGATGAATTAAGTCTCCCGGACAAGGCAGAATAGGCGAGCGGACGAGGGAAGAGCCTGGAGACGTGAACTTCAGCTTGCTCTGTCAGCTTCCGTATCCTCCTGTGGAATGAATAAGTTAGCAAGCTGTCATAACATTATTGAGTCCGGAGAGATTTGGATTCAGGAGGCATTTCCCCTGCTCTGCCTTGCTTCTGCGGCTCAACACAAACTGTTTTTATCGCAGTCGCGTCTCGGAACCACGGAACATCTACACCCGCTGAATTCAAACATCGGATGCCACCGCGGAAAGATAAAATGAAGACATGAATGAGGTCAGGTGTCGCTGTGGATTCATAGAGCAAGGCATCTTACCTGTGTTTAATATGATAAGTATAGAGAAATGGGGACTTTAATGGATAGAAACAGCAAGTATTCCAGACACTGCATGAAGCCTAATGAGAGATAGAATCCAGAGAAACAAAGCCTTCTTCCTCTCAATGGCAGCACCTTCCTGTTTCATAGAGCTCCGCTGCCCTCTAAAAGGTCTGAGAGGTACTGCAGCACAGGCTCTGGCTCATCGGGGCTCTAAGACTCACTTCCCTTTTTTGCTCTAAAACTCTCACTGTAACATTGGCTTTCTCGTCTTATATGCTCGTGTTTTTAATTCCTCTAACTCCACGATGACAAAATGGGGAAGGTTTGCGGTGCACACCTCTATAAAAGGAGCGAGGGGAAGCCAAGGAACGCACAAACCTGAATTGATCTCTTCAATCAGGGTGATGAATGAGGAGTGCCAGGCATCCTTTCTGCAGTGCCAGATCTTGCTCTGCAGTTTTGTTCATTCCATTGTGCTTAGGGGGGAGGGATGGGGGTTTTGTAGTCGATATGCCTTGAGCAATTAAGCCAGCTTGTGCTGTTATTACACAGGTTACGCAGCTTTTTGCAGATTTGTTGCTCCAGCGTCTGTTGTCAGCCCACAAAAGACAGAATGAGGGATGCAAACCTGCTTGAAGAAAAGGTTTTTCCCACACGTCACGGATAGATCTGTGATCCCACGTCCTTGTACATCCTTTAACTGGTTTATTATGCAGCATAAATCCAAGAACAGGGGGGTAGGCGTGCGTATTGTCACTGAAGATGCCTTTAACAAATGACTGGCCTACACACGATCATAAAATACAAAGAACGCCTGCAACTTTCTTGGAAACACGCAAGGAGGTCCATTGGAAACAGGAAGGCTGCTCACGTGCGAGGTACATTAAATCTCCCCTGGGTCATAAACTGGGATGAGATCTTAGGCCGAGCCGAAGATTCTGCGATGTTCATCAGATGGCGACCCAGTTTATCACATTCATAATTGCTCCATAACACTAAATTATTCCCGACACCTGCAGGGAGAAATCCACCATATCAAAACCAGATTCCTTAGGCACACCAACAACCAGCGTTTTTGGTCCAGGTTTACTAAAAATACATCTGTAATCAGGGAACCAGCAGAGCTTTGCCTCTTGTTTATTAACTCATTACGAAAACACCCCAAAATGGAGGCGACATCTAAAACGGAGCTAAACTGGAAGCTAAATAACTTCAAATGTGTCACTTGAAATGCCTGAAGGACTGGCCAAGATTATTGTGCTGTGTTATCAGTTCTAAAACGCTTCTTGTGTCACGGATACATAATTAATGCAAATTAAGAACATAGAAAGATTACATTTAATTATTGATATACCAAAGAAACAGAAAGTCTATTTAGATGTTTCCCGGCATTGTACTGCATTCTCCAACTCGGTGACAAATATGTAAACGACCTTTTCCACTGCAGAGACAGATTAGCGTGAGCCTAGTGAAAATATAATCTCATTAAACGCAAGCAAAGGGATTCGAGTGTGTTGTGAAGTGGCGCTGGATGATCTCCTCGGTCGGTATATTTGATAGAAAGGTTTACGTGCATATGAGCGATTGATTTTGTGATTCCGACGGAGCAAAAGCAATCGAAGGGTGTCCTTTTACCTTGTCAGATGTCACGTAAACAGAGTGCCTTATTTTTTCCACAACACGGTTTGTCTTTCCTTCTCAGGGGCTAATGTCACAGGGAATGATCCTTTAACGTTGATCAATTGTGCCACCTGACACCATCATGAGAACAATTAACTCCTGTTCCAATCCTGGAAGGAGACCTGAGGGGAAGGCTTGTTGTGCAGACAGATTGGCACGCAGGCCGGCCTTCAGCACAAAGCCCGCCGGTCTCCAGCCTCAGCCCTCGTCCTGCAGGCCTGTGTGCAGCGTGTCTGGCAGCGTTATCGGTTGTGCTCCAGATTTCTATCCACCCACCAACAGTGGCTTTTAAACTTCTCTGGGAGCTCTTTTGTTTTGTGACCCACAATATTGTAATGGGCCATTGTGCAGCTTTATTGAACAAAATCCATCCCCCTTTCAACCTGTTATAGAGCTTTATTCAGCTCACTGCACACCGCAAAGACCATGCCGGGGTGGGGTATTGGGAAGGGGTGGGTGGTGGGGGTGGGTTGTTTGGGGGGACTGCTGCTTTGTTACGTAGCACGGTCAAATTTTGATATAGGCTTAAGCAGAATAATTTCCTGACCCAGTTTAATCTCCCCATGAGTCATCATCGGGTTTCTACCCAAAAGCTCTCCAGCATGTTAAATTTGCATGCGGATTGTGATTGCAGCCAGTTGTCTGTCTAACGTTAACTCCTTTTACCGAACAGGTAAAAGGCACTCAACAGTACCGACATTATAGGGCCCAAATGTTCCTCAGGATTGTGTTAAAAGGGAAGAGAACTTTAGCAGGGGAGGGTAAAAAAAAAGAATCCTGTCCTCTTGTATAAGATGATGAAGTGCCACATCTCCGCAAATGCGTCCCATCTTCCACACCCCATTATTTCCTGATGCTTTGTTCTGTGGGAGCTTGTATGTACACGTCTCCCCTCTGCCTGGCTTCCTCCTATAATCATCTTACGCTCTCTAGCTCTCTGTTTTGCACATGCCAGTGTGGGGTGTGGAATACAGAAGAAGGCCAAGTGATGGAGAGACAAAACGGGCGAGAGGATGAGCTTACTCGTGCGAGCCATCTCTGCCAAGACAAAACAAACCAAGAGAGCGAAAATCATCTTATCAGGCCGATAGCAGACAAATAAAAGGAGACTGTCAAGAAATGATCCTGTTGGTATTCAAGGCACGAGTCACTGGGTCTTGTCACAATAAAACAGAGGGGATGCTAGCAGAGGCTCAGAGATAGCAAGAGAGGAAAGAAGGAAAGAGGGAGAGATCTGTTGATCAGTTTAGCCCGGTTGTTTCCCACCACTGCGGGTGCATCTCTTCTGGAATGGCTTTATTTGAAACCAGCTTTATAGAGACACTGCAGTGCACGGTGAGCCCAGACATTCCTGCCAGAGCCAGGAAGAGAAGCCTTCACGGATGAATTGTGATTGCTTACATACGCAGCTACACAACCGACATTAATCACAGGAAGCGGTCAGGTGCAGCTCTGTTGGCGTGACAAAGGGCAGCGGCACAGGGAGCGCAGGGTGACACAAAGAGTAGACGGGGCAGCGGAGGGCAAAATAATACAGATGAAATGAAAGTTTATTTGGGAGAGACTGCAAGGGAGGGCTCGGAGAGCGACGGCTGAAATTTTAATGCAAAGCACGGCTCTGCTGCAACCTGTCTGAGACAGCAGGGGCTCTCTCGAGTGGCAATGGCAGGGGCCGTCTGCGAACCTGCCCGTGGATCCTCATAAATCCTGCACCTGCTCATGACTGTATCCTGGTGTCCCGCCGCTTTATAAGCACATTACATGCAGCTCAGCGCATGTTGAATATATGCGCCATTATGGAGCATAATTCATCAGAGGTCTTAGGGTATTGATTATATGTTTGGTGATAAGGTAGTGGAACATGCTTATTGAATATGGATAAAACGTACATCTGCATTCATTTGACCACCCGTTCAATTACCGGTGGCGGTGGCAACAATCGCGGAGGTGCCAACAAGTTTAAGAGAGCAGATCTTGCCAGAACTGTAGATGGATGAAAGGGGAAGTAAGTAGATCTGTCACGTGGGGGAACTCTTAGAGACGGGAGATGTGTGCGCTCTGTTGCTTTTCTTTGTTTGATCTACAGGCTTTCTGTCGCTGAACGACTTTCACGGCAAAAGTAATTTGTAATTAATGGTGGGTTTGTATCTCATCTATATCTCTGAACCTTGACAAGACCGATCGATGGCTCTGCCGGTGGCCGGTTCTGCAGGCTGCTCTTTCCACCTGCAAACACACACACACACACACACAAACACACACACACTCAGACATATTGGGCGAGTCGGATGGATCCTTACGGGCTTCGATAGGCAGTTGATGATGGTGGCTGAAGGGAAAGTGCTTGAATTCCATGGAGATGAGTGTTTGAGCGGCACTCATGTAAATATACATTTTCAGTGACGTGTCTGTACAGGTGCTGGTGTGCTGCTTTATCTTCAGAGGTTTGAGGTTGAAAAAATACCAGGCGGAGCTGAAGAGAATGAAAAGCAGCATTTGTTTGTTCAACTATTCTCTCTGACATCCAGCTAGAAACAGATTTTTTGTTTGTTATTTGGAACCATAAGTTATTGCCGTTTTTTAATGTAGCCTCTTTTAGCTTCCAGGCTAATGCTGGGAGGGAACATCTAATTGAATTCAATTAGCAGGCTAATATCTTTTAATGTGAGAATGTGACTGACCTACCTTTTCTTTCAAGCGTTCTAATTAAAATGTCATGATATATATCTGGCATAAAAAAAAAAATGTGTTGCCAGCTTAATTCTTGTTTTCGTCCTTGCCATTCAGGCATATTTGCTCCTGCCTCGCTGTGCTTATTGCTTTTTTGCCATTTCAAACTCCCAGCTCGGACGACAGGCTCGCAGGCAGCTCAGGTCTTTATTTGATTTTATGTCTCTTTCAGACAAGTGTCTTTCAATCATCCTTCTTGGGGTCATATCCCTGAGTTGTCCACATAAAGTGCACCACCTCACCAAAATTTATGGTTCAGTAAGAAACAAACCAAAGGGAAAGAAAAAAGCAGGAGTACAAAAATACTGAAAAGGGGTCGAGAGTTAATAACAAACATTGACCACATTTTTCCTGAAAGGTCACTACATAAACAGATGGCGGCCCTGTGTTGTTCTGCTAATGTTCCCTGTCATAATAGCGCCTGATTTTCATCTTCCATTTCCTTCATTTTGGAGAGTCACCCATTAATTTGGCACTGGGAAACTTTCCCCCTCGCCTTGACACCGTATCAATCACATCAGCAGCACGCCACAACAATGCGGGCTGCCCCAGTCTTAATAACAGCTAGCGCAGATAAGATGAAAAATAAAGCAGCGGCCTCGTTCATTTTAATCTCCAACCCGGGATGACACAAACAGGTGCACGGGGACGACACAAACAAATTAGAGGAGAAAGAACCTGTGACAGGACGTGCTATCACCTTGCGTCGGGTCGAGGAGGAGTGGCACTTCATTTGGTCGTGTCAGCACTCCTCTCTTTCACTCTCACTCGCTCCACACAAACACACCCACACACCCACACACACACACACACACACACACTTGATGAGTGCTAAGGAGCCCGGAGAGCAGGGCGAGGTTGCTGTAAAATCAATTTCCTCGTGAGAGAAACTGCTCATAATTCTTGCGAGACAAAGCATCTGGGAGGATCTGGGGACAGATGGGGAGAGAAATGCATGAATATCAGCCACATCCTTGTTCTCCACAGTAGTGTTTTTGCTAACCTCTCTCTCAAAAGTTTCCCCTGATGTATTTCCCCTGTTTTTGAGAGGCTTCACATTAATCATGGATGACAGGCAGCAAGGCTTTCCTATTGACGACAGTGTTTCAAATGTGGAGTGTGCCTACAGGCATAACGTATTGCTCTGGCAATGATGCATGTATCCAGTCTTCCGTTGTTGTATTTGTCTGTAGTATTTACTCGATATCCATCTCAGCTCGGAGAAAACCTTCACTCTGTGCCTCTTTTTGGACCTAGCCCGCCGCAGACAGAGCTCGTCTTCAAACGCTGGATAAAACCAGGCATCGGCTGCGGCGCCAGAAAAAATCCAGCCAAGCAGAAGACAAATCAGGAATGTGACTCCAAACACAGGAATGCTCTCCCCAGATCAGAAGTGCTGGCCGTTTTAAAAAAAAAAAAAAGATAAATACACTTGGCAGAAGCAGGTGAGAAGCAGTGCTGACCTCTGGGCAGTGATATTTCACATCTCTGTATTTATTGAGAAAATTCTTAGATGGTGTTTTTTAGTATTAATGATTATTTTAACTGTGCTGCATCTGATCTGTACAGACAGGTCACTGAATGCAGCATTGATGATGCGTCACCATTTAACTTTTTTTTTAAAAAACAGGAACTAGCAGGGACAAATCAGCACCGTGTCAAAAATAAAGCCTCTCATGTGTATTTCATATAAAGGAAGCAAGGAATGTTTGATCAAAAAGAAGGACGGGTGGTTGATCATCGACTATCTAGCTAAATCACGTCCTCCCCTTCCCTTGCACTCTTCCCCAATCATAATTCCTCACTTTGTTCCTCAACCACTCATGTGTAACTGTGTGAGAAGCACAACGGCCATTACCAGAAATAAAATGCTCAGCCAAGAGTTTGGCAACTGTTTATGTCTTTCAAAGTTGAACTCATTATATTCAACCGAGGCCCTTGTTTAACAGTTCTTAAGCTTATACCAGAAAGAATAATGTCACTGCTTTTTTTTGTGATTTTGCTGGCTATATAGTCAGAAAAAAGTGGTTTTGACCACTGATGTCATGGCAACCAGACATCTTCTAGTTCACAATAACGTGAGCAAAGAAGGAAGTGACTCAAGAAAGACATTTATATCACACAGCATTCTGGTTAGAAGCTGTTTTGGTTCAGGTTTTGTGTCAAAACTTGTGTCACAATTCATAATTCTTAACCAGCCAATCACTCTGCAGTCGGTCTATCCAGCTCTTGTAGTGGGGTGAAATCAGTGCCAAACAGTACCGCCAGATTGGGACAGCAGCTGATACAAAGTGAGCTCCAAACTCAGGTGCTGCCCTCCATTTTGCCCTGATCCTCTTAGCAGCTCAGAAGTGGAACCATCATAAGAACCTCCAGCCTAGTTCTGAGCAGAGCTCACTCTTCAGGCACGGATTAACCCTCGATCCGACAGAAGTTTCATGGCAGGATCGACAAGGTTATCGAGGAGAAGCTGAAGAACAGCACCAGAATCGGGACAAGCCAAGTGGATCGAGGAAAGACAGATCTAATCAGTTAATCAGCAACACCAAAGATAAGAGCTGACGCGGTAAAATTCGGACCGGTGTGAACAGAATTTTATTCCAAATGCCAAATTAGTTGCTGTCAAATTAGTCTTTTGTTCTGATTTCAATTTTGTTTTTATTGGCTGGACTTCAGAATTAGCCACACAGGTGGCTAATTCCTACTTTTCAATAACCGTATTAAAAAAAATAACGCACTCAAACCAATATATATATATATAGGACATATATATCATGTCCTACAAAAGATTGATTTTTTTTTTTAAGCGTGTGATTAATTTTTGGCCTCTGCGCTTGCAAAGGTCTCCTAGATAAATAGGTAAAGAACCCTTGAACACGGCCAGGCGAGGGGGAGAACAGAGACCGCTCCTCTATTAGATCAAAACACCTCTCTGGGCATCAGTGGCACCTGCAGCAGCCGCAGTGTGCGCCATGATAAAGATTCCCCCCCTTCCTGCTGTCTTCCTCTCAATTTTAATTACAAATATTTATAAGCAGCTTAACTGTATGGACAGGGTTTGTTTTTTTTTTTAAAAAATCTTATTTCTTTAGGTGCAAGGGTGTGGGGGCGCGTGGGAATCAAGGCAGCTGTTGGAGACGATAAGATTATTTACCATTTTTCCTGTGTCGTGAAATATTTGTTTATTTCAACTTAATTATTCATACCCCCGCACCATCATCTGCTCCACTCATCTCCTCCTCCTGTGTGTTTTAATGTCGTTAATATGGATAACATTTTTTTAAAGTAAATATATAAATTAGTCAGGAAAATTCTCAGCGACGAGCCAGAGGGTAAACTTCTTTCCTTGGAAATCTGACGCTTGTCTTGCGAGTCGGAGACTGAGAGGTGGCTTTGCAAGTGGATTCCTTGGGGACGTTAAACTCCTGGCTTATCTACAAGTGTTTCATCTGGTTTTACATTAATAATAAGAGTAGAGTTTAAAAAGTTATACTGCCGGTTTGATGGCAGGTTTGCCTAATGTCAACACCGGTTTGAAGAACGGGAGGAAAAGTCGAACACATTTGACTCACGTGTCACTGTTCTAACCTTCACAGCCTATTAGACTGTAATCCTGCAGAAATGTGGCAGTCACCTTGTAGAGGGGCATGTGTGTTTGTGTGTGTGTGTGTGTGTGTGTGTGTGTGTGTGTGTGTGTGGAGGGGGGCTTCTCAGTCCATCGATACAATTTTTAAAAAAAAACATGTTTTCCTGTCAAACGGACCAAAAGGGTTCTTTTGTTGTTTGGATCTCTTTGGCAAAGTTTCTAGGACGCGGTCAGAGGGTCAATAACCCGCCCCCACTGGTCCCCTTTATTTCTTTTTTTTTTCAAATTTTAATCAGTTCATAGATGTCAGTAAGAATATGGCAGCAGAGCCATCAGCTAATGATAATCATAATGAAGAGTCTGCCCGGCCAATTCAAATAGTGGCAGGAAAGCCAATTGTAGTGCTGAGTGGTGACATGGGAAACTCTTGGCCCCGTCTTTGGTGCCCGGAAGGGTCTTGCCGAAGGGTTTGCTTTGTTTTCAAATGGCGAGGTGGAGAGTAATCACATTTAGGCTCATTAGTAGTTCCCCCCTGACTCTGCATGGTCATCACGGTAATGTATGTGGCCCTTCCTGTTTGGACAAAAATGGATTTGTGCTGCATTAGCTGATGAGACAGGTGGAATTTCATTATGTCCCCCAGTGTGATCTTAATGCCAGTGACTCAGGGATAGATCAGGCTCGTGGACGGCCTCAGACACATTACCGTCACTTTCTTCTTCTCTGCGACGACAAGAGTCGGGCTTTGTTTCACAGCGTCTAAAAAAAATCCTTCAGTAATTCTATACTCTCAATTCTGACTACATTTTGTGCCAGAAACAACTAAACAAGCAATTAAAACGCCAACGGAATCCTCGCAATTCCGCATAGAGCTGAAGGTTTGAATAAGTGCCGTAAAATGAGGTGGGGGCAGCCTCTTTGGAATTCAATGAAAACGATGAAATCGTATGTTTCATCGACTTGTGATTACCGTCGCAGCCTCGCAAGGAAATCAGATCAGGGCTGGCACTTCTGCGGGCGCACTCGCCACCACCCCCACCCCCCCCCAAAAACTGCTATTATGTTCTAGTGCTGCGTGGGAAGCATGTGCAGCAGAGGTCTGCCAACAGCAAAGTCATACATCAACAAAATGAAATAATAAATGTCATAAACACATGCAGCCACGCATTCATATTTCGCTGTCTTGAAATCGGCCCGGGGGGGGGGGGGGGGTTGGTTGGTGGTGGTGGTGTGAGGTGTGGGGGATGGGGGGGGGTTGGACTAATTTTTCTCACAAGTGGAAACTGACACTTCCCTGAAGGGTGCGGCCTGGCATTTATCAAGACACCGAGCGCCGTCTCCGTTGTTGCACCAAGGTGTTCGGGGTAATTTGGGGGGGTTGATCCTTTAACATTATTCAACAACATCGCAATCGGCACCGTGGTGAGGGTCTGTAAACACGTCGGACAATTAACGGGATAAAAAAGTGCATTGAAGATCAACGTTGGCGCAGTTAGCACGCAAAATATGTAATTCACCGAATTTTGGTTTTCAGTCAAGGTGCACACTTTTGTGTTCAGATTGAGTTGAAATACCCCCACCAGAAATACAGTCCAAGCGGTTGTATACCATCCATAGTTTCCCTTAAGGGGAAATGGGTCTGGGGTCTAATGAACAACTCTCCATATAATGAAGTTTAGAGAGACATGGCTGTTCAAACCTGAAGGCACAGGATAAAGTATGTTTCATGATAATAAGGCTTAAATTGACCCAATATATCAATTTTTGATACCCTAACCCTGACATTAGCCATACTCTGAAGTGTTGAGAATGATATTGAAATCCCAGTGCATCCCAGCGGCATGGGGCAGAGACCCCTCAGTCAGGGTTGCCAACTGCCCACCAAGTCCATCATTTTTCACTAATTTTAGAGCCTTCTTATAGGGTCCACCGCGCTCTTCTCCCATTTTATAAAATGTTGTATGGGGAGAATAAAAGAGTCCTGTAATTTGTAATCTACAGTTGTACTACTGTATCTATTTGAAGTATTTTTATTGTATTATATCCTAATGGTGTTAGGGCTACCCTACACTAAATGATTTTCTCTTTGTTTGTGGTTTATGGTTTATACATAGTTTTATATTCAGTGCTTGGCTTGGATTGGTAACAAAGTTGAAAATCAAAGAGCTCAGAAAAGTGCAAAACAACAACAACACCCTTTTCTCCTGGTCTCCTCAGCTTGGAGAATTGTCAGAGACAAAGAAAAGCACACAGTTTTTCTTCTTCTTGGACAATCCTAAATTCACCTGATTTCCACTATTTTTGTTCCAGTTGCCTCCAAATCACCACAATAGTAGAAAAATTACACACAACGAAAGCTCCAAAAATAAGACATTTTTAAACGTGGACCACAACTCTAACGATGATGAAAGTCATGAAGGCCAGAGCACGATGGGAGTGTTCATCTTTTCTTTCACCACATTCACCCCCCCCACCCCCCACCTTACCTTAAGAAACAAGTCCAATATTGTAGAACTACTCTATGAGAAACTATTAGCTGTGAGAGCTCCACCGACACCCTCAGGGGATTACAGTCGGTCCCAAAGCTTTCAGCTACAGGATTTTAGAGCAGAAATGTACCTACCGGGACCCAACCAATGAAAACAGCTACCTGAGAAGAGAAAAAGGTAATTCCAAAAGAAAATGGGACACGTAGCCCTGGGTTCTTTCGGAATGCTGGAAGAGGGGGGAGGGAAGGGAAAAACTTGCAATTCACAAGGAGATACAAATAAAACTGTAACACAAATCCACAGCAGGAATAGAGGCAGCAAAGATTTCACAACTTTAGTACCAGCCGTCGCTCTGGAAATACCTCAGCTATGAATAACCCCCTATTGAACTATGAAAAGTGAATCATTTCCTGTAACTTTTCTTTTGCCGGCAAATATAGTGTGCAGTAACAAGGACAAACACACAAGAGCGGTTTAGACGGCGGCAGTTTCTTAGAGTTGTAAAGCAGATTTACTGCGATATTTTCAGCTTGACCAGGCCTGTAAAACGACTGAGACCTTTGCTGTCGGAGGATATTACAACTTTTGAACTTTTAAAAAACACTTTAAACTGGCACGAATGAACATACACTTTTTTCCAAGGGGTAATGGCAGACAGGAATGGTCTTCTGTAAAAAAAAATTGTGTTTGTTTTTTGCAGCGTTGCGGCTGCTTTGTGGACAAAGGCAGTCATCTGTAATCTGATGGGATTTCTGTGTGGTCAAGCCCCCAAACCTGGTGACAAACTTGTGTTAAAACCACAGCTGTTCCTTGGCCGCCGTGGCACAATCGTGACAGCAGGGCTGCTGACTGCACAGGTCCAAAGATGCTCTACGTGATGGGAGTGCTCAGTTCTGTTGAAAGATTTATCACACCCAAAGTGTTTACAGCATTTGACTCGGAGAGAGACATTTTTCAAGTTATTGTTAGCGTTAGCTAACAAACGTGTCACCGGCTCAGACTGCAAAAGAGGGCTTACAGCAGCCGGCCCAGATCTGTGGAATTACCATGCAACTGTTCGGGGGTGAGTCGAAGGAATGATCTGTCTTTGATTTGTTTTTTCTTTTTATTCTTTTATTTTTATCATGCAAGCTAGCATGAAGACAGCAGTACAACAAAATAGGCCATATAATTTCCTCTCTGGTTAGTGCACCAGGAACAGGACTTTCCCCAGGAGGAAGTGACCAAGTGAGATAGCATGGCTCTGGACTAATCAGCACTATTCAAACAATAAAAACGCATGGGGCCTCCACAGGAATAACAATAGCATAATAACAAAGATGTCACTTCCACCGCAATGACATGGCATGTTTGGAGTCATCACATGTATCCTTACCGTTGGCAAAAAGGTCAGAACATTATTGCTCAGACTTGGAGCTGCGTGTCAGCCAATTCATACAAAACAGAAAAGTCTTTTTACAGCATCGGCAGGAGGGGAATAATGAAAACAATGTTAGGCAGTCAGTCGAAGAAACTAAAATTCCAATCAGGATGTCATAAATGGACATTAAATCGCTTTATTTTCCAAATTGGGCTTTTAAATTATTTGTGTGAGCAATCTAGTCTAGCGAGTCTATATGTGTATATATAAAAAATCCCAAAAAATAAATATACACGCAGTGTTAAGACTTAGTGCTGGTTAGGTCCCCTGCCATCTGTTCAGGGATCTGTCTGTGGGCCCAGGTACTAAAATGAATTAGTAAATGGGCAGCGTTCAGGTGGGTGCAAATGCAGTAAAGAAAGGCAACACGTAAACAACTGCTGTTGCTAACAACTTCGCACAACGCTGACAGCGCAAATGTCAGGCGTTGTTGGACTGGCTGGATAGACGGTGTAAAAATGCCCTTTTGTTGTAGCCGCTTATGTGTAATTTGCATTGCTATTTTGGTATTGGACTAAAATTAAAACTACGCTCTGGAAAAAGAAAAAAAATCAAATGTTACGGGTCTTTGTTGCGTCTTGACTTAAGCCCATTTGATGTGAATCTCTTTGAAGCATGTCTTTTCAGTCCATAAACCGTCTCAGAGGAACATAATGAGCAAACATGGTGACACTTTAAACCGTCTTGAGCGAATACAGTAGAAATTTGTAAAGCTCTCTCTGTCATCGGCCGTATCAGATCTCAGACTGAGTATTCCTCAGACACAAAACCCTTCAGCGTTGTGCACATCTGAATCTACAGGAGTGTCGCCATGAAAATGGACAGAAAAGAGCAGAAAGGTGTCCGCTCCCCTCCTCCTTCGCCATCAGCAGCCGGAGGAAATGGGCGAGGGGCTGCGGAGGGGCTGTGATGTGGTTTCAGCGTCTGAGCCCCCATGTTATCATACCCTCAGGTGGAAAACCTCTCAGACTGTGTTGGTGCATCACTCCTCCAATTATCAACAGCAGGAGCGCCCTTTCATTTCTGTTACATCTTTCTTCCTTTCTTCTCACCCTACGCCATTTCTACCTCTCCTGACTTCTCGTCTCTGCCCCCGGCTCCTTCACCTCCGCTCACCTTCAGCACTTTCCTCCTAATCTTCAATCCCAACAACCATTCCTTCCTTCTTTTTTTTGTTGAACCCATTGTGTTGTTCTGCTGTGACTCACTCCCAGTCTTATGAAAGAAATAGTTACTTTAGTCACCTGGCTGAGATTTGACTGAGAAAAATTAAATAGATCAATAGATAAGGGTGTGTGAGGGATCCGATCGGACAGGATCTAAAAATTCAAGTCATCCGTCACAGACACACACCACCACTATCACACAGGAATATCACGAACTTTAATGCCAATCAGATGGCCAATTTTTTCCAATTACAGGACATTAATGTTCTAATAAAGGCAAAAAGAGAATTGTTCAAGATGTTGAATGTGATTTGCTGTCAATTTTCTAGCCACTGACTGACTGAAGCATTCATAGGTACGCTGTTAAACATGTCTTTACTCTGTGTATCCCTGGGCAACCAACTTACTGAGGTAAAATGTCCCAGCAGGAAAACATTTCACAGTTGAAGCTCTTAATAAAACCGCCAATAAAGCAGTGGGATTATTTTAAAGTAGAATCATTTGGGCCTCAAGGGAGCAGGTTTTTGAGTGTAAAGAGGGGAAGCATGGGGAGATTTCTGTGTGCCGACTGGGATAATGGTGCAGGCAAGAGTCCCAGTGACTTGTGTGGGCATGGCCGTGGCAAAAGCGTCAAAAATAAGTTAGGGTGCTACCTCTGGGTCAGCCATGATCCACACACTCCCCAGACAATATCTTGTGTACGTCTCTCGCATGTTGATCAATCAGGTTCCAAATTACAGCAATAACATAATGAAATCATAAAGCTGTGGAAATGAAGGACATGGTTCAATATTTTAGGGGATTTTGACATTGGTCTCTCCACTTGCAGGCCGGGGAGTCTTTGTGAACCCAATACAATTAGCACCCACTATCCCCGCCTGAACGTCAGCTGGCAAGGGCACTGAGGGATGGCTGAGTCAATACGCCTTCCCTGCACTCTTAATGCACAAGTGCAGACTGACGGAGGAGTCAAAAGGGCTGGATTCCCAGATCCTCCCTTCCTTTCACACAGCCTATGGAGACAACAGGCACAAAGTGGCTGCTCGGCCTTACCTTGGGTCCATTGTCCAGGTGTGAAACACACTTGACATGAAGCCAAATATGTAGCCAGGCTCTGCAGGCGTTACTGATAAAGGCAGGCAAAAGTGCTTGAAACTGATCCTGAAAGGTCAAAATATTTTGAGGAAGAGAAAAATAGGTTTTAAGCGCTTCTGACAGCTTTAAGTGCTGGTATGTCCCTTCAATATCGCATGTAAATATCACAAAAAGTCCCATTAATATCAGACTACACATACAATGAATTAAACAGTATTATATGTAAATGACAACAACTCTATGGTTCTAAGGGAGTTTCTCCAGTTTTCCATTGCAGGGCCCTATAGGAGCATATTTGTGGGTTTAGTACCTGGAACACAGGCTTCTTCTTTTAAGGTTTTCTTTTATTGCTAAATTCATTCCATTACTTCTGCCAGTCTGAGACCTGCTGGGAAGATTTCCACACAGCAGGGCCATTTGTCATGATTATTATCCCAATAATTGTTTAAGGCTGTTAGAAAATGAACCCAGTGTCCTGCAATAGAAGAATCTGAATCCATCCTTTAATGTGAACAAACAAACCACATAAATTCAGGTATAAAATCCTGAACTAGTAGTTCTCTCTCACCTTTAACGCAGTTGAAACGCATCACTCAAAAGGAAAGTAGAAAAAATGTTAAAGCTGATTGAAATGGAACACCCTGCCCTTTAAGAAAACAAATGAGCAAAGTAGGACCAGACGCCTTTGTCAATGTCGCCATTAAGGATAGAGCTATTTTAGAGACACGCTGCCATCGAATGCAGCGACTTCCTGCGAACACAGCATCCCCGCCTTCGCCGGGCGACCTCTGCACCATTACATCGATGGCCCACAGCCTTTTCTGTGCCTGTGTTACCCCTGTCATGTAGCGTGTTTGAGGGAATAATGAAAACAAATAACAGAAAACAGCTGAATAATGAGGAGCCCAGGACGGGCTGGGGCAGCTGTTAAAGATAACGCAAGTAAAGCCGCTCTTTATTTGCCTCTGAAGGTTACGGAGCACGAAGATTAAAGGAGCAGCTCCAACGGGCTGCAACCACGCGTCCACTGAGAAAAGAGTGACTGGGGGGGGGACAATGGAGCGAAGAGCGAAGGAGATACTGGGGAAGTTCGGCGAGACATTTAGGAGGAGACGACAGCACCATGATGGGCCGAGGGGGCAGGTGATGGATGAGGGAGGGAGCAGGAAGCAGAAAGAGAATGAGAGCTGTTCTCGACACCTTCACTGAAAACACCGCGGCGTGCTGTCAATCAGAGCAGCCGCCTTGATTGATTTTCTCCTCTATTCAAGCAGCTTTTCACTCTGCCCCCTCCCTACTCCAAAACATGTCCTGATGCCAACATTATGCTTTTTATGATCTTTTTTTTTATTATCCTTTATGCGTCACATCACAAATAAATGGCCACTGTCACATCGGTCATCCTCAGAGCCAAAACGAACATGTCACAACTGACAATATTCCCCACCAGCATCACAGTAGCCATTATATGTAATATTTAGGGTACCCTTGTTACTATTGCAGTTGCAAAACCCGTTGAATGCATTTGATCTTTACGGATTTCACAACCAACCAAATGCACACACACTCAGGCTGTATCTGTGCTGTAGCACCAATTATTTACGCTCAGGAGCTCTCACGTCGTTTTTGTTTTTGACAGCCAATAAAGAAATCGGAAGAAAGAAATAGAAATTTATGTAATACTTTAATAGAGATCATATAAACATTCCTATTACAGGATATATTCAATCAGGTTCTCTCAACTTTGTCCACTAGGAGTGCAAAACAAAGGTGCATGTGTAGGAGGGAATGAAGTGCAAAGTGCGATTAAAACATTTGCCATGCTGACACTCCTGAAAGAGGAAGAGGCCCGACACTGTAGGTGTGAAGCACAACTGGTTTGGCTAGCTTTTTAACCATCTCTGCTTCTTTAATATGAAGCTTTATTCATCACTTTGACACACTTATATCATATGCAACTGACATATTATGTCATTCTGTGGCTCCTCTGTAAAAATATACAAAAGATTTCCCTTTAAACGATTAACAAGCAGCAAAGAAAGCCTGTGGCAAGGCCACAGGAACAAAACCTGCTTGTTGCAAGGGCTCCGCTGGATGTATAGTGGGCTCTGAACAACTTTATTTTCATTCTGTGCATTTTTAGTAAAGGTGTCTTTTATTTTAAAATGTCTCATCCTACTCCGCCCATTTTCCGCCCTGCAGGTGTCCACGAAGATGGAGGGCCGGGTTCCTGTGGCATGAGACGGGGTCCGGTTCATGGGGGCTGTCTCATTATACCGACAAATCCCATTGATTTCCATGCAGATGGATGAATATCTCAAATTCTTTGGCCTTTTCTCTTTAATTCCCTTGGTTTCCGTCAAGGACAAGGCCAATCAAATAGCCACCAATTGTTTTGGTTTTTCAGTTGAATGCTGGGGCAAGTGGTGGCAGCTTTCCTATTAATCAGAGAGATAAATGAGAGAGAACGTGTGCAAGGCATTCTGGGAAAGGATTGCTGCTGTTATTATGAGCAGAGGGTAAAAGCCAGCTGACAGAGAAGAGGAGGAGTAGATGTGGCATGAAAGCGCTGCAGAGAAGAAGACAAGTTTTGAAAGCGGCGCACCACTTTGACCCGTCTGTGCACACAAGTTAAGTTAAGAACCTCCGCAGAGAGACGCACACTTGAAACACACGCACGCATTGACTCGCAAAAGGGGAACATATGAGAGTGCGAGGTGGCGCGAACGTTGAGGGAGGGAAATTATTCAAGGATGAGAGATGTGCAATTTGCCCCTCAGCCAGGAAAACAACATAATAGGGTGATAAAATCTGATGTCTTTGCCAGGAACTTTGGAAATGGCATCTGTCCACCTCTGCGTGTGCATCCTCACAGCTTAGCAATGCGCCAATCACTCCACCCGTCTCAGTCCCGGTGCCGAACATAAAATCAATTATCTCCCTCGTCCGCTCCACCCCCTGAGCTCCTGACCCTGTTTTGCTTTTTAGCATTTGCCATGAATATGAATTTCATGATGTAGATTACACTCCTGATTACAGAACTACCGTCTTCCTCCTACCGCGTGAACGGTAGGTGGATGTAATCGAGGCTCGGTGGCAAAGGGGCCCTTATTTAGTTTGTGAGTGAAGATAGCAACAGGGAAATGAAAAAGCCTTTCTCATTTCCTGTCTGCTATAGCAGCTATGAGGTTTCAAAGCACAAAATGTTCCTTTGGTGATACATATCGCTCAGCCCTTAGACTCCAATCATAAACCAAACACAGAATTGCTTTTCTCATGTTCTCTGTAGACCACAATGAAGCTGAGGAGGGCCTGTGTGTAGGGGACATTATGCAAGGAGCTATACTTCTCACAATTTCCTTTTGTCCTCAGCACGCTAGCCAGCTCTAGAAAAAACATTTTTTCACCAGGTCACACCGATAGCCACAACTCCAGTCTTAATTAGTCCAGCGGAAATATCGTAATATATATTAGATTTTATATCATGTCTGTATCGGACCTTCATTAATATTAGAACTTGGAGATAAGAGGACACCAGATTATTAAAACTGAAAGAGGTGCTTGACCCCAAAGCACATTATACATTTCCCTCATCGTGTCCCACGTTGTAGCTGTACGGGGCCTCATCAGGTCGGAGAAGGATGAGTGGGCCAGGAGGAGCCTGGGCACCCCTCGCTACTCATTTCTGCTCCATCACACACAAGTGTGGATTGTCCTGAGCCTGCTGGGAGGTACCATGGGGAGAGGCCAGAGATTAAGCCTGACAAGTCTACCCCTTCTCGTGAGGAGAAGCATTCTGCAAACCAACAGAAGGAAGGGGAGCTGTTGAACTGAAAGGCAGCCAGGCTGTTTTGCATTGCAGGTTACTTCATGGCAAAGATGTACACGGCTGTGAGTTTAGCACAGTTTACAATTATCTCAGCCGATCAGGTATTTTTAGATGAATGTCTGTATACAGGGCTGTCAACGCTCACTTTGTAAACCAAAACTGTTCCAGAACAGTAAATAAAAATGAAGAGTCACCGACAGAGGCATCCATTCATACCCACTATTATTTTGAGCAGTATGATATTTCTATTTTGATGTGAATAACACAGTTGAGGCTCGTCTCACGTGTCAAAACCGTACACCAGAGAGGCAGTTTGCGAGAAGCAGAAGTTGTGTTGTGAGACTAATTCAATTCTCTAATGGAAGCTGTCTAGTTTATTGCCTTAGTATATCACCTGCCTTCAGCCTTTTCTCTCTCCGGTATTCAATCTGGATTTCTATACAGTCGTTATCTCGCGGTGGCACAATGGCAACAGCGGTACTTCCTGGACATTGTGGGGAGGAAGCAAAACGTGCACATGAAGGACAACAAATGGGAGCACCGTGCGAATTACAGGACAGATGATGGATGGCTCTTCCCCTCTTCCTTCCACTGTGTAAAAATATCATGTTTACACAAGTCCTCATTACGCGCTTCCATCTACGGTGCCAGGATCTCCACAATGGTGATTATTTGTCAGAATTGCAATATCACGGTTGCGTCGATACACTTGGTCCACCTAATCTTGTCATCCCTCATTTAAGAAGCTTTGCCCTCTTGATATACGATAGCATATCACGTCACAGACTCTCAATTCATTCCAAGATGGAGAAGCTTGAAAGATGGAGACAAGATACATTCACTGCCAGGAAACCTCCCATTTCCTTAGATTCTAAAGGGAAGAAAGATGGCAGGAATGCTGTAAGATGTAAATTGTCTATAGGACCAGTCTTCTGTACTCCAAAATAGCACCATTCTAAACCCCAAGAAAGAGCTGTTAACACAACAAAATAGTGTGCAACGCGTGAAGCCGGGAGCGCATCTTAGCAACAAGCTCTCTGCAGCAAAGGAGGAAGGCTTGTGTGGCAGAAGGCAGCTTAAGTTAGATTTTAAAATTTTGAGACCAGACAGCGTTTAAGAAACCTGATATATTTTGCTTACATAGTCAGAGACAGGAGACAACCTCCCTCCTGTTCTAATCCTGTGAGGAAAAAAGCTTTGTCTGCTCTTTTCCAGGCAGGTCTGAGGTTTAAAGAGGATGTGACCACGTGAGATCTAATTTAATCCACCCCGCTATTGACTTGTAACAACAACATTTTCTTTTTTAGGGTCGCAGAAGGAGAATCCTCATCTATCAGCCGTCAGGTAATAAGCGCAGTTATATGCTGAACAGGTCATGAGGCACACTCCATTTAGGAGACTCCAATCAACCGAATGAGCAAGTTTTTCTTTGTTTTTTTTACTGAGAACAGCAAAACTCCCCTCAGAAAAAGCAGAGTTGCAATCAAACAAAAGAACCTTCCTGTTATGAACATTTGACCCGTGGATCACCGTGAAGCCAAACAGAGCCATATAACCACGGATTTTAAGCTGCAAAATTTAATTTATGCACTCATCAAGTAAACTAATTGGGATTTGGAGGCACTTAAGCTCTATGAAGACAAAGAGATCATCTGCCTGATAACTGCTGAGATAACTTACAGTAGGAACAGATGTAGAAATGGGTCGTTGTGGCACTGTTGTGCACTCACTGTTTAAAAAGGGCTACAGACTTATACTGCAGCCAGCCACCGGGGACAATCCGTGTGTGTTTTGGCTCTTTCACTGGGCAGTTCTCTTGTGGTCAATGGTGTGGACATGGTGCTGCTCTGGGGAGACCATCTGTCGGTCCACCGTTTTTGGTTCACATTGATGGAGCTCAACAATTGCACCATATGGTCTGTCGACGGGGTTGAGGCAGAAACTGACCGTGGCGCCGTTCGCACCCCCTGTGACATCTCAAGTGCGACAAAACTTATGGATGGGTGCTCAAGGTTACGGAAAGGTTGTGTCGTTCGCGACTGCAACCATGCTCTCCTTCAGGGGAGGTACCAGCCAAACATAATGATTCATCTTGAATAGCTTCAAGATCCTGCAATTTATATCATCACTATCGATTTAGAGGATAGGTTTTTGAACCGCAACCAAGGTGCAGCACAATAGCAATGCTTGAGATTCAAGCAGGTAGCAATAAAGAGTCAGCAAAAACAAACAGAATTTGGGCAGTGTGCATGGAAGTATACAGTGGCAGACTGTTTGTCCTCCTAAATCCCACTGATCCACCACAAAATCTAGTCTCAACCACAGAGAGCTCTGTCTGTGGCCTCAGGCAAGCCCTGACAGGTGGTGCAGTCCACAGTACTGACAAGGTGACTGTCTGGCACAAAGGACCTGTGTGGGTAATGCTAAAAAAATATATAAACAACTCCCACATTCATACACACACTAAATCCCAAGTGATATTGGGTGTTTCTCCTCTTTTATGCGTGTGGTATATGCTTGCATACACATCAGCTAAAGCAAGAGGACTCATTATTGAATCACGGCCATTCATTCAACAAAAACAAGCCAAGAAGACCCACCCTGACAAAGCAAAGCTCCCATAAACCTGTTGGCTCTATTGTCAGGGCCATGAAATGCACTTACTGCTGCAGCTATTTTAGACTAACTGCTTGTCTGTCTTCCCCCGTTTGTCTAGAGTGAAAGCAAAGCCAAAGTTTCACTATAATGGGGTGTCATCCATCCTGAGTCCTGCTCTCTGCTCCCTGCCTCAGGCCTTGGGAGGGGATGTCTCCTCACACATAAATATATATCTATAGCATGCGTATGTGTCCAAGCTGGAAGCTTAAATGTGTTTGTGTTAGGTGCTGCAAAAATATGGCAGTCTGTGTGCAGCCACCACCATAAGTCATTAGTGCAGCATGACCGCTGGAGAAAGTTGGGGGGACTCAGCTGTGGTAACAGTGACACCTACAGGACAGTTAGTTTATTGCCCTCCCTGCCAGAGAGGAACACATTCCCAGTCTCCCTGCTGATTATACTGGGTATGAATGCAATATTAATAGCAACCACCTTTTTTATCCATTTCATAAATTGGCCAAGAGATAGCAAGAGTATTAAAAATGACTGTACATTTTAGTTGCAATGTGCTTTGTATCTTGCAGCAGTTTGTTCCTGTTGGCACGGAGCCAAACTGGTCTGTTATCGGGGCATCTCCAGGAGGGAGAAGTCCCGCAAGATTACTACAGTGTTCTCCATCATCCTTTCACTCCTGACAGTATCTTGGGAACTATTAAAATGATCATCAGTTATAAAATGTGTTTGGCTTCTGAGGGAGATAAATGGGACTGCAGCGCGAAAGGAGTGTTTACTGATGTAAGTAGAAGCTCGGAGCTCTAAAAAAAAACTTAATCAGTGCCTGAAACACTGAACAGCGTGTGTTTGGGCTCATCTGAAAATGTAGCGTTTGCTCAGTGTTATGATTATGTTAATGTGCCGATCAAGGCTGATTAATAGCCCACAATAATAAATAAAGGGTTTCCTTGATAGTACTAAAATCACTAATTTTACTTTCTCAACAAATAACTCACATCATCAGATCGTAACATTTTATTAGCGCTAATAACTCTAGCTGCACCTATTGTTTTATCCTTATTTAGCCTTGAGTCATGTTGCTGTGTGCAGGCTGTATAATCGTGCCTGCTGACTATGGAGAAATAGACATTGGACCATGAAGCACAATCACAAAAGCATGTGCTTTAGTTAAAATGGCCATCGGCTCCAGAGTTCCAGAGTGGGAAGACCTGGATATTGTCAGAGGAAGCGGAGAGGGAAAATAAAAAGAAAGTGTGGCCCGGTGAGAGGCTGGTCAGTCGTAAATGTCAGAGCAGCCTTTAATCACCAGCGATAGCGATGTGGAATTAAACGGAGGGAAACCACATCAGGACTAGTGAGCCAAATGAGCAGCGGGTTTGAGGCCTTGTTGCAGGAACTTTTGCCGAATTGGAAACCTTAAATCTGTGTTTGCATTATTTCTGTATTGTTAGCTTCCCCACATTTAAGAATATATGTGTCTTGTTTTCCCATTCATTTATTGCCCATGAGCCCTCTGTGGTTCACCTGTTTGTTTGTGTGATAGAAGCTGGCATCAGAGTCATAAGCTCAGATATTTTATCACCTCATTGCTGAGATTATGATCAGAAGCATCACGATCGTCATCAATCATCCGTCTGGCTAACAATGTTTATTTGGTTGCGAGTTTGGTGGCGGCTGTAAAGTCGGCGCTTCGTCCTCTTTAGCGGCCGTCTGCTCGGCTGATCAGAGCTGTTTGTGAAATCAGATGGGACAAAATGAGGCTCAGGGTCTCTCGTTTGTCAGTGATTTTATTTGAATATTTCCCATTTGAGTGAATGGAAATACCGACTCAAGAAAATGAGCTACACCATGGAAACGTGGACTTCTAAGCTGCGAACAGTTGTCTCAGGGGGCGATCCCGCCTTCTGTTTGATCCGCTCTCTCATCACAGCCTTATCACCTGGGTGATGCTGTTGGTGTCCCACTAACGGAGCACCTGCAGCCTAAGGGGCCCCCACCGTGGCTGCCTGGGGGGGGTGCCCTTTTTATCACAGTTCTCATCTGGCTGTTGGGGAGAAGCACCAGCTGAAAGGCTGTGGTCACGGCCCCTCACCTCAGACAGCATCGCCACCTGCATATGTGCTGTTGCTGCCACAGTATTTACCCAGACAGACATTTCTACACTTGTGCTAACAAAAACCCGCATTTTAAACCTGGAACTCCATGTAAATTTAATGCGAAATCCTCTTGCATCCATCTCAAGGAATACATGCCTTTTTATTTTATCAAAACAAAAACAGTATGAAAGTTTAACATAACCCTGATAACAGCTTGTAAATCTGCTCCCGCCCCCACTGTGCCGTCCGCCAATTAAACGGGAAGTGACAGGAACAGATATTAAACATTAATGGCCCTTGACTGACTGTGCAAATGTGAACATGTTGCTCATAGTGTTTTAAAGCGGCGTGAACCAACACACATGCTGGAATACGTCTCTCTGTAGTGGGAGCTCCAGCCAGAGCCGCTCAGACTTAATCTTTGTGAGTTGCCCCTCTTCTCAGGTCAGCAACATGCTGACACAAACGGTGTGTATGAAATGGAAACCTGCCAAAGGACAGCATCCGATAGCCGAACAGCACCAGCCGAGGTTCAGCAGTAAAAAGAAAATCCCGGTGTCATTAGAGGGGAGCCATACACAACCAAATCCTCGACTAAATTAGCTAGCGCAAACAATTTGCCGTCACCTCCAAGGTTTCCAGCCGTTGAGAGTCATTTGTTTCTCATGAAAAGACACAGAGACACAGACTGTAGCAACATGAAATTAATTACAGTCCCGCATGTTCACCCAGTGGGTTACAAACCTGGAAACGCTGACTAGAGAATCCAGCCAGCGCTCACAATTTTCCACTCTCAGTTTCCAACAGTGTTAATCAATAACAGTATTTTTCTTTTTTAAGTGGAAATTAGCTGTTTGGGGCAGAAGAAGGGACCTAAAAAGACAAGAGTCAGAGCAAATTATTAATCGTAGAGGAGAACTGCGCTAGTTCAGCACTCTAACACTAGCTGCGTGCAGGAATTCATCAAGCACGCTAACAGTGACATGCCCTCGTTCATGTGTACATGTATTTATGTGCTCTGTGCAAACATCGCTGATAGAGCAATGATTCAGTCCACCTGCAATGAGATTTCTGGCAATCTGAATGTCAAACCCCTCAGCTGCATATTCATTCACCTCCAAGTGAAATCATCAGACCTCCAGAACACAAATTCATCCATCACGTCCAGTAAACTGCACAAAGTTTACAGTGTCGTGTCAGTGTGGTGCCGGTGAGTAAATCAAAATGGCTGCAAAACACGCTCCTAAAAACTCTTCCTCCACCAACACACAGCCACTCCGAAGATGGCCGCGGCCGTTAAGAACAGGAAGATGGAGTATTTTACAGCTCCTCGCTGTTCTAATCTCTTTGTTTCATCATAATAAGCTTTGGTGGCTGCCAGGTTTCATTACCTCTATCAGTTGTGCTGTGACATTTTATCTCTGTCCTCGGCGCCCCTGGCAGCGAGGGTCACTGCCGGGTGACAGAAGCCGGCCTCCAATCCTCCGCCTCCACCCGGGGGGACACCGGCAGCTACAGCAGAGGTGAATGACAAACAAAGGGCAAGTCTTCCCTGTTTCTGGAAGGCCAAAACATAGAGGGAATGCTGTCATCCACATCCTAATAAATTACAATCCTTGAGACGTTTCACTGGGTGAAAACTGGGACAAAACCAGTCCATTCCCAGCCTTTCTCATCCTCCCGGTGGATGCTTGGGTGGCTTTGCCTGATTGGGAGTGACAGCTTCTTTAACCTGCACAGCAATATCTCTTGTGTTGCTTAAGACTGGGATAAGCGCAGGATACGGGGAATGATTATCTCACCGGCTGCGTCTTACGCGATCATCAAACGCAATTCAGCAGTGTGACAATCAAATTAGCGTAAATAAGAGCTGACTCGCTGCTCAATTAAAATCAGGCTCCAGTTGTTTCTGAAAGGGCTTGTTTGACAATGTAATTGAATTGTATAAACGGGAAATCATGCATGGAAAGGTTAATAATCACAAAGTAATTATTTTCCCATCTCTGGCTCTGAGTGGATGTTGGAAGCTTCAGGAGGAGCGGAAGAAAAGCGGCAATCCCATGCCGCCGTCTCCGAGCTCCACCATGCGGCTCTGTCTCGCTGAGAAGAGAACACAGGCTTTGTGGGCTGCACCTGGTGACGGTTCCATCACAACCACAGGCCTTATTAGCTGTGTCAAATGCCGACATTCACCGTGGCCAAGCGTGGAACGCAGACGGCCAGGCAACAGCAGCGAGGGAGGTGTGATGTCTGGCCTATAAAAAGGCCTCACAGATAACTTTTTATCTGATATCAGAGTTGGGCTGCTTGTATAAACCTCTCTGTCATTATGCTAACACAGCCCAAACGCTCGTTCCAAACACAAACGCAGCAATCTAAAAGATAATCTATGCACAAAAACACTCATTATAATAGACAGAGGAAACATCAGAGTGAGGCCGGGCAGAGCCTCTCCCCCGTGTTCATGAAAGGGAATTTCAATCAATTTGAAGGAGCTAACATTATGAAATATTGAGTCTCCACCTCCTGTTTGCCTGCAAACCCTTCCTCTTCCTTGCTTTGGTAATCTCTGACATGATGTTGATCATAATTAAACAGCCAGCTCTTCTTTCTCCTCCGACTTTCGTGTCTTTAATTAGGCTGCAGAGATTTTTCCAGCGCTCGGCTTCGGCACGGCAGCTACGATGTGTCACCTATAACTCACAATTGGGGGTTCCAACAGTACACGACTCTGACATTAGTGGCTGTCAGCGCTGAAGGAAAAGCTCATTTGAAAATCCCATTAAGGATGCCCCCGCTGGTTTAAAAAGCAAACCCAGGGTCCTACAGGGAAATAAAGGCCCAAACATTCTAATTGTGCAAGATTAATTTATTTGAAATTTAACATCTGCATTTGTGCTGCATAAAGATTTGGAGCAACTTGGTTCAAATCCTTCTGCTGTTCTTAACATCTCCTTGAACTGGATCAAAAATTCAGAATTTAAAGATCTAATGCCGGTGTTATTCCAGCTGTCGCTTGGCTGGGGGCAGAGGTCGGCAAGCATTACTCTTTATTCATTTTTAAACCGGCAGACATCAGATGTGTTCATATTTAAAGTGTCCCACAGGTTTGTGATATCTGTGCCGTTAGTGTTTATCAGGGAATTTTTTACATTATGTGACAGCGAGGACGACAACAAGGTGACAGCAACATCACACATTCATAAGTGTGTGAGTCAGATCAATAAATAGATAAAAAGGGAAAAGGCACGTTGGTGCGGGAAGGTGTGTCCTATATTCAATAAACAAGCCAAGGAAAATGCCAGAGCGTCAAACTCTTTGAATTCTGCCCACCTGGAGATGCTTCGACGGGCCCCCAACTCCAGCCCTGACCTTTTTCTCCGTGACTTTTCCTTTTTTGACGGGCAAACACCGAGCCGGTAAGCGCCGAGAAGAGACTTGGCGAAGGCCTGGAGCTCGCTGCTGCCTCAGAACGGATGACCTGCGAATGGCGCTCACTTCAAGATGAAATAAGCGGGCAAAAATGCCTTTTTATTCCGACTTGGCTGTAGCTGGATTCATGTGTTAAGATTTAGCCTGTTAGATCTATTTGCTACTTTAAGAGATGGCAGAGATGGAAGTCCTTAGGCTCATTGGCCTCAGAGACCGGTGAGAATAATCTCTACTTAATATCTTGCAGTCGCTTCACATCATAATTTAGAATCTGCTGAAAATCCCTGACAAGACCCTTGCTGTCACGGACGGCGCACACGACCCACCTATATGTCACCTCCCGCCTTGTCACGCTCCCACCATTATGTAAATGAAATGCTTTAAGCGCTCGGTGAGCCAGACTAAACAATCAGCTTCTGACAGCTTGACTGGTAACTGCACAGTGTGTCTGACACCCGCGACCACAGATTGGATGGTGGGGGGAGTGACAGACAGGGGAATTGCTAAGAATTAACCGTGTCATGAAGCAGGGGGAAAGTGTCATACTGAGCAAATGCTATCATTGAGCGTTCCTCACTCAGGGCTGGTTGTCTTCCATCATGTCAGACTAAATGGAATATCATTGCTTGAAGCTCATTTTCATTCCCAACGCGTCGGCCACGTAAACACAGGTCCCGGTCTGTCAGCGCGGGACATTTTGGCCTGACGGAATTGAGACAGATCACCCAGGATTGTGATTTGGTGAAAGTTTATTTCACCATCTTATTTCAACTAATTAATTGTTTCAATGTCAAACAGTTGGGAGATTTGGGGAGGGGGGGAGGGGGGGGGGAATCACCATTGCTGGAGAAGTTGTGAAGGCCTGGGAGGTCGTTACGCCATTAAAGATGCGCCCCAAAACTTGGTATAAAGCTCCCCAAATGATCCAGGCAGGCTGAGTCATCCAGGTGCCAAATACAGAGCAGCCATTGATTGCGTGCTGGAGGCAATTACCGGCCACTCGCACAGCCGCCCTCCAGAACGCCTCCTTCCACTCCGATTTTACGCTTAGTACAGCATATTTATAATTGCACATGCTAATCAAGGTGGGAGTTCACTGCGAGTCGTTCTATTATGTCAGCATCTCTGAGTGGCAACAGAGATTCAACAGCCAAATTACTTACGTGCCATTTGGCAGAGATTGCGCAAGCCGACCCCCACCACTCCACAATCAATGGCCGCCACTCCAGCGTGTCAGACAGTCAACGCCAAATCAGTGACAGTCTGTTGATTAAGCAAGTTTCATGTTTCCGAGGGTATGTATGAGCTATTAGCATGCTAATCGAAAAAATTAATGCTGCCCAGCCTTGGTAATCAAAGTTTGATATTGAAGAGTTTAGAACATATATTATTATGATTTCAGACCAGTGGAGCTGCTATGATCTGCATTTTGATTAGATATGGAATATTTAAGAGCTAATAGCTTTCATGCTTGCAAAGCTATATAAATTGGACTAAATTAACACCTTTCTGGATCTCTCGAGGACTCGGTACAAAGATAGTCAAGCATGAGAAATACAGTTTTACATACTTTTTTTAAAAAGTGCCAAAACTGTTCGAGTGTAATTTCCTGACACAGCCTCGATTAAAGGAACCAGCCTGCGTGAAATAGGACCGTGTCTGTCCGAGAGCCGTGCGGCGACGTACAGCATGGCAGAACTCCGGCAACACGAGTGGATAAATTGATATTAATGAGGAAGAAGGCTCAAAAGTCATATAACCTTATTTTCAATTGGCAGGAGCATCATTACTGTGCTCTTCTCACACAGAAAACCAAGTACTTTAAATTGGAAAAAACATTAAGTGGTCGCATAAAAGGAGGCTTAAACAGCTTTTGTCAGGTCTCAGAGGCCAACAATTTTGTACTCCAATGCCAGATACCGTTCTGCTTTCTCTCTCTTCTTAGGTGTTCAACACACTTCAGTTTAGGCATTCAAATTTAGTCAAGCTGCATAAACTACAGCCGAGGTGAGGGTTAGACTTTAATGTTGTGCTATGCATAAAAATTGAGTCGGCCAAGATACAGAACTCACACATAATGCAAATCCGTAGCAAAAACTCCACATTTTCAACCGTTTGACATCCATCTGACATATCAAACACTAATGGATTTTTATTAATGTCCCTGTTGGTCTAGTTCTAAGAGTTTTACTGCAGTACGAATATTCTTACGCCTCTCTGGCAGCGGTGTTGGTAATAAGCTTTATTTAAATTGCCCTTTCGAGCAATAAAGTTGCCTGCTATAAGGAAAGGGCTCAGGCTATATCAGCGAGTATATCATCATAATCATATTGTACTATGTACACTGTCAAGCAGTCCATAAATTTTAATCAGAATGATCAAGTGGCGTTATTGATTGGAGATGTTGCCTTCGCTGCCTGGTGTGTTTGGACTTTCCAGACCTTCCAATTCCTTTTTTTTTTGTGGTTTGTTTTTTAACTACAAAGGAAGACATTTTGAATATCTTTCAATTCTCCGTGTAACCCTAAAAGCAAAGTGTAAAAAAAAAACCAGGCATGATCAATTGGATGCCAAAACCAAAATCCTTTCTGTGACCATCAGTTTCGCTGTGCAGTCACTGATATACGGTATTGACTGCAACGGGGAGCCCTCTAATCAGAATCATGGCAAAATCAATCGCTGGCACAGCCCGAGGACCTGTTCATGCTCCACTGTACAAATCTGAAGCAAACTCCTGTGTTTCTGAAACAGTCCGGGCATTTGCTTGGAGAAATATCAAGACGCGATGCCGCAGGGAAGACTGTGGTGATGAAACAGAGGAGACGGACAGAGATAAAGGTGGAAAGCAGATGAGAGAGACAAGGGGCCTTGATTCAAGGTGATTGAAAAGCAGTTTCTTTTTTTTTCTCGGTTCAATCCATCAAGCTCCCAGGATCCAACCAAGACTCGACCAGATGCTGACCTCCTAACCCTGATTCAGGTGTGATCCGGCCTCTGAATCACCCTTTGCTTGTCACATCACCGCTCTGTTCCTCCCCCCCTTGAACCCTCCAGCTCACCCACGAGTGAGTTAGCTGGCAGGGCAAGTAAAGGCTTGCATCTGCTGACAGCCTCCCCCTCTGGGAGGATGGAAGCAGGGTGCGAGCAAGGTGCTTTAAAACAACGGTTCAGGTTGCATGTTCAGCACTAAACAGTCACAGCCTGTGAACTGTGACACCGTCCCAAAGACAGCTACATTAAACAAACCCACAGCGCAGCAGAGCTCAGAGGAGCCAGAGGTGCTCTCCAGGGTTTCCTCCAGCATCTGGTGTGGTTCCAGGGTATCTGAAGCTGCCTGGAACGCCGCCAAGCTCAGAGGAAAGTAAAGCTCTCTGCTCACCTCCACAGCAGTGAAATATGCTTAGTCTAGTTTAGCCCAGGATAGAGAACAGTAGAAGATGAAAGAAATAGAGAAATACAGCACAAAGGAAAACTGAGTGTAGAGGCAAGTTCAATATTTTTATTTTTTTCATCTAATTTGTGCTAATTGCGTACACTGTCATGACATATTATCTCTAGCTCCAAAAGGCACACACAGTGTTGGGCTAATGTTCTGAAAAACTCTCACAGTAAAAGTCAGTTCAGACAATAATGAAACATTATCATCTCACGTAATTGTCGTGTTTGTTTACTTTTTGGGTTCAGCTTTAGTATGCGCCAGTACGCAGGGGAAACATCATTTTTGGGTGTTGCTAATCATGATGCTATGCAGCTACAGATACCGCCACCAACCTCGTTTGCCAGCTGTTTGGTGTTGGGCAGGTTGTGCACGTTTCTCCTTATCAAAGGATTTTCATTAAAGACGCTGCTCGCTGTGACAAGGGTGACGAGACTGATGAGAGCAAAGTGCGCTCGTGCCACTGCAGGCCATTCAGAAAACTTGCTGTTTGTTGCAGAGCCTGATGCTATTTGTTGGCAGCTTATAATCAAGGCCAAGTACAGGAGGTTTGAGGTACAATAAAGTACCTTACTTTGCTGATTTTTCCAGTCTGTGATTTTTATGGAAAGATATCTTGGCATAAAATACAGTTGTGACCTTTGTACTAGAGGGGGACAAAACTGTCTTTTTATGTGAATATAATGAAAAACGGTGCAAATACAATTAAATTCAGCAGGCAGAGTTGGGACTATTGCAGTGGAAATGCAGAAACTGTGTCGCACTGTTGCAAATGATAAGTGCTGTATCGCATGCTGCAACATTACCCAGAGCAGGGTGGAAAAGAGTCTCAATCACCACAAGCAGAGCAATTACCGCAACATTAAACAGTGATAAACACCGTGGCGGCGAGATCGTCAGAACATCAGTGCTGTCGCTGCAACGTCTGTCATCTCCGCCCTTCGGGGCAGCAACATCCAGGTAGCAATGCATTACAAAAGACAGAAACAGGTGTTGCCATAGATTCTAATTACTTTGTTCTAGCAATTATGTCGAAATGCTTGTATGGCCCGGGGTCTGCTGCTCTCTGCTGTGCCTCCTGCTCCCCTTCTGCACCATCTCAGCGTGATCCTGATATAGCAGCCGATGCTTTTCAAGGCTGCTTTGTGCTGATGCCTTGGGGTGACCCTAAAAGCTCTATTTTTCCTGGCTGGATTCACATAAATGGAAGAGATGTCAGAACAAAACCACTCTGCGTGTATACCAATGACATCTAGATGTGGGCCTCCTATCAGCTGTAGTAAAAGTCTCCTCCGCTCCACCCTGGAAGCATCAGTTTAAATGCACAGGTGCTCTTCTGTTTTTCGAGCTGTAACGGTCTTCCAGGCACTTGTGGCTTCTGTCATTGCTTTGCAGATTTCTCAAACTTCTGTCTCAGATGCACACTGCGCAAGAACATTATGGTAAAGTGCTCACATACATCTGGTTCCTGTTCAGTTTGTGTTTTGTGACTTTTTGGGCCTCCAGGTGCTGCTCATATAGGCTGGCTTGTATATAGTATCCCATACCTATAGTATAGGTATGGAATTTCAAACCAAATAATATTTTTTGGAATTTTCAATGTCAGTTTGCGATGTGGAAAGTTAATGTTTAATCATGAAATCTATGCAATCTATGAAACACAACTGCTCAAAAAGAAGGAAAGTGATTTCCTTCCACTTTATGGGGGGGTTGGTTCCAGTGCATGGAACTGTCCGAGACCCTGCTGCTCAGGCTCTCTCAGGGAACCAAAAAGCACTTGTGCCTGAACCACAGAGGCCTGCCCTACCAGGAGATGATGACCTCGATGGTTCATGCCATTTAGAAGAGCCTTTTCAGAAGACTGTTTGACTGAGCACAACTTTGCATCAATGATGTTATTAAACTCATAAAAAAGTGATTGGTGAATTGTCTTTATCTTTCCTGTGATTTGTTTTCTCATTAATCAATACATGAATCGTTTAAAATATTAAATAAGTATGTTTTTATGTGATTTCTTTTTAGTTTACTGGCTGTCTTTTAATGAGAAATTGTAGGTGTTTTCAGTTTTGTTGTGCCCTTAAATGATGCTGATTGCAGGTGAATGAGTGATTAACTGATAGCCTGATAAAAAAGAAAAGTTCTGATACTGGTTTATAATGACAAAATAAATGACACATAATATGTGTTAAAAGAAATCAAGAAATCAGCATGAAAAAAGTATGACAAGAATTTTCTGTTTTATTTACAGTTGAGGTTTCTGTCAGACTCCGTGCACAGTGCAAAAGAACATTATGGTACCTATAGGTACGGAATTTCAAACCAAATAATATTTTATGATATTTTTCAATGTCAGTTTGTGATGTGGAAAGTTAATGTTTAATCATTCATATAAAACACGACTCATTAAAACAAAAGAAAATGACTTCATTCTACTTTAAGAGGTGTTTGATTATAAAATTGAAAATAATTAATAGGGATATGTTGGGTTAATTTACAATAACTTGCCCACGACCCTCTGTGAATGTCCTGAATGTTAATCACTCCGTCCGACTGAGTGACATAATGTGGGTCTGATCTGTTTTGTGGGTGAATAAGGAAATTTCTGTGAGATCAAACAGAATAATTATATCAGGTCTCACACAGGTTTCGGATGGTCCAGCACAGACTCACATTATCCAGCCGTACTCTCTGCTGCTGATAAGTAGTCAATCGGTGTGGCAACTGGATGAACGTGTTCAGCAGTGCACCTGCCTGTGTGCCGCAGTCACAGACTGTTAACCTCAAGATATGGAAGTGTTTGTGAGTCATTGAGCCTTTGCAAACTGTCAATGCCTGCTTTTGTCATTGTCTGGCTGCATAGCAAGTTCATCTTCATAGTTGTTACAGTCACGGAAAAATAACAGAGCTCCATCACCCAGACGTTAAGGTAAGTAAATTTACATCTAAATGAGGGAGAAAATGTATAATTTGCAGTGTTTTATTTTATAATCTGCATTGTGCTACTTGTGTTTAAATTCTTAACTCCCAATAGAGAGATTATGTGTAATGAATACATTCATATAGTCCACAATCATGCAACTATTTTTTGTGCAGTGCTATACTATGACTTGAAATAACAATGTTAATAATGATTCCCAGTGCAATTTAAAATTTAAAAAGGGATTAATAAAGATTTCATTTTGATGGATTGCACAGTAAAATCAGCAGAAAGTCAAGAATCAATGTTTTCTGTTTAAAATTGTATGATTTGTTATTTAATATTTTTAATATATAGATGTGTTATTACCAAATGTTGATAGCCCTTTTGTCTATGGTGTCCATGTAATCCTCCAGGTGTTACTGCAGTAAACAGGAAGCAAAAGTTTAAAACCCTTGACTGAAAACAGCCAACAGCTGACGGTATTGTGATGCTATCTGCTGTTTTTGACACAGGCACCTGTTGGAAAATGACCCTGCAACCATTAACTCCAGTCAACTGTGCGAGCCTTTTACAGCCTGGATTCTCTCTGCTGCAGCTGGATGGGGAACTCCTCCTGTTCGGCCAAAAAGGCTGGCCCAAGCGCTCATGCCCAACCGGCGTGTTCAACATCCGGTTGAAACAAAGCATGATGAAGTTGAGGGCCATCTCCTTCTCCAATGACTCGTGCTACCTCCCCCCTTTACGTTGCCCAGCTGTTTGCCGCCTTGATCCCTACGATGGCTTTCCGGAGAGTTATCTCATCCACGGTGGCCGCACCCCCAACAACGAGCTCTCCTCGAGTCTGTATCTGCTCACAGTGGATAGCCGTGGCTGCAATCGTAAACTGACCTTGTGCTGCAAAGAGAAGGAGCTGGTGGGAGAGGTGCCGGGGGGCAGATACGGCCACACCATGAGCATGGTTCGAAGCCACGGAAAGACAGCCTGTGTGCTCTTTGGTGGAAGATCCTACATGCCTGAAGGAGAGCGCACCACAGAGACCTGGAACAGTGTGGTTGATTGCCCCCCTCAGGTGTTCCTCTTTGACCTAGAGTTCGGCTGCTCCTCCGCTCACACGCTGCCTGAACTCAGCAGTGGTCAGTCTTTTCATCTGGCCCTTGCCAGGGAAGACTGTGTGTACTTCCTGGGGGGTCACTCACTCACCACTGACTCCCGCCCTCCTCAGCTCTTCCGGCTGCGTGTGGAGCTTCTCCAGGGCAGCCCTTTGCTGTCCTGTGAGTATCTTGACAGCGGTATGTCCATTTCTAGTTCCATAATGACACGTATGGGCCCTGAGCACAGATACATCATCTTAGGTGGGTATAAGTCAGACTCTCAAAAACAGATGGCGTGCAGCACTGTGATTATTGATGAGAAAGGGATTCAGTTTGAGCAGTTAGAGCCACCAAAGTGGACCGCAGATATCACGCACAGCCGTACTTGGTTTGGGGGCAGTGCTGGGGAGGGCAGTATCCTACTTGGTGTGCCTACGGAGGGTAGACCATCCCAACCAGATATACATTATTTCTACTACGTGAACTTCCGGACAGAGGCTGAGGGCAAAGAAGAAGACATAGCCCCAGGCTGTAGCCAGGAGTCGACCGATTATGAAAACTCGACTCCCCTTGAAGACTCAGAAGAGCTGTACTTCGGTCGTGAGCCACACGAGCTGGAGGACAGCAGTGATGGAGAAGGAGACACTTACAACGAGGAGGATGAAGAGGATGAATCGCAGACAGGTTACTGGATCAAATGCTGCCTAGGTTGTCAGGTGGACCCCAACACGTGGGAGCCTTACTACTCCACCGAGCTCCACAGGCCAGCCATGATCTTCTGCTCCAGGGGAGAAGAGGGCCACTGGGTCCATGCCCAGTGCATGGAACTGTCTGAGACCCTGCTGCTCAGGCTCTCTCAGGGCAACAAAAAGTACTTCTGCCTGGACCACGGAGGCCTGCCCTACCAGGAGATGACCCCGCCTCGACAGGTCATGCCTCTGAAGCGCACCCCAATGAAAGTTAAGGAAAGGAAAATGCCGCTGATGATCAAGATGTCTCCCTCTAAGAAGAGCTTTTTCAGAAGACTTTTTGACTGAGCACAACTATGCATTAATAAATGTTGCTAAACTCAGAAAAGTAATTGGTGAATTTTCTTTGTCTTTTCTGAGGAATGATTTGTTTTTGTTTTTTTGATAGATTCTCTCATTAATCAAGACATAAACACTCTAAAATATTAAATAATTCTGTCTTTATGAGGATAATTTTAGTTTATTGGATGTCCTTTAATGAGAAATTGCAGGTGTTTTCAGTTTTGCTGTGCCCTTAAATAATATTGATTGCAAGTGTGTTATAGTGAGTAACTGATAAATAAAGACCTGGATTAATAAATAAGGATAAATATAACTCTGGATTCTTGTCTATGACAAAATAATTGACATATAATGTGTGTTTGAAGAAATAAAGAAAGCAACACAAAAAAGTCAGACAGTAATTTTGTGTCTTATTTATTTTTATTTTACCTTTTATTAAATATTAGTTTATATTTAATTACTGTTAATAGAGAAATTTAAAGTCATAGAAAATGCTTTCTGATTTTGTTGGAAAAAAATTAAATCTTTAAATTGTTTTGATGGATTTTGAGTTCAAAGGCTAAACCGTTAACATTAATAAAATATAAGCATATGAAATCCAAACATATGTCATTGTGGATGTTCATATGCTGAGGCATACTTCTGTGGTGTTTATTTTGAAATGTTTACTTCATTTTTAATAGCTGGACTAGATGGTGTTCAGCACTTCGTGCAAATAAGCTGTCATTTTACCCATGACACCAAAATGTGACATTCAAATTCCAAAACAGTTCAAATCAGATTTCTTTTTTTATTAAAAACAAAGACACAAATAAAAATGTTCACGATTCATAAAAATAATCTGTGGGTTGTCATTCTCACTGAATGCTCACCATACATCTGAAAACAGAAATGTGGTATAGAGACAAATCAAATCTTATACAAATCACATCAGCAGATTACTTAATGATGTTAAAAAAACTAAATACACCCTCCATAATTCCAGGTACAGTACATTGGTAGTAACAGAGACAACTATTAAATCAATCGTGAATATCTCACAGCTGTCACATGGTTGAACATATAAAATCAACACAACAACGTTCAATCAAGTAAGAACAAACAAAATTGCCTGTCACAATTGAAAATTGTGAAGGAAGAAAAAGGAAATAGAAGCAATCAATCAAGCAAATAAACTTGCCAACAAATCAGTTTACAGGTCCGGCAAGTTGCTGATCATCATTCTCCTCTGGCAGCCATGGCAAAGGAGGAACACCAGAGTGAGGGGGTGAAGAGCAAGGTTATAGTCAGAGCATTAGGAACATTAATGTCTGTGGCTGGGAAATCCGTCGGGTATTAGGATTTATTAAAGATATTACTGTATTTTTATGATATCAACAGCTTAATTTCATGTGATGAATTTGAATAAGCACCCTCTATTCTCCATTGTGCAAAAACTAAAGGAGATAAAAATTGGTTCAAAGTGACCTGGCATCCATTCTGCCCCTCAGGGATTCCAAGATAAAGCACTAAAGTGATCTTTCTCAGCAGGCCCTCATGAAACAAAGAACATTTGTGTCTCTGTGATTGCATTTTGCTGCAGCTCAAATGATATATTAATATAGTGGCCAAAAAAAAATGTGTTCTTTTTTAACACAATTCCCCCCCACCACCACCCCCAAGACTTACAGAGCATTCATCTGTTCCATAAATATCCCCCAAATATATTCATAAATATGTCATACCCTTGCAATACAATAAACTGCTCCATATTTCATGGATGGTGAAGATATAAAAAGAACTTTACTGTTGAGATCGGGGAGGGGGGGAGTGTTAGTTTCTCTGGTGTCCTGTTCTGGATGAAGAAACATCCAAAACAGGAAATGACATGCGTGCTTGAAGAACCTATTGACAATGCAGAAAAATAATTAAAATGCAAACACAAAAATATGGTTCAACAATATTGTTATTGCATCTGAAAAATATATCATTGAAATCAAGAAATATCAATAAATAGGTATTAAAACTAAACTAAAACTGTCTTCCTTTCAAATAACAGTGCAGTTGATTAAAATTCAGGAGACAACTCAAAAGTCAATTCCTGCCATGTCCTCATCATCTTTGCTCAGCACAGGGTCAATACTAGCTTGCAGTGCTTTAGCCGAGTCTTTGTGCGCGTTCATAAAGTTCTGTAAATACTTGGAGGTGTAGAGCCAGTGATGTTTTAACACGTCCTCTAGTTCAAAGGCTTTCGACTGACGCGCGTTCATCTTCCGGAAACGCCTGAACAGTTTATTTGCTGACTCATTCCCCTCGCTTGCCCATGCTCCTATTGATCCATCTCTCTCTATGATTTCGGGAACGTGGGCGAGGGTTTTGTGGAGGTAATTGGTGATTTTTTTATTGTACCTATATTTGAAAGAGGAGGAGAGGAGCTCAGCAAAGCGCTGAGAGTTGAAGCTGTAACGGCACAGCTGGTCCGGGCACTCCTTGGTGGGGCAGGTGGCACGCCACACGGGCTTCATCTGGAGGTAGAGCCTCATGAGCTCCCTCAGGGCCTCCCTCCTCCCTTCTGTGGGCACTAACTCACACACCAACTCCACAGCCTCCAGGCTCATGAGCCGGCGTGCGTAGTTCCCATTCATCCTCATTACAGGTTTGAGTTTCATGGACTTCCTCAGCTGTTTATCCAGGGCTGCCCTCCAGCCGCGTCGCTCCTCCCGACTGGGGTTCACCTTTTGGTACACTTCCCCGATCTCATCCTGGAAGATTTTGTAGAATTCAGTGGCGATGCCAATCTCACAGTGCAGTGCATCCAGAGTGGGATGGGTTTCCATAAATGCCTTGGCAGAGACCCCCTTCACTCTGTCTCGCAGCTCATCCACAGATTCAGAAAAGGGGTTGGCTCGCCATATTTCATAGCGCTCTAAGTTTTCAGCGTGACTGCGGGTGATGGAATGCAGTACCATGTTTTCAGAAGCTTCTGCGCGACTGGAATCACAAAGCGTGCAGATGTACATGGACCCTGAGGCCTCCAGGCCCTCCATCTCACGCACCATCTTTTCATCGTATCCTGTGCCTCGGAAATGAATGCGGAAGGAGCGCGGCAATCCGCCAATGGACACAATGAGTCTGCTCTCTTTCATTGCATCCCGCTCTGCAATTATGGGTGACATGATAGCCGTGAGTGTCTCATGGTCTGACTCATCCACGAACATCAGGGAAAGGGGCTTGCAGGACAGCTCTGAGTTTGGTTTCGGTTCAGTGAAGATGACTTTATCCTTCTCGCCTTCTGCCTTGATGGAGACAGACATGATAGTAAAAGAGAAACGCACAGCCTTCTCTGGGACAAGTGGACCGCCTCCATGCTTCTCACTGACATCACCCATACCATCACAAGACTCTTTGATCAGGACGCTGAAACCCAATGTGCAATTGCTATCCTCCATCTCATTTTCTCTCAACCCTTCCATGATGTCCTCTTCGAGGTCTTTCAATGCTGACACGATTGCTACATCATAGCGGAACCTACGAGTGATAGTTTCAGCTGGAGAATCATCCAATGAGGAAGTCCATCCAGAAAGCCCATTGATAATCCCAACGCTGCATGATGTGGATACATTCCTGAGGGGCGGCTGCCATTCAAACTGATGAAATCCAGGAAGAAGCTCCTTTTCTACAGCTCGCAGGCTGTGTAGGGGCTGAAAGATCTGGCGGCCGGTAGTGGCTTTAACAGTTCGGTACATTTTATGATACTGGCTGCAGCTCAGGAACGTGTTGACCCGGATGGCCAAGCATACTGCAGGATGCAAACCAGAGCCCCTGCCTGCATGGATGGGAGAGAATGGAACAGGAGAACGTTTCAACAACAACAAAAACAATGAAAGTACAAGAAAAAAAGTTTAACACATGAAGGGAACAATGTAGTTCCACACTGTGGAAGCCAATTTCTAGGGCTTTGAAACAAATTATAGGGTCTAAAATTTCCTCATTTGACATCCTGCATAGAGTTAGCTACACTAAAAGACAGTGGGAATCACAAATTTAACACCGAAATACCAACGCATCATAATCAAAAAGCCCACAAGCCCATGATTACAAAATCCAATATTTCCTAATTTTCAGATGTTATAAGAGGACACAGGGTGAATCAGTGAAGCTGGCAAAAGTGATGTATTGGCTGCAGATGAAAACAGACACCAGCTGGCTTCCACTCCCCAGAGAGGATGATGGTGCTGTCTGTGTAATTTGCAGATACAAGGGCTGCTGATGTTGTTTTGATTCTAACAGCCCCTTCACAAGAGTTGTTACTGTGCATTGAAGGGAGTCTGAGACGAGGGAGTGACAGACCATCAGAGAGGGGTTGAGTGTGGAAGAGCAAGATGGACGATAATTAAATGCTTTTCGATTCTCCCTCCACACAAGCAAACCTTTCAGCCTTTATGCTATTTTCAAGATAACTGTATTTTCACATATTTTTGTGCTGCTTTCTTTAACATAAAAAGTAACAATGATTTCACTTAAAATAATCTCTTACCTTGCATTATAGCCTCAAGCTCATCTGCCTGCCGGTGTTCATTCGCTGATCTCAGTGCGAGCAGGAACAGGGTCAGGCACACAGACTTCAGGTCACCGCCTTCCTCTTTGTCCGCAAATGTCTTCACGAGGTTCTTCAGGTCCTTCAGCCGATGTTTTTGGGCACGGCGGGTTAACGAGAGTAAGTGCTGACGGGGTCTTCCTCCTTTATTGATCAGCAGGTAGTTGTCACATTCTGGCAAATGCTTGTCTGTATCATGTTCCTCCAGCTCATGGTCCAGATAGTGGGCTTTAAATGAGTCCAGTCTTACCTCCCTACCACAGCCACTTCTGGGGCAAAGAAGAGGCAGGGCCTGCAAGGCCGCTAGGAAGGCTTTGGCGGGCGGGGCGAAATTGTCAGGGGTGCAGCGTAAGTTGCAAACTGGACAATGAGGCCCCAGGACATAGCTATACTTTTTGATACAGCTGCGGCAGGAGAGGTGTCCACAAGGGGGTTGCACAGGATCGGAGAGCAGGTGATCACACACCACACAGGTGAATGAAAACAGGAAGTCTTCAGGGAGCTTCTCTGATATCAGGTTGATACTGAGGTGGTCTCTCTGGCAGTGGGTAATGCTCCTCACCCACTGCTCTCTTTGGTCCCTGGATTTTGGCCAGTCCCTGAGTGCAGGACGCTCCAGATTCCGTCTCTCTCCATCAGCATTGCCGTCACTGTTGTCGCACCTGGTTCTTTTTCCCAGACTGAGCGCTCTGGGAACACCCTTCCTCCTCTTCCTCCTAGTGCGCTCGAACGAAACTTTCCTGGGAGAGCAAAGCTCACAGAGGGAAGAGTGGGGTTTCCATGCACGGACTCTTGTTCTAGATAAGCTGCAGACACCACCTCCACGTATGGCAGTCATCCAACAGTGGTGACAGAAAAAAAGAGGGTGAACAGCTTCGAGGTCCTCTGTCACATCCACTTTGAAGACTTTATGGATAACTTCTGGCCAGCTGGTCAGCTTGCAGCCCATTTTACGCAGTGCACCTTTGCTTGCATTATCCAGATTCCCCTGAACATCATGTACTGGTCCTTTGACTTTTCTTAGCATCATTCCACAAAGACGACACAAGCATCTGGACAGACAAAGAAAGTTGTACAATTCCTCATAGGAAACAAATATTAGGTGGTTTAAAGAACCTTTTAAATACCTGAGTTTGTTCATGTGAGCATCCATTTCCTGTAACTTCATGTCCACCCTCATGCTCAGGCCCTCTACATTTTCCTTGCTTTTCCCCCCAAGGCACAATTTCATAACACTCCCTGGAGCCATGCCGTTACCTAACAATGTATCTGGAGCTGGAGGAGCGGAGAGTCCTAATAAGACTCTCTTCTCAGGCGAAGTCTCGGTGGGCAGGGGGGCCTTCTCCATGGACTTGACCCTAAACAGTTTAAACTTCCACTGAGGGTACTTAGAGAGAGGATGGTGGAGCTCGGCCGGCATTGTCGACCTGGGGTCATCTGTTTCCAGACACTCTTCTGCCATGGTGCAACTTATACCGGGAACCCTGGAGAGAAGCAGTTAGTTTAATGCATTCGAACACATGAAGATAATGGCTTCATACAAAGGAACAGAGTCTTTGAAGTGCTCACATATCTTACAGTAAATTCCCTCTCAGTACTGAGCATAAATGACAGCTAACAGCTTATTTCATTCCTGTGGAACTTATATACCACGCATTCTGAAATCACGCTGAAGTGATACCCAGCATAGTGTACAACTTTATACCAGTGACATTTCGATTTTGTGGAAAATGCATGAGTCAAGCATCGAGGGATCGATGTAATACCAAAATTTTCATTTCTCTCATCTCCAGTCTCATCACTCAAGGGGGCCATTGTAGCTGTTTTCCCTTTGACACAGCGAATTTGCTAAATGGGCAACCTTATCCCTGCGAGGCTGACAATCATTTAAATTAGTCATTTTCTTGGCTGGGGAGAAATTTGAAGTTGTCTGAGCCTTTTACTGGCATTCCAAACTCCAGGATGGATCTAACAAACTGGAAACCTATTCTCTCTAATATGTTATATCATATTGATTAAAAGGAAGAGAAGAGGAAACAAAAAAAACATAAAAATGAATAAGGATCATTGAGAACTGTTACAAAGAGAACATTATTTATTTTAACAGTCACATTATGGCACAGGTATGATCTATGCTACCACAGCTATGACAAATATATTTGACCTCCCACAAGATTTAGGTTCTGTTATTAGTTAACGCACTAAAGCAGTCAAACATTCTTACCGTTCCCGCCCAATAAAGTACACCCATCTTCCAGATAATCATCTTTCAGCAGTTGCACTAACTTTTCTCCCAGAGAGCTGTGAATTTGTCGCCTACATTCCTTGGCTCTTTCACGTTCTTTGCGTTCAAGCCTCTCCTTTGACACAAACAGCTGAGCGGCTTGCGCATGTATCAGCTGGGCTCTTACCTTGTTTTTCTGTCTCAGCTGCCTTCAGGTCCCCTGGGAGTGGGGGTCTTCGCATGGGAGCACAGGGGAAGCCCTGGAGCCGGGCCCCAGACACTGGATGCAATCTATGTGTTTGTCTGAGCTGTGAGCATCTGGAGCCAGGAGCTGCAGCTCTCTTCAGTGGGATTGTTCCTGTCAGTCTCCTTGTCTCTTGTATTTATACCCCTCCTTTGGTGGGATACCAACAGTCAACTCCTGACACCTGATACAGGCAGCTGATCAGCAAAAAAACAAGGTCAGACCTAAAACACAGTGTGTGTGTGTGTGCGTGCGTGCATGCCCGTGCGTGCAAGCAATCCAACAGCCCACCACAAAACAAGGCAGCCTTTGCCACAACACAGTTGTCAGCTGGAAAGTCTTTTCTGTGATCTTTATCTCTCCTCTCTGGTATTCATCAGGTGCCTCATTTCATCTAGGTGCCCCCTCTCCGACAGAAAGACAGATAGTGCTTGGCTTATGAAAAGGCTACAAGTGCATGACGGATGAGAGGATACATGGGAAGCGCTCCTGTCCTGAAGCAACACAGAAAAATAGAAATCAAATAAATGTACTGGTAGAGCCTATAGCCTTTAGTTGCTTTTATTTTATTGGCATCATCAGTTAATTCCTGAGGTCCACAAAAACTTCCCTCATTGTCGACAGCCAATTAGACAGCTCCGGGTACACATTGATTAATATAAATGTAGCTCCATAATTACATTTACTAAATAACCATAATAATTAGAGTAAACTCATTTAAATACTAATCATCCCAGTGCTGCAGCTGATAATTATCAGCAATTGTCAGAGTATTTGCATAATTCTATGTATACACATCTTCTTTTTTCAACAAACATTGCACACACTTTAGATATTTGAACAAATGCGTCCATTTAAAACAAATGTGTTGCAGTGTATCACCTCCGATATCACATTATCCCGCTCATAGACAGTTGAAAGGAAACATGGAAGCATGCTAAACATGTGAGCAAGAGCAACAACTCTCATGCTAAACAACCAAAAGTCATTATGGAGACTGTGTTACTGTCCATTGTCCTCTTAAGAGCAAAGTGTAAATTGGGTGGGAGTTCGGATTATTTTCCATGAGATAAATTATAAAACAGCATATATCCAACTGCAATATTTGTAATGTTTGCTGAAAATTAAGCACACTCATCTATTTTTAATAAGTTAGCAAGCTCCACACAAGCCAGCCTTGTGTTTGCAACATAATTTGCTCTGTAGCAACAAGACTACTGCACACTGTTGGGTAATAATTGTATTGTTAATATCATTATTAATATTTGTTAAGTCAAGGTTGTGTGGAAAATATTATGACAGAAATACAATGTCCATGTTTGAGTCAACTACAACTTAGCAATCAGCCAGTACATGTTCGTGTTGACAGATGTGGGAAAAAGACCATGAGACAAGAATCTGTCTTTCCAGTGTCAGCACATTTCATTCACTCCTCCAAAGGTACATTAATTAGATGCCATCATTTGGCGTTGCGTCTCAGTAGGTATGGGAAGTATTTGTCCAAGATCTCTCTTGCGTTCTCGCTGGTAATTATCTGGAGGATTATTCTGGTGTGTTCGCCGCGGGAGTCTGTTGCTGTTGCCTTGGATTTGCCAGCCAAGTCATTAGATACACAGTCAGTGGGCACCGAATAACAGTCGGGTCTCTCCCACTCTTAACAGAGCTTAACGGAGGAGTGGGAAGAATAGCGGCGAGGCTCGGCAGTTAATGGTCAAGCACGAACTCAGACTGCACGAGACAAGTTGTAGCTGCTTATTTATTATGAGTGTTATATTAAATTAAAAAGCTCAACATGGAATTTTTTTTGGGGGGGAAGAGACCATGAAAATCCTTTAATGCACAACATTGATATAGGATAAAGCTCACATATCCAAAAAGAAACAAACGATGGCAGCAAGATGCTCCAGGCCTATTTATAGTTGATATTTAGATTTATGGCTGCCTGCTACCCATGTTTCCAAGGTAAGCGAGAGTCCTAGCTCCATGGCAGACAGGAACAGAGCTGCAGATGTCCGCCTGACAAACAAGCAGCGACCCCGGGAGACCCTCATCTCTAGGCGCCTGCTAATTGACTTGTTATTGATCAACTCAAAGACAGTCTGATTTATGGGAAAGAGGACTTGCAGAGACAGCCACCTGGCACAGAGCAGAGTGTTATGAATGTGAGGAGCAGCTCCTGGGGGACTAGAAGCAGCAGTTTTCAGAGGACATACAGGAGTTAGCAATGCATCAGTGCACCAGAGGAGCGGGTGTTTTGTTCTGTTACGACGAATCCAAACAACTTTGGTGAGTTCTGTGCATGTATAAGAGGGGGGTTGCAGGTGTGTGAGCATGGGTGGAATGAGGTAAAATAGGCATGGACAGTATGAGGAATATTCCAGTAATAGTCTTTGAAAAAGTTTCAGTTTTTGCTTGTTTTTTGTGTCCGAAAAAGGAAAGTATGAGAGGTGAAAGACATTCAAAGGGCATCTGGTAGCAGTCTTGTTTAAAGGGGGTGCAGGAGATAACAAGCTCAGCTCACGCTGGACAACACAAATGGGTTTGAGGCTTAAGATTGGGAGGTTTGACAAGGAAAAGGGGGGAGAGATCAAGCCCTCCAGGCAGAACGGTGTCAGCAGACGGCCTAAAAAAAGACTTTGACAACTCAAGTCACACAGTAGCATCTGGGAAAGTGTGTCAAGATATGGACATGGAGCAAATCCCACAGTGACTTCCGCACCTTCCTCGCAGGGAACAAAATGTCAGCCTTGTCCACATTTGAATAGACTCACCAAAAATTGCAGCACGATATTTTTAAATGTCACAGAGATTGTAGGCATCTTTGCAATTGTATTCTGAGTAAAGGGGGCGTTTTTCTTTTTTTTTCCACCGAGCATTGTGCAACATATTAAGCCCTCTGTATGATAATTTTAATTGCATTTTCATAGCACGTTCCACAACTTCTTCAGCCTCAGTCTGCCTGTTCTCATTGAGCCGCCGTCACCTCCTTTATGGCTCCTCCGCAGACACGGATGGGTAGATTAATACCCAGAGAATTAGGATTCAATGTGGAGCTATCCGTCAAAGGTACCTGCCAGAATAAACACCCTACCCCACAAGTCAATCCCCTCCCATTCATTTCTCACTCGTCTCATTTTCCCCTCTCCGCTCCACCTTTCAGCTCAGATTGTGTTATTAATCAATTATGCCATTATTCCAATTGGGTGATTAATTGCTGCCTCTTCCTCCAGGTTTCCACTGCAGATTAACAGTCTTACAACAGTGGCAGCCACAGGTTTGAGCTGCGACAAGTGATGCCGTGTAAAGCTGGGTGCCAATGGAGCTTCTGTTTCCACCTCATTCTGACAGATGAAGCTCCAACCCAGAGCCGTGACGCTACAGATTTACAGCAGGGAGCGTCACTGCCCATTGGCTACTGACCTACTGATAACATAACATCTCTCATTGTATTGGAATTATCATTTTATTGGAAAATCTAGGTCTTCTTTCACTGAAACATACCTTCACTGAATAGTCATTTTGCTTTGGATGGTTCGTGATTTTGCTACGGGGTCTGCAACATGCAGAAAAATCAAAGAGTTTGAGGTTTGATTGTGCCGGAGTTCAGGGTGTATAAAAGTGAGACCTGCATCGAATCCAGAAAGATGCAGAAAGTTAAACCCCAACTCAGATTCTGGAGCTTGAGAACAGAGCGGGGAATGAAGGCCAGTCGCTTTAATCAAAATAACAATGCACTCTAATTCCATGTTAATTAAATTCTAGATTTCCCTGATTGAAGAGCGTTGGACTGCCAGGGGACCTGCAGTCACATAAACATTCGCTCACTGGATTTGTGCTGTGTTTAAACATGTATTATTCTCCCAAGCTGCTTGATGCTGGTTTACGTAGAAAGCCTGTTGGCTGAGGGGATGCAGCGCCCAAACAGCTCCTTGAGATTTCAGACACTCAGCATCCTCAAAGTGCTACTTGGCGGGTCGTTAAGAACCGTAGGAAAGGGGCTCACGTCCATTCAATCTTCAATTGGAATTTAATATTAACAAATTGGGGAGCGCTAAACTTTCCCCATTTAAGTCCTGATTAGTCATTCTTGCTCTCGATCCCTCCCCTCCGTCTGCCCTCCCTCAAAGTAATTAGCAAAGCACGGCCACCAGGGCAAGATGTAAAGAGAGAAATCGCTCCCATTTTGTGTCAAGGTGAAAAGAGCAGCGCCGTTGTCTGTCAACTTTAACTCCCACGGAAACACACACAAAAAAGCTCTTTTTCCAGACGCGCATAAGTCTACTTATTATTTCTCTGTCTTTTGACTCCAAAATCCATTACAGGAAATGACAGGACAGCAGTGCCCTTTTCTACACTATAGCTCTGCTAGAGGTTAGATTAAGGGAACAATGAGCACACTAACATGTGGTGTTTCAAGGCTGATTTAGAATGACTGGTGTGTGTGTGTGTGTGTGGGTGTGTGTGTGTGTGTGTGTGTGTAAGGATGTTCTGGGCTGGGTAAGGAGATTGTTGTCACTTGGCAGCCAGTCTAGTTGTGGGGAAAAATTATTACTGGAGCCAGAGCCTGGGTGGTGATGGTGCATTTATCAACCAGTCATCTCATTGAGTCATCCCAACCAGCAGAGAGCCATTTGAGTGAGTGTTGTAGATGGGAAAACATCAGTCGTGTATTTATAATTCACATTCATGTGTGATCGACAAGACCCTGAAGGTACCCCCCCCCCCCCACACACACACACACACACACCCACACACACACATCAGCTTAGTTCCCTGTATTCGCGAATGTCCGTTGGTGCTTTTAACCTCCCGTACCATGTAAAAATGTTTTCCCCTGTGTGTGATGCAACAGCATCTGTGACGTTGCATAAATATGTGTGCGTGTGGCAGTAGTTTCTCCAATCACTATAACAACCAACTGCACTGAAAATGGACTTATAGCAGAGGGGAAAGTACCTGGCGGACAGAGATGAAGAAAGTGATGTTTGGAAATATGCAGACTGGTCGTGCAAGTTGAGTGGTGAAGAGGGTAAAGATATATTTATCAAATAGCAATAGGTGAATCATATAGAAATATTCCTTCCACTTGTTGGCAGAAAGGGGGCCTGTTTGATGAAGAGGCGGCCCACATTCAATGGTGGAACTCCAAAGGTCACATCAGAAGTGCAAACTCATCGCCGTGTCTCTCTGTCTTTACAATCTTGTCTTCCCTCGCTTCACCGACTTACACCAGCGACTTTCACCGTGAAAAGGCTGTATTTGACTCCTCCGGTGGAGCGGAGTCCATTATTGTAAATGGGCCAGTAAGTAACTTCACCCAACGTGTCTGCAAAGCAAGCACACTCTATATGCAAAGCAGAGGCGCGCTGTTAAAGGAACTGGTGGCAAGTGATTATTTTTGTAATTTAATTTCCTTGGTCACGCAGTGATAAGGGGGGAGGGGGCAGCTACAGTTGACCAGGGATGAATAGAGTGATGAGAACAAGACTACAAGCCTTATTGTCTGGACTGAGACGTCTGGCCGACGCCATTTACAGATATCCTGATCCCCGCACGGGGATTCAGGAGCCAAATCCTAAAAGTGAAATGCGTGTACGTGCATTGGGGTCCACAGGAAACTCTTATTTTCTGCATATGACCCTAAGTCCATCCCTTCTGCACCCAGGTCTGCTGACTAAATCAGTGCAATGGCCCGGCTGGGACGCGGCTCACAGAGACAAGCGGCTCTTTGCTGATTCAACATGGGAGATGAATCTGATCCCAGCGAGAAATGAAGAGTTAAGGACACCTGATTGACTCTCCCACTCTAGAACACTCGCAGCCAGACTTGTCCGCCTTTTTTCTTTTTTCTTAGATTGTAGCAATGCAGATATAAAATTCACGAGCATCTCCACTTCCATTTGTGTGGCTGACGGCGATCAAGCACCACCATACCTGCCAAATGCTGCAACGCTCACACATTGCTTTATTTAGTATTTAGAATGATTGGAAAGGAAAAAATGTGTATTCTATTTTATCTCAAGCCCTCTCCCTTTTTGTTCTCAATCTTCTTCCCCCCTCTTCTTCAAGCCTCCTTATCTGCCATTTTTCTGCCTTTCCTTTCAACCTAGCGGCATTAACCTCTCAGGGAATTTATAAATGTTCTGAGTGAAGTATGAAGACAGCAAATGGTAAAAGAAAAAGTTTCTTGCTTTATTTCATAATTCATCGTGTAGTGAATCAAAATAAACTTGATTTATAAAGCCTGGAACAAAAAAATCCTCTGAAATATGCTTGAGAATACTAATCAGTCTTTGTCTCTGCCAAAAACGAAACATACACACATGCATACACACACACACACAAAGTCAAAGACAGATTGTTTTGTGAGTATATTACATATCAAATGGGAGTCATGTCTCACATTTTACCAGATATTTTTGGCAAGAGGCAAAGCTATAAGTGTTGCAATAGCACCCCCAAAAGGAACTCTACGGAACAGCAGATTTGCATTTACTTCTCTGTTATTCTCTCTTATTGAAAATAATAATCTAACAGTGCTGAAAAGCAGATTAAGGATGCTTTGCCTTGGCAGACTGCAACTTTGATTTTTTATCTGAATGAATACAACCACAGACACACATTAGAGAGACACAGGCGCTTGATGCTGGGGATCAGCACAGCAGTAAACCAGCCTAATTAGTGTGACATCACTGCATAATTGGTCTGTTATTGATATGTAGAACAGTGGTTTAGCCCACGTTTTGCTGTACACATGCTGTCAACCACAGGCAGGAAAATAAGCCCACTGGATGTGGGTGCTGTCCTCTGATTGATGTCTCAGTACGAAATGCCCTTCAACAATCAGCAGCTACAATCTAGGTGTCTATCGGAGTGTAGCATCTTGTGTCATTCATCTGTCATTTCTCCTTTTGTGGTCGAACGCTTCTCCCCCCCTTTCTTCTCAGCCCAACGCTTATTTGACCCCTGTCTGGGGATATTCTTTGGCGCGTCTCTCAGTGGGGTGAGGCAGCATTTTACGGTGTCAGAAGATCAAAACCTGGAGTCAGCAGGCAGCCATAAAAAAACAGCAGGTATTTTAAAAGCTCAGACAGCTTCTAGACAGCAGGGAAATACAGGCAGCTTTGGATTTAAAAGGAAATCCAATATTTCTCTCCCGGTCTAGAAATGTAGACCGGGAAAGTAAATGAATTAAAAGTCACTGCTGGGAGACACAGCAGGAAAAATGAAGATGCAAATGATATTTGGATGGAAAGCCTTTTAACAATGGTGTTTGCGGGCCAGATGCTTATGTAAGATGACCTTCAAGGACATTCTCCTCATTTACACAGCAATTAAGCCCAACCCTGTTGGTAATTTGAAAAAGAGACAAAAATCCTCTGTGGATTTAATAACAAACTCATTACCAGGGTCCAACAGGGCGGAACTGCCTTTTAATTAGAGCAACACCTGATTAACGCCCAATTAACAGAGCCAGAGCCACTTAATTCTCCCCCACTTTGGCACGATGAGAGCATAAACATAAGCAGTCCGGCATCAGAGAGCTTCCTCGGGGGAATGTGCAATGGGAAAAGTAAATAACGACTTTGGAGGCAGTCTGTTGTGTGGTGGTCCAAATACTGTACAGTGCTGGGAGGGCTACGCAGCACATGCACAAGCTCAGTGCCTAAAAAGGCAGAGAGAGCCATAGTACCTGCTGTCTCTGTGCTAGAAATATGGTGGATGGACGCACCATTTTGGGAAGTTGTATTCCAAAAAAAGCACATGACCAGCATGCAAAGTGCCTGGAAGAGCCTGTCATCATCAACAATAAGGTGATCTCTTTAAAGATGACAGCAAAGGAACAGTAATAATTAGTACAACATATATACATTAAATCATTTAAAAATAGTATGCTGTTTCATAAAATCACCACTAGATGGAGCTTTTGAATCATTCATCTCCCATCTATTGCACCATATCTGCTCTCTTCCCTGAGTCTGTATATATTAACTCCCCATTTCCTCATGTCCTTAATGGAGTGCTTTACTCAAGGTGTTTGATGGTGTTTAGCTGTATCCAGAGCAATGACTGGCACAAAAAGAGCTTTTGGCAGCCTTGTGCTGTGAGGAATTCCGCCTCAACTCAACAGCCTTCTCCAGGTCAGGCAGGATGTCTGGCACCACGGCTTGTTCTGCTGTAAACACTATCGGCTCCACCACCAACAGCAGGACCCATCCCAGAGCCCCGAGCCAGAACGAGGATCCCAGACTGGAGAAGTCTTGACAGATTTCTTCCCTGTGCTGATAGGTGAAAAGAGACCAGGTGAGGAGGAAAAAGAAACCTGGGGGGAGGAGAGGGAGATTTAAGGGTCGCATTGAACCTTTCAAAAGTATTTGTAAAATAATGAACTTCAATTTGGAGCCAAGTACAGGGAGAAGTCTCTTTAAAACCCACTGGGGTTTTTAAAAGAGTGGTGGCTGAATTGATCTACCTGTGGAGGCCATGGTGAGGAGCAGCAACGTGGTGGGGTAGAGCGCCTGTCCCGCCATTAGGAGGGAGCGTGTGTTAGAGTAAGAAAGCACCGTCTTGGATGTCCAGCAGAGGGCAAACACCAGACAAAGGCCGCCGGTGCTCAAAGCCATCAGGAAGGACAACACGGCGAAGACTCTGGGAGCTTTCAGAGCTGCGGGACAGCAGACACAATCAGAGGAGGGAGGAGCGAGTCTGACAGTATATTCTGAGGGGGGCCTCGGCAGCAAGAACAAGGCCACAGCTGAGTAAGAGAGCTCGCAAGGTAAAGTCCCACTATGCATATCATTCTTTAGGACTGTTTGTTTAGTTTTCATATTGTGAAATGAACACGAATGGGGAGGTGTTTGTGTGTGTGTGTGTGTGTGTGTACATCCAAAATGACGTGGCGCCTTTCATCCATGAGCCCTGACTCATCCTTACCTTACTAATAAATCACCTTTGACCCCAGTGAACTTAGACAGTGTCTGATTTCTTTGAATTTTTTTCAAGAGTTCATTTTCAATAAAAGCATTTAAAGATGAATGTTTTACTAAAAATCTCATTCAATTTTACTTTTAGTAGGTTTATTGAGGAGGGGTGTGGTCAGAAAATGTCAGTATATTGTAGCTCATATTATGTCCTAAAGTCTAACACTGATGAAAGCACATTTGTCTTCTGTGTTGGAGCTTCCTCTGATCTCAAGAATGCTGGAGTCCTGTGGTTCAGGAGCAAGCTACGACTTGTTTCAAGCTGCTGAAGGTGCTCATCCGTAATACAGCGCATCTTCAAATGTTCCTCCTTTATGGTGGACATGCGGAGGTGGACCTAACTGTTTATCTTCACTAAATTTTCCTGTCAGTCAGACTTTTAACTAAACCCTGAGACAATCTTCTGTCAGAAGCCAAGAGTTGCTCACCGTGAATGACATCATTGTTATTCGACGTCTCTGTTTCGGTGGCGTTGCCTGTGGTCCAGAATCCCTGGCCCTTCAGCCAGAACGGGGTCCAGACGCTGTAGATCACACACAGAGACCCCACCAGCCCAACACAGGACTGGTAGACCCTGAAGCGGCTGATGTGGTCGCCCAGCTCTACTAACTTCATATCTGGGCACATGAAAGGTCAACACTTAACGACCATCACATCTCTGTTAGTATTACTTTAAGAATTAGGATTAAATATCTTACCGTTGCCGTTTGAGACTCTGTCAAGACAGCACAAACACAAAAATGTTTACACAGAAACAGCTCCGACTGAACAGATGCCTCCAGCAGCCCGACTGTAGTCCGGGGCCCATGTAACCACAAGCCCTCACTTGCTCCTCACTGACTCCGCCTCCACTGCAGTGGAAACTCCCCCCGTCACTGAGGAAATTTCCCCCAGAATTCTCCACTGCAGCCCACCGTCTCAGCATTCAGAAAGTGAAAGCAGCAGCGAGAGTTCAAAAGTAGAAAACAGAAGTTTCAGGGTGTGAAACAAGGAAGTGACGGACATCTGAATTCCCTTTATATCAGCGAGATCGTCCGGCTGCAACGGCACCGCTGGCCCAAATGCCAGAGGCAGAAACTGCGTTGGTGAGGGGCATTTAACGATATCACACTTTCTCAACGCTGGACATAGTAAATACCACCACCAACACCTCCTCTTTCCTTTGTTGCAATGGAACAGCCCACCTGAATGGAAGCACCCAAAATGTTTCACATGACTCATAGCTAATCATATACACACATACTGTATGTATACAGTATATATATATATACAGTATGTGTGTATATGATATATATATATACTGTATATATATATACATACAGTATATATATATATATATTTCTGTGTGTTTCATTTAACAGTTTTAAAGTAAAAAAACTACTATTTAATATTTTCTTCAATATTAAAAGGCATATAAGGAAATATTTACTTTATTTACAGAGGGGTTTCAGCAATATTACATCGAGGACATTTAAAGTGCACGTGACCAAATACTGAACTGTTTCATCCTTTTGGTCGGTTTGCATTTTGGTATTCGGTTAAAATCCAGGAAAATCTTCAAAAACAAGATTTAATCCGTGGAAGGCCACTCTCAGCTCAAGCATAGCGCCTCAGATATTAGAGATCAGTGTTGTTGGCACTACTCGCCTTCCTCCTCAGCCTCTTCTCAGTGAGCGTCTCCTCTGCAGTCAGAAAACAGAGAGCCGGCTTCAAGTGGCGCCTCTTGACATTTGCGTGCGTATATCCTGAGCTCACTTTCTGGCTCGTTCAAGCAGGGCCTTGAACACGTCGAGAATTTCCGGGTCCTCTCCGGCTGACAGCTCCGGAGTGTTTTTCTCCAGCCAATCAGAGGAGCGGATCTGGTGCCGGAGCGTGCCGATCAGGGAATCCAGTCCCTCTGCCGGCTTTGACGGTTGGCAGTCTCGAAGCACGAGCTCGTCGGCGCCCAGTCCAGCTTGAACAGTGTGGTCTTTCTCCTCCAGCATGTCAGATGACTTGCCCTGAGGCAATGTTGACCCGACAATCGCGGCGTTGTCTGAATCTTTCCCTGATGCTCTGACACGCGGGCCGCCATCTTTGATGGAGTAGCAATCGGTGACGGTGATTTGATCTTTGTATTCTTCTAAAGCCTCTTTAATCCGCTTCATGCCTGAGAAAAGAAGACAATCAGTCAGGAAAGAGAGCAGACGGGTATAGTTGGGACAGCTCATTAAAGGACCTGCAAATAACTGACCGAGCTTAAGGCGGCGGTCCTGATCGGAGAAGACAATGCGGAACCAGCCCGGCGTGGAGCAGGAAAAGGCTTGACCGCAGCTCAAAACCACCTTGTGTTTGAGAAAATGCCTCCACAGGCGCATCTCTTCCTCAAACGAGGGCTCCGCCAGAAACTGCCAACACAAAGAGACGGGAGTGCGGCGGCGCTCGGTGAGGTGAGAACTGAAATCTCTGCCGCTCTGACCTACCTTTCTGAGGTCGGCCCAGACGAACATGGCTGCGGACCTGTCCAGGTACGGGACGTCCAAACCCCGCAGCTCTCCTGTCACGTAGCTGCGGGCGGCTTTTAACCTGGATCTGTTCCGCGGCAGATACTGTGTGTCAATCCACTCTGCAACGGTGCAGAAACACTGACATTTGGTGTTTTGTCCAGCGGTGTCATGTTTTGTTCTTTCAGAAAGCCAAAAAGAATTAATTTCCCCTCCCAAGAGGGAGTGGAAGGAAGTGCCTCTCTGAACTGCTGCATCCAGCCAAAACTGACTTGACCCACGAAGGCAACAAAAACACTCTTTGAATATCAAGTAAATCTGAAATATTGGCGTTATTTCAGTGTTTGTACCTCTGTCCTGAAGCAGCTGTGCTACCTGCCTCTGGGTGGTCCCCGGTACGCCGTGGAACGCGCCCAACTTTGCCACAGCCTCCACGAGGTCCCTGCTCTCCGAGTACAGGGTGCCTACTCTGATTCCCGCCATCGCAAAGTCCTACACACAGCAAGGTTACATGTTAAAACACCTTTCATGTTACCACCAATGCGCCTAGAGTAGAACACGCACCTTTCCTAACCCCCACATCACATGGGTCCGCTGTGGGTCGGGCACACTGTGAAGAACCAGGCGAAAAAGGCATCATTGCCAGTTAAGAACCAATGTTTGGTCGTCGCTGCAACATGGTGTCTGAGGGTTATACTAGAACTGTACCTTTCCAAACTAAGGACGCTGTCAAACGTGACAGACTCATCGAAGACCGACAGCATGTACACCTCATCCACGATGGTGTGGAGCTCGTTTCTAAATAAATCGGGAGAGACGACACAGCAATACTCCTAAAGCTCACCAGAGCAAAAGTAAGGCGTTTCACAGTTACAACAGATCCGTGTCGATTCGGATCTGGCGGGAATCGCTCATTTAGGGAACAAGAAAGCATGCAGAGGGCTTATTGGCACGTGGCCGCCCGTCCCAATATGCTAAGGATTAAGAATGGTAATAAAAAGTCATTAAGAGTGCTTAATATTCCACACATGGGACAGCTGCCTGGGTCATAAAGTAAGAGCTCGTTCTATGCGAGTGCAGGCCGTGCTTTTGGAGATGTCTCTTAAAGGAGCGGCAGGTTGCAGAGTTGCAGCGTGGGTGGATATCGGAGTACCTTTTGGCAAACTCCAGGAAGCCGACCATTTCCTTTGGGGTGTAGATATCAGCCAGAGGGTTGTGGGGGTTCATCAGTACAAGCCCCCGGACGATAAAACCCTGCAAGAGGAGGGCAAAATTTCTTTTTTAAACGCCAACAAATGAGCAGCATCGACAAAACCGCATTTGTGGAGCGCCTCCGTCTTTAAATATGCGCTACAGACAACTGCTTAAGAGAAAGATGCACTCGTAAATTACCTCGTGCTCGGCCCTCCGCAGACCCTCTTCTAGTTTATCAACGGTGAGGTGGAAAAGTCGACCATCCTCGCCACTGGCCTGGAAATAAAGCAGCCCAGGAGGGGGGGGTAAAAATACCAACCGTCTCCACCTGTAATTACTGCTGAAACAGCGTCAGCTGCTGGAGTGCAGGCGCCGCTCCTACCTCACAGTCCAGATGAATGTGATAGAGCTTCACATCGCTGTACAGGCCCAGATGCTCAGTGATGGCGCCGTAGAAAGGAGTGGAAATGAGAATGGCGTCTACGGCACGACAGACACGTTGAATGATAGCGTGGTTTGTTTAGGTCGCCTCTTTTCAAACCAGCAAACATCCTCTCAGTACAAATTTCTGAGTCAGCTAGTGTCTATAAATAATTACCTGCCGATTGCTCACTTTCGGTCTATTAGCGAACATGCTAATTCCCCCTAATGCATTACTCTAGGGCTCAGACAAGCACCGCAGGGGAAGTCATTTAGATAGCCATTTGGACTTTTAAACAGTTTCTGTTTTCATAACTGCGGTTAAAAAGCTGTTTTATTTGTGCCTAATTTTACTACCAAATCGATGTCAGAAAAAAAATGCCCTCATTTCTCGCGGTTACAATGCATGCATTAGCATTCACAGGGGGCAGATGGAGAGTTTGTGGATTTTTGAACTTACCTTTAGGGTCACAAATGACCGAGGCAATACAAGAGAAGAGGGAGGCACAGCCGTTCATCACCACAACCTGTGCAAACACACACATCCGCCGTGTTATGAAAGAGCCTAATTAGGGCACAGAGGGGGGGCCTGATAAATAGGCTACAAAAATCAGCCATCTACTAAAAGAGCCATTCATTACATCCACTGCATAGTCTGGGAAATAAACAAAAAAACATGCTTTGATGGTTCATTTCCAACGTTTGGTATCATAATGATCATTAGGAGGTGAATCAAATGAATTAGCTAAATCCACTGCATCCATCTTTGAAAACACAGGGCTGCAGCTTGTTTTTCTTGAAAGAAACGCTGACTCATGTAAAGGTAGCCTGTCACTGTAAAGAATGGCTCCTTTTAGAATTCAGAATGATTAATGATTCAGCGAAATTTCGATGGTTCCAATAGCACTTGGGGGGGGGAGGGGCGCAGGTCACGCTCATGGAGATGCATGATTTACACATCCAGAGGAAATGACTCTCTCCTCCTCTCTGTGTACGATCGCTCTTTTTTTTCTCTCTCTCAATCGTGCAACAGTTTAAACTTCGCTCACGTTTTCAGCTTTCAGCGGTTTTGGCGAGCAGCAGTAGTCAGTCAGGAACTTTGCAACCTCCTCCCGCAGGCTGAAAGAGAGCAATTGGGAGAGGTCAGTTGACTTTCTGCGACCATTCGTGCTTCTTGTTTCAAATTAAATTTAGCTCCAGTGGAATCTCTTACAACTGGTGTCCACTCCAGTCTGGATACTGCAGCAGCGGCGGGTCGAGCTGCAGCATGTCGGGCCTGGTCAGCTGTGTCAGGAAACAAAATGGAAGTCACTTATGGACACGGGAGAATCGTTTTCACTCAATTACACTCCACAGAGTTTCCCACTGACTCGACTGAATGCGGCCCGTCGCTGTAATGCCGGGTTTTTGGGCACATCCCGACCTTCAGGGAACATAGAACCATATTTGAAGCACTGATTCACAGCTGAAGCGGCACTTTGAAATGGCGAGGCAGTAAAGGTTTCAAAATCGAAGGCCTGGAACGTGTTTCCACTTGCAAATATGCAGATTTGAGGAACAAATTGAAAAAGGTTGGACTACTGTTTAAAATGTACATACACATGTGATATGCTTCTTCCTCCAGGACAGAAGGACAGGTTTATGTAAATGGCTTAAAAGTACTGACTTGGCGAATCAGACTTCCCATTGTACCACTTTGTTTTATCACTTTTTTATTTTTACTAACACACAGTAAGCTTTTGGGAACTGAGGTTGACTTTTCTAAAAGTGAAAGGCTTCCTCATTCTTGCTTGATGCAAGATTTCAGGTTCAACAATCTGAGGTCACACTTTTTAAAAGCACTCGTGACGCTATCAGCTGATTCCAGTTGTGGAATGTTGCCAGTGTTCCTAAACTCCCCTGGACTGTTGCTGCATGCATATCGGACGGATCTTTACCTGTCAGGCGGACAGACCTCATCGGTGAGGGTTCCTGTCTGCTCTTGTCCAAAAACAGACAGGAAACGACTCCATATAAGGGAGTGTGCAGGAAATATCCCACATCCACTCCACACGCCGATCTCATTACAGTGATACAGCAAGGATCAGAGGGCGTTGATCTTACCCGTTCATGCAGCAAATCATGGCACAGTTTGTTCTCACTGGTCCCCAGGTTGATGATACCCTAGGAGAGGACAACAGAGCGCTGGTTAGTCACTGTAGGATCCCACAGCTGGATGTTTCCTCTCACAGACTCACGTCAGGCTTGTCTGTTTCGTGGAATTTGTCCAGTGAGTAGAGGAGGAAGCCCTCCTGGAGGATGCCTTGCTGCTGCCGAATGCTGTTGCCGCGGTGAGAAAGGTATCTGCTGCGGTTCGGCGTTTCTCCACCTGTCGGCGTCGCCGACCTCGCCGTTTCGCAGGGCTGGGCGCAGGCAGGAAGCGCCGACCCCGGCGTCTCGTCAGCGGAGACAGACTGGGCCTGGAGGGTTTCCAGGGGTGGCCGGGACGAAGACGACATGGTCGAGGGGGCGCACGTGGTCTGAGCCGCGGGAGTTTGAGTCCCCTGCCTGACAGCCACCAGGGCCTCGGTGAGCATGCCAAAGAGGCGGAGCTCGTGCTGGCGCTCCTGCTCGGCCCTCCTCTCTTCCCTCCGCTCCCGCCGCTCCTCCTCCTGCAGCTCCCTCTCCAGCCGCGCCTCCTCCAGGGACAACAGGCGCTCCTCCGCCGACTGCTGCCAGGACAGGAAGCAGGACAAGGCTTTGTCCAGACGCCCCTGCCCGCTGCAACTCTTACCGCAGTCCCACAATGCTTTGCCACCCCGGTGCCGTTTCTTCTGTCTCGCAGAGGTGAGAGGGCGGCAGAGCTTCTGGGGCTGCTCGGGAGCGTCTTGTGACTGAGGAGGGGCAGCATCCTGTGAGGCAGCCGTGGAAGAGCTGGCTATGTTTAGATCGCTGAAACCTGGGTATAGAAATAAAACACAGCGTCAGCTACGAACAGGAGTGTGAAAGATAATTAGAATTCAATTAAATGAATTAAATGCTGATCGCATGCCATTTGTATTATACTTTCTTCACAGGATGACAAACACATCAGCTTTTTTACATCAGCTACCTGAAGGTGAGATTCTGGCAGCTGTTGAGCTCTCTCCACGACCCACGGCGTCCTCCGGTCCCATCAGGGACTGTCCGTCATTGTCCTGGTCGTCCCCGGAGCAATAATACATCCCCGGGTGTGAGTCCCCAGAGTTCATCATGTCATCTCCAACATCTTCACATTTAATGTCCAAGGGATTTTCTGGTTTTGGCGGCTGACCAAAAAGGAAGCCGCCAGAGGAAACAGGACCGAAGGTACCACCTGGAGCTCCTCCTGGCCCATGGGCGTCCAGTGGGCTGCCCTGGTTCTGAAACACCTGTTGAGCTATGACTGTTCCTCCCAGGGATGAGTAGGTGATGGCCGGCCGGTTGGCCAGCACTCTGTCCATCACATCATAGAACTTCCAGGACCTCATCTTGAGGTTGTCTTTAATCCGACGGTACTCCAGCTTCATCTTCTTGATCTTCTCCCTGCACTGGTCGCCGGTGCGGTAGATCCCCCTTTCGCGCAAAATGTGCGCTATGCGGTCGAACACACGCTGGTTCCGCAGCGAGCTCTCCAGTTCGATCTGGACCGACTCGTCGGACCACAGCTGGAGGAGCTCTACTATCTCTGGGTCGGTCCAGTTGCTGCCTCGTTCATGCCTCCTGCCGCGGAAGTCCATCCTTTGACCGAATTCTGCAACACAGGATGGGGCAGCGCATCCGAATATTAGCTGTCGGTCTTTATCATCCTAACTAGATTACATGAAACCGACGCCGTTTGAAAGTGCTGCGTCTATTATGCGTCAGTAGTTTCTGTCAACAGTGGGTTATAAGCGTGTTATTTCCTGCACTTGTGTTCTCTCACCGTCAATCAAATCGGCAGCTCTTCGAAACACGGACGGTTGCGGATCTGTCACTCAAACGGAACATCCGTCCACACACGTCAAGCTATGTGACACGGTTCGGACCGGTTTGGAACGGCAACTGTGCAGCGGGTGACAAATACATGTTGTAAAGAGCAAATTGATCACAACTTCGTTAAATGGTGTACAGCCGCAACTACATCCGGGTTGACGGCACATGCGTGCTTTCCCTATTCCGGGATAACTTTGGTCCGTGTTAACAGGGGGGCTGCGGAAAGCGGGCTGGATTTCACTTATAACAGACTGTTATGGGGCAAACACGGCCATGAGTCGGTGACGCTGGTTATGGCCCCCTCTAGTGTTCGAAGTGTCCGGTATCGTGATGGATGTAATTACAATAAGCTTCCTGAAGATGGCAGCCACAAACCGTTGCACGCACAAGCACGCGCTCGAGAAAACATGATTGCATTGTTTTGCTAAACGGCATTGCCCGAAACGCATTTATAACAAAGATGACGTTAAAAAACAAAGCAAACCTCCAGTGTCCCGACGAAAAGTGGGAAAATGTTATCGTAATTTCCATCTAATTTGATGCGGGGACAATGAGTCGTTCGCAGGTTCAAATATTTCAATTTACGATGGATTATATCAGGGACGACTGTTTAAAACCCGGCACCCACGTACCCGCCCCTCTCAGAGACACGAGCGATTGAATCAAACACACACGCAAATTCGTCGGCTCTGGTTGTGACGTATTTCCTGAAGAGAAGGGGTTTATTGCAATTTGTGGTCATTTCCCTCAAGTAGTAAAATCGTCACTGTGTTGGCACGCAGCTATGTGAAACCAACTTTGTTTATCCACGTAATTACGGGCGTCTGTTATCCAATTTCCACATGGCGTTACTTCTCGTGTCAACAAGCCTCACGAAATAAGTCCCCCCTTCCCCAACACACGCAAGGAAACCCGTAATATAAATATGTGGTGGCGACGGAGGAAGTTCACGGACAAGGTATTTGCTAAAATGACGCGCGTGAGTTGAATCGGGCGCTTTTGGGGGAGAATGCACGTGCAGCGCGGTTCTCGCGGACCAAGCTGGGACCTGTTCGGTTAAGTTGAAAGTGCAGCCGCAAGAGAGCCCAGAGTCTCCGCCCGTGGCGACGGGACGAGGAAGGAAGACGCCCGCCTTCTCGCTTGCGTCTCGGTTGTGTAGAAGTGGCGAGTTGGATGTGTGTTGTTGGAGGGAGGAGAGCCGCGGCAGAGGGGGAGGGAACAGTGGGAGTATTTACAGAAAGCATGACGCCTGGCTCGGCACAAAGTCATGGACGGCTCTGCTGATCGCTCCCACCAGTCCTCCCTGTAAGGTGAGTCTCTGCCAAGTCTCTCATCCAGACTTTCTTCACTATTTATCATTTTTAAGGAGATCAGATTCGGTTCGCAGCTCTTCTTTGAAGTTTTCTGCCGGTAGGTTTGTTTTCTGTGTGCATTGTTTTGTGCAGCTCATCTGATCTCAATTTTAATGATCTCCGCCTCCTCACAATCTCCATCGCTAATTTCTCACATTTTGGCCCAAGTCATCCTTTAGCAATAATGCTCTAAACCTGTATTAACATTTTATATATTGCACTGAAGTTCTTTTCCTGGGGTTGGGAAAGAAATTCTTGCAGACTCTCCATCGTTAAATGACAGACTTAATTAATCCCAAAGGCGAAACAGGTACTGATACCCTAATGGTCTTTTTCCACAGATTAGCCCAGGTTTGCAGTTTGTGTATTGATAAGAAGTGAATAGTGAACTACATTGTGCTCATTTGGAACTACCAAGGCAAGGGGGGGAAGAGAATCCCAACGATGTAATTTATCTTGTCCTCTAATTAAGGCACGTCTTAAGTACAACTTTCACTGGGATTTCAACTCTGGGAAATTCAAGGTCAACATCTATAAAGGAGAGCTCTGCTCAAATCTTTTTCTCTCACAGGGATTATAATAATTTATCACATCACAGACCTTAAAACAAAACGTTGGTGTCAGTCTTTTTAGATCTTATCCAGGCCAGTAGCTAAGCTTTTAAAGGGCTTGGTTCAGCATTGTGATTGTTTTTCTTGGCAATGTGAGTGGTCCGTATGTACATCACACACCCCACACACCCCCACCCCCATGCTACCCTTTCTTTAACACTAAGTCTTCAGTTGACACCCCACACATTTATCTGAGAGGCAAAAAATAAAGCACAGCGGAGATTTGGAAGACAAACTTGTCAACAGTGTGACCCGCCCATTAACCAGGGCAGCAAGTGTTGTGATTGATAGGAGGCTTTACTCAGGGAAGAATGCCAGGAGTCAGATGCCTGGAAAAGATTCTGTTGGATGTCCCTGTTGGGGCATTATTTACTGAAATAATTATTTTCTTCTCGGCACGTCGTTGCTTTTATAGGTGACACTTTTTCTGCGTTTTGATGCGATGTGATTCTCAATCACAGGAGGAGATGATACGGCAGCAGTCCTCTGTCACAGCGGTCTAGCTCCACGCTGTGTCTTCGATGATCGCCTCTCAGTTTGCTTTTATCTCCGTCCCTGTCCTGAGATGGTGTCCCAATAACGCCTCAAACATAGGGACGTCTTACCTGCCTGGGTATGTTGTATATGGCTGTCAGTGCTCGCTGATGCTGCAGATCTCTCCTGTATCGTTGTTTGCTCACCCAGAGCAGGTGGGCTCTTTGAAATAGAGCTCAAACCACAATGTAGAGGTTTGGCACCGGTAGGTTCATCCTGAAGAAAAGTGGATTTCATTTTTGTTGTTGTCACAGAATGATTGTTATATCTGTAATGCTTTTTTTAATGGCCTACTCTGTTAATTGAGGTGGGACTAGTTTTACTCCAGTAATGATGTTTAATCTTTGTGCTGTCTTACTGAACTTTACCCGTATCACATGATGGATGCTTATAGGATAACAGACTACAATAGCGTCATCCAAATCAGCACAACACAGGCAGCATATGATGTACATATTTATTGAAATAGATATTTTGCTGTTGGTTATGAGTGCATATTTTAGTAAATTAGTCATTGATTAAACTAAAACCATAATCAAATCTGCAATCAAAGTAATTCAATAGCATCAGTACCATCAGACCTTACACTTGGAACCAAACGAGTCCTCCTAGTTCTGTTTGTTAACAATATTGACTCAATTGAAGTATGTCTGATAACACTTCATACCCAAGCAGATCTCCCTAAGGATGTAAATCTCTGCATGTCCAGGCCACTGACTCATCTTTAATTCCTAGAATTATCAGATAGTCATATTAAATTTAAATTTCTACCATAAATTTTCCACCATAGCTGTTGTGGTAAATGTCTTTTTACACCCAGTATTTAACTAAGAGATAATCTAGTGCTGAGCAACACATAATACCATCAAATAATTTCATGCGAAACATGGGCTTTGATATTGAAATGCAGCAGGATTATCAGTGTAACTGGTGGCATTTTAATCAGCACCGGAAATGATGGCCAAGGAGATAGTTGCTCTCAGTAATGAGCAACACAGATTTTCCCCGAGCAGCACGGCTTATTTGTGAAGGTTAAAACAATTATGGATATTTTTTTCTATAGCTTCTGTTCCACAGAATGAATGTAGGTGTTTAAAGGTTTTGCATTAAGGTGCTTGACAGTTTTATCATCCTGAAAACTGATTGAGATGTGAAGTTAAACTAGTTGTCAGCAGTGTTGCATTTACTCACTGCAACGTTGACGCCATGACAGTTGATGGTTAAAATATCTACTATGAAGCTGGCTTTGCTACACTTTCAGCTCACATGAGTCAGCCTCGTCTCTTTGAGTTCCTTAGATTTATGTTATTGACTCGTCTGCCCATATTTCAAGTAAACAATTCATTTCTGTGCTTCACCAACCTGAGTGTTGCTTCTGCTCAGAAAAAACTGGACTTGAGGTGTTGGGTAGGGCTACCCGATTATGGCAAAATCATCAACGCAATTATTTGGATTCATATTAAAATCCCGATCATTTATTGATTGGAGAATTTGCTTTTATCCAACTGTAAACAGGATATTCTTTTTAAAACCGTCTGACTGTCGTTTAATGTTAAACTGACAAAAACTAAATTAAAATTAAGTAGAAAAAGTATGACTAACACATGTGTGCGTATTAAACATATATGTAAATAAAGAATAAATATAAAAAATGAGAAGTGGTGGCAGGATACCAGCAAGTTTCTGTGAATTTTTCTTATCTTTTATCACTTGGTCATAAACAACATTGTGACTGGCCTTCAAATGAGTAAACCAATCACGTAACAAGCCTTAGTGTTGGGCGGTGGGGAGCAGCACACCACTACAAAAGGTAGCCTGCGCTGCTCCATGTACATCACAGGACAGAATACGAGCAATACAATAGCAAGGGGTAGTGAGATCGTTTTATGTCGATTATCTTGTTTTCATAATTGAGGAATACAGAAATTTTTATTGAATTTTGATTAATTGTTCAGCCCTGCCCAGCCACACACATCTCTTTGGAGTGGCCATTTCAATAAAAGGTTTTGGACCAGTGTAACTTTAATATCAGGAAAAGAAAATAGAGGGTATAGTATCGAGATTCATCGCATGTCCCTTTACTTGTATAAAGATCTATAGCTTGTAAATCAGATGCATTTTTGGCCACTGGTTTAATTTTTCTGGCTGCCTGCTACCAACTCTGAATAAAAGATAAATAAAGAGCTCCATTTAGGCATTTATTAAGGTGTTTCATCCTGTTGATAACAGTGTGGTGTGAATATAAAAATAAATTATGCAGTGTATTATTATTTCCTTTGTAGTTAAAGATTTAAGTTGTCATCATGTTTGAAGGCTCAGGTTTGATATCAGTCTGAAGCCTTTGATGTATATTGTAAGAGTAAGCAGCTCCACGTTAACTCCACTCCTGGCTGCTTTTCTGCCCGCTGCGCTCATTATTTCCTGCAGGGATATATATAGGAAGGATACCACCTCTCCTATCTCCATCACTCCCTGTTCTCCTTCCCCCCTTGGTGACAGACCCCCTGCATCACTTCTTCCCTCCACAGTCCACCTTTAGCATCTAATGAGAGCAGAAATGCAGCGGAGCTGACAGTCCTCCCTTCTCCACCGCGCCCCCACCCAAGACAGGTGCAGCTCCAACATTCATTGATCCTAAAAACAGTACAATGCTGGTACTAATACTGAATGAAGGCATTTCATGTGAAAGCTTTGAAACTGAAAATGACAGAATATATTTTTAAAACCAAAAAGGTAGCAAGATCCACTGGAAACTCTTAATGTATGTGTTCAGTCAGAAAAGTCATCATGTATCTCAATAAAACTATATAATATACATGTGTAAATTTCTTTTGAATTGCATAAACTATTAGAGGGTCCTTTTCCGGCATATTTGCTGTTCGGTCGCGTATCCGTGGGTGCAATATTATTAAAAACCTCCAAACACGACCGAGCCATCTGTGCCACCGTATGCTTCCTTTATATTCGCTGTTTGTCTTGTTTCTGCTTACACGCATTCTCTTATATTATCAGTGCAGTTCTGATGAAGCTGACATCAAATAATGATTAATTATGTATGGCCATAAACCAAGCCTGCTGCTCTGCAAGTTCATGTTGCTATGCTGATTTCAAGCTGTAGCCTCAGCTGTTTTTAACAAGCAGGAAAGTAAAAACCCTTAGCCCCGCAGTCTATAATATTTGTTACCATATCTAGTTCATATTTATTAATTTGTCTAATTAAGTCAGAATGAGAGTTGGGAGCGTTCAAAGGAATTAAGACTATTATCATTGTATACATACGGTACATGTTCAGTGATGATGCACCCATTAGAGTTCATTGTATTCAGATGGAAGGACAGATTTATCATCATTAACACCAATCAGGGGAATTAGTTAGAATTTTCTACTTCCTCCTCCCCATTTTCCCCTCTGAATCAGTATTATTATCAGTATTTCCTAAACTTTATTTCAGATCGTGCGAAAGAAAGGCTTGGGTTGGACAGTTGTCTCTTTTTATTTCACAGAAGCTTCAGTAGACAGTTTAACAAAACTTTTGTCTTAAATTATAATTGGCTTCACTTAAATTTACATTCTTTGTCTATCTTATGGTGTCTTTGCCCATAAGTTAAGTTTTATATTAAAACCTGCTTTTGGCCACATGTCTGTTTTAATCTATTATTAAAGGCACATTCATCTACAACTTTAGCTTTATTTTACTCAATGTAAATTATCTAGGCCAAACAATGACCCAGTTAAGATGGCGGTAACCAACTCTCTCCTCATCTTCAGGCCACAGTTCTACTTGTGATGCTGTGAGGTGCAGCCTGGAAAGCAGTGACGGACAAGTGGACAGAGTGCCCTGTCAAGTGTCCTCCTTTTCATGGATGCCAGGGTGGCCCTGCTGCACTTATGGACAGTTGTTGTCCTCCTGAAAGCAACGCTGAAGTGGGCCGATGCTGCTGAGATCTACGCCAACACGTGGGCAGTCCAGATCGACGGCGGGCCCGAGGAAGCCGACCGCATCGCTGCGGAACACGGATTCATCAACCACGGCAATGTAAGTTGCATCGGCACGACCCCGTGTGTTAGAATGCAAGAAAACGCATGCCCTGTGAAAAAGGAAACATGAAAAAAACGTTGAAAAAAATTAAGTTGCGCGTTAAAGTGGAGCATCAGAGACTGACGCAACAGCTTCAGGCAATTGTGTGCAAGGAATAGCAGAAATGTGGCCTCAGCTGCATCTTAAGATGAACAACTTAAAAATCAGAGAGAAGGGGTCCTCATGTCTAATTGTTCCTGCAGTGGTGAGTGAGCTCCTTTAAATACTTCTAAAGCTAAGCTTTTCCATTTTTATGCAGAGCTGTTGACAGTAAGTAGCTTCCCGGTACCCTGTTCTACTTTAGCCTTAGCTTCATTTGTATGCTGTCATTGTGGAGCTGCCTGAGTGCTAGGTTCACCAGTGAACAGCCTCTGGATTACTTCATAGAAATATGTGGAGGAGGTTGTGCAAATTCCCACCCCACTTGTCTCCAGAACCTCAAATAAAGAGGATTTTCTGAAACAGAAGAGCACCAAATCAATTGTAGGGCAGCCATCAATGGAGCCCGAAACGCAGAGCCCAGTGCTTTTGAGGCCCTGTAATTATTGTTAACCAGTGTCACATCTGGTCACAACAAAGAGGGGGGGATCAGATGGGTGTCAATATTAAACATGTTACATTGTCCACTTCTTTATTGAATTGATCCCCTGTGATTCAAAATCGAGCTTGTCCAGTGGACTTTAATTCAGCTGGAGTCCAGACTTTATTTAGTATTGATCCGTATAGCTATAGTCGTTCCAACCGTTTAAAATTACGGCAGTAAAAAACTCATACATTAATTGCCCCCTAACAGACTTTTACTTGTAATTGCTACTGTAAATTTGGAATATTTCTAGTTCCAGCAATCATGGTAAAATGAAATGATCGATAACCTGCTTTCAGAAAACAAGCATGATGGATCCAAGGATAAAAATCTCTCTCTCTCCCTCTGAACGAAGCAATATCCTCTCTAGCATTCCTCCATTCTAATTGGTTCTCTTTAAAACACTTATTTATGGACTACTCCTTTTCCTCTCTCTTTCATTACTATCCAACTACAGACAAATCATGAGCCTGTAATCTTGGCCTATTCAGCTCAGATTAAATCTCTAAATCCTGAGTAGCAGTGGTTTTTTTTAGCATATATGCCTTCATAGAATGAGACAGGATTATATCACCCTGTTTTTCTTTTTTGAGAACACTGAGGCAATACAAGCAATGGTAACAATAGCATCATGGCAGCGTGAATGTGTAGGAAGGAGTGTAACATAGCTTCGGCTGAATGGTGTTTAGACCAAACAGCATGAGTCCTGCAGTGAAATTGAGCTTTAAATGGCTAAAATTAGATTTTGTGGGAGTACATATTCAGTCAGTGTTCCATAGAGGTCCCTGAATGGGTGCCCTGAAACTGCAATGATTTACAGTATATGCAGTGTCTGCACCCTGACAGTGCAGTATTTGGTATGTGAGGGTCATGCACTCACCCATAGGGGACATGACTTGGCCATCCTTCAGTTATCCTTGGTAGTCCTGCTTCGGCCATTTAAATACATGGAGGGGTTATTATCAGAAGGGGGAAAACATGGGAATTTCTTGAAATAATCATCTGGTTGTTTTGGTCCACTATCAAGGGTTGGCAGACCTAAGCTGCAGAATAATCAGATCATACTGGTTAGGGTTGAATCACCTCTGGGATGTCTGCAGGCTTGTTTGTGGATGGGGTTGTTTTTTTTTGCATCTGAGTTTAAGTTTAGTTATGTTATACAAATTGTCACAAACCCATTGTATCTGTTTTCTCTATTGTGATAATGAGGGCAGAACACAACTGCTCTCTGGCTGTGTGGGAGTGACATACTGGTGTTTAAAGCTAAATGTCATTTTGTGTTCTTGGCAAAGCGAGTTAGCATCATTGTGTGTTCGAGGAAGGGCAGCCTCTGTGGGTGTTGATAGACTGAATCACCCCACAGAGTGGAGACTTCACCTAATGCAAGAATCTTTCTTTTTTTGTTGTTCCGCATAGCTCCATCTATTGTAGCTCTATTGTCTATTTATAGCAAATTTGTACAAGGCTATAGTTTGATATGAACCAGGTGAAAAAGCATTTTTTTGTGATGAACCTTTCATCACAAGTGCTACTGGAGCCTCTTCACAGACTGCAGGAAAGACTGGGATGGCTCTCATTCTGCTGGCAGTAGGCCACTTACAGGTTGTTAGCCAGCATACATTCAGATGCCCCATCCTGTATTAATGCCAGAATTTGCTGTTGGTCTAACAATGTGCTCCTTTTCTCACACTCAGAAAGCCATTGTGATTCAACCCACATGGTATTAGTCCAATTTAAGGTCCAGCAACCTTATCTTGATGTTTTGTCATTTCAGCTAAGCTCATAATAGAGCTGTGTCAAAACACTGGGGATGTGATAAATGATAAAAGAAGACGAAGCTCATGACACAATAAATTGCTAAATTTAACTTAATTTACAACTTCAGTGAATGTGCAAGGACACTGGAAGTGCACATAATATACGAGCTATTCCAAGAACAGCCATTTTTAGTCTTTAATGTCAAGTCAGTGGACCATCCTTTTGTTAGTTTTGCTAAGTTCTATTTATGTTGTAAAAGGGATAATCATGTATTTGTCAGTATTTTACTGTCTTTGCTGAGACTCCTCATGTTTTAATTTAGCTTTGGCAGAAGTCTGTCCTCACTGAGAAGCTTTTATCTTCATGATCTGTTTCCCTGTACATGAAGAGTATTTTTTCTGTATGTTTATGTTATTTATTTGGTTCATATGCCTGTGCGCGGGACTTCATTGGTTTGGCTTGACGGAGTCTTTCTTTCTTATTAAAAAGAAACTAGCTTATTAAAAGATGTTCTTCACTATGTCTAGCTCCCATACTCAAGTCTCTGTTTATTGTTTTGGCCGAACTGCATTACAGATTTGAGATGTTTATATCCTCGGCACAACTTGAGCAGTTTAATTTCAGTCATATCCATAAACCCACTTGTCTGCAGCTCAATGTGAGCCAATGTAAGTGCTGTTGTTGCAGAATCCTTGTTGCCTCAGGTCTTTTGGGCTGAAAGTCTCTCTGTCTGTTGGTACTAATGAATTTCAATAAGTGATGCAGAGATGCTGTGATATTTTAATGGGAGCAGTTGTTTTGCAGTACAACCTATAGATTGATCTGACACTGCATTAAACCAAATCTTTCACTTCAACACTATTATTACTACTCTTTTTAGTAGCAGTAGTATTTAGTCAATGTGATTCTCTACATAAATATCCAGGATGTATGAAAAGTCATTAAATGCAAGCATTCATGTTCAAATTTATTTGTGCAAAGCATTGAGCATATTGACAGCAGCTTTAGAAATCTCAATGTTGACTTATGCAGTGTTACCTTTTGTGCTGCCATGTTCCGTAATATGATGTTAGATGGTTAAGATTTTGTTTTTTTGCTTGTTAAAGGATTTTGCAGCAAATACTAGAATAGATGTTACCATCTTTGTGATTTAAGCCCCTCATTTACACCTCATTTAGTTTTAGATAATCAAGATTAGGATCTGAATCCTGGACTTTTGTTTAGAGCTCTGCGTGAAAACAGGACCTTGAAAACAGGCATCAAACTTAGAAAAGACTGGCAAAGCCTCTAGCAATAAATAAATGTCTACTTTTACAGAATACATTAATGGGAAAATTAATAATAGAATTAATTAAAATAATAATTTAATGCATTTTTGACCTCCACATCTGTAATTTACATAACAATAGATTTCAGGATGCCCAAAGAAACCTTATTAGAGGTTGTCGTCCTTATTTCTGTCTTATTTTTCCTAAGAAATTGCTCATGTCTTGTCGCCTTTACCCTTATTCAGTGCCATCCCATTCCTAACTGCCAAAATTGACTCAAGCACGATCATATTTCACAAAATGTTTGACCTTGTTGATTATGCTTGTGAGCAAATGATAATTTGGAGCATGACCCTTTCATATGCAGTCATGATACTTCACCAGTGGGGTTCGAGATGGCCGAGTCACCTTTTCTGGACAGTGCTAACCCTCAAACTGGTTATTCTTGAAGAATTTTCTAAAATCCAGTCATTTCTCTGTCTCTGATAAGGAGATTGTGAAATTTAGTAAAACACTGATTTGTAATCCTTGTGTTCCTGTGGGAAAATAAGATTTATTTAACACTGAATTAATAACAGCCACACTTTAGCTGCCATTATTGTAACGCATCACCAAGGAAGTTTCTGATTGGTTCAGCATTGGTTCATGATGTACTGTATTATCATATCATATCAATAGGAAAGCAAGAGTTTTTCTTTAAGACCTTTTTCCTCCATTCTTCTCATTCCTCATGTCTTTATTTTTTTCTTGAAAATAATCATCAATCTATCTCCAAATAGAAAATATAATTCCCAAATGAAACACAACTGCCTTACTCCATTCTTTAAAACTACACACAGTAATTACAGACGTGCGGTTGAGAAAAATCCTTTTTTTTTCCACATTAAATTGATGCGAAATGCGAAGTGAACACAGTTCCAATTGTTTTTACCAACCGTTATTACGGGAAACGTTTTAAAATGTCAGAGCCCTGGAATTTTCCTGGAAAACATCATTACTTAAATCCTCAATGGTCAATTACATTAACTTCCATTTAATTTTGTTTTTACCATCTTTACTTTCTCAGAGTTGACTTTTCTTCATCCATTATCTTTGGCATTATTTCATTGTTTGCTGATCTCAGAAGTGCAGTGCTTACCAGCATTTGAATGCACCACTGCAGGAGCACATACATTTATAGCTGTTTCCAGAAATGTGCATTCGGAATTAATATCTAAATATCTGTGACCCTTTAATCCTGGAGTCGGTTATATTTCACACATTTGTCAATGTTTACAAGATAATTTTGCACTTTAAAGGAAGGAAGAGTGTTAAAGACTGTTGATTTTGTAATAAAAGGATCAGTGGTGTAATCCGGGATAACATGTGGATGTCATGGGTGAATGTTGTGCTGCTGCTGTTGTAAATCAAAGTCAAATGAGGCGAATAGAGCCAAATATGAATGGAGCAACCCGTGTAAAAGAGGATATGACTAAATACCTCTAGTAATCCTACAGCCACATCAGAAGATTGGGAGGGTTACATGACACAAAGGCCACGCATAGATTAAGCACGATGGGGAAGATGAAATCGGTCAGACTGCTCCTGTGCGATACAATGAAGGAAAATGTGCAATTTCTGTCGTTCACTGACTGTTCAGATTCTTACTATCAAAAGATCTGGAGTTACTTTTGATAAAGGCAGATAACTTTGAGTCTGTTGAAAAGGGGACTGTCGACCTGACATTGACTTTTGCTGATAAAGAAGAATGTAGCTATATTGTGCGTCAGCTCACCTCGACCTTGCTGCAGGACGTCACTCCCTCAGGTGTTCAGGTATCAGCCTAAAGTAACTCTCATCAAGTCGTCCGTGTTATGTAAATTGACAGGGGGTTAAATTCCAGCTCATTGAAATGCACATAGATCCTTTCATTTTCTGTATACCACTGCTTATTCCAGGGGGGGTCTATCCCAGCTGTCTTCAGGCAGAAGTATGTCACCCGTCGTGACTACAAACACACCATCCACTCGCGCACCTAGGGGTAGAGACCCACAATCAACCTATGTGTGTGTTTTTAGTCTGCAGAAGGGAAAATGAGCTCCCAGAGAAAACCCACGCAGGCACGGGAGAACATGCAAATGAGGCAAATAACCACCGTACTGCTGAGCTGCCCCTCATGAGGGTGTAGTGTACTGAAAAACATGTAAAAACATTTGCATCTCAGGCTTCCTAAATCAAATCTATCCCTCATTTGCACATTTCTGAAACGATGTTCCAAGTCAAATGTTTTTAATCTGCTACCTTTTTAAAAGAAAAAGGACATAAAAGCTTGGCATTGCTGTAAACTGAATAAAGATGCTTTACATGCTTTCAACTCAAACAAAATGAGCTTGTGTGTATTACACACCACACTGGGCATAATCAATACTTCATTTTTCTCGTCATTGTTATTCCTCAGTCTTATCGTTGTCATGGAATTCTTGTTGTCACTGTATCAAAAAGCTGGATTATGGTTTATCTTCCACAGCAAAGCTGCAGGACAATAGTGGGACTTATCTTATTTATACAGTTGTTAGTGCATGAAAGGAGACAAAACTGTTATCCAGCCAACCTGATGGTACCATCCATCAGCCTTCATTCTTACTAATTTAGGACAACTGCAAAGTTTGTAATGCAGCAAATTTAAATGCACAGCATCATTAAGCAATTATCTTTAGTGTCACAGTGCATTAAATTAAAAATGTCTTTGCCTCTTGATTGCGTCTGTACCCTCTTTCTTGCTTATAAATTAGATTTGCCAGTTTAATTTATTGAAAGGCTTACTAAGGCTACTTTATTGTATTAACAAACATGGGTTATAAAAGTTTATATCTTTGTTGGTCCACTTTTAACAAGGGGTCCTCGATTATCAAGAGTAGCTGTTGGAGCCAATTTTAAATGATTCCGTGCGTGAGTTTGCTTATGGGAGTTCTAGATTTCTTGAGCATTGCCTCTAAGTTTATTTAGGACTAAAGTCATTTCTTTAATTGTCAGCATAAGCATTGTAAAAGTATGCAGTATGACCAAATATGTGTTGTTGCCCAGGCTCCTATCGCTGTGGGGAAATTTAGAGGCTCTACATTTGATTCGCTCTGCCAACGTGTAATGATTCTTTCATTACACCGCAGCTTCAATTATAACGATGTATTGATCGGCTTGAAGAAATAATGAAATGAGTCTGGCTTTAGCATCAATCAATGTGTAGCCATTTAATTGTAATAATCAAATTTAAATTAGCCTCCTTGTATTGAAATGTAGAAGCCGGTGCTGTTTCTTATATTGCTATTGTTGCTGCTATTAAGGCTGCCACTCTCTGTTACACAAAAGCTAAAGAGCCTCCCAGAACCAATGTGATAACTGCGCCACTACTCTGAAACCTGTTATTTTCCAAGGTTTATTGGACCGCACAGTATTTCCCTGCTGCACCGAGTGAAGCGGCGCTCCATGGTGCAGCAGCGCCGTGATTGTACTCTATCGCACCACATCAGCTGCCTTTATGAATATTCTTTAATACGAGACAGGTTTTATTTGGGACATGTGTGTCTGTTATTCTCAGCTGAACTTTGTCCTGAAGTTGAACTAAGATACACCAGCAAGGAAATAAACTAGAGGAAATCGGTCTAAGCGTTTTGAAACCTTAAACAATAATTAACCCAAATATGAATGCTGTTTATACACCTACTGGGTCTCATTCATGAAGCATTAGGAAATTTGCAAACAGATATAAAAGTCTACTGGACTAAAAATCTATTCTGGATTCAGGAACACATGAAACTGTGTTCAGGAAACGCAGATCTGACCATAAACACGTGTGTACATCCCGAATGTCAAACCATCAGAAATTGACAGTGCGCTCCTGATACCGGTAATCAGCTATTTGCATAAATCTCCACCCATGAATTGGCATTGAGCACAGTAAAATGAGGTGGGCATTGATGCATCCGGTTTACCTGTCAGTCCTGGCAGAAGCAAAACGAGAGAGAGAACGACAGTTTTCAAACTTTCTGAAGCAGAGATAATTATTTGGACTGAAGTTGGGTTTAAAAAAACACTTTTTATTGTCATCAATTAGCAGTGGTTTGACAAGCACAGGCAAATTTAAAGCCTGGAAGGAGGTAAGAGATGCAGTTAATGTGGTCTCTGCTGTCCCCAGAACCATGCCCGAGGTCAGAAGAAAGTGGTTTGATACAAAAATCGAGCCAAAAAACATAGTTGTGCGCACAGAAAAAATATATCTGCCACAAGAGGAGCCTCACTGTCCGAATTGCCAAATACAAACGAGCACATAGCAGGAATTATTGGGGAGAGTGCCGTGTCAGGAATCATCTCTATCGGAGATGGCGACCCCAAATGGTAAGGTAATAAATTTGTGTCACAGTAGTCTGTTCTTAAAAAAATCAGAAATACTGTAGTGAGCAATTTAGTCTAGGTCGTACAGTCCCAAACATGTTGAGCAATTTTCTCTGCAGATTGAAGTAGTAATTTGAAACCAGCAATGTTCTATTGTGCGTAATTGATCGAATGAGCCTACTCTAAATCCATGATACCTGGGGGTTGGGAGAGTTATATAACATTTTTAAAAAGTAATACGGATATACGGAGATTTGTATGCATAATTTGCAATCATCAACCTAATCTGGATCTTAAACCTATTGCCAATTAATTTAACTAACTAAATGTCTTATATTTCTATATATTGTCTCTCATGTTTAGGATATGCCTATATCATGTTCTTCAATGGCATCTGCTTATTATTTATATAACAGAGCGCAATATAAATTAAAATTGTAATTTACAGCAGTGACAAGCATTATTTATTGGTGTTTGTACATTTACACAAGCACTACACACAATCAAAAGCACATGTAGATTTTGTTAGTAGCTACGAACAAATCTGAGCTATTAAAATGTTGACGAATTTACTTCTACCAACAGTTTGCACCCGAATGTGCTCTGCTCACGTTTGATGAATGAGACCCACTCGATATTTTCTAAACATTCCTTCGCTGTTTTACAGTGGATAGGTCATTCTGCATCCTGCCTACAGGTTATATGCAAGCACAATAATTAGAAATGGAATGATTAATGATGTCTAAGCTGAAATTTTTACTCAATACAGTGTGGTATTTAAATAAAGTGCACATCTGCCATTTGTATTTTGTTAAGAGAAGCCGCTCAAAAATTTTATGACTGCAATGGAAAAACAAGTGTTCAAAATGAACAATCTAAGTAATTAATTTGACAGATAAGACGATAATTTGATATTTTAGATGTTCATTTTTCTTATCTTACATTCATTATTTCTCTTTATTAGACATTTAAATTCTATAAAATATAAATCTTGGCTCAGTTCAGTCTACAATGATATGGAAGTCAAGAGTGCGATAACTTTTTATTCGGTTATCTCAATATAACCAATACGTCTGTGTGAACATTAAAATGTCTTAAGTTTTGTCATTTTAAGTTGTTGTCTTTTGCTTGTTGTTGTTTTTTTCTGTGATCAAATACATTTTTATTCATTCATAACAGAAATTTTGTTTTTATTAATTATCGCTGGTTAATTGCACACTGGTTTGGCCCATGTGATCATCCTAGTTTCAGCCTTCAACAAGCTGCTGGCAGTAGCTGCGGCTGTAGCCGACCATTAAGCTACACTTATTAAACCTTATTTATGGTCTATGTTCTTGCTTTGTGATCTATATTTACCTTCTTGTGGAATCTGAAAACCAAACCTTTTGTGTTATCATGTGAAAACTGACTTTGTTATCCTGAGAAATTTCTTGTGATAAATTTTTAGTAAAATGTTAAAAAAAAAATTAGATTGATGGAAACGTAGTCTTTCTGTCAGGTTCCAATATCGTCACTACATTTTCCAAACGTACCCCTCTCAGTTTGGAGAGGACATGAGCGCTTCTATTTGCCTCTCGGTTGTTCTCTGCTCTATTTCATACATTCTTCTGGAAGAGGAAACATACATTATTATTCAAATCTATACCAAAAGTTTATTATCAGCAAAAGCCTTTGCTGAATCTACTGGGTTTTTTTGTGTGTGGGGGGGGGCTGATCTTTCCATTTGCAGTCCGTTAAACAGACCAGAAGTATTGTCAGTCAGATATGCAAATGCTGTCGAGTTAAAAAGCTTTTTTCCAAAACCCTTTTAAATTAAGGAGGAAATGCTGCGCTGCAGTCACCGCTCCATTGTTTTTACATGGTTACACTTTGTTTTGACCGATGGCTTTAACAGATAAGCCCCAGTACAAATGCTGGATGTCATTAGGTGATAAATGCAGAATCCTCTGTGTTACATCCATTTTCTTTCCTGCTCAATTCGGTGTTAAATATTTCAACGAAGCAGGGGTTCGCAGAATAAAATAGAGCTATTGCCCAAAAATGTGTGAGGTATTCTTTATTCAAATGACACTTAAAGCATTTAGGTACTTCTTCAGGCTTTTTAGTAATTTATGCCAGGAAACTAGTTTCTACACAAGAAATCGCTGAGTCTGTGTCTGAAGATGTATTTTTACTCTGCAGCCTTTACAATTAACTTACATAATTTAAACCAATACCCACATATTATGATCTCTGTCTCTATCCCCGAAAGTAGATGGGTAAGTTTAATTATGTGTACTACTTAAAGTACCGAGGAGTCAGAGGAATGCATTCACTATTAAAGTTCTCCTAATTAAGTGCCTGGTGATGTGGACCCCTGTACATTCCTAATGTGCATTATTGTGGATTGATGACTGCAGTGTTTATACATAAGCTAACATTTTGTAGCTGTTGGATGACCCACATCTAGTTTTGTGTCTGCTGCATCACTACTGCAGTGGAAGCTTCAGCCTGCTCAGACTCACTGCCCTGTGGGACAGATTGGAAATATCGTCATGTACAACAACATCTATTGAAAGTGGCGCATTGTCATTTCACATAAAGCTCAATGGAACAGAAACAGATTTTACTATTGCAGACAATGGGACCCGAAATACACATCATGTCAAGCTTGATCTTTCAGAAAATGTCTACCCCACTTTGTTAGGAATGTCTCTCAGTCTGAAACTCACTTTTCAGGGAGTTTCTTCTATTTAAAAAAAACAACCAGTTAACAGTTGCCTAAGTGTGAACAATGGCTGTGAAAGTTCTTCTCACATGATGCTACATAGGTGGTGGCCTGAGCCATTTATCATTGTTATGAAGGTTATCATGGGACCTTGCAAAGACTGCTTAATAATAAGTGTTCTGTTCTCTTGTATCCCACACAGTGGATGCAGCCTACATTATATGAGCGTTTTACTTAATACTTAATGCGTCTTCTGCTGTAGAACTGCTGCAATATGTTTTTTATAATCCCTCAAAAAACAGAAAAATCTGTCCAGCCATCTTTTTGGGGGCCTTTAGGACTTTTGTTGGAGTCATTATTGGCATTCAGCTCGTAAATCCTTGTCTCTTTTGATTGTGCTGTTTAATGTTGAGATGAGATGGCTGTAAATGCCATGCCCTTTTCAGCACAGGGATATTTGGCTTCACATAATACCGAGTATACGGTGGGTCAGTGCAAAACATGAATTTTAACAGTCTCGCTTAGCCATGCTTGTTCAGTAATTTCAACCACTTTAGCCCCATGTTCATGTCAGTGTTCTCCTGATGGCAAATGTAAAGAGAACAATACCTGATGCGAGTACTGTACATCAAAATGTTTGTCTCCCAGAAGTGCACAGCCACTCTTAATCTCCTCTCTTCACCATATTCCTCCCAAAACATCATGTGACTAATATTGCTGCTGACGATTGTCACCACTATCCTGTCAGATGGGCACAGAGGCAGCCCCCATTACTCCTGATGTTTGGCATGCAGCTATGCAAACCAATAAGACTTTGATTTTAAAAGGGACTTTGAATTTCCAGCAGATGAGTGCTACGTTTTATGTTATGGGTTTATGTTTCCTTGTGATCAACGTTCTATACTTCTGAGGTTCCAGTTGAAGGCCGTGTTATTAGTCCATGCAGCCAAGAGTTCAAAGTCTCCCACCATGCTCCACTGTTGCTGGTAGTTTCAGTGCACATTATGCCCCGAGTCTTTCTTGGTAAATGAACAGAGGGAGCTGCAAGCGTTCGTGTGCTGCTCCTTCTTTGTGAGGCCACTGTGAAGTAACTACATCTTTTCTGGATGCAACAGGCAATGCAGAGCTGTGGTGCAGTGGAATGTATTATCTCCCACTCTCAGGTTCAGCCATCATCTGAGCTGTAATTCTGTGACTGGATTGAACTGGACTGAAGTTATATATTTTTTGAACATGGGTAATCGATGTAATTGTCTTTAATGAAGATAAACACGTGGCCAATATTGAGAGGGTTTGAAGGATAAAAGCTGTGCTTTCTATTTCTCCCACTGATAATGGATTCATCAGTGCTGCAGTATACAGGTTGTGTTTTGGTGCAGGGTGTTAAAGGTTGTGCAGATGGCCAATTTAAACTAAAGTTCAAATGCAGAAAACATCATCTAATTCTGAAGCCACGTTTGATATGCTCCTCGCTCTCCTACATCTATTGTCATTTTTCATCAGCAGCCATTTAAACAGTGACATAAATATCCAATTATAATTTATTATTTAAGGCTTAATAAGCTGAAGAATTAATTTTAATTTTGATTCAGATGAGCTACATCCTGTTAACCAGAACTTAATTGCCATAAAAAATTAAATTGTTAAACTCTTTAATGCAGGGAGTGAAAATAATGTCACGAGCTGCTGCTGGCTGTATTATCAGTATTACTTGCTTGTCCTTTAACCTCTGTTCCATCAATCTGGGAGCTTGTCATTATGCTAAATTATGCTTGCTGGTGTTCCCTTCCCTCCTGTGACCCAGAAGTCATTTTCCTTTCTGCCATCATCACAGATTGCACCTTAATCGCAACTCAAAAACAGGAGGAGCTTAAACCAAGTAAACACTGGCGTCTGCCAAGTTTTTACCTGATTGGGGCTGCGTCAAAATCATAGTAACTGAATCCTGCGTCCTTCCCTCTAATGTGAATATTGTCTTCCCAATTGAAAATAGTAACTTGATTTTCTGTTTCAAGGGCAATGAAAGGACAGATGAAATTAACGCACTGATTAGTGTGCTGTAATTGTTTTTTAAATGTATTTTCTCGGCTGTTCATATCTTATCGTCTTGATGCACGAGGGTCTGCTGTTTCTGTCCTTTGCTTTCAGGAAATGAAATTGCAGTGATGTCAATTAAATGATCAAAGAGACGATTGCGTTGAAAAAACATACCTACCATTTTCGCCTCATTTACTAAACACAATTTAATTAAAGTGGTTTCATAGATGAAAAGCAATACATAGTCTGCCTAGCAAAACAAGACTCGGGTTTCAGCTTTCGGTACAGCAGAGGTGTGTCAGCAGCTGTTCCTGTTGTGAAACTAAATAGTAAAAAATGTTATTAGAAAGGACGATCACGGCTGAGCTGTCCGTGGTGATGCATGCCGTGCTTCCATTTCAGAATACTCCGATGACACCCTGTGGGAAATGCCAAGTTTTGTAAAAGCTACGGGTAAAGCTAGTGACATTTTCCCAAAATACTACTGGTTCCATGGCCCGGACATGTCAGATTCCATCCCAGCTGCAGAACAATGGAGCGTCAAGTGTGGTGATCTGTTTAACCCTTATCTCCCATAGCGTTGGTAAAATAATTCAGCAAAGTCTTACGTCCCCGTCCTACTGTTGGAAAATGGTTAGCAATTGGATATTTTTTCTTTTTGCTGAATATTAAGATTCACTTCACCTTCCGACAGAAACTAGACAACCATCAGATAGTCTAAAGTGGCAATTTGTCAACAGGGACATATAGGGTCTGGCCACGATTGTGCAGTCTCTGCCTTGTTTGACAAATGCAAAGCTGGAGTGTCATCTTAGAAATGATATTATCACTTTTGCAAGGAATAAATATTAAACTGCACAGTAAGGCATGAAAGCCACAGCATCTTCAAAGTGACCCTTGTACCACACACAAATGACAAATCCTTAAAACTGACACTTAGTGGCACAGCAGAGACCTATAATAACACATCAATCCTCAAGCTGATGCACAACTTTAAATCGTTTTGGTACTTTCGTGGTACATCAAATATATCGTGGAGTCAGACACGTTCAAAGGGCCTGTTTTTGAATTTTTGCAACAGCCTACTTTCCCTTTGATGGATGGCCTCATTGCTTCAAGCGACCTGGTTCTTTAAGGCTTCCTACCTGCTGCATTGATGCACTTTTGCTTTGTTTTGACGGGCATTATTATCAGTATTATAGTGCAGGCAGATATAAATCATTCCAGCCTGCTGACTGCCTGTTGCCACCCACTACAGTGCACTGTGACAGTATAGATTTGCCACCATGGGGAAGAAATGGTGGCAGTTGAGTTGCACAGTACAAATATATATTGCAGCACCAGATTACAGGCAACTGGAGACCCTGTCTTTTTTGTTTGTTTGTTTTTGGAGGGTTTCTATTATATATATTTTTGTGAAACACAGTGATGTATTTAAGGGGGAGAGAGAATGTTTTTTATTTCGTTATGGCTATTTTTTTATGAAATACTGTTGCACCCTAGGCATCTAGACATGCTGACGGCTTCCATTTTTATGAGCTAAGCCTTGGAAGTGAAGGGCACACACTGCGTCTAGGACATTGTGCACATTGCCTATTCAGAAGCCCATCACTCCCGTTGCTTTACTCCAACAATCCCTTTTTAAATGTGCCCTCTCCCTTTTTGCAATCATTGATGGTACAGATGAACGCCGTCTATGAAAGATCCATTGAGACAACCATCTGAGGACTCTTCACATTGATTTTACATGGACATACAGTAGTCTCTGCTGGAGGCTTCACCTCTTTGGAATACTGTGTAGATTGAACAATCTTTTAATTCTGTGGAGAGCAGGTTTAAACAAAGACTTAGAACAACACAATTGTAACGAGAAACAAAACTTGAATCACACTAAATCTTGTTTCTGATTAAAAAATGCTTTAGATGTTTATGATATGGGGATCAAGGTGAGACGCTGCCTTCAGGCATAAACTAAAAGGCCGAGAACAATCAGATTGTATTTGAACTGCACACCAGCCTGGAATACTAAACAGTATAAAATGCCTTGTTTCTTTGAGATTTTTTTTTTTTTAAGATATCCTGTTGTGGATTTTTATTCATTTTCAAGCAATATCTCTCTTCCTATTTATACATTATTCTCTATTGCCTTATTGTGTGCCCTGTCAGGCGCAAACACCGTTCCTGCTTGGTGGTTCCTGTAGATTCTTTAGAACCAGGGACTGTTAATGCTTTTCATCTGCTCGAAATGTCTGTGTATTCTCCTCTGTTTCAAGTGGCTACAAAATGAACCCATTTAATATTGTTTCCCTGCTTCTCCCTGAACTTGTTTTCATATATCATCAAATCTTCTCCTATTATTCTTAGACAAAGGGGGCCCTCGCAGCCCGTTTCAGGGTAGACTTTGATAACTACAAATTGATTTGAATATTTTTTTTCTGTTTTTTTTCCCCACCCTGTTTGTTCTCTATGTCTGATTTTCACTCAGTAAAAGCTGACGCTGTTGGATGGGGCCCTGTTCAGAACCCTTCACCTCTTATTTTCCCGGCCCTCAACAGATAATTTGCCTGTGATATCTGAACATGTTACTTACCATCTCCAAAGTTTCACTTTCGTCTGTGCGAGATTACCACACATCAAATGAATCAAACTCTCACTTGATAAATATGCAGTAGTCAGGGAAGCAGACCTAAAGTTAGGTCTTTACAGATTTGCCAAGCACATTAGTCAACCCAAGACAGGAACCTTTGGCTGAAGACAACCCGTGGGTTGAATATTAAAACTATTAAAATGTTATTATTTATTTATTACTTATTTATTTCTATCTTTTTATTCTCAAAGCTACATGGCTCATTACTTTTGCAGCTTGTCTGTGAGTTTATTTACATGCCTAATTCAAACTGTATGAGATTCAGGTGCTTATGTCATGATTTTTCTGTGAAATCTAAACTCTTCATTAAGGCATAAAAATACACTGAACTTTGCCATGACGGCTTTAAATACCAGTCTTGTATCCATGGCATACAAGACTGTAGTCATTAATATAACAGAACTGTATGTGTTTTATGATAATATGAGCCAAATGTCAGGTTTAATGCATTCATTTCTCCCGTACTTCCCCACTATCTCTGTGTCCATCTGTCCTCTTATGATATATTTCTTTCTCCTGCTTCACTTTTTTCTTTCTCTCTGTGCTTGACTCTTCCAGAATAGAAATAGGTCTGACCAGATACCCATCAATGCTAAATCTTTCCCTTCAAGGTCTTTGTGCCAATAACCCCTCTTTATTTTGTTGAAGAAAATTTGTGGCACCAATGTCTTTTTTTCTGTCACTGTGTCCGACCGATTATTGTAACACTGCTGCATGGAGGTAAGTTCTGCATGTGCACTTTCGCAAATCTTTGCCATATAATTAATAAGCAGGTATCTGTGGCTGTTTTTGGAGGTCTCCACAGAGCGGGTCCCTTTTGTTGGTTGAACAGGGCTGTTGGGCAACGTGCAGCATTGGAGCTGTGCAGCAAACAAATAATTACCCATCATTTGAAAACACTCAATTAGCCTCTCTTTATGATGAAAATAATGAGCTTCTCCCAGTAAGCTGATCTTCACAGATTTAGCTGTAATTAGCTTAAAAGATGGTAGCCCAGTGGCTTCACAGAAAATGAACATTTTATGAGCAAAACACTAAACTGTTGAAAAACACTGTGTGTGTTAATGTATTTGTGTGCATTAGTTGGTGAACTATGTGGCAATGAGAGATGGAAAAATCCATTCATATGCTTTGAAATAGATGGTCTCTGTCAATAAAAAACAATGTTGTTGCTGCCTCTCTAACCAGGCCTTGGTTTCTGATATTTTCCTTGAAATGTCAGCTGAATTGAGATGAATTCTAACAAGTTGGAATTGCTTTTGTCAGTTGTTCTTCCACTGTCCAAGCTTAGGGGAATACGTTAATATTTCACTTTCATGCCCTCCCCGTACTGAATTTCAAAAATATTTTTGCACCTTTTACGCTAAGTTGTCTGGATAGCTTTCTTGTCAAGATGATATTCTATAAAATAATTAAAGATTACATTAAATAATTTCTGATTTTTATATTTTTTTAATGCCCTTTGACTTTAATCAACTTGATTCATGTAAAAGATTTTTGAAGTGCAGTTCATAAATGTGTCCAGTTTGCCGAAAACTGTGGAAAATTGGATGCTAGCCTAAACACTTGTATGCTCACACGTGCGACAATATGAAATAACACTCGGTTAGTGAAAGCATTTCTGTTTTCAGCACCAATGATCTGAAGCCAATCCCCTCTGGCCAATATTGACACAACTGTGGCAGGAGTTGGCTTGAGACCGCGGCATCCGGCATAGACAGTACTTGAACATCACCACGTCGGGGTACTATCGTCAGTCAGCTTGAAATTGGAAAAGTCCGACTGATGCCATCTGGTTTAAACCGCAACACAAGTGACCTCTGATACGGAGCGTGCTGCTGTGAACAGACACTTGAAGTTGCACTGCCCTTTGAATTGCAGGTAGATTTGACCTGATACTGTATGTTGAGTGGGCTGAAAGAGAAGGTCTCTTATAAAGCATCATGCAACTGATTACTCTAATGCAGTATATATCAGAAAGCCTCTGATGTAAATGTTATATCAGTTGCACTCCGTCATATACTGTACATTTACTCCCACATCCGTGTTCACTTACGTAACACTATTTTTTAGTTCAAATTCCTTAAAAGTCACCAGCTTTAAGGACTTGAACAAATTATGGAAGTGTTTCAAAATAAGGCTTTGGCAGAATGTGTCAGCTTTGGATTTTGAAATACTGAATAGCTAAAAAAAAATCCTGTGTTTCTTACCTCAGAGAATTGGGTTCAACCTGAAGAAGGCCTTTTCTGATTTACACTTTGATTTATTTTTTTATGACAATATCATTTTCCCCCAAAATTGGACTTTGTCTTGGATAAATACAACCTGTAAAAGTGCAACATCACTGAATGAATTAAAAATGACTTTGGCTTTTTTGCCTCACAGTTTACTTCAAGGCTGAGGTACTGACCTGGAATCAAAATCCAAGATGCACTTGTGATAATATATTCTGCCTCCGCACAGTCTGAAGTGTGACGGGCTTCATGCCTGCGTAGTGCCGACATCGTGGCACAGTGACTAATGACCTTCAGTGCTCTCCATTACCACTGGCACATACGCATGCACACACACGTAGTTCAAGCATGACTCAGCCAGACTCTTTGGGAGGGTGCAACACCAACATTTCAATCTCTATTTCAATTGAAGCGGACCCATTGCCTCTCGGTCTAAATGAGGGCACAAGCACTTTCGGAAATGGATTTGTCCCTCTGAAAAGCCACCATGGTTCACCACAAATTAGCTTTCTGCCCTCCTGCAATCAGTGTGGAAATAGGTCTCATTAAATTGGTGGGTCACACCTCAGTCTCACTTAGTTCAGAGGCCATTTCTTTTGGTGTGCCTTTGTTAAATCTTCCTTAAATAGGGCAATCAAAGACTGACCCTCACTCTCGGAAAGCTCTGGAATTAACATCAGTCCCATGAGGACCCTCCACAACAAGATTCCCAAAGAGAATACGCTATTAAAGTCAGGCATTAACCTTTTAGTATGACACTATTAACTCGAGTACTTGCTCCTCTTTTTTGCCTTTTTCACATCGGCTTTATTTTTGGAAGTTTAACAGCAGCTCCCACGTGTAGCTTAACTTTAAAAAATAGAAAACTTGTATCTCCAAATCCTACCTACTTTCCTTATTTGAAACATTTAAGAGGCTCCTTCTGCAAAACTGTCCCTTCACAAGAGAACGTGTATTAATCTTTTCTTTCAGCATTCCACAATTCAATTTGCTAGACTAATCTAAATTGGTCATTTCTCCATGATTAATGTCGAAACTCTCAAAGACATTAATGTTTAAATGTATCCTTAATTATAAATACCGGTCAGATTAAATTAACTTAATCAACACGGCCTCATATCAGCACCACCAGACGACCTCGGAGCTTTAACCGTCCGCCTGGCTGGTTCTCAGGAAGCCAACCAGCAGAATCAGCCTCAAGCACCAACAGAGGCTTCTGTCATGCTGTGTGTGCAATTCTCCATCTCTGTCTACATCCATCCTTTCTCCCACACACCTTCCTCCTTTCTCACTCTTTCTTTGCTCCACTGGGCCACTGAAGGTGAGCCAGTTCCCAGTGGCACTACTCTACAGATTGTAGTGCATCTTCTTCAAATAAGCAGTGCTCTCTCTGTGATGTGAAGAGTGTCCCTGCTGTCCTTCATTTTCCTCTGCCACTACCTTTGATTCATTCTGTTTTAAAGTGCGCTGGATGTCTGCGGGGTTTTTTTTTACCGTCTGGCTCTCAGTTGTCCTTGGTTTTGACTGTGCAATGCATTTGCTTCTGTTTGTCACTAAAGCTCAAAAGTGTGATAAAGAAATCATCTGACATTACGAGGTTTTAGTGGCAGCTGTCAGCAAAATGCCCTTAAAAGCTCCTTCACCCAAGCTTTGTGTGTGTGTGTGTGTGTGTGTGTGTGTGTGTGTGTGTGTGTGTGTGTGTGTGTGTGTGTGTGTGTGTGTGTGTGGTGGGGGAACGGACAGTGGCACACTGAATGTTGAGCTCTGAGCAGGAACTATAAATGGATGCATCTAATCACTTCTATCTCTTTCCGAGATGGTGTCCATCTGCAGGTGTGTTTTCAGTCTGCTCTCTCGAAACCTGTGTGTGTGTAGGGGGTGGTTGCCATTATTCATAGTTTGGTTTGGGGTGAGTGTTTTACCCATTTGCAAGATTTTCTACCCCTTTTGAATAAATGTCATGTCTTGTAAAAACATGCTCTTATCAGTACAAATTTAATAGCAAAATATCTATTTTCAATACACAAGTTTTTAATGACCGAGTCCCTTTTATGCTTTTACAGCATGCTGAGAAGATGTTTCTACATTGCCTGCTATGGGTGATTCAGTTGTATAAAACAAAGAAAAGCTCCATTTCTTTTGAATGTGGAAAGAAACGAGGCTGTTTGCATAGGCACGCTTGCACATGCATGCAGAAGGTATATTTCGTGTTCTTGCAGGTGATGCTTCCTTTTTGTTTCACGCAGGTTTTTGGAGATTATTACCACTTCAGGCATAATGCCGTGGAGAAAAGAGCTGCAACTAGCCACAAGGATGTTCACACAAAACTGCAGGAGGAGCCAAAGGTAAGAATTGTGTTAGATGCACATCGATTGCAGCATGCGGTATTGGTAACAAAAGGCTGAAAAATAGCTGGGGTTAGCCACAGAGTGTCTGTATCACAAAAGGAATGAGCTCAGCTTGTTGAGCTCTATATGCTTTTCAGTTAAAGCTGTTCCTTTAATCTAGTGGCCTGGCCTGATCTGAGGCACCAAATAGCTGTAAATGTAGAATAAACATTCTGAAACCCTTTGCATAAATTCACATCGGCATCTGATTCTTGAAGTGCAGCTCTGTGGCTTAGTGCTAGGTCAGAGTTACAAACTAAACATGAAAATCTGAGCCACCAATAGCTGGAAACAGGCAAAAATTGACACCGTACATTTCTATGAATGACACAACCTGTAGCCTCCCAATTAACTTTTAGTAAAACCTCAGGGAGTAAATGTGTGTTGGACATGAATAGAGGGACTGCGACATCAGTCTTTTTTACTCTGTAAACATCATTCAGCATAATTTGGTAAAGTTCATTAAATGTTTCACAATGTAGAAACACTAAAAGGATGTTTTTAAGCACATAGCAGACAGTAAAGACAGCGGCTATAATTCAATTTGCCAAACAAACAGGCACAATAGTGTTGCATTGTATCTATAATAAGTCAACGCATCGAAGGTAATTACTGCCAGAATTTTAAATAGAAACCACACTGATGTTACACAGGAGAAAATTAAGAAGTAAGAACCATTGGTAACAAAGTTGCCTTGCTAAGTGGAGGCTGTATGCTGCTGTTTTTCCTACTTCAATCAGTCTGCCTGGGCTCAAGAGTATCAATAGGCATGTTTCCACTCTGGGCCAAACTCCCCCAAATGGTCATTTGCAGGAACTTGTTTGGGGCCTAACGACGTCCCTTCTCCAGGTTAGGTACTTAGATTGGCCCCGAAAAAACTCCCAGGTAAGGCTTGAGGTTTACCCAGCACTAAATAGCTAAACCTAATGTACGATGTGACGCAGAACCCAGCAGAAGAGGAGCAGTAGCCTAGTAGACTCCACTTCTCCTCTTGTTCATAGCATGTAAACAAACGCACAAACCAGAAAAACATGGCCACCGCCTGACTTGTTATGTATAATTATCACAGCACAGCACATGCTGTTTACTTAATATTTATTAACATACTGATGTGTACACAGCTTGCAGCGATGGATCGCAACGACCCCGCAGTGGAGACACGGCCATCAAGAGGGCCTAATGACATGAACAGTTCCTCTAAATTTCCTGTCCCCAGTATTTACCAGGAACTTCCAAAGTGGAAATGCAGCTATGAGGTCCTAGCAAGCTTACATGCTCAGGGAGATGTTAATGTTCTCTCTTCAGTGATGTTGGTGAGACTAAATTGATTATTCTTGATAGTTGGGAAAACATTAAAGGGGGGGTTGGGGTCAATATGGAAAATGGAAAGTGTTTTTTATTTTTTATTCTATGTGATAGCAGCTGACGTGAATTACAGTACACTTAAGCTAAAGCCAGTGTAACCAGATAAACGCTAACATAATCTGACAATATGTTGGGGAGGAAAGCTTCCATCTGGCAGGGTTAATCTGTAGTTCAAGTTAAACAGCACGTTTGAACCTGCAGTGTTTCGGGGCATCGTGTGCTTGAATAAAGAGCAACAGTTTAGTCCATGGGTTGTCCGCACACCTACACAACAACAAAACGAGAAAACCTCAGGCAAATCATGACCACTGCCAAAAAGAAGACATACACAGCATGCCTAAGCAAATTTGTGTTTGTGTGCATATCAATGCGCTATTCTGCTTTGAGGCTATCTGAGCTCTTAAAAAAGGTAGAAATGCAAGCTTCTGATTCACCTGCCTCAAATCAAATATATTTAAAAGGAGGCAAAACCATAATGGCTGCAAGTGGATTAGTCAGTGCTCAGGCCTTGAGTTTGTTACACTGTTTCCTCTGTGTAATATGGCTGCTGTCTCTTACAATATCTCCATTATCATGTTTTCTCTGCTTACTGCTGCCAACACGCTGCTTATCATCATCCTGTTTGAATAATCACACAGCAGGAAAGATGACATTGGCAGCTTTATATGTTTGTGCCATTATGCTTGCAAAGGCCATTTGTCACTTCCTACGCAACATATTTTCAATATGGGGGGAAATATTTGATTCATATTTAGCTATCTTTTGTTGTTTTTGGTTTTTTTTTTGCTTTTGTCTGTTGCACATTTTGTATAGCACCACTGACCAAAGATTGATATAAGATCAGGTACCGTGAAAGTGGGTCATTTTTAACACATTTAATTCCATCTTCTAATTTATGATTTTAAGGCATTAATGTTAAATCGCTTGTCTCAAGCGTAGGCTGATATCTGTGACATGCTATAATAATGTCAGGCCCATTTGTATTAATAGTTTTGACACCTCTGTGCTTCTCAGATGGATGTATCAAGATAATGCATCACTTATTTATCTTAATCAAAGATATCTTCTGCATTAAGCTGTTCAACACATTCACAAGGGTGCAGATTCTGAATAAGATAAATGTTGATTATCCAAAGGTCAATATAAAAAGGTTAATGGTCTTTTCTCTTAGGCAAGTTTTCAATTGCTTTTCTACCTATACTGCCCTCAGGAACTGTGCATAATTTCAGATTTTAGATTACGTTCAGAAGAGCATTCCGAAGGCCCATCCACCTTCTTTTTTATGATCTCTCATTTAAAACTAAAAGATTCCAATAAAATAAGTCTTTTTTTTATATTCAGTTGTCTATTGTGCCTCATTGCATATTTATTTATGTGATCCTCATCTCTAATAGCCCCTGTTTTAACTGTAGCTCTGGTATTTATTCTTATGCATCACTGTGTTTATCTTTGAAAGTAATTTAATATCTCAAATGGTTTTGGAAAAATAATAGAAATAAATCAGATTTATTTTCACTAATGAGATGCTGCTGGAGCACCAATTCCTGCTTCCTGGGGATGAGGCTATACTCTTTTTAAATTTGCAGCTCTAACATGACAGAAGCTTGAAAGCTTTTTCAAATTACTCTGTGTTGAGCACCGTTTAACCATTAATGAGAACATGAAAATCCAATTTCTCTAATCATTCCCATCATTTGCCATCAGGTCCCCAAAAACCTCCAGTCTTTGTCAAAATATATCAGCACTGTAGAGAAAGGGGGAAAAATGGAGATAGAAAGGAGGGATAGAAAGCAAAATCATTTAATTAAACTGCCAAATGCAGACACAAGACATGTTTTGTTCGATAGACTTTTGACAAATGTGTCTGACTGACCTCTCGTTCTGCGTTTTCTTTGGCAACTATCGGAACTAAGCTATAAAATGACAGTTTCCATGTGTGATATTAGCATTTGCTGTCATCTATGTACACTCAGCATTAATAAGAAGCCTTCAGGACTTGCAGGGAATGAAGCGCTGTTCAGTAGCTTTGCTTCACATCCCTGCCTCTCGTTTCTGTTATTGCTGTCTCAACACAGCGACTGTGGCATGATTTCCCACGTCTCCAGCCTGTGGGACAAAGGGGCAGTTTTTGAAATTAGAACACTTGTGAAGACATCAGTTCCCATGAGGTTAGCTGTATATTATGAATTTTCTGTGTTTTTGTGTGCACCATCCAGGTCCTGTGGGCTGAGCAGCAGGTGGTGAAAAAGAGGAAGAAGAGGGATGTTTATGAAGACCCAACAGACCCCGATTTCCCTAAGCAGTGGTATCTGGTGTGTGACCCTTTCTGCTATTTTAGTTGGGGTTTTTTTTTTATGCAAATACATTTGATGTATGTTTTAATATCTTTCAAGGTGCACACTTTTATTTATTATATTTTATTGGACCACTTGATTTCAGCCTTGTTTTTGGTGTCCAAGCACTACTTTTACTGTGTGCTTATTATCAAGGTAAATGTATTATAAAGATTTGAGATTTACCAACACAAGGGTCAAATCTGTGAAATGCTGATTTTATATAAAATGAAATAACAAGGTGCATTTGTAGAATGCTGGAAAATATGGCCTTTGTTAGAGGGGCTTCATTCTGTTCTAATCTCATATTTGACATTTTTAACAAAAAAAAACCCCACCAATGTAAGAATGTACTTGCTTGTCAATATTAATTTGACCTCAAATCTTTTGAGTCTCAACACCTTTCACTATATTTCAGGCTAAAGCAAAATTGTGTCTTATATTGAGTTTAGATTTAAAATGGTCACGTAAGCTCAGTGTAGGAAAACATAAGAAAAAAGCTTCCTCGGGACATGTTTGCTATGTCGATTCAATCTCGAGATGTTCGCTATTTCATTGGTTTTATATGGAAAGGCACTTTATTCAGATGTGATATGAATGCATGTGTACTCTAATATTATCTTAAGTGCAATTAAGTACCAGATAGATGAGTTCTTGACTGCCATGCTTTGATTTTGACTTGCTTGAATATAGAAGAGATTTCTAATAGAGTGGAAATGGCAGCAGTGCTTCAGCACAACATTCACAACACTATCTATTCTGTGATGAAAATGTTTATGCCTTTACTTGGAGTATCATTTATATTTCTCAGCAGTGTCTATGATCAACAACAGTTAGTAAGGCTTAACTGCCCATTGCAAGAACTTTGCAGCTGTTAAACAGAAGACAGGATGAGATGGGTTGATGCATTTAAATTGTAATTTAAGTGTTCGTGTGCTACCTCCAGACTCTCCTTCATTGCCTCATAATTTTGACATAAGGTCTACTTTGCAGTTGGTTTTGGAAGCTTTTTAAGCAAAAAGGTGATTTCAGTTTTTTCTTGGATGTGTCAGTCACACCAGATTGACGGGTAAATAAAATTCCACTGTGTTTTGCAGTCCAACCCAGCGCATCAAGACCTGAATACTAAAGAAGCCTGGGCTCAAGGTTACACGGGGAAAGGTGTAGTAATAACCATTCTGGACGACGGCATTGAGAAAGATCACCCTGATCTCATCAGCAATTATGTACGTTTTAAGCAATAAGGAGAAAACGGGTATTAAACATATTCTGTGTGCCATAATGCTCACTTTGTTTGTTTCAGGATGCAGAGGCCAGCTACGATGTAAATGATGGAGATGCTGATCCCCAGCCAAGATACACGCAGAGAAATGAGAACAGGTGATTTTGCAGAAGCAGAAATCTGGCAAGATCACAAGAGATGAGCTGTCAGATTCTTAAGTCTTTTTTTTTCTTTCCAACACTTTCTTTGGAATACAAATCTTCTGACAAATGTGAAAACATCGGGGATCCTTTTTCTGTGATTTTGGTGGAAAAAAATCTCCCTTAAAAGCCAATTATATAAAAAGTGCTGGTTAGGTCATTCTGAACAGTCCTGAAACATTTTCCACTTTTCTTCTTTTACTTGCTTCAATGGAACCAGTTTCTGCAGTGGTAGTTAAAGTTCCTTGGTCTACAAGCTGTTAACTCCATGTTCCTTTCTTCTATTCTGGTTGTTGCTGCTTGCATATAACTATTGTGAACATGGTTTAAGGAGGGAACTTTAAAAAAAATGGAACCTTTTGTCAACCCCATTAATAAACAGCGGGGCTGTCTGTCCAATCTTCCTGCAGGAGATGAGAAGCAACAACTGCTTCTGAAATGTGGAAAGGGAATTGTCTCAAATCTCTTCTTTTTAGAACACCAGGCAATTTTCCTTTTATGGTGGCTTTCCGTTGGGTTTTGTTTCAAAGCAGAGAATCCACTTGCCGAACAGAGATGGAGGATTTAGTACAGCAAGAAAAACATGCGATTGTGTTTGATGGAATAAATGTTTCCACAATTATTAGAGACTGAGGAATTATTTTGCTGTTCTGAAATGAAAGAGATTCAACCTTGTTGGTTTTCCTCTCTAAACAGCATCAGCTGTGGATGAAGTATCTGTTTTCTCTGTCCTTATCTGTAATGTGATCAATTCATCTTCAGTTTATACTTCATCTTGAAAGAGGGTGGCATCAGCTGTTTTTGTTTGTTTGTTCTCTGGGCCAACAGACTGGGCAGCTAGGCACAGTGAACCAACACCTATTTGTCAGGATACAGATCCTTCTTTGTCCTGATGATGGAACAAACCACTACTGGAGGAGATTATGCTGTGTCTCTGGTCCAGTTCATCTCCCACTTGCACTGTACCCGCAGAAATCCACTTGCATCCATGCACCGTCCAAGTCGATGAAATTGCCAGCGTATTCTATTGGGGTACAGAGTAAAAAGCATAGGTGTGTATGGTGTGCACATGCTTGGAGCTGCAGTGTTTGGAATAACCTGTGGCCAAATCATAATCCATGATTTATGTTAATCACCACGGAGAAACACAAGCTGTCTGAATAATGTGCACACAACCCCCTCACTATGAGATTATATGAATATATTCATCAGGCAACAATAAGCAAAAGAGTCGGAGGTGGGCATTTTCTGTATCCGTGATGGCGAGTTCATTTGTACTGATGACACACAAGACTGATTTCTGAATCCTCATCTCTGTGTCAGTGTTAGTTGGCAGCTCTGGCAAATATTGTTAATCAAAGTTGTCATAGTTGGAAGCCTTGAAACCTTGCCAATTTGGCCATTTATTTTTCATCTTGACAGTGTTTGTCTTCTTTCCTTCGCTCTCTCCCTCCGTCTCTCTCTCTCTGGGTGAGACAGGAGCCTCAAGGTTTGGTTGAGAGCAGACAGGCAGGATTGATTTCTTCCTCCTTTCTGGTCAAAACCTGTCAATAGACAATGTAATATTCATATTTTTAAAGCATTATATTGGCAAAATGGAGACCATGGGAAGTCATAGTCAAATGATCATACGAATCTCTATTTAGGACCAAAAAATGTTTTTCTCAGATTGTGGACTGTAATTATTTATAGTTCACACACCAAAAGCTAAAGGATTCAAGATATTTTGATGTGTAAAAACTATGGACCAACTCAGTGAACTCTCAACCATGGAGTCACAGTCAACCATGAAAGAACATATTTAATCATCAGGGATTCACTGTTAATAAATAAATGCAACATTTGCACAATCCAATGGTAAACACACCCTTTTTACTACGTCTTGAGGACATAATGAGATTCATCTGCTGCTTGTCTTCTGCTGGCTTGCTGCTCCTAATCTTTACCCGACCAATGCAACTGCCAGCAAATCAAATCTCCAGGCTCCAAAAATTAGCTCTAATATTTGTAAAGAAAAACTTGCTTTTTGGACATTTTAGTCTCGTGAGCTAGTGCTGACAGATGGAATTGGATCATCTTTAAACATTAATGGCTGAAGCACTGAGCAGTCAATATTAGTGCAGACTTCTCTCTTCCCCTTATAGACTTCTGTTGTCTGCATGATAGCTGGAACTGTGTTGCTTTTTCTACATTTTTAGTGTTACTTCCTTAAACCCGCCTACGTATAAGAGTGCTGCTGAATCACTGAAAGATAATGGCAGATGTATTAAAAGCAAGACCATCTCCAAAATGCTCAGATTCCCTGAGGGACGCCATCTTGAGTGCAGAGGTGCATGAATGGTGCTGGAGCGATATTTGTGCGAATATTTGTTTTAAGACATTTTAGAATGTTTCCCACATCACTCTCTGTGTAGCTCCACATAAAAGCGACATGCTTCCAAATTTAGAAATTAAGAACCAAGCTGGAAAATAAAAAACAGGTAGTTTACACTGTGGATCTGAGAGAAAGAATCCGGCCAATAAAACAATGACAATTGGACATTACTTCATTGTTTTCCTCCTCTACAATCTAATAGTTTTTTTAATTTGTAAAATTACTGACTGTAGAATAGAAAAGCTTGACTGCAGGTCGTACGAGTTGTCCCTCTAGAGCTGTTTGAATACTTATTTGAAGGATTGTGTTGCTGCTGCTGCAACAAGAAAAAACAGGTGCAATCATGCTGTGGAATATTTACTTTAAACATTAGGCCTCTGGCAAAATGCTGCCAAACATGTTTTCATAATCGTGTTCTGCAGTGCCACTGCATTGATGTTAATTCACTACATTTAAGAGATGAAGCTGAAATATTAAGGGAGGGCAAGTCATCCAACTCCAGAGAGCAATTTCTCTTGCTTTTTCAGCCCGTTTAATGTTTTACACTGCTCACGTTCCCAATGAGACATTTTAGGCCAAGATGCTTTTGTGGTAACATTTTTAAATACTTCAACTCAGAAGTGCCACACATGGTAAGGTTTATTGGTGTGTTCAATTCCTGTTTTAAGCCTTTGACAGTCTGAAAACAATTATTTTCTCAGTCATTTGCTGGCTGGAGGCAGAGTTAGTATGGAAAAAGAAATAAAAGCTGAGTACATAAGATAACATAAATGCACTCCCCCCCTTTAAACAGATTATCAATCATTGTTTGCAGAGTTCTCCCTGTTTCTGATGCCTACACAGAGTCTGCCTCTCCTCTTCTGCTTCATTCTTTAGTACATGACATGTTTATGTCTCAAACAGCAAGCTGTCTTTTTCTGTTTTGCTGGCAGGGGCTTTACTCTTACATTTTATTCTTTCTGTTTGTGGCCTGTTGTTCTCCTGAGATATTTTTCAAAAAATATTGAAAAATAAGCTATTTCTCCCCCCCCCCAAAAAAAAACAGAGTTAGAGCTCAGCATTACTGATCAGCTGAAGTCCTTCAGTTTGGAACACTGGTTTATTTCCCGAGTCGTTTGCACGTACTTGTATTTATTATATTTTTCATAAACCTTTAGAAATATGTGGCCATTCAAGCACTGGTACCCACATAAAAAATATTCCCCCTTCACCTCTAGTGCTCCTTAATTTAGCATAATGATAAATTATGTATGCAAGTCAGTTTTTCCGAAGCTCTAAATTGTCAGAAGGAATCCTTTGTGACAAATTATGGATTTCGTGAAGCAGAAGAAGAAGAAAACAGCATTTTTGTCTGTGGGCACGGTGTAATAATCACCCTCTGGCATAGTCACAGGATCAGACCTGCTGGAGGACACTGCTCCTCTGGAAACAAAGTAACCTAATTCTTTTGACAACACGATGAGTTTTATCCTTGTGCACATACAAGCAATAAATGCCTCATTGTGTTTTTTGTCTATGTTCATTTTAGCAGAACACAGATTAATCACAACCCTAATTTACTGTAGCTGCTCACTAATCTCTAAAATTACATTTTGCCCAAAAGTCCAAAATGGTTTGAAATTTTTGAGATGATCAACAAACATAAAAGCAGATGGAACTTGATGGAAGTTTTTCCTATTCTATTAGTTTATTTCATAATGACAATAAGCAGTCAATTGAGTGTTATGTTACAAAAGATGTTTTGTGTTAGGTAAGAGTAAGTTTGGGTGCTTTTTTCTGTACAGGAAATTGCTGAGGAGTGGTCTGAGGGTTATATGGGATCGTGTCATGTCCTGAGCTCGAGCGATAATGGCACTACCTCAGTCTCTATCTGTCCCCTCTGTCTCTGATAAGATAAAGGAGGTCACATTGTCAGTAAATAGTGCATCTGTAGATCAGCAGGCTTTCATCTAAACTTTGTTAAAGCTTTTTTGGGTCTTTTTGTTGGCTGTTGTGCAAAGCATGGATGTCTGGACGTGCTCCCACTCTCATATCAATGATTTATTCTATCTATTGTCTTCTGTGGAGATGAGGTTCTGCTGTTTGTGGAACCTCTAGATGCTTTTAAGCGTCTCGCCTATAAACTTCCAAGTTTTTAGAACTGCGCACACCCCTAACCCCATGAGCTATCATGACACATCTCCCAGTCCAGTTAAAATGGATCGAGAATATCGATTGAGTCAACCAGTAAATTGTCTGAGAAATCATTTAATTTCATGGGAATCTGACAGAAAAAAAAAATGTGGGTTTGTCAGAAACCATTTTATCTGCCCTGGCACATCAGCCTCCCCAAATATATTAAACTATCTAGCCTTTGGAGCTCAATTCCATCCAGACGCCAACACTCATGTGCGCGCGCGCACACACACACACACACACACACACACACACACACACACTTCCAGGCCTCAGGAATCCCATCTTGGCTGAATCCCCAGGCATCGCATCTGTGTCCACACTTCCTGGGTTTGGTTTGCCGATGTGTGGTTGATGCCACACATGCAGCCGAAGCTGTTTGAAGACAGTTTTAGCTCACATTCGTGTTTGACTTTTAGCTTTATAGCAAAACCATATATGGAATATGAAGATATTGAGAAACACAGAGAAATCAAATCTCTGTATGGTTTATAGGCAACCAATTTTTTTTTCAGTTCCCTGTCATATTGACAGTGGAATCCTACTGTAAATTTGTCCATAGTGTTTTCTGTAGTATTTTGGGCAAAGCCATCTGGCTAGTCCTGCTGTTGCCTGTTTATGTTCTGGCTCAGCATGAGTGATTCGCTTCTCTGTGGCCTTATTAAACAGTAATAGAAAATTACGTCTCAATTAATTTATTTCGTTTCTAATTTTCCCCGATGCAAATTTGGCAGGGCTGCCAAATAAAATGTGCCCCTTTCAACACCTCATTGCTTTGCAGATTTTGTGAAGGGAATTTAAGTTTAGTCCCCAGTCCAGCCTTAAAATAAAACTATTGCATCACTTTAATTGAATGCTATATTATTCAATCCAATATTCCCATGAGTGTGTCTGAACCTGCGAGGCAGGTGTTGCTCCGTAATGCAGCATCTTTGATCAGCCAGTGTGTAGCACAGTTCCCCAAACACGCTGTTCTGTCCTCACAAAAGAGGTTCCTGCTTTATTAATGTCTTAAATTTTAAAATGCTGTCAGTTCAGTTTTGTCCTGAATTTCACATTGGTTAGATCCTTTGTACAGTCGCTGTGTTTGTTTTTAACCAATCTGCAGTTTTTGGATTGATGACTGATTTAGGTCGGTGATTTTTATTTATATTAATACCAATTAATACCAAGTTCTCCTCGCTCATTTAAATGGCACTCAGGTGGTGCAGGCGTGATGTCCTGCTGTGCTGAGGTTCATTAAAACTGACAATACACTACTGCTGGCGCCTTGAGGCGACCTGGATCAACCGATTGGCTTGATTTATTTATTAGCAGAAAGACATTTCAACGTTTTGATGACTTTCCACTGAACCTCCTCTGTGATGTTGAAAGAGACCGGCCTTTGTCACAAGTGCAGGGTCTCATTTTGTTCTCCTGGAAATTGTTCCCAGGAGGGCCATCAACTTTCTTCTGACTGCTGCCATTTGCACAGCATAAAATAAGCTATTTAGCAGTAAAACAGTGTACTTTCACCTCGTGATAGTCATGATAATTTTCTGTTTGTGATCTATTACACCCTGCTGCAGTTTGTGCCAAGGCCTTTGGCGCATCGGCAAGTGGCAAAAATAAGACCGGTGAAGTAGGATGACAACTGTTTAGAAATTAATTGTGCAACTGTGAAGATGTGATAAATAATTTCTCAGGAATGTAGGTTGCACTGCAAATTGATCCAGCTGCACTTTTGTCTTCTTTTGCCTATTAAAATCCACAGCAGGTCATCAGTGCTGAAGTGTTTCAAAGTGTGAATTATTGGGTGTTGAATGTATCAAGAGCTGCACTTCTTCTAATCAAGATCCCAGCTGGAGCGACAGCCAGGTTCTGACCCTGGGAGGCAGATTCAAAACAAGGGCGTCTTCAGCTTCCATAGTGACACCTAAGTAGCTTTGTTACATAAAGGTGATGAAACACTTCAGGTAGTCATTGAAACAAAATCAAACATCTGTCTTCAGTGTTTATTTTGTTCAAATTGAAACGTAGGCAGGTTTTTATTTCTCTCCTGCATCCTACGAAACTTCACTGTGAAAGAAGATGGATTTCCAATATTTTTATCAAAGAAGGAGGCCGAGGAAAGCCGCGACTCTCTGTAGAGGGTGATAAAAAGGGTTTCTATTGATTTGGTTCCTCATGACAGACTAGAGACAGTTAGACTGGCACATGCACGAATCGCAAACTACTGTAGTAGACTTGCATGAACTGCATTAAAGAGGAGCGAGTCAATAGTGGAAGTGCAAATAAACTTTAATCCATAAAACAAATTCCTTCAGTATTTAAATTCACCTTCTGCTTGGTGAAGAGAGGAAGCAGCAGCGGAAACTCATTTGGATCTGAATGTTCCTGATCACCTTTAACTACAGTTACTCTTTGACGACGGCAATAACACACAATTGTGACAGAAGACACCGTGGAACGACGGACGTTCTCTTACAGAAGACAAGGTCAGAACAATGGGTGATTAAAGGCGCGTGTCATTCTGGAGCGCTACTCTAATTATCCACCGTGGTCACCACAAAGGCTCTGCATGGCTGTGTTCCCTCATTGTCTCGTTCATTCAGATGGCGTCTCACACTTGCTGACACTTATTGTTTCTGCTGCTGCACCACTTACAAAAGCACCACTGGGGTTCTTTTAATACCTTCTCTAGATTGTGGTGTATTTTAAGCAGCACTTTGGCTTCCGTATTGTTCAAAGCTGAGCTCAATTCAATGAGACACAACTACTAATTTGTCACTGTTGCTCTGGGTTGGGTTTTTTTTTTTTTTAGGTCCCACTGATGTGAATTGTTTTCTTTTTAATTGTCTTTCTGATCTTTTCCTCTTGTGTTTTGGCAGACATGGAACACGGTGTGCCGGTGAGGTTGCAGCTGCGGCTAACAACGGAGTGTGTGGCGTGGGTGTGGCCTTTAACGCTAAAATTGGAGGTGAGCATCGTTTTGGCTCAAAGAACTGCGCTGCATTTGGGGTTTGAGATCTGTATACATGTGGAAATGCCAACCATCTTGAATCATGTTCTGGACAAAATTTGTCCAACTGTGCTGTTGCTAAAATAACAATAACGCTGTCAGTCTGTCTAAATATGCTTCTAAAAGATGCACACAGGTTTGCTGAAATAGATTGATTGCGTGTGAAAATATTTAGCATTTAATCAAATATTCCAAAGAGGTTTTTAGTAACTTTGGCACCCAAACACTCCGTCAATGACACAATGGCAGCCAACAAGACTCAGCGGAGCCAGGAGCGGCCCCGTTCACAGATGTGACTAAAACTCCCCTTCTTCCTCTTCATCATCGCTCATCTGTCGACAGAGCAGCGCAGAGGCTGTCATAAATAACTCCTATGTGGATCTGTTCACGGTGGGGGGGTCAGCAGATTGTTTATAAACAGCTGTGATTGGGTCTGCACGCGCTAAAGCGATTCCAATGTGCTGGCATGATTGCGTGTACAGTACCAAGCACTGGTTTTTGATTAGTGTTTAAAACCTGCACTTGACCTTAATTTTAATGCACACACAGAGCTGCTTTTCCTTCTGCAGTCTGGACCTCTCTGGGTGGAGGGGGGCTGCAGGCAAGTAGCAGAGCATTGTCAGTGTAAGGAATTGCAGACTGCAGGAAGCTGAAGAAAAATTGATTTGACATTTTACTGCTGCAAACCAGTCCATACAAATGAAGATTACAGTGTTAAACCTAGTGTGGTTTTCCTCATTAAATACGTTGTATACGTTATAATATAGTGTATAAATAAAATTTCTGACAGGGCAATTACAGCTTTGACTCCATCTGCACCACCACACTTTGTGCTGCTTCTCTGTAATGGGCCATTGAAGTCCTAATCTGGACATCATCTGTCCTGGTTTTGCCTCTGAGATCTGGTTTGGGCCATCCAGTCTGTTACAAATGGATCTTATCTGAGGGCCGTTCATTTTATGCCTCTATACAATCACAATGTTCAGAGGAGTGATCTGAGGACGCTCACTTCAAAGGCTCAGACAGGCCTGCGTACAGGTATGATTAACGATGGCGTTTGAGATACCCGGAGGCTATAACTGCCTGCTAAATGCTCTTTGTGCCAGTCTGGATCTGGGGCTGCCTCACCTGTGAAGTGTGTGTGACTGGCCCACCAGAATACACCAGAAAAGCATCACAGGGACTGTGTTTTTGCATGTTTGCTGAAATAATCTGAAGCTCAATGCCATTTTTATTTTTTATCCAGGAGTTCGTATGTTGGACGGAGAGGTAACAGATATCGTAGAAGCCCACTCACTCAGCCTCAACCCTCAGCACATCCACATTTACAGCGCTAGTTGGGGCCCAGAGGATGATGGGAAGTCCCTGGATGGTCCTGCCAAGCTGGCTAAGGAAGCTTTCCTCCAGGGTATCACCAAGGTCAGGTCAAGTTTTGTGTCCTTAATCTGCTTACTTCTATTTTAGTCAGTAATATCTCTCTATATCCACGATAGCATTTGAGGCGTTTTGTCATCTTGTTACTCAGAAGGTGAGAATGTAGGACCAAACCACACACACAGCTCCTTGGCATGTTTTTGTTTTTCATGCTGATTTTGTGTGTGTTTCTTTATAACTCAAATAATTCTAATTTCTAACTTTCTCATCCAATTGGCACTAACATGGTCGCTAGGGTAAAGAAGCTTGTTGGCTTGTTCCAAAAGTAGCAAATTCCTCCTACCTCTAGATTACCAGGTCTTTATTCGATTTTTTAAAAATGCAGCGTGACAAACATTCTGGCATACAAGGGTCAGTTGCATAACTGTCCCTTGGTTATCTTATTTCAGTGTCATTATCGTTATCAAAAAGTATTTTAAAACAGATATAAAGGCTAGAGCCTTTCAGGAAATGGATACAGCAGCGCAACATAATTGACTGAATGATATGTGTTCAGGAAGAACCACAATAAATCAACAAAGGCTCAGGGACAGAATTTGACACACCAGGAACAAAATCTGTCTGATCTAAGCCTGGAAAGCTTTCTTATCTTTAAAAAAAATGGCTCCACTCCATGTTGATTTTAACAGCTCGGTTTTTGTGCAGACCAGACACAGCTGATAGAGGAGGATAGAAAGGGTGTTGAAAAAGAAGCTATTGAAATAGTCTTCCCGCTACGCTGAGCTAAATACGGTAGTTCCACTTTTTTTCAGCTCAGTCGTGCTCTATAGGTCAGGCAGGCAGATTTCCCATTACATCAAATATTCCTTTGAACTAAGAATAATATACTCACCCATCTGTTTAATGTGCAGGTTATTTCATTTAAAGGCAAAAGGATGAAGTCAAGGAGGATTTTTAAATCCCATTCTCGTTCCTTGTATGATTTGCAGTGCGGGAGTGCCGTGTGTGATGTGTCTGCAGGCGACTTTCACAGCGATCTTAATGGCAGACGCACATATGCGTTTCTGCAGTGAGCGTGTTAAATAATGCGACTGTTCTGTGGAGAAAAAAAAGGCTTCCAGTGTTAGAAAAAATCTAAAATGCTGTACACGTCAGCATGTCAGTGAGGAAAAACCTCCTGCCATCAGCATAACGGGACCTTTCTGGTTCAGCCAGTGTCGTCCTGGCAGTCGCACAGCCAGCGGCGCTGGAGTATTATCGGCTGGTCTCTGTAACCTGCAGCAAAGGCGGCATCAGGTCACAAACAGGGCTGCAAGACTGGAGAGGATTAGAGCGGCAAGACCCTCAGTGAGAGCTGCAGCGTGCGGCACACGCTTTTCCTCCAGACTGTCAACCAATGGCTTTGTATAAGCTGAAGTGTTAATGGTGTTAATGGTTAATGGTGTTAATTAATGATTATAAAGCTCGGGTTAAAATGAGGCCCCTCAGCAGACAAATGCAGCGTGTGGTTGGGCTGGTGTGCAGCAACAGCCGTATGAAAGCAGAGTTTTTGGCAGTTTTCTGCTCTGTGGAGCCAAATACGGGCGGTGAAGGATGCGACAGGACTTTGATTTCTCGTACAGGTCGGTCAGACGCGAGCAGGCAGAAAACAAAACAGACAGTCGCAATCTTACAAGCGGAGAGGCAAAAACAGTGCTACAGCTTTTTGTTTCCACTGCTGACTGACAACAATAATACCACACTGATACTGAGCATCTGGAGCGGCAGCTGTTATATTCTCAGCTTTGTCTGAGTGAGTCTATGAATTCCTATCCACTGATGTCCGTTTTGGTGGGTGGTTAATGTTGTGGTCCTTTGGAGTTAATATTTAAAACACAGCAGTCCACCAAGGGCATTGTTTTTGCTGAGATGACACTACATCATTTGCTTTATTCTCTGTCCTACATAACCCAGTAAAGCTAGTCACAGATGGCTCCACAGTTGGTTTGTAGAAGCCTATAAGTGCAAGGCAGCATTTCCGTTTTATTCATTTGGATCCCGAGGTGCTTGTATGCATCTACTTTACTGACCTTGTCTCCCTTGATGCTAGCAGTGACTCTCTTTAGTGCTTTTAAAAAAAAGGACTTACTTAATTTCTCAGGCCTTTGTGCACGTGGGTTTTCTCCTATCTCTCTCCTACATCCAACTCTTCATTTTTTTCTGCTTTTGCTGTCCTCCAAAATGAACCTGTTATCCTCCTACTCAGTTCAAGTTGTAAGTGGAAGAAGCTTTCATCTTGCAGTGTTGTTCCTAGTGTCACCGAGCTCCCGTTGCTGATTCCACTCTTTGATCAAGGATTGCGCCTGATTTAATTAGATTTTTAAACAACATGGCAAATAACGACGGAGAGGAAACGGCAGCACTGACTTCACAACCGCCGCATTTTTGTTTGGATGTTTAATTAAATTAGATGTTCACAGTCCATTTAAAATCTATTCCTTAAGCTGCATCTGTCTTCAGCCCACAGGGAGAGCAACAAAATAAAGGTGAACCACGACTCTGCCCCTTAAATAGGCAATAGAATTTAAGCTGAAATTAGAGAAGAACATTTAAGATGACAATTCCAATCTCCCTGACCAACTGTGTGTGTGTGTGTGTGTGTGTGTGTGTGTGTGTGTGTGTGTGTGTGTGTGTGTGTGTGTGCGTGTGTGTGTGTGTGTGTGTGTGTGTGTGTGAGAATTTCAGCAGACTCTATAAGTATTAAGCTTGAGTAGATTTCATGACCTTGTGATGCAACAGGTCATCCGACGCTATGATGAAACAATAACAGTTGTGTCATAAAGCTCCTTGTCAGTTAAATCATATCAAAGATTTTGTGTTTAAACAGTCAGTTGAACACATTTGTAAAAGGCAATTTCCCACTCTTCTGCCTCCTTGTTAACGTCTTTTCACTCCTGTGGGTCACGGCTCCGTGTTTCTGTGCCGCAGGGACGTGGCGGACTGGGCTCCATCTTCGTGTGGGCCTCCGGAAACGGCGGTCGGGAGCAGGACAACTGTAACTGCGACGGCTACACCAACAGCATTTACACCCTGTCCATCAGCAGCACCACGCAGTCTGGAAGCGTGCCATGGTACAGCGAGCCCTGCTCCTCCACCCTCGCCACCACCTTCAGCTCCGGAAACCCAGGGGAGAAACAGATAGTGGGTGTACAAACACACATTCACACTTTGAAAATGTATCTCAAAAGGGCCTCCAAAAAGAATTAAAGCATCTGGTTATTTTTCAGCATGACTGATGTAAAGCCTACAGTGAGTACAAATGACAAACACTAAGAGATGCCACGCGCTAGCTTTAAGCTGCTTGTCAACTCCAGCACAAGAAAAGAAAGTCTCGCCTTGGGGACAGAGAGTAAAACAAGCGTAACTCTGTCATACCGTCTGAAATCCACTTGAGCTCTGCTGCAGGCGACGGGCTCAGCCTATCAACTGGATCAGCGTGTCATTTTGCTGCAGATGCTTTGGATTCATGCAACTTCACTTTCTTTAACATGACACCTATTGTGGTTGTTGTATCATCAGTGGTCATTTTTACCACTAGAAAAAATCCAATTTCTTTCTTTAGTGCTGTTTAGTTTAGAAGCTAACAAGTGTCCCTCTCAACACATCTGTGCCACCATTGTCCCTCTAGCAACTAATTTACTTTCTGCTCATAATGAGGATTGTGGCCTCGGTCTGTCAGCACCAAACAGCGGGAAACAAAAACTGCGCCAGCGACCTTCACGGCTCGCCGTGCCCTCTGGCTTCCGCTCATCTGTAGCAAGCCCTGACATGTGCTGTGTCATTAGCTCTCTGGCAGTGATGATTGTGAAGGCACATCATCTCGGCCCCAACATCGCCACCTGACCTGGCTGGACTGAGCATGCCTGTCCTAGCCGTGAGCGTTGAGAGACATCCTTAGAACCGAGTCTGAACCTCCCTCCCCTCCATCCTTTTTCTTTCTTGCTGCAGGCAAAGCTGCTACTCCTCCATCTGTACCACTCACTGCTCTCAACATGAACTTAAACCGACACAGGGAAAGTCAATGCCCAGCCGTCCTCACAGCATTACTTTCTCCTCACTTTTCTCTGTCCTTTCACCCGTCTCCAAGGTGACCACAGACCTGAGGCAGAAATGCACAGATTCTCACACTGGGACGTCTGCTTCAGCGCCGCTCGCTGCTGGGATCATCGCTCTGGCGCTGGAGGCCAAGTGAGTGACCAGTGAGCTATTCCTGGATTCGTTTTCTGAATATCAATACTTTGTTACAGCGTGTATTTGCGTTGCTCTTCTGTGTTCCCGGCTAGAAAGTTTCATCTCGACACATTAGAGTTTTGATCGTCAGTTAATTAGCTTGACAAATCAACCGGTGCAGCTCACACAGCCATCTCAGTACCTGCAGGGTTGGCAGCGAAGGGTTTAATGCTCCAGAATGCCTCATTATCGCACACTCCAGGACTCCAGGTGTCAGAATCCCAGTTTCAGTCAGCACTTCCAGACTACTCTCTATCTGACTGTATCTTTAGCCATAGCTTGTGTGCATTAAGTCTTCTTATCACTCAACAGTGCTCCACTCAAGCGCGATCCCAGTCCACTTACGCTTGAGTCAAATCAAATGCGAAATTTACCTCAGCAGTAATTTCCAGCTCTGGCGTACATCCTCGCAGCTTTATTACTCCAGTGCATTGTAAGTAGAGCTGCAGTGACAGCCAAGCTACACCCTTCAGAGACTCTTCCACCTTCCACAGCCAACCAGCGTTGCTGCAGCCTGACAGGCGGCAGTAATAACATGGCAGCTTCTTTTATGAGACCGCGGCTCCATTGAAATTGCGTCATTTAATAGGTAGAGCGTTTTGGCGTCCTGGGTTTGTATTATTTTTCGCCTCCACGCTCAGCTGAGGTGACACTGATTAGGTGGGCTCTCCTGTCTATTAATAACAAACGAGAGGACGTTTGATGCGCACGCTCACAAAGAGGCAACGCGCCACGCTGCAGTTCTGTGGTTCGTTGTCTGTCAGCCATGTTGTTGCACCCATGTCACCAGGCGCTAACCAATTAACCGACCAAGTGTTGTGTTTCTTTCCTCGGGGGCAGTCTTTCAAAAGATGCTCTCTTAATAAATATATAAATGGAGATTATAGCTGACTGTGTTGAAGGTGACCTCCACCCCATCCCCCATCCCCAGACCTCATTAAAGACTGTCGTTATAGAGGCCAGACAGCCATCCGCCATTTTATAAGCACTGTGTTATTGTGACCCCACTGCACATGAGATTTCAGTGTTGCTTTATTACTGGTGTCAAACTATTAATGTGAGCTTGTACCTTTGTTTTGCTCCACTGATGTATCCTCCCGGGCTCCCCTGAGCTCTTATATAACATAACACTCAGCATCGTGAGGTTGCAGCGCAGTGACATCACAATTCAACCGTGCGTTCAGACTCCTAATCTGTCCATTCGCCAGGTTTCCTCTCCTTACAGTTTGAGCAGGAACTGATTCTCCTCATAATCCCTTAAGGTGTGATATGACAGCCAGTGTTCTGCTCCACTTTTCTTCTTGTGTAGTGTAAACCTCAGCTGGAGGGACATGCAGCACCTGGTGGTGAGAACTTCACAGCCAGGGCACCTCAGCGCCACAGACTGGAAGAGCAACGGCGTGGGCCGCAGAGGTAAGGGCTGTCATCAGGCTCGGGCTGGATCGCATTGCTTCCATTTCGAATACATAATAGGACACATTTAACTCTGAGAATTCCTCATTTTATAAGCACATGAATCATTGATACATCCCTGAATTGCACATCTTGGCTTCTGCTCAGTGCAGTTCCAAATCCTTAGAGACTTGCTCTCAACTTCTGTGTGTAATAATATCAACCAATCAAGAAATGTTGGTATTTTACTCCAGAGTGTTTGGCTTTTCTTTCCCTTCCTCCAAACTGGGAGGGAAGCCAGAATCCCCTGACAGACACGCACTAGCTAACTAAGATAGCTGTTCCTTTCCAGCAGAAAAGCCATTACATTAAAGCCATTACATGCCGCGCATGTTACAATGATATATATTCTTTTCTCTAAACATCTTTTTTTATTGCACGTCAGAAAACCACAATAGAGCTATTTGTAATTTATTTATTTTTTTGCTGCATTTCTAATTTATTAGCATGCCATTAGCACCCTGACAGCGGGGATGGAGGCTGTGTTTATGGCTTATTATGCCATTTAAATATATACATTTAAATTTCACACTACAGTCGACGTGCTGCCTTTTCAGCTTTTGGAGGAACGTTTGCTTTTGTGCTCGAGTTTGGTTCCACGTGCAGGACATCGTCTCTGGCTGCTGTTCTCCAGATAGTGATCTGTTCTCCAGATAGTGATCGTCTTAGCAGAGGTGGAATGAGCACAGACAAAAAAAAAAAAAGGTCACATTTCTGGCTTGATCCCGACCTCGCTGAAAATAGACTGTTGATGTGGGTGATCCGATGCTTCTCCCGTCGCCTGTTGCGTAATACCACTACCTTCACGTTTCTCTGCAGTGAGCCATTCCTACGGTTACGGGCTCCTGGACGCCAAAGCAATGGTGACTTTGGCAAAGAACTGGGCCACAGTTGGGCCACAGCATCAGTGTGTTCATCCCATGCTAACAGAACCACGGTTAGTGAATTTTCAGGCACTTTTACTGCTCAGTCTGATAGATGTCAGCGGGACTCTATTCGGAGCTGAGGCGCCGCCATTGCGCGAGGCCATTCTGCGGCCACACACCATTAACCCGCATCCCCTCCACTTGTCAAACCTGCAGAGACGTAGGGAACAAGCTGGTGTTCAGCAAGAGCGTGGACGCCTGCTGGGGACGACCAGAGTTCGTCAGCTGTCTGGAACACGTTCAGGTTCGCCTCAGTCTGTCCCACAGCCAGAGAGGGAAATTGGCCATTCATCTCATCAGCCCACTGGGCACACGCTCCACCCTGCTGTTCCCCAGGTACATAGTAAACAGCACAATAAAAGTCTGTTTGTCTGCGCGTCCCCTCTGCTGACACACTGCGTGTGTGTGTGTGTGTGTGTGTGCTAGTTTATGGAGCTTGGTTCTACCTTTGTATGCAGCCCCAGAAGAAATGATGTAAATCAAAGCAGCACTTGATGTTTTTCTTTCAGGCCCAATGACTTCTCCTCAGAGGGATTCAACAACTGGACTTTTATGACCACGCACTCATGGGATGAGGAGCCTCAGGGCGAGTGGACCCTGGAAATAGAGAACACGGCAGTTAGCGACCGTGACTATGGTAACTCAGTCCCTCTGCATTAATTGTCCAGTCCAGACACATGATATCAAACACACTGGTGTTGTCATTAACTGGGCTTCTTCTAACTCACAGTCGCTGTGCATATTTTTCATGTTAGTTGAAACGGCGTCTCCTCAGTTTCTTTCTTCATCCCCCCCCCTTCCCCTCAACGATTGTGGTTGTGCTGTCACTTTTTCCTCCTTTTTGGTGTCACACGGGAGCGGCTCTTAGAAATAAAGCAGATTTGAAACCACTCATCTTTAAAATTGGCAGATTCTTTTAATGGCATCTATAAGGGAATTAGAGGGACGCGTGGTAGCGTCTGGAAGGGTTAACGCATTAGGTCCTCCAGCTCTCCTGGCAGTTTTCAGGGAAATGAGGTGCAGAATAAAACCGTCTGCTGATTATCCTCCGGCGCTGCTTTTTTCTTCCACCTCCACATCGTCATCATGTCCCGCTCACAGCGCCTCATTTATCTAGTGTAGATTTTCTCCCACCTCTCTCTGTCCCTCCATCTGTCTCAGGTGTGCTGAGTCAGTTCACCCTCGTCCTGATGGGCACCGGGCCGAGCGCCGCCAACCCCTCGTCGTTCGACTTCCCTCGGCCGTCCAACAACAGCTGCAAGACCTTCGACGCTCAGCAGATCTGCATCGGTGAGACGTGGAAGCGGAGCCGCTTCAGACGAACGGGCTCGTTTGTGTAACTGCTGGCTCACGGTCGTTGTTACTAAACAGGCGTTCAGTCAGACCGTCACAACCAAGTTGCGAAAAGCAAATGTTGCCAGTTCGGATTGCCTGTTTTACAATCTTCTCGGGCATCTGTTTGCTCTCACAATATGCAGATTGCCGTATGTGGCAATAGTTTAAATCGTGGTAGAACGTATGGAGGAGCAGCAGGGAAGGAGAGCAAAAGGTGCTATGTTGACAACTGCTGAGGAGGAGGAGGAGGAGGCTGGAAGAAGGCTGGAAGCTTCCGTCCTTCTAGGCTTCTGTCATTTTGCTTCTTAGCCATTTCGTTTTGATCTTTCTAGGAAGGCAGCAACTTTATTTTGAGACAGAAGATTGCTTGTTATAGTTGATCATTATGTGTTTCATGTAAAAATACCGAATCCTTGATGGGTTCAGCCTCCGAGTGTGACTGCTGTGACTTTCTTTTGTTCAGAGTGCAGCCCTGGCTTCTCCCTCTTCCTGCAGGGCTGCGTGAAACTGTGTCCACCGGGCTTCACCTCAGGGCTGCAGCTCCTCAACCTCTCCCTGGAGAACTGGGTGGACCTGTCCTCCGTCCAAGCCTGCCTCCCCTGCAACCCTGCCTGCCTCACCTGCTCCAACACCGGGCCGACAGACTGCCTGTCCTGCCCTCCTCACAGTCACCTGGTCCTCACCTCCTGTCTGCACCAGAACCAGGTCCAGCGCAAGTCCCCGCTCTCCAGGGGGCAGCAGGGGGACGCGACCCAGCCGGAGGGGTGGACGCCAGCGGCTGCTGTTGACAATAGGGGAAGTAGCATAGAGCCTCCAGGGTTCATCGAAGTTCCTCCCAGTCAGCTTCCCACTATTGTAGCTGTGCTCAGCTGTGCCTTCATCCTGGCTGCCTTTATTGGAGTTTTCCTCCTGCTGCAGATGCGCTCCGGGGACGCCTCTTTTAGCCGAAGGACCAGACTGCCTTTTGTGCATTCGGGCACAAGGGTGGACTTCGGCTTTGGCCAAGGACAGGAGAGGAAGGCGCGGATTTCTTACAAAGGGATCCCCACTGTGTGGGGGAACGAGGACGTGGCCGCTTGCCAGTCTGAATCAGACAGCGAGGAAATGGACGCCCGCAGCGAGAGGACGGCTTTCATTAGGACGCAGAGCTCCGTCTAGCTGAACCAGGAGCGGCAGATAAATGTCTGAAAAAAGGCCTTAATGTCCCATCAGCACCACGTCCCATCACACTCACGATTCATTCACCTCATCTGTCAAGAAAGCTGAAGGCTGAAGCTGAATTTTTCACCTGCGCAACTTTGAATGTTTGTTAATAAAATGCGGTTTTAGCTGAAATGTGACGTGTGACTAAGAAAAGAACCAGCCGATGCTCTTTAGGTTGTCTTCTGGATCCAGATTTTCAGAAACTTAAACATGGGTGTAATATGTACGGACATATTTATTTTAGGGTGAAGCCAATTCACATTTTTTTGTTTGTTTCTGGTATCTATTTACTTTGGGCTCTTGCGTTAGATGGCAGGTGTGTGTCAGGATGCAGCTGCATCTTTTAGCTAGAAGAAGCAGCCTAATGACATCCATCCTGGCAAATCGGCATCTCTGGATGGCTTTCACATCTGCTGCTTCCAAATGTAGGTGAAGAATTCAGAGGGGCCTGTTTATTCAAGTGCACGGCCCCATTTTTCCTTGTGAATACGATTCCTTTCACCCCTATTTTTTGACGCCGGGAACAGGATACGAAGGCTTTCAGCCCAATAACCAGTTTTCACAGGTTAAACGCCTCCAGAATACAGCCAGTTTCTCGGGCTGTGAATTTCTACCCTGTGCGTCACGCACGTAATCCGCTGCATCAGGTCTACCAGCATCTCTGAGACAAACATGGGGCATATCAGCAAAGGCAGACTCATAACAGTTTGCCAGAGATTTGGGTATGATTTTTCTCAACTGCAGGCCAGGGGGTGGTGGGGGACAGCGAAGTCAACACACACTTTATTGTTGGACAGAAAAGTTGAAATTGAAAAATGTCCTCAGCGCACCCGGGCAGAATATTAAACCCTCCCCACCAGCTGTTTGACAGGGAGCAGAGGAGGATGCTCTGTTTTCAATCACTGCGCTGTGGGACCAGCACCAGGACGGGCGCATCGGTCACAAAATCTCATTGACTCGCAGAGGAGGAGCGGTGCAGCGCCATTCAAAACGCACGCACTCACGTGCACGTTTAGCCCGTAGCCGCTCCGCTGACCTTTGCAACATTTTTCTACTTGGCTGCTGCGAGCGCGAAACACCATTTTCTCTTCATTTTCTACACAGCGTGTGTATTGATTCGTTGCAGGGGCACAATTGGGGGACCTCTTTATCAGTTGTGACGCTCACATTGGGGGGAAAACAAAGGCTGTTTTGGTTCCCATCAGCAACACTGAAAACCTGCCAGTTCACCATCAAAAGCCTTGAGATCTAAAGGACGGAACCGTGGCGGCAATTAACAAATGAGACCGTATCCGGTGTGTTTTCTATGTTTTATATCTTTTTTTTATTTAACCGGAGTCGGGTGTTAATAATTTGCAGCTGCGTTTCAAGCTGGAATAAAACGACTTTGGCAAATGCAGCGACAGTCTGTGTGCATGTTTATTGGCAGACTGGCGCTTTATGGTTTAATGTCTCTAAAACACCACTCCTGGCATACAGATGGCCCCTGGCTCCCTGTCGCTGTCACTAGCGTGTTCACGGCGACCTCTTAGACTAAATTGTGGTGTTTTGTCTGCGTGTAGAGAGTCGATATCCACTAGAGGAGGCTTTGTTGGTTGGCAGGTTTCCTCCGGAGGCACTGAAACAGGTTAATGGGTAAAGATTCATTCAGCCTGTGGTTGCTGATTAGATCTGCTGCACAGTTCTCGGCGCCTCCTTCTCGCTGCGCTGTACAAATGTTTAAAGGTGTGTGAATATTGTGGTCTCATTAAAATGGAGACTGTTTAAAGGTCTTTCATCTCGTTCCCACTTTAATGAAATGCTTGTTTTTAATACTTTTTTTTTTTTCATTATTTTTCACACCTTTTGGCTTGTCCTTATTATATGGTTTTAAAATACTCAACTAGATTAGTAAAACATAATAGATTAGTTTAAACTACAAATTCTCTTATTTATCTCTTATTTATCACATCGTGCGTGTATATTCTCTCCCAAAGTGCAGAACCGGTCAGAAACCAGCCTAATAAACTGCAGAGACTGCGACACCCCAAGGCTCTTCCAAAGATGTTGATCACACTGGGGGTCCCCCCCGCCGCCACATTGTCTTCCCTCCTTTATGTCCCTGGCTCATGTTTTATGAAGCTTGAACAAAGAAACATTCCTTCATGTGATTCACCTCTGCTCAGCGGGCTGCACTTTACGCATACACACCAAAGTGAACGCTGTATAATTAGGCAATTTTCGATTTCAAGTCTCACTGAGTCACCGACCGACGGAAAGGTGACAATTGAGAGCCAGATTGTTCCAACCGGGCTGATTATTGCAGCGTCTGAAGATGGACAGCACCGACTCGATGCTGCCCCCTACTGGACGATTCTGTCTGATTAATATCGGGCGTCAACACTGAATTTACTGAAGAGGTATTAACCGTGGGAAAAGCAGAACCTCAGAAGGGGGTCGTCTTATATTATGATCTTTATTCAGTCAATTTGTGTCCTAAAGCAGATTTAATCCATCACGGTTCATCTGGGACAAAAAAAAAAAAAAAAATCAGCTGTACAACACATCACATTTAAAACAGAACCTCATACAGAGACGCAGACGCGACAAAAAAAAACTACAGGAAAAGTGCAATTTCAAGATGCAGTGAATTCCATTTTTACTGGGGAGGGCTGAGGAGGGGGAAGGAATGGGAGGGGGTTGCGCAGTGACAGCAGGCAGATGTATGGAAGATTCATGAGAGATGAAAAACCTGATTGGAATGAGGACAATGAGCAGGGAGAGCGAGGAAGTGCTGTCTCAGACAAGCCTGAGCAGCACAAAGTGGAACAGTTGGACTGTGAAATTATCACTCAGTCCAATTAAAATTATTTTTCCCAACTCTTTTTTTACTCAACGTTAGTATGCAGACTGTTTTCCTCTACCTGAGATTTCTGCCATCATTCCTCTGCCGATTTTTTTTTTTTGCTCACCGCACTGAAAATTCAAATGAATCAACCAAAACCTGTGAACAAAAACCTTCTTTTCCGCCTCTTACTGTGGTGCTGTTTTGATGAAGCACATTCTATTGTAATCAGCACATGCAGATTCATAATGGAGTCTGCTGTGACTGCTTTGACTTTTACTGAAGGTGATTTACGCATTCTGAGACGGAGCAGAAAATTCAGGAAACGACTGAATGCACCAAAGTCGTGCCTACTTTGATCACAGCTATTTTCTGACATTTAATGGAGTCCTTATTGTCTGCAGTGCCTTGCGTCTGCATCTAGTGATATTCAGGCTGACGTGCCCTTAAACTACCGTCGCACCTACTGCTTAACGTGGCCGACCACGTCATAACAGCCCCCGATGGCGAACATCAAGACAGATGTGACACAAAGTGGTTATGTGGCAATAGCTCTGTTGTTAGATATGTAAAATGAGGTATAGTCTTTGTCTAGTCTACTGCATACAGCGTGGTCAACCAAAACCAGCCAGAAAAGGACACCGGTCGCCTCTTCACAGGAGGGTGGAACCAGTGAGGGAAGGCGAATATCTACAGGCGAAAAAGTGACGAGTACAGGGTGCAACGCTCGTCAGAAATGATTAATGATCACATTGATGAATGAGGGACTCCACAGAAGGAGAAGCACACATTCGTTTGGCTGCATTCGAGTCTGTCGAGAGGAAGGAATAAAATGTCTCCAGTCAATGTGTTGTCACAAAGTATAAAAACAAAAATTGCATACTTATAGACAAAGACCCCATATAAAGCTTTGTGAATTGCACTCTGATCCGTTACACCCCCCACCCCCACATCTAAACCCACTGTGATATGTACATTCAGTGGTTTAGTCCAGGATGGTGCAAAGATAGAAAAAAAAAAAAAAAAAAACCTCCCAGTTTGATGAGAGAGCAGGTGCGAGTTCTGTCCAGTCAGAGCAGCGCCGCCAGTGACGGCAGTCACCTGCTCCTCTGCTCAGACCCGTGACAGCAGATCCCCCCCTGTCCAATCCGTAGGTTTTGTGTTCCTGTACCAAAGACAACGATGCCCCCTCTGCAGCCCGGGCTGCTCAGTCTGAGGAGGGCAACAGGACTTAACTGCCTCTGTCAAAGCCAGACAGGTCTTAGCGTAGTTTGAGCTTGAAGGTGGTGATCTCCATGGGATCCAGGGTGACGGTGGATTCATTGGCCAGAGGTGGGCTGGAGTACATCAGAGTCAGGGACATGGGCTGGAGGAGCTGCAGGTCCAGATTCTTGAACAGTCTCGATACAGTTAGCTGGAGAGAAGGCAGATTGAGTGAAGGGAAAAATAGAAAATCCTGAACAAACAAACAGCAGCACAGACAAGACAGAGATGGTGTAGTTCTGCTTGCGTGGGGGCCTGTGTGTCCTGACCTGCCCCTGTGTGGTAGTGCAGTTAAAGCCCAGGTTCGGAGTCTCCAGGCCACAATCCAACGGCAGACGGTGAAGAATCAAGGCTGTGTACGGAGATGGAGATTGGGGGTCCTGCTGCTCACACACAGAGACACACACATATGTTAAATGGAGCCACAACAGCTGATGTCATGGGTTCCGGCCAGACTCGTCACCTGGGTCTGGATGCTGCGCAGGTTGACCAAGCGAAAGTCACAGGGCAGGATGGACTTGAGAGGGGCGAAGGTCTGCAGAGGAGGGACGCCGCGTCTTTTGGGAATTACAGGCAGCGCCAAGACGTCTAGGTTCAGGAAGGAGCTGGTCATGTGACTGAGAATGGAGGGGAAGCTGGACGATGTGCTGTCCATCATCTGTAGGAGGTAGAGGCAGATTTAGTCACCATGACGTCAACGGTGAGTGGTGGTTTCATCATATTTGCACTAAGGGGGGGCACTAAGTGTGGAAAATGTCTGATTCTAGTCCAAACACCGGTGTCTATAACACCATCTCACCTAAGTGGTTCAAACATGATGTCTGAGGTTCTGAGGCACCTCAAGTACCATCAGCAGCTCTCAGACAGAGAGGATAATCAGCATCCTCCTCTCTGTCAGCCAGTCTTCATCTACTTGACGAATGATGTCATTTGTTTCTTTCAATGGCACTCCCATAAAGATGGACGGGTTTGGCAAAAAGACAGGAACTAGATCTACAACACAGACTATATAAAGGAGGCTAACGAGCATTGACACTGTTGCTATGGCGACATTACCTCTTGAATTTTGTCACTTGAGAGTGTGTATAGGACAGAATGAAACAAGGAGGAGAGTTTGGCAAGGACGCCATCAGGCTGAACGTAATGAGGAGAAAAGGAAAGAAACGAGAAGAGAAAAAGGACAGATGGAGTGGTTTTAGTTCTAAAAAAACCTTACCAAAACAAACAATGGAATGCAACATCCCGGCGCAAGGCTCAGAGAACCCTTCGGGAGGAGGGCAATAACAAGAACTCTTGTGCGGCATCAGTAACCATATCTGCTTACGTCTCACTCACCTTATTGCTCATCGATCTCCTTTCCAGCAGCAGGCGGAAGCGGTTGATTGTCTTCTTGTTGTCCTTCAGGCCCTGACCCAGCCCGCGATTGTCATCCTGCATCAGCCGCCGGTCCAGGATCACTTCCAGCTGGCCTGAAGCACAAAGAAGAGGAAGAGGAGGAGGGTGTCAGTCTATATTCATCCTTTACAAATGTCTCCATTATTCATGCAAAGATGATGAAAAGATTAGCTCAGTCCACAAACTCCTTTTATGAATACTGACCGCTCTCCAGGCTGCTGACTCCCAGAGCCTGAGCCGTGTGCATCGTGAGGCGGTAGTTGCTGTCCTGGATGTAGGCCTGACTGGGCATGGGGTAGAAGTTGGCCTGCAGGGGGAGCTTCAGGTGGTGCCGGCGGGGCTGTATCTACAAGTGAGGGGGGAAATGTCTACAGTCATATTTAACTAATATTTGATTTGACTGTCAGCTGACTGTCAGCTCCATTGTTTTACACTGAATTGCTGAATCTGTGTGTGGTCCTACCTGGAAACCATTCAGATCGGTGTAGAAGAGGTCTCCACTCTGGATGTTCGTCACCAGACGCATCGACAGCTCCTTATTGTTTTGATCTCTGATGTCCACGGCGGTGGCGACGTCTACGGAAAATCCATCCACCCCTGAATATACAAAAAACGAAAAGTCGCTAAGAAAAGACATTCCCCGCAGGCTGTTACTGCGACCACAGAACTAGCAGCTAATGGCGGAAAAATGCAGCTAATTGGTTCCGTATTCTTGCCCCACATATACCCCTGTAAGACGCGCTAAATGAATTAAACATTTGAGACATTAGTGTGTTTACCTGGCACATTGTATATGCGAATGGACTGCTGGAAATGCTGATAGTAGGCCACCACCTCAGAGAAGAGAGGCCCTTCCACCACGCGTACCACAGGGGGCTCTTTCTGATTGTAGGGCTTCAAGAAGGTGGAAAGAATAAAAATGGAATAATAGAATAAATGAAAAGTTTGAGGTTGAAAACAGACAGTAGGTTTACGTGCACAGTTTAATGGAGCTGTGATCAAAATGTGGCATCTCCTTGGAATTCAGACTTTGTCCCAGTTTATATGCAACCAAGAAATTTGAATAACTGGGAACTTGTTCCCTTCCTCAACACAAGGGGGGGGGGGCTGTTCATCCCATCTGGATTGTATCTAGATTGGGGGAAATCCGATTTCATGTAATGTGAGCAGCACAAATCCGATTTTTCCAAGGATTCAAATCCGATTTTGACATGTGACTTCAGTGCAGCGAAATCTGCCCATGAAATCTGGATTCAGCAAGCCGATTGGGTCACTGCAGCACAAAAAGCAACAACTGACATCGAGACACAGACGCTAACAACAGCACAATTTTCAGCATGAGGCGTGTTCGTCTAGCAGCTCAAAGCTGCAGCGGAGAAGATCAGGAACACCACTCAAAATCAGAAGACACTGGAAAGTGAGCTGTTGTGCCTCCATTGTCTCGCTGCACGTTTTGGTGTTGATATACCTCGGCACTAGCACGGGTACTGAGGCCAAGGCCATTACCATGACAACCATTGAACCAACCGGGCTCTGAAGTGCAGCCGCAACGTGATCTGATTTGGTCACTTCCACACGGAAGTGTGGATGCTCGAGCTTCAAGATCAGATTGGAGCGACACATTGGATTTGCCTGCAGTGTGAACAGAGCCTCGGTGGCGATATGGGTCTTTTAAGAGTCAGGCTAGCTTTGGATAGCTTCCTTCATCTCGCACATGATGTGCCCTTTACTTATTGTGCACATAAGATGCACGCTGTCCCTCGTGGTCTTGACCGTTTTTCTTGGATGTTCTTGTTCCGTGTCATAGGTCAGTGAAGAATTAATGGAATTGGCTAATTTAACAGGAGAAAGTCAACTTCCAATCATCTGGGTGTCTTAGTCCGATAAGGACTCAATTATTAGTTGGACTAGCATGTTTACATGCACTTCTGTTGTCCAGTTACAGTCAGATTAAGACTATATTTTGTGTTTTTTCAAGTGTCATGTAAAGTACCGATTAAAAATTGAGCCCCAAACACAAGGGCCCATTATCGGACTTACATGCTGTTCTTTGTGAGGGTTATAGGAGTTCTAACTGGGTTAAATGTATTAAAAAAAAGAAAAAAAGAAATAAATCAAGCAGCTGCGGAGTCTCCCGCAGCTGCCTGAACACCCTGGTGTGATGCAAATATACTTTACACACGTGAGACTTCTCAACGGCAAGTGAACATCTGAGACACAACCGCTGAGGGAATACCTTTGCTTTTCCATCAGGCAGGAAAAGGTAAGCTCCACTTTTGTCTTTAGAGGGACGAGTGCCGTACATCATGAACTGCATCTGAACCTTCACTTCCTGGGAGTCGTCCTTCCGCTTGATGCTCTGCAGATGGTGGGAGGGAATTTAAAACTTGGGAATTAGGAGAGAGATTTTAGGAGGTGAACAAGAAAAGGTCAAACCTCCAGTAGGCCGGTAGTTCCAGAGAAGCCCAGAGTGAGAGACTGACTGCTGATGTAGAAGGTCTGAGGGTCAGACTGCTGCGAGCGGACAGGAAGCGGGTCCACAGCTCGAGCTGCTACTCCTCGACTCGACAGCCTGAGCAGGGTCTCGGAGCGGAGAGTCATCGGCGAGTCCGGAGATTCATAGAGGTGGAAGACGGCCAGACCCAGAGGGGGCAGACGAACCATGAATGTTGCCTGGACGAAGGGTGAAAGAGACAGATTACACACCTCAGCGTGTAAAGAAAAATGTATGCCACTTTTACGGGAAACACAATCTCCACAAAAAGATGATTGCCATGTACTTTTAAAGACTGTTGAATTAAAATCCAGTTGCAGTTTTTGGGATAGTCGTGATAAGGTCTAATCCAGACCTCTCTCAGTAAAAAGAAAAGCTTTTATTGATTTTACTTCACTTTCATTTGCATAAAACCTTGCAAACACTGCCCATGTGTGATGCCGTTATTGGAGTTTCCAAGATCTGCATTCCTCAGAACGTGCTTCTTATATTATCCCCAACGCCACATGAATCAGAGTCGGAGATTAAAATCCAGATCATCAAGTCTGCAGATTGACTCCATTAATTGCTGCATGTCTTGTGTTTGTGGAGAGGTGACGTTTACTCGATCTGTACTAGTTTCTCTCCAACTCTGTTTAACTCTGGAACTACTAAAGTGTTTTGTAATGATCGGAAGTGAACTTTTTTAAAGCATCGCAGCGCCAGCAACAGCCTGAGCTGCCTGACTGGAAAAGATAAGGAGAGGGCTGACGATGAGCTTGCATCTTTTAAACCTCCTAACTTTTTATTTCAAAACTTCCAGCTTTCAGAAGATGAATCCCTTCGCATAACTTGAGGCAGTTTATCAGCTCACTTTGGAAATAAACACTTCATAGAGCTTCTTTGGGCGAAAGAAGCCTTTGAGTCCACCATCCAACTCGGAATCTACCAACTTTCAACTGGGGCTTAAAAGCTGTCCAAAGAAGTGGCTGGAGTCTCTTACCTCAAACACCTCAGCGCTCATCTGACTAGCAGAGCTCCACTGAGCGCTCAGCTGTACAGGAAGAGTCTGTCCATCCTCCGTAAGCACTCGCACCTTCACCGTGTTCACCAGGACCGTTACCGTGCAGAGACGCTCCTGCTCAATGGGGTTGAACACAACCAGGTATCTGCATGTGTGAAGGGGCGCAGGGAAGAGAAACAATTGATCAGAGAATGGAGGGAGAACGGCGGCGGGAAGATGATAAAAGGAGAAAGGGACTGCTGAGAATACCGCGGCCCTGCTGGGTCCAGTTCAATTAGAGTGCGCTGAGGCAGAGAGTCTTGGGTAGCGCGTCTGTCATCCTGGAGAATGAACAGAAAAGGCATCATGCACAAAAAAGAAACAAATTAAGTGGGTGTCTCACACACTGCAGCGCAGGAGTCAGAGCGTACCGTCTCCAGGAAGGGCTCCGTTTGGTAAAAGCGATAAAACTCTTTGTTCTTCATCACCAGGAAATGAGCAGCATTGATGATTACTCTTTTCAGCCCGATGAGGGAGCGAAGCAATCTGAAAGAAAGAAAAGTCATGTTTTTTTGCCCCCCCCATCTAAAATTAGCCCAGCGCATAAAACTGGCCTTTTTTCAAACCCTCAGATCCGTACTTGTTACCGTAGTCGATGACAACATTCTCCTTTGCTGTGCCAGTTATGGCATCGTGATGCTGGAACAGGCCAACAGACCGTCTGGCATCTACCAACAGACCATAATCTGATATCGGGTAGCGTCCTTCCATCCCAGCGTGGCGAGCATTTGCAATTGCCAAGCTGTAGAGGATCTCAGCCCCCCTGAAAAATGTTGTCAGGCTGTTACTTTTGAGCACAGTAATAGCACCAAATTTCAGATGATGCAGGTTTAAATTATCATGCTTCATGAAGAGGCCTTAAAGATTTTTGTTTCCATAAAGAGACTTTGCAACATTTTGTCATTTCGGTTGAGGAAAACAAGAACCTCCTCTTATAATAAAGCACAATTTTCCCACCTGAGATGTGACTCGATCACACGGTCCATGCTCTTGTAAAAGGGCCGGGAGGTGAAATAACCCGTCCAGTAGTGGTCCTCACGATCTGCATAGGCGAAGAAATCTCCACTCAGAACTGGGTAGTCAGCGGGCCTGGATCCCTGGGCCACGCCGTGTGCTTTGTACACGGCGTTGAAATAGTCTGAGAGTGTGCCAAACTGGGCCTGAGGGAGCAGCCAGACAGATGTCACAAAACAGATTACTGGGTTACTTTCTCAGTGGCACAACTGCATCTTTCATCCAGCGCCGTGTTTTCTTAGTTGTGACAGATCGTCTCCTGTCAGCACGATAGAGCGCTGCTGCATGATTCATTACCACAACAAAACATTGCTAGAGTACAAAACCCAATACAACTTTGGCAGGTGACAGATTTTTAGCCCTCACTTGTACATGTAGCTCTGGATGAGAATTCATGTAGTCAAAGAGCTTCTGGTAGTTGGTGTATTGCTGATCCCACTCCAGGGCCTTGTCATACCGGAAGTCATCTCCCAGGGGGACCAGGAGGACCTTGCTCCGGTACAGTTTGGACTTTTTGCGGTACTGGTCCAGCAGCAGATTAGCCCTGATTGTTAAAGCAGAGACATGAAGAAAACGATAGTTTGCTCAGTATCAGACCAGATTTGCGTGCTGTGAAAAAGAAAAAATCCCTGTGCCCTTGAAAAGAAGAGGATCACATGAGCCCAGGGGCTGTTTCTCCATTAGCCACTGAAATATTTCATCTGGAAAGTTCTTCTGGTCCCCTAACAGCAGAGTAATGAGACCAAGGCCTTGGCCCATATCTCGCCGTGTTCACTCAGCCTGTCTGGTTTTTGTCATTGGCTCAACTTCAAGTTTAGCTTCTTCTTATTAGGATACGAGACTGGCATTTTTTAGCAATATTCACATCATTCAGGTATTTGGCTTCAAGAAAATCAAACTAAGCTATTCAGATTCCAAAAATAGAACTGGGGTGTGTCAGTCACAGACGTGACAAATGTTCTCGATAGCAGACTCGGAAACCTAACAAACACGGAAAATAACTGTGATACTAAAAAAAGTCTGAAGTTAACCACAGCTGCAGCTGACAGATGAAGGACAACAAAGCAGAAAAGAATCACTTTAAATTCACCAAGTAATGAGCTGATAAATTCACTGATCCATCTTTCGGACATTAGTTGAGATGTAATTACATTTGTGTTGTCTCTTCCATTAAACATACTAAATATATATTCTAATGATTTTTCTAATCGAGTTGTTCTATAAACTGCAAACTGAAATGTGTCAGGTTGTGCCGGAAACCCCAACTTCACAGTTGAAGCAGATTTTTTTTAGCTACCGTTCAACAGATCTGCGAGTAAATCTGTTTGTCAAAACAGACACATAGCGACAGACAGACACAGAGAAACCACCGATCCGCGCCTCACCTCTCTGCCACATTTGCCTCCACTACAGTTTTCGGGGGCACCTTCCAGGGACAGTTGATTCGACCACCCGGCAACCTCTTGAAATCAAACTGGCAGCAGATCTTGGGGTCGGGGCCGCACGTGTGAGGCACGTCGTAGCTGTAGAACGGCATCATGTGGCAGAATATGTCTGTGCTCGATCCCGTGTCTGTCGTACAGAAACGTTGCGGGATTTAGAGGTTGACTCAAGTGCCTTTGACTATTTAGAACAGGGTGGAAAGTTTTAGGTAGATGACTTATCTAACGAAAGTTCATGATTAACTTCAAACAAAAAGACAGAACTCTGATGGGACTCCACTCACCCCAGCCCTGCCTCCACATGAACTCCAAGCTACGGGTGGAGGCAAAGTGCTTTTTGATAGAGTAGTGAACCCTCTGGATTAGCATGCTGGTCAGGTTGGACCTCTTCAGCATATAGGGCATAGTAGCGCTGTGACCAAAAGGGTCGACTGCCCAGGCACTGCGAGGGGTTACACCTGTGACAGAGGGAGGAAGAGTTTTAAATTCAGGTTAAATTTCTGCAGGGAGCACTGAAAGTAGCAGTGAGTATCTCATCAGCCTGCAGAATCCACAATGACCTGCTTAGATTTAAGGTCAAGCATTAAAATGATTAGTCCTGATTGTCTTAATGGGTTAACCTCAATCAACTTCATACCTAGGTTTCTTTCTAGCCATTGATGTCCTTCAATGAGCTGGTCTAACATGGCAAAGTAGTGAACATTGGCTTCATCAGTCATCACCCAACCTCCTGTTACAATCTCTAGCTGTCCTCCAAGGATGAGTCTGTTGAAGACAGAGGATTAAGAAGACAATCCAGCAGTTAAGAGGGAGTGTCAGTAAATAGGCTATTTTTAGAGCATCTCCCAGCAGAGTCTGGCTCTCCAGTACAGCACTGCCTTCAAATCCAGTAAGTACTGTGAAAAGTGCTAGATCTGCCCCGATGAAGGTGAAAATTACAGGCATAACATTAAAGAATTTGTTTTAAAATGCTATAACTGACTTGCGTGCCGCCTCCTGCTTGTACGTATCTGCAGTTTCCCACCACTTGGCGAAGAATGAAATTTCGGACCAGATAAACTTCCTGCGTGGATCCTCAAGCAGCTTCACCACCATGTTGTTTAAAATGTGCTGCGTCTGCTCCATGAAATACTTGTCAAAAGTCTTGATCCAGCCTAACAATAGAAGCAGACACTGTAAGCACAAAGACATTGGCTCAACAGACTCCGGAGCACACCTGAAATAATACAATCCTGCATTCCACCCATCTCCCCAGAGCTTCCAACAACAACAGGACCCAACCACAGCTCAAAAATCAAACTCATGGATAATTCAAGTAGATATTTTCCATATAGGAAGTTATTTAAAATTAAAAGCCTGTAGCATCCTGGAAGAGGATGAATTTAAAATGTTACAGCTCTACATCACACACTCCAGTTTAATCACCAATAACTAAAACTATAATAGAAATGTTAGAGTGAAAGCTTACAAGTGACTGAATATTGCACTGGCAGAGTTCAGGCTATTACAGGTGAACTTGCAAGTTAGATTTTACCAATAACTGTCACATCAACAAGCATGTAGAAGGCTGAGGAATAACTTTACTGCAAATGTCAGTTCCAGACAGTCTCAAAAAACAGAGTTTTAATACAAATATCTTTGTAATTCCATCGCTTGCAGCTAAGCTGTCAATCAAATCAGAATTATGCTAATAATATTCAGAAAAATGATTCAATCAGGCAAAGCCTCTATGAAGCTGGCTTGCTTGCAGACTCAAAGATTCCATTTTTAAATCTTTCAGGTCATGTCTCCCGATTTTCATCAGCCAGATATTCAAACTGCAACCAAGATATCGTATGCACAACTTACACTGTTTGTTTCCCTACTAGATTTACCTGGATCATTGTGGGAGTGTGGAACCACAAACACTTGCAGAGGTTCTCTGTCCCACTCATCGGGTTCATACGTTATGTCAAAGCCCTGCTTCCACACACCACCGTCGGGGTTATCAAACTTGAGGAGAGAGTACACATCCAGCATCTGAAATAAGTGTAGAGTAAAGTCAAAATATGACAGCAGTGGTTTGTTACTTCATCAGAGAGAAGAGCTAATACTATAATAAGCTCACCTGGACATCAGCTTGTCCATGGCTGCCTGCAGTAAACTGACAATCCTGGGGCTTCAGAGCAAGGAAAGTGGGCCGGCCGTCAAAGGGCAAGACCCAGGAACCATTGGCACTTCTGAACGGCAGGTGGCCACTGGGAGACACAGCTCCTGTGTCTGTGAGCTCCATCACAGAGTCCTTTATGTGGCTGATGATCTGGTGATTTTCCTCCAGAAGCTGCTCCAGCTGCTCTATTCGATTTTGCAGAACTGAGATTTGGCTCTATACCGAAAACAAAACAATAAATCATACAGCTGTGAAGCATCAAAAAAGCGCTGCTGGCCAACCCTCTGTTGGTCCCCTCTGTTAGGGTGAACAAACTCCAGTTTTAATGAACTTCAGAGCCAGCAAAGTTTAGAAATTGCACTTTAAACTGATGTGACTAATATAAACAATACAAAAAAAACCAAAAAAACTACTCGGGCAAAAAGAGGGGAAGTAAAAATAAAAACAAGAGGGGCTTTTCACTCACTGCATGCTTTAACAAAACAGTAATTACTCTTACCCGGGGAAAGTTTCCACCACTCTGTCTCCGTGCAGGGTCATGCTGGACTCGATCCAACATCAGATAGAGTGAGAACACAGCCACACAGAATATTGCCCCTCCACACACCGTCACCTGTTTCCTCAGCTTCATCCTCCCCCAGAATCTTCTCTCCAAACTTAAAAAAAAAAAAAAATTGACCTTGATGTTTGAACAGTCAAGTCTTTGAGAATGGAGTCCAAAGGAAGGAAGGAATGATAATAAAATGGACGTATTGCTTCCACTCCTGTTGTGCCTCCAGCCACACTATAGACCTCAGCAGTGGGCTACAGTCGTACTAGTAGTGGATGAGGGTACTAAATCAGCAGCAGCTGGCAAGTAGGCTGTCAGCTTTGGCCAAAACACAGCCGCCGGTGGGCTCTTTCAAAGTAGCCCTTGTGTTTCACCATCCAAACTGATAATACTGCGGGAAAGAAAAAAATACTCCAAATTAAAGGTTCAAATATGGACTCCAGTGTCCCTACAGCATGGTGATATGCGTCACTATGGGTTTGCTCTTCAGTTCCAGTCACCACTCCCACACCAAATCTAATGTTCAAGTACAGCCCTTCTGCTCAGCTTGTCTCCCATTCAAAAACAGTCGGCACACTGGGTCGCAAGTTTGCAACAATAAACTAAATTAATGGGCTGGGAGAGAAGCAACTCTTTAACAGGACTGCCCAAAGCAGCGCCACGAAGAGACAAATGTCATTCTTCTCTCAGAGGCATATCGACAGTCCCACAAGGGCCGGACATCTGTCCTCGGTCACAAACGCCAACCTCAAATCACATCAGAGGATCGTCTTCATCTGTTAGAAAGGAAATAATTAGGATTAATGAAGTCGCTGAGCTCAGCAGAATTACGAGGAAAGAAAGTTGTGGTTCTTATCTGTAGAATAAATGGTGGAAGAAGGGATCAGGTTGAGTACAGTACCCAAAGTTTCCCCAAAGCGTGTGAAAATCCAATACACCCATAATCCGCTCACTCCTTGGGTTTGGATCGTCTTAGCATTACTACAGTGTTAGGATAACCTGGCAGTAACAAAGATCATCTAATGACAGATAATGCCTCCAACAGGAGAGTCTATTTGGAAAGAATACCATCGTAGCATTGCCCAATAATTGCACTTCTGGCCGTTTTTGACTCAGTATTGACAGTATTGACTCTGTTAAAGGTTAACGTGTGCATTTATTCAGCCACTATATGGCTTCAGACTTGCAGCATTTAAATATTTAAAACTGGACCCCAAAAAAGCGTAGATTTAAGTGAGAGATCTTTGCTCTATCAGAATAGTCATATTTTAGTGAGCCTGGCTGCTTTGACAAGTCACGGATAATGTGATTATACCGCTAAACAGGCTAACATTGGCTATCAGATCTTCTCTTATTGAACTACAATTATTCGACTTGCTAGCTTCAAGACCTGGCCAACCTTACTATGACATTATCAGTGATTGATACATCTACAGAACGAACTAACATCTGTCCATATGCATCCGTGCAAATCCAGTGCTGCAAGGCAACGTTACAGAAGAAAACAAGTACTGGCAAGATAACACAAAACGTGACTGATACATTCTTGCTAACATTTACTAAACGTCTAAATATCGGTCTACATTCACTCGCGACCTTGGAGGCTTGTCGCCTTTGTGTGAAGAAATTCTATCAAACACAAAACCAAAAAACGGCCGTTACCCATGAACGGAGAGTAATCCGGAAGAGCGTAGAGCCAGACAATCCGTGTGCCTTGAGCTCCGGGCTGCTGACAGATTACCAAGCGAGCTAGCTGGCTAACTAGCGCCGCTGAGCTGCTGCAAAGCCTTCTGGGAAAGGAGCTCCTAAACTCCAGTTGCTGATTTTCCAAATAAAAGCATGACTATTTTTGCTTATAAATTTAAATGTAATAGATTATAAATTACTAATTAGACCAGTCCACTCAGCGAGCCAGGGACAGAATAGTGTCATGGTGTAATAATTAAAAGGAAATATAACTCATGACCCGAATGCCTAGTGGGGGCTGTTAATCATCCTGACTAGGGCGTCTTTGAAGAATTGAAACTTTTAGAATACTCAACTCATTAGCAAGAAGGACCCGTATCTTATAACAGTGGTAGGTCATATCTGCCTCAGGTTACTTTCTGCTGATCTAGAGTTCTATATGACCATGCACAAAAGCTATATTTAAGTATCAAAGGTGGGGTGTAGAAAGAAAAACCACTACGATTACAGGAAATATCACAGAACCAGCGCCATCATGTAATCAAAAGTTGGGGAGCCAGTATTTATTTTTAAGGTTTCTACCAGTGTCAGAGGAAATATGGATTTTAAGGTGTTGAAATTTAGTTTCTAAATTACATTAATGACATTTGAATCATGAGATCATGTAGATTCTTCATAAGTTGCTCAAGTAAACTGTGTAGTGGGTAGTAATGATCATCTGAATTACATGAGAGTGGCTCAAGAAAAGAAATTCCATCTCCAAATCCAGCCTGACTGCAGCAGAGACACGAACAATAGGATGAAGGGAGATGATATGTGACATAACAATATGTAAGATAATGCCCTGCAGGGACATCATGGTGTTGTCCTTAAACAAGAAGACTTCAATTCTTCTAATGTTTACAGACTGGCAAGAAGCTGACCATTCAATAGTTAACAGCAGGTTGTGCAGGACTGACGGTGTTTTAGTTACCACACTCATAAAACACTAGTAACCTTTTATGTAACTGCAAAGCCAGATTGCCCATGTTATAACCAGGAAATAATCCTGAACAAGGAGGTGCACCAGTAATGGCAGAACCCCATCCTTAAAGCAAAAACTCTTTCACAACAATAAGCAGCTATTGTTTTCTCAGCTGGATTTGCCTTCTCTTTGGAATCATTGTGCCACAGATCTACATGAGATTTCAGAAAATGTACTTAGAGATGTGTTGCGTCTTTCAATAAGCTGCCACAGATGGAAGGGATTTGTGGCAGGTGTACCTGAATGCAACAGGAACCACCCAGTCTCCACGGCAACAGAACAAAGACAGACAATGGTTGTGTTGGCCAAGTGAATGAGAAGTCTCTGGGGACTGGTGCAGGAAACGTTACACCAGGACACATCCTTTTGCAGTTTTGTCCTACAGTGAAACTCTGGGGGTCTGAAAAAGCGTAATTCCAATAGTTGGCAATCAAGTGTTGCTTAAGAGGAAAAACAAAGAAAAATAGATTGAATTTATTATTCTTATGTAATCACCACCAAAATAAATCTACTTCAGTTTTCTTCAGTCTCATATTTTCTTGTCCTGCATGTCAGTGGTTTTTTATGAGTGAAGGTTGCCAGTCATCCAGGTCATGGTAATTCTGGTAGTTGAATCATAGCAACTCGACTGTTTGAGTTTCATGAAGACATTTCACCTCTTATCCAAGAGGCTTCATCAGTTCTGACTAGGAGTTCCAGTAGTTTGTTGGGGTTTTTTAACTTTTGAATGCTGAAGCTAATATTTCTCTTATTATGAAAAAGTTATTTGTTTATTGTTTTTCTACTTGTAATATTTATTTGTTTGTTTGTTCGTACTCTGGTGTATTTGTTTTGAATAAACGTGTGCAAATTGTAATACGATTCACAGCAACCTCATCTAAATATAAAGTAAACAATACTTGAGCTACTGCTAAAAAAGGTTTTTGTGTGTGAAACAGGGAGATAAAGCGTGTGTCTTTTTTACGTACCTACTTTCTTTCTCCACATCCTACAAAAAAAGAAGAGAATGAAAATGTTCCCAAAAAAGCAGAAAAGGCTGGAGGGACGGTTTGACTCCTCTTCTCCTTTTATGGTGACAGAGTGCAAGGATGTGGGCGGAGCTGCAGCGCCTACGTCATCAGCGTGCTCCCTCCACCCGGAAGTAGAGTATAACGTTCTATGTTAGTCTGAAGTTGTCGCTACTGTCTCAGAATATTCTGCATAAAGTTCACCACTATATTATTGTATAGTAACATTGTTTTGCCTGCTGCACCGTGAAGATGAATGTGACTGAAAAAGAAAAGGTAATAGACGCTTGTTACAGAATGTATCATATTAAGCTTAGTAGATTCCATCCGTATCTTTGGGTCGAAGCTTGTCATTCTGAGTCCACTTGTCCACCTTTCTTGTCTCATCTCAGGACCCTGCAGCACTCAAAGAGGAGGGAAACGCCCTTTTCAAAGCAGGAGATTTGCCTAGCGCTGTTTGTTGTTACACTAAAGCTTTGAATCTGAGCGACAGTCAGTCAGAAAGTGCTGTTCTGTACCGCAATCGCTCTGCCTGCTACCTTAAACTGGAGGAGTACAGCAAAGCAGAGGCTGATGCCACAAAAGGTGGGAATGCTCACATTCCGGTGTATTAGAGTTCATAGATAATTAAACACTAGCTACCTAGTTTATATGCCACCCACCAGGTGCCTTTTAACAGCAAAAGTATGGCAACATTTGGCAGGATTATGTCTTGTTTGTTGCATGCACTTTGATTAAAATTTTTTCCATGCATTCATGCATATTATGTATTGAAAATTGTGTGTGTGTGTCTGTGTGTGTGTCACTGTTCAGCTCTTGATAGTGATCCGGGTGACGTGAAAGCCAGGTTCCGAAGATCACAGGCTTTTCTCAAACTCGGTCGACTTGACCAGGCATTCATGGATGCTCAGAGGTGTGCGCAACTAGAGCCCAAAAACAAAGCATTCCAGGATTTGCTTAGACAGCTGGGAGCACAAATTCAGCAAAAGGTGATGACCTGGTTGCTCTCAAAACGGATGCTGGCCTGCAGTGAAGCTTTATGAATGACTGTAAACACTGTTGTTCTGTAACAACATGCATGATTGATTTTTCAGTCTCTACTCACCTGGCCTCTCTTTTTACAAATTTGTAGCATTTCTTATATTTATATAAACTTATAAATATCAGCGTTCTTTTTTATTTATGTGACAAAACAATTTCACCAAGGTGGATTAATAAATCTCTCATTTATTTTCTCTTGTCCGTGCAGTCAATACAGCTAAATTCCACAGATTCTCGTGTGCAGCAGATGTTCTCTCTCCTCTTAGATTCATCTGCAAAAGATTCAGATCAACAAAAGGTAACTTTGGTTCCCAAGGAAGACATATTAGGTTCCTGTAGTTCATTTTTGACTGTTTTATCCTACTTAGACTGTCATTAAAATTTGTGATCCCTTCTGCATTCAGGCTGCACAGAATCTGGTGGTTTTATCACGAGAAGATGCAGGAGCTGAGCAGATTTTCCGTAACGATGGGGTGAAACTGATTCAGAGGCTTCTTCAGTCGAAGCAGGAGGAGGTTGTGCTATCTGCTTTGAGGACGTTAGTGGGGTTGTGCACAGGGCATCAGTCCAGGGTAAGTGTGGCTGTTCTCCATGAAGTAGTTCAATGAGGATACTTATCAGCCTGAAAATTGTGTTTGCAAATAAGAGATACAGTTCATTCATTTCTGAGGTACACCAATTTTATAGATACAGAATATAAAAGAATTAAGTTATACACGTTATAAAAATGTATGTGGTTTTGTTCCGTAACATTAGTAACATCAAATCTTTTTTTTTTTGGAGACTATTCACTTGTTGGTAGAACTGTGTTGATAATGTTTTCTTAATGTAAGCATAATTGTTGAATCAGCCTTATAAATTAATAAACTATCAAGACTAGGTTTAAAATCTTCCTGAAGCTGCTCCTATATTCCTACTTCAAAATGTGAATGTTTGATTTTAATTGTAGGCTGTTCCATAGGTTTTCTTTTTAGAAGATTTTTAAATGGGACAAAATTTTGATTGGGCCTGTTAAATACTTTTCTTTAGCTGACATCTGTTGTTTTATTTCCAGACCATGGCTATAGTGAACGAGCTGCGGATGGAACAGCTGTGTGCAGTAATGGGATCAGGAGCCTCCGCTGTGTCTCTGGCTGCCTGCCACCTACTGCAGGTGATGTTTGAGGCTCTAACAGAGGGCATGACAAGAGAGATCAGAGGGAAAGATGAAGCCATTGTTCCCGGTCAGTTTCCAATCTTAAGCTGTTTATATTAGACTTGACTGCACTTCTGTACAGGTGTAATCCGTTTAATGTTGTGTGTGTTTGACAAGCATTGACTGTGTTGTCTGAACACAGAACCGTCCAAGGAGCTGCGCTCAATGTTACACCACCTCCTGCAAATGATCTCAGCCTCAAATGTGTCGGGACCGGGAAGAGACAGTGCTATCAACCTTCTGATCAAGCAGGTTCCCCGCAAATCTTTGAAAAACCCAGACAACTCCCTCACGCTGTGGTTGATAGACCAGGGTATGAAAATGTCTGCCTCTTTTGGTTCACAAAGCTAATTTCAGAAGGTTTGTTCATGTAGCATTTCTCCAACCAACCAAATTTCTGCAGGACTTAAGAATATCCTGGAGGTGGCTGGAACAGTCCCCGAGCTTGCTGATGGACCACCTCTAACAGACAACTCCCACATGAGCTGCTCAGTGTTGCTAAGCAAACTGTACGATGACCTAAAGAGTGACAAAGAGAGAGAGAACTTTAGCAAACTTTGCGAAGAATTTGTGCAGTGAGTCGTCCCACCTATTTACCAGAAACAGCCAACATTTCGGTGTCATTTTGTGGATCAATAACCTGTGTGTTCATGTGTAGGCAACGTTTTAGTCAGTCTGGTTTGGACACCAAGTTGCGAGCCATCCAGACGGTGTCAGTGCTCCTGCAAGGGCCAAGCGATGTAGGCAACAGAATGCTGGAGCTGTCAGGGATGATGGATGTGGTCATCTCCCTTTGTGCCTCAAAAGAAATCACTCACCAGCAGATAGCTGTGGAGGCTCTAATCCATGCTGCAGGCAAGGCAAAGAGAGCTTCTTTCATTACAGCCAATGGTGTGGCCCTTCTGAAGGACCTCTACAAGAAGAGCGAGAATGACCGAATACGCGTGAGAGCACTCGTGGTAAGGGCCGCAGGGAGAGCAATTCTGTTAAACTAGAAGACAGGAAAATGTCTGAAGGTAACCAATGCATTCTGTTGGTTTGTGCACAGGGTCTGTGCAAGCTTGGATCAGCTGGAGGGACAGATTTCAGCATGAAGCAGTTTGCGGAAGGATCAACGCTGAAGCTCGCCAAGCAGTGTAGGAAGTATGCGAGACAGATTTGAATGTTGATCATTGGGAGCATTCATTTGGCAATCATGTGAAAATGGATTTAAGCTGTGTCCTATTTTTAGGTGGCTGTGTAATGAGTCTCTGCCTCCAACCTCCCGCCGGTGGGCCGTGGAGGGCCTGGCCTACCTCACCTTTGATGCTGATGTGAAAGAAGACTTGGTGCAAGATAAAAATGCCCTTCTTGGCATGTGTGAACTTGCAAAGGTTTGACTACTGACTCTATGTTTTCAATTACTTATATATATTATTTTTAAACTATAACTTTACCTGCTATTTTTTGCGCTTTGTGCTGCTACAGTCTGACGATAAGACAGTCCTCTTTGCTGTGGGCTCTACATTGGTGAATTGCACCAACAGTTATGATGCAGAGAAACCGGACCCGCAGTTGGTGGAACTGGCCAAGTATGCAAAGCAGCATGTACCTGAAGAGCACCCCAAGGTAACATTTAAAAGCTGCCCCATGACACTCTATTTATCATATGTCCTAAGATAACCTGCTTGTTTTGAGCTCAGGATGCCCTGTCTTATGTGGAGAAAAGGCTGAAGAAACTGCTGGAGGCAGGTGTGGTGTCTGCATTGGTGTGCATGGTCAAACAAGAGAGTCCTGCCCTCACTGATGCATGCAGGGAGTGTATCGCCAGGTGAGAATCCAGGAGGGGTGGGGATCTTTTTCAACTTGCATTTCTTTATGCAAAGTTTAACTTGCTATTTTTCTATGGCAGGGTCTTCTTAGCTTTGGTGGAAAAACAAGAAGACAGAGGCACAGTCGTGGCACAGGGTGGAGGAAAGGTATGGCACTGCCAAAAACTGTTCTGCGTTTAACCTGAATATACAGTATATACGTTGTTGCTGAAGTCCTTTCACCCCCACAGGCTTTGCTTCCTTTGACATCTGAAAATACAGATGTGGGTAAAGTCAAAGCAGCACAAGCCCTGGCAAAAATAACGATAACGTCTAACCCAGAGATAGCTTTTCCTGGTGAAAGGGTGAGAACCACTTCATTCACTTCAAAAATCTCTTTTAAAAATAAGTTCAGTTCATTTCCTGTATGACATTATGCCTCTTGCAATGCAGATCTATGAGACTGTGCGCCCCCTTGTCAGTCTCCTAAGTCTTGAATGCACACTGCTGCAGAACTTTGAGGCACTCATGGCTCTCACCAACTTGGCCGGCATCAGTGAAAGACTCAGGTTGGCCACTAGTGGGAGGCAACGAAGATAACAACGAATTTTATTCTGATGCCAATTTTATAAGTATTTTCTGTTAAAGTTTGTGAATATAATACATAGATTTAGTTGCACATCTTTTACATATGGCTACCTCTCATGAAAAATCAAAATTTTTACTGAGACTTTCAGTTTTGGGAAAAAAAATGTATATCTTTAGGTCAATATACAAGTATTGTAATATGTTGAGTATTTTAAATTTATAAATGTAACTTTTAGTTATGTTTCAAATTTAACAGTTAGTGATTTTACCTTACTAATACCATCATTTTATTGTATCGGATCATTTTAACATCATGACCTTGTACCTTGTATTTGTATTGATGTTCTACAGACAAAAGATTATAAAGGAGAAGGCAGTTCCAAAAATTGAAGGCTATATGTTTGAGGAGCACGACTTAGTTCGAGCTTCAGCTACGGAGTGCATGTGTAATTTGGTCTTGAGTACAGAGGTGAGACAGTACATGAGAGAACAGCACAGATATAGTTCAAAGATGGATTTAAGCCTTGGCTATTTGGTGTCTCCTCAGGTTCAGAAACTGTATCTAGCCACAGGAAATGACCGCCTTAAGCTGCTTGTTTTGTACAGCGGGGAAGAGGATGAGAGGTTGAGGAAAGCAGCTGCGGGAACTCTGGCCATGCTGACAGCTGAACAGCCTGAGCTCTGTGCCCGCATCCCAGGAACAGTAAGAACCCCTTCATCAGTTCAACAGTCACTATTTCAAAGTTGTTGTTTTTTTTTCCTCATGTGTCACTGCTGTCTTCCCTCAGACGACCCACTGGCTTGAGATCGTTCAGGCGCTGTTGCTAAGTGACATACCTGATCTACGTCATCGCGGAGTGGTCATAGTTCAGAACATGATCCAGGCAGAGAAGAGTCTGGCTGAGACGCTTATGGAGAGTGAAGCTTTGGAGATTCTCTCTGTCTTGGCAAAGGGAGGAGAGGGGGCAGTAGAAGCTCTTTCTAGAATAGCCCAGAACTGTTTAGACCAGGCTATAGAGTACGGCATTATTAAGACCAGAGAGGGAAAGTGAATTGGACTACGAAAATGCGGTGTGGATGTGCCTCTGGGGAACAAGTGCTTTTTGAATGATATGGGACCACTTAAGACATTTCCATTCCTAGGATATACATTTTTTTGTCTGGATAATTAGAAATTGCCAGCAAGATTCTTATTTGTCTTTAAAGGTCTAATATGTCAGATATAGCAGTGCCTAAAGCATGCTATATCATGGTCCACTCAACATTCCTTTTTAATTATGCTACTAAATTTAAGGTATTGATTTTCAGTTTGTACTGAAAATGTTTTGAAAGTTGACATTCCGTACCCACGTAACATCATTCTTTGTTTCCCAAACTCCTACACACGTTTTTAAGAGAAAGAAACGTGTAATAAAATGTATAAAATGAAATCTATGGCATGTGCTGTAAATTTTAAACTGAAAAGATTTTTGACACTAAAAGTAATACATTTGTGGAAAAACACAGCTAAGCCAATTTTTATATATAATAAAGTTTTTGTTTACATTGTCTGCTACGTGTTGAGTATACAGATCAGTGTATACTTTGGTAGAAAATAAAGTATTTACCAGAACATATTGGTTTTTAATTTTTTGTTTCTTCAGCCAAAGTGATCGAACTGATCATAATGGGCAGATAATTAAAGAATATATGGCTGAGAAAAATCTAGTGTGCTTAAACGATGGTAGTTATACAAGAATTAATATGAATATGGGTAAAGAGTCTGCATCTGGTTTTGACATTGGTGTTGAGTAGCATTTCAGCTCGGTGTGATTGGTCAGTGTGGCATAGAGGAACGATAGGGAAGTGATCATTACCCAGTATGGTGCAAAATAAATATTGATTTTCTGCAAACGGGACAGAGAAAGGAGTGGAAATGGATCATTACTAAAGCAAATTGGCATTTATGGAGGAAAGTGATAGGCAGTTAAGTCAAGTTAGTGAAGAGCTGAGTATAGAGATGCTTGATTATAAAGTCAAGGCATCTTAGCAGCTGCAACAAAAGCTATTCCAAAGACCAAAGGTAATGGGAGAAAGATGATGCCATGGTGGGATGAGAAGTGTAAGGAGGCAGTGAGGGACAGAAATAGGGCATTTAGGCAAGTTAAAAGAACACACAATTTCCAACATTTGATTTAGTTCAAGAAGGCCCAGGCTACAGTGAGGAGAAATCACTGGCAGCAATTTTGTGCCTCAATAGGAAAGGTAACAGAGATAGGGGAGGTATGGGGGATGATTAGAAAGATGTCTGGAAACAGGAGAGATTGGAGTCATCCTGTTTTGGTGGAGGATGGTGTCACAACAGTGATGGATAGAGAAAGGGCAGAGATGATGGCAAACACATTTGTTAGAGTGCATAGCTCCAATAATTTATCAGAGGAGGGAAAGACTGGCAGGGATGTAACTAAGGCAGAGTATAGAGGGGTGTTAACTAGGGAAGTGAGTTTAGGATGGATGAGGATGCTCCTTTTACTATAGGTGAGCTTAGGATGGCCCTGGATAAGACTGGGCAAGCTGCACCAGGGAAGGATGAGAAAAATTATGTTATGATTAAACATTTGAGCAAAAGAGGTCTTAATTGGCCAATGTTGTATAATAAAGTGTGGAAAGAAGGGAAAATGCCAAAGAGCTGGAAAGGAGCGGTAATTAAACCTATACGAAAACCAGGTAAAGATGTAAGCAAACCAGGTAGCAAACAACCCATTGCATTAACCTCACATATCTGTAAACTTAGTACCTTATATATGGTGAGGAAACATACAAGTGGGTTGCCAACACCGGAAAATTGAGAAGTCTGTAAAGAAGAGTAATGGACATACACGTCGATAGATGGCAGTAATGCAACAGCTTGGATGCAAACTGCCGTTAAAACCGGAAGAAGAAAAAAGAAGACGTTTCTTCGGCCTCATTTTATGGTCGGACTCGCGTCAGCTGTAGGACGCATGCGCAGTATGTCTAAACTCTAAATAGCCATATGCTAAATTGGAACTCGAAACTCGTTGCGCGACTCAGTGTTTCACAAAAAGAGCTGGAAACGCACTTCTAATGCGGTGGTTCGGGTTTGGTTTCAATGCGTTTGAGCAGATACTCCCTCACGACGAACTAAATAAAGAGGGGCTAAGTGAAGTAAAAATCATTAGACCAGTGGAGCTAACAAGTCAGGGGGATGGACGTGATTGTAAAATAAGAGCATGCTGGAGTCGAAGAACAAATTTATATTTTAATAGTAAGAGTACTATACATTAAGTTGGTCGGCTGTGGCTGTGAAATACTGTTTGGCATTTAAATACAAGTCTGCTGGTTGCGTTTGTTCTCTTGCATTTTTTTTTTAAACTTGACACTTGATTTGTTTTTCTGCTGTGGTTCTTTTTTCAGATGTGTACTCACCAGACTGCCATGTGTTTTCCTCTGTTAGGTGACAGCTGTGTTTATGTAGCTGGATTTGGAGCAGTCACTGAGTCCTGTGGTATTGTGAAGGAGAGCCATGGTTGCAAAGATGTCTTTGTCAGTGAATCCCACTTGACTCTTGCATTCTCAGACAGGCTTGAGTCCTGGGATCTGCAGAAGGTAGAGAAGACTCCAACGTGGAGTATGGAGTTAAATAAAGAGAGCTCTGGTATACCTCAAAAACACTGTATTGACTATTCTAATCTTTTTGAGATAGCTGGCTTCAAAGAAATTCTCTTGATTTTCAGACTCTCCTTTGAATCTGCCCCTGCTGCCTGGAGGTTATATAGCCACTAAAGCCCCTCTCTATCGCTCTTTATCACCACATTTGAAAGCCAAGAGTGTAGCAGTGAGTGCAGAACATGTCATGCTCCTCAGTGCCACTGGAGCTGTGTACACCTGGGGACTGGGCAGGTAGCCTTAATTCTCACCTCTGTGTGGTGTGACTTAACCATTTATAAGAACCTTACCTGGTAATGTGTGTCATCTTAAGTCATGGTCAGTTAGGGCATGGAGTTCTAACCTCGGAGGAGAAGCCCAGAGCAGTGGAGGCCTTGTGGGGGATGCCCATGGTCTGTGTAGCTACGGGAGGATGGCACTCCGTCTGCATTAGCGGTTTGTGGTTTTGCCAATGAGGGGTTTTGTTAAGGAAGGATCGAACCTTAATTGATCTTGCACTCAGATGGGGGCGACCTTTATGTGTGGGGCTGGAATGAAAGTGGTCAGCTGGGACTTCCGTCACGCAGTCTGAGAAAAACACTGCCTCAACAGAGCAGTCCGAAAGCAGGTAAAATATATTTTTCTCCTGTCACTGCAATGTCCTAATGGGCACACGATATAAATGAAAGCTTCAATGAAGATACCAATTAGGTTGTTTGTTTTTTTTTAAAAACAACAACCTTTTTAAACACAAATATCAAATGTATGAGTAACTGTACTGTGCAGGATCATCATCAACCGAAGAGACACAGGAAGGAGACAAACATGAGGAGGTGTTCATATCCATCCAGGCTTTCCCAGCACTGCTGGATGTTTCTCCATCATGTGAGATCATGGCCGTCAGCTGTGGCTCCCGCCACACAGCCGCCGTTACGAGTAAGGAACTTGTTATATTAATTACAATATCTGCAATATTTGATGCTCAGTAACATCGGCATTTATCTGGAATTCTCCGTGTTTCAGCCACAGGTGAACTCTACACCTGCGGCTGGGGTGAGTTTGTATTTGACATTTGACCCAACAGTGTTTAACCCAACATTGACCCTTTTTAAAATTCTTTAAATAAAATGAAAATCAAAATGTTTTCTGCAGTATTAATTGAACTTTTGTATCTGTTTCCTTCTGTAACAATTTCAGGGGACTACGGTCAACTTGGACACCCGACTTTGAAGAGTACAGATGAACCTCAGCTAGTTGAGTTCTTCAAGAAGCAGCAGATGCGAGTGGTTGATGTAGTGTGTGGGGCATGGAACACTTTCGTAGCTGTTGTCGAAGAGAGAGTGGCTTAAATCGGCTTAAATCTCCTTAAATTGCCAAGACATAGATGTATAAATGAGTCATTTTGAAAAATAATTTTAATTTTCTGTATAGAAATTCAAAAATCACAGGATATTTATATTTCATAAATGATGCATAAAATAAAAACAATTATTCTTCCTCTGCTTTTGCATTTTTTAAAATATCTTATCTATCTACACAGCTGCAGTTTTCTAAGTATCAACAGTAGATTTTATATAGGCAACGTGTAAGAAGCATCTCACGACAAACAGTTCTAAAAAGTTGGTGAAGTGTCCCCTTTTAAAGGCGGTAAAATTGACAAGTATAATTTAAGGCAAATGTTTAAAATTATTCTGAATGAAAATAAAACAGCATACAAGAGTTAATGGTGCATTTCCACTGTGGACCAGGGGGTTTCACAGCACAATCTTGAAAGAACTGAAAAGAAATTAAATAAAAAGTTAAGAGTGGACACCACTGCACTGTATGTGTGATAGCAGCAAAATTTCTAGTCACCTGACAAAGTCCGGAGACCTTGAAATGACATGTTGAAATTCGGAGAGGTTCACAGTTCCATCCTTGTCAATGTCTGACTCTTCCAGAATCTAAGCAATGTTCATATACTTAGGTTTTGTCATTGACTAATGTAGCAACAACACACATCATTCGAGTGTGCCTCGTAACATCAGCGAAATCCCCAATGAACTCACATTTTTAATGAGCTGCTTCATTTCATCTTCTGTTAGCTGTGTGTCATTGGTCTCGCCAGTCAGGCAGTTCACCAGGTTCTTCAGGTCGCCACAATCGAGAGTTCCATCATCATCAAAGTCTGGAAGAATCAAAATGCTTAGAAAAGAGAGCGACGGCCATTACTAACAGCTCATGTCACCATGCTGCTTACCAAATATGCGAAATGCGTAATGGGATTTGATTTCCATTGTAGCAGAGTCACTGAACGCACTTAAAAGGTCTAGAAAGTCCTCAAAACTCAGGCTCCCATCGTTCGGGTTAGATGTTGAGAATACTTGGCAGATCCTTTTCCGGAAAGGGTTAGACTATAATAGAAAGGAAACAAAATCTTTAAAGGGGAGTAGGGGGCAATTAAGTTATACATTGTTAGAATAGGAAGTTAATTCAAACTCCAGGCGATTAACTCTTAAAGTTCTTTTCACCTTAAGCTCTGGTAGTGTATGAATCTTTTCCATCGGCACCCGGGTATTGGAAAGATCTTTTGAAAGGTCAGCGTTTGAGAGCAGTTCAGTGTATCTCTTGTGAGCACTAAAACAAAGAGAGAAGGCTCGATAGAAGTACTTAATTACAACTAGTAGCTTAGTGTATGGAAAAAGATGAACTTACAGAAGAATTTCTTGCTTCGTCAGGAATGTCAGCTCCTAAAGAAGAAATTAGCATTTGTACAACTGTACATCTTGACTGCTGTCTTTACCACAACAGTACAAAGGTTCAGAAGCGTGGTATCATGTTACAATGTTATTCTAACGTTATATGAAATAATACCCCAAATTACAAACATAGTTCTACTCAAAGAGTCGAAAAGTTGTTGTCAAACTCTTCACTAATCAAGTTTGATTGTCTTGGATCATTACGATTCGTAATGTCAACTTTAGCCATTTGTTGTGCTTAGCCATGTAGCATATTTGCTTTACTTATATCGCTTACTTGATATTCTGAGAGTAGATCCTTTCCGAGTTGACTTGCCGTAGTACCCATAGTGATCCCACGACTCGAAAATGTTAATTTATTTAATGTAAATTTGAATCAAGCGTCTTGCCAAACTACTAGCTACAATGTTTCTGATTCTCGGACTTCCGGGTATATTGCTCGCGCTATCTATTTCCTGCCTGAAGCTGTATCACAAGAGATGATCTTTTCGTTTAAAAACGAAAAAACATTTTAAAAACATTTTAAAAAGCAGAGACGATTTTTGTGCTTCTGTCACGTAGAAGAAGTCAATCCGATTGACTACTACTACTAATAATAACAACAATATTATTGTTGTTGTTGTTGTCATTGTTTCATGACCTCCAGTGTTTCTCCTCAATAAAAAGGCTGTGAAATGAAACCGCTTGTTGAAATTTTATTGTTGCAACTTGTGGGAAAAAAAATAAATTTCATGAGGAAGATCTTGTGAGTTATCTCCTCCATATCCAGCCTTGGGAAAGGGCATCATTTAAGCTCCGAGATTTGTCTCCCAGTCTACCGTGTCTGAAATTAGAAATGTAGTTAACAACAAAATAAAATCTCATTTATTTACAAATATACAAATGCATATACAAAGTGCCCAAATGCAAGTTTGTTTTTTTGAGGGGGATAAAGGTACCTGTCATTTTCGTGCCTTCTTTGGTCTCAGCTGGTACTCCGATCCCATACTCATTTTCAGCTGTAATTCTGAAGAAGTAGATGCCCCCCTCCTCCAGGTCAGACACCTTGTATGACAGTCGCCGACATTTATCTGTGAGTCTTGTCCAGCCTTTTTTCCTGATGTCATGTATATCTACAAGATAATTTTTGACAGGATCTCCTCCCTCATTTTCTGGGATGTCCCAAGAAACAGTGGCAGAGATTTTTGTCACATCTTTGACTGTTAAATGAGTAGGCGGACCAGGTGAATCCAAGACCCGTACATTGAGTGTCAGGCATGTAGATCCAGCTATGTTTTGCAGTTTGACTGTGTATTTCCCTGAGTCGTCGCGGGTTGCACCTTCCAGTGTGATGGAGGTGACAGAGCTGCTGGTGTTAATCATTCCTCTTACTCTGAGATCTACATCTGCTTTCTCCCATGTTACACTAGGAACTGGTTTGCCAGTGAAAGGCATGGTTAAGGTAAATGAACTGCCAGCCTTTACAAGAAGTGTCTTCCTTGTGTCAGCAGTAATATCAAACCTGGGCTCCTCCTCTCTCTCCATGGCCACTTGTGGATCTGATTCAGGACTGGGCTCACTGATGCCAATTTTGTTTATGGATCTGACAGTAAAAACATATTGTGTCCCAGAGGACAACCCAGTAACCGTGAACTCTGTTTTGTCCGTGTTGTGGACACCAACATTCCACTCTTCTTCGGTAGATTTTCTGTACTCAATTTTGTATCCAGTGACTGCTGCTCCACCATCAAATAGCGGCTTGTTCCACGACAGGGTGATGGAAGATCTAGATGAATCAGTTATGGAGAGCTTTGAAGGAGGGGAAGGTAAAAATTTGGGATCCTCTGCCAGTGTGAGCGGGCATGGAAGACTGGGTTCACTCAGTCCAGCAGAATTTTCAGCAAAAACTCGGAATTCATATTCACAACCTTCACGCAGACACGAGGCTTTGGCTCTTTGGTCATAAACGAGTTTCTTGTTGACCCGGACCCAGCGGACTCCCTGCTTCTCCCTCTTCTCAATGATGTAACCACTTATGCGGCTGCCACCATCAGTCTCAGGTCTCTTCCAGCAGATAGTCATGGTATCACTGGTTGCGCTGGTGACCTCCACATCTGTTGGAGCTGATGGTACAGTAAACGGATCTGTGGCCTTTACAGCCTCACTTTCCAAAGTTTCTCCTTCCCCATACTTGTTCACTGCTCTAACTCTGAACAGGTATTCATTTCCTTTGAACAGCTTGGATATTTTGCAGGTAGTTGCCATCATGTCACTATACATGACAATCCAAGAGACACGGCTGGTTTCACACTTCTCAACAATGTAGTGCAGGATCTCGGCACCACCAGTTTCATGAGGAGGTCCCCATGACAAAGTGCATTTCTCTGCAGAAAGACCAGATACTTCCAGAGGCCCCGCTGGTGGCCCTGGTCTGTCCAGGACTTTGCAAGTGATCATTTTTGATATGGTACCCCCTGGATTCTGTAGGGTCAGTGTATATTGTCCAGAATCTTTCCTAACACATTCTCGGATAAGTAGAGAGGTGTGTGTTTTTGTTGCTGTCATTTCAATCCTCCCTTTGGATCCAATATTTCTGCCATTCTTTAACCAAAATACTGTGGGGTTTGGGCGACCATAGATATCAGCATCTATTCTTAGGAGATCCCTTGCTTTGACAACTACCACCTGTCTAAATTTATCCTCCATGGTAATTTTAGGTGACTCTACGTCATGCTGCACTGTCACAGGCCCAGTAGTTTCAGACGGTGCACTGAGAAGCTCAGCGGCGTTTTTCGCAGTCACACGAAAATCATACTGTTCATCCTCGGTGAGCCCAGTGACATCCAAAAAGGTGTCCAGTAAGGTGGTAAAGTTGCACTTGAGCCAGCAGCCATTTGGTATTACTTTGCATTCAACAATGTAGCCGGTTATTTTAGCCCCACCATCATATTCTGGTCTATCCCACGAAAGAGAAACTGAGCTGGTGGTTATGTTGGTGACTGCGAGGTTACGTGGGGGATCACACTGGTCTCTCGCTGCCACGGCCTCTGATGCCTTACTGCATGGTCCAATACCAGCCATATTCTCCGCGCAGACCCGAAACTCATAAACCAATCCTTCATCAACATTGGCTACTTTAAACTGAGTGTCAATCACTGGGATTTTATTCAACTTTGTCCACAAAATGCTGCTCTGATCTTTGCATTCAACGTGATATCCAATTATTGGGCTACCACCATCATTGTCCGGCATGCTCCATGCTATCATGATGAAAGACTTCGAAGCATTCACAATCCTAATGTTGTTTGGTTGATCAGGAGGCTTGAAGGGATACTGAGCAATAACAGGCTCAGATTCCAAAAAGTGGCTTTTGCCATAACGATTCTCTGCAGCTATACGAAATTGATATTCAGTGCCATGTGTTAGACGACCAATTTTTATTGAGGTCCTAGCAACCGTAGATGAGACTGTTTGCCATACTGTGCTGGTGGTATCACTCTTCTCCACTATATAATTGCTAATTTGACATCCGCCTGTATAACGTGGGGGCTGCCATGACAAACACATGAAGTCAGCACTCACTTCGTCAATGCTAAGATCAGTTGGCGGCTCGGGTTTTTCAAATACATTTACATGGATTTCCATAGATGCAGTACCTGCCGAGTTGGCCAGGAACACCTCATATACACCTACATCTGTCCTGATTGCATCTTTAATAATGATCTGAGTCAAAGTGTCAGATGTATTTGCATTTACCCGGCATGTCTCTTTCAGCAAGTTTCCATCTTTCTTCCAGACTACTGTTGGAGGGGGCACAGCCCTGAATGGAACGTCAATCTTTAGATCATTTCCTGACTTCACATTGAAGGCATTGGACAGCAAATTGAAAACAGGCTCAGCACTAGTATCTTTGAATATAACAGGCATCACAAGGGATTTTGGCTCACTTTTTCCTTTTTCATTCACAGCACTGACTCTGACAAAATACTCCCTTCCTCTGGCCAGCCCATTCAGAGTTACTGTCACTGCTTTGCTTTCAGAATATGTTATCCAATTGTCATCTTCCTTGGTCTTTATTTCTACAATATAGCTTGTGATCTTGCTTCCTCCGTCATTGTCTGGTTTCTCCCAGGAGAGTCTTCCACCACTACAGGTAACATCACTCAGAGTGATTTTGCCTGGAGGAAAAGGAACCTCACACATTTTGACAACCTCAGTTGTTTCTGCAGGCAGTCCTGTACCAAATTCATTCACAGCTAAAACACGGAAATAATAGAAGGATCCTTCCTGGAGATTGTCAATCTTGTAGGAGTTCCTCACACAGTTACTGCAGACACTTGTGAAAGTCTTTCTGGCCTCCTCTCTTTTTTCTATGATATAGTGCAAAATCTTCGCTCCTCCATCAACAAGAGGCGGCTCCCAGGAAATCGACAAAGAGTCTCTCTTTACATCCTTTACCTGTAAGTTGGTTGGTGCACTGGGAGAATCCAGAACTCTGACATTGATAAAGGCTGATTTAGAACCACTGCAGTTTTCAGCAGTCAGTACATATTTTCCTGTGTCATCTCTTTTAACATTCTCAATCATTAACACTGTGTAGGAGTCTGTAACCTCAATCTGAGCTCGCTCGCTCAGCATACCATCTTCTTTTGACCATTTCACCTCAGGTTGTGGCCGCCCTTTGACACTGACAACAAGTCGTAGTGTAGAACAGGATCGAACATTTACAATCTTCCTCAAAGTTCCATCTAGCTCAATCTCAGGCGCTTCCAACTTTTCAGCAGTCACCACAGTCCTTAGCAGACCCACATTCTCACCGACGCCCGCAGCATTTATTGCACTTAGGCGAAAATTGTGCTCTGTGTTTTCTCTGAGTCTATTTACAGTGTAGTTGGTGTCCTCAATCCCTATGCTTGATGAACAGGTGATCCATTCTTCCTCAGATGCTTCCTTCATCTCTAATATGAATGCATTTATAGCTGCTCCACCATCATAGATAGGCCGTGACCAGGTTAGAGACACTGTACTGGGGGAATAATCTGTCACTTTAAAGTTGACCGGGGGACCAGGTGGGTAGACAGCTTCACAAACCTTCACATACTCGCTTGGCTCACTAGGAGGGCCCACACCGGCAGCATTCTCTGCCATCACCCTAAACTGATAATAGTGGCCCTCTGAAAGACCTGTACACCGAAACCGCAAATCATTCAACCTCCTTCTGTTGCATTTGGTCCACCTGACACCCTCTTTATCACGTTTTTCAAGGATGTAGCCATCAATCTCAGAGCCACCATCAGTCTCAGGTCTTTCCCATGTCAGCACCACAGAGTCACCAGTAACACTGCTGGCTGAAAGGGTTGAAGGTTCAGCAGGTGTGGTAAAAGGATTCTGGGCAATAAATGGGTCTGATTCCAGAAATTCACCAACACCAAACTTATTAACAGCAGCAATTTTGAATATATATTCTTTACCAGGGACAAGTTTGTTCACTTTGTAACTAACACATTCTACATGAGACTCAACTCCTGTCCATGTAACACGGCTGCTCTCCCTTTTTTCAATGACATAGTGAGAAATACTAGCGCCACCATCATGTGTAGGAGGGTTCCAGTGAAGATTACACTTTTCTGCACTGACAACCTTTACCTTCAATGGTCCATCAGGAGGTCCAGGTCTATCTAGGACCCTCACATTAACTGGGACAGATGTGGTTCCACCACAGTTACTGAGGTTTAAAACAAAGTTTCCCCCATCCACTCGTATACAGTCCCTGACAGTGAGAGTTGTATGGGTGAGTGTGTTCTTGATCTCCATTCTTGGTGAAATTTTTGCAATTTCTTTTCCATCCTTTAGCCATATTACTTGAGGAAGAGGCTTTCCAAAGTAATCTGCATCAATAATGAAGGTTTCACCAGCCTGCGCGATGACCATCATCTTAAACTTAGGATCAATGAATGCTGTGGGCGCTTCAATGACATCCTGAGCGATGAGGGTTACACTTTCTGAAGGTGTGCTCCACACCCCGGCTCCATTCTTAGCTGTCACTCTAAACTCATAACCTTGTCCTCCTGTCAGCCCAGTGACCGTGAACTGATTTTCGATGATATTCGTGAAGTTTGCCTTCATCCATCTGCCATCCGGGAGCTCTTTCTTTTCAACGACATACCCCGTAATCGTGCTTCCACCATCATGCCTGGGTTTTGACCACTGAAGTGTAACACTGTCTTTTGTAATGATAACAGTTTCAGGTTTGCCGGGTGGATCACAAGGGTCTCTTGCCACATAAGATTCCGATGCCTTGCTAGGCGAGCTAAGTCCAGCAATATTCTCTGCAAAGACTCTGAATTCATACTCAATACCTTCCTCCAGTCCACTTGTCTTGAATCGAGCATCTGTTATAATGAGCTTGTTCAGCTTGGTCCATAAAATACTATTCTTCTCTTTGCGTTCAAGGTGATAGCCTGTGATGGGACTGCCTCCATCCATGGCAGGTGGCTCCCATTCAATCACCATACTGTACTTTGTGACTGTGGTTGCCACTGGTATTCCAGGAGCACCAGGCACACTAAAGGGATATTGTGCAGTTACAACAGGGGATGTGATGGCTGAACTCTTTCCATACCTGTTTTCTGCAAAAACTCTGAACTGGTACTCACTGCCGGTCTTCAGTTTGGTGATTTTTATAGTTGTTCTTACTGTTGTTGCTGACACAGTTTGCCATTCTGTACTTGTAGTTTCCCGTTTCTCTACAATGTAATTGTCCAGCTGACAGCCTCCAGTATATTCCGGTGGATCCCAGGAAATGACAGCAAAGTCAGAACTGACCTCATCGATCCTTATAGGTACTTTGGGTGGGTCTGGCTTTTCAAGAACAGTCACAGTGATTTCTCCTGTACATTTTCCAGCACTGTTGCTCGCTGTGATAGAGTATTGGCCAGCGTGCTCCCTGGCACTGTGTCGGATATGAAGGACCGTTAGTGATGACGTATTTAAAATTTCTAACCTTGATGTCTCCTTGACTGCCTGGCCATTTTTCTGCCACTCAATTTTAGGTGCTGGGTGACCGACCACTGGAATTTCTACCTTTAGTACTTCACCGTTCTTAATGGTAAATGTGCTAAAAGTTATCTGGAGTTTGGGCTTGACAGCATTTTCCATCTCAGCAGCTTCGGTCTTGACATTTGGTGTGGCTCCTCTGTTCTGTGCCGAAGCTGAGGAAGGACCTAATGTAAAGACAGATAAATGTCAAGCAGACAGTTCAGTGTATTCATTAATACATAATTTGCTATTTCTTGTGATATTTTAGACTAAACATTTTTCTTTTTTTGAACCCATATTAAAACAATTGTTACTTTTAGGTGTATTCCCTTTCATTAAATAGTCTTGACCATACAGAGGTTGGCTTTTGTCTCGTCCCTTTTCAAAAGAACTTTTTGCTAACCACGAAATGTATGATCATAAAAATATATTAGTTAATGATAACTTTAAGAATTAATTATATGTTTTAAACCTCAACATACTTCTTAAGTAACTGTGATGTACATTTGCATTGCTATGGAACTGAAAGCTTTTGAAATTAAGTCGATGTCAACAACTGGTCTGTTTTCATTGCTGCTTTTAGTATTGTGCTATCATGATAATTCTAAATTTAAAAAGTATTTTATTACTAGTTATCCAACAGCAATAGAATGGCATACCTTGGACAATGACTTCACAGGGTGACTGAGAATCCTTTGCTGGCAGCTGTGCATTGATATCTGGTGTCATGTTTATATTTAGACCATGTGCTTGATCTTCTGTATTCTTTCCCTTCTATAAAGGAAAATGGTACAAAGATTGTAAGAAAATGATAATTATAAATAAACCAACAACCAGAATCATTATTTAAATCTTTTTCCTCTGGGTTTTAGTTTTTGATATGGCTTATAGCTATAATACCTTAATGACAACCAAACAAACAATGTTTGAGAATGTTTTTATAGTGTTTCAGATAAGCTGTAAAATAGTTGTTTTTCGTGTAAAGTCCAGCTAAAAGAGCATATTCATGTTTAAAAAAACAAAAAAGCAAGTCTAACAGAGTCAAGTCTATTATTATCCTCCTCTAAATGTTTAAAGAAGTTCACTTTAAATGACATGATACTGACGAAGAATAAATAAATAAAAAGAATTATAACTCTATATGCTCTAGTTCTTTTTCATAATAATTTGAAACATAAATCAGTCTTACCTTATTATTGTCGGCTTCCATTGTTTTCTCTTCTTATTCTCCTTTATATAAACAAAAATATTGAATTAAGCTTAAACGATGGTAGCGATCCTCCCAAACTCTTAACCACGTAACACTGCTGAACGCGACCCGTTTTTATCTCCGGACTCATGAAACTAAAATAACCTGGAGTCCTGATTGGCCCGCTGCGTGTTCGTTCATTGCCAGTAAGAGTAAATAGAGTCAGTCGGGGAAAAAGCGACCGAAACAAAAAATTAATTCAATGATTGAAAGCTGTACTGGTCGACTTACGCCGAATTTATTGGTTTGTATTAGGCTACCGCGTCATTGCTCTGCGAAGTTTATTTTGAAAAGTAAACCGGAAGCTGCTTGGCATGTCTTACAATAAAATGTGGGTTTCATTAATGTTCAACAAGAAAAATATTAATGATATTAATAATTAGGAATACACAGCACAACTGACCCAACTGTGTTGACGACATATTTAGTTAGAAAGGTAATAGCAGGAATGCTGACCTATTTCATATCAATTTAGAGTTCCTTTTAGATGCAGAAATAATAATGGTACCTCATGTGAAAGGTATTACCTTAAGTAAAGCGTTTATTGCCCTGGGGTGGACAAATAAATCAAACGGAACACTGCTAACATTCAACTTTTCAATGCAGAATGTGAATAAGTATCTAGAGTCACAAGATTTCGTGATTGAGTGGGAAATTGTCTGCATTCACCTGATTTGTGCTGTATACACTTGTGTTAAACTGATTCAGTTAGTCAAGCAGTGATTAACAGTACTAATTGTAATCTCATTCACTTATCAGATGGTACCATCATGCATCAGTTTGTCAACAGCAACCAAGACCTTATTTGTGAACTGTTCCAACTCTGGTATCATCTGGGTGAATTCCCAACTCCAGTCCTGAAGAAATAACATTTAAGAAGGAGAGAGGAGGGAAATAAAAGGGGCAAGATCAGCCTGGGAAAATGGTTGTGCTGATCAGTGTAAGTACTATGGGGTTTGGACATTCCCTGCAATCTAAACGAGCCATTATATTGTTTTTGGTTTTGACTACAGGAGTTTGAAGTTTTGTAGAATGCAAAACTGCACTTTTTTCGAGTGCTGCTTACACACAATCATGTGTTACAAATGGAAATATCACAGGAGCACTAAAGATTAACACACACTCACAATAGTGCATACTCTGATGCAGTATGCACTAACAGGAAAAACTACTGCAGTGTATAAACTACCACAGCCTACAACATAAAATATGAAAAGATGTTTACTACTTATCTGTCAGATTAAGTTAAGGTGGGTTTTAACGGGTAAAACTTACTCAACTGTCGCAGCTACTTTACTTTTGCAAGAAGTAGATACATTTATTTTGTAAGGACTATTATTTTATTTTGTAAGTACTAACCGGAATTCCGTCATGATGCGGAAGTTCCGCCGGTGTCAGGACCACCGAGTGTCAACACAGAAGATTTTCTTTAACTAGCCGCATTACTTGAGAGGTTTTTTATCTCACCAGTTGCACGATTTTTGTTTGGCTTTTAGATGTAGTGACAAGAATTTCAGGAGCACTGCCAAATTTTTATCTTTGTATCATTTTTGAAGTCACCCTTTCTCCAGGTGACTTAAACATGAGGCGTCAGTTTGTCTACAGCGTTCAAGACTTTATTACAAATGTACGACGGAGCCCCGAAACTGGTCCAACATTATCGAAATTTGACGAAAACCTTCGCGCTCAGTGGAAAGACCGGATGAACAGCGGACTGTTCATGTACCGTCTGGGTGACATACCAACCCGGATCATACCTGGCCGGCACGGCTACGTGGCTCAGCTGAATGTGAAGAGAGCAACCGAGAAAAGAAAACCTCAGGAAATACAGAACGTTCAGCAGGAGTTCAACGCCAATAAGTTCAACTTTAACAAAGTCAGTCCCGAAGAAATTATATTTGAGATGACGAAGGAGGGCGATGTGAATGAAAAGAGGCAGGATGAACCTGGGAAAATGGTTGTGCTGATCAATGTGAGTCCTCTGGAGTTTGGACATTGTCTCTTTGTTCCAGATCCTTCACTGTGTTTCCCTCAGGTCCTGACGAAGTTCGCTATCCAGAGCAGCATTGAATCCATTCTCCTGAGCTCCGATCCTGGCTTCCGTATGGGCTTCAACAGCCTTGGAGCATTTGCCTCTGTCAACCACCTGCACCTGCACGGATATTATCTGAACCACGAACTCCAGATCGAATCCAAATCGGCCCAGCCGTTGCTTCCTGAGAAAGGGTTTCATCGTTTTCCGGATTTTCCCGGCGGCTTCTTGTTTTACACTGAATCAGACGGGGTGGTGGACATTTCCAGGACCATCTGTAAAGTCACAGACTTTCTCCTGGACAATAATGTTGCTCACAATGTGTTCTTGACGAGAGGACATCCACCATGTGATCAGGCACAGAACGAAGAGAGTCAGCAATCGAGAAATGGAGTTCGGGTTGTTGTGTGGCCCAGGATACCATCCTTTGGTGCCAAAGAACCGTCCGCCTTCAATATTGCTCTGTGCGAAATGGCTGGACATTTACCCTTCAAGAACAAAACAGACTATGAGGTGGCGACTGAGGAAGATGTCAAAGACATCATCCAGGGCCAACTTTTCCCCGAGGATGAGCTTCACACTTTGGAACAGCGGCTTATTCACCATTTGAGGCATGTATGATGGATTTTGAGCTGTCAACATTCAATATTGTATTATAAACCCATGTATTATTGGATATAATGGCCTACTGTAATGGATATGAAGGTATGAGTATTTAAAATGTTACTGGGATGTAGACAGGAGTCATCCGTCTATTAACATTTGAACAGGATGTGGTTGATTTAATGCCTTCACTTTAATTGATTGATTGATAGGTTATTAAGAATTCTGATCCTGGATAGTTTTTAAACAATTACTGTCAGAATTAGCACCTTTTTCTTCCCAACTCACAGTGTCTTTATGACACAATTGAAATGACTGTCACAAATGACTGTTGTGAAAAGTCTGACTGTGGCGCTTGGGTCAGGCGTTCTCCCTGTAGAGTACATCATCTGCCAGAATTACGTCACCATGGAAGCATGACAGACTCAACAGTCACCAGCCTAGAGACCTGTTCATTCACCTGATGTGGTGCATGTGTTAATCTGTTGACATGTGCATGGACCAGAATAACTTCTGTTACACTTTTATGTGCCCGCGTACAGCCCTTCACCCATTAAACACTACAGATTTTATAAAAAAGATTATCTCTGTTTCTGCATTTTGTGATTAAGTCTGAAATAAAACATTAGATGTCGATCACAGTGAATCCTGTTTTTTATTGGACTGCATCAAATTCAACCTTTATAACATTCATTTATGTGCCATAACTTGTGATTTCATGTGCTACTCAACATTTTAAACTGGCAAATAGTGAACACTTTCAATTTCCAGCCATATTTGTAAAAAACCTGTTTGAGCAAACATGGGGAAAGGCAATGCAATTTTTTTTTTCAAGACCTGCAGGACAGGCGCCCATCAATCACCTATGTACACACCATGTATGTATCCTGTATACATTTGCATCTCCCTCGTGCTTTGTTGTAATTTGAGCTCTTAGTCGTCTTGAGCCTGTGTGCGCATGTGTGTGAGCACTGTCTGTTCACATGTTTTTTTATTCTAAGGGAGGACTAATGGGCGTGTTTGTCTCATTGTCACGGTCAGCAATGTCATTCACATTCCACACAGATTTTTAGTTTTTTTAAATTCCCTAAATTCTCTTTTAACTATTTTTTTTATTATGGAAGTAATTATTTATCATTTTTGAAAGCTTTTAGTTTTCTTGTTCATTTTTTTCACATTCTTTCTGACCAGAAATAAATACAAATAAAATTGCACCCGTCAATTTTATTTTCTATGCGAAAATGTCATGATCTTGACAATAACTATGTTTTTTTAATGTGATATTTTAAGCAAATGTACTTTTTTAAATGTCCATATCTCACCTTCTCATTCGCCAAGGTTGTCCTTAGAACCTAGAAATAATTTGATGCAGTCACCTGGTTGCCTGAACATCGACATGAATTATATTAGTCAGTGAAATCTGTTCTGAGCCCTTGCAGCATGAATACACATCATGTACAGTTAAATACAGTTACAGTCTGCTTGATAATCTGCCATTGATCCCTGTTTGAATTAGGGATGTGTTACTTAGTGTTTTCACTCCATATAGTGTACGACATGATCAGGACCAGGATTATTCAGTGTTGGACAGACTCTTGAGTAATGGTGATATTTGTTGGATTTGGCTTCCTGATGACATTTCTGAAGCGCTACAGTTTCGGCGCAGTGGGTTTCAACTTCCTGATCGCAGCCTTTGGCCTCCAGTGGGCCCTGCTGATGCAAGGCTGGTTCCACTCTCTGGACTACACCGATGGCAAGATCAAAATCGGGGTTGAAAGGTTCAGTATATTTATCTCCACAAACCCTGATTTTAATGTCACATACTTGATCAGGATCTTTCTGCAAATTAATAAGTGGGTGTGACAGCATGGCAGCAAATGTTCTAATTCTGTGTGATTTTGTGCAGATCGAAACACAAAATCGGGCCTGTGGCCACATCTGGGCCGAAACCTCTGTTTTCACTGAGGTGTCGGTACAGATCTGAGTTCAGTGGTCAGAACTTTCTTGGGTATTTCTTCTAAGACTAGCTCTCACACACAGTTATAGCTGCAGAATTCAAGTCATCTTAATAATGTAACACACCCGGTTTACCTGGTTTGAAGACATTTCTCGATGGGTTTGGATGCAATAACACGTTGGGGACTACTATTGGATGCAGGGCGAAGCCATGAGGCAAAGCATGAGCGTTAATCTACAACTCTCCGGCTGTTCTAAACAATGTTTAAAAGGATTAGGATGTTAGAGTTGGCTGTAGAGGGTTTTTTTTTTATCTCACCAGTTGCACGGTTTTTGTTTGGCTTTTAGATGTAGTGACAAGAATTTCAGGAGCACTGCCAAATTTTTATCTTTGTATCATTTTTGAAGTCACCCTTTCTCCAGGTGACTTAAACATGAGGCGTCAGTTTGTCTACAGCGTTCAAGACTTTATTACAAATGTACGACGGAGCCCCGAAACTGGTCCAACATTATCGAAATTTGACGAAAACCTTCGCGCTCACTGGAAAGACCGGATGAACAGCGGACTGTTCAGGTACCGTCTGGGTGACATACCAACCCGGATCATACCTGGCCGGCACGGCTACGTGGCTCAGCTGAATGTGAAGAGAGCAACCGAGAAAAGAAAACCTCAGGAAATACAGAACGTTCAGCAGCAGTTCAACGCCAATAAGTTCAACTTTAACAAAGTCAGTCCCGAAGAAATTATATTTGAGATGACGAAGGAGGGCGATGTGAATGAAAAGAGGCAGGATGAACCCGGGAAAATGGTTGTGCTGATCAATGTGAGTCCTCTGGAGTTTGGACATTGTCTCTTTGTTCCAGATCCTTCACTGTGTTTCCCTCAGGTCCTGACGAAGTTCGCTATCCAGAGCAGCATTGAATCCATTCTCCTGAGCTCCGATCCTGGCTTCCGTATGGGCTTCAACAGCCTTGGAGCATTTGCCACTGTCAACCACCTGCACCTGCACGGATATTATCTGAACCACGAACTCCAGATCGAATCCAAATCGGCCCAGCCGTTGCTTCCTGAGAAAGGGTTTCATCGTTTTCCGGATTTTCCCGGCGGCTTCTTGTTTTACACTGAATCAGACGGGGTGGTAGACATTTCCAGGACCATCTGTAAAGTCACAGACTTTCTCCTGGACAATAATGTTGCTCACAATGTGTTCTTGACGAGAGGACATCCACCATGTGATCAGGCACAGAACGAAGAGAGTCAGCAATCGAGAAATGGAGTTCGCGTTGTTGTGTGGCCCAGGATACCATCCTTTGGTTCCGATGAACCGTCCGCCTTCAGTATTGCTCTGTGCGAAATGGCTGGACATTTACCCTTCAAGAACAAAACAGACTATGAGGTGGCGACTGAGGAAGATGTCAAAGACATCATCCAGGGCCAACTTTTCCCCAAGGATGAGCTTCACACTTTGGAACAGCGGCTTATTCACCATTTGAGGCATGTATGATGGATTTTGAGCTGTCAACATTTAATATTGTATTATAAACCCATGTATTATTGGATATAATGGCCTACTGTAATGGATATGAAGGTATGAGTGTCACGGAGTGAGCCGTGCCACTTACGCACACACGTTTGCATTTCATTTCCATTCCGTTCTGTCTTGGTTTACTCGGTTTAAGCATTTCACACACACCACTTTTTACCATAGCTTCATATTGGAATACATTGTAGCCGGCATGCACGGCATGGCCAACCGGCATTTATGTTACAATTATCCACCCAAGTTAACTACGCACGTCATATTGCCTCACCGTATCACCTCCAGTCTGTTTAACATTGCCCAAAGAATCACACTCACACTATGGCTGTTTAAAAGCATCAAGGTTTATTTGTTTGTCATGTTTCACTCACCAGCAGGACATACTTCCTGGTTCGGGGAAACCGATGGACTGTTCAACGATTGTATGGAGGGGTTTCGCGGGGTGCTACGGCACAATCTATTTTAGCGGGGGTGTTTTATAAGAGTAAGTTGAACATGTATTTTACTGTGCACTGGGTGGTTGTTGGTGGTGGAAATTTGTTTTGGACGTTTTATGCATATTTTGTATTTTCTTTTCGGTTGTTGTTTTGAGTTTCGACATGTATTAGTTAGAGTAATAATTTTGATAAATGGTTTATCCTGTGGGAGGGGCTACAGGTATAAAAGCCCTGTAGTTGGCCCAATACGGGGTTCCTCTTTTTGGTTAGTTGGTTGGTCGTTGTTTTGGAAAAAAGGAAAGTGTTGGAAAAAGAGTTAAAGTGGTGGTGTATAAAAGTGTGCAGGGTCTGTAAGGTATCATATGGATTTAGCCTGGCATCTTTTGGAGCCACAGCACTGTAAATATTTGCACCCTTTTTTGAAACATAGAAAAATAAAGTCTATTTTTTTGGGGAAAAGGGAACGTCCATCTCCCTCTGTCTGCTCCACCGCCGATCATCCTTGCGACATGAGTATTTAAAATGTTACTGGGATGTAGACAGGAGTCATCCGTCTATTAACATTTGAACAGGATGTGGTTGATTTAATGTCTTCACTCTTATTGATTGATTGATAGGTTATTAAGAATTCTGATCCTGGATAGTTTTTAAACAATTACTGTCAGAATTAGCACCTTTTTCTTCCCAACTCACAGTGTCTTTATGACACAATTGAAATGACTGTCAATGTTACATCAAACTTTGTTTTCCTGCTGTAAACATTGAGTTAAATTTAAAAACTGTTGTGAAAAGTCTGACTGTGGCGCTCTGGTCAGGCGTTCTCCCTGTAGAGTACATCATCTGCCAGAATTACGTCACCATGGAAGCATGACAGACTCAACAGTCGCCAGCCTAGAGACCTGTTCATTCACCTGATGTGGTGCATGTGTTAATCTGCTGACATGTGCATGGACCAGAATAACTTCTGTTACACTTTTCTGTGCCCGCGTACAGCCCTTCACCCATTAAACACTACAGATTTTATAAAAAAGATTATCTCTATCTGTTTCTGCATTTTGTGATTAAGTCTGAAATAAAACATTGGATGTCGATCACAGTGAATCCTGTTTTTTATTGGACTGCATCAAATTCAACCTTTATAACATTAATTTATGAGCCATAACTTGTGATTTCATGTGCTACTCAACATTTTAAACATGCAAATAGTGAACACTTTCAATTTCCAGCCATATTTGTAAAAACCTGTTTGAGCAAACATGGGGGAAGGCAATGCAATTTTTTTTTTCAGGACCTGCAGGACAGGCGCCCATCAATCACCTATGTACACACTGTATGTATCCTGTATACATTTGCATCTCCCTCGTGCTTTGTTGTAATTTGAGCTCTTAGTCGTCTTGAGCCTGTGTGCGCATGTGTGTGAGCAGTGTCTGTTCACATGTTTTTTTATTCTAAGGGAGGACTAATGGGCGTGTTTGTCTCATTGTCACGGTCAGCAATGTCATTCACATTCCACACAGATTTTTAGTTTTTTTAAATTCCCTAAATTCTCTTTTAACTATTTTTTTTTATTATGGAAGTAATTATTTATCATTTTTGAAAGCTTTTAGTTTTCTTGTTCATTTTTTCCCATTCTTGCTGACCAGAAGGCACAAATAAAATTGCACCTGTCAATTTTATTTTCTATGCGAAAATGTCATGATCTTGACGATAACTATGTATTTTTATGTGACATTATGTGACATTTTAAGCAAATGTGCTTTTTTAAATGTCCATATCTCACCTTCTCATTCGCCAAGGTTGTCCTTAGAACCTAGAAATAATTTGATGCAGTCACCTGGTTGCCTGAACATCGACATGGCTTATATTAGTCAGTGAAACCTGTTCTGAGCCCTTGCAGCATGAATACACATCACGTACAGTTAAGTACAGTTACAGTCTGCTTGATAATCTGCTTGATAATCTGCCATTGATCTCTGTTTGAATTAGGGATGTTTTACTTAGTGTTTTCACTCCATATAGTGTACGACATGATCAGGACCAGTATTCAGTGTTGGACTGACTCTTGAGTAATGGTGATCAGAGCAGGGATGGGGAGGAAACATGTTGGAGTTTTTTTTTTTGCACGACCTTCCTTCTCTCGGAAAAGTGGATGTGCCTTTATGGAGGAAGGGAGTGACAGTGGGTGTGTGTTCATCTTTTATCCATCGTTGCTCATCTTCAACGGTGCATAACCTGCTCAGGACACTCAAAGGGTTGTTTGGGAGGACGCCGCTCCTTGGATCGCAGCCAGTTCCTCAACCTCCCGAACAAAGATCAAGAAGAAAAAAGAACTGCAACCAAACTTAATTATGGGCTGCGTACAGAGCTTCAGGGCCCTCTGCGACCGTCCAAAAAACACTAACGTCCGCATCAGCCTTCCAGCTGTGTGCTTCGTGTGGCAGATAGCAATGATCATCTTGTTTGGAGTCTTCATCCGCTACGACGAAGAGTCAGATACGCACTGGATAGAGCACAGGAAAAAAGAAAACATATCTAGTGACATTGAGAATGACTTCTACTTCAGATATCCAAGTAAGTGCCGGTTTCCCCATAGCGCACCTCAGTCTTTATTTATACGACTCCTTAGTATGACCTCTGTTGTATGTGCTAAAGTTTAAAGTGACGAAACAGAATGAGTGACCATAACTTGTCTTTTCCGTGAATTTGAGTTGGCAGGAACTGAAACAGTTATATCTGGTGGTGGGGGGGGGGGATTATTTTCAGTGGCTCACCTCCAATGTCAGTGTCAAGCTGTCATGAAGGCAGCTCACCTGTGTCAGCGCAGGTATGGTGGTGTTAGGTGTCAGATGATATACTGCATGTTAGTCATGGATCCGTTTGTGCTCCCGCAGCTAATAAGACGCCAGCTCAAAGCCATCTGACCTTGTTTTCCGAATGTTCGAGCTTGTTTCTCGCCCGTGAAATTTCCACTGGGTCGGCTGTGAGTGGTTGACTTTTGTCTCGGACTCTTCTGCAATAGCCTGGAGGTCCTTCGTGCAGGGTTGCGTTGGACGGTCACAGTAAATGACACTGGCCATCTGATGCTGGTATCCACAAAGTAAAAATACACTGACTCATACCAAAAACACCCCCCTCGCAATGTGTTATCTCACGTTTACAGGAGTTTGTTGCACATCTACCAACAGTAAAACTGACCTTGTCATTGTCAGCATAGCATCTGACATCGAAATGAAACAAAGTTAAGCCAAATCAAACGTGCCCGTTCACCGTCTTATCACCATGGTGAGAGCCGTTGCCGACAGGTTCTGAGCAGTGCTCGCTACATCCCTCTCTCCTCTCTGTCTTGTAGGTTTCCAGGATGTCCATGTGATGATATTTGTTGGATTTGGCTTCCTGATGACATTTCTGAAGCGCTACAGTTTCGGCGCAGTGGGTTTCAACTTCCTGATCGCAGCCTTCGGCCTCCAGTGGGCCCTGCTGATGCAAGGCTGGTTCCACTCTCTGGACTACACCGATGGCAAGATCAAAATCGGGGTTGAAAGGTGCAGTATTTTTATCTCCACAAACCCTGATTTCAGTGTCACATACTTGATCAGGATCTTTCTGCGAATTAATAAGTGGGTGTGACAGCATGGCAGCAAATGTTCAAATTCTGTGTGATTTTGTGCAGATCGAAACACAAAATCGGGCCTGTGGCCACATCTGGGCCGAAACCTCTGTTTTCACTGAGGTGTCGGCACAGATCTGAGTTCAGTAGTCAGAACTTTCTTGGGTATTTCTTCTAAGACTAGCTCTCACACACAGTTATATCTGCAGAATTCAAGTCATCTTAATAATGTAAAACACCCGGTTTACCTGGTTTGAAGACATTTCTCGATGGTTTTGGATGCAATAACACGTTGGGGACTACTATTGGATGCAGGGCGAAACCATGAGGCAAAGCATGAGCGTTGATCTACAACCCTCCGGCTGTTCTAAACAATATTTAAATGGATTAGGATGTTAGAGTTGGCTGTTCTCAGAATGCTGTAGTTTATGAGAATAAAAACAGTAGGTGATTGACAACACGGAAAAACCAGTTTTTCCTGTTTGTTCACAGTAAATGGAAGACATTGAAGACATAGAAGTGGGATCTGATCACATTATTGATTTGTAAGAACACAACCATTCGTGAAAAGGAGTCAATTGGGTTTCTTGTCTTGATGGGTGCATCCAAATTAAGTAATAATAATGACAACTTTGCGCTACAAGTGTCTTTGTTTTGAATTTACTAGTAGGGATTATTGTTTGTCTTTGGTGGAGCTTTCCAGTTTGCAAGTCCTCTGTAGAGCAAATTCTGAGATGATGTCAAAAGGGGGGAGGGACAAGTGAGCAATAACAATGACAGCAGTATTTGGTAGTACAGTATTCCAACAGTATGAATCAGAAAAAAGGGTGATTATTTTACCTGTTGAGATAGAATGTGTGTTATTTTGTGTAGGATACAAGAATGAAGGCTGGTAAAAGTGCATTTACACTGGTGCCAGAGGAAAAGGAACTGCTGTTATTCACAGAGAGGCTTGGATGGGTCACCGGGAAACCATTACAAAGAAATCTCTTAATATTTTCATAATACAGCTCCGGGTGATAAAGGTCTGATGTTGAATTCATTCGTTTTATCTGTAGAAGTTCTTATAGAATTTAACCATTTCAAAGGTTTGGGTTTGTGCAGTACTCTGGGTCGTCGGATGTCATGTTTCTGTCAACTCTTACATATATATAACCAAAATCCTTTTTTACTTTCCTCTCCTCAGCTTGATTAACGCCGATTTCTGCGTGGCCGGCTGTCTAATCGCCTATGGCGCCGTGCTTGGGAAAGTTAGCCCGGTCCAGCTGATGGTTCTGACATTATTTGGAATCACATTGTTTGCTGTGGAAGAATACATCATCCTGAGTCTCATCCACGTAAGTTGCACTCATGCTTTAATCCTGTGATATATTGCTGCATTATATACTAGCTGATGCTGGCAAACACACTAGAGGCTGAATAAACAGGCTACAGCTGTACTAAGAAGTGTGTACAACTAATTTTAATATTTTCTTAACTAAAGGCCAGGGACGCGGGAGGCTCCATGGTGATCCATACATTTGGAGGTTATTACGGTCTTTCCATCTCCTGGATGCTGTATCGGCCAAACCTGGATCAGAGCAGCAACCTGCAGGGCTCTGTGTACCACTCTGATGTCTTTGCTATGATTGGTGGGCCTGTCTTGATCACTTGTTTCACTTCCTCTGGCCTCTCTGAACAGTTTCATCATCTCCCCGGCTCTCTGCTTAGGTACCCTCTTTCTGTGGATGTTCTGGCCCAGCTTCAACTCAGCCATCACAGACCACGGCGACGGCCAGCACAGAGCAGCCATCAACACCTACCTGGCTCTGGCCTCGACCGTGCTCACCACTGTGGCCATTTCAAGCCTCTTCCAGAAGCACGGGAAGCTGGACATGGTAGCAATCCTCATTTTGCTTCCAAATTGAACAATGGATGACTGTCTTATATGTTTTATTTTACTGGTCTTCCTCAGGTGCACATTCAGAATTCCACCCTTGCTGGTGGCGTTGCCGTGGGGACTGCTGCAGAGTTCATGCTGATGCCCTACGGATCTCTGATCGTAGGCTTCTGCTGTGGAATCATCTCCACGCTGGGCTACATCTACCTCACGGTACACCTTTTCTATCATGCCTGAACTATAAATGCAACAGTCTTTTTTTGATGTTCTGAATAATTCTGTCTCCCTCAGCCATTCATGGAAAAGCACCTGAAAATCCAGGACACCTGTGGGATCCATAACCTGCACGCCATGCCTGGCGTCATAGGTGGAATCGTTGGAGCTATCACTGCTGCAGCTGCTTCAGAGTCAGTCTATGGGAAGGAGGGGTGAGTCTTTCTGAGGGAACATTTCAGGGGGAAGAAAAGCACACATTCTCTCTGTATTTCCTTCTGAAGTATCAACACCAAGCTCTCTCTCCATTTCTTAATCAAAGGCTGATTAATACTTTTGACTTTGAGGGGGCGTTCAAAAACATGGTGCCCACCAAGCAGGGCGGCCACCAGGCTGCAGGCCTCTGTGTGGCCATCTGCTTCGGGATCGGCGGAGGCATCATCGTCGGTAAGGAACAACCCAAAACAGCACTGAAAATACAGTCAGTTATGATGAACAGCTGCATGTGGTGAGATCATTGTTTCTTTCAGGTTGTATTTTAAGATTACCCATCTGGGGCGATCCAGCTGATGACAACTGCTTTAACGATGAGCCATACTGGGAGGTGAGAAACAGCGTCAGACCTTCCTTCAGAAAGTCCCGATACTGTTAAACTCTTTGCTAGTCAAAAGGATAATAAATAAATCCAGTGTTTTCAAATTTACTGAATCTGTGAGTCTTGTTTGCAGCTGCCTGAAGATGAGGAGAGTGCCCCACCCATCCTTCACTACAACAACCACATGGCCAACAAAGACGTGTGAGTGTCCTTTGAGTTGAGCAGACAACAGTCGGCTGGTCACGGGGTAATGCTATTCCCACACCAAACACACCATAGGGGTAGTTCCTGTGCCGGTGTGACGTGCGCTGCACTCTGTGTCCTCTCGGAGGCAGCAGATCCAAATCTTTGGATACAACATTTACTTTCCTTGCAATTTCTGCTAGTTGTCTACAGTATATTTATTGCCGATCTAGTGATGAACGCAGCCTGATCTCGTCACCTGGATGCACAGATCCTCTCTGCCATCTGTCAGCGTGACTCGGACTCTCTGATGTAACTCACATTTGCCGTTTGTTGATAGGGGATTTTCCACAGCAAAGCTACACGTGCTGCTCCTCAATGTGACCTTGTAGCCGCAGAAACGCATGTTTGTTTCCCAAATCGAAGCAATTCCGCTTGGGTTTGTTTCCAAGTACAGCTTCGTTAAAAGGAACGTCCTATAGTTGTTGTACTGTGCACGTAACATTTCGTTCAAATCGTCCTTGTTTGATCTGGTTGTGTAATGTGCTTTCAGAGTCGACACGAATTTCGGTATGGAGCAGAACTGAAACCTGGTCTTCACCCCAGTGATTATTTTAACTCACACCTCGACCGTCAACTTCTTTGACATTCAACTGAATAAATTCCTATTAAATACGAATTTCCTTTCATTGTCCAATCAAAAGAGTTTTTGTTTTGTTTTGTTTTTTTACAATGTGTGTTTTTATTTTTAAATTTCTGGGGGGAGGGGGGGGACTTTTTGTTTTGTCAAGAAAAATGGTTTAAAATGAAATGTTTAAAAAATGAATTCACCTGTGTTTCTAATCAAATTATTATTTTGTCAAATTATTCTTTTGGACAGGTTACTGGACTACTTTGGTTTCTAACATGCTGTAGATCATTCTGAACAGTAACTGTTTTTTCTTTTTTTTTTTTTTTTTTGCACTTGCACTTAATATTTTACTTATCATGTTGGAAGTTTCCAATATGAAAGGTTCCTGATTTCACATATTGTATCAAAAGCTTATACGTTGTTTTTTTGTTTGCTTGTTTTTTTAATCTTTTTCAAAAGTTTTCTGTTGTCTGAGAGATGTTTGACTTTAGGGACATAAAATCGAAGCCATCATTCATTTCAAACATTATTTCTTTCACTAACAGTAACAACATTTTATTTTAAACCCTCTGAATGCAAGAATAAAGGCAGTAAACCAGCAAACGTTGACGTCAGGAAGTGTTATTTGTTGAACCTTTATTTATGTACACTTCTTGTCAATAATGAATTTGCCTACAGGAATATTTGATGCATTACATCAGTTTTATTGTAGTATAATTCCTCTTTATAAGGCTGCCCCTGCTTATGGGCATCCACAGTGTGACTTATATATGTCTGAAGATTCATTAATAAACATTAATATAGACATTTTCAGCTACACACTTTATTGCGGACCAAAGATTCATAAAATGTCCCCTGAATTATATCCATAATTCAGATATTAAGATTTAAAAAAAAAAAAAAAAAAAATAGGTGTTTTGTCCAAATATTAGTGAATAGTGAATATACATTTATACCATACCATACCATACCATCCTCTACCACTTATCTGGGGTCAGGTCGCGGGGGCAGCAGCCTAAGCAGAGAGGCCCAGACTTCCCTCTCCCCAGCTACTTCTTCCAGCTCGTCCGGAGGGATCCCCAGGCGTTCCCAGGCCAGTTAAGAGACATAGTCTCTCCTACGTGTCCTGGGTCTTCCTGGGAGTCTCCTACCGGAGGGACATGCCCTGAACACCTCACCAGGGAGGCGTCCAGGAGGCATCCTAACTACAGTAGATGCCCAAGCCACCTCATCTGGCTCCTCTCAACGTGGAGGAGCAGCGGCTCTACTCCGAGCTCCTCCCGGATGGCAGAGCTTCTCACCCTATCACTAAGGGAGAGCCCAGCCACCCTACGGAGGAAGCTCATTTTGGCCGCTTGTACCCGTGATCTTGTTCTTTTGGTCATTACCCAAAGCTCATGACCATTTATTTTGAAAATAAAAATAAAAATAGAAACAAATAGTTTTTACTTAATGAGGCACACATATTAGTTCAGTGATTGAACAGTTAGGACTTTTTCTCCCCCCCAGATTGAGAGTAAAGGTCATGTTCCCATTGCTCTCTGGGGACACACAAGTGACCGGCCTCATCATCATTTCCTCGGATCAAAGGGCACATTAAAGGGTTAAGGTTACTGTCAAGGCTGCGCAGACGTGCAGAGGTCAGCCGACGGAACTCGACTGAACCGCACTGGTTCCGACTCTGAAGACGTGAAGGATTTGCTGGAGTCTGACCGTCGTATTTTGGGAACCTTGTTCGGCGGGCTGCTGCGGATGTAGCTGTAGCTGCAGCTCCCTGGGGGACTTTGCAGATGATTCCCACACGAGCAGCAGCGAGGAATCCAGCCCCGAACAAAAGCAGGCTTAGTGCTGTTTTCTTTTGTCATCAGTAACGTGTTTGAGTAAAAGAGGTAATGGTGCCACAAGTGCTCCAATTAAAGGAGATGCAGCCCTGCTGGGAAGAAAGGCTCCCCTATTGCCCTCGATACGCTCCCTCCGAATACATATGCACCACACACACAAACTGGGCCTTTTCTCATCCTACCCCCACACCATTCCTGCCCCAACTCAGCTCATGTTTATTCATCAGCCACTTGGAAAGCAAACGCAGAAGCCTGTTAAAACTAAATCACACTTAGTTATTAATGGAGCCAGGCCTTATGCCCACAAGGTTGAGAGAGCCAAGCCCCGTGGCATCATGGGATTTTTGGAGACGTTTACTCCCTTGAGGTGGATAATGTTGGATGTGACTTCTAAAACACAAACACAAAACTGTACTGGGGCAGTTTTGGTAGGGGTGTGAGGGAGGCCACAGGGAGCACGAGGTGGAAAAACTTCAGGAGGCAAGGGGCCTTGAAAAGGAGGAGGGACAGACAGGCCTCGCTTTCATGGCTGATGGTTGACTGCCTGCCATCCGGGCTCAATCATGATCTCTGATTGACAGGTGGAGGGAGAGGAGAGGGTGGGAAAAGAGGGAGGCTTAGAATGGGAGCTGCATAAACTCTCATCCAGTGTGGGGGGAATGCAGCGACCACTCATTAATGATAAAGAATAGGGGAAGCGTGTTTTCGCTGCATACCACGCCGTGTTGTGCGTGTGTGTGTTTTTTTACATTGAGATTAGTTTGTGATCTTCTATACATGCTGGCGTGGAATGCACGGAGCACCACGGCGTGGGAGGTCGCACCTGGCCGAAAACAAAAGGAGAAAAACATGGTGGTCATGTTGTCAGTACACATTTTACAGACACGGCGTGCACAAAACATGGTAAAGCTCTGCTGAATTCACTTCACAGTTGGGAAGGATTTACAGCAGTTCTGCAGCTATTGAGGGGTCCATGTTCTTCTCCCTATAAAAGAGCACTAAAGGGTTTATTTGAAAGCATCCACAAGTCCATAGAACTGGCCATAAACCAGCCCTGACACATGGCTCTCTGTAAAGTTAGCAGAGTTAGAAAAATTTACTCGACGTCCATTTGTTTATAAAATGAATGGGCTCATTAGGTTTTACAGGTTTCAGCCATTGTGAAAATGGCACCATTTATGACCTGCAGAGGGCGCTGCTCATAATGCCGTCGCCCTCTGGGGGATGGCTGCTGTAATGGGATGAGCCTCACTTTTCCTATGATAACGTTGCTGTCCTTGCGGGCAGTTCTTATGAACAAGATTAATAATTAATGAATTTGTTTAATTTATAAAGACAGACTGAAAGATAGTAAGAAGTTCTACTGGCGATTTGGAGGTCAGCTAGCTTACCATAACTAGTGGTAAGTTCCTGGTCAGTTCCTCATCAGTTTCTTATGGTTTTTTTTTCACAAAAGTATGACCATCTGCACCACTGAATATGTTTTTCCTTCCTTTTGACTGCCAGATAACCAGATTTCAGAACAGTTATTTTAACAAAAAAAATCTCTATTGAAAATTCAGCATATTTCTGTGCTTGCTTGAATGAAGATATTTCTCTGATGGTGGGGTTTTTACATGTTACTTCACATATTCTTGAATGAACGACGGCCGTTCTGGTTGTACCCTGCTCATCAACCTCACTGCCCTGCCCACCACAGGTATCTGCAGGCCTCCCCACACCACTGACTGTCCACAGAGGCAGCTTAAGTGTCCCTATCGGACCACAGTGGTGAGGAACAGCAGATTAACCATGATCCTATCCGCTCACCACTAGCCCCTTCATACGCTCCGTTACACCAGCATTTAAAAGGAGGAGGGGGTGCCATTCAGGGCCCTGATATGAATCCCAGACGTGGGGACAAGAACAGAGCATTCACCCCCATTTCTCAGGAAAGACCCCTTTCTGGCACCCTCTAATTCTGGTTGCTACGGGCTGCTAGGTTCAATGGTGTACTCCCGTTGTGAGGGGACAAAGCCCCTCAGTCATCCAGTGAAGGTTGCTAGGGAAGGCAGAATGTATGGGGAGGGAAGGGCTGCCGTTGTCCCAGACGAAATGTCTCTCTTAAGGTGGCCAAGATCTGGTGATTGACAGGTGGCTACACACTCGACTGCAGATCGCCCGGGAGGTCTGTGGGGGTCTTATATCCTTGACCATGTGTGGATAAGTGTATTTGTGACTATAGCGGGTTATGTTGAATGCTTGGGCGAGCAGGAAGGATACAGGCTTTTACACGTTTGAGCTATTGTGAAAGTGGCACCAAATATGACCTGTAGAGGGCGCTGTTCACAATCGATGTGTCACGTAATGGCTTTTTAAGAGCTGCCTACAAAATGTTTACATTTTGAAATAATAATAGTTTTTATTGATGTTACTGATTGTAAACATGGTGTTAAATTAATTAGTTAAGCTATATTATAGAATTATTATGGGGTTAATGGTTAGTCTTTTGACTTTCTTACAGATAATATGAATGAAAATGAATAAGAATTTAGAGTAGAATATTGGCTACATAAGTATGTATGAGGAAAAAGTGTAAGCAAGAGGAAGGGTAGGATCTAAAAAAATGATCTAAAGGATAAGGGATGTTCAGATTTGTGCTGTTTCTCCTCCAGCATAGGAGCCATTACAAGCATCAGTTGCCCCTCCGTCCCCCCTGCAGGGCAACTGAGGGGAATGGGAACAGACAGGGTAGGAACGAGGGGCTCCCCAAAAGATCACACACAGCATCGTCTCCCCTCAAGCAGACGTCTGGAGCTGTCTGGTTTCTGCGGTCCCAGACGGGGGGATCTCGCACCCGTCAGATGCTTCCCACACACCAGCCCCACCTCCCACTTCCCCTTGACCTTGACTCCCCGTCACTGTGGCCCTCCAGACAGCCCAGGTCAAAGGTTAACACAGCAGCCACACATCAGACACGGTTCAAGTCCCCCGTGTCAATGCTGAATGGTAAATCGTCATAAAATGAGCCTGTTGGAATGTGTCACTGAATTCCGGCAGAGAGGGACCAGAAAGGCTTGAAATGAAATTATTGCGATATGATGACAATAAAAACCAGCGGTTCCATTTTTATTGCATTTATTTCTTCATGCCTTTGCCTGCAGGAATATGAATTTACAGGAAAATATATGTGTAGAAGTGACGCCTTTTATTAATATTTAAACAGCTGTTTGACTGTAAATTCGCTTTGTTCATGGCGGGATTAAACACTCAGTCATGACGAGTGCCATTTCCCTGCAGCCACACAATACATTTTACCTTTCACCTTTGGCTGCTGATACGCGGCAGCGGCAGCCAATCAGAGGCCAGCTCCCAGCATGTGACGCCAGATTAGTGAGCAGAACAGAAGCTGCATCCTCATATGGCTTTGTGAAAAATACCAACCCGCTCAGTGTGCAGCTCTGTCGAGGTTTCCACATCCAAGCATGCACACAGCGCTGGTTGTGCATCAGCGTGGACTCATTGTGCGCCTCGCACAAACTTTTTAGAATATTCACTGAAAACAAAGATTTTATATTTGATGAAAAAAAATCAATATTAAGTCTGATGATGTGTGGTTTTGATGATCACGTGATCACACACATGATCACTTGTGCTCAGATTAAATTGAACTGTTTTTAATGTTAAGATTAATCAGCTGGACAATAGAAATCATTTTGCTAATTCAAATTGTTGATATACATTAATTTGATCCCTCTCATTGAATTATCATTGATTGTTTGAAAGAAGAGAAGTCAGTTTATGTTGTCATTTGATTTTTACTGCACCTATTGCCTTTTAAATATAAATGTTTCAGGGTGGTTTTTTTAGCATGTAATTGCTGATGAATGCTATTAATACTATTTAGGGTTATTTTGCAAAAAGTATAAAAATCTCATTTTAATACCACAAAAGTATTCAATGATTGGACCTTTTTAAGTCTTGGACAAAGGGTGACAAACGTGTGGGAGCAGAGCTGCAGAGTGACTCCTCTGAAGGAGCAGAGTTGGTGCGTGCAGGAAGGAAAAGACTTGTGAGACACCTTCAAATAGCCTGATTAGGAGTTTAGGCAAAGCCAGGGCTCAGGTCTGGCTGAAAGGCAGCCCGGCAGGCCTTGAGTGATACTATTCACTGGAAGGTCACTGTCAGAGGAGTTCACAGGCCCCATCTCTATTCTTATGTTAAAGAAACATACACATAAGCTCATTGAATGGGGAAAAGGCGTAAATGGCTTCCAACGACTTTCCCTCCAAAATGTTCGGATTTATCAACTTGAGTTGTGACTTTTCCTGTCTTTTTTGGGGGGAGCCATTTTTTCCTGCCTGAATACACACATACATATCTCTTAAAATCAAAGTAAATCAGAATTTTGCCTCTATTGAATACTATCTTGGTGGAGTCTCCTTTAAAATATCTGTTGTTTTCTTTTTATGAACCAGGCTTATTAACCTCTGTAAACAGGTTTTTTTACTCCATTTTCCTTTGTGTACCCATGTCCAGTTGTCACTGGGGAAAAGGAGGAAATAGCCACTTAATTATTGTCCTTTGACCTTTGTTGCTTTTGCAGACAGCTCTTGACCTGAACATCTCAACAGCCTGTTTATTGTCCTCTGGGGGACTGTCCACATTATGACCCCTGACCCCTGCTGACCTGTGGGGACTTCACCAACAGGTCTCTGACCACTTACACGGTGTCTCCCAGGACACTTATCAAAAAAGCTAACAGAATTTTTAAACTTATTCAAGCCTCTGCAGGAAGTTATTGCAGCGTTTACACTGTCCTTCTGCAGTGTTGTTAAACTAAAAGAAGTCTGTTAAGATTTGCAGTGTGTAAATGCAATAAATTAGACTGATTATATATTTTTAAAAATGATGAAAACCACACAAGTGCAACAGTGTTTTCATAACCATTTGAACATTTGGGCTCAGGTTTCACGCAGTCTCGACAGTGGCTGATTTCACTAATTGGTTTGCATTCATCCTCAGAGGGGAACTAATCACCGAAATCAGCTGCTGTGTTGGGATGGATTGAAAACATGCTGACTCCTGCGTGGGCCTCAGTTAATGAGATCTCCAGTGCAGCATGAGTATGAGTTTAGATTTAAGTAGAAAATGCACAATATTTACACCCAACCTTTTTTCTTAGACATTTAATGCTAGGTCTTTGGGCACTCTTTTCTTTTTAAGTTCAAAAACAACAATAACCCCCCCAAAAAAGGATCAGGCATTAAATCAAGATAGTTTACAATAGTATAACAAATTTTTGTGTAAACATGATAAAAAACAAACAAACAAAAAATCTGAACTGATCTCCAGATTAATTAAAAAAAAAATCATAGGCATGATGTTAAAATATAATTCCTCTTCATGAAAAAAATCGTTCTGTTGTTTTTAATCATTATTTTTATGATGAAAAAATATCATGTGTAGCATGGTGCTATTTAAATACACTTGTTTAATCCAAAATTTCTTGCACGTCTAAATTCAATTAGCTGCAATATTTTATTTATTTATTTTTACGTTTTCCGTGTCATAAAAGTGGAAGCATAATTTCAATTTGCTGTTTTAAACAATGCATAAATCCTTCTAAATAGACGCTTTAGGAATTTTTATCAAAGACGAAACGCTTCGCTGGTCACGTGATTGGCCTGATTTTCAGAACGGATAGATCCGGGTCACGGTCGGACTTGATTCTCAGTTGCTCCAGAGGCTTTTCGCTTATTTCCACGCGACCTCAGACGGAAATAATCTCCCGATGACCCCACGCGTGTCCATCTGTTGTTTGACTCCGGACACAAATCAGCGGGACACAGATTGACCCCCGACAATCATTGTGCGCGTGATCCCAAAACCGAATTAATTGGTGAGCGACTATACATTTAAATGAAATTTGCACACGCGCGTGTCCGTGTCAGCGCGGTGTGAAACGAAAAGGAGGGTAAAAAAGAGAAACTTTTACGTTTTCGTGATAAATAATTTACGAGATATCCAGGACACCTTGTCAGCACCTGTGCGTGAGGGCCGCTCATTGTGTGTTGGTGAACTTTCACAGATTCAACACACGCACGTCCATCTGTTCATAATAAAAAGTTGGTGCAAAGGTCACTTTAACGTTTTCTCACATCAACCTCCTGTATATTAATCCAGGTTGAGTTGGCTGTCTTTGTTTAATCAGGATTTATTAAATATTTGAGGTGGGAAATATTCCATGTAAAACATTTTAATTTTGAGATAATTTGTGATTTCTATAGTGAAGCAAACTTGTGAGACAAACTGTTTTATGGTGGTTTTATTATGACAATTTAGGAGAAATTTTAAAAGCAGAAATAGAAATGTGTGATTAAAAAAAAAACAAAAAAAAACGTATACATTCATATGATATGAATCATAGGGTAAATAACAAAATAGGGTTGTAGGTTGTTTAATACATCAAGATTGTGTATTTGCTGATGATTAGGATGTAACTCTTCAGCCAGCGCAGGGGTGTATGGAGCATTCTGTAGCTTCTGTCCTGGCCTGAGGAAACAATGATGACAAATCATTAATGCAACAATCAAGGCACATTTTACATTTCAATTTATTAAAACTAAAGTGTGCGCACACACACACAAAATGCAAAGTATTCATTGAAATGTTTGTCCTTTTTTTCATAGGCAGCAAATTGCTAAGCACTTCATGTAACATACAATAAAACTGATTAGGGCAACAACAAAAAAAAGTGCTAAAATGCCAGCAATGAAGGTGCTTTCTTGTAAAACAAGGCTGATTACATTTCGGCCACCTTTCAATATATTTTCTGGAGTGTGCAGCAGAAATGTTGGGTGGCGTCTGAGAAAAACAAACTCCTTTTCATGGTCAGTAAAAACAGACCCCTGAGCTCTGCATGTTGTTCTTCTCCCATTTTCAGGCTCCCTCTGTGGAGAGATCCCAAGGCTTTTATCCCTACAGGGAACCAGCCTGAAATCTTTCTCTGTCAATTTTCACCCACTCCCCAATTCAGACAATCCCTTTCTCCCACCAACCCCACAATGAAGGATTTGTCCTCGTTCTCTTTGTCCACCTCTGACATCTTTTTTTGACTGCTCCCTCTCTTGCAGACAGCATGCAGCGTATGCAAATACGCGCTCTTTTATTCTGGAGTCCCGTCCCCCCCCCCCCCCCCCCCCCGAATGAATGCAACCTTGAATAAGGACACACATTTTGCAGAGGGGACAGCGAAACACGCACATAAAACAGTCGGAGGTTTGTGCGCGCTCTCTCTGATATGCTGTCTCACCGACACTGACATGAGCTTGCATTATTCGGGATTCCAGCCTATCCAGGCAGATGGAGAGAGAAAGGATCAAATGAGAGTAGCCTCAGCCATGGATTTACCCCTTAATTTGATAAATATGCTACAGCATGGAACATGTGATCTGTTATTGGGAAAACGCACAACTGTTTAAGTGTAGACACAGATTTGATGCTTAGGTCAAACGTGGCCGCTGTCATTCTCTACCCGATAAAGTATCTAAAACCGCAGCGTGGCTGATTTTGAACTTAAAGAAGATGCCGATTTTTTGCAAACCAAAGGTCAATCCATTTTCTGACAACTGTTGCTCCTCACTGTTCCACCCCACCCCACACACACACACACACACACACACTCAGAAACCAACATTCACACATGCTCACACAGGCCATCTTCTGTGTGTGTGTGTGTGTGGGGTGCAAGGAAGTGACGTCTGCTGGACAGCTTTGACAGTTCGGCCTTTTCAGGCGTTCATTACTAAGCGAACCGGCCTCTTTCCCATAGCAACCTTAGTAGAGGTCAAAGGCTACGTACCCCACATCCATCACCAGCCTCAGTGCTGCTCCTGCTTTCTCTTACACTCCAGTAGCCATGTTGGTCCTACGGAACGCCTACACATGCGGTTCCCCGTGAACTTGAACTTGACTGACAGTGGGACCTGTGGACATATTGCTTCTGAGCTTTAACTGCACTAACCTTTGCTATTGTGTTGATCTGATACTTTACCGCAAGTAAAAAGACGTATAAATGAGGTCACGCTAAGGATTCCCCTAATTCTTCTCACCCTTATCTCCCGTTATTATTACAAAGAGCCAGTCACCTAATTCTGCCCACTTTCATTGGAGCGTACAGGGCCCCCAGGCAGGAACGCCACAGCCGGCAGACATAATCCTAACCCCGACGTGTAGAAAGTTCTCTCCATCTTCCTCTAAGATACTTAATGTCAGGCTTTGTGCTAGATTAGTCTCCACAAAAAATGCATTAACCAGCCTCGATGAGCCTTGCTTGACCCACATTGGACCCCGTCCAAGACTTTGGGCAGCCTGCGAGCTAGATTTTATAAATCACAGCAGAGCTGCTAAAATATTGATAAGGTGTAAAAAAAAAAATCTAAAAGAAGTAGCCAAGGCTCTGCGCCAAGATTTTGTGCTTGCAGAGAAATAAAACTGCTGTCACTTCATCATGTTGAACGTTATTATTTTCTCTCAACACAGAATCAAAATGGGACTCATAATGACAAACACTGAGAGGAGAAAGATAATTGTCTGTATTCTGACATTTTTCAGGACGGGAATACCATTTGCGTGCCATTTCATTAAATGTTATGTACAGGATTGAAAATGTAATATTTAAGTCGTCTGCTATGGTGTGTTTACAACCTAAATCCTCCTGACACGGTGACCTCGCAGCTGTTTATCCGCTCAGCTTTCAGCCCATCTTAACTGAAAACCATCTCCTTAGCTGATTAAAACCAGCTATCCTAGAAGAAGACACGCTCACCTTGATTGTATATTTCAACACTGTGGTCGTTCCCTAAACCTTGTTCTCCGTCAATTGTGTACTGCAATTAGCATTACATTAATAAATACCACCCATGTCTTCCAGACTATCAACGTGTCTGATCCTGCGGCTAGGAATGAAAGCGCTTTGCCGCCCCCCCCCCCGCACCACACACAGAGACACAGAGATACACACACACACCCTCTCCTCCATCTTCACAGCTGCATATTGCTTCCATGTGGCAATGCTACACATGCTAGCTTCAACAGAAAATGCACAAGCAGGCAAAGCCGCGGCAGCTCAAATATGGCTTCCCGGGTACCACCGCTGGCTCCTTTATGCATGTCGCCATATCACCAAGATTAATTTCCCAACTTCACCTCGCTGTCTCTCCACTGTCAAATCTACATGAGGCAATGTGCAGCGTATCACACACGCGACCAGCACAAAATGCAATTATAAAGACAACTGTGGGTCTTTCACATGAATAATGAGGGGCTGTATTCTCGACACGTAGGCTGTGCATATATATCTTACAGAGGTGTATGCACAGTATGGAGATCATTAATAATAATTATCCACATTGGTTGTGCAGGTTGCCTCACTCCGCATGTGAGCCCCAACCATTACCTTAGCTGAGTCACTCTTAGAGATGCTTTGGGCCGCCATCCTCCCCCATAAGGTTTTACCAATCATAACTGATCACGTGTAAGTGATTACCTGAGCAAAGATAAATGTGATAAACTACAATGACTAGAAAATAGATCTTTCCTGTCGGTGAATATGATCGCGAACCATAACCGGTATAGTGTGCAGGCCGGAGCACCTACAGTATATGCATATATCATTCATGAAGACATCTCTAATGCCAGCAAAATCTTTCTCACCGTGGAGGAAAGAGCCCAGAATCTCCATGTCTTTCAGACATGCAGAGCAGGCTGAAAAGACTAATGAACAGTCAGGTGGCACTCTAGGGCCTGGCAACCCCCCCCCCAAACACACACACATATCAAACACAGAAGCGCTTGCACATGCATTAAAACTCGGCAGCTCGCCCGACCCCAGTGATCCACACGACAGTCTAATGTCTCAGGCATCTGCTCATGTCTAGTCTGGAGGGTCTTTCCCACCCTGCCCCCAGCCCCGGCTCACGGCAGAACCAGCTCCCACAATGGTGGGAACGGAGGCCTTTATGGAGGACGGGGGGGGAGACTATACAGCTATTGAGGGAAGAAGGATGGAGAGAGAGAGAGAGGGCTAGAATGTTAATGTGAAAACGCACGGCACCGTTCATTAACAAACACACTCGCTGCAGCTGCATGTTGGCCTGGACACACATGCTCACGTGTCTCTTTTCTGCTTCAGGTAAACCTCAGAGCTCCCCCCCCCCACTCTACGCCATAAAGGAGTAGCCACACAGTTAGTGTGTGTGTGAGGATGCAGTGACGGAGGAGGAAACAGAGTTCTGAGAATGACCAGGCTTCAGATTTTAGAAGAAGGTGATGATATTTGTGATGTTTTAAATGTGTGATTTCACGTTTGGAGTTCACACGACTGTGTAGCTCCTTTGCGACATGCTGTACTGCAGTTATAGCACAAATAATTGATAATTCTTTTAATACCGGTGCAGAAAACTGGACTTCCTATTCCGTTTACCCCATTATTGTCACTGATATTAATATGTTTGATGTCTCATTTTGAAACCATGAAAATGAGGTTACGACTACATTTTAATCCTGTTGACACTGAAGACTTTGGTGCCAATTGGCCAATGGAAGTGTATAGAATTTATCAATAAACATCAGTCCAGGGTCTATATAATTGTTACATTTTTTATTTAAATTTACAACAAAAATGATGATCCATATCTCTTCCAGTGAGAAATAACATGTATTTTAACAACAGTTTGGGACTCAGCATGTTTATTTTAACATTATGTATGAATAATTTGGACATAAAAGTAAAATTCTAGCTATAAGAGCAAATACCATACAATTTAAAATGTCTTTATAGAGATGATCATAATTTGGTAATACTATGAAGTACCAAATGATTTGCAGGTGAACGTGTGGTTTTTACGATAGATTAAATCTATTCATCTAATAGCAGAGGTTGCAAGCTTTCATAAACAGGAAATTATCACCCTCACCCTGACAGAATTTATCTGAGGTGTTCCACATAGTAAAAATTCAATTTGATTTTTATTTTTTGTAAATAAAATGACCTGTTCAGCCTGGCGCAGAGCAAAGAAGCACCATGACAGAAGAGGATGGCAGGTTTCCTTCAGCGAGTGCCAGCTCATTAATTTTGTTTGCAACCCCCACCGACGCCACCAACCATCACCACCCTCCTTCATTGACCACCCCCTCACATCACCCCTTTACTGCTAATTAGTTGGAGCAGAAGATAGAAGAGAGGAAAAGAGAGAGGCCATATGTGACTGGGGAGGGATTGATAAACTCTTCCTTGCTTCCCCATCCCCCAACATCCTCTCTCACACACACACACACACTTTTCTGACTCCTGCCCACCACCATCAGCACTGGCACCCAGCACATGATGCAGCTCACCTCATATGCCAGCCCAGCCATTTTAGGTGTCGCGGCAACATCTCCCAAGATGGCTCCTTCAGAGCGCGCCTCTACTCCAATGATCTGGCAGGGTCTTTGTCCTCCTCTTGGCACAGTTGACGCATCCCCCGTTGGCAGTACAGATGGCACCAGGGGCTCTTGGTTAAAAAAGGATGAGAGGGTGGGGGAAGGCAAGAGGCGAATGAAGAGGAGGTGGCGATTCTGCATCGACCGTTTTAAAAAAAAAATAATTGCGGTGTCTTAAGCGGTCCTCGATTATTCACCGTTTTTAATCGGAGGTCTGCAACAAGATCATAAACAAGAAAGCAGAGGAATTAAAAATGACAATGTATCAGTATAAATAAGTCTAGGATATGATATAAAAAGATTTTCCTCTTATGCAGCACAAAAATAAATCTACGGCCAGGAATTTTCAAAGGGCAGATTAGGTGTTTTTTCAGCACCAATAATTGCATTTGAAGACTCATTTGCATCAAACATGTGTCAAAGGATGAAACCAGGAAGTCTGCAGCATTTCCTCCTCTCTTCATTCAGCAGCATTACACCAGGAAAAGTTCAGGACAAATCTCAGCCTTTTCACATAGCCAATATCTCACTGTGAGGCAAAGCAATTAGCCTGGTTTGACAGCGATCTCCTCTGCAATAGCTAGTTAACACAGTGAATGAAAACTCATCTCACTTTGGTGCTCTTTCGGCTTCAGTAGCATTCTCTGAGCTAGGCATGTGTAGAGAGTGATGCTGAAGTGCCACTCTGAAAACCTCAGTATCCATCTACAGGATGGTCCTGGCCTTCTCTTTCAGGCAAGACACAATGCACCCCAAAGGTCCCAGAATTGCCTGCTTTAAATACACATGCCAAGTGTTTTCTTTAAAGTTTTGTGTGTGTGTGTGTGTGTGTGTGTGTGTGTGTGTGTGTATGTGTGTGTGTGTGCTGTTGTCACACCACTCGACTGCATTACAAGCAGTTGAAAGACATTAATGCAGGACAAAGCCTTAAGCTTACCTTTTCTTCTATAAAAAAGTACCACAGGTTGAAATCACAAATTGAACAAAGGAATTAAGTAAACAGTATGCCGCTAAGTTGAATGTAAAGAGGATGTGCTTTGCCATACAGATGTGTAGTAAGGAATCACGCCAGATGTTTTTCCAGTCTAGAATGAATATTAAAATGAAGGATAAATGGCTGATAGCTGCTTTAGTTTCAGGGTACTGACATCGCACATACAACGGTCAGTGTAGCACAGTTATAAATTGCTGAGACACCACTGCTTCCACCCTTCAATAAACAAAAATTATATATTTTTAAAAAAAACCCATATAAAAGCACACACACCGATATAAAAGTACACATTCTTCTCAGTAGATCCATTTTAAGCCTTACAAATCATAAATCAATTTAATGCTGTAAAGTTTAGTAAGGGAAAAACATTTTATATACTGTATAACACAAACAGATAAAAAGATTACTTATCAACTTTTCAGACTTTCAAGCCTTGTTTTGATGATCTACTTCAATAAAGTTTATTTTTATATATATAAATGGTTCCTAAATATACCTTAAAGTCTACTGCCTATTTATAAGACGTTTGTCTTAAATCACATACACTTAAAAGGAAAATGATACACATTCAGTTCACGTTTACCGCACTTTGCATTTTCCATTTATGCTCAAGTCGATTAAAAATGGGAGGGACAAAAACCAAACCTAGTTCTTACCTTCTCAAAGGTGAACAGTAAAACCATCTCCGACGGCTGAAAACGTCGTTATGGAAAAGATTTCTACTTTCGGTTATCTAGCTTTATGACAGGTATTTAACACTCATACAGCTAGATAACCAAAGACAGAAACACAGCTCCTGAACGTCTCACAGGCTGCAGCCTGACAAGGTAGCCTGTTGGAAGGAGGTGAACACGGACCATTAGGCCAGAAATATTCATAAAACACGTCCGCACCTCATTTTCAGCAGTCATTTCATTACACTGATAAACGGAGAACGTGCTACTGCTTTGTTAGATTTACAGAAATTAAGTTAAACACACTTTGTAGGTAGAAGGAATCTCTTTAAGGTGTCCAGTTAAAGGCCTGATCAATAATGATACATTTATAGGCCTGATTTACATTATTATCTATCGTCTCTAGGCTATTATACTTTAAATACCTTCTTAAAATGCTATCACATCAAACTAACTATAACAAGAACCATTAATAGATTCATTCCAATTAAATTTTTAATAACTACATTTTTTCCCCTTGATATAGGCGTGAATTCGGCGGTTATGAGTTAGCGTCATATCACATAACAGACAATATTTTCTACCCCTTGTAGACCAACCCCGAATTAAATGTACGTTAAAATTAGCCGATCATTTACGTGACAACTTTAAAAAAAACTTTGATTATGATAATAGTCATATACAGCAATTGCGTCATATCTTTAAAGCCATTTTTACGATAAACTACAAATGTTCTAAATCCAATTAATATTATCATATGAAGTGTGATACTGTTCATTTTTGTCTGAAATGATTAGGTTGCTAAGATAAACCTGACGGTGAACCTGAGGCAGCAGTTGGAAGGAGAAGGGTTTCTGATGCAGCAGCAGCAAGCGAAACTCTGAACTTATCTAAACTAAAGTTTGTTTTAAATGCTGTCAAATTTCAACTCGGCTTCAAATCGTTAGGTTTCTTTCTCTGGCCCCGAGGGAATCTGATCGGCACGTTTGATGAGAGTTACGAAAGGCCTAGTTAAAATAAAGTCGACTACTTCAAGTCAAACAAATGTAGATAGTCACAATGAACTAAATGACATATTTCAATATTTACCGCAGCTTTTAATGGTTTACTATTAAACTATTTTCCTTCTCGTGTACATAAGATTACCTCGCACTCCAAAATTAAATAAAAAAAAAGCTACACCAAGACTAAATTCAGCGACTAAGACACATGGGCATGACGATAAAACAGGTTCAAACCAGATAAAAATGTAACAAGAATATGAATTCCCAGGCGTCTCTTACCGGTTGCAAAGAGAAAAAAAAAGGGGGGACTCCACAGACATATGTCTTCAACTTCAATGCGTAAAATTTTTTCCAGATGGATTTATTTACATCCATCGGGCCCTTGTGGAGGTTCAGCGAAACAGAGCACAGTTGATGCCGTTCTCATCCTCCTCCAGCTTCTGCCTCTCCTCCTCTCAGCGCACCGAGTCTATTCGCGACTGCAATGACGTCATGAGAGGACCAAAGCAGCGTGTGGGCCAATCAGAGAGCCGGCTGGCATCAAAGATCGCACGAGTACATCAGACATCCTTCTCCCTATTCCCTATTCCATATATATATGGATTTATTTTATTTTATCAATATTTCAAAGCATATAGGAATGTTTTCATCAGAATGGTGCCCTTATAATTTTACTGTGCTGTAGTGACTCAAAATTTTGAGATCCAGGTTGTATTTGAAACTGTGACGTGATGGTTCAGACTTAAAGCGGAGTAGTAAAAGCAGGACCATTGGTTGATATATGAACAAACTAATGAACATATATCGTTTTTGCATAGTTTCTTATTATTGTGTGCCAACTGTAATATCTGAAAATACCAGAGGATGTAAAAATATTTATTTTCTTGGGCCTGCTTCACTGAAGAGATATTCAGTTGTGTTGGGCAGTATTCTTAACATAATCCTTACTTTTGTGCGAGCTTTAATAATTAGCAGCTTGAATATATACAGGACTTTTAAAAATCCACTTTATAATTTGCCTATTTATCATTTTAAAAACAAAAAAAATTGGCACAGTAATGAACATTTGATAAAATCCCGAAGCATAACTATTTTGTGGAGATCAGATCGGTTTTCCCCGTAGTCGCTATGTAACATTTGAAAATATATATGTGACTATGCAATTTCAATTTTAGTTTCGATGCTCCACAAAGTTGGATTCCCGCCGAAATGTCTCGACAGCCTTTTAGAAGTAGGGCAAAGGAGTGAGCACTCCTGTTTAATATTACATCTTTGTGATCTCATGCTTTTGTATAGGCGCCTGATGCCTCGACCAAATTCGAACGTGTTTCCTCCAAATCTTCTTTTTAATATTTGAAAACAAATTTGGATGGCTTTTAATGTGAAGAAAACAGACAAAAGCACGTTAGAAATGTTGTTCCATATTCATTTGGTCTTCTTTTCTGTAAAGAAAGTAAAAATGTCAGTTTTGCGTTTTCTAGTTCTTTACGTATAATTGAATTCTAAACTTTAGATTTATGCTGCAGTACAACTACCTCACCATTATTAATTGAACTTAATAATTTCAAAAATTTACCATCTTACCATGTTTACCCATTTTAAGCACGCTATGTCCCACTATTCTTTTATGCACTTTCATTCGAATTTATGCATTATTGCTTGTAGTAATATTATTTCTCCACATTGTTATTCCACTGGGATGTCCCACATTCTTTTGTTGAAGCCAGTCTGATATATAGGGGAGACCTAAAGAACAGCAATGATACAATTTAACACAATTATTTCAAGAATATGGCATTTCTGATTTGAGAATTAGGGTTATTCTATGCAGAGTTCCTTACTAGTTTTTTGTGCGAATATATAAAGTTGGGAGCCCAGTCGGATTTTCCTATTGTATCATAGACATTGTAGACCTCAGAAAAACAACTCACAATGTTAATTATTTCACACATAAAAGAAAAATTAAAACATGTATCATGCCCATGTTGATAATTATAGGTCTGACTGTAAACGTATTTGCCATTCTCATCTTATGACTGCACAAGAACCCAGATGAGGTTCAACTAAATGAGCTCTTTGCCTCCCTCTCCTGTTCGTGGTGGGCAATGGGCAACAATTTTCCCCGGCGATAACCACCACCGCTTGAAGCGAAAACGCCACCAGCGCAAATAAACCACGAAAGCACATCCTCATCACGCTCGAAATGGATCTGTCCTTTTTAAAATGACGTGTTTGTATATATGAGGTTTTTTAAAATGGTTGTTCATATTAACACGTAGTGCAGTCGTTCAGAGAGGTAGAAATGCAATGCGAGTGATGAAATTAAAAGTCAAATTTTGTGTAAAAAGACGTCGAAGTCGACCGCGACAGGACTCGAACCTGCAATCTTCTGATCCGAAGTCAGACGCCTTATCCATTAGGCCACGCGGTCACCGAACGATGTGGACGATTCGATCTAAGAATATAAAGATACAGAACAACTTTTCTAAAGCATAAGGGTGCCATTTAATGAAATATACTGTTTAAGGGGCGGGAAAAAGAACCGGGCAATATGTCCGTTATATTGTCCATTAAAATTATCCCAATTCCGTGGACTCATCCAGGACGCTTGGTGTCGCTAAGGATCCAGCTTGTTTTGGCATCACGACCCTCTACAGCGAAGAAAATTAGCGGCACAACAACTTGTGTTGACTTGTGCGACCAACTGCAATATACAACATAATTAATAAGGATTATCGAGTAGTGTGGCGCTTTTTGTGGCGGCCCAATAACAACTAAACAAAGGTAGGGGTAAACCGATTGCGTTTAATTATTCTTTATGAGAAAATGGCGTTCCTCATATGGGTTTTGCATGGGTCAGATATCAGTGAACACACGGAATAAGTTCCTTACTGAAATCTTAAATGGTTCCTTTCTCCTTTTGTAATCAGCGTCAGTGATCATATTAATGCGCGAAAGTCAGCGTAAATACATTACATAGTTTACATTGATGTCACCAATGAAATCGTGAACTTTTGGATTTGCATCCTAGTACATTATAGAATAAGCGGGCTAACTTTTGTGTCATGATGTTATTTATATCCCTGATATTCCCTAGTTCAACTGTATGAGGTGATGCTACATGTTTTACGCTGTCCACTGGAAAGGACTGTCGTCTCCCTACAATGGTCATGTCTTCGCTCCCTCTCCTCAACAAAACCTCAATCTTCTCCGGGGGAGGACTCCACAGAGACCCGTCTCAACCCCCTTAACATCCAGATGTTGTCACGCAACCTTCACAAGCAGATCTTCCGAGGTTTGGAACCGGAGTACGGAGAGGACAATGTGCAGCGCGGCATCAGACATCTGCAGAAACACCAACTGTGGGGGAAGGAAACTCCACTAATGCCCGATGTGGAGTTGAAGCTTCCGAGAATGTATGGCACAAACATCGATGAGCACTTTCGTATCTTGGCCCAGACACAAAGTCTGCCCTACCTGGAAGCAGCCAATAAGTTGCAGCTGGCTGAGCTGCCCCCCATGCCCCAGGAGTGGAACTGGGAGGTAGGCTGGACACGTTATGGTCCGAATGGTGAAGGCCACAGGGTTGATTTCCCAGAAGAGTCTGTTTTAGTATTTGATGTAGAGGTGTGCATGGCGGAGGGACAGTGCCCCACATTGGCTGTTGCTGTGTCGCCAACCAACTGGTGAGAAATTAGAAATGTTTCAAATGAAAACGCATTATCTGTTCCAATGGGGAACCGTGTGCACCGTAATAATCGCCGTGTACGTACTTTGACTGGTCAGGTATTCCTGGTGCAGTAAACGTCTGATTGAGGATCGCTACACTTGGTCAAAAGACTTGAGCCTAGCCGACCTCATCCCTCTGGAGACACCCATCAACTCTGCTCAACCACCAGGCGGCCAGTGGAAGGAGAGGCTCGTCGTGGGCCACAATGTCAGTTTTGATCGATCATATGTTAAAGAGCAATACTTACTAAAGGTCAGTATTTAAAAGCTTCAAATTTGTCCGTGCTTCTTATTTGCTTTTTAAAAATATGCTGTCTCGACCGAAGGGCTCGAAAGTTCGTTTCATGGACACAATGAGCCTTCACATGGCCATTTCTGGGCTCACTGGGTTTCAACGGACATTGTGGATGGCAAATAAGATGGGTAAAAAGAGGGGTCTCCAGGAGGTTAAAGAGCATATTAAGAAAACTGGACAAAAAAGACAAGGCCCTATGGTTTGTATGTAATATTGGTGGTGATGGTTGAGTCTAATTAGCCAGTTTTAACAGTTTAGCTAACTGTGCCATGGTGTTTTGTCCAAATAGATTGGCTCCTGGGATTGGGTGAATATTAGCAGCATTAATAATCTGGCTGATGTTCATGCTCTGTACGTCGGAGGGCCACCACTGCAGAAAGAAGCCAGAGAGACCTTTGTAAAGGGAAGCCTGAGTGATGTCAGGAACAACTTCCAGGTCAGAGACTTCTTATCTAATAGATCATGTGAGACCAAACCAGAAGATCCCCAGATCTTTGGAATTCCTTTGATTACACACTCATAATTTGGTCTTCGCTGACCTCTACAGGACTTGATGCAGTATTGCGCCATGGATGTCGAAGCCACACATCAAGTCTTTACAGAACAGCTTCCTCTCTTCATGGAGAGGTCCTCATCATCAACATCTCACATGAGCTGTGTCTTCTTATCACCGTTTACAAAACCTTTCCATTTATTTCCAGATGTCCTCACCCAGTGACATTTGCAGGTATGCTGGAAATGGGTGTGAGCTACCTGCCCGTCAATCAAAACTGGGGACGTTACCTGGAGGATTCTCAGGACATTTATGAAGAACTTCAGAGGGAGATGAAGAAAACTCTAATGACTCTGGCGGACGATGCCTGTCAGCTTCTGCAAAATGACAGGTGATGATTTACCTTTTTTATGATGTGCTCTGGAGTAGATTTGTGTGTGTTTATTTAATTTATTTGTTAAGATACAAAGATGACCCCTGGCTTTGGGATCTTGAGTGGGATGTGCAGGAGTTCAAACTGAAGAAAATGGCAGCTGGTAGAAGGAAAAACTCCAATAAAGCTGTTGAAACACAAGCTCCTACTCTTCCTCCAGAGCAGGAGGAAGGTACCGTACCTTCAGCAGCAGCAACAACAACAACAAAAATACAGTTCTGAAACATATGAGATTAGATTGACGGTAGTTGTTTACTGCCAGACCCAGGCCCACCCTCTGAAGAGGAGATGGTGGCCCCCCGTCCCAGCAGTCTGGCTGTGGAGAAGCTGAAAGAGACGGTGAGTCGGCTCCCTAAGAGAAGGCAGCACCTACCTGGACACCCAAGGTTAGTTTACGCTCAGGCACAGCACAATGATCCGGTTGTAGTTTCACCTCCGTCACCGATGGGCACTTCTTCCCACCACACACTTCAGTTGGTACCGCAAGCTTTGTGAGAAGACGTCCGTGGACAGCTGGTCGCCAGGCGCCAGCCTCATCAGTCTACAGATGAGGGTGACCCCGAAGCTGATGGGCCTGACGTGGGACGGCTTTCCCCTGCATTACACAGAGAAACATGGGTGGGGCTACCTGGTTCCGGGTCGCAGAGATAACCTGGTGCCTCAGGAGGACATCCCTGGACCTGTGTGCCCACACAAGTAGCTACTACATTGTACATACACCACGACTGCAGGATTGGAGTCTTCACTTTTCACAGCATGTGTGGTCTTCTAACTTCAGAGCGATTGAGAGTGTTTACAAAGAACACTGTGAAAAAAACAGCAAAGAGCAGCCAACGTATCTGGATCGCAACGGTGCAGATGACCTCGAATGGACAGAAAGTGCCGTGTGGGAGAAGGTGCGCACACTCGTCGTTAATCCCCATTTCATAGTGAAGGAAGGGCAACATACAGAGCTGTGTTTCTTCCCATCTCAAGATGGAGGAGCTGGATTCCCTGGAAATTCTGACTGAGGAAAATGGAGTCAGACAGCCGGTGAATGTGGTGAGGAAGAAAAGTGAGGTAAGGGATAGAAAAGACATAACATAAGAGCTAAGCAAGGCAGTGTGCTGTTTTTTTTATTCTGGGAGTGTGGTTGTCCTATAACCTTCTCTTTTGTTGTGGATCACCATTTTTTGTTTCTAGTTGTTTAAGTCTGGATGTTGTTCTCGTCATGGCTGTATTCTCTACAGGGTGCTGACCCACATTACATCCCAGAAGAGAGTCGGTGCTGCTATCACCATGGAAACGGGCCTTACAATGATGTAGATATCCCGGGTTGCTGGTTTTTCAAATTACCACATAAGGTGACATTTACTTGAATTGCTCAAACAGAACCGCACCTTTTCACGTCAGTTTATGAGCTTGATTTACATGATTTTTGTCTCTTTTTTTTAGGATGGCAATCAAAACAATGTCGGTAGTCCTTTCTCCAAAGACTTCTTGTCTAAAATGGAAGACGGCACTCTTAGCGCAGGCCGCAGTGGCACCGATGCTGCTCGAGCTCTGGAGATCAACAAAATGATATCGTTCTGGAGGAACGCTCATAAACGTATAAGGTAACATCGTTTTCCACCATCAACTTCCTGTTTGCATTATAGAAGGTGAACACCTGCATTTGTTCTGTCTCACAGTTCGCAAATGGTGTTGTGGCTGCGAAAGGTCGAACTTCCTCACATTGTCAGCAGGTTTGTCTAGTTTATCAAGCTGTTTTTCATTGGTTAGCTGGTAAGTAGGCAGGTGTCATTGCTTGATATAACCTTGTCTAATGGCTCCTAAAGGCATAAAGATTTTGATGATGAGGACCAGTATGGCGCCATCTTACCTCAGGTCATCACTGCTGGAACGGTGACACGTCGGGCAGTAGAGCCAACATGGCTGACCGCCAGCAACGCTCGGGTAAGAGTTGGACTCTTAGTGCAATTAACCATTAGATCACTGGGTTTTACGAAGGTTTTTTACTTGGGCATGTGCAGCGAGACCGCGTGGGCAGTGAGCTGAAGGCCATGGTGCAGGTACCGCCTGGATATCATCTGGTGGGGGCAGATGTCGACTCTCAGGAGCTGTGGATTGCTGCTGTTCTCGGAGAGGCTCACTTTGCCAGCATGCACGGTTCGATTTTTCACCATTCTTCTAACTGCGATACGCCTGAAAACGCAGCGCCTGTTTGAATTCCTTGCTTCTTTGTTGGATCCAGGTTGTACAGCCTTTGGCTGGATGACCCTTCAAGGAAAGAAGAGTCAGGGCACCGATCTGCACAGCCGCACCGCTGATGCTGTGGGCATCAGTCGGGAGCACGCCAAAGTGTTCAACTACGGGCGCATTTACGGTGCGGGACAACCGTTTGCCGAGAGGCTGTTAATGCAGTTCAACCACCGCCTGAGCCACACGGAGGCTGCTAATAAAGCCAAACAGATGTACGCCTTGACCAAAGGGGTACGCAGGTACAGTTGTCTGTGTGGTTAGACAAAGGTATGATTGTCTGTTCAGTTGAAGGTGATCTCCAGTTATGCATTTGGTGTTTTTCTGCTGGGTCAGATACCAGCTGTCAGAAGAAGGTGAGTGGCTGGTTAAGGAACTGGGAATAGAGGTGGAGCGGGAGGAGAATGGGAGCATTTCCTTGCAGGAGTTGCGGAGGATCACGAAGCTGGCCTCACAGTGGTGAGAGATAAAGCAGTGTTGTCCAGTAGCATCCTTCTTTTATGCTCACATCTGCCGTATATCTCCTGCATCTTCTCTGTGCCTTCACTGCTGCCCGTGTTTGTTGTCTGCGCCACTCCTCAGCTCAAGGCGGAAGAAGTGGGACATGGTGGAGAAACGCTTTTGGTCCGGCGGTACGGAGTCAGACATGTTTAATAAGTTGGAGAGCATCGCTCATTCAGCCCAGCCTGCCACGCCTGTTCTCGGCTGCAGAATTAGCAGAGCACTGGAACCCAAAGCGGTTAGAGATGAGGTGAGACAGAATCAGGAACAGGCAACTGTTGATGTTTGTTACTTTAAAGAAAGAATGAAATGAAACAGCCACAACACTCTTACTTGGCCATTGCTGCCTTTTCTTAAATCCCTACTCAGCGGTCCTGTTTGGCTACGTCTGTCGTTGCAAGATGACAGAGACGCTGTTCGCTTTTCTCAGTTTATTACCAGCAGAGTGAACTGGGCAGTGCAGAGCTCTGCAGTAGACTATCTACACCTGATGCTGGTGGCCATGAAATGGCTGTGCGAGGAGCATGACATCGACGCCCGATTCTGCATCAGCATCCACGACGAGGTGCGGTACTTAGTCTCCAGTGAGGACCGCTATCGAGCAGCGCTGGCGCTGCAGATCACAAACCTGCTCACCAGGTGGGCTGGCTGCCCTGGACGGTTTCCTGCAAAGGCTACAATGGGGGGAAGGGGGGATTCAGCTGTAATCATCTGCTTCTGTCTCCTGTAGGAGTATCTTTGCACATGCATTAGGGATGCAGGATCTTCCACAATCAGTAGCTTTCTTCAGCTCAGTAGACATTGACCAGTGTCTTCGAAAGGAGGTTAACATGGACTGCATGACCCCCTCTAATCCCACCGGTATGGAACGCAGATATGGAATTCCACCAGGTGAGCCCCCCCCCCCTTCCTTATGTGTAGCACAAATATGAAATTAAAGAAATTAATCTTCCGAGTTTTTAAAAACCTGCCTGAAATAAAATTCACAGCCTGAAATAAAAACCATTTGACAAAGTTAGATTTCATTTTATATTTTCATTTTAACACTTATATTATACAGTATTATTACACCGAAAAAGAAAACAACCCTCTAATGAGCAGCTGTTCATGCACGATTACAAATCTTTTATTACTTTAAAACAACAAAAAAAAACAATTTGAAAATAAGAACAGTACAATTCTTTAAGTAGCTTGTCAATTAATTGGCTACTTATGAAGTTATTACTATACAGTCAAAAGCAGTTGTTTGGAAGAGAAAATAAGAAAGCAAGTGAATGAACACAAGCTGATGACGAACATGTGCATCAACATTCCACAGGTGAAGCTCTGGATATTTACCAAATCATCAACGCCACCAACGGCTCTCTGAAGAGAGGAAGATAGCGCTCTGAAGACCAACCTGCCCTCTTGAAAAGAGCTCTTTTCACCCGGCAGCTGGTTCCATTTATGAATCCTAATGTTTTCTCCTCTTCTGTTTGGGCTCTTGCGTCACCTCTGCTGGCTGAGACTCCGTGGCCTGAAAAAGGACAGGAAATTGATCCAGAACTGTTCTGAGTGGAAGTATCAGTGTGAGCATAAGGACTTGAACTAACGTCTAGACTGTCGTCCTGCTCCTGCAGCGCAGCCTCCAGAGTCTCGGCGTTAATGCGGAAGTCTCTGGAAGTGCTCAGTTTCATGTACTGCATCAAGTTCACCTGGACACAGAGCTCGTGTTGAGCTTTATTTCTACGGATCACCATTTCAGTTCATGTGAAGGTGTTGCCAACTGCAAAAAATACCTTTGATTTCTTTGACAGAGCAATGAGGTATTTCTCATACTGCTCGATGCTGAAGATCAGATTAGGGATGGCTTTCGTCTCGCGCAGGAGTTTAGCCTAGCAAGAGGGGGGAAGTATTGACTGGAAGGCTGGTAATGATAAACTGTTCCAATCATCATGCTGTCTTACAGATGCAGCAGTGTTTGTTTCATTCTTCTTCTTTTTCTTCTTGTCATCTCCATTTCCATTGGGTTCTCCACTCTATCACAGAAAGAGAGCTATGTTATGTGTAATAAAGGAGCGACACATTAAAATTTCCTTATTAAGTCATCGGATGCTGATGATTGTTTTTAGATTCAAAGCGGAGCCGGCTCTACCTGTGCATACGTGATGAAAGTGTAGCATTGTTGGGTCAGGTGAGAGCCTGACAATCTGACCTAAAAAAACCCAAAGCAAAACACTATTTTAGGACATCAGAAGAACATTAAGGTGTGAGCAGAGAACGGCCGACTCACCAATTTCTCAAAGCGGGGTGGGAGCGTACTCTGCTGGTTTGAACAAACCTGCATGTACTACAACAAGAAGAGATAAAAAAAAAGAGCTTGAAATGCTTTAAAAAAAAGAAAAAAAAATCTGAATTCAGATTTATGGCACTGAGCAGGCACACACATATTTGGCCAGAGTGGTCAGGATGTTGTATGTCCGGGTCAGTACTCGCAGGACTGCAACAATGCTGCTCCCTTGCGGCAGTGACGTTTGGACCAGCTCATGTAATCCCGTCAAAAGCCTCCCCAGCTGCAGCAGCACTGTTTTTTCTACCTTATCCTGCTGATCTGCAGTCTGGGTGGCTTCACCTACACATTAGGAACATACAATGGAAGAGGTGAAAGACAGAAGGAAGCCTCAGCATGAATATGGGCAGAACTGAAAAGGTTTCCTACCAGAACCTGATTTATCAACTGTTGTTTGGCTTTTCTTTCTGGCAATAAGCCAGTCCACCTCATCGAGCACTCTGTCAACTTGGGAGGTGATCAACAGCTGCAGCGCAAGGAGAAAAGTGAATGATGGAGCTGAGGAGAATGCTGTTGCCACTGCTTCTACAAACACTCACTGCTGCTGTGGTTGCAGTCTTCATGTTGACGATGGCAAAGTGACACTGCTTGTCCACCTCCACGTCCTGATCGCACGCAAAACAATCCAATCATTGAAACATCAAAAAAGAGTCTGAGAATTTAGGATGTATTATACTATGTACCGGATCAATGTCTCCCAGTTCGCTGTGGATGTCCTGGCAGAATTCAATTAGCATATTTATAGGATTCTTCAAGGCAAAGTAAAGGTTGAAGAAAAGTGAAAGAAGGCCCTTGGTGAAAGCTGAATCCTCTAAATAATGTAATTCAAAAAACATTAGAACACACACCATGGTAGCTGATATGTCCACAAACATTGAGTATTGTCTAGCTCACCCTGACTGGTCTTCTTACAGATGTTTCCAATGTTTACAGTCATCTCATTATACTGCAGAAACAATATTATCAGAGTCAGTATTAAAGAATTTGTGCAGTTGAGGTCACATTAGAGTGCAGTCACCTGATCAGATGAAGGATCCAGCTGCTGGGAGAGCACCCCCAAAATGTTGACCAGCAGCTGAGCCTCTTTGCTGTTGAATTCATCACCGTCCTCGCTGAGTTGGTTAAACAGCACCCTCTGTTGGCAAGTAAGGGGAATTATTTTCGTCTGTTCTTTAATTTCTGGCCATATATTTTAGTATTTGCAAATCAGCAATATTAGAACTATTACACCTCAACAGTAAAATGTGTAGCCAAAAACCAAAAGCATTTTGTTTGGATGTACCTGAAACTGTCGGATATAAAAGTAGTTTATATCTGTACCATCATCTACGTCACTGGTCTCTGAGATGTCTGTGTGGGATACAAAACATGTGTAAGAACACATTAATTGCCACAATCACAGAGATTAATATGGGTGTAATTAACCTGTGCGGGACAGGAGCTGAGTCATGCGCTGTGGACAGCGCTGCTGGCAGGTCGTGAAGATCCTGAGCAGCCCTTCCAAACACAGAAGTGACAGGCTGGACCGCTTCTCCTTCTTTCCTGCATCTTCCACCATGCTTGGAATGTTGGTGTAACGCCACATGAGCACACTGAAAGGAAAAAGGCACAAAGATGGACCTTCAGGTTGACACAGCCAGGTCATCCTAACAGTATAAGTCAAAGGGACTCTCACCTTGTCATGTCACAGAGGAACTGGAATGTTTTCTCGGTGTTCTGTCCATCCGGGCCATCTGTATGTCCAGTTTCCTCTAACTGCTGGATCTTCTGCACTGCCACACTTACTGCATAACGCACAAATTCTCCATTGGAACGAAGAACAGACAGAGCTTCCTGTCTGGTCTGAGTGCTGTCTCTGGAAAAACAACATATTTTAACAGTCAAGTATTCAATAGGTAATTTAAGGATTTTAAATTAGATGATTTAAATCAAATCAGCACCTAAACAGCCAGATGTAGAGTACTTACCTAAAGAGAAGGGTGAGGAGAGTGGATATGAAACCCATAGAGAGCAAACTTCGCGGGGTCTTGTGAGAGAGCACTCGACCTTTTCCGGCTTTCTCCTTCAGGATCTCTGACAGCTTGTTATAGCGGCTGAACAGCTCCACGACCTCCTCAAAGCGATTTTTACTGTCACAGAGCGAGCAAAGCATGAAACCAACTTGTTTGCAGCATGGCATCCTGGCCACACAAGAAGAGATGTGGTTACCTGTAGTTAGCGTCGATGAAGTTGTACTCCAGAAGGACCTCGTACAATCCCATAACCAGCACAGTGTAGATATTATTTTTTACCCCAACACTTGACACCATGGAGAATTCAGCCGACTTATCCTGGGAGTAAAGAGGCAACAATATTAAGAAGCAGTTCAAATCAAAATTTTAAAAAACGGTGGACGACATGATCTTTAGGTCAAGGGAGTTGGCTCAGAGTATTTACAATGTTTCAGTGTTAACAGTATTACCATCACTTTAGCAAATCTATGATGTGTTGCTGTTGCAGATTAACCATTTGTTTGGCTTCACATCATCCCCTTGGTATTAAAAGTGCAAAACGAAATCCTTCTTTGCTCTATTTCACATTGATACTTTACTTCTAGACTATTATTGTACTTCTACTGGAATAAATTTGGTAAGTTTCAATTGTTAGTTGTGACATATGCACCATGGGTTTAGTGTGGTCATTTAAAAAAAATTCTGCTGAATAAGCCGTACTGGTTTTGGAATTTGTGTGCGTCTCTCTTAATGGTTTACCAGTTCAAAGTCCTCCATTTCACTTTTTATCATGCGTCCTGTCATGCTATCAAAGATCGTCTGAAGCTCAGACTGGTATCCTCCCTCCTCCCCTTCATTGTCACTGTCGTCAGCGTTAGAGCTGGCTGACTGGTGTAATTTCTGCAGCCACAGCAGGCAATGCACTGTACAGCTCAACAGGTGTCCCTGCGGAAGAAAATGACATCTTAAACCAGCACAACCAACAACAGCAAGACAAAATTCAAAAATGGAATAACGCTAATATAGTACCAGCGGCTCCTGAAGGTAGACCTGGTCTCCAATAGCTGTGATGCATGGTTCTAACTTGACTGGCGGCAGGAGGTCTTCTTCGGGTTCATAGTACCGTTTGAGCTAAGTATACAACGAGGTGCAGCATGAAGGTGATGGCTAGCAAGACAAACACTTTCATATACCTAAAACAGAACACGAAAGACACTTGCAATACCTGTGATAAGAGCGTTTGCATGATGGAGCTGGAAAGTTGAGAGTTACGACGGAGTACATCGTAGAAACCCTAAAACAGATGATTTTCAACATGTGTTTATGGTTTGCAACATTTAGAGCATGCAGATAAAACTCAATCCATATAAACAAGTTCAAAATTTGAGACAGCTGACCTCATAGAGTATGAGGCGGACATCAGCCTGCTGGCTGAGGCAGCGACGCAGACTGCTGAGGATCTCTAAGCAAAACGCCTCATTGGCGGCAGCGTTGTAACGAGAATGAACATCCACCTGGACCTATTCAACAGTTAGAGTTACTTACAAGACAGACCATATTTACCATGACAGCTGTAATACACCAGCTGCAAATACAATAATATATCAGCTGGACTCTCACCTGGCTAGCAGTGACTGCCTGGCTACACTGACTGGATGCCAAGCTGCCCAACACTTTAAAGTTCTTCAGCAGCAACAAGAAACCAGTCACTGCAGACTTCCTGCCATCTAGTTGGCTAAGAGTCATATTAGTTTTATTATCTAGAAACTCCAAGAAATATAATCTGTAGACAGAAAGCTGCACACACCTGGAAAACATGGCTTTGCGAAGAACAAGTATCAGGGCATCTTTTAAGGTCATGCTGACTTTCAGTAGTGGCTGTAGAATATTTAAAACAATAGAAGAATAAACACCAGAAACCTTGAATGTGCATACATGGATGAGTGATTGTGTACCTGGAGTGCTTTCAGTAAACCCTGTACAGTGGCCAAGGGAAGGTAAGACAGGTGGTCAAAGGTCTCTGTCACCTTGGATGATGACTCCAGTACAATCATGGGAGCAGAGTTCACAATGTCCGAGAAAAGCTCTGATGAATGACAAAGCAACAGGAATTAATGTCAAATTGTATTATTTGATTTAACTAATCCATAAGGGGAATTATTACCCAAGTAATGACTGACGGGTGAGGCAGTCTTTGCGACTAATCGATTTAAGACCTGTTCCATTATCTCTCCTCTGATAGGCTCATGCATCTAAGGCAGAAACACACAACCTGTGGTCAAGGTGCTGTTAATAATCAACTTTGTTGCACTGCTATTAAGTAAAAGAATCACCTTAAAGCCCTGCAGGAGCACCTGTCTTCCCAGTTGACATGCCTGCTGAGCTGGAGTCCGGGCTACAGTGCCACAATCTTCTGCAGTCTTACCAAATGGTCCAGGTTTGGGCCCAAATCCATCCAGGAGAGAGAAGCCAAGCTGTACCAGACCTTGGGTCACATGATCCCAACCAAACATGCTGCACAAAGCAAGTGTTTCAAGTCCCATATATGTAAAAACATGATGAATGCAAGACAAGCATCACAAATAGTGCTGTGGTCGGCAGGTACGCTTTTGGGCATTATAATGCATATATGTTCACTATTCTGTGCAATAAGATAACTTTACAGCATTCCTGCTGCTTTTCTGTGAAGGTTTCATCTTCTGACCTGTTTTTGACTGTTTCCAGTATCATCTGAGCCACACTAGAGCAGTCTTGTATGAGGGTCTTCACTAAATCTGACCCCTGCAGCAACTGCTCATCCTTGAAATTTTTGATGATTGCTCCTTTGAGGATGTCAAAAACCTGCTCAAAGACAGAAACAAAGGAAAACAAGTGGGCAAAAAAGCTCACACGTGAGTTATACTGACACAAGGCGCACAGCACATTTCTCACCTGCTCTTCATAACGCTGGATACGTGCCACCGAGAGCAACAGAGCAATGCTGAAAGGACACAGGTCGCCGTATGATGTCTGCAGGAATCAAAATCAACTATATGATTTCCGCAACCATATCTCAAAACTAGCAATAATAACATACAGAGAAGCAAGAAAAAAACCTTAAAACTTTTCAGGAATTCTCTCCCAAGTTCATGGTCAAGCCTCAGTGCAAAGACAATGTGAATGACGGTCGTTCCCTCCACATGTCTTAGCTCATCTTGTGGCATGGACTGAACTTCTAGATCCATGCTGCTGTGGAAAATGAATGAAAGAAATCAAAGAAATGTGTGTCACATTTTGTGTGATGAAGTGAATGCTAGTGTCCACTCACTTTCCTTTCTTCCTCTCTTCTTCTAGACAATCATCTTGTTCCTTGAAATAGCTGATGATTCCATCCAGGATCTGTTTCTTACAACCCTAAGTGTTGTAGTTCACAGCAGACATTTAGGTCCATAAACAAAGGGGGCTTGTACTGGATTGCCTGGGATTATGTTGCCGTACCTTTGCAGACAAAAGCAGCAGCTGATAAACAAGTGGTGGAACCTCCTGCAGATCCAGTTTGGTCAACATCCTCAGAATTTTCTCTATCAAGAATCGAAGCTCCTCTGTTGACAGGGGCACGTCCCTTCAATAAGCCCAGCCCACAACACTGTCAGATTATTACTTTGAAATAAATGTCAGTGTGAACAATCAGAACTGTCAAAAGTGTTACCTGAACATGGTTGTCAGATGGATAACACACTGTGGGTCCCATCTGATTGGGGGAAAAAATAAATTATAGATTGGTTTAATATTTTGGAGCTGAATAGAACTGGAGTTGTTATTTCATTAATAATGCTGTGTAAACCTTCTTAGATAACCCATGAAACTACCCATGCCTTCACCTGCTGGAACAAAGGCTGTTGATCAACTGTTTCTTGTATTCCTCCCCACTGAGTTCACCTAAATACATGAGAAATGTAACAAGCAACCACAAGAGACAGATGTTAGGCAAACCTAACTTGTTGATACTACACAGAAGGAAGTAACTGTCAAATGCAGATCTTCTTTTTAAAGTTAAAAAAAAAATTCCCACACCTTTCCCATAAGACAGAGTCTCACAAGCTGAAAGTGCAGTAATTACTGTCGGGAAAAGCTCCAAGGATTTCCCATTGCCTATCTTTCCCCCCTTAATGGCTTCAAGAAAGAGGGTTGCTAATTGTGCAAGGCAGGATCCTGGCAGAGCATGAGTCTGTAAAAGGCAAATTAAAACATTACACCCAGTATAGACAACTTAGGCAATACATAAAGCCTAGCATAACCACATCGAGGCTATTTACAAGACAGTAACCTTAAGTGTAACTTTGTGCATCATTTATTAATAAAGGACACAACTTGGTGTCTATGGAAGCAGGCGACGGAAGAGAATTGTAACCTCCAGCATCAGCAGTCCAATGATGTCAGCGGCCACCTCGGCCTGAAGATCTCCAGATTCACACAGAGGAATACAGTGTTGATAGACGAGGAGTCTGCGGTTTGAGCCCTCGGTGGAAGTGGCTGGAGAACCTTAGCAAGAGAACACACACGTCGTTTTTACGCTTTATCAATTGGAAATATGGCAATCTAGCGGATGTGTTATGATAACGCAGACATCGTGAACCTACCCTTAATTATGCCTTTAATCACGGCCCCGACATTTTTACCTTTTAGGGAAGCATGAGTAATCACACTCGTTAACTAGGAGGTGGAAAAAGGTAAGTGTTAAATCTAGATGGTAATAGAAACAATTTTCCCCTAGCAATGAAAAGATGTATGCGGACGAAAGAAGAATAATTTCATTTACCTCATCGCGTGTTAGAGTGGACAGATACTTCTGAAGTTCCTCGGTAGTCTCTCGATCGGATAGTGTAACAATTTTTTCAGTTTCAAGTTTCATTGTTAGGTTTTAATCAGACAAATGATCAGAAAACAAATAACCTAACTTTTATTTCTCAAAATTAATTAAAAGTATGTTGTTAATAAATATTAAATTAAACGTATATGTCAACAGTGGACATTCTGCTGCCGAGTTCTCCCTGTATTTATTTACGTCTTCAAATTATGTGACAAACTTCGCGCCGTCCCGCACTTCCTGTTTTCCTTTGGGGTTCTCATGTTCGCCTGACATATCCACCATTTATTTGACAGCCATTATAGCTTGACATCAGGTAAAATTAACAATTGTGTTTAACAGTTTAATCAACTGACTGACTGATAGAATATTATCACGTTTTTAGATATTTTACTGTATCAGTATTTAGGATACAATAGTTTGTAGTCAGGCGCTTTTGCGACAGTCTCAGTGCTACCGCCCACCCGTTCGTCGAGGTAATGATTGGCTATTATTGCCAGGCAGAATTGAGGGCTGTAGCCAATCAGCACCCACGGTCACCAAGAATTGACCAATAAGGAGGCCTGGGTGTGAAGCTATAGCACGTGACACAGACCGTAGAAGGCTGAAAATTCGTTTTAAACATTGTGAATAAATCTCTATAACTTCGTCCCAGTCTGTACTACAAACACAAAAGAAATACATATTTCCGTAGGAATACGCCAAAACTACGTCGCAAACAGTACGCAGGCGTCAGGCGTTCGCTTCCATTAAATTATACGTTAAATTTAGGGGGAAAATATTTTAAAACTGCACAAAAGCTTAATTTTAAAAGCTTGACTTATATATAAGTGGTTCAAATTCGCGTTTAAAAACAGGTTTCACGTAGTCATACAGAGATGTCAGACAGAGCTCACACCTGCGTGACTTGGGACCATTTAATCTCGTTCTGCAACAACGATGCACCAAATCTCACGAGATTTCACGCAAACGCATTATAAAGTATTTTGGCTATAACAAACCCTCATCAATCAACATCAGTCGTTTTGTAAGTGGTCGAAATAAGCGTTTCAATACGAATGGGTTTTAATTATCACTTTAATGTGTGTAGATGTTAAATGAGTTATAAGTGTTTTTAATTACTTCTTCACTCCAGACATTTTTTAAAGGTCTGTTTTCAAAGTATATTGATAAGTAATAAGACCACTAACTATCATTTTAATCCACATTTGTTATCACCAGTTTTTATGTGTAATTGTAGTTGGTGCAGTATATATTGTATTGTTTACATGTTACTAAGGGTATGCGTCACATGTACTTGCATAAATTTGATTAGCTTATTTCACAGATCATTGTGTATATGATTTACCTAACACTTGTTGGCCTTGCGGTTGATATTATTGATTTAAAACTGTATATTATAAGAATCATTTGACAAGGGATGAAAAAAATTCTAGAATTGGCTCAATTTTTTCCCTCTTATTGGACACAAAGACAGAATGCATTGTTTGCAAGACTAATTGCACAACACAAAGGCTGAATACTTCACAATAAGTAGATTTACTTATTGTATAGACAACATCAACGCAAAGGTACGGTAGTTTGTAACTGATGCGATTACAGAATAGAACTCCTAATGACTTTTATTGGCAGGGCTCTTAAAAATACAATTAAAGATTACAACCATCGAGAACTGCCAATCATATTTTCACAACCATAATGATTATGTATTATACATGATGTTTGAATTTTTATGGTACAATACCTATACAAACATCTTTTTAAAATAAAAATTTCAAATTAACCATAGTATTTTGGTTACGTGTGATTTTATTTGTTTTGCTTTTGATGCGGTGAGCAGCGTCGCTGCGCCTTGTACGTGCGCGCCTGTGACGTCAGAAGGAATGTGTCCGCCACACTGCAACTGATAGATGCAATCTCGTGATGTAATGGAACCCGTTTGGTGACTTCCCATGGCTGTTTGCGCCAGACTTTGCGGTGTGGGGCAGTCGCGAAGGTGCAGAAGGCGGCAGCGACAGAACCAGCAGGATCAGGGCAGCGATTCTGACATGGACGAGGAAGGAGAGGAGCGGATCGTCGGTCTACGGCAAGTCGGCGGCGGCATTGGAGGCCCGGACAGCGGCGTCGTCACTGCAGGGCCGAGTGACGCTTGTGACTGTGGCGGCGGTCATGTCAGCAGAAGAGACTGTCTGGAGCGGACAGCCAAGGGATTCCCACACCCGCAATTCTTAGCGGATCTACCGCCGGAGCTTTTAGTGGAGATATTCTCGTTGATTCCTGGGACGGCGCTCCCGAATGTTGCCCTGGTCTGTAAAAAATTTAAACAAATTCTCAAAACCGAAACCATTTGGAGACGGCGCTGCGTCGAAGGTTAGTATAGCTGTGCAGAGACGCAATTCCAATCTTATGCTTCCAGACGAGCTCTGATCTGGTTCCTGGTGTTTTGGAGTACGCTGCTATCTGCACACAGAGGTGGTCCCTCGGAAACGTTCCCCCTATAATTGATCTGCTGGCGAACCTTGGAGGAAATTGACCTCTACATTCAACTGCTGCTTAAAATAAAACATAGAATAGACGCTCTTCCCACTGTTTATCAGGGCACACTACCCTCTTGTCATAAGTTATACTTTGTATAGGTTGCGACTATACTAATTTCCCCACGGGGATGAATAAAGTACATCTTAATCTTAATCTTAAATCTGATAAGCAGTGTTGGTCTTGTACCTTCATTGCTTTAGGCAGTTTTTTTTAAGTCCTGTTTCAAATTTTGCACATATAAGAACTTTTATAAACCTGACGTACATGTCTGTTACGGGGCGAAATGTGTTCAGTACAGTTGACATCCTACACCTTAAGTCTGACTAGCAATGCAGTAATAGCATTTCATTTTCATTTTCAGAGTTTGGTATGAAGGATGACCTGAGGAAGCTGGAAGTGGGCGGGGTTTCCAGCCACGACCTCTACGTTAAACGTGAGTTTCGCTGCAGAGAAAATACTTGCTGTCATCGGTTTAATGGAAATCCTTCCTGTATTCCACATGATTTATAGACACACTCAGTGATCCACAGCATTGATGGCAGCTTACAATGTGAACGAAACACAAACCAAAGGAAAGCGGTCACACTTTTTCACGTGAAAAATCTGCCAGGCAAAGTTGCAGGACAAGTCATCTAATGGTCCAGATTATTCTGACACTTTGAGGTGGACCTGTTGTGGTCCTGGTGGCTGTTGCACACATGGCCTTTGTTGTGCCTGTCCAGGTATCAACCCAAGAGTGAAATCAGGGCGCTTTATGAAGCTCCTCCCGGACTACGAGCATATGGACTATAAAGACGTGTACACACACTGTAGGTACAATGGCCTCGGAGTGCAGCATGAAGGGCTGCGTGAGTGCGGCTCTAGCTGATTTAACCCGTGACCACAGTGGCCATGAAAATTCCCGTGACCACAGTGGCCATAGAAAATTTCTCCACTGCATGTCTTTTGTTATATTAACAACAAAATAGGAGGTGGTCTTTAATTAGTCTGTGTTTCTTGTGTTTAATGGTGGACAGGAGCACTTTAACATGCCTCTTAACACCTGCTGTGACAGTCATGCAGCACATAGGGAATAGAGACAGCAGAAATTGATAAGTATTGGATGTTCTCTCTTGCAGTACTTCATCCATACAGACATATCTTGGGTTTATGGCAGCCTGATATAGGGCCTTATGGTGGATTGCTCAATGTTGTGGTAAGAAGAATTTAATACAAATTATAAATCTTATTAAGGTGGAATAATAATTTATTAGTTATGCTTATCACAGCCCTTGGCAGGGTAACATTTTGCTTGAGTAAGCTGGCAAATTGAATGTCTTTCCCTCAGGTGGACGGGCTCTTCATTATTGGCTGGATGTATCTGCCACCTCACGACCCTCGCGTGGAGGATCCCATGAGAAGACGGCCACTCTTTCGTATACATTTATGGGAAAGCAAGAAGGCCACGGTGGAGTGCATGTATGGACACAAGGGTCCCCATAAAGGAGACATACAGGTATCGAAGACATGGCACGAAGATTACTCTGAGCTTTAAATACGCTCTGATTGAGGCTGGAGGCTGATAATTGTATGTGTGTCACGCTGCTTTATTTTTAGACAGTCAAGAAGGATGAATTTTCAACCAAATGTAACCAAACGGATCATCACCGCATGCCGGGTGGCAGACAGGAGGTGGGCCATTCAGATAACAAATAATTCTTCTTTGTTACAAAAAAGGATATTCTATTTAATTTCATTATTTTATGTGTGTTTATCTAGGAGTTCAGGACATGGCTGGAAGAGGAATGGGGCCGAACTCTGGAAGAAATCTTCCACGAGCACATGCAGGAGCTTATTCTAATGAAGTTCATCTATACCAGTCAATATGAGTAAGAATTCTTTTTACTTAACAACAGTATATCCCAGCACAAAGCTCCAAATGCCAAGGGCAAAATTTAGGTCTTATCTCAAGACATGAGCGCAGTTGTGTCACAGGTTAATGTTTAACCCAGGAGCTGGTGCAAAAGTCAGTGAATCTTATTGGCCTTTTTTTCTTTGGACAGTAACTGTTTGACATACCGGAGGATCTACCTGCCCCCTGCGACTCCTTCTGATCTGCTGCAGCCAGGACTCTTCAAAGGCACCTATGGCAGTCACGGGCTAGAAATTGTCATGCTCAGCTTCCATCACAAATCTGCAAGGGCAACCAAGCTTACTGTGAGTATTAGGGGGAATGGAAAGCCAACAAACAAGTATGAGGGAATTTTCCGGTGAAAAGTTTTATTCTCTATAGAAATATGAAAGGGCGGTTGCAGCTCAGTCTGTTAAAAACTGGACTGAGAAGGAGAGGGTTCTCGGTTTGAGCCCCAGTGCAGACAAAACATGGAAGGTGTTCTGGTCGTAAGGGAAGGTGCCAGAACACTGCTGAGGTGCCCTTGAGCAAGATAGTAAACTTACAAATGCTCATATAGGGCTCTGATGAACTGGCAACTCATCCAGGGGTGGACCCTGCCTTTACCCATTGTGTACCCTCCTCATGACCGCCGAGATATAAATGTTACTTATTTACTATCGTGTAAATCATTTTGGTCAGGCCATGGCCATGTCAAACCACAGCTGTGAACCACGTTGCTCACTTGCATGTAAGAACTTTTTGCAACAATAACGCTTTTAACCAACTGAGAATGTTATTACAACAGCTCAACCCATTTTTGTCGTCATTTAGTTTCTCATTCATTCAGGTCGTCCATTTAGGTCTAGTAGAGAGCCAGCTGGACTGTTAAAAGAATGTGGGAGATGTTTCTCATCTGACTAGTATGGAGAGAGTTGAGACTCCAGCCGCTTTCATACAAGCCAAAATCCTATTTAGGCATGATTTAACAAAGAATAATATTACTCATCTTAAGATGGCATATTTTACTAAAAATTCAAATGATTTCCTCAGAACATTTTTAATTCAACCACAGAAATTTACTAAAATTGGTCACCGAGTTTGTTTGTTTGGTTGTTTTTTTTCAAATGCATCGTAGCTCATGCCTTTGATCAGCTGGGTTTTGCAGTTCATAGAAAGATTGGTGTGATTTAACCTCATGCCATAAGACTACAACCATGACTTGATTTGGTAACAACCATATCATGTATTTCTTATTTTCTTTTTTGCAAAGATAAGATTTTAAACATTTACCAATAGTTATAATTCAACACCATTACCGGTAGTTTCATTTGATATCTTATAACAATGGTTAAATATGTATTAGAGCCCTAGCAGCCTGCATTAAATCAAAGACAATAAAAGTGTATCAGTCATCCTGGTGCACTCGGAAGATTTTGTGTCTTTTTGTTTAAAAAAAACAAAACAAGTTTTCATTTCCTTTTGCATGACTTCTCAGATCTGTGCATTTTTGTTGTGGGCTGCAAGGTTTTTTTACATCAGTATTCTGATAACAGAGCTGATAAGAAAAGATTATATTGTCATAATCCAGCATTTTATCAATGCCTGACTAGTTTTTATTGGTAAACAGTTAATGATCAAGGTCATTATGGCGCAAAAATGTTATTCGCAATAATTTATAGAATGCATGTAATTCATCCACCTCACATGACTTTGTATTTGCATTTAGCTGCAGGTGATGTGATCAAATCCTGTACAATGTACACTGTTACACCAATATCGGCAATATCGGTGTAACAGTCAAACCCTTTTTCTAGAGGTACTAAGTCTCAATTTGATGTCACTGCAGGGGGACCCGAACGTTCCTGCGGGACAGCTGACTTTGGAAATCAACCTGAGTCGGCCTGTAGTCCTCCCAGACCTTGAGCAACTGTGCAACATAGAGGAGCTCTCCCGCTTGGTGCTGGGCATACACGAGGAGGTCCACAGAGAAGCAGAACAGCAGGCCAATCACACAAAAGAGGGGGCCTGTGGTAGTGACAGTGCAGAAGACGAGGTGGACGCAGACCACGGTGCCTGTCCAGGCAACTGCCAGCCTGGCCCCAGCAGCACAAGTGCACATCAACATGATGATCAGCCCTTCGTCTTGCCCTTGGGGGTTACAGCTCGCAACGAAGTGTATCCTCGAACTTGCAGGAAATGGTAAAATTGAGTGAGAACAGTTTGAGCAGGCATGAATGAGTTTATTTTGGATGTAGAAATAAAGGGAATATGAAATAAATTTTGTGTTCTTAAATATGTGAGAGCGAGCGAACTTGGGTGTATATGTTGGAGTCAAGGTTGGAGTTCAGAAAAGACACCAGGAGGCAAGTTATGCATCCAGGAGGTCAGACAGTAATTATTACATGATTCATTTCTCTCCCTTTCAGCTTCTATGGGACAGGTCTGATCGCTGGGCATGGCTTCACGAGTCCAGAGCGTACCCCGGGGCTTTTTGTGCTGTTTGACCAGGACCGCTTCGGTTTCATCTGGCTGGAGTTGAAGTCTTTCAGCCTCTACAGCCGTCTCACAGACCAGCTCGCCCATGCACACGCCCCAAACATGGAGCGCTTTGAGGACATGCTGCGTAACATGCAGTCGTGGACATCCTGATGCGTCCCTAACCCATAGCGGCCACCACCATTTGTGAAGTCACCTGTGTTCTGCGCTGACAATGTTGCCATCACAAATGTTTAATTTTCTTGGTTTTACCTGTTTTCCAAGCCCATTCTCTTTTATTGTGTAACTGAGCTAGTTTATATTGATCTCATCACATACAATGCCAACAGGCCATGGTACGTCACCCATATTGAGCATGATTGAAGGTGACATTGAACTTTATATTTATGTATTTATTTATTTATTCCCCGCTGGACAAAATTAATAATATTTCTTATTATAAAGGCTCAAACTGTATGTGCCTCTGATTCTGTAATCATGTCTGTACTTGGTAGTGCTTGAAGAAGAGAAATGAGTCCAATGTATTCTGCCATGTAGTATTATACTAATTTTAGTGCCCAAATATATGAAACAGCATGGTGCATTTTAATTAAAACAAATCCCGTTGAAACTCATAACCAATATCTAAACACATTTTCACGAAGCGGCATGGTTGTTTTTTGGGTTTTTTTGCTTTCAAACCTTTAGAAAATGTCAGAGCATCTCAGGCGTCTCAACAGAACTCATTTTGCTATTTTCTGATTAGAAAATTCTGATGGTGATCAAAACATCCATGAGGAGATGGGATTTTTCTGGAGTTTTGTCAGCTCATCCTAGCAAATGTGCTTTATTTGCCCTTTGAAGACTTGTCTTTCCAGAAATTAAGTGTTTCAACTCATGGTCCTCCAGCAAACATCCTTTTACTGTTGTTATTACACAATTTGTAATGGTGAATTGTACCGCAGTAGAATATAATGACTGGACTGGAATTATCCTTCCAGAGCAAACGTCTTTTAAGTTTTAAGATGTATTTGACTTATTTGTTTAAGTTGATTACCATGACGTTTACCGGCTTAAAAACTGCAAAGGTGTTTTCCTCATTATCTTGGACGTCAGATCAGACGAAATAGCAGCTCCAAGTACTGAGAAAGTGTCAGTATGTAACATTAAAGCCTGATGGTGTGACGCCCAGATGCTTTTCCTACTCCAAGTGCACTTTTCTGGGCAGTGAAAAGAATAACATAAAACCACTGGCCAGTACTTTTCTTTCAGGCTGCAGCTTTACTAACACCTTTCCAAAAAAGTGGCTGCTGAAACAACAACTTTTAACATTTTTTTAAAATTTGTAATTTAATCCAGTCTTTTCAGTTAGAAGCATGTGCCCTCTTGTTTGATTATAATTTTGAAACATGCATTAACTTGTTTTCCAGGATCATATGTTATAAAACAACCTAATTTTGTCCTCTGGAAATGCGAACATCAGACTTCAGGGAGCTTTTATGCTTAAGCGCTCTTCTCAGTAATAAAACAAAGACAAACCAGAAAATGACTTGTTTTTCTTTCTTTTAAAAAAAACAACAAAACAAAACACTTACATATACCGTAATTACTTAATGATAAGGAAACTTGTTGGCAAGGATTTTCTCTTTTTCCAGTGTAATACTGGGACCGTAGTGTTCTCCCTCTGAAACACCCTTGGTCTAGCCCAGGGTAGCACTTTCACTGTCTGGGTGTCATGCAAACAACAGCCTTGTGCTGTTCTGCTGTAGAATATGCCTGCTTAGTATGAAGCAGGTCATATGCATAGAAACTTGGCCTCAATCTCAACAAGACCTGCAGGATAGTGACCGGATTTATCAGGACACACCCTGTTCACCGCCTCAACCAGACATTCACGGTCTTTGCACAAGCTAACGACACCTGCTCCACAAACACCCTGTCACCCAGAAACAGCTGTGTTCCAGCTTCCTTGCACTCCACCGCAGCCCTAAAGACCAGGAAAAGTAGGTGGTAGAGACAATGGAGCAGCCTTGGGAACCAGAAAGTTCTGTGGAGGAGGACAGGCATCATCATCATCAACAAATTTCTCACTACCAACCATGACCAACTTTGGGCTGTCCGAAAAGATAGCTCTGCCCAGTATTTATATTTTCTCATGTCCCAGTTCGCACATATTTGTTTCTGCCCCCTTTTTAGATATTTTATTATCTTCTATTTCATATTGAGTTTGTATACCACATACCCTTTTGAGACTGTTTCTCCCTTTTTGTGATAACAAGCTGCTGTGATGTTAGTGTCTTTCTGGGGTTAATGAAGCAATCTGCCAATCAATCTTTATTTATATAGTGTCTGTTACAATCAAAATTGTTTCTAGGCGCTTTACAGAATCCCAGGGTCTGACCCCTAACAAGCAACAATGGCAAGGAAAAACTCCCCTGTAACAGGAAGAAACCAGATACTCGAAGTGGCCCAAGGGGGTGTTAAACGCAGTCTTCCACTTGGTATGAGATGGTATGCGTTGCGAAAGTCCAGCTTAGAAAAAATCTGCACCTTGTGGAGAGGACCAAAAGCCGCATCGAAGAGGGGTAACGAGTACTTGTTTTTCATTCAGGGCTCAATAATCTATGCAGCGGTAGAGGGAGCCATCCTTCTTTTGGACAAAAAAGAACCCTGCTCCCACAGGGTGGAAGGGCGGATCAGGGACTCCCCGATGTATTTCTCCGTCGCTTCCTGCTCTGGCCGGGAAAGGTTGTACAGCCGACTCGAAGGTAGTGAAGCTCCTAGGAGAAGGTCGATGCCGCAGTCATAAGGGTGATGAGGGGACAGAAGTAGCGCATGCTGCTTGCTAAAGACTGTGCCTAGGTCAAGATATTCAGCAGGAACCAGGGAGGGTTTGGACCCTGGTTTGTCAGGTCACTTTGGGTCTAATAAATTTTGCCAAGATACAAGAAATGAGAGAGACTCCATCCTGGGTGGGATGGACACCGCCACTTCTAATCAGACCAGGTTTTCCCCAAAAACTGTTCCAATTGTCTACAAAGGACACCTGGTTTTCGGGGGCACCACCGTGACAGCCAACGATGAAGCGATGACATGCGACTAAACATTTCATCGCTGGCCCTATTGGGGAGGGGACCAGAGAATGCTACGGAGTCCGACATTGTTATTGCATAATCACAGTCCATCGAAGGGCATGTGTCTTTTCCTCTCTTCTCCACTTAACAAGGTTGCTGCTGTCTCTCTCCTGCCACTGAGTGGCTGACGTTAATATAACACCTTGATGAACAGTGCTTTAAACACTACATTTAACCCATATGTACCCTTATGTTTTGCCCATAAATCCTTTAAAACAAAAACAAAAACTAATCAAAAAATTAAAATAAGAGAAGTTATTTACAATACAGCCTCGGTTTAACATGAGTGGGCTTTGAGATTTGGATTTCCCCTCCATTTTGTCATTCTCCACTGAAGTCTATGAGGAAGAGGAGAATCTACTATCACACAAACTACAGTTTTCTATTGTTAAACGTACCAGTACTTTATAAAATGACAAAATGTGACAGAGGGGTTGTGGGTAAAGGGATATCATGTCTTTGATCTTTGAACAGGATAGACAATTTATTTTTATTTTTTTAAAAACACTTCATAGAATTTGAGCTTTGGGATGAAAGGACAGAGTCTAGCATAGATCATTTTTATCCAGTATTTTTGAGGACTGGGCCATGATGTGGCAAGTATATTTGTAGAATTTGGAGTTTACTTCATTCTTTTCTTTGAACTTTTCTGCAACATAAACTTTTTTTGGTTAATATTGTGACGTGGTGTTTTCTTTACCCACTGAGGAGGCGCATTGTGGAGCTATTAGGTCAACCTCCAAATTGAATGCTAGATACAGGGAAAAAAACTAATCAATACTTTAAGAAAAGCTTGTGCGCATGGAATCGATCATGGAGACTAAAGGTATCAGTGGTAGTTTGTCTAAGATATTTCTTACGGACGGAATTTTTCCCCAAATTAATAGGTAGGAATGTTTATTTTGTTGTCATTAACTCATTTTCTGTTTAGACAGGCTACAGAAGAGCAGGACAAGCGGCCTAAAATTCAGTCAAGGGTGACACCAAGGAAGGAAACAAATAAATGCTGTGAATTGCACTGTTCAGAGGAAGCTGCCTCATAGGAAGGATGGTGAGCCTCATTGCTCCACCTCAATGGCTGTGCCTGGGTTCAGCCAAAAAGCTTTGAAAAGAACAAGGCAATACACAGGCAGTAAAGGACAGGAAAAAGTAACAAACGCCCTTAACACATATGTTTGGGGTACATTCCCATCTGGTCTTTCAATCACATATTCAGCCTGAATTACAATAAAGGAAGCTGATTTCATTATGTTAAACATTAGTTTCTGTTTTTTCAAGACCATGAAGTCTTTACAGAAAATTAAACAACAAATTGGTGCATTCAAATTAATATATTTATTACTCCCTTGTTGTGCCTGAGGAAAAGTTGACCGATTTGTCTCATTTACTCTGCTTATTGTTGCACACAAAATTGGAGTAACAATATTTAATTATTTTTTCAAATATTTTATTCTTAGAAGATAAGTATGAAGATAAGATGTATAAGTAGTTTGTATACACTTGCTAAAACAGACAGGAAACAGCTAATAACTGCTAAAGATATGTTTGAGAGGATATCCCCAAACTACTTGTAACCAACTATTTTTAATTCATCCTGCACAATCATCAACACAATCATCCTTAGCAGATGTATGTGTTGCCAGTGTCACCAGTGTTTTTAGTGTAAATCACCATAGTAATTATACACTGTCTCTCCTAATCAGACCAGGTTTTCCCCAAAAACTGTTCCAATTGTCTACAAAGGACACCTGGTTTTCGGGGCACCACCATGACAGCAAGCAATGACAGGCAACTAAACATTTCATCGCTGGCCAGACTAGGGAGGGAACCAGAGAATGCTACGGAGTCCGACACTGTTTTTGCGTAATTGCACACCGACTCTATGCTACTTTTGGTGACTTCCGACTGACGAAGCTGGGTGTCATTTGCTCTGACATGAATAATAACTTTACCAAATTAACGTTTACTTCTCGCCAGTAGCTTTAGATTTGCTTCTATGTCACCTGCTCTGGCCCCGGAATGCACCTATCTATGGTCGCTGGAGTCGGCTTCATGTAGCGCAAAACAGAGTCGCCAATTACCAGGGTCGGTTTCTCAGCGGGTGTGTCGCCGAGTGGGGAAAAATGATTAGCCACGGGAAGCGGTTGGTGGTGCACCGGGGGCCTTTGGTTTGGGCTACGCTTCCTGCAAATCCTCGCCCAGCCGCCCTGGCTAGCAAGCTGCTCGGTCTTTCCGTCCAACTGTTCTATATTTACTTTGATTTTCATGACTTCAAAAAATGTATTTTATTTTGACATTGTGGAAAGGCATCATGGCCAAATGAGTACAGGACTGAAATGTGAAATGGAGTGTCATTTCAGAATATATAAATAAATTTAGAACTCAGTGTGTCCCGTGTCTTTTTGCTCATTGACATCCTCTGGAAGAATCTGAGTCAGGACAACTAATTTGTCTTTTTTCAAACCCTGAAAAACATTCTGGTTCGTTGCATCAATTGCCAGGTAGTCCTCTTTGTCTCCATACTTTGGCCAGTGGACAAGGCCCTGTCCATTAGGAGACCTACACACATGCACATCACGAGAAAATTATCGTGTAGTTTTTGATGAACTCATTATTTTTAACAAGTGATTGTAATTCCTACCCTGTACGAGCAAAGTTGCCCCAGTAGCCCATCATGATTTTGTCCAACCGCTCATCTTCTTCACTGCATGCACCTCAAATAAAAATGTTGTCTTGAAATTCTTTGAACCCTAAAAAATGGCAGGAAAAATACTACCACTGATAGAACTTACTGCCTAATTTGATGTGAGAAACTGTAAAGCAAAATCCAAATACAGAAAATATTTCATCTCCATGGCCACTCTTAACAAAGCTTGGTCTTTTATCTTTTAGAAAACTGGGGGAATGCTGAAATTCATACAGGTACACAGGGGCACCAGCATCTATGGAGAATAAAAAATAAATTGTGCTTTTAGAGTTATTATATTACTTTTACACTGTGACAGTTGTGTTTCATTTGTGACATACCTCTGTGAGCATTAGCAGTCTTAATGGCAGGAATAACAAACACCACATCTCCGAGCACCTCAATGAGTCCATCTCTGTTTTTCACACGATCTTCTCCAGTTCCAGTATATTCATCCAGAATCTGTTTTCGGAGTTGTTCATCTTTGGGCTGGAGGAAATAAGCAACATATCTCTCAGAGGTTTGAGCAAGATACTAAAAATCACTCAGGAGACATCTGGCAGTCTTACATCAATATCTTATGGACTAATGTGGAGATCAGTCAAATCTTTGATGTTTACCTGAGCAAGTAAAGAACTTCCTTCATGATTATTGACCCCGGTCATAAAAGGCACAGTGAGAAGTTGGTGCTGAAGGAACAACTCTTCTACGCTGTTTTTGAGGAAATATCCATCAGTGATTAAAGGATACTTCACTGCTGTTCCCTTAAGGGAATATAATTTGTAAAAAAAAAAAACACACGAGGATTTAAAAAATACACATGAAACAATCATTGTTTTCCTGCAGAAGCTCACCTTAGCTATGGTCAAAATGGTTTCCATGTCCACGTTCTTGAAGCAATCAGCTGTTTTTACTGTGCTTTCAGTGCTACAGCCAGATACATTTGCAAACAACTAGATAGATAGATAGATAGATAGATAGATAGATAGATAGATAGATAGATAGATAGATAGATAGATAAAAGTAAATCAATGCTATTATTTGAATAAATGTTATATTAATATTGATATTATTATTTTAGATTGGGAAATTCATTCACCTGCAATGCAGGCTGAGGATCATCTTGAACTAAGAGTTGCAAAGCAGCAGTGCCACTCTCAGCAATAGCGTGGTGGAAAATGTCCTCAGAAAGCGGTGAGAGCAGCTGTTTACCAAAAAACCAACATGAAATGAACATATATTCCCAAAGTACTATAAATCGTGCATGGGTAATACACGGATAAGGTGGCAGCCCCTCCCTGGGCTGCCACCTTATCCCCTCCCTGGGCTGCCACCTTATCCCCTCCCTGGGCTGCCACCTTATCGTGGTGGAGGGGTTTGCGTGTCCCAATGATCCCAGGAGCTCCGTTGTCTGGGGCTATATGCCCCTGGTAGGGCCACCCATGGCAAACAGGTCCTAGGTGAGGGATCAGACGAAGCGTAGCCCAGACCCCCCCTGATGATGAATAACAACATTGGTACCAAGTTTCCCTTGCCCGGATGCGGGTCACCGGGGCCCCCTCCTGGAGCCAGGCCTGGGGGTGGGGCACGTTGGCGAGCGCCTGGTGGCCGGACCTCTGCCCATGGAGTCCGGCCGGGCACAGCCCGAAGAGGCAACATGGGACCCCCTTCCCGTGGGCTCACCACCTGCAGGAGGGGCCAAGGGGGTCGGGTGCATTGTGTTTTGGGTAGCAGCCGGAGGCAGGGACCTTGGCGGTCTGATTCCCGGCTGCACAAACTGGCTCTAGGGACATGGAATGTCACCTCTCTGGTGGGAAAGGAGCCTGAGTTGGTGCGCGAGGTTGAGAAGTTCCGACTAGATATAGTTGGCCTCACCTCGACGCACGGCAAGGGCTCTGGAACCAGTCTTCTTGAGAGGGGTTGGACTCTCTACCACTCTGGAGTTGCCGATGGTGAGAGGCGACGAGCAGGGGTGGCAATTCTGGTTGCTCCCCAGCTCAGTGCCTGTGTATTGGAGTTTACCCCGGTGGATGAGAGGGTAGCCTCCCTTCGCCTTCGGGTGGGGGGACGGATCCTGACTGTTGTTTGTGCCTATGCTCCAAACAGCAGTTCAGCGTATCCACCCTTTTTGGAGTCCTTAGAGGGAGTGCTGGAGAGTGCCCCTTCTGGGGGCTCCCTCGTCCTCCTGGGTGACTTCAATGCTCACGTTGGCAATGACAGTGTGACCTGGAGAGGTGTGATTGGGAAGAACGGCCCCCCTGATGGTGGACACCAGTGGTGAGGGATGCCGTCAAGCTGAAGAAGGAGTCGTATCGGGCCTTACTGGCCTGTGGGACTCCTGAGGCAGCAGATGGGTACCGGCGTGCCAAGCGGAGTGCAGCTACGGCGGTTGCCGAGGCAAAGACTCGGGCATGGGAAGAGTTCGGTGAGGCCATGGAGAACGACTTTCGGACGGCCTCGAAAAGGTTCTGGACCACCATCCGGCGTCTGAGGGGGGGGAAGCAGTGCACTGTCAACACTGTGTATAGTGGTGATGGTGTGCTGCTGACCTCAACTCGGGATGTTGTGGATCGGTGGAAGGAATACTTCGAGGACCATCTCAATCCCACCAACACGCCTTCCAGTGAGGAAGTAGGGCCTGGGGACCTAGAGATGGGCTCTCGTATCTCCGGGGCTGAAGTTGCCGAGGTAGTCAAAAAACTCCTCGGTGGCAAGGCCCCGGGGGTGGATGAGATCCGCCCAGAGTCCCTTAAGGCTCTGGATGTTGTAGGGCTGTCATGGTTGACTCGACTCTGCAACATCGCGTGGACATCGGGGGCAGTGCCGCTGGATTGGCAGACCGGGGTGGTAGTCCCTCTTTTTAAGAAGGGGGACCGGAGGGTGTGTTCCAACTATAGGGGGATCACACTCCTCAGCCTCCCTGGTAAGGTCTATTCAGGGGTACTGGAGAGGAGGGTCCGCCGGATGAAATGTTCGAGAAAAATAAACAAGATTTAAAACTTGTCTGCTGCAACACATAACAGGAAAGCAGAGATAACAAAAGCAAAACTTTGCATCTCACAGAAACTCATGGTGCTCCTCTTCGTAGAGAGAAAATGAGCAGGATTGTGAGCTGTGTGTCTCCTTTTATTATTCAAGGCAGGAACTTTCACCGAGACAAGGCAGAATGCAGATTATGCAACAGGCCCCGCCCAGTAGTTGTTCACATTTGTTCTGCTGACAACTGATATGTATAGCTAATGTGGGTCAACGGTTGTTATTTTTTCACACAGTTTATGTAGAAGTAGGCATGAATAACAATTTAATTGGCTTTTCATTTAATAAATTATTTACACACACACACACACACACACACACACACACACACACACACATATGTATACTGTATATATAGTCAGGTGCAGACTGTGTGGAGATGCCCCTGAGACAGTGGTCCCAGTGGTGATTGGGACACTAGTGGCAGTAACACCCAACCTGAGTAGATGGCTCCAACAGATACCAGGAACCACATCAGAGATCTCTGTCCAGAAGAGTGCAGTCCTAGGAACAGCTAAGATCCTGCGCAGACTCCCAGGCCTCTGGTAGAGGACCTGAGTTTGAAGGAAGGAGGCACTGCCCAGGAGGGCGAGGAAGAGTTTTTTTAAATATATATATCACAGAGAGCATATTTATATACAAATGTGTGTGTGTTCGTGTGCGTGTGTGTGTATTTGTATGTGTTTCAATTTCATCTGGCTGGAGTTGAAGTCTTTCATCCTCTACAGCCGTCTCACAGATCAGCTCGCCCACCCACACGACCCAAATGTGAAGCACTTTGAGGACATACTGCGTAACATGCAGTTGTTGACATCCTGATGCGTTCCTAACCCATAGGGGCCACCATCATTTATGAGTCACCTCTGTTCTGTGCTGACAATGTCGCCATCACAACTGTTTTTTTTTTGGTTTTACCTGTTTTCCAAGCCCATTCTGTTTTATTGTGTAACTGAGCTAGTTTATATTGATGTCATCACATACAATGCCAACAGGTCATGGTACATCACCCATATTGAGCATGATTGAAGGTGACATTGAACCTTATATTAACGTATTTATTTATTCCCCACTGGACAAAATTAATCATATCTCTTATTATAAAGGCTCAAACTGTTTGTGCCTCTAATTCTGTAATCATGTCTGTAGTGCATTTTATTTAAATCAAATCCCGTTTAACCAATATCAAAACACATTTTCACGAAGCAGCAATGCTTGTTTTATCTGCTTCATTGCAAACCATATTACCGAGTGTGTTGTCCACAGTTTTATATTTTTTTACTTTAATTTTCATGCATGTATTCAATTTAATTGTAAATGGAGCAGCACACACAACTTCACAAAATGTGTTTTATTTTGAAATTTTGGAAGGGCATTCTGGCCAAATGATGGCATTTAATGACTGAAATATGAACTGGAGTGACGTTTCAGGAAAAAATAAATACATTTAGAACTCAGTGTGCCTCGTTGTGTCTTTTTGCTCTTTGACATCCTCTGGAAGGATCTGAGTCAGGACAACAAATTTGTCTTTTTTCAAACCCTGAAAAACATTCTGGTTCTTTGCATCAATTGCCAGGTAGTCCTCTTTTTCTCCATACTTTGGCCAGTGGACAAGGCCCTGTCCATTAGGAGACCTACACACATGCACATTATGAGCAAGTTAGCATGTAGTTTTTGATTAATTCAAGTGATGAACTCAAGTGATTGTAATTCCTACCCTGTACGAGCAAAGTTGCCCCAGTAGCTCATCATGATTTTGTCCAACTGCTCATCTTCTTCACTGCATGCACCTAAAATAAAAATGTTCTCTTGAAATTCTTCGAGCACTAAAAAAAATGGCAAGAAAAATAGTACCATTGATAGAGCTTACTGCCTAATTTGATGTGAGAAACTGTAAAACAAAACCCAAATACAGAAAATATTTCATCTCCATGGTCACTCCGAACAAAGCTTGGTCTTTTGTCCTTTAGAAAACTGGGAGAATGCTGAAACTCATACAGGTACACAGGGGCACTAGCATCTATGGGGAAGAATAAATAATAAAATGTGGTGTTATGGCTGTCATTATGTCACTTTTGCACTTTTTGTTGCATTTGTGACCTACCCCTGTGAGCATTAGCAGCCTTAATGGCAGGAATAACAAACAACACATCTCCGAGCATCTCAGTGTATCCATCTCTGTTTTTCACACGATCTTCTCCAGTTCCAGTATATACATCAAGAATCTGTTTTCGGAGTTGCTCATCTTTGGGCTGGAGGAAATTAACAACATATCTCTTAGAGGTTTGAGCAAGATACTAAAAATCACTCCAGAGACATCTGGTAGTCTTACATCAGGATAGAACATGGACAACATGCCCAAGACATGCTCCTGGTCCATCCCCTCTGTCCAGTTTGGAGGAGCCATGTACTGTAGGAGGACAGATCCAGCACTGAATCAATATCGAATGGACTAATGTGGAGATCAGTCAAATCTTTGATGTTTACCTGAGGAAGTAACCAACTGCCTTCATGATTATTGACCCCAGTCATAAAAGGCACATCGAGAAGTTGGTGCTGAAGGAACAACTCTTCTACGTTGTTTTTGAGGAAATATCCATCAGTAATTAAAGGATACCTCAATTCTTTTTCCTTAAGTGAATAAAGTTTGTAAAACAACAGAGTCAAGAGTAAAGATTCACTGTAAAAAGAATTTCTTGCAGAAGCTCACCTGAGCTATGGTCAAAATATTTTCCATGTCCAATTTCTTGATGCAATCAGCCGTCTTTTCTGTGCTTTCAGTGCTACAGCCAGATATATTTGCGACCATCTATGGATGGATATGTAGATAGATTTAGAAATAAAAAAATACCATTATATGAATTGAAATTATATTAATAATAACACTATCATTATTTTAGATTGGGCAATTCTATTACCTGCAATGCATGCTGAGGATCATCTTGAAATAATAGCTGCAATGCAGCAGTGCCACTCTCAGCAATAGCGCGGTGGAAAAGGCCCTCAGATAGTGGCGAGAGCAGCTATTCAACAAAATACAACAAATGAACATATATTGTGAATGTACAATGTGTAAATCGTGCATTTGGCAATACAATCTTCTGAGCATTGATCCTTACAAGGAGAGATACGCTGACTCCACCAGCAGACTCGCCAAATATTGTAACTAAATCTGGGTCTCCTCCAAAGTTGTGAATATGCTCCTGGACCCATTTCAGAGCCTGGATCTGATCCAAAAGGCCAATGTTTCCTGACATGTACTCATCCCCAGTGCTAGAGAGAACATGCAAACAAAGTGTAATCTGCCTGGCTACAGTTTCCTAGAAGCAGTAAAATGATTTGGCCGATAACCACAGCACCAGATTACAATATTCATCCCAGCACTACTTCCATCTTTTACCTGAGAAAGCCCAGGAGTCCCAGACGGTACTGGATTACAACCACAACAACATCTTGGTAAGCAGCCAAGGCAGAGCCACTATACATTGAAGCTGAGCCCAAAACAAACCCTCCACCGTGAATCCAGACCATAACCTGTTGAAGCAACAACAGCAATCACGATTAATCAAATCAATAGCTAAATGAGTCTAAATTGGCCAGAAATTCTTACTGGGAGTTTGGCATTCTCTGGTCTGTTTGCAGGAGTGTAAACGTTGAGGTAAAGGCAGTCTTCTGAAATATCTGGAAGGTCTACTATGAAACCAACTGTCTCAAGAAGACCAATCGACATCCCCAAATCCTGAATACACCTGAAAGACAGACATGCTTATGTCCTTAACAGGGATAACAATGATTCCATATGTGTGTGAATCCAACAGCAGTGTCTCACATCAGTGGTTGCTTGGTGGCGTCTCTCACTCCTTCCCAACCCTCCACAGGCTGAGGTGCAGCCAGTCTCAGAGCAGGGCCGACAGGTGGCTTTGCAAACGGCACACCCAGGTATGCATGGACCCCAGTGTCTTTCCCCTTTATGCTCTCATACTTACCTCTCAGGCTGCCCAGCTTTGTTTGGATTTCAGGTGCTGTGAAAAGAGGTAATTTGGAATTTATTTCTATTTTTTTTGTTCTGTTTTTAAAAGGAAATCAACTACTTGGTCATAATGAGACAGGTGTCTGGTGGTGAAACATTGTTAAACTCGTCTGCTGCAACACATAACAGGAAAGCACAGATAATAAAAGCAAAACTTTGCATTTCACACAAACTCATGGTGTTCCTCTTTGTGGTGAGAAAAGTGCAGGAGTGGGAACTTTGTCCCTCTTCCTTTAAACTGGGAGGGAACTTTGACCAAGGGGTTGAACCCAGATTATGAAATCCGGCACACCCTCTAGTTGTTGACAGTGCGTGAACTGACTTCTGAGATATAGTGTTGTGAAATTGTTTATATATATATATATATATATATATGCAACTAAATAGATACATCACTGACTTTGGTGCGGAAGGTTGTCGGTTCGAATCGAGGCGAGCCCTTAGGCAAGGCTCCTTAAGGCATATATGCCTACACCTCGGTATGAGCGGAACGTTAACTGGTAGAGTCATACCGGCTCGGACGTTGCCCGGGTCAAGGTCCGCGTCAGGGAATTAGGGCCGCCTGATGTCAAATTGGCTACTGGAACAAGGCATTCATGGAGCAGGGCAGAGAACATGGTACTGATGGAGTGTTACTACGGGAGTAACCCCAGCGAGAGAGGGTACATGCAGAGGATGTGGGAGAGATGGGTACTTCGAAACCCCACATCCTCACTGACTAAGAAGCGGCTCTTAGCTCAGTGTTCAAATATCCGCAATAAGAAGCTGCTATCACAGCTAGAGATTGACGAGGCACGGCGGTGTGCCTCACCCACTGTACAAAACATGCTACGGCAGGGGGAGCCAGGATGCCACGTCAGTGTGGGGTGATTTCACCCAAAATCGAGATTGGGTACACAGCCCCAATGCCAGTCGGAATTGGGACAAGGGCAGCTGACCTGAGAGAGAGAATCATGGAGTCCTGGGGGAACTCAACTACCTCCCTGCCAAGGCTAACGCACAAAGTACCTACTGGAGGACATGAACACGGCACTGTCAACCATCCCTACCACTACCATCACTGAGACCAATCAGCTGATGTATGCAGCGGCAACAGTAATCCTGCAGATGCTTGGCTATAAGATGAAGAGCATGAATAGCCATAAGGAGCAAATGGCCCCATGGAGGAGAAGGCTAGAGGCAAAAATCATGGCAACACAGAGAGAAGTCAGCCTCCTAACAGAGCTGAGTAGAGGCGTGAATCCAAGGACAGAGCGGCCCAAGAAGTACAACAAACTGTCCATACCTGAGGCACTGGAGACTGCTAAGCAAAGGCTCACAGCCCTGGCTACCCGACTAAAGAGGTACACAAGAGAAGTAGAGGAAAGGAGGATAAACAGGGTGTTCTCCACTAACCCGGCAAAGGTCTACTCTCAATGGCAGGGCAACAAGATGACAACAGACCCCCCCAGGGCTGAGACGGAACAATACTGGAAGAGTATCTAGGAGAAAGAGGCAACGCACAACACTACAGCCCGATGGCTGCAAGACCTACAGAGTGAGCACAGCCAACTCCCAGAACAAGACCCAGTAGTCATCACCTTAGCAGACATCCAAACAAGAGTGTCCAAAATGAAGAGCTGGACAGCACCAGGGCCTGATAAGATCCACGCCTACTGGCTTAAGAAGCTGACTGCACTCCATTAACGCCTGGCAGCACAGATGAACTAGCTGCTAACATCAGGGGACCACCCAGAGTGGCTAACCCAAGGCCGGACAGTCCTCATAATGAAGGACCCCCAGAAGGGCACAATACCGTCCAATTACCGGCCCATAACCTGCCTCAGCACCACATGGAAGCTCCTATCAGGCATCATAGCGGCTAAGATCAGCAGGCACATGGATCAATACATGAGCAGAGCACAGAAAGGCATAGGGAACAACACCAGAGGTGCCAAGCACCAGCTACTGGTCGACAGGGCAATCGCCCAGGACTGTAGGATACGGCACAACAACCTGTGCACTGCCTGGATTGATTACAAGAAAGCCTATGATTCAATGCCGCACACATGGATACGAGTGCCTAAAGCTGTATAACATCAACAGGACACTAAGAGAGTTCATCCAGAACTCCATGAAGCTGTGGAACACAACTCTGGAGGCCAACTCAAAGCCAGGTGAGCATCAGATGTGGCATATATCAAGGAGATGCTCTGTCCCCCCTGCTGTTCTGCATAGGCCTAAACCCCCTCAGCCAGATCATCACCAAGAGTGGCTATGGGTACCAGTTCCAAAGTGGAACAACCGTCAGCCACCTCCTCTACATGGATGACATCAAGCTGTATGCCAAGAACGAGCGTGACATCGACTCCCTGATTCACCTCACTAGGATCTACAGCAAAGACATCAGGATGTCATCCGGGCTAGACAAATGTGGGCGGATGATATCTAGAAGGGGAAAGGTGATCGCAACTGACGGGGTTGAACTACCTGAAGGGAACATCACAGATGTGCAGGACAGCTACAAATACCTGGGGATCCCGCAGGCAAATGGTAACCATGAGGAGGCAGCTAGGAGGTCAACCACAACCAAATACCTGCAGAGGTTAAGACAGGTCCTGAAAAGTCAGCTGAATGGTAAGCACAAGATCCAGGCCATAAACACCTACGCCCTGCCAGTAATCAGATACCCTGCTGGCATAATACCCTGGCCACTGGGAGAGGTACAAGCCACTGACATCAAGACAAGGAAGCTCCTCACCATGCACGGAGGGTTTCACCCTAAGTCCAGTGTCCTGAGGCTGTACACAAAGCAAAAGGAAGGGGGCCGAGGACTAGTAAGTGTCCGAACTACTGTCCAGGAGGAAACATCAAGCCTCCAAGAATACATCAAGAAGATGGCACCCACTGACCCAGTGCTGAGTGAATGCCTCAGGCAACAAAAGCCCACCGAGGAGGAAGAACCTGAGGGGCTATCATGGAAGGACAAACCCATGTATGGAATGTACCACCGACAAATTGAGGAAGTGGCTGATATCGAGAAAACATACCAGTGGCTGACAAAGGCCGGACTGAAAGACAGCACAGAGGCACAAATCATGGCTGCACAAGCCCCTGCCCCTGAGACAGTCCAGCACATCACAGCAGGGTGCAAGATGCTAGCAGGCAAGGCACACATGGAGCGGCATAACCAGGTGGCTGGCATAGTGTACAGGAACATCTGCACTGAGTATGGACTGGAGGTCCCAGGGACCAGGTGGGAGACACCCCCGAAAGCGCTGGAGAACAAGCAGGCCAAGATCCTGTGGGACTTCCAGATCCAGACTGACAAGATGGTGGTGGCCAACCAGCCTGACATAGTGGTGGTGGATAAACACTGGAAGACAGTGGTGGTGATAGATGTAGCAATCCCAAGTGATAGCAACATAAGGAAGAAGGAACACGAGAAGCTGTAGAAGTACCCAGGGCTGAAGGAGGAGATGGAGAGAATATGGGGCACGAAGGCAACCGTGGTCCCAGTGGTGATTGGGACACTAGTGGCAGTAACACCCAACCTGAGTAGATGGCTCCAACAGATATCAGAGATCTCTGTCCAGAAGAGCGCAGTCCTAGGAACAGCTAAGATCCTGCGCAGAACCCTCAGACTCCCAGGCCTCTGGTAGAGTACCCGAGTCTGAAGGAAGGAGGCACCGCCCAGGAGGGGCGAGGAAGATATATATATATATATAGTGGAGGACTGTGTTTTACGTGCACAACAAACCAAACGTTCACACCATTCCAGGAGACCTGGTGACTTGCCACCAAGTGAGCCAGCAGACAAAGGGGAAACACAGCAACCAAAACTAGGTGAACGACCCCACTAACGACCCTGCCAACGACTCTCAGGTTACCATTCCGATCCTTAACATGCTAAATGGTCCACAAGGGCTATATTTTCAAGCTCGGTCCCCAGCGAGCTCAGAACTGAAGAAGCCTTCTGGATAGAAGGCGAAACGTCCAGTTGAAGAAACACAGTCCAGTTGACAGAGAAAACTACCTTGGATAACGATGACCTGAATGATTGAGAATCTACACAGACATATCCTAGACAGACAAATTATCCTACTTAGGGGGTCGTCTAATCATTAGGTTAACATCTTAATTATGCAGCTATAGGCCAAGGCTGCCGGGGTCTAGAAACATGATCACCTGACAGGCCTCTGTCACCCCACTGGGTCATGGTCTCCTCTCCTCCTCCCCAAATAGACCAGTGATGTTATTTCATGTATAGTTTTTCTGCCCCCCACCCCCACCACCACCTTCTGTATTCATCTATCACCGCCTTCATAGCTGTATGCTGACCCACTGACCTCCGACCCCACTGACCCACTCAACTCAACCAGCAGCTTATTTAATTAATATAATGTATTTCTATGTTCTACCTATTCTCTCCTCTACCTGTCCTTCCCCTTCTCCTCTCTCTCTACCCAGCCGGCCATCAGCAGGAGGGTCCCCCTTATGAGCCTGGTCCTGCTCAAGTTTTCTTCCTCTCTTCCGGTATTGCATATATATGTGTGTGTGTGTGTATGTGTGTGTGTGTGTGTGTGTTTATAGGTTTCAGGTTTCATCTGGCTGGAGCTGAAGTCTTTACACTGCCACATTTCTGCATTTCCCAGTTTGCACATAATTGTTTCTGCCCACTTTTTAGAAATTTTATGACATTCTACTTATTGTAAATTGAGTTTTTACTGTATACCCTTTTGAGAGTGTATCTCGCTTTTTTGTGATAAGCTCCTGAGAAGTTAATTTCCATCTGGAATACATGAAAAAATCAGTCTCTCTCTCACTGTCAGGCTAAAACCTTGTATGTATTGTCCCACTTCTATATTCACTTTAATTTTCATGCATGTGTTTATTTTAATTGTAAATGGATTAGAAGAGCACAAGGGGTGCTGGCCAAATGATGACTTTTAATGACTAAAACATGAAATGGAGTGATGGTTCAGGAAAAAAAATAGAACTTACTGAGCCTTTTTTTCTCTTTGAAGTTCTCTGGGGGGGTCTGAGTCAGGACAACAAATTTGTCTTTTTTCAAACCCTGAAAAACATTCTGGTTCTTTGCATCAATTGCCAGGTAGTCCTCTTTTTCTCCATACTTTGGCCAGTGGACAAGACCCTGTCCATTAGGAGACCTACACACATGCACATTATGAGCAAGTTAGCATGTAGTTTTTGATTAATTCAAGTGATGAACTCAAGTGATTGTAATTCCTACCCTGTACGAGCAAAGTTGCCCCAGTAGCTCATCATAATTCTATCCAACTGCTCATCTTCTTCACTGCATGCACCTAAATTAAAAATGTTCTCTTGAAATTATTTTAGTACTGAGAAATGGCAGGGAAAAATAAGGACCATTGACCGAACTTACTGCTAAATTTGATGTGAGAAACTGTAAAGCAAAACCCAAATACAGAATATATTTCATCTCCATGGTCACTTCTAACAAAGCTTGGTCTTTTATCCTTTAGAAAACTGGGGGAATGCTGAAACTCATACAGGTACACAGAGGCACCAGCATCTATGGGGAAGAATAAATAATAAAATGTGGTGTCATGGCTGTCATTATGTCACTTTTGCACTGTTTTGTTGCATTTGTGACCTACCTCTGTGAGCATTAGCAGCCTTAATGGCAGGAATAACAAACAGCACATCTCCGAGCGTCTCAGTGTATCCATCTCTGTTTTTCACACGATCTTCTCCAGTTCCAGTATATACATCAAGAATCTGTTTTCGGAGTTGCTCATCTTTGGGCTGGAGGAAATTAACAACATATCTCTTAGAGGTTTGAGCAAGATACTAAAAATCACTCAGGAGACATCTGGCTGTCTTACATCAGGATAGAACATGGACAACATGCCCAAGACATGCTCCTGGTCCATCCCCTCTGTCCAGTTTGGAGGAGCAAAGTACTGTAGGAGGACAGATCCAGCACTGAATCAATATCGAATGGACTAATGTGGAGATCAGTCAAATCTTTGATGTTTACCTGAGCAAGTAACCAACTGCCTTCATGATTATTGACCCCAGTCATAAAAGGCACATCGAGAAGTTGGTGCTGAAGGAACAACTCTTCTACGTTGTTTTTGAGGAAATATCCATCAGTAATTAAAGGATACCTCAATTCTTTTTCCTGAAGTGAATAAAGTTTGTAAAACAACAGTCAAGAGTAAAGATTCACTGTAAAAAAATTTCTTGCAGAAGCTCACCTTAGCTATGGTCAAAATATTTTCCATGTCCAATTTCTTGATGCAATCAGCCGTCTTTTCTGTGCTTTCAGTGCTACAGCCAGATATATTTGCGACCATCTATGGATGGATATGTAGATAGATTTAGAAATCAAAAAATACCATTATACGAATTGAGATTATATTAATAATAACATTTACTATTGTGGATTAGGAAATTTATCACCTGTAATGCAGGCTGAGGATCATCTTGAACTAATAGCTGCATTGCAGCAGTGCCACTCTCAGCAATAGCGCGGTGGAAAAGGCCCTCAGAGAGCGGTGAGAGCAGCTGTTTACCAAAAAAAACCATAAATTAACAAATATTCTGCAAGTACAATAAATTGTGCATTGTCACTACAATCTCTTAAACCTTGATCCTTACCAGGAGAGATACGCTGACTCCGCCAGCGGACTCGCCAAATATGGTAACTAAATTTGGGTCTCCTCCAAAGTTGTGAATATGCTCCTGGACCCATTTCAGAGCCTGGATCTGATCCAAAAAACCAATATTTCCAGGCATGTGCTCATCCCTAGTGCTACAGAGAACATGCAAACAAGGTGTAATCTGCCTGGCTACAGTTTCCTGGTAACAGTAAACTAATATGACCTATAACCACAGCACCAGATTACAATATTCATCCCAGCACTGCTTCCATCTTTTACCTGAGAAATCCCAGGAGTCCCAGTCGGTACTGGATTACAACCACAACAACATCTTGGTAAGCAGCCAAGGCAGAGCCGCTATAGCTTGAAGCTGAGCCCAAAACAAATCCTCCACCATGAATCCAGACCATAACCTGTTGAAACAACAACACCAATCACGATTAATCAAATCAATAGCTAATTGAGTCTAAATTGGCCAGAAATTCTTACTGGGAGTTTGGCATTGTCTGGTCTGTTTGCAGGAGTGTAAATGTTGAGGTAAAGGCAGTCTTCTGAAATATCTGGAAGGTCTACTGTTAAACCAAATGTCTCAACAAGACCATTCGCAAACTCTAAATCCTGAACACACCTGAAAGACAGACATGCTTATGTCCTTAACAGGGATAACAATGATTCCATACGGTGTGTGAATCCAACAGCAGTCTCTTACATCAGTGGTTGCTTGGTGGCGTCTCTCACTCCTTCCCAACCCTCCACAGGCTGAGGTGCAGCCAGTCTCAGAGCAGGGCCGACAGGTGGCTTTGCAAATGGCACACCCAGGTATGCATGGACCCCAGTGTCTGTCCCCTTTACGCTCTCATACTTACCTCTCAGGCTGCCCAGCTTTGTGTGGATTTCAGGTGCTGTGAAAAGAGGCATTTTGGAATTTATTTATTTTTTGCTCTTTTTTTTTTTTTAAAGCAAATCAACTGCTCAGTAATAATGAGACCGGTGAAACATTCTCTATAATGGTCTGTGCCATATGAAGGCAATTTCAGTAACCATCAACAAAACAATTCATTTAACAATTCACAAAAATTTTAAAACAATTTTACATGTCCCTCTATTTTTACAATAAAAATCAAAAACACTCAGTGGTTGTGCCTTATCACCCCCTCTTGGCCAGCCACCACTGATTCCACGTGTTTGTCATTATGGATGTAATCTGCAATGTGCAAGAAAAAAAAATAAAATCAAGATTCTATACTTACCATACTTGTCTGCTGCAACACATAACAGGAAAGCACAGATAACAAAAGCAAAACTTTGCATTTCACACAAACTCATGGTGCTCCTCTTTGTGGTGAGAAACCTGCAGGAGAGGGAACTTTGTCCCTCTTCCTTTAATCTTCCCAAACAGGAATTTTGACCAAGGGGTTGAACCCAGATTATGAAATCCGGCACACCCTCTAGTTGTTGACAGTGGTGTACTGACTTCTGAGATAGATAACTAGTGTTGTGAAATTGTTATGTACATTTTTGTATGTGTAGAAATAGGCACAAAGAAATATTTAATTTGTTTATCATCAATGTAATTTTAACACATATATCACATATTGCATATGTATATATAAAAAATAATAATAAAAAAATCTCTTTCTCACCCACTTGGGCATTGCCTCTTTCAGACTTGGGTCCTCTATCAGAGGCCTGGGAGTCTAAGGTGTCTGCGCAGGATCTTAGCTTTTCCTAGCACTGTGCTCTTCTGGACAGAGACCTCTGATGTGGTTCCTGGCATCTCTTGGAGCCATCTACTCAGCTTAGGGGTTACTGCCCCTCATGTCCCGATCACTATTGGGACCACTGTTGCCTGCACACCCCACATTCTCTGTCTCCTCTTTCAGCCCTTGGTATTTCTCCAGCTTCTCATGTTCCTTCTTTCTGATGTCACTATCACTTGGGATTGCTACATCTATCACCATCAGTGTCTTCTGGTGTTTATCCATCACCACTATGGCTGATTGGCCACCACATTCTTGTCAGTCTGGATCTGGAAGTGTTAGGTTTACTTTTTTCCAGGACCCGAAAGTAGGCAAAAATGCAGTGGGAAAAAGTACAAAGAGTACTTTGTAAAAAGTCCTCCCGGACCGTAGGGATAGCGCTCATCCAGTCCTCCGGGACGCACAGTGAGCTCCAGCGCGAAGCCAGGATTCAGGTCCTGCGCATTCTTTACTCCAGCAGGGAGAAGCGTTACTACGAGTCTTGTCAAATGAGAAGAAACAGGACTCAGATTTACCATTCAGAAACGATAACTCTCCACCACTGGTAGGCAGACGCTCTTTCCTGGTGTAGATTGCCGACAGGTACGTCTGCCTGCAGCGCCAACTGCAGCAAATTATCGGCTCCTTCACGCCCCCTGCAGGAAGAAACAAGCAGCACACGACCCGGAACCCTGGACGCCAACAGGAAGTCCAACAGGCATGCTGTTGGCATGCTTGTTCTCTATCACTTTCAGGGATGTCTCCACCTGGACCCTGGGACCTCCAGTCCGTACTCAGTGCAGATGTTCCTGTACATTATGCCAGCCACCTGGTTATGCAGCTCCATGTATGCCTTGCCTGCCAACATCTTGCACCATGCTGTGATATCCTGGACTGTCTCAGGGGCTTCTCCACACAGCCTACACCTGGGGTCTTGTGTGGTATGGTAGACCCTGGCCTCTATTGCTCTGGTGTTCAGGGCCTGTTCTTGTGCGGCCATGAGTAGTGCTCCTGTGTTGTCTTACAGTCCAGCCTTTTCCAGCCACTGGTATCCCATGAAATTCAGATTAGGCTCAACAGCAGCTCCAAATACCTAGAAAGTATCAGCATGTCAGCAGTGACGTGAATAATAGAAAACCGCTGGCAATTACTTTTCTTTCAGGTTGTAATAACACCTTTCCAGTCAGTACTTTCTGATTATAATTTTAAAACATAATTCCCTGTCTTATTTTCACCTTTAAAAAACAAACCCAGAAAATGACTAATTTTTCTTTTTACACAAAAAACAAACCCAGATTGACACTAAATTTCCCAATATTGAATGAACTTGTGGCTAGGTTTTTATTTTTTATTTTTCAGTGTTTCCAGTTGGTGATTACACTCTGCGGCTGTTACTGAAACAAAAAAGAATAAAAAACATTGCTGGCCAAGTTGCTCCTTAAACACCAACTTCTCAGTGTGTCTTTTATGACTGGAGTAAATACTCATGAAGACAGTTGGTTACTTGTTCAACTGATCTCCACATTAGTCAATAAGATATTGATTCAATGCTGATCTGTCCTCCTACAGTACTTTGCTCCTCCAAACTGGACAGAGAGATTGGACCAGGAGCATGTTGGCCATTTTTTATCCTGATGTAAGACTGCCAGATGTCTCCTGAGTGATTTTTTGCTAAAACCTCTGAGAAATATGTTGCTTATTTCCTCCAGCCCAAAGATGAGCAACTCTGAAAAACAAATTCTTGATGTATATACTGGAACTGGAGAAGATCGTGTGAAAAACAGAGATGGATTCACTGAGGTGCTCGGAGATGTGGTGTTGTTCTTCTTCTCCATCTGTAAAACCTTCTGTGTTTATCGTCTTCATTCCAATTTAATTGTCATGCATGTGTTCATTTTAATTGTAAATTGAATAAAATATTACATATGACTTCACAAAATGTGTTTTATTTTGAAATGTGGGAAGGGAATCCTGGACACATGACATTTAATGACTGAAACATGAATTGGAGTGATGTTTCAGGAAAAAAAAAATTAGAACTCGGTGTGCCTCGAGTCTTTTTGCTCTTTGAAGTTCTCTGGGGGGGTCTGAGTCAGGACAACAAATTTGTCTTTTTTCAAACCCTGAAAAACATTCTGGTTCTTTGCATCAATTGCCAGGTAGTCCTCTTTTTCTCCATACTTTGGCCAGTGGACAAGGCCCTGTCCATTAGGAGACCTACACACATGCACATTACGAGCAAGTTATCGTGTAGTTTTTGATTAACTCATTATTTTTAACAAGTGATGGTAATTCCTACCCTGTACGAGCAAAGTTGCCCCAGTAGCTCATCATGATTTTGTTCAACTGCTCATCTTCTTCACTGCATGCACCTAAAATAAAAATGTTCTCTTCAAATTTGTTGTGTACTGAGAAATGGCAGGTCAAATAGTGTCATTGATTGAACTTACTGCTTAATTGGACATGAGAAACTGCAAAGCAATACCCAAATACAGAATATATTTCATCTCCATGGTCACTCTTAACAAAGCTTGGTCTTTTATCCTTTAGAAAACTGGGGGAATGCTGAAACCCATACAGGTACACAGGGGCACCAGCATCTATGGGGAAGAATAAAAAATAAAATGTGGTTTTAGAGTTATTGTGTGATGTTCAATGATGTTAGTGGGTATGCTCCACAAGTAGGATGTGAGCTGGATGAGAAGGAGGAATTCTGGTTGGACCTTGATGAGGTAATGCAGAGCATCCCTAGAAGGGAGAGAGTAGTCATTGGTGCAGACCTAAATGGACAGGTTAGTGCAGGCAATGAAGAGGTGATGGGCAGGTTTGTTATCCAGGAGAGGAACGCAGGACAGATGGTGGTTGTCTTTGCAAAAAGGATGGAAATGGCTGTCATGAGTACTGGTTGGTCAGAAGGTGCTTCCAGATGACTGGATAACTACAGCTAATGTGATCAGGGAGACAGGTAAGAGAGTATTTGGTGTAGATAAGGAGTCTTGGTGATAGAATGAATTGGTACAGGAGTGTATACAGAGAAAGAGGTTGATGAAGAAGAAGCGGGAAACAGGACTGAAGCGAGTAGACAGGAGTACAGGAAGATGTGGCATAAAGTTCTGGACAGTTTAATAAAAAGCTTCATTGAAAATTTGTGAAAAACGGCACAGAAGTAATCACAGAACACCATGGAAGGCAGAAAACACCACACAGCACCAGGAGAGCATAGGTTCGAATAAACACAAGGCAAAAATCTTAATCGGGGACAAAAGGTTTTCAGGTTTCCCTGTGCTGGAGTGTCAGGCATGACCCAAGAACAATCTGGCAAAGCACGTATGCACTGCAGTGGCTTAAATACAGCCTAAGATGGAGGAACAGGTGAAAATGGTAAAGACAAATCTGGTAGGTGTAGAAGGGGGGGTGGGGCAGTGCGCGTGGAATTTTCCACCTCAGCATGAGAGCAGAAGAGCAGACAGAGACAGAGTAAGGATAAAATGAGTAGGGCATTGAAGAGGATGAAGAGTGGAAAAGCACTCAGACCTGATGATATACCTTTGGAGGTATGGACGTATCTAGAGGAGGTAGCAGTAAGGTTTCTGAATGGGTTGTTCAACAGGATCTTAGATAGTGAGAAGATGCCTGAGGAATGTAGGAGAAGTGTGCTGTGACCATTTTTAAGAACAAGGGCAGCTACAGAAGAATAAAGCTGATAACCCATACAATAAAGTTATGGGAAAGAGTAGCTGAAGCTAGACTAAGGGTAGAAGTGAGCGTCTGTGAACAGCAGTACGATTTCATGCCAAAAAAGAATACTAATGATGCAGTATTTGCTTTGATGATGTTGATAGAGAAATGCAGAGAATGTCAGAGAGCTGCATTGTGTTTTTGTAGACCTGGAGAAAGATTATGAAATGGTGCCCAAGGAGGAACTGTGGTATCGTATGAGGAAGTCTGGAATGGCAGAAAAGTATGATAGAGCAGTGCAGGATGTGTATAAGGACTGTAAGACAGTGACAAAGTGTGCTGTAGGTGTCACAGTGGAGTTCAGGGTGGAGGTGGAACTGCATCAGGGATTATCTCTGAGCCCCTTCTTGTTCGTTATGGTGATGGACAGGCTGACAGACGAGGTTAGACAGGAATCTTCATGGTCTATGATGTATGCAGATGACATTGAGATCTGTAACGAAAGCAGGGAAAAGGTGGAGGAGAAGCTAGAGGGCTGGAGGTTTGCCCTGGAAAGGAGAGGAATGAAGGTTTGCTGCCAACAAGATGGAGTATATATGTGTGAATGAGAGGGACCAAAGTGAAAGAGTGAGGTTAGAGGGAGAAGAGATTAAGAAGTTGAGGAATTTAAATTACTTGGGGTCAACAGTCCAGAGCAATGGAGAGTGGAGGAAAGAGGTGAAGAAGCATGCACAGGCAGGCAGGAATAGGTGAAGAAAAGTTTCAGGTGTGAATAAAAGAGTTTCAGCAAAAATGAAATGAAAGGTGTAAAAAACTGTGGTAAGACTAGTGATGTTGGTTGGTCCAGATGCAATGCCACTGAGAAAAAGACAGGAAGCAGAGCTGGAGGTAGCAGAGATGAAGATGCTGAGGTTCTTGTTGTGAGTGACCAGGGATCAGGAATGAGTACATCTGAGGGACAGCACACGTAAGAGGCTTTGACAAGAGATGCCAGGAACCACATCAGAGGTCTCTGTCCAGAAGAGCGCAGTGCTAGGAAAAGCTAAGATCCTGCGCAGAACCCTTAGACTCCCAGGCCTCTGATAGAGGACCCAAGTCTGAAAGAGGCTATAGACAAAGTGAAAGAAGACATGAAGGTAATAGGTTTGAGAGAATAAGATGCAGAAGATAGGATGAGATGGAGGCAACTGATTTGCTGTGGCAACCCCTCAAGGGAAAAGCCCAAAGAAGAATATTTTCACATTTGTGACCTACCTGAGCGAGATACTAAAAATCAATCAGGAGACATCTGGCAGTCTTACATCAGGATCGAACATGGACAACATGCCCAAGACATGCTCCTGGTCCATCCCCTCTGTCCAGTTTGGAGGAGCATGGTACTGTGGGAGGACAGATCCAGCGTTAAGTTAATGAATTATAGAGTAATGTGGAGTTCAATTAAATCTTTGACTCTTACCTGAGCAAGTAAAAAACTGCCTTCATGATTATTGACCCCGGTCATAAAAGGCACTGTGAGAAGTTGGTGCTGAAGGAGCAACTCACTTGGTGATTTTTGGAGGAAATGTCCTCCAGTTATTAAAGAAAACTGCATTGGGTTTTCCTGGAGTGTATGAAGTGCATGACACAACAAAAACGGTTAAAAAAAATACAAATAAAAAATTTATAAAATGTAAAAGTTTTTCCTGCAAAAGGTCACCTTAGCTATGGTCAAAATGGTTTCCATGTCCAAGTTCTTGATGCAATCAGCTGTCTTTTCTGTGCTTTCAGCGCTGCAGCCAGATACATTTGCAATCAACTATGGATGGATAAATGGAGAGATGGATTAATAGATTTATGACTATATACCTAATTATGAACGTACATTAAGCAATTTATTCACCTGAAATGATGGAAGGGCATCTTGACCAAGTGCATATGTTGGAGCAGTGCCACTCTCAGCAATAGCACGGTGGAAAAGGCCCTCAGAGAGTGGTGAGAGCAGCTGTACAACAAAGGAAACAACAACAAATTAATAAATATATTGAAAGCAGCACATTGTCCAGAGACAACACAAACTTCTGAGCACTGATCCTTACCAGGAGCGATACGCTTATTCCACCAGCAGACTCGCCAAATATGGTAACTAAATCTGGGTCTCCTCCAAAGTTGTGAATATGCTCCTGGACCCATTTCAGAGACTGGATCTGGTCCAAAAAAGGTGTAATCTTCCTGGCAACAGTTTCCTGGCAGCAGGAAAATGATATGACCGATAACCACAGCACCAGATTACAATATTCATCCCAGCACTGCTTCCATCTTTTACCTGAGAAATCCCAGGAGTCCCAGATGGTACTGGATTAGAACCACAACAACATCTTGGTAAGCAGCCAAGGCAGAGCCGCTATATGTTGAAGCTGAGCCCATAACATAGCCTCCACCGTGGATCCAAACCATAACCTGTTGAAACAACAGAGATCACGATTAATCAAATCAATAACCAATTGAGTCTAAATTGGCCAGAACTTCTTACTGGGAGTTTGGCATTCTCTGGTCTTTTTGCAGGAGTGTAAATGTTGAGGTAAAGAACTCGATGTCTTCTGAAACATCCGGAAGGTCTACTGTGAAATCCATTACCTTGACAACACCCATCGCAAACTCTAAATCCTGAACACACCTGAAAGACAGACAAGTTTATGTCCTTGGTAGGGATATCAATGATTCCATGAATCCAACAGCAGTGTCTTACATCAGTGGTTGCTTGGTGGCGTCTCTCACTCCTTCCCAACCCTCCTGGTGCAGCCAGTCTCAGAGCAGGACCGACAGGTGGCTTTGCAAATGGCACACCCAGGTATGCATGGACCCCAGTGTCTTTCCCCTTTACACTCTCATACTTACCTCTCAGGCTGCCCAGCTTTGTGTGGATTTCAGATGCTGTGGATAGAGGCATTTAGGAATTTCCTTCTTTTATGCTCTCTTTTTAAAAGTAAATCAACTGCTTGGTAATAATAAGACTAGTGTCTTGTGGCCAAACATTTTCTAGAATGTTCTGTGCTATATGAAGTAAATTTCAATCCATGATTTTACATTTCTATATATTTTCACAAAAAATAAATAATAATGTGGGGTTGTGCCCTATCGCGCACTATTGGCCAGCCACCACCATGTGTTTATATTTTTGCCATGTGTGAATATAAATATAATCTAAAATGTTCAAGATAAATATTCAAGATTTTAAACGTACCATACTTGTCTGCTGCAACACATAACAGGAAAGCAGCGATAACAAAAGCAAAACTTTTCATCTCACAGAAACTCCTGGTGTTCCTCTTCATGTTGAGAAAACTTCAGGAGTGGGAACCTCGTCTCTCTTCCTTTAAACTTCTCCAGCGGGAACTTTCACCGAGAAAAGGCTGAACCTAGATTATGCAACAGGCTGCTCATTCTAGGTGTTGACATCATTGTGCTTAAAACTAGGGTAGATAACTCATGCTGCGCAATCGTTACTTTGCTTTCAGGAGATATAGAAGGAGGCAGAAATTATTATTAAACTTTTTTACTACGTAAACATTTATCGCATGCAGTACATAAGTGCGTGTATGTTTGAATTTCGGTTTCAGCCGATTGGCTTTGAGGTCTTTCAGGCGACCCACACGACCCAAGCGTGCAGCGCTTCGAGGACATGATGAGTCCACGTTCACTGGATTTAACATTCCGAAACAAACGCATTTCACATTTTAAGTTCTATTTGAGTTATTTACATTGGTTGCCGTCCGAAAGCCATTAGACACCACGGCAACCAATGTAAATAACTCAAATAGAACATAAAACGCATTTGACATTTTATGTTATATTTGAGTTTTTTACATTGGTTACCGTTACCAATGTAAATAACTCAAATAGGACTTAAAACGCATTTGACATTTTATGTTATATTTGAGGTATTTACATTGGTTACCGTGGTGTTTAATGGTTTTCGGACGGCAAAGGAGTTTTCTTCGTTATCCTGAAATTCAGATTAGGCACAACAGCAGCTCCAAATACCTAGAAAGCATCAGCATGTCAGCAGTAACGTGAATGATATAAAACCGCTGGTAATTACTTTTCTTTCAAGCTGTGATAACACCTTTCAAAGAAAATGGCTGCTAAAACAACGACTTAATCACTTTTTAAAAAAATCAAAAATCTGCAGGATAATCATTTTTTCCTAGTTAGAAGTCAGCAATTTCTGATTATAATTTTAAAACACAATGCGCTGTCTTATTTTCTCAAAAACAAATCCAGAAAGTAACAATTTTTTCTTATTTTTATATAGAAAAAAACCCAGATTGACACTAAATTTCTTTATGATGAATGAGCTTGTGGCTAGGATTTTATTTTTTATTTTCCAGTGTAATGGGGGTTACACATTGTGATAATTTCACTCTGTGTGTTACTCAGAAAATAAATAAATAAATTGCCGGCCAAATTGCTCCATCTGCACCAACTTCTCACTGTGCCTTTTATGACTGGTGTCAATAATCATGAAGGAATTTGTTCACTTGCTCGACTGATCTCCACATTAGTCCATAAGATATTGACTCAGTGCTGGATCTGTCCTCCTACAGTACTTTGCTCCTCCAAACTGGACAGAGGGGATGGACCAGGAGCATGTATTGGGCATGTTGTCCATGTTCTATCCTGATGTAAGACAGCCAGATGTCTCCTGAGTGATTTTATTATCTTGGTCAAACCTTTGCAAGATATGTTGCTTATTTCCTTCAGCCCAAAGATGAGCAACTCCGAAAACAGATTCTTGTTGAATATACTGGAACTGGAGAAGATTGTGTGGAAAAATAGAGATGGATTCACTGAGATACTTGGAGATGTGCTGTTGGTCTCGTTGTCCATCTGTCACAGTAAAATGGTGTGTGTTTGCCGTCCTAATTTTGCATTTACTTTAATTTTCACGCATGTGTTCATTTTAATTGTAAATGGATTAAAATATTACTTATGACTTCACAAAATGTGTTTTATTTTGAAATGCGGGAAGGGCATCCTGGACACATTACATTTAATGACTGAAACATCAAATGGAGTGATGTTTGAGGGAAAAAAAATTAGAACTCGGTGTGCCTCAAGTCTTTTTGCTCTTTGACATCCTCTGGAAGAATCTGAGTCAGGACAACAAATTTGTCTTTTTTCAAACCCTGAAAAACATTCTGGTTCTTTGCATCAATTGCCAGGTAGTCCTCTTTTTCTCCATACTTTGGCCAGTGGACAAGGCCCTGTCCATTAGGAGACCTACAAACATGCACATTATGAGCATGTTATGGTGTAGTTTTTGATTAACTATTTTTAACAAGTGATGGTAATTCCTACCCTGTACGAGCAAAGTTGCCCCAGTAGCTCATCATGATTTTGTTCATCCGCTCATCTTCTTCACTGCATGTACCTACCGGTAAAATAAAAATTACTTGAAATCCTTTTTGTACTGGAAAATTGCAGGAAAAGTCGCACCATTGCACTTACTGCTTAATTTGACATGAGAAACTGTAAAACAAAGCCCAAATACAGAAAATATTTCATCTAGATGGTCACTCCGAACAAAGCTTGGTCTTTTATCTTTAAGAAAACTGGTGGAATGCTGAAACTCATACAGGTACACAGGGGCACCAGCATCTATGGAGAAGAATAAAAAATAAAATGTTTTTAGAGTTATTATATTACTTTTGCGCTGTGACAGTTGTGTTTCATTTGTGACCTACCCCTGTGAGCATTAGCAGTCTTAATGGCAGGAATGACAAACACCACATCTCCGAGCAGCTCAGTGAATCCATCTCTATTTTTCACACGATCTTCTCCAGTTCCAGTATATTTATCAAGAATCCGTTTTCGGAGCTGCTCATCTTTGGGCTGGAGGAAATAATAGACATATCTCTTAGAGGTTTGAGCAAAATACTAAAAATCACTCAGGAGACATCTGGCAGTCTTACATCAGGATAGAACATGGACAACAAGCCCAAGACATGCTCCTGGTCCATCCCCTCTGTCCAGTTTGGAAGAGCAAAGTACTGTGGGAGGACAGTTCCAGCACTGAATCAATATCTTATGGACTAATGTGGAGATCAGTCAAATGTTTGATACTAACATGAGGAAGTAACCAACCGCCTTCATGATTATTGACCCCAGTCATAAAAGGCACATCGAGAAGTTGGTGCTGAAGGAACAACTCTTCTACTTTGTTTTTGAGGAAATATCCATCAGTTATTAAAGGATACCTCAGTTCTTTTTCCTTAAGTGAAGCAAGTTTATAAAACAACAGAGTCAAGAATAAAGAGTCATTGCAAACGATTTTCCTTTCAGAAGCTCACCTTAGCTAAAGCTAAAATGGTTTCCATGTCCATGTTCTTGATGCATTCAACCGTCTTTTCTGTGCTTTCAGTGCTGCAGCCAGATACATTTGCGACTAACTATGGATGGATGGATAAGTAGATAGCTTTAGAAATCAATAAATACCATTATACGAATTGAGATTATATTAATAATAACACTTATTATTGTGGATTAGGAAATGTATTCACCTGTAATGCAGGCTGAGGATCATCTTGAACTAATAGTTGCATTGCAGCAGTGCCACTCTCAGCAATAGCTCGGTGGAAAAGGCCCTCAGAGAGCGGTGAGAGCAGCTGTAAAACAACAACAAATTAATAAATATATTGAAAGCAGCACATTGTCCAGAGACAACACAAACTTCTGAGGACTGATCCTTACCAGGAGCGATACGCTTATTCCACCAGCAGACTCGCCAAATATGGTAACTAAATCTGGGTCTCCTCCAAAGTTGTGAATATGCTCCTGGACCCATTTCAGAGCCTGAATCTGATCCAAAAAACCATTGTTTCCTGGCATGTGCTCATCCCCAGTGCTAGAGAGAACATGCAAACAAGGTGTAATCTGCCTGGCTACAGGAAAATTATATGAACTATAACCACAGCACCAGATTACAATATTCGCCCAGCACTGCTTTCATCTCTTACCTGAGAAATCCCAGGAGTCCCAGTCGGTACTGGATTACAACCACAACAACATCTTGGTAAGCAGCCAAGGCAGAGCCGCTATATGTTGAAGCTGAGCCCCAAACAAATCCTCCACCATGGATCCAGACCATAACCTGTTGAAACAATAACCAAGATTAGTGAAATCAGTAAGAAAATGATTCTAAACTGACCACAGATTCTTACTGGGAGTTTGGCATTATCTGGTCTGTTTGCAGGAGTGTAAACGTTGAGGTAAAGGCAGTCTTCTGAAACATCGGGAAGGTCTACTGTGAAACCAAATGCCTTGACAACATCCATCGCAAACTCTAAATCCTGAATACACCTAAAAGTCAGACAAGTTTATGTCCTTAATGGGGATATCAATGATTCCATATGTTGTGTGAATCCAACAGCAGTGTCTTACATCAGTGGCTGCTTGGTGGCATCTCTCACTCCTTCCCAACCTTCCACAGGCTGAGGTGCAGCCAGTCTCAGAGCAGGACCGACAGGTGGCTTTGCAAACGGCACACCCAGGTATGCATGGACACCAGTGTCTTTCCCCTTTACACTCTCATACTTACCTCTCAGGCTGCCCAGCTTTGTGTGGATTTCCGGTGCTGTGGGTGGACAAAAGTAGTTGATTTACTTTTAGGGCACCCCTGAGGGGAAAAGCCACATTGAATCATTTACTGTAAAAAAAATGTTAATATAAGGTGCTTTTTATTACCAGATTTATTTTTTGAGACTTGATGTTTTTATTTTATTTTGTTAAAATATTTGCACAATGTATTTTATTTTGAGAAAATCAGTATGGCAGAACAATTCGTTCTTTCTCTGCGTGTTTCGGGGCTGGGGGGACGATATTGAGGCGCACTTTCTTCCGATTTCTCTGAAATGTACTGAAGTAGGGGTGCTCACTGTCACACTCTGCTCCAGCCCATGGACTCAGTACCTTTCCACTGCCCTGCTCACGCCACACCCTCTGATCACCACACCCATTCTCAGTCACTGATCACACACCTGCTCTCACTCATCAATCAGCTCACCTACCAGTATATATTCTCCAGCCTCACACGTGCCAGATTGTTCTCTGCAATGCAAGACCGGCCAGCGTTTTCCTGCCTGTCTTCCCGGTATCAACCCTGCCTGTGTACGACCTGCCTGTTCTGCCTGCCTCCCGGTTACTGAACTTTTGCCTGCCTCGACCAAGTCCACTGCCCCGCCCTCGAACTGTTCTTTGTGTGCCAGATTACAGTTAATAAACCTGTTAACTGATAATCAGTTCATTGCCTGTTTTGTACTGCACTTGGGTCCATACCATACCTGTCACACTCACACTTTTTTTTTTAAGTATGCGAGCTACTTATGAAATGACCAAGTCAAAATGATCAACCTATTGCATTTGTTTAGAAATATGAGGATTTTTACAATTTATTGCGATGTACGTTTCATAGGTAAATGTTGTGTCGGTACCAAAAATATTGTTGTATGTGATTTCGTTTGTGAACCCGCATGCAGATGGGGAGGTTGCGGTGGTTCGCCCGAGTTATTTGTTGATGAAACATTGTAGTGGTAGCCAAAAAAATTACGAGCGAGAGTTTGACTGAGTTCAACACTCGACAAGGAGTCGACGTGTTAATGACTGAAAACATGGGGTTCTTGCCATTTACCGATGAGTGTTTGTTCAAAATGTAACTTTTCCCAGTACAGAGTCTGTGGCTGGTGCTACATTCTACATTTTATTTCCTGTACAATTGCTGCAGTCAAGTGAAGCGTTGAAAATGCGGATTTATGGAACACACTACAAATAGTGATTATTACCTAAGGCAGATATTTTAGTAAATGTGAGTGATCTTGAATAGAGCAATGTAAAGGAATGTTGATTCCAAGTAGAGAAGAGAAATTGTTGAATACTGCAGCAGCTAAATTAGAACAAGAAATAGAGACTGATGATGTCAAGTGTTGTCTGGAAGTAAATCAGACCTCAGAAATGTAGTGGAGGTAAACGAAGACGTACTGTGTCCTCATTCTCTGCTATTCGCCTGCTTTCACAGGTAGCATATTTGTTTCCTTGATCTTGTCTCCACGGGACCGTAACACTTAGTAATAATGACACCAGTGTCTGGTGGTGAAACATTTTCTATAATGGTCTGCCGTATGAAGGCGATTTCAGTAACCATCCACAACCAATCCAAAATGATTTCACATTTCTATTTTTACAAATAAATCAGAAATACTTAAGGGCGGTGCCCTGTCGCCCCCCTCCAATGGCCAGCCACCACTGATTCAATGCGTTTATATTTTTGCCATTTGTGTGTCAATATAAATATAATCTGCATTGATCAAGGGAAAAAAAAATCAAAGTCTATACTTACCATACTTGTCTCCTGCTACACATAACAGGAACGCAGAGATAACGAAAGCAAACCGTTGCATCTCACACAAACTGGTGGTGTTCCTCTTCGTGGAGTGGGAACTTTGTCTGTCTCTCTAACTTTCAACCTCCCAAGCGGGAACTTTGACCAAGAGGCTGGACCCAGATTACGAAACAGGTCTCACCCTCTAGTTCAGGCCTGGCCAACCCGCGGCTCTTTGCCTGGTTTCATGCGGCTCTAACGTTCATATCGAAGTTTGGGTTTGTGTTTTTTTTTAAATGTGCGTGTTCGCTTCGCTTGAGTTCAATACGGTACTTTCGCTAAAAGCGCATTCGCGTTAGATGAAAATACCGCAAAGTTTCTCAGTAGGGACAAGATCTTTTGAGTAAACAATTAGTGTCAAGTTCGCCTTCAAAATGGCAGGGAAAAATGCACTCAACAACTGAAAAGGCCACAGATTGTATTCCTCGTTGCCCCTTTTAATGTGGAGCCGCACTGTTTGAAAGCCCCGCTAGTCACAGATGAGGCTGCAGCTGATTATCGATCTTTGTGAGGAGGACCAACTGAAACCTAATAACGCCTTTCCAGTCAGTACTTTCTGATTATAATTTTAAAACATAATTCCCTGTCTTATTTTCACCTTTAAAAAACAAACCCAGAAAATGACTAATTTTTCTTTTTTTACACAAAAAAACCCCCAGATTGACACTAAATTTCCTAATATTGAATGAAATTGTGGCTAGGTTTTTATTATTTTTTATTTTTCAGTGTTTCCAGTTGGTGATTTCACTCTGTGGCTGTTACTCAAAAAAAAAAAAGCATAAAAAACATTGCTGGCCAAGTTTCTCCTTAAACACCAACTTCTCACTGTGCCTTTTATGACTGGAGTAAATAATCACGAAGACAGTTGGTTACTTGTTCAACTGATCTCCACATTAGTCCATAAGATATTGATTCAATGCTGATCTGTCCTCCTACAGTACTTTGCTCCTCCAAACTGGACAGAGAGATTGGACCAGGAGCATGTTGGCCATTTTTTATCCTGATGTAAGACTGCCAGATGTCTCCTGAGTGATTTTTTGCTCAAACCTCTGAGAAATATGTTGCTTATTTCCTCCAGCCCAAAGATGAGCAACTCCGAAAAACAAATTCTTGATGAATATACTGGAACTGGAGAAGATTGAGATGGATTCACTGAGGTGCTCGGAGATGTGATGTTGGTCTCGTTGTCTATCTGTCACAGTAAAATGGTGTGTATTTGTCGTCCCCATTCCAATTTAATTTTCATGCATGTGTTCATTTTAATTGTAAATTGAATAAAATATTACATATGACTTCACAAAATGTGTTTTATTTTGAAATGTGGGAAGGGAATCCTGGACACATGACATTTAATGACTGAAACATGAAATGGAGTGATGTTTGAGGAAAAAAAAATTAGAACTCGGTGTGCCTCGAGTCTTTTTGCTCTTTCAAGTTCTCTGGGGGGGTCTGAGTCAGGACAACAAATTTGTCTTTTTTCAAACCCTGAAAAACATTCTGGTTCTTTGCATCAATTGCCAGGTAGTCCTCTTTTTCTCCATACTTTGGCCAGTGGACAAGGCCCTGTCCATTAGGTGACCTACACACATGCACATTACGAGCAAGTTATCATGTAGTTTTTGATTAACTCATCATTTTTAACAAGTGATGGTAATTCCTACCCTGTACGAGCAAAGTTGCCCCAGTAGCTCATCATGATTTTGTTTAACTGCTGTGAGGGTGATGTTTGGTCACCCGCGCTGTTCGTTTACTAGACTCAGATCAACCACACAGACAACAGGTGGCCTTGCAAGGGAGAGCTGACGAGCAGTTCAAGCTTCCTCTCTCAACTCCGCCCGTCTGCTGCTCGCTCTCCTCTTTTATTTGGTGCACACAACATTTATGTCAATCTGACCTCATGATTCCTTCTCCTCCTATCTCTACGACTTCCTCGTGTCCTTGAACATGGTACCTCCCAGTGCTGGGTACCTAACAGCATCAACACTTGGTTCAAACACTCATACATTCTTTTTGATTAAACATTCTAAATCTACTTACTATACTTACTATAGCATTGAAACGATAACAACAACAATAATTCTTCTCACATTTCCCTCCTGTTTATCGTTAAATGCGTCTAGATTCTCATTGTCAGTATTACATCTTTTCACTTCATGAAATTTAAATGCATTACGTCATTTTCCTAGAAACACATTTCTTACACTCAGAGTTCAACATGTGTACAGCTTAAGACATCTCAAACATTTCATTTACATCGTGCATCACATTTGTCCATTCTTCTTCTGATTCCTCTTCATCGTTGTCCAGTAGAGATCGTTCTTCCACCTGCAGCAAAGTACTAGTAACAGCTGATCCCACGAGCCGGCCAATGCAACCCCGAACAAGAGGTACTACACAGCAAGCTAGTATGGCTAATACTAGCAGCACTATCCCTATCATCATTCCTATCTTGAACAACAGTTCCCTCCACCTTGACAACATTCCTGTAAGCCAGTCTGGTGGGGGACTACCATCGTCAATCATAGCTCTCTGTAGCTTAGTTAAATTTTTCAATGCGCTATCTATCAGGTGACCGTCCGCATCATTCTCTGGGATGAACGTACAACAGTAATCTCCTACCATTGCACACACTCCTCCCTGGGGGGCCGTTATGAGATCTAAGGCCATCCTATTCTGCATGGTCATCAGTCTTAGCGCTGTCATTTCTTCCTTGACTCCTGTGAGAGCAACTTTTGTCAAATTAGTAAATACTTTCAACCTGTAATCAACTGTTTCCAATCTCAATATGTTCTTTCCTATTCCTAGCCACGGAAAGAGTGTCATGGTCACTTTATTTCCGGTTGACCAATGCTTAAACTCTCGTGGTACATCTGTGCCCCACACTGAGTCATGTGGTTTGAACTCGTCATTCAAATCTCTCCTGGAACGCAACTGTGGTGCAGAGCTAGCATTAGCAGCATAAATTATGACTGTGTGATCCTTGAGATGTACTGGAGCACACACTCCTGACCAGTTCGCTGGTAGGTCTGCATAGGCATTGTGTCCACATAACCACCATCCCTTATTCACTAATTGCGTGCCTTTGTCTCCTGGCGCGAAAGCGGGATAGTTACATGTACAGTTATAACCTTCTGGACACCTCTGTGTTGAATGATTCTGTGTCCAAGCTGTGAAAGTAGCATAGCGCCACCATGTATTCAAACTGTAAGTGTGTGAGGACTCTGGATTTTGTTCTAACCATGAATGTTCTAAATGGCTAACTACGGTGCGTTTAGCGCGCGCGTAGCTCTCATCCTGTCTCAGAGCATCTTTCTGTCCCTGATTACCTCCCTCCTGTCGGAAGTTCCAAAGACCAAAACTCACGAGTCCCGCCGTCACAGCACTCACCACAATTAGGAAGAACAACTTCATTTCCTTTTAGATCCTCTTCACAGGTTCCGACGGGGTTCAGCCGTTGCTGGACCTATACAGGCCGTCAGCCGTTTACGGAGAGTCCGCCACTGCTCCCTCGCCTTCACCTGGAAGAATTTTCTGTTTCTTACAATGGGAAAGGTGTATCCACGACAGTTTTCCGTCCACTCGAACTGCAGTCTTTGTGGTCAGCTGTACTTGATAAGGGCCTTCCCATCTAGGCGTGTTCCACCTCTTCCGCACAAACTTCTTCACCCACACGTAGTCGCCCGGTTGAATGGGTTCCTGGGGGGTGGAATCTGTGGAAGACACAGGACTAGGCAGAACATTTACAGTATTCACACATCGGTTAAGTAACACTTTTTTCAGATAATCTGCTATTGTTTCTTCAACATGTTTTAGCTCATTTGTTTTTGCAAAGTATGGTAGGCAATAAGGCTGCCCATATAATGCTTCAAAGGGTGTGATGCCTGTTTTCTTGTGTGGTGTTATGTGCATCCATAATTTCACCAGGTCGAGACAAAACATCCAGTTCTTTCCTGTCTCGTCCATACATTTCTTCAGTCTGTTCTTAATAGTACCGTTGACTCTTTCAACCAACCCTGCACTCTGAGGGTGGTATGCGCAGTGATTCTTCAAATCAATGCCCAAAGTTACTCCTACAGTTTTCACTATCTCATTTACAAAATGGCTTCCATTGTCGCTCCAGATGACCTTCGGGATGCCAAACCTGGGAATGATTTCTCTACATAAAACTTTTGCTACTGTCAGTGCATCTGCTTTTGCTGTGGGGAAAATTTCTACCCACCTAGTAAATCCATCTAACACTACTAGACAATATTGTTTACCTTCACATGGTGTTAGCTGAATAAAATCTAGAAAAACTGTGTGAAATGGATGATTTGGTAATGGTGTAGTGCCTGCAGGGGCCTTAAGGGCTCCCTGTGGGCTGTGTTTTACACAAATAGCACATTGTGAACAAAAATTTTTTGAGTATGTATGAAATCCTATAGTATAATAATGTTCATTAACCATCTGTACCATCCCTCCTGTTGAGACATGGCATGGCCCATGGCTCACTAATGCTGCCCATTTATGCATATTCCGGGGAAGGATTGGTTTGTTTCCTATGGTTAATAGTCCTTTATCATCCAGTTTGGCTCCTCGCTTCTTCCACGTGGCCTTTTCTTTTTCTGGAGCACTTTGTTGCATTTCTTTTAGAATATCATTATCTGCAGGTTCTAAGGTAAATGATTCCTCATTATCAAGAAGTGTGTTGTTATTTGCTGCAGCCTTTGCGGCTCTGTCAGCAAAGGCATTGCCTTGTGAGACTGCGTCTGTGTTGTTAGTATGTGCAGTGCATTTACATACAGCTATTTTACGTGGCTGCTGTACTGCTGCCAATAACTTTTTTAACAGTTCTGCATGCATGACCGGTTTGCCGTCGACGTTTTCATCCCTCTTAAATTCCATTGTTGAGCAAACACAAACAGCGTGGAAAAAACATATTGACTATCTGTGTAAATGGTAACATCTTGTCCTTTGCTTAGTTCACAGGCACGTGTGAGTGCGACGAGTTCTGCTGCTTGAGCAGAATAGGAGGAGGGAAGTGATTTCGCCTCCACCACCTCAGTTGCTGTAACTACTGCATAGGCAGTTCTAGTGCGTCCACAGTCATCCTTTCTCGACGATCCATCCACAAATAGTGTCTGTCCTGTAGTCAACGCGACATCACTGAGATCTGGTCGCGGCAGGACCTTGGTGGAGACCTCATCCAAGCAGTTGTGCTGGTGTCCCTCTTCTGCGGTGGGTAGCAGCGTTGCTGGGTTTAAGGTCGTGCAGCGTCGAATCGTCAGATTCGGCTGAGACAGCAACACTGCCATGCAGGAAAGATGACGTGCGGGCGACAGGAATGCTATCTTACTTTGTAGCAGCAGTATTGACACTGCATGTGGAACTAGCAAAGTTAGCTCATGATATAGCACCACTCCTGCGGAGGCTTTTACTGCCTCAGATGCTGCCACCACTGCTTTAACGCATGGTGGGAGTGCACAAACTACGGAATCTAGCTTGTGGGAGTAGTAGGCCACTGGCTGCCTCTTATCTCCGTGTTTTTGCAACAAAACTGAAGTCATAAAATTACCTTTGCAATCTACGACCTGCTCAAAAGGCTTCTGATAGTCTGGCAGCTTTAACACTCCAGCACCTACAAGGGCCTGCTTTGTGTGTGTAAATGCTTCTTCAGCTTCAGGGGTCCAAGTTAACACATCAGTCATTGCTAAGGGATTATCATACATCAATGCTTGTAAAGGGGCAGTTATTTTCGCATAATCTAAGATCCATGATCTGCAAAAATTCACTAGTCCTAAGAATGACATCATCTGCTTCTCTTACCCACAGATTAACCATTCTATCTACAGACCACACTCCTTCGGCTGTGGTACGAATCATCAACTAAAGCTGAGAGATAAGATCTCTTCCTAACAGATTTACGGGACATGTGGTGGAGATCACGAAAGGGGCTTTAAGTGTGATTCCACTTACGGGGTCACAAACATCTACAGGAACTGACATTCTTTCTTTGGTTATGAGACCATTTGCTGATCTCACAAAAATCTGTGTAGAAGTTGGTGTCAGGGCTATTGGATCTCTAATTACTGATTTACCTGCACCCGTGTCTACTAAGAATGTTAAAGAATTACCTAACACGGTCAGTTGTATTTCTGGTTTGCCTTCAGCAAACAGGAAGATGGTTTCTAAGTCTAAAACATCTTCTAAGTCATCTTTTTCAAATTGGTCAAATTTTGTGCCCTGATTTGTTTTAATTTTTGTGACATCTTTTTCCGGTTCTAGTCATAGCTGAGGTGTATTAGAACCTTGCTGCTGTCCTCTATTGTATCCCTGGTCACGTTGTTTCTTTCTGCAATCACGTTCCCAGTGTCCATAATTTTTACAATAATGACACTGATCTTTTTCACGGGAATTGCCTCCTCCTCCCCTTCCGCCTCGGCCTCGCCCACGTCCGCGGCCTCGGCTTGGGAGAGGGTTGGCATTGAAAAACATGCCTGTTGATTGGTTCTTACTTTTTTGGCATTGTCTTTCAGCATGCATAGCATGTTGTTCATAGCGGTTTAGGTTACTAGTTCCGAAATCAACTAATTGTCTCTCTACCCAGGTTTTTATCTCTGATTTTGATCCCCCATGTATAGCTTGCTTTAATTGCTGTTGGTAGGGACCTTCTGGTTCTTCCGCATACGGAATTCCACTATTTTTCCGGAACACATCTTTCATTCTCATGCTATAGTCTTCAAAACTTTCGTCAGTCTTTTGTCTCGTGGCCGTAATGGCGCTGTAGTCAGCTCGTCTGGTAAAAGTAGTTCGCATGTGCTCGTACAGTCTGTCAAGTCTGTCATTTAGTTCTTGGCTGCCAGGCTGCCATGGTTGTTGAGTGGCTGGATCCACTGGGACCCAATCTCCTCTAACAGTGCCCCATTTCTTGCCATTAACGCACATGAGGACTTGCTGGGTTTCAGTACCGTTAATATAGTAACTTCTTTTAATTTTATAATATTGCCTGGCCTGTCTAAGTTACCATCCCAATCGAACTTAGTCATCCACAGCTGAACATATGAGCATGAACCTGGATATTTGTCTTCCATGTGTTTACATGATGCTGGGTTTTTGAATTCAGCACCTTTTGTGGAATGTTGGTTGCCCATGTTTGCACTTTATTTATCAGTTTTTATGTACTTGAGTGGAGACGCCTGATCTCCCGACTGAACAACCCTCAATCCATACAGGATATCTAGTTCAGTCCCTCCGCCGTGGCCTTATAACCCCTCTTTTTTAATCAGGAGAGTATACACCAAGCTTCTACCTCCGAGGAGGCGGGTGTATCTTGCCTCTGCTTCTCTCCTGATGACCAGGCAGGTAATACCGCGGTATATTCCGTGTAGCGCTTTTTGTGTCTTATACTCACTCCGTTGTCGCTATGGTTTCTCTCTGAGTTGTTTTAGTGCCTTCCTCCCGTCACTGGAGATGGTCGCCCTGGGAGGGACGAAGACCGGCCTTCCGTCAACTCGTGATGAAAGGTCTTTCACTTCGGACGTCCTTTTGACTCCGGCTGTGCACAGACTTCGGCGTTCGGTCGTCCCACGGCGCTCCTCTCCAGGTCTTGGGATCCGGCTCGAAGGACCAATTTTTGTGAGGGTGATGTTTGGTCACCCGCGCTGTTCGTTTACTAGACTCAGATCAACCACACAGACAACAGGTGGCCTTGCAAGGGAGAGCTGACGAGCAGTTCAAGCTTCCTCTCTCAACTCCGCCCGTCTGCTGCTCGCTCTCCTCTTTTATTTGGTGCACACAACATTTATGTCAATCTGACCTCATGATTCCTTCTCCTCCTATCTCTACGACTTCCTCGTGTCCTTGAACATGGTACCTCCCAGTGCTGGGTACCTAACAGCATCAACACTTGGTTCAAACACTCATACATTCTTTTTGATTAAACATTCTAAATCTACTTACTATACTTACTATAGCATTGAAACGATAACAACAACAATAATTCTTCTCACACTGCTCATCTTCTTCACTGCATGCACCTAAAATAAAAATGTTCTCTTCAAATTTATTGTGTACTGAGAAATGGCAGGTCAAATAGTGTCATTGATTGAACCTACTGCTTAATTGGACATGAGAAACTGAAAGGCAATACCCAAATACAGAATATATTTCATCTCCATGGTCACTCTTAACAAAGCTTGGTCTTTTATCCTTGAGAAAACTGGGGGAATGCTGAAACTCATACAGGTACACGGGGGCACCAGCATCTATGGAGAAGAAGAAAAAATAAAATGTGGTTTTCGAGTTATTGTGTGATGTTCAATGATGTTAGTGGGTATGCTCCACAAGTAGGACGTGAGCTGGATGAGAAGGAGGAATTCTGTTTGGACCTTGATGAGGTAATGCAGAGCATCCCTAGAAGGGAGAGAGTAGTCATTGGTGCAGACCTAAATGGACAGGTTAGTGCAGGCAATGAAGAGGTGATGGGCAGGTTTGTTATCCAGGAGAGGAACGCAGGACAGATGGTGGTTGTCTTTGCAAAAAGGATGGAAATGGCTGTCATGAGTACTGGTTGGTCAGAAGGTGCTTCCAGATGACTGGATAACTACAGCTAATGTGATCAGGGAGACAGGTAAGAGAGTATTTGGTGTAGATAAGGAGACTTGGTGATAGAATGAATAGGTACAGGAGTGTATACAGAGAAAGAGTTTGATGCAGAAGAAGCGGGAAACAGGACTGAAGCGAGTAGACAGGAGTACAGGAAGATGTGGCATAAAGTTCTGGACAGTTTAATAAAAAGCTTCATTGAAAATTTGTGAAAAACAGCACAGAAGTAATCACAGAACACCATGGAAGGCAGAAAACACCACACAGCACCAGGAGAGCATAGGTTCGAATAAACACAAGGCAAAAATCTTAATCGGGGACAAAAGGTTTTCAGGTTTCCCTGTGCTGGAGTGTCAGGCATGACCCAAGAACAATCTGGCAAAGCACGTATGCACTGCAGTGGCTTAAATACAGCCTAAGAAGGAGGGACAGGTGAAAATGGTAAAGACAAATCTGGTAGGTGTAGAAGAGGGGGTGTTTCAGTGCGCGTGGAATTTTCCACCTCAGCATGAGAGCAGAAGAGCAGACAGAGACAGAGTAAGGATAAAATGAGTAGGGCATTGAAGAGGATGAGGAGCGGAAAAGCACTCAGACCTGATGATATACCTTTTGAGGTATGGACGTATCTAGAGGAGGTAGCAGTAAGGTTTCTGAATGGGTTGTTCAACAGGATCTTAGATAGTGAGAAGATGCCTGAGGAATGTAGGAGAAGTGTGCTGTGACCATTTTTAAGAACAAGGGCAGCTACAGAAGAATAAAGCTGATAACCCATACAATAAAGTTATGGGAAAGAGTAGCTGAAGCTAGACTAAGGGTAGAAGTGAGCGTCTGTGAACAGCAGTACGATTTCATGCCAAAAAAGAATACTAATGATGCAGTATTTGCTTTGATGATGTTGATAGAGAAATGCAGAGAATGTCAGAGAGCTGCATTGTGTTTTTGTAGACCTGGAGAAAGATTATGAAATGGTGCCCAAGGAGGAACTGTGGTATCGTATGAGGAAGTCTGGAATGGCAGAAAAGTATGATAGAGCAGTGCAGGATGTGTATAAGGACTGAAAGACAGTGACAAAGTGTGCTGTAGGTGTCACAGTGGAGTTCAGGGTGGAGGTGGAACTGCATCAGGGATTATCTCTGAGCCCCTTCTTGTTCGTTATGGTGATGGACAGGCTGACAGACGAGGTTAGACAGGAATCTTCATGGTCTATGATGTATGCAGATGACATTGAGATCTGTAACGAAAGCAGGGAAACGGTGGAGGAGAAGCTAGAGGGCTGGAGGTTTGCCCTGGAAAGGAGAGGAATGAAGGTTTGCTGCCAACAAGATGGAGTATATATGTGTGAATGAGAGGGACCAAAGTGAAAGAGTGAGGTTAGAGGGAGAAGAGATTAAGAAGTTGAGGAATTTAAATTACTTGGGGTCAACAGTCCAGAGCAATGGAGAGTGGGGGAAAGAGGTGAAGAAGCATGCACAGGCAGGCAGGAATAGGTGAAGAAAAGTTTCAGGTGTGAATAAAAGAGTTTCAGCAAAAATAAAAGGAAAGGTGTAAAAAACTGTGGTAAGACCAGTGATGTTGGTTGGTCCAGATGCAATGCCACTGAGAAAAAGACAGGAAGCAGAGCTGGAGGTAGCAGAGATGAAGATGCTGAGGTTCTTGTTGTGAGTGACCAGGGATCAGGAATGAGTACATCTGAGGGACAGCACACGTAAGAGGCTTTGACAAGAGATGCCAGGAACCACATCAGAGGTCTCTGTCCAGAAGAGCGCAGTGCTAGGAAAAGCTAAGATCCTGCGCAGAACCCTTAGACTCCCAGGCCTCTGATAGAGGACCCAAGTCTGAAAGAGGCTATAGACAAAGTGAAAGAAGACATGAAGGTAATAGGTTTGAGAGAATAAGATGCAGAAGATAGGATGAGATGGAGGCAACTGATTTGCTGTGGCAACCCCTCAAGGGAAAAGCCCAAAGAAGAATATTTTCACATTTGTGACCTACCTGAGCGAGATACTAAAAATCAATCAGGAGACATCTGGCAGTCTTACATCAGGATCGAACATGGACAACATGCCCAAGACATGCTCCTGGTCCATCCCCTCTGTCCAGTTTGGAGGAGCATGGTACTGTGGGAGGACAGATCCAGCGTTAAGTTAATGAATTATAGAGTAATGTGGAGTTCAATTAAATCTTTGACTCTTACCTGAGCAAGTAAAAAACTGCCTTCATGATTATTGACCCCGGTCATAAAAGGCACTGTGAGAAGTTGGTGCTGAAGGAGCAACTCACTTGGTGATTTTTGGAGGAAATGTCCTCCAGTTATTAAAGAAAACTGCATTGGGTTTTCCTGGAGTGTATGAAGTGCATGACACAACAAAAACGGTTAAAAAAAATACAAATAAAAAATTTATAAAATGTAAAAGTTTTTCCTGCAAAAGGTCACCTTAGCTATGGTCAAAATGGTTTCCATGTCCAAGTTCTTGATGCAATCAGCTGTCTTTTCTGTGCTTTCAGCGCTGCAGCCAGATACATTTGCAATCAACTATGGATGGATAAATGGAGAGATGGATTAATAGATTTATGACTATATACCTAATTATGAACGTACATTAAGCAATTTATTCACCTGAAATGATGGAAGGGCATCTTGACCAAGTGCATATGTTGGAGCAGTGCCACTCTCAGCAATAGCACGGTGGAAAAGGCCCTCAGAGAGTGGTGAGAGCAGCTGTACAACAAAGGAAACAACAACAAATTAATAAATATATTGAAAGCAGCACATTGTCCAGAGACAACACAAACTTCTGAGCACTGATCCTTACCAGGAGCGATACGCTTATTCCACCAGCAGACTCGCCAAATATGGTAACTAAATCTGGGTCTCCTCCAAAGTTGTGAATATGCTCCTGGACCCATTTCAGAGACTGGATCTGGTCCAAAAAAGGTGTAATCTTCCTGGCAACAGTTTCCTGGCAGCAGGAAAATGATATGACCGATAACCACAGCACCAGATTACAATATTCATCCCAGCACTGCTTCCATCTTTTACCTGAGAAATCCCAGGAGTCCCAGATGGTACTGGATTAGAACCACAACAACATCTTGGTAAGCAGCCAAGGCAGAGCCGCTATATGTTGAAGCTGAGCCCATAACATAGCCTCCACCGTGGATCCAAACCATAACCTGTTGAAACAACAGAGATCACGATTAATCAAATCAATAACCAATTGAGTCTAAATTGGCCAGAACTTCTTACTGGGAGTTTGGCATTCTCTGGTCTTTTTGCAGGAGTGTAAATGTTGAGGTAAAGAACTCGATGTCTTCTGAAACATCCGGAAGGTCTACTGTGAAATCCATTACCTTGACAACACCCATCGCAAACTCTAAATCCTGAACACACCTGAAAGACAGACAAGTTTATGTCCTTGGTAGGGATATCAATGATTCCATGAATCCAACAGCAGTGTCTTACATCAGTGGTTGCTTGGTGGCGTCTCTCACTCCTTCCCAACCCTCCACAGGCTGAGGTGCAGCCAGTCTCAGAGCAGGACCGACAGGTGGCTTTGCAAATGGCACACCCAGGTATGCATGGACCCCAGTGTCTTTCCCCTTTACACTCTCATACTTACCTCTCAGGCTGCCCAGCTTTGTGTGGATTTCAGATGCTGTGGATAGAGGCATTTAGGAATTTCCTTCTTTTATGCTCTCTTTTTAAAAGTAAATCAACTGCTTGGTAATAATAAGACTAGTGTCTTGTGGCCAAACATTTTCTAGAATGTTCTGTGCTATATGAAGTAAATTTCAATCCATGATTTTACATTTCTATATATTTTCACAAAAAATAAATAATAATGTGGGGTTGTGCCCTATCGCGCACTATTGGCCAGCCACCACCATGTGTTTATATTTTTGCCATGTGTGAATATAAATATAATCTAAAATGTTCAAGATAAATATTCAAGATTTTAAACGTACCATACTTGTCTGCTGCAACACATAACAGGAAAGCAGCGATAACAAAAGCAAAACTTTTCATCTCACAGAAACTCCTGGTGTTCCTCTTCATGTTGAGAAAACTTCAGGAGTGGGAACCTCGTCTCTCTTCCTTTAAACTTCTCCAGCGGGAACTTTCACCGAGAAAAGGCTGAACCTAGATTATGCAACGGGCTGCTCATTCTAGGTGTTGACATCATTGTGCTTAAAACTAGGGTAGATAACTCATGCTGCGCAATCGTTACTTTGCTTTCAGGAGATATAGAAGGAGGCAGAAATTATTATTAAACTTTTTTACTACGTAAACATTTATCGCATGCAGTACATAAGTGCGTGTATGTTTGAATTTCGGTTTCAGCCGATTGGCTTTGAGGTCTTTCAGGCGACCCACACGACCCAAGCGTGCAGCGCTTCGAGGACATGATGAGTCCACGTTCACTGGATTTAACATTCCGAAACAAACGCATTTCACATTTTAAGTTCTATTTGAGTTATTTACATTGGTTGCCGTCCGAAAGCCATTAGACACCACGGCAACCAATGTAAATAACTCAAATAGAACATAAAACGCATTTGACATTTTATGTTATATTTGAGTTTTTTACATTGGTTACCGTTACCAATGTAAATAACTCAAATAGGACTTAAAACGCATTTGACATTTTATGTTATATTTGAGGTATTTACATTGGTTACCGTGGTGTTTAATGGTTTTCGGACGGCAAAGGAGTTTTCTTCGTTATCCTGAAATTCAGATTAGGCACAACAGCAGCTCCAAATACCTAGAAAGCATCAGCATGTCAGCAGTAACGTGAATGATATAAAACCGCTGGTAATTACTTTTCTTTCAAGCTGTGATAACACCTTTCAAAGAAAATGGCTGCTAAAACAACGACTTAATCACTTTTTAAAAAAATCAAAAATCTGCAGGATAATCATTTTTTCCTAGTTAGAAGTCAGCAATTTCTGATTATAATTTTAAAACACAATGCGCTGTCTTATTTTCTCAAAAACAAATCCAGAAAGTAACAATTTGTTCTTATTTTTATATAGAAAAAAACCCAGATTGACACTAAATTTCTTTATGATGAATGAGCTTGTGGCTAGGATTTTATTTTTTATTTTCCAGTGTAATGGGGGTTACACATTGTGATAATTTCACTCTGTGTGTTACTCAGAAAATAAATAAATAAATTGCCGGCCAAATTGCTCCATCTGCACCAACTTCTCACTGTGCCTTTTATGACTGGTGTCAATAATCATGAAGGAATTTGTTCACTTGCTCGACTGATCTCCACATTAGTCCATAAGATATTGACTCAGTGCTGGATCTGTCCTCCTACAGTACTTTGCTCCTCCAAACTGGACAGAGGGGATGGACCAGGAGCATGTATTGGGCATGTTGTCCATGTTCTATCCTGATGTAAGACAGCCAGATGTCTCCTGAGTGATTTTATTATCTTGGTCAAACCTTTGCAAGATATGTTGCTTATTTCCTTCAGCCCAAAGATGAGCAACTCCGAAAACAGATTCTTGTTGAATATACTGGAACTGGAGAAGATTGTGTGGAAAAATAGAGATGGATTCACTGAGATACTTGGAGATGTGCTGTTGGTCTCGTTGTCCATCTGTCACAGTAAAATGGTGTGTGTTTGCCGTCCTAATTTTGCATTTACTTTAATTTTCACGCATGTGTTCATTTTAATTGTAAATGGATTAAAATATTACTTATGACTTCACAAAATGTGTTTTATTTTGAAATGCGGGAAGGGCATCCTGGACACATTACATTTAATGACTGAAACATCAAATGGAGTGATGTTTGAGGGAAAAAAAATTAGAACTCGGTGTGCCTCAAGTCTTTTTGCTCTTTGACATCCTCTGGAAGAATCTGAGTCAGGACAACAAATTTGTCTTTTTTCAAACCCTGAAAAACATTCTGGTTCTTTGCATCAATTGCCAGGTAGTCCTCTTTTTCTCCATACTTTGGCCAGTGGACAAGGCCCTGTCCATTAGGAGACCTACAAACATGCACATTATGAGCATGTTATGGTGTAGTTTTTGATTAACTATTTTTAACAAGTGATGGTAATTCCTACCCTGTACGAGCAAAGTTGCCCCAGTAGCTCATCATGATTTTGTTCATCCGCTCATCTTCTTCACTGCATGTACCTACCGGTAAAATAAAAATTACTTGAAATCCTTTTTGTACTGGAAAATTGCAGGAAAAGTCGCACCATTGCACTTACTGCTTAATTTGACATGAGAAACTGTAAAACAAAGCCCAAATACAGAAAATATTTCATCTAGATGGTCACTCCGAACAAAGCTTGGTCTTTTATCTTTAAGAAAACTGGTGGAATGCTGAAACTCATACAGGTACACAGGGGCACCAGCATCTATGGAGAAGAATAAAAAATAAAATGTTTTTAGAGTTATTATATTACTTTTGCGCTGTGACAGTTGTGTTTCATTTGTGACCTACCCCTGTGAGCATTAGCAGTCTTAATGGCAGGAATGACAAACACCACATCTCCGAGCAGCTCAGTGAATCCATCTCTATTTTTCACACGATCTTCTCCAGTTCCAGTATATTTATCAAGAATCCGTTTTCGGAGCTGCTCATCTTTGGGCTGGAGGAAATAATAGACATATCTCTTAGAGGTTTGAGCAAAATACTAAAAATCACTCAGGAGACATCTGGCAGTCTTACATCAGGATAGAACATGGACAACAAGCCCAAGACATGCTCCTGGTCCATCCCCTCTGTCCAGTTTGGAAGAGCAAAGTACTGTGGGAGGACAGTTCCAGCACTGAATCAATATCTTATGGACTAATGTGGAGATCAGTCAAATGTTTGATACTAACATGAGGAAGTAACCAACCGCCTTCATGATTATTGACCCCAGTCATAAAAGGCACATCGAGAAGTTGGTGCTGAAGGAACAACTCTTCTACTTTGTTTTTGAGGAAATATCCATCAGTTATTAAAGGATACCTCAGTTCTTTTTCCTTAAGTGAAGCAAGTTTATAAAACAACAGAGTCAAGAATAAAGAGTCATTGCAAACGATTTTCCTTTCAGAAGCTCACCTTAGCTAAAGCTAAAATGGTTTCCATGTCCATGTTCTTGATGCATTCAACCGTCTTTTCTGTGCTTTCAGTGCTGCAGCCAGATACATTTGCGACTAACTATGGATGGATGGATAAGTAGATAGCTTTAGAAATCAATAAATACCATTATACGAATTGAGATTATATTAATAATAACACTTATTATTGTGGATTAGGAAATGTATTCACCTGTAATGCAGGCTGAGGATCATCTTGAACTAATAGCTGCATTGCAGCAGTGCCACTCTCAGCAATAGCTCGGTGGAAAAGGCCCTCAGAGAGCGGTGAGAGCAGCTGTAAAACAACAACAAATTAATAAATATATTGAAAGCAGCACATTGTCCAGAGACAACACAAACTTCTGAGGACTGATCCTTACCAGGAGCGATACGCTTATTCCACCAGCAGACTCGCCAAATATGGTAACTAAATCTGGGTCTCCTCCAAAGTTGTGAATATGCTCCTGGACCCATTTCAGAGCCTGAATCTGATCCAAAAAACCATTGTTTCCTGGCATGTGCTCATCCCCAGTGCTAGAGAGAACATGCAAACAAGGTGTAATCTGCCTGGCTACAGGAAAATTATATGAACTATAACCACAGCACCAGATTACAATATTCGCCCAGCACTGCTTTCATCTCTTACCTGAGAAATTCCAGGAGTCCCAGTCGGTACTGGATTACAACCACAACAACATCTTGGTAAGCAGCCAAGGCAGAGCCGCTATATGTTGAAGCTGAGCCCCAAACAAATCCTCCACCATGGATCCAGACCATAACCTGTTGAAACAATAACCAAGATTAGTGAAATCAGTAACAAAATGATTCTAAACTGACCACAGATTCTTACTGGGAGTTTGGCATTATCTGGTCTGTTTGCAGGAGTGTAAACGTTGAGGTAAAGGCAGTCTTCTGAAATATCGGGAAGGTCTACTGTGAAACCAAATGCCTTGACAACATCCATCGCAAACTCTAAATCCTGAATACACCTAAAAGTCAGACAAGTTTATGTCCTTAATGGGGATATCAATGATTCCATATGTTGTGTGAATCCAACAGCAGTGTCTTACATCAGTGGCTGCTTGGTGGCATCTCTCACTCCTTCCCAACCTTCCACAGGCTGAGGTGCAGCCAGTCTCAGAGCAGGACCGACAGGTGGCTTTGCAAACGGCACACCCAGGTATGCATGGACACCAGTGTCTTTCCCCTTTACACTCTCATACTTACCTCTCAGGCTGCCCAGCTTTGTGTGGATTTCCGGTGCTGTGGGTGGACAAAAGTAGTTGATTTACTTTTAGGGCACCCCTGAGGGGAAAAGCCACATTGAATCATTTACTGTAAAAAAAATGTTAATATAAGGTGCTTTTTATTACCAGATTTATTTTTTGAGACTTGATGTTTTTATTTTATTTTGTTAAAATATTTGCACAATGTATTTTATTTTGAGAAAATCAGTATGGCAGAACAATTCGTTCTTTCTCTGCGTGTTTCGGGGCTGGGGGGACGATATTGAGGCGCACTTTCTTCCGATTTCTCTGAAATGTACTGAAGTAGGGGTGCTCACTGTCACACTCTGCTCCAGCCCATGGACTCAGTACCTTTCCACTGCCCTGCTCACGCCACACCCTCTGATCACCACACCCATTCTCAGTCACTGATCACACACCTGCTCTCACTCATCAATCAGCTCACCTACCAGTATATATTCTCCAGCCTCACACGTGCCAGATTGTTCTCTGCAATGCAAGACCGGCCAGCGTTTTCCTGCCTGTCTTCCCTATATCAACCCTGCCTGTGTACGACCTGCCTGTTCTGCCTGCCTCCCGGTTACTGAACTTTTGCCTGCCTCGACCAAGTCCACTGCCCCGCCCTCGAACTGTTCTTTGTGTGCCAGATTACAGTTAATCAACCTGTTAACTGATAATCAGTTCATTGCCTGTTTTGTACTGCACTTGGGTCCATACCATACCTGTCACACTCACACTTTTTTTTTTAAGTATGCGAGCTACTTATGAAATGACCAAGTCAAAATGATCAACCTATTGCATTTGTTTAGAAATATGAGGATTTTTACAATTTATTGCGATGTACGTTTCATAGGTAAATGTTGTGTCGGTACCAAAAATATTGTTGTATGTGATTTCGTTTGTGAACCCGCATGCAGATGGGGAGGTTGCGGTGGTTCGCCCGAGTTATTTGTTGATGAAACATTGTAGTGGTAGCCAAAAAAATTACGAGCGAGAGTTTGACTGAGTTCAACACTCGACAAGGAGTCGACGTGTTAATGACTGAAAACATGGGGTTCTTGCCATTTACCGATGAGTGTTTGTTCAAAATGTAACTTTTCCCAGTACAGAGTCTGTGGCTGGTGCTACATTCTACATTTTATTTCCTGTACAATTGCTGCAGTCAAGTGAAGCGTTGAAAATGCGGATTTATGGAACACACTACAAATAGTGATTATTACCTAAGGCAGATATTTTAGTAAATGTGAGTGATCTTGAATAGAGCAATGTAAAGGAATGTTGATTCCAAGTAGAGAAGAGAAATTGTTGAATACTGCAGCAGCTAAATTAGAACAAGAAATAGAGACTGATGATGTCAAGTGTTGTCTGGAAGTAAATCAGACCTCAGAAATGTAGTGGAGGTAAACGAAGACGTACTGTGTCCTCATTCTCTGCTATTCGCCTGCTTTCACAGGTAGCATATTTGTTTCCTTGATCTTGTCTCCACGGGACCGTAACACTTAGTAATAATGACACCAGTGTCTGGTGGTGAAACATTTTCTATAATGGTCTGCCGTATGAAGGCGATTTCAGTAACCATCCACAACCAATCCAAAATGATTTCACATTTCTATTTTTACAAATAAATCAGAAATACTTAAGGGCGGTGCCCTGTCGCCCCCCTCCAATGGCCAGCCACCACTGATTCAATGCGTTTATATTTTTGCCATTTGTGTGTCAATATAAATATAATCTGCATTGATCAAGGGAAAAAAAAATCAAAGTCTATACTTACCATACTTGTCTCCTGCTACACATAACAGGAACGCAGAGATAACGAAAGCAAACCGTTGCATCTCACACAAACTGGTGGTGTTCCTCTTCGTGGAGTGGGAACTTTGTCTGTCTCTCTTACTTTCAACCTCCCAAGCGGGAACTTTGACCAAGAGGCTGGACCCAGATTACGAAACAGGTCTCACCCTCTAGTTCAGGCCTGGCCAACCCGCGGCTCTTTGCCTGGTTTCATGCGGCTCTAACGTTCATATCGAAGTTTGGGTTTGTGTTTTTTTTTAAATGTGCGTGTTCGCTTCGCTTGAGTTCAATACGGTACTTTCGCTAAAAGCGCATTCGCGTTAGATGAAAATACCGCAAAGTTTCTCAGTAGGGACAAGATCTTTTGAGTAAACAATTAGTGTCAAGTTCGCCTTCAAAATGGCAGGGAAAAATGCACTCAACAACTGAAAAGGCCACAGATTGTATTCCTCGTTGCCCCTTTTAATGTGGAGCCGCACTGTTTGAAAGCCCCGCTAGTCACAGATGAGGCTGCAGCTGATTATCGATCTTTGTGAGGAGGACCAACTGAAACCTAATAACGCCTTTCCAGTCAGTACTTTCTGATTATAATTTTAAAACATAATTCCCTGTCTTATTTTCACCTTTAAAAAACAAACCCAGAAAATGACTAATTTTTCTTTTTTTACACAAAAAAAACCCCAGATTGACACTAAATTTCCTAATATTGAATGAAATTGTGGCTAGGTTTTTATTTTTTTTTATTTTTCAGTGTTTCCAGTTGGTGATTTCACTCTGTGGCTGTTACTCAAAAAAAAAAAGCATAAAAAACATTGCTGGCCAAGTTGCTCCTTAAACACCAACTTCTCACTGTGCCTTTTATGACTGGAGTAAATAATCACGAAGACAGTTGGTTACTTGTTCAACTGATCTCCACATTAGTCCATAAGATATTGATTCAATGCTGATCTGTCCTCCTACAGTACTTTGCTCCTCCAAACTGGACAGAGAGATTGGACCAGGAGCATGTTGGCCATTTTTTATCCTGATGTAAGACTGCCAGATGTCTCCTGAGTGATTTTTTGCTCAAACCTCTGAGAAATATGTTGCTTATTTCCTCCAGCCCAAAGATGAGCAACTCCGAAAAACAAATTCTTGATGAATATACTGGAACTGGAGAAGATTGAGATGGATTCACTGAGGTGCTCGGAGATGTGATGTTGGTCTCGTTGTCTATCTGTCACAGTAAAATGGTGTGTATTTGTCGTCCCCATTCCAATTTAATTTTCATGCATGTGTTCATTTTAATTGTAAATTGAATAAAATATTACATATGACTTCACAAAATGTGTTTTATTTTGAAATGTGGGAAGGGAATCCTGGACACATGACATTTAATGACTGAAACATGAAATGGAGTGATGTTTGAGGAAAAAAAAATTAGAACTCGGTGTGCCTCGAGTCTTTTTGCTCTTTCAAGTTCTCTGGGGGGGTCTGAGTCAGGACAACAAATTTGTCTTTTTTCAAACCCTGAAAAACATTCTGGTTCTTTGCATCAATTGCCAGGTAGTCCTCTTTTTCTCCATACTTTGGCCAGTGGACAAGGCCCTGTCCATTAGGTGACCTACACACATGCACATTACGAGCAAGTTATCATGTAGTTTTTGATTAACTCATCATTTTTAACAAGTGATGGTAATTCCTACCCTGTACGAGCAAAGTTGCCCCAGTAGCTCATCATGATTTTGTTTAACTGCTCATCTTCTTCACTGCATGCACCTAAAATAAAAATGTTCTCTTCAAATTTATTGTGTACTGAGAAATGGCAGGTCAAATAGTGTCATTGATTGAACCTACTGCTTAATTGGACATGAGAAACTGAAAGGCAATACCCAAATACAGAATATATTTAATCTCCATGGTCACTCTTAACAAAGCTTGGTCTTTTATCCTTGAGAAAACTGGGGGGAATGCTGAAACTCATACAGGTACACGGGGGCACCAGCATCTATGGAGAAGAAGAAAAAATAAAATGTGGTTTTCGAGTTATTGTGTGATGTTCAATGATGTTAGTGGGTATGCTCCACAAGTAGGACGTGAGCTGGATGAGAAGGAGGAATTCTGTTTGGACCTTGATGAGGTAATGCAGAGCATCCCTAGAAGGGAGAGAGTAGTCATTGGTGCAGACCTAAATGGACAGGTTAGTGCAGGCAATGAAGAGGTGATGGGCAGGTTTGTTATCCAGGAGAGGAACGCAGGACAGATGGTGGTTGTCTTTGCAAAAAGGATGGAAATGGCTGTCATGAGTACTGGTTGGTCAGAAGGTGCTTCCAGATGACTGGATAACTACAGCTAATGTGATCAGGGAGACAGGTAAGAGAGTATTTGGTGTAGATAAGGAGACTTGGTGATAGAATGAATAGGTACAGGAGTGTATACAGAGAAAGAGTTTGATGCAGAAGAAGCGGGAAACAGGACTGAAGCGAGTAGACAGGAGTACAGGAAGATGTGGCATAAAGTTCTGGACAGTTTAATAAAAAGCTTCATTGAAAATTTGTGAAAAACAGCACAGAAGTAATCACAGAACACCATGGAAGGCAGAAAACACCACACAGCACCAGGAGAGCATAGGTTCGAATAAACACAAGGCAAAAATCTTAATCGGGGACAAAAGGTTTTCAGGTTTCCCTGTGCTGGAGTGTCAGGCATGACCCAAGAACAATCTGGCAAAGCACGTATGCACTGCAGTGGCTTAAATACAGCCTAAGAAGGAGGGACAGGTGAAAATGGTAAAGACAAATCTGGTAGGTGTAGAAGAGGGGGTGTTTCAGTGCGCGTGGAATTTTCCACCTCAGCATGAGAGCAGAAGAGCAGACAGAGACAGAGTAAGGATAAAATGAGTAGGGCATTGAAGAGGATGAGGAGCGGAAAAGCACTCAGACCTGATGATATACCTTTTGAGGTATGGACGTATCTAGAGGAGGTAGCAGTAAGGTTTCTGAATGGGTTGTTCAACAGGATCTTAGATAGTGAGAAGATGCCTGAGGAATGTAGGAGAAGTGTGCTGTGACCATTTTTAAGAACAAGGGCAGCTACAGAAGAATAAAGCTGATAACCCATACAATAAAGTTATGGGAAAGAGTAGCTGAAGCTAGACTAAGGGTAGAAGTGAGCGTCTGTGAACAGCAGTACGATTTCATGCCAAAAAGAATACTAATGATGCAGTATTTGCTTTGATGATGTTGATAGAGAAATGCAGAGAATGTCAGAGAGCTGCATTGTGTTTTTGTAGACCTGGAGAAAGATTATGAAATGGTGCCCAAGGAGGAACTGTGGTATCGTATGAGGAAGTCTGGAATGGCAGAAAAGTATGATAGAGCAGTGCAGGATGTGTATAAGGACTGAAAGACAGTGACAAAGTGTGCTGTAGGTGTCACAGTGGAGTTCAGGGTGGAGGTGGAACTGCATCAGGGATTATCTCTGAGCCCCTTCTTGTTCGTTATGGTGATGGACAGGCTGACAGACGAGGTTAGACAGGAATCTTCATGGTCTATGATGTATGCAGATGACATTGAGATCTGTAACGAAAGCAGGGAAAAGGTGGAGGAGAAGCTAGAGGGCTGGAGGTTTGCCCTGGAAAGGAGAGGAATGAAGGTTTGCTGCCAACAAGATGGAGTATATATGTGTGAATGAGAGGGACCAAAGTGAAAGAGTGAGGTTAGAGGGAGAAGAGATTAAGAAGTTGAGGAATTTAAATTACTTGGGTCAACAGTCCAGAGCAATGGAGAGTGGGGGAAAGAGGTGAAGAAGCATGCACAGGCAGGCAGGAATAGGTGAAGAAAAGTTTCAGGTGTGAATAAAAGAGTTTCAGCAAAAATAAAAGGAAAGGTGTAAAAAACTGTGGTAAGACCAGTGATGTTGGTTGGTCCAGATGCAATGCCACTGAGAAAAAGACAGGAAGCAGAGCTGGAGGTAGCAGAGATGAAGATGCTGAGGTTCTTGTTGTGAGTGACCAGGGATCAGGAATGAGTACATCTGAGGGACAGCACACGTAAGAGGCTTTGACAAGAGATGCCAGGAACCACATCAGAGGTCTCTGTCCAGAAGAGCGCAGTGCTAGGAAAAGCTAAGATCCTGCGCAGAACCCTTAGACTCCCAGGCCTCTGATAGAGGACCCAAGTCTGAAAGAGGCTATAGACAAAGTGAAAGAAGACATGAAGGTAATAGGTTTGAGAGAATAAGATGCAGAAGATAGGATGAGATGGAGGCAACTGATTTGCTGTGGCAACCCCTCAAGGGAAAAGCCCAAAGAAGAATATTTTCACATTTGTGACCTACCTGAGCGAGATACTAAAAATCAATCAGGAGACATCTGGCAGTCTTACATCAGGATCGAACATGGACAACATGCCCAAGACATGCTCCTGGTCCATCCCCTCTGTCCAGTTTGGAGGAGCATGGTACTGTGGGAGGACAGATCCAGCGTTAAGTTAATGAATTATAGAGTAATGTGGAGTTCAATTAAATCTTTGACTCTTACCTGAGCAAGTAAAAAACTGCCTTCATGATTATTGACCCCGGTCATAAAAGGCACTGTGAGAAGTTGGTGCTGAAGGAGCAACTCACTTGGTGATTTTTGGAGGAAATGTCCTCCAGTTATTAAAGAAAACTGCATTGGGTTTTCCTGGAGTGTATGAAGTGCATGACACAACAAAAACGGTTAAAAAAAAATACAAATAAAAAATTTATAAAATGTAAAAGTTTTTCCTGCAAAAGGTCACCTTAGCTATGGTCAAAATGGTTTCCATGTCCAAGTTCTTGATGCAATCAGCTGTCTTTTCTGTGCTTTCAGCGCTGCAGCCAGATACATTTGCAATCAACTATGGATGGATAAATGGAGAGATGGATTAATAGATTTATGACTATATACCTAATTATGAACGTACATTAAGCAATTTATTCACCTGAAATGATGGAAGGGCATCTTGACCAAGTGCATATGTTGGAGCAGTGCCACTCTCAGCAATAGCACGGTGGAAAAGGCCCTCAGAGAGTGGTGAGAGCAGCTGTACAACAAGGAAACAACAACAAATTAATAAATATATTGAAAGCAGCACATTGTCCAGAGACAACACAAACTTCTGAGCACTGATCCTTACCAGGAGCGATACGCTTATTCCACCAGCAGACTCGCCAAATATGGTAACTAAATCTGGGTCTCCTCCAAAGTTGTGAATATGCTCCTGGACCCATTTCAGAGACTGGATCTGGTCCAAAAAAGGTGTAATCTTCCTGGCAACAGTTTCCTGGCAGCAGGAAAATGATATGACCGATAACCACAGCACCAGATTACAATATTCATCCCAGCACTGCTTCCATCTTTTACCTGAGAAATCCCAGGAGTCCCAGATGGTACTGGATTAGAACCACAACAACATCTTGGTAAGCAGCCAAGGCAGAGCCGCTATATGTTGAAGCTGAGCCCATAACATAGCCTCCACCGTGGATCCAAACCATAACCTGTTGAAACAACAGAGATCACGATTAATCAAATCAATAACCAATTGAGTCTAAATTGGCCAGAACTTCTTACTGGGAGTTTGGCATTCTCTGGTCTTTTTGCAGGAGTGTAAATGTTGAGGTAAAGAACTCGATGTCTTCTGAAACATCCGGAAGGTCTACTGTGAAATCCATTACCTTGACAACACCCATCGCAAACTCTAAATCCTGAACACACCTGAAAGACAGACAAGTTTATGTCCTTGGTAGGGATATCAATGATTCCATGAATCCAACAGCAGTGTCTTACATCAGTGGTTGCTTGGTGGCGTCTCTCACTCCTTCCCAACCCTCCACAGGCTGAGGTGCAGCCAGTCTCAGAGCAGGACCGACAGGTGGCTTTGCAAATGGCACACCCAGGTATGCATGGACCCCAGTGTCTTTCCCCTTTACACTCTCATACTTACCTCTCAGGCTGCCCAGCTTTGTGTGGATTTCAGATGCTGTGGATAGAGGCATTTAGGAATTTCCTTCTTTTATGCTCTCTTTTTAAAAGTAAATCAACTGCTTGGTAATAATAAGACTAGTGTCTTGTGGCCAAACATTTTCTAGAATGTTCTGTGCTATATGAAGTAAATTTCAATCCATGATTTTACATTTCTATATATTTTCACAAAAAATAAATAATAATGTGGGGTTGTGCCCTATCGCGCACTATTGGCCAGCCACCACCATGTGTTTATATTTTTGCCATGTGTGAATATAAATATAATCTAAAATGTTCAAGATAAATATTCAAGATTTTAAACGTACCATACTTGTCTGCTGCAAACACATAACAGGAAAGCAGCGATAACAAAAGCAAAACTTTTCATCTCACAGAAACTCCTGGTGTTCCTCTTCATGTTGAGAAAACTTCAGGAGTGGGAACCTCGTCTCTCTTCCTTTAAACTTCTCCAGCGGGAACTTTCACCGAGAAAAGGCTGAACCTAGATTATGCAACAGGCTGCTCATTCTAGGTGTTGACATCATTGTGCTTAAAACTAGGGTAGATAACTCATGCTGCGCAATCGTTACTTTGCTTTCAGGAGATATAGAAGGAGGCAGAAATTATTATTAAACTTTTTTACTACGTAAACATTTATCGCATGCAGTACATAAGTGCGTGTATGTTTGAATTTCGGTTTCAGCCGATTGGCTTTGAGGTCTTTCAGGCGACCCACACGACCCAAGCGTGCAGCGCTTCGAGGACATGATGAGTCCACGTTCACTGGATTTAACATTCCGAAACAAACGCATTTCACATTTTAAGTTCTATTTGAGTTATTTACATTGGTTGCCGTCCGAAAGCCATTAGACACCACGGCAACCAATGTAAATAACTCAAATAGAACATAAAACGCATTTGACATTTTATGTTATATTTGAGTTTTTTACATTGGTTACCGTTACCAATGTAAATAACTCAAATAGGACTTAAAACGCATTTGACATTTTATGTTATATTTGAGGGTATTTACATTGGTTACCGTGGTGTTTAATGGTTTTCGGACGGCAAAGGAGTTTTCTTCGTTATCCTGAAATTCAGATTAGGCACAACAGCAGCTCCAAATACCTAGAAAGCATCAGCATGTCAGCAGTAACGTGAATGATATAAAACCGCTGGTAATTACTTTTCTTTCAAGCTGTGATAACACCTTTCAAAGAAAATGGCTGCTAAACAACGACTTAATCACTTTTTAAAAAATCAAAAATCTGCAGGATAATCATTTTTTCCTAGTTAGAAGTCAGCAATTTCTGATTATAATTTTAAAACACAATGCGCTGTCTTATTTTCTCAAAAACAAATCCAGAAAGTAACAATTTTTTCTTATTTTTATATAGAAAAAAACCCAGATTGACACTAAATTTCTTTATGATGAATGAGCTTGTGGCTAGGATTTTATTTTTTATTTTCCAGTGTAATGGGGGTTACACATTGTGATAATTTCACTCTGTGTGTTACTCAGAAAATAAATAAATAAATTGCCGGCCAAATTGCTCCATCTGCACCAACTTCTCACTGTGCCTTTTATGACTGGTGTCAATAATCATGAAGGAATTTGTTCACTTGCTCGACTGATCTCCACATTAGTCCATAAGATATTGACTCAGTGCTGGATCTGTCCTCCTACAGTACTTTGCTCCTCCAAACTGGACAGAGGGGATGGACCAGGAGCATGTATTGGGCATGTTGTCCATGTTCTATCCTGATGTAAGACAGCCAGATGTCTCCTGAGTGATTTTATTATCTTGGTCAAACCTTTGCAAGATATGTTGCTTATTTCCTTCAGCCCAAAGATGAGCAACTCCGAAAACAGATTCTTGTTGAATATACTGGAACTGGAGAAGATTGTGTGGAAAAATAGAGATGGATTCACTGAGATACTTGGAGATGTGCTGTTGGTCTCGTTGTCCATCTGTCACAGTAAAATGGTGTGTGTTTGCCGTCCTAATTTTGCATTTACTTTAATTTTCACGCATGTGTTCATTTTAATTGTAAATGGATTAAAATATTACTTATGACTTCACAAAATGTGTTTTATTTTGAAATGCGGGAAGGGCATCCTGGACACATTACATTTAATGACTGAAACATCAAATGGAGTGATGTTTGAGGGAAAAAAAAATTAGAACTCGGTGTGCCTCAAGTCTTTTTGCTCTTTGACATCCTCTGGAAGAATCTGAGTCAGGACAACAAATTTGTCTTTTTTCAAACCCTGAAAAACATTCTGGTTCTTTGCATCAATTGCCAGGTAGTCCTCTTTTTCTCCATACTTTGGCCAGTGGACAAGGCCCTGTCCATTAGGAGACCTACAAACATGCACATTATGAGCATGTTATGGTGTAGTTTTTGATTAACTATTTTTAACAAGTGATGGTAATTCCTACCCTGTACGAGCAAAGTTGCCCCAGTAGCTCATCATGATTTTGTTCATCCGCTCATCTTCTTCACTGCATGTACCTACCGGTAAAATAAAAATTACTTGAAATCCTTTTTGTACTGGAAAATTGCAGGAAAAGTCGCACCATTGCACTTACTGCTTAATTTGACATGAGAAACTGTAAAACAAAGCCCAAATACAGAAAATATTTCATCTAGATGGTCACTCCGAACAAAGCTTGGTCTTTTATCTTTAAGAAAACTGGTGGAATGCTGAAACTCATACAGGTACACAGGGGCACCAGCATCTATGGAGAAGAATAAAAAATAAAATGTTTTTAGAGTTATTATATTACTTTTGCGCTGTGACAGTTGTGTTTCATTTGTGACCTACCCCTGTGAGCATTAGCAGTCTTAATGGCAGGAATGACAAACACCACATCTCCGAGCAGCTCAGTGAATCCATCTCTATTTTTCACACGATCTTCTCCAGTTCCAGTATATTTATCAAGAATCCGTTTTCGGAGCTGCTCATCTTTGGGCTGGAGGAAATAATAGACATATCTCTTAGAGGTTTGAGCAAAATACTAAAAATCACTCAGGAGACATCTGGCAGTCTTACATCAGGATAGAACATGGACAACAAGCCCAAGACATGCTCCTGGTCCATCCCCTCTGTCCAGTTTGGAAGAGCAAAGTACTGTGGGAGGACAGTTCCAGCACTGAATCAATATCTTATGGACTAATGTGGAGATCAGTCAAATGTTTGATACTAACATGAGGAAGTAACCAACCGCCTTCATGATTATTGACCCCAGTCATAAAAGGCACATCGAGAAGTTGGTGCTGAAGGAACAACTCTTCTACTTTGTTTTTGAGGAAATATCCATCAGTTATTAAAGGATACCTCAGTTCTTTTTCCTTAAGTGAAGCAAGTTTATAAAACAACAGAGTCAAGAATAAAGAGTCATTGCAAACGATTTTCCTTTCAGAAGCTCACCTTAGCTAAAGCTAAAATGGTTTCCATGTCCATGTTCTTGATGCATTCAACCGTCTTTTCTGTGCTTTCAGTGCTGCAGCCAGATACATTTGCGACTAACTATGGATGGATGGATAAGTAGATAGCTTTAGAAATCAATAAATACCATTATACGAATTGAGATTATATTAATAATAACACTTATTATTGTGGATTAGGAAATGTATTCACCTGTAATGCAGGCTGAGGATCATCTTGAACTAATAGTTGCATTGCAGCAGTGCCACTCTCAGCAATAGCTCGGTGGAAAAGGCCCTCAGAGAGCGGTGAGAGCAGCTGTAAAACAACAACAAATTAATAAATATATTGAAAGCAGCACATTGTCCAGAGACAACACAAACTTCTGAGGACTGATCCTTACCAGGAGCGATACGCTTATTCCACCAGCAGACTCGCCAAATATGGTAACTAAATCTGGGTCTCCTCCAAAGTTGTGAATATGCTCCTGGACCCATTTCAGAGCCTGAATCTGATCCAAAAAACCATTGTTTCCTGGCATGTGCTCATCCCCAGTGCTAGAGAGAACATGCAAACAAGGTGTAATCTGCCTGGCTACAGGAAAATTATATGAACTATAACCACAGCACCAGATTACAATATTCGCCCAGCACTGCTTTCATCTCTTACCTGAGAAATCCCAGGAGTCCCAGTCGGTACTGGATTACAACCACAACAACATCTTGGTAAGCAGCCAAGGCAGAGCCGCTATATGTTGAAGCTGAGCCCCAAACAAATCCTCCACCATGGATCCAGACCATAACCTGTTGAAACAATAACCAAGATTAGTGAAATCAGTAACAAAATGATTCTAAACTGACCACAGATTCTTACTGGGAGTTTGGCATTATCTGGTCTGTTTGCAGGAGTGTAACGTTGAGGTAAAGGCAGTCTTCTGAAATATCGGGAAGGTCTACTGTGAAACCAAATGCCTTGACAACATCCATCGCAAACTCTAAATCCTGAATACACCTAAAAGTCAGACAAGTTTATGTCCTTAATGGGGATATCAATGATTCCATATGTTGTGTGAATCCAACAGCAGTGTCTTACATCAGTGGCTGCTTGGTGGCATCTCTCACTCCTTCCCAACCTTCCACAGGCTGAGGTGCAGCCAGTCTCAGAGCAGGACCGACAGGTGGCTTTGCAAACGGCACACCCAGGTATGCATGGACACCAGTGTCTTTCCCCTTTACACTCTCATACTTACCTCTCAGGCTGCCCAGCTTTGTGTGGATTTCCGGTGCTGTGGGTGGACAAAAGTAGTTGATTTACTTTTAGGGCACCCCTGAGGGGAAAAGCCACATTGAATCATTTACTGTAAAAAAAATGTTAATATAAGGTGCTTTTTATTACCAGATTTATTTTTTGAGACTTGATGTTTTTATTTTATTTTGTTAAAATATTTGCACAATGTATTTTATTTTGAGAAAATCAGTATGGCAGAACAATTCGTTCTTTCTCTGCGTGTTTCGGGGCTGGGGGGACGATATTGAGGCGCACTTTCTTCCGATTTCTCTGAAATGTACTGAAGTAGGGGTGCTCACTGTCACACTCTGCTCCAGCCCATGGACTCAGTACCTTTCCACTGCCCTGCTCACGCCACAACCCTCTGATCACCACACCCATTCTCAGTCACTGATCACACCACCTGCTCTCACTCATCAATCAGCTCACCTACCAGTATATATTCTCCAGCCTCACACGTGCCAGATTGTTCTCTGCAATGCAAGACCGGCCAGCGTTTTCCTGCCTGTCTTCCCGGTATCAACCCTGCCTGTGTACGACCTGCCTGTTCTGCCTGCCTCCCGGTTACTGAACTTTTGCCTGCCTCGACCAAGTCCACTGCCCCGCCCTCGAACTGTTCTTTGTGTGCCAGATTACAGTTAATAAACCTGTTAACTGATAATCAGTTCATTGCCTGTTTTGTACTGCACTTGGGTCCATACCATACCTGTCACACTCACACTTTTTTTTTTAAGTATGCGAGCTACTTATGAAATGACCAAGTCAAAATGATCAACCTATTGCATTTGTTTAGAAATATGAGGATTTTTACAATTTATTGCGATGTACGTTTCATAGGTAAATGTTTGTGTCGGTACCAAAAATATTGTTGTATGTGATTTCGTTTGTGAACCCGCATGCAGATGGGGAGGTTGCGGTGGTTCGCCCGAGTTATTTGTTGATGAAACATTGTAGTGGTAGCCAAAAAAATTACGAGCGAGAGTTTGACTGAGTTCAACACTCGACAAGGAGTCGACGTGTTAATGACTGAAAACATGGGGTTCTTGCCATTTACCGATGAGTGTTTGTTCAAAATGTAACTTTTCCCAGTACAGAGTCTGTGGCTGGTGCTACATTCTACATTTTATTCCTGTACAATTGCTGCAGTCAAGTGAAGCGTTGAAAATGCGGATTTATGGAACACACTACAAATAGTGATTATTACCTAAGGCAGATATTTTAGTAAATGTGAGTGATCTTGAATAGAGCAATGTAAAGGAATGTTGATTCCAAGTAGAGAAGAGAAATTGTTGAATACTGCAGCAGCTAAATTAGAACAAGAAATAGAGACTGATGATGTCAAGTGTTGTCTGGAAGTAAATCAGACCTCAGAAATGTAGTGGAGGTAAACGAAGACGTACTGTGTCCTCATTCTCTGCTATTCGCCTGCTTTCACAGGTAGCATATTTGTTTCCTTGATCTTGTCTCCACGGGACCGTAACACTTAGTAATAATGACACCAGTGTCTGGTGGTGAAACATTTTCTATAATGGTCTGCCGTATGAAGGCGATTTCAGTAACCATCCACAACCAATCCAAAATGATTTCACATTTCTATTTTTACAAATAAATCAGAAATACTTAAGGGCGGTGCCCTGTCGCCCCCCTCCAATGGCCAGCCACCACTGATTCAATGCGTTTATATTTTTGCCATTTGTGTGTCAATATAAATATAATCTGCATTGATCAAGGGAAAAAAAAATCAAAGTCTATACTTACCATACTTGTCTCCTGCTACACATAACAGGAACGCAGAGATAACGAAAGCAAACCGTTGCATCTCACACAAACTGGTGGTGTTCCTCTTCGTGGAGTGGGAACTTTGTCTGTCTCTCTTACTTTCAACCTCCCAAGCGGGAACTTTGACCAAGAGGCTGGACCCAGATTACGAAACAGGTCTCACCCTCTAGTTCAGGCCTGGCCAACCCGCGGCTCTTTGCCTGGTTTTCATGCGGCTCTAACGTTCATATCGAAGTTTGGGTTTGTGTTTTTTTTAAATGTGCGTGTTCGCTTCGCTTGAGTTCAATACGGTACTTTCGCTAAAAGCGCATTCGCGTTAGATGAAAATACCGCAAAGTTTCTCAGTAGGGACAAGATCTTTTGAGTAAACAATTAGTGTCAAGTTCGCCTTCAAAATGGCAGGGAAAAATGCACTCAACAACTGAAAAGGCCACAGATTGTATTCCTCGTTGCCCCTTTTAATGTGGAGCCGCACTGTTTGAAAGCCCCGCTAGTCACAGATGAGGCTGCAGCTGATTATCGATCTTTGTGAGGAGGACCAACTGAAACCTAATAACGCCTTTCCAGTCAGTACTTTCTGATTATAATTTTAAAACATAATTCCCTGTCTTATTTTCACCTTTAAAAAACAAACCCAGAAAATGACTAATTTTTCTTTTTTTACACAAAAAAAACCCCCAGATTGACACTAAATTTCCTAATATTGAATGAAATTGTGGCTAGGTTTTTATTTTTTTTTATTTTTCAGTGTTTCCAGTTGGTGATTTCACTCTGTGGCTGTTACTCAAAAAAAAAAAGCATAAAAAACATTGCTGGCCAAGTTGCTCCTTAAACACCAACTTCTCACTGTGCCTTTTATGACTGGAGTAAATAATCACGAAGACAGTTGGTTACTTGTTCAACTGATCTCCACATTAGTCCATAAGATATTGATTCAATGCTGATCTGTCCTCCTACAGTACTTTGCTCCTCCAAACTGGACAGAGAGATTGGACCAGGAGCATGTTGGCCATTTTTTATCCTGATGTAAGACTGCCAGATGTCTCCTGAGTGATTTTTTGCTCAAACCTCTGAGAAATATGTTGCTTATTTCCTCCAGCCCAAAGATGAGCAACTCCGAAAAACAAATTCTTGATGAATATACTGGAACTGGAGAAGATTGAGATGGATTCACTGAGGTGCTCGGAGATGTGATGTTGGTCTCGTTGTCTATCTGTCACAGTAAAATGGTGTGTATTTGTCGTCCCCATTCCAATTTAATTTTCATGCATGTGTTCATTTTAATTGTAAATTGAATAAAATATTACATATGACTTCACAAAATGTGTTTTATTTTGAAATGTGGGAAGGGAATCCTGGACACATGACATTTAATGACTGAAACATGAAATGGAGTGATGTTTGAGGAAAAAAAAATTAGAACTCGGTGTGCCTCGAGTCTTTTTGCTCTTTCAAGTTCTCTGGGGGGTCTGAGTCAGGACAACAAATTTGTCTTTTTTCAAACCCTGAAAAACATTCTGGTTCTTTTGCATCAATTGCCAGGTAGTCCTCTTTTTCTCCATACTTTGGCCAGTGGACAAGGCCCTGTCCATTAGGTGACCTACACACATGCACATTACGAGCAAGTTATCATGTAGTTTTTGATTAACTCATCATTTTTAACAAGTGATGGTAATTCCTACCCTGTACGAGCAAAGTTGCCCCAGTAGCTCATCATGATTTTGTTTAACTGCTCATCTTCTTCACTGCATGCACCTAAAATAAAAATGTTCTCTTCAAATTTATTGTGTACTGAGAAATGGCAGGTCAAATAGTGTCATTGATTGAACCTACTGCTTAATTGGACATGAGAAACTGAAAGGCAATACCCAAATACAGAATATATTTCATCTCCATGGTCACTCTTAACAAAGCTTGGTCTTTTATCCTTGAGAAAACTGGGGGAATGCTGAAACTCATACAGGTACACGGGGGCACCAGCATCTATGGAGAAGAAGAAAAAATAAAATGTGGTTTTCGAGTTATTGTGTGATGTTCAATGATGTTAGTGGGTATGCTCCACAAGTAGGACGTGAGCTGGATGAGAAGGAGGAATTCTGTTTGGACCTTGATGAGGTAATGCAGAGCATCCCTAGAAGGGAGAGAGTAGTCATTGGTGCAAGACCTAAATGGACAGGTTAGTGCAGGCAATGAAGAGGTGATGGGCAGGTTTGTTATCCAGGAGAGGAACGCAGGACAGATGGTGGTTGTCTTTGCAAAAAGGATGGAAATGGCTGTCATGAGTACTGGTTGGTCAGAAGGTGCTTCCAGATGACTGGATAACTACAGCTAATGTGATCAGGGAGACAGGTAAGAGAGTATTTGGTGTAGATAAGGAGACTTGGTGATAGAATGAATAGGTACAGGAGTGTATACAGAGAAAGAGTTTGATGCAGAAGAAGCGGGAAACAGGACTGAAGCGAGTAGACAGGAGTACAGGAAGATGTGGCATAAAGTTCTGGACAGTTTAATAAAAAGCTTCATTGAAAATTTGTGAAAAACAGCACAGAAGTAATCACAGAACACCATGGAAGGCAGAAAACACCACACAGCACCAGGAGAGCATAGGTTCGAATAAACACAAGGCAAAAATCTTAATCGGGGACAAAAGGTTTTCAGGTTTCCCTGTGCTGGAGTGTCAGGCATGACCCAAGAACAATCTGGCAAAGCATGTATGCACTGCAGTGGCTTAAATACAGCCTAAGAAGGAGGGACAGGTGAAAATGGTAAAGACAAATCTGGTAGGTGTAGAAGAGGGGGTGTTTCAGTGCGCGTGGAATTTTCCACCTCAGCATGAGAGCAGAAGAGCAGACAGAGACAGAGTAAGGATAAAATGAGTAGGGCATTGAAGAGGATGAGGAGCGGAAAAGCACTCAGACCTGATGATATACCTTTTGAGGTATGGACGTATCTAGAGGAGGTAGCAGTAAGGTTTCTGAATGGGTTGTTCAACAGGATCTTAGATAGTGAGAAGATGCCTGAGGAATGTAGGAGAAGTGTGCTGTGACCATTTTTAAGAACAAGGGCAGCTACAGAAGAATAAAGCTGATAACCCATACAATAAAGTTATGGGAAAGAGTAGCTGAAGCTAGACTAAGGGTAGAAGTGAGCGTCTGTGAACAGCAGTACGATTTCATGCCAAAAAAGAATACTAATGATGCAGTATTTGCTTTGATGATGTTGATAGAGAAATGCAGAGAATGTCAGAGAGCTGCATTGTGTTTTTGTAGACCTGGAGAAAGATTATGAAATGGTGCCCAAGGAGGAACTGTGGTATCGTATGAGGAAGTCTGGAATGGCAGAAAAGTATGATAGAGCAGTGCAGGATGTGTATAAGGACTGAAAGACAGTGACAAAGTGTGCTGTAGGTGTCACAGTGGAGTTCAGGGTGGAGGTGGAACTGCATCAGGGATTATCTCTGAGCCCCTTCTTGTTCGTTATGGTGATGGACAGGCTGACAGACGAGGTTAGACAGGAATCTTCATGGTCTATGATGTATGCAGATGACATTGAGATCTGTAACGAAAGCAGGGAAAAGGTGGAGGAGAAGCTAGAGGGCTGGAGGTTTGCCCTGGAAAGGAGAGGAATGAAGGTTTGCTGCCAACAAGATGGAGTATATATGTGTGAATGAGAGGGACCAAAGTGAAAGAGTGAGGTTAGAGGGAGAAGAGATTAAGAAGTTGAGGAATTTAAATTACTTGGGGTCAACAGTCCAGAGCAATGGAGAGTGGGGGGAAAGAGGTGAAGAAGCATGCACAGGCAGGCAGGAATAGGTGAAGAAAAGTTTCAGGTGTGAATAAAAGAGTTTCAGCAAAATAAAAGGAAAGGTGTAAAAACTGTGGTAAGACCAGTGATGTTGGTTGGTCCAGATGCAATGCCACTGAGAAAAAGACAGGAAGCAGAGCTGGAGGTAGCAGAGATGAAGATGCTGAGGTTCTTGTTGTGAGTGACCAGGGATCAGGAATGAGTACATCTGAGGGACAGCACACGTAAGAGGCTTTGACAAGAGATGCCAGGAACCACATCAGAGGTCTCTGTCCAGAAGAGCGCAGTGCTAGGAAAAGCTAAGATCCTGCGCAGAACCCTTAGACTCCCAGGCCTCTGATAGAGGACCCAAGTCTGAAAGAGGCTATAGACAAAGTGAAAGAAGACATGAAGGTAATAGGTTTGAGAGAATAAGATGCAGAAGATAGGATGAGATGGAGGCAACTGATTTGCTGTGGCAACCCCTCAAGGGAAAAGCCCAAAGAAGAATATTTTCACATTTGTGACCTACCTGAGCGAGATACTAAAAATCAATCAGGAGACATCTGGCAGTCTTACATCAGGATCGAACATGGACAACATGCCCAAGACATGCTCCTGGTCCATCCCCTCTGTCCAGTTTGGAGGAGCATGGTACTGTGGGAGGACAGATCCAGCGTTAAGTTAATGAATTATAGAGTAATGTGGAGTTCAATTAAATCTTTGACTCTTACCTGAGCAAGTAAAAAACTGCCTTCATGATTATTGACCCCGGTCATAAAAGGCACTGTGAGAAGTTGGTGCTGAAGGAGCAACTCACTTGGTGATTTTTGGAGGAAATGTCCTCCAGTTATTAAAGAAAACTGCATTGGGTTTTCCTGGAGTGTATGAAGTGCATGACACAACAAAAACGGTTAAAAAAAATACAAATAAAAAATTTATAAATGTAAAAGTTTTTCCTGCAAAAGGTCACCTTAGCTATGGTCAAAATGGTTTCCATGTCCAAGTTCTTGATGCAATCAGCTGTCTTTTCTGTGCTTTCAGCGCTGCAGCCAGATACATTTGCAATCAACTATGGATGGATAAATGGAGAGATGGATTAATAGATTTATGACTATATACCTAATTATGAACGTACATTAAGCAATTTATTCACCTGAAATGATGGAAGGGCATCTTGACCAAGTGCATATGTTGGAGCAGTGCCACTCTCAGCAATAGCACGGTGGAAAAGGCCCTCAGAGAGTGGTGAGAGCAGCTGTACAACAAAGGAAACAACAACAAATTAATAAATATATTGAAAGCAGCACATTGTCCAGAGACAACACAAACTTCTGAGCACTGATCCTTACCAGGAGCGATACGCTTATTCCACCAGCAGACTCGCCAAATATGGTAACTAAATCTGGGTCTCCTCCAAAGTTGTGAATATGCTCCTGGACCCATTTCAGAGACTGGATCTGGTCCAAAAAAGGTGTAATCTTCCTGGCAACAGTTTCCTGGCAGCAGGAAAATGATATGACCGATAACCACAGCACCAGATTACAATATTCATCCCAGCACTGCTTCCATCTTTTACCTGAGAAATCCCAGGAGTCCCAGATGGTACTGGATTAGAACCACAACAACATCTTGGTAAGCAGCCAAGGCAGAGCCGCTATATGTTGAAGCTGAGCCCATAACATAGCCTCCACCGTGGATCCAAACCATAACCTGTTGAAACAACAGAGATCACGATTAATCAAATCAATAACCAATTGAGTCTAAATTGGCCAGAACTTCTTACTGGGAGTTTGGCATTCTCTGGTCTTTTTGCAGGAGTGTAAATGTTGAGGTAAAGAACTCGATGTCTTCTGAAACATCCGGAAGGTCTACTGTGAAATCCATTACCTTGACAACACCCATCGCAAACTCTAAATCCTGAACACACCTGAAAGACAGACAAGTTTATGTCCTTGGTAGGGATATCAATGATTCCATGAATCCAACAGCAGTGTCTTACATCAGTGGTTGCTTGGGTGGCGTCTCTCACTCCTTCCCAACCCTCCACAGGCTGAGGTGCAGCCAGTCTCAGAGCAGGACCGACAGGTGGCTTTGCAAATGGCACACCCAGGTATGCATGGACCCCAGTGTCTTTCCCCTTTACACTCTCATACTTACCTCTCAGGCTGCCCAGCTTTGTGTGGATTTCAGATGCTGTGGATAGAGGCATTTAGGAATTTCCTTCTTTTATGCTCTCTTTTTAAAAGTAAATCAACTGCTTGGTAATAATAAGACTAGTGTCTTGTGGCCAAACATTTTCTAGAATGTTCTGTGCTATATGAAGTAAATTTCAATCCATGATTTTACATTTCTATATATTTTCACAAAAAATAAATAATAATGTGGGGTTGTGCCCTATCGCGCACTATTGGCCAGCCACCACCATGTGTTTATATTTTTGCCATGTGTGAATATAAATATAATCTAAAATGTTCAAGATAAATATTCAAGATTTTAAACGTACCATACTTGTCTGCTGCAACACATAACAGGAAAGCAGCGATAACAAAAGCAAAACTTTTCATCTCACAGAAACTCCTGGTGTACCTCTTCATGTTGAGAAAACTTCAGGAGTGGGAACCTCGTCTCTCTTCCTTTAAACTTCTCCAGCGGGAACTTTCACCGAGAAAAGGCTGAACCTAGATTATGCAACAGGCTGCTCATTCTAGGTGTTGACATCATTGTGCTTAAAACTAGGGTAGATAACTCATGCTGCGCAATCGTTACTTTGCTTTCAGGAGATATAGAAGGAGGCAGAAATTATTATTAAACTTTTTTACTACGTAAACATTTATCGCATGCAGTACATAAGTGCGTGTATGTTTGAATTTCGGTTTCAGCCGATTGGCTTTGAGGTCTTTCAGGCGACCCACACGACCCAAGCGTGCAGCGCTTCGAGGACATGATGAGTCCACGTTCACTGGATTTAACATTCCGAAACAAACGCATTTCACATTTTAAGTTCTATTTGAGTTATTTACATTGGTTGCCGTCCGAAAGCCATTAGACACCACGGCAACCAATGTAAATAACTCAAATAGAACATAAAACGCATTTGACATTTTATGTTATATTTGAGTTTTTTACATTGGTTACCGTTACCAATGTAAATAACTCAAATAGGACTTAAACGCATTTGACATTTTATGTTATATTTGAGTTATTTACATTGGTTACCGTGGTGTTTAATGGTTTTCGGACGGCAAAGGAGTTTTCTTCGTTATCCTGAAATTCAGATTAGGCACAACAGCAGCTCCAAATACCTAGAAAGCATCAGCATGTCAGCAGTAACGTGAATGATATAAAACCGCTGGTAATTACTTTTCTTTCAAGCTGTGATAACACCTTTCAAAGAAAATGGCTGCTAAAACAACGACTTAATCACTTTTTAAAAAAATCAAAAATCTGCAGGATAATCATTTTTTCCTAGTTAGAAGTCAGCAATTTCTGATTATAATTTTAAAACACAATGCGCTGTCTTATTTTCTCAAAACAAATCCAGAAAGTAACAATTTTTTCTTATTTTTATATAGAAAAAAAACCCAGATTGACACTAAATTTCTTTATGATGAATGAGCTTGTGGCTAGGATTTTATTTTTTATTTTCCAGTGTAATGGGGGTTACACATTGTGATAATTTCACTCTGTGTGTTACTCAGAAAATAAATAAATAAATTGCCGGCCAAATTGCTCCATCTGCACCAACTTCTCACTGTGCCTTTTATGACTGGTGTCAATAATCATGAAGGAATTTGTTCACTTGCTCGACTGATCTCCACATTAGTCCATAAGATATTGACTCAGTGCTGGATCTGTCCTCCTACAGTACTTTGCTCCTCCAAACTGGACAGAGGGGATGGACCAGGAGCATGTATTGGGCATGTTGTCCATGTTCTATCCTGATGTAAGACAGCCAGATGTCTCCTGAGTGATTTTATTATCTTGGTCAAACCTTTGCAAGATATGTTGCTTATTTCCTTCAGCCCAAAGATGAGCAACTCCGAAAACAGATTCTTGTTGAATATACTGGAACTGGAGAAGATTGTGTGGAAAAATAGAGATGGATTCACTGAGATACTTGGAGATGTGCTGTTGGTCTCGTTGTCCATCTGTCACAGTAAAATGGTGTGTGTTTGCCGTCCTAATTTTGCATTTACTTTAATTTTCACGCATGTGTTCATTTTAATTGTAAATGGATTAAAATATTACTTATGACTTCACAAAATGTGTTTTATTTTGAAATGCGGGAAGGGCATCCTGGACACATTACATTTAATGACTGAAACATCAAATGGAGTGATGTTTGAGGGAAAAAAAATTAGAACTCGGTGTGCCTCAAGTCTTTTTGCTCTTTGACATCCTCTGGAAGAATCTGAGTCAGGACAACAAATTTGTCTTTTTTCAAACCCTGAAAAACATTCTGGTTCTTTGCATCAATTGCCAGGTAGTCCTCTTTTTCTCCATACTTTGGCCAGTGGACAAGGCCCTGTCCATTAGGAGACCTACAAACATGCACATTATGAGCATGTTATGGTGTAGTTTTTGATTAACTATTTTTAACAAGTGATGGTAATTCCTACCCTGTACGAGCAAAGTTGCCCCAGTAGCTCATCATGATTTTGTTCATCCGCTCATCTTCTTCACTGCATGTACCTACCGGTAAAATAAAAATTACTTGAAATCCTTTTTGTACTGGAAAATTGCAGGAAAAGTCGCACCATTGCACTTACTGCTTAATTTGACATGAGAAACTGTAAAACAAAGCCCAAATACAGAAAATATTTCATCTAGATGGTCACTCCGAACAAAGCTTGGTCTTTTATCTTTAAGAAAACTGGTGGAATGCTGAAACTCATACAGGTACACAGGGGCACCAGCATCTATGGAGAAGAATAAAAAATAAAATGTTTTTAGAGTTATTATATTACTTTTGCGCTGTGACAGTTGTGTTTCATTTGTGACCTACCCCTGTGAGCATTAGCAGTCTTAATGGCAGGAATGACAAACACCACATCTCCGAGCAGCTCAGTGAATCCATCTCTATTTTTCACACGATCTTCTCCAGTTCCAGTATATTTATCAAGAATCCGTTTTCGGAGCTGCTCATCTTTGGGCTGGAGGAAATAATAGACATATCTCTTAGAGGTTTGAGCAAAATACTAAAAATCACTCAGGAGACATCTGGCAGTCTTACATCAGGATAGAACATGGACAACAAGCCCAAGACATGCTCCTGGTCCATCCCCTCTGTCCAGTTTGGAAGAGCAAAGTACTGTGGGAGGACAGTTCCAGCACTGAATCAATATCTTATGGACTAATGTGGAGATCAGTCAAATGTTTGATACTAACATGAGGAAGTAACCAACCGCCTTCATGATTATTGACCCCAGTCATAAAAGGCACATCGAGAAGTTGGTGCTGAAGGAACAACTCTTCTACTTTGTTTTTGAGGAAATATCCATCAGTTATTAAAGGATACCTCAGTTCTTTTTCCTTAAGTGAAGCAAGTTTATAAAACAACAGAGTCAAGAATAAAGAGTCATTGCAAACGATTTTCCTTTCAGAAGCTCACCTTAGCTAAAGCTAAAATGGTTTCCATGTCCATGTTCTTGATGCATTCAACCGTCTTTTCTGTGCTTTCAGTGCTGCAGCCAGATACATTTGCGACTAACTATGGATGGATGGATAAGTAGATAGCTTTAGAAATCAATAAATACCATTATACGAATTGAGATTATATTAATAATAACACTTATTATTGTGGATTAGGAAATGTATTCACCTGTAATGCAGGCTGAGGATCATCTTGAACTAATAGTTGCATTGCAGCAGTGCCACTCTCAGCAATAGCTCGGTGGAAAAGGCCCTCAGAGAGCGGTGAGAGCAGCTGTAAAACAACAACAAATTAATAAATATATTGAAAGCAGCACATTGTCCAGAGACAACACAAACTTCTGAGGACTGATCCTTACCAGGAGCGATACGCTTATTCCACCAGCAGACTCGCCAAATATGGTAACTAAATCTGGGTCTCCTCCAAAGTTGTGAATATGCTCCTGGACCCATTTCAGAGCCTGAATCTGATCCAAAAAAACCATTGTTTCCTGGCATGTGCTCATCCCCAGTGCTAGAGAGAACATGCAAACAAGGTGTAATCTGCCTGGCTACAGGAAAATTATATGAACTATAACCACAGCACCAGATTACAATATTCGCCCAGCACTGCTTTCATCTCTTACCTGAGAAATCCCAGGAGTCCCAGTCGGTACTGGATTACAACCACAACAACATCTTGGTAAGCAGCCAAGGCAGAGCCGCTATATGTTGAAGCTGAGCCCCAAACAAATCCTCCACCATGGATCCAGACCATAACCTGTTGAAACAATAACCAAGATTAGTGAAATCAGTAACAAAATGATTCTAAACTGACCACAGATTCTTACTGGGAGTTTGGCATTATCTGGTCTGTTTGCAGGAGTGTAAACGTTGAGGTAAAGGCAGTCTTCTGAAATATCGGGAAGGTCTACTGTGAAACCAAATGCCTTGACAACATCCATCGCAAACTCTAAATCCTGAATACACCTAAAAGTCAGACAAGTTTATGTCCTTAATGGGGATATCAATGATTCCATATGTTGTGTGAATCCAACAGCAGTGTCTTACATCAGTGGCTGCTTGGTGGCATCTCTCACTCCTTCCCAACCTTCCACAGGCTGAGGTGCAGCCAGTCTCAGAGCAGGACCGACAGGTGGCTTTGCAAACGGCACACCCAGGTATGCATGGACACCAGTGTCTTTCCCCTTTACACTCTCATACTTACCTCTCAGGCTGCCCAGCTTTGTGTGGATTTCCGGTGCTGTGGGTGGACAAAAGTAGTTGATTTACTTTTAGGGCACCCCTGAGGGGAAAAGCCACATTGAATCATTTACTGTAAAAAAAAATGTTAATATAAGGTGCTTTTTATTACCAGATTTATTTTTTGAGACTTGATGTTTTTATTTTATTTTGTTAAAATATTTGCACAATGTATTTTATTTTGAGAAAATCAGTATGGCAGAACAATTCGTTCTTTCTCTGCGTGTTTCGGGGCTGGGGGGACGATATTGAGGCGCACTTTCTTCCGATTTCTCTGAAATGTACTGAAGTAGGGGTGCTCACTGTCACACTCTGCTCCAGCCCATGGACTCAGTACCTTTCCACTGCCCTGCTCACGCCACACCCTCTGATCACCACACCCATTCTCAGTCACTGATCACACACCTGCTCTCACTCATCAATCAGCTCACCTACCAGTATATATTCTCCAGCCTCACACGTGCCAGATTGTTCTCTGCAATGCAAGACCGGCCAGCGTTTTCCTGCCTGTCTTCCCGGTATCAACCCTGCCTGTGTACGACCTGCCTGTTCTGCCTGCCTCCCGGTTACTGAACTTTTGCCTGCCTCGACCAAGTCCACTGCCCCGCCCTCGAACTGTTCTTTGTGTGCCAGATTACAGTTAATCAACCTGTTAACTGATAATCAGTTCATTGCCTGTTTTGTACTGCACTTGGGTCCATACCATACCTGTCACACTCACACTTTTTTTTTAAGTATGCGAGCTACTTATGAAATGACCAAGTCAAAATGATCAACCTATTGCATTTGTTTAGAAATATGAGGATTTTTACAATTTATTGCGATGTACGTTTCATAGGTAAATGTTGTGTCGGTACCAAAAATATTGTTGTATGTGATTTCGTTTGTGAACCCGCATGCAGATGGGGAGGTTGCGGTGGTTCGCCCGAGTTATTTGTTGATGAAACATTGTAGTGGTAGCCAAAAAAATTACGAGCGAGAGTTTGACTGAGTTCAACACTCGACAAGGAGTCGACGTGTTAATGACTGAAAACATGGGGTTCTTGCCATTTACCGATGAGTGTTTGTTCAAAATGTAACTTTTCCCAGTACAGAGTCTGTGGCTGGTGCTACATTCTACATTTTATTTCCTGTACAATTGCTGCAGTCAAGTGAAGCGTTGAAAATGCGGATTTATGGAACACACTACAAATAGTGATTATTACCTAAGGCAGATATTTTAGTAAATGTGAGTGATCTTGAATAGAGCAATGTAAAGGAATGTTGATTCCAAGTAGAGAAGAGAAATTGTTGAATACTGCAGCAGCTAAATTAGAACAAGAAATAGAGACTGATGATGTCAAGTGTTGTCTGGAAGTAAATCAGACCTCAGAAATGTAGTGGAGGTAAACGAAGACGTACTGTGTCCTCATTCTCTGCTATTCGCCTGCTTTCACAGGTAGCATATTTGTTTCCTTGATCTTGTCTCCACGGGACCGTAACACTTAGTAATAATGACACCAGTGTCTGGTGGTGAAACATTTTCTATAATGGTCTGCCGTATGAAGGCGATTTCAGTAACCATCCACAACCAATCCAAAATGATTTCACATTTCTATTTTTACAAATAAATCAGAAATACTTAAGGGCGGTGCCCTGTCGCCCCCCTCCAATGGCCAGCCACCACTGATTCAATGCGTTTATATTTTTGCCATTTGTGTGTCAATATAAATATAATCTGCATTGATCAAGGGAAAAAAAAATCAAAGTCTATACTTACCATACTTGTCTCCTGCTACACATAACAGGAACGCAGAGATAACGAAAGCAAACCGTTGCATCTCACACAAACTGGTGGTGTTCCTCTTCGTGGAGTGGGAACTTTGTCTGTCTCTCTTACTTTCAACCTCCCAAGCGGGAACTTTGACCAAGAGGCTGGACCCAGATTACGAAACAGGTCTCACCCTCTAGTTCAGGCCTGGCCAACCCGCGGCTCTTTGCCTGGTTTCATGCGGCTCTAACGTTCATATCGAAGTTTGGGTTTGTGTTTTTTTTAAATGTGCGTGTTCGCTTCGCTTGAGTTCAATACGGTACTTTCGCTAAAAGCGCATTCGCGTTAGATGAAAATACCGCAAAGTTTCTCAGTAGGGACAAGATCTTTTGAGTAAACAATTAGTGTCAAGTTCGCCTTCAAAATGGCAGGGAAAAATGCACTCAACAACTGAAAAGGCCACAGATTGTATTCCTCGTTGCCCCTTTTAATGTGGAGCCGCACTGTTTGAAAGCCCCGCTAGTCACAGATGAGGCTGCAGCTGATTATCGATCTTTGTGAGGAGCACCAACTGAAACCTGCTTTAAGGGAAGGGGCCATTGAGTTCTGGAAAAGTGTGCCAATGGAAAAATACCCCAATGTCAAACGGGCTGCGCTTAAGATCCTGTCAATATTTGGGTCAACATACGTCTGCGAAATCAAAGCATCGATCTGTTCTGACTGACAACCATGTGAAAGAACTGAATAAAAGCCAAATTTGAAGAGGATTGTTCAAAGCAAGGAATGCCAGAAGTCCCACTAAGCAACATGCATAGTAAGAGGAAAAAAAGATATTTTAATTATATTTTTGTTTGTGGACTTAGTTGAACTGAGAGTTTGTGTGTGTGAGACAGTGCACACAATGTTCATTGTTGAAAATGACTGGCCCGTGGTCTGTAGAAGTCAAATTCTGTCATTATCATGTTGGTGTGTGACATTTACAATAAATCTGGCTAAGCAGAGGTCTGTGTGTGTGAGGAAGGGATGAGGTGATGTTCATGTGTGCCCATGTGTATGATGTGGCTCTTTGCGGTGACACAGTAAAAAATGTGGCTCCTGGGCTCTGACTGGTTGGCCACCCCTGCTCTAGTTGTTGACATTGCTGTACTGATATCTAAGATAGATAACTCATGCTGTGTAATTGTTATTTTCTTTCAACATGTGTAGGAGGCAGAAATAATGATTACATTTGTTTTTCATTGATTAAATTACTACACATGTATCACATACATTATATGTATGTGTGCATTTGTGTATTTCAGGCTCCAGCTGGAGGGTGGTAGCATCTCAGTCTGTTGGGGACTGGCCTGAGAAGTGGAGGGTTCTTTGTTCAAGCCTCAGGCAAAACATAGGTGTTCTGTTAGTAGAGGAAGGTGACTAAATACCTTCAGAGCACTGCAGAGGTACCCCTGAGTAAGGTAACAAACTTAAAACTGCTTATGAGGCGATTGACTGGTGATTCATCCAGGGGTGGACCCTTCCTTCACCCATTGTGTACCCTCCCCATGGCTCCAAAACAGATAAAGTGGTTAAGACAAGAGAGAGGTTTCAGCTGGTTGGAGGTAAAGACTTTCAGCCGACTCACACAATCCAAACATGGAGCACTTTGAGAACATGATGTGTAACAATGAAATATTGACTTCCTGATATGTCCACATTTTTCTTTAAAAAATAATAATCTGAAATTTTATTTTTTTCAGTTAGATCTGTTCATTGTCATTTTAAAACATAATGTCCTGTCCTATTTTACAGGAAAAAAATGCCCATTCTTTTAAAAAAAAAAAAACATATTTTGTCCACTGGTAATGCATTAGACTTTCAGGTCATTTTGTGGTGAAGCACTTTCTGTAAAAAAAGGAAACTTAAAAAAATGACAAATTTCTCCCTTTTTAGAAAAAAAACCTCAGAATAACATTAAATTTTTTAATGAGTGAAATTGTGGCTTGAATGAATGGTGGCAATTTCACTCTGGGGGTGTTTATAAAAATACATCACCAGATAAGTTGCTGGTTCAGCACCAACTTCTCATTGTGCCCTTATGACTGGGGTCAATAATCACAAAAGCAGTTGGTTACTCTCGCAGGTAAACATCAAAGATTTGACTGATCTCCACATTAGTCCATAAGATATTGACTCAGTGCTGGATCTGTCCTCCCACAGTATCATGCTCCTCCAAATTGGACAGAGGGAATGGACCAGGAGCATGTCTTGGGCATGTTGTCCATGCTCTATCCTGATGTAAGACTGCCAGATGTCTCCTGAGTGAATTTTAGGAACTTGCTCAAACCTCTGAGAGGCATGTTTCTTATTTCCTTCAGCCCAAAGATGAGCAACTCCGAAAACAGATTCTTGTTGAATATACTGGAACTGGAGAAGATTCTGTGGAAAAATAGAGATGATTCACTGAGATACTTGGAGATGTGCTGTTGGTCTCGTTGTCCATCTTTCACAGTAAAACGGTGTGTGTTTGCTGTCCTAATTTTGCGTTTACTTTAATTTTCACGTATGTGTTCATTTTAATCGTAAATGGATTAAAATAGCACACACAACTTCACAAAATGTGTTTTATTTTGAAATGTGGGAAGGGCATCATGGCCACATGACATTTCATGACTGAAACATGAAAAGGAGTGATGTTTCAGGAAAAAATACATTTAGAACTCAATGTGCGTTGAGTTTTTTTGCTCTTTGACATCCTCTGGAAGAATCTGAGTCAGGACAACAAATTTGTCTTTTTTCAAACCCTGAATAACATTCTGGTTCTTTGCATCAATTGCCAGGTAGTCCTCTTTTTCTCCATACTTTGGCCAGTGGACAAGGCCCTGTCCATTAGGAGACCTACACACATGCACATTATGAGCAAGTTAGCATGTAAGTTTTGATGAACTCATTATTTTTAACAAGTGATTGTAATTCCTACCCTGTACGAGCAAAGTTGCCCCAGTAGCTCATCATGATTTTGTCCAATCGCTCATCTTCTTCACTGCATGCACCTAAAATAAAATTCTTTCAGAAATGCACTAAAAAATGGTGGGAGAAGTAGTACCATTGATAGAACTTACTGCCTAATTTGACGTGAGAAACTAAAAAGCAATACCCAAATACAGAAAATATTTCATCTGTATGGTCACTCCTAACAAAGCTTGGTCTTTTATCCTTTAGAAAACTGGGGGAATGCTGAAACTCATACAGGTACACAGGGGCACCAGCATCTATGGGGAAGAATAAAATGTGTTTTTAGAGTTACTATATCACTTTTGCACTGTGACAATTGTGTTTCATTTGTGACACACCTCTGTGAGCATTAGCAGTCTTAATGGCAGGAATGACAAACAGCACATCTCCGAGCAGCTCAGTGAATCCATCTCTATTTTTCACACGATCTTCTCCAGATCCAGTATATTTATCAAGAATCTGTTTTCGGAGTTGCTCATCTTTGGGCTGGAGGAAATAAGCAACATATCTTGCAAAGGTTTGACCAAGATAATAAAATCACTCAGGAGGCATCTGGCAGTCTTACATCAGGATAGAACATGGACAACATGCCCAATACATGCTCCTGGTCCATCCCCTCTGTCCAGTTTGGAGGAGCAAAGAACTGTGGGAGGACAGATCCAGCACTGAATCAATATCTTACGGACTAATGTGGAAATCATTCAAACCTTTGATGTTTACCTGAGCAAGTAAAAAACTGCCTTCATGATTATTGACCCCGGTCATAAAAGGCACTGTGAGAAGTTGGTGCTGAAGGAGCAACTCACTTGGTGATTTTTGGAGGAAATGTCCTCCAGTTATTAAAGAAAACTGCAATGGGTTTTCCTGGAGTGAATGAAGTGCGTGAGACAACAAAAATGGTTAAAAAATGGTTACAAATCAAAGATTTATAAAATGTAAAAGTTTTTCCTGCAAAAAGGTCACCTTAGCTATGGTCAAAATGGTTTCCATGTCCAAGCTCTTGATGCAATCAGCTGTCTTTTCTGTGCTTTCAGCGCTGCAGCCAGATACATTTGCAACCAACTATGGATGGATAAACAGAGATAGATTAATAGATTTATGACTATATACCTTATTATGAATGTACATTAAGCAATTTATTCACCTGAAATGATGGAAGGGGATCTTGACCAAGTGCATATGTTGGAGCAGTGCCACTCTCGGCAATAGCACGGTGGAAAAGGCCCTCAGAGAGTGGTGAGAGCAGCTGTACAACAAAGGAAACAACAACAAATTAATAAATATATTGAAAGCAGCATATTGTCCAGAGACAACACAAACTTCTGAGCACTGATCCTTACCAGGAGAGATACGCTTATTCCACCAGCAGACTCGCCAAATATTGTAACTAAATCTGGGTCTCCTCCAAAGTTGTGAATATGCTCCTGGACCCATTTCAGAGCCTGGATCTGGTCCAAAAAACCAATGTTTCCAGGCATGTGCTCATCCCCAGTGCTAGAGAGAACATGCTAACAAGGCGTTATCTTCCTGGCAACAGTTTCCTGGCAGCAGGAAAATGATATGACCTATAACCACAGCACCAGATTACAATATTCATACCAGCACTGCTTCCATCTTTTACCTGAGAAAGCCCAGGAGTCCTAGACGGTACTGGATTAGAACCACAACAACATCTTGGTAAGCAGCCAAGGCAGAGCCACTGAACATGGAAGCTGAACCTAAAGCAAACCCTCCACCGTGTATCCAGACCATAACCTGTTGAAACAACAGAGCTCACAATAAATCAAAACTGTAACTAAATGATTCTAAACTGGCCAGAAATTCTTACTGGGAGTTTGGCATTCTCTGGTCTGTTTGCAGGAGTGTAAATGTTGAGGTAAAGGCAGTCTTCTGAAATATCCGTAATGTCTGCTTCTACTTCGGATGCCTTGAGCATAGCAACCATATGTTCAACTTCCTGAACACACCTGAAAGACAGACATGCTTATGACCTTGGTAGGGATATCGATGATTCCATATGTTGTGTGAATCCAACAGCAGTGTCTTACATCAGTGGCTGCTTGGTGGCGTCTCTCACTCCTTCCCAACCCTCCACAGGCTGAGGTGCAGCCAGTCTCAGAGCAGGACCGACAGGTGGCTTTGCAAACGGCACACCCAGGTATGCATGGACCCCAGTGTCTTTCCCCTTTACACTCTCATACTTACCTCTCAGGCTGCCCAGCTTTGTGTGGATTTCAGGTACTGTGGATAGAGGCATTTAGGAATTTCCTTTTTGTCTTTCTTTTTTAAAAGTACATTTAATAATGAGACCATTGTCTGGTGGTGAAACTTTTTTTTTTTTTACTATGGGCTCTTCTGTATGAATTGTAGTTTAATAACCATCACAAAAATATTTCTTTATAATTCTATTTTTAAAATAAAAACCAAAAACACTCCCCTTATTGACCAGCTGCCACTGAAGGAGATGCAGGAAATAACCCCAATCTGTTTGTTTAGATGCACCGAGGAAGAGCGCGCAATAGACATAAAGGTCCAATCTCTCTGAATCAATATCTTATGGATTAATGTGGAGATCAGTCGAGCAAGTAACCAAATTCATTTATGATTATTTATCCCAGTCATAAAAGATACAGTGAGTAGTTGGTGAGGACGTAGCAACTTTGTTGTTGTGGTTTATTTGTGAACATAAAGAGGACTCAAGATTTTTAAATTCAAGATTTTCTTAACTTACCATTGTTTGCTGCAACATATAACACGAAAGCAGAGATGATAAAAGCAAATCTTCTCATCGCACAGAAAGTCATGGTGTTCCTTCACGGGGAGAGAAAACTGCAGGAGTGGATAGTTCGCGTCTGTTCCTTTAAAGTTCTCCAGAAGGAACTTTGACCGAGAAAAGGCTGAACCCAGGATGTAAAAGAGAACCTAGTATGTGTAGGAGGGGGCAACAATGATTTATGGTTTATTTCGTGACGTGACATATATGTTTGCGTGTGTGTAGCTATATAGCAAACACAACCGCATCTGTCGGTAGTGGTTATTTTATTATACCATTATCGAGCGCGCGCCGCCAGCAGGCACGAGGTCATCAGTACACGGTAATATAAGCCAATCTTCGAGGGTACATTCATGGCGCGCACACAGGGAGACAAAGAAGTGCGATTTAAAAATTTTTTTAAACGTGGTTATTTCTTCTTTCACTCCACGAACGTTACTTTCTTTGTCAGGGACTTAATTCTGTGATTATATAGGCAAATATAAATAGCCTTGCCTTTGACACACAAATTGTGCTGCCCATTTGGAAGGCATCAGCTTGTCAGTGCTTTAACATTAAGATGAAAGCATGTTTAATGTTTATGTTTTGCTTTTTAGCTCACAGCAATAAACATTGTAATTTAAGACCATGTTTTATTGTCTTTGTTATTCAGTACAGAGAGCTGCACTAAAAATGGCAGGAGAAATAGTGATATTGATAGAACTTGATGCCTAATTAAGAGACCTACACACGTGCACATTATGAGCAAATTAGCATGTCATCTCTGATTAACTCATTTAACACAAGTGAGTGTAATTCCTAAAAGCCTTTTCAGCATCGAGTGAGACAACTAGCATCCTCCAGGAGGGACATTTTAGTGGACCTTTTCTTTTTGTGAATAACAGTAATAACAGCTTGAGCAAAAGTCTGGAAATCACCTGTTCCTCCTCCTTTCTTCGAGCACCTCCATCAACAGTGATATAAAAAGGTCTTGAGATTCTTTATAAAATTTGATGGAAAGTCCTCATTCCCAAGTGGATTTATTTACAGGAAGTGACTTAAAAGTGTCCAAGAATTCAGTACTAGAAAAGAGCTTCTCCAGTCTCTCCCCATCTTCTTCTAATAGACATGGCCAGTCAATAGAGGACAAGAGACTCCATTTTAGGTGAATTAAGAAAATGTGATGTATGTAGGTCCATATATCATTTTTATAAGGCCTCGTTAATTTCAGGGGGGTTCCAACTTTGGAAGGTCTTTCTAGCATTGCTTCTTTGCTTCCCTCAATTTACGCTGCAATGCTAACACTTTATGTGCTTTTTCTCCCAGTTTATAAAAAAGTGTTCATAAAATTTATTGAAAATTTATTAAAAGTTATTGCCCTCTCTGCTTGATATCTATTTGAAAGTGGGACTTGAGGGTTGCCGGAGAGGCGGTAGGTTATGGACTACGTGCGATCATATATTTTATACAGCCCCTCAAACATCTGTCCTGCGGACATTTGTCCTCCAAAAGGACGGTCACCAAGAAATTTTACAATTTTTTTCTATAGCAAAAACGTTGTTCCGCTTAACTTTGAACTTAATGACTTGACCTACATAGTTTCTTTTTAGCTTTTTATTCACATATGTGTTTCTTGTAGGTAAACAATGTCTGGTTTTTATTTTTTAGACACAAGTATTGACTCTTGCTTGATCCTAAGTTGAATGAATAGTAACTGGACTATTATCTAAGTAAAGTAACCAACCAATGCTATTATGGGGGAAAATATTCCAAAGTGTATAATGATGGGTAAGAAGTGAAGAAAATTTTGACATTACAAAAAAATAATTATAATTAACTAGAATTACTAAGACACCCTCTTATCATCCTACGTTGTTGATGCATTTTTAAGGTTTGGTCTAAATTAGTGATGGAAAAGACAATATGATGCTGAAAACTGTTACCTTTAGCTAACGTTAGCTAATGCTCTGCTGTTTTTGGATGTTTGCTGCATGTAAAAGCTGCTAAAGAACAAACTTCATCTATATAAAACTCTGTCATTGTTGTTCTGGGAGGCTGATGTTGTCCCAACTCTTCTTAAACATCTCAGGCCGCAGATTGAACATTGAAAATAAATGTTAGAAGACTGAGAGCAGAACAATCCAGACATGCTAACAAGAGTGTTGCTGTGATCTGCATGAAATAAAGCTGACACGAAGATGGAAACAGGGAAATTATCTTTGAGCTTAAAAAAGATTTGGGGGTCAAGCCAAAAGCACACACACACACACACACACACACACACTTTAAATCTTTTATTGATGTCGTAAATTTTCTGTAAGTGAACTGACGAAAGTGATTGTAAAAGCTAAGGAGTTTCCCTTTTAACTGAACTAAAACTTTGACAGACCTTTGATCTGAGTAAAAAGATTACTTGAAATAATTAACAACCATAAACACGGCTGTGTTTCTAACACATCAACTGTTCCCTTTTGACCTGCAGAGGAGAAGCCAAAGTTCAAGTAAGTTTCTCTTTATGTCTTCAGATTAAATCTGGGGGTCTTCCAGAAAGTGGACCAGTTTAACAGTTACTATGAAAACTTATTAAAAAAAATGTTTAATTCTCCTTTTCCTTTTTATTAAAACAAATTGTAAACGGAGATGCTAACCTATCCCATGGTACCCTCTTATCATCCTACGTTGTTGATGCATTTTTAAGGTTTGGTCTAAATTAGTGATGGAAAAGACAATATGATGCTGAAAACTGTTACCTTTCCACAAGATTACTTTACATTCTATAACTATATATGGGGAAAATGTATGTTTTAAAACCTGGTGTATCTACCCTTCACTTTTAACACGTAGGATGTCATATCCTCTATGGATAGTATAAATGAAGACAAAGCAGCGACATACAGGGGACTGAGGTTTTAATATAACCTCCCACATGTACTACCAAGAACACTTTGTGCTAATCAATCTGTATAAAAAGTGCAATATAAATAAACTGACTTGACTTGACAGACATTGCTGGTCTGCGTGACTTGCTCTAATCCTGCTTGTACATTACCATAAAGAAAAGGGGCACAGCGCCGCCTATCAATCAGATACTGCAACTACACACATTAACTACAACATAGATGATCAGTTTGTGTGAAACAACAAATATATAGCCTTACCTTTGACACACAAATATTGTTATATTTGTCAGGCAGTATACTGATGTTTATAAACTCGTTAACATGAACATAAATATCCTTATATTAAAGGATAATGCGACTGACTACAGATCAGAAGATTGTAGGTTCGATTCCTGGCTGGATCAATGCTGGTTTTTTTTTCTAAAAGTCATTTAAATGTTTTCCTTGTTCGGGCTGTCGAAATAGTATTCGAACATAGTATTTTATAATACCATTAAATGAATTTGACCGGCGCACACATGTTGAAAATCATTTTGCACTGAATTCAGAATCGTATCGTGGCGTAGCTTGGCGGCGGCCTGCTCCCCCTCCTGACACAGCTGAGTATCTGCGGACTACGCGCAGCAAGGCACGAGCTCATCTCTCGCGAGGAACGACGCCGTTATCGGAATCTCTACAAACAACACGAGAATTCATCATTCACACGGTAATATAAGCCAATCTTCGAGGGTACTTGCATGGCGCGTACACCCGGAGACAAAGGATTTCGATTTAAATAAAAATGTGTGGTTCTTTCTTCTTTCACTCCACGAACGATACTTTTCGTTTGTTGTCAGGCCCCATTCAATGCTAACTGCCTCGTTAGCTCAAAGAGCAAATCATTTGTACCGTTCCAGCTTGCGAGCTAACATGCAAGCTAACCACTGGATGTAGCTTGCATTGAGCTTTGTTTCGTATTATTGCCCTGCTGTCTATGTAAAAGCTGTGACATGATAGAATAAGAACGATGCCCATTTACTCAAATAATATCCCCATTGAAAGTTAAGGTTCTTTTTTAAATTTAGTTTTATTGATAACCGCCAAGAGACTCCCCGCCCAATAGCTAGTAGCTACTGTAGCTGAAGCTAAGGAACAGCTCTGAGCTAGTACCCGACGGTCACAATAACGCCTCAACATTATCTTATTTTGCGGTGTCGTCAGTTACAATAGCAATTATTTTGGGGTGGCCTTAATATACACATTTGGCACAATTTATCGCCACTATTGCCACCACATCCAATAAATGCTGGTATTCGCTGTTGTTTTATCCCTCATCAGCTTTATGAAATTCCTCATATGAAGCTACCAATGTTAAGTTTTGACACCAGTTTAAAAGTAAGGTCATTCGAGCATCTTGTCCATACTCCTTCCACAAAGAGCTATAACTGTAGGATATCATTGTAATATGCTTAAAAAAATGGTAGAAACAATCTGCATTAAGTTTTTTAAGGTTAATATTTTTGCAGTCTATCAATTCTTTCTCCACCAATATTTTTTCCATGCAATAATGGTTCTAATATTATTATTACAGCCTTACAGACAGTGCAACTTCTCAAAATCATAGGTGTAGAGCCTAAATAAAGATTAGATCATACTTTTATTTGCATTTAGTGTTGTAGGATATACATGCATGCATGCCTACCACCACCTGCTTTGAAAGTATTGTTTGATGATCACATATTAATCTCACTTATCTCAGTATACAATGTCCGAACAAGACTTGGATGAAATTGTGCAGATAACAGTGGAGGAGTTTAACCAGGATGACCGTACTGGTAAAGTACTTATATTAATATCTATTTGATAAATAATATTTAGACTCTAACAATCAGTCATACAATTAAATCTAAGCATGCACTGTTTAAATCTGTTGTCTGAAGACACGTCTTAGAGATTTTAACAATGTCTCTCAACTCATCTAATGTCAGATATGCTGGAGAATCATGAAAATGATGGAGAAAAACCTCAGAAGAAAAAGATGAAATTAAGCACTGGCCCAGAGAGTAATAATAACTCAGACATTTCCGTTATTAAGGTGCTGAAACTGTCCACATCAGTCACATATTAAAATAAACATTTTAAAAATATTTATGTTCATGTTAAACTGCCCAAACTTCACTTCTTGTTGGTTCTTCCAGCACATGCTTGTCTCATTAAATGCATCAGTCACCCAGCGACTAGAAGGAATTGAACTAAAGTTGCACGCTCTGGATGCAACATGCAAAGCACTTGGACGCAAACTAGATAGCATGGTGACATCTGCGAAGATTCCTATCCAAGTCCCGATGGTTGCAGGGTCTCCTCAGGGAGCAACCCAGACTTGGAACAAAGTACGATGGTAAAGTACAACACTCGTCTATCAGCACATTCAGAGTTAATGTGATGACTGACATATGCTCTAATTTACTATCCAGTGAAACTATTGTTATAGAACACTTTGCTAAGGTCTCTTATGTTTAGGGGTTTGTAGAGTAACATGATGTGAAAATACACATGTAAACATGTCAGTTAATGTGGTCAAGTTGTTGAAGTTGAAGTTGTTTTTCAGTGTTGTTCCTCAGACTAATGTGATAGTCAGCAGTGAAAATACAAAAGAAACTAAGCATGAAGAAACACCCCTGGAGAATCTGCTGAGCAAGTGAGTTATTCATATTCACACCAAACCTTGATAACAGTACCTACCTTCATTCAATTATCCGATCAATAATGTCCCTGTCATTTTAAAACTTTGTAGATGCCTCTGTTGCTTAGATTGCAGATGGCTTGTGTTTTATCTGTCTCATTTACTCTGCAGAATGTTCACTTCACCGACATGGTGACAGACTCAAAACATAGAAACCACAAAGATGTAAAACACACATTTTAACCTATGAGAATCAAGTGTTTTTGCAGTCCTTGTAGTGTTCATGTTCTGAGATCTGTCATGTGACGGACAATAAAGTTGTTGTACAAGCAACATGTTGGCGGTGTTGAACTCCATCAACATGAACAAGAGATGAAATGAAGGCTCCCTGCAACATGTACCTCGGGCCCCAACATCTCCAAAATGATTTAAAGCAACAAATTTTATCAGGCACTTTGACAAAGAACACAAGCTTTAGACCGTGCCCGACTGTACAGCTGTGATAGTGAGAAGTGGTGACAAGAATTGGTCTGTGCTATCTCCTCCCAGGGCACACATACCGTGTAGATGCTGGACTAAATGAGCTACACCGGCCTGCGTATAGGTGGTTTGCAGTCCTGTGATTCCATTTACACGCAAACGTCAGTAGGGGCAGGAAGTAGAGAACAGTACTGTAATTTTTAATGATGGAAAGGAGTAATCAAAAGTGTTGGGTAAGCCTGCACATAGCAGGTAAAAATAGTATAATGTGATCATACACACTGCATGAAGGGGATTTCTCCTGCCTTCTTTTCCTACCTTTTACATTTCTCCCCTTTTTCAGTGTCTACATTCTGAATGCGAAAACAGCTTTTGTTTTTTCCTCGATTTTATTGCTTGATACAGCCGTAGACAGCACAAATGTTAGTCTCGGCTTTTTCCCATGGGGAAATCGCTTCCTGCCTCCCATCTGTAGTTGTGACATTCGGCGTGATGTCACCTGCAAACCACCTGTTCCCGTGTTGAGAGCCTTCCAAATTGAGACGGTCCTTCGATTAGTTTCACCCCAGATATTTCACAACACGTCATCTCACTGCTGAGGTTGGCGGTTCAGAGGATCAACTCAAATTGAAACTTCCACATGCTCAAGAATTCCACCGGCTGCTGTAAGAGAACAGCAATTTTAGTACAGTAAAGTAATAAGTAAAATTTTTAACGTTATTTTGTTTTTTTCTGATTGAGCTTGTATATTCCAAGTCCTTGTCGCCCCCTAGAGGTCATTGATGTATAACTTTCATTTCAGTCAGGTTTTAAGGGCTAAAATTGCTCACACATTGCTCCCTCAGGTGACAGGATAATGATCATTATGGTTTATTTAAATTCGCTAATTGGTCTCAAAACTTCCCAACTGTGTAAAGCCTAATTTACAGTGGAAAGGAAGACGTGGATTAAGTCATTTATACTCTCGTCACTATAACTGCATGTCTGTTTGAACGAACTAATGACAAATTGACCTTTGTTTTCAGTACAACCCGGAAGCGGCAAAATACAATCCTCGTGAAAGTGCCTGTCCAGGACGAGAGTCAGGAGGAACAAGAGAGTGGCTCGGAAACCAGTGACTCTGTTTGTAATGGTAGCCAGTCCTTAAACACCCCAAATGGTCAAAATGTCACGCTGATCACACTCAACGCAGAAGGTACTGTCATTTAACTGCTGCATACACATAAATACACCTTCTGTACACTAATGATCTCATCATAGCTGGTCAATCATGTGCTGGCGTGACTGAAATTACCTTGTTTGTCATTGTATTTTTAACCTTTGGTCTAAAGGAATGATGTGTGTCAAAGGCAATATATGATGCAGTAAAAGTGTTACCTTTCATTCTGTGATTATGATGTAAATGTGGTGTGTTTTAAAGCCTAATGTTTTAACCCTCCAGTTTACGGTAATGAAATTGATGAGTGAAACAAGCAAATATGAATAACCTTGTCTTTGACACACAGATTATACTGCCTATTTGGAAGACAGCAGATTGTCTAACATTTGTATTATGATTTTTAGCTTGCAGCGATAATTATTGTAATTTAAAACCGTATTTTATTAAGTCTGTCTTTCAGAACAAAGAGATAATTTCTTTTAGGCCACCAGGGTGTGCTGTGGTATTATCTGAAGTTTGTCTGTGGTTGTGTATTGTTGTACACGACTTGTCAGTCTGTGAACTGCTGTGTGTCAAGTTCATATTGTCTGCTTGTGTACCTAAGGAGTGCTTTACTAACTCAGTTCTTGTGCTTCATCTAGAGGATTTCCCAGAGGGCACCTGGCTGGGAGATGAGAACAACCCACAGATGCGAGTTCGCTGCCCAGTGTCTGCAGCCGATATGCTGCACGTCACCACCAACTGTCGCACAGCGGAGAAAATGGCACTGACACTGTTGGACTATCTGTTCCACCGAGAGGTCCAAGCCATGTCAAACCTCTCTGGCCAAGGCAAACATGGCAAGAAGCAGCTGGATCCTCTCATGATCTACGGCATCCGCTGTGAGTCCTGAGTTGACATCACTGTCGATGGATCAACAAAGTGTAGCATTTCCTGGCTTCATACTGTAGCTAGTTCTCTGTAGAATGAAAGGTGGAGTATCTAGATGAAGTCAGACGTTTACATGCCCTCATGCTTTTAACCACTTCACAAATTTTGTGTTGATAATCTACAGTCCTGTTGGAGAAAACATGTACAAAAGTGTCTACATACACGGTAAAAGTCACCACAACCCAATTCAACAAAGCAGGAAGCTGCTGTTCCAAAACCACCGGGATAAAACCACACTTCAGTTTTTAAATAAATATGTCTACAAAGATCTTTCATTTCACAAAACTGGCCTCTGGGCTGTTGAAACAAACCCTGAAATGTTTGGCCAGAATGTTTGATTTGAAGAGCTCCATCCCAAATTGCAGGCACAAGCATCAAGCATAGATGGCATCAGGAGGATCTACAATAATTTGGAAACATTAAAGGGACATCAAAGGAAATCAGCCAGGAAGTTAATGCCCAGTAACAGATGGGCCGTTTGTATTGAAAATAACTGAAGAAGGTCAGAAAAACTGATGAAAATAACTAGCATAGTTGTTGCCAAAAGAACAACAGATTTGGAGGATTGGAGTTGCCACCATACACCTAAATTCAAAACCAAGTGTGTGTTAATTTCTGACACTTTAGGAATGTGATGAAGGACGTAACAGCTAAGGTAAATGATCTAAATGAATGATCTTAACTGACCTGAAACAGAATATTTATTAGCGATACAATGTGGGCGACGACTTGGCAAAAGATTGAAGTCTGACTTTAACTGCATTTATTTTAGCATTTTACTCTTGAATCGAGCGTCTTTGTTCCAAATGTTTCACAGCTGTGAATTTATCAAAAACGGCTGATTGAGTTTCTGGAAACAGCCGTCTAACTCATTGTTTTTACACAATTTTTGCATATTTTTTTTGTAAGTCTTAAGTTTAAATCTTTCCCTTCTTGCAGCAGTAAATCAGGTCTGAGGCCTCACACCATTTGATTTCTGCTCAAAAAACAGTTTTAAATTAAACACAGAAATATGTAGTCTGTATTCCCAAGGTGAACCGCAAAAACATCCACTCATTATTGAAAACATGCAGAAATGTGCAACCTATTTTACAAAATACCCGTCTCCAAATGAAAGCACTCCTGGATAAATGAGTGTCAATTACTGTCATTCCCACGGAGTACATGAAGTTACATTTGGTGTGGAATAATTAGTTAATATATTGTTTAAAAACAGGGTCTGTTAGCTGTAGCTTCTGCCACCTGCAGGACACATCTGTAAAGTGACGGTAAACTCGATAAACTCTTGTTTCCTCCTAGCAGTGTGGGTGTAGTTACATGCAGATTTGGCCTGACTAAGGTATGTAGAGTGTGGAGCAGAGCCAGGTGACTTTTGCTTGACTTGTTCTGCTTTCTCTAAAAAAGGCAGAAGAGCAGTTTTTGTGCAATAACATATGGTCTCAGGAAAACAACCCACTGTACAATCTTGTATTGCCTGTTGCACTTTACAGTTGACTGATTACATGTCTGTTGTTCCATGCGGTTCCTGTGATAACTCGGGATCATTTGGCGGGAAGATTTTGAAATCGTTGAAATGAGTGATGTGATGGCATTTTTCCTCTCCGCAGGTCACTTGTTCCACAAATTTGGCATCTCTGAATCAGACTGGTACCGTATCAAGCAGAGCATCGATTCCAAGTGTCGCACAGCCTGGAGACGCAAGCAGCGTGGTCAGAGTCTGGCTGTCAAGAGCTTCTCCAAGCGTACGCCTCGCACTTCAGGTACTGAAACATGCGTCCCAAGTTCTGATGACTCTCTGAAATGTTCTTCGAACCATATAACAAACTGTTTTTGGTGTATTTGCAAGTTGGGGTGGTTTTGTTTTTTATTCTGCCCTGAGAAGCTTTTCCTGTATCATGTGGCCAGATCTGGTGGTGTTAGTACAATATTCATATTTGAATGATGGGTTTAAGCCTCCAAGCTCCCAGAGGAAAACGCAAAAGTCACTGGAATGCAAAGGGGGGGCGATTAATCTTATTCTTGTCATTAAAGAATGACAAGTACTAAGGCTGCACAATACATTGTAGAAAATTGTGATCTTGATTCAGATATACTCCTGATCTCATTTTCTAAAAGCAAGGATTCTTCTTTTTTTTTTTTTTTTACATTTTATTTCGCAAGCTTTACCACGAATGCTTCTATTTTCCTCCTTGATTTTTAATGGCCCCCAAACGCATCTCTGCACCTGCCTCCTCCCTCAACCTATGATAAAGCTCCCTAATATCACGTGATTGAGTTGAGCGTTAACAGTGAGTGAGAGTTAAGTTGGAGGAAAGCCAAGGTAGGCTGGAATAAGGAGCATTAATTGATAGCACTGAAAACTCAAGTGGTACATAGTTGCCTGCCCGAACTTGTGAACTAGTGCTTTGCAAAATGCGCTTTGCCCTCTTTGCAGCTTCACAAAGTAGTAACGGTATGCGCTGTACCAATGCTCTGGAGTGTGTGGCGTTTACTCAGGAAGTCTTTCCACGATTTACTTGTTTATTTACATTTTGTAAATTATGCACATTTCAAGGCTTGTTTTGTTTTATACGGTGATGTCCTCGATGGCGTCCAAAGCCATGCTTCTCATCTTTTTTACATCTTTTTTTTTTTTATAAAATAGTATACCTTGTACTAGTTACATATTCTATGTTACATTTACAGATGTTATATTTTCCTCCATCATATCACTCAGCAGCAATAGCTACATATTTCATAGCATATCAACAAATGACTTCTGAGCAAATCAGTGCAGGTCTTTACTTGAGAAATGATCCATTAGCATCACTTAGATCGCTATCACATCATCTAAATGTCTGCATTCAGAAGTTTTGCATTTATTATCTACCCCTTCTCCTAACAAACCTATCGTATGAACATCTGCACGCTGGTCTAAGGAAATCCCACTGTTTCACACTCTTTAATTAATGACCATTTCAGTGTTTCTTTGCTTCTTTAAAAAACATTGGGCCAGAGAACCACAAAAAATCAGGATTCATATTTTTCCCAGAATTGTGCAGCCCTAACAAGATATACGGTACTCTTCTCAATTTCAACAATTTTGGCTCAAAACATAAATGATTCAAAATCATCCTTTCTTTTCACTTTAACTGAATAAAGTGTTATGGAAAAAGGAGGGGCGAATAAATAGAAACATGCAGTCAGTTGAACTCACTGACCCCAGTGTCCCCTTATTTTAGTAGCTGTGCTACAGCTATTTTAAGATCAAAACACAGATACAGTATGTATGGCTACAGATGGCTGTAATCTGCACACAATGGCCGCCCTTCTTCCCTCTCTGTGAGCCATCACCTCTCACCTCTGACAAGGGAATGGGCTGCAGGGAAAAACCAAATATCCTGTGTGCACATATCTGGGGTGGGTCCTGCCTTTGCAGGTCACACACACACACACTAGAATGTAAAAGACACAAAGCAATTCAAATGGTTCTGATAATAGGTCACTAATTTACGGAATAGAAATGGACACTTCATTTGTTTAAAATAGGGATGGGGCAGATCTGATCGGAATCTGTATTGGGTTCCGATAGCGGTGTAATTTATGGATCGGAAGATTCCGATCTAACCTACGGAAATTTTCCGAATCATGGGTTATGTGTGTTCCTTAACATTGTCTGCTAAAATGACTCCACGAGCGATTCCTGCCAGCTCGTCTGTTAGCGGATTTCCTGAATGGAGGCGTGTCTTAATTAGATGAGAAACTAACACCTCCGTTCAGGAAATCCCTTCCACAGTTTCCAGCCTGGCAGCTAGCAGGCAAGCATTGAGCAACACTGGGGCTAGTCAGCCTTTCCACACAACATGTCCGCTGATGCTGTTAGAATAGTATCGTTATTGCTAGATATCCGAATTCAGATAATGGGTTCAAAGTGAAAAATGTGGATTGGTGCATCCCTAGTTTGAAAATGTTGTTATTTATTGCTGAAAGTGTAAATGCGAACCAGATGAAAACTAGAAAATATTATAGCATCTTATAGTAGTTTAGATAGTTTTAGACTCTTAATTTAGCCTTCCCTTTTCCCTTTCCAATCACATACAGGGAAATAGCATGTTGGTTTATTTTGTGTACTGTACTATGTTCTCTCCATCTGTTCCGTGGTCTTTGCGTGCTGATAGAGAGGTTGTGGGGTAGTCTGAGGTTGCATTAATTGCGGTGATGTATGTTTGGATGGCCAGCTCTGAAGGCCTTGTGGTGTGTTTTGCCATTTGATGAAGTATAAACATGCCCTCGCTGAGCAGATGGCCTCTCAATTAGCCATTTTTTTAGGATGAGGTTGCAAAAGCATCTTGCATCACGGTGCCTGGGTGTGTATTAGTCTAACCCTAACCCTAAGCGACTTCATTTTTTTATTTGTTTGTTGGATTTGTGTCTTTTGCTGTATTCATTTTTTGTTCACTAAAACACACTAGTTTTTTTTTTTTTTCACTAAACAGAGGGAACCATGGTGGAGGAAGCGCCCCACATTGAAACCGCCACACAGCAAACGTTGCACTATACACTGGCCAATCAACAGGTCCAGTTCCATCGAATCAGCGAGGATGGACAAGTTCAGGTGGTGCGTATGATTGTGTGTCTCAATGCTTGGTGGTTATCCATTTATAAGCAACATTTATATGAACCAACCTAATGAGCTGTAGGGTATGATTTTGTAGTTTATTTTCATTTTGGTATGGCATGTTCCTCCCTCTGGATTAATTCAGGGAATTGTGCTTGGTATCTGATCCTTGTGAACTTTTTAACATTGAATATTACTGTGTATTCATTTATGGCTAATAAACTGTTCATTCATGTGGGCTTTTACTCTGAACCTCGCTCATTTTTGCCTTTTCTTTGTTAGGAGATATAATCCTTTTATTGCTTTAGTAGCTCCTCTTCCAATGAGGAGCAGCAATGGAGGTGAGGGAACAGAACAAATCATGCCTCCCACTACAGAAAAACATTCAAAGTTCTGCACAAACACAGTACTAAACCTTCCAAAGACCCCAGCATGTACAGTACATGGATGAATACTGTATAGCTGCAAGTCAGCTATCAAAATGAGGCCAGGCAGATTTCTTAAGACGATGAATCATAGTATGCAAATGAACTGCAGAAAAAATGGTGGGAGGTATGAAAGAAGACAGAGCTCTGTAAATATCGTGATTCATTCCCTCTGTGTAACTTGCACTTTAAACTTGTCATCATTCATCTGTGTCCTTCAGATTCCACAAGGTCAGCTGCACATTGCTCAGGTTCCACAAGGAGAGGAGGTCCAAATCACACAGGACAGTGAGGCAAGTGTACACATATGTGAAATAAAGAGGAGAATAGAGAAATCCACCACTCCCTTTCTTGAGTCATTCTTTACTGAAGTATATCACTATTTCTGGGCCAAACTACACATCTCCCAACCTTTTTATGTGATGTCATAATTATGTTATGGTATTAAAAACCTGTCATCTGAAATCCAGTTTTTGCAGATTCATATATATGTTTCACATAAATTGCAAACTGACTGGTTGGTCTGAGAGATTGTAGCGCATCAGCACATCTGGTCAAAATACGTTAAATCATCTGCTTTGTTTCAGACTCAACATTCATGGATTACAGTTTATCATGTTAAGCTGCTTCTACTATCTTGGGCCCTCTCTGCTTCAGCTCTGTGAACACGACCACCTAGACCAGGGGTGGGCATCGAGGGCCGTATCCAAGCCAGACTTTCTGTCCTACAGGCAAACACTTTCACCTGGGGTTTCATTTACCTTTGTTAATGCATTTCCTGCCTGGTAGGATGTAAATCCCGGCTTGAATTCAACCCTCGAGGAATGGATTTGACTTTCTCTGATGGGCAAGTCCAATCCATGAAGGTTGGAATCCATCCAGCCTTTGCATCCTACCAGGGAGAAACCACTTTCACCAAGGTAAATGGAACCCCAGGTGAAAGTATTTACCTGTAGGACAGAAAGTCTGGCTTGGATACGGCCCTCGAGGACTGGATTTGCCCACCCCTGACCTAGACCACCCTAGCAGCTTTCTTCTCTCAGAGGAGGCTGACACTCTACAGCACAGATCAGTCCATCACAGATGCAGAACATTTGGCCAAAAGCATTTAACACCTTGGCCATATGCTTTTCCTATTTGGTGTTTGTTAAGGTTACACGTGTGCTCGAGTGAGAGATGGAGTGTTTTGGAGGCAGAAACACTTTAATGAGCTTCCTGTTCTTTATGATTGAGCCCAGATTTTCTTTTATAGACCTCCACATTTACAATACATACGTTTTCAACAGGAACGGGCCGCTTTCATTAAACACATTGTGGCAGCATGTACTTTTCTCTTTTTGTTCCATTATTCATCCATTGTTTTTGCATGCTAAGCAACGGTCTACAAATAACACTTTAGTAGACGCTAATTTATTAGAAGTATGTAAAAATGTTGTTAAAAAAAGACTGAATATTGGATAAGTCAGATGTGTGACAGGTGTGAGACACACAGACAGGGTGTGGATTAATGGCTCCCAATAAAGCCAGAAGGTCGATTGACTTGTGGCCTTAAATGACCTTTAAACATTTTGAGGCCTCAAATATTGACCTAAAATCACTCTTCTCTGTTTCAGGGAAATCTTCAGATCCACCAGGTGCATGTTGGCCAGGATGGGCAGGTAAGGATCTGTTTACATTAAACTGTCTTAGATAGAACAGATAAGAGTAATGTAGTATATTGATTTATCCACATGTCAATGAGTTTCTGTACAACATTATCATGTTGATGAAAAGTCTTATGTGTTTGATCAGTATGATCAGACTTTGTTTTTCTAGTTTTCTTACTGTTGGACACGGTCTGCCACAGCGTTAAATACAATAAAGTCCCTCAGATATTTTCAGTGTCCTTCTGCTGCCTGACATAGATGATTGGTCCCAGTCGGCACCTTCTCTTGCTGTGTTCTTTCCACGTGAATTTCAATTAAAGTCGATTGCATGTGTGTGAGACCATTTCAGACCACATATGGATGGACCAATGCCCAACTGCTCATTTATGAATTCAATATGGTTGTCTAGAATGAGGGCTTAAGGGAAGGAAGTCCTTTCTCATGCTGCATCTGTGGTGGTTTTGTCGGTGTTTTATAACATAACAGGCAACAGCAGCTGATTACAGCGTCTTTTGAGTACGGACTATCCCCAAAGAACAATCAATTTATATATAGAATATCTGCAATATCTGATATCAATTAATTGTGTGTGATTAGTAACAATATAAACAAAGCAGCTATTACCTTAGACTCGAAGGAAAGAACCCGGATAAGTAACATGCCAGCTGTCTTTACTCCATAAAATCTTCCGCATGTCATGTGTATCACATGCAGCTTAGACAAAGCGTCACAAGACATAAACAAGCACTTCTTCTCTTACTCATCTTTTGGATCTTGTGCAATAGGAATTATTCTTATTATTGCTGTCTTTCAACTCATTATTGATTGGTAAAATGATATGAGTCCATCGGCAAAGCAACGATACAGTGATTAGTCTTTAACCTTTGTGGTGTATGTCAAGCTGTTCACACACAGGGGTCAAGTGCAAAGGTGTCTTGATTCTGATGAAAACTAGAATAACTAAGCTTAAGGGTTTCCTCATGGAGCGTCCTTGAGGCGATAAATCCATTAAATTGATATGGGTGTTTCCAAAAGGCTTGTGATGTAGTTTTTCCAAATATTGGAGTAATGGATGTCTTATGAGCTTCAGACCTAATCCTATTGTGTACTTTCTCAGATGAGTAATTGGTGTGTTTACAGAGACATCTAAATCAAACAGGCCGTGTATGATGTCACTGTTTTTGCATTGTGCTTGTAGTACTTAATTAAAATGTGATTATATGCGTCAAGACCACTTATTCCTTATCACAGCACATCTCAGATACCCACAGGCTAGATGTTTGACATCACATGTTTGTAGTCTGTCTTTTGAGGATATAGGGGTTAAACCCTGCCACAGCTTCATTAAGCATCAAAATGAAGTTGCAGTGCAGAGTCCTCTAATTCATTTTTTGTTTGGTGCCTCCCTGTCTAGAAATCTACTTGATTTTCTTATTCTGTAGAAACAATTCAGTGTGTTACATACAACTAGATATTGTCTGCCTCTCTAAATGTCCAAAAGCTTTGTATTTGTTCCAAAATCACTCTGAATTTAATGTGAGTTGAGGAAAACTGGATTGCAAAAGCACTTTGGACCTGTAAAATCCCTCCTGTGCAGACAGAAGAGAAGGAAAAACCCATCAAACTATAAAACCGGTCCCTCTACACTCCCCTGACTGTCATAGCCCCTAATCTGGTGCTTTTCAGACTGTGATCTGTAATTTTTTCCCCCTGCACTGATTGAGACCAAATGGATGGTATGGATGAAGCATGAAAGGAGCAACTGATAAGGAACGATAAACATTTGAGACAGGAAAGCAAAGAAGACTGACCATCTGGTTGAGATATGTTTTCCCTGTTAGCGTTTAAATAGGACCATTGATATAAACAAAGTGGAACAATGCTTTTTCACAAAACTAAAGCCAGAAAATCTGGGATAAGAGTGCAGCCATCATGAACTGGTGATGTCAATTGTCTGCATAGTAGTGTTGCAGAAACTGACCTATACATTCAAGCATACTTCTGTATGTCTCTAGCTTAATAGAGGAAATTCAACTTGCAGATGTGATGTCATCGACTCAAGACAACCCTATAAATATGAAGTCCCTCCTAAAATAGAGCTGCAGTTGAGACACATTTGCTTTGCTTTTTCATCCAGTTTTATGCAATCTCTGTGTGGGTGTGGCCCGTTGTGCTGTGAACTGGACAGAAACTTGAGTGCCACATTAAAGTTGTTGGCCTTTAAATGCGCTTAGATATCCTTACATTTAAGTCTTTACCATTCTTTATTTCTTTCCGTAAAACTCTAACAGGAAAACCAATATGAATGCAGTCATATTTCCAAGAGACGAGCAAAATAAATCTATATTTGATTCCTGCAAGTTTTCCAGTTGGTCTTTTGCATAACTGAGAATTATTGATGTGGTAAAAACCCAGCATCTTCTGAGCCCAACCATGAAAGCAAACGTAATCCTCCTGTTTGTATCCTCTTTATCCATCTTTTTATTTAATAACTGGAATCCTGCTTTGAGGAATTTGGGTCTAACAATGAGCAAACCCCCTGTAGTTGAACCTGTTCCATCGAGGTTCAGGAGCATCTGTTGGATTCTCCCAGGATTTACTATTGAGAGCCAGACTGAGATGGGAAACTGATAGTTGTCCGTCTCGGCGCTGGAGGAATTGCTGTTTTATTCGTTGATTCATGGCAGTGAGAGCAGTATCTTGTGTCCTGTTTGGGTGTATGGTACGCCTTTGTCTCTGGTGATTTGTTATTTCAGCACAGGAAGCAGCTGCATGGAGAATCATTTGGGTAAACGCCAGTGAATGGGTGTTTGATTAGTGTAGGAGCGAAACTGAAAAATCTGAAGATATTTTACTTTAGTGATCCTACAAGGGAAATTCAGTTACACATTCTTTGTTATTATTATAAAATTGTGGGTGAGTGGCTAGGCTCCCCCAGACAGGAAGCCTGAGCATTTGCGGTTCGGTTCCTGGCTCAAGGGTACCTCAGCACTGCTCTAAAGATTGTTCCAACAGCACACCTTTCCAATATTGGTCTGCAACTGGTGCTTAAGCCAAGAACCCCCAGCCTTTCAGCTCAGTCCCCTATGGACCGATCTACTGCCACACCCAACATTTAAATGCAAATGGGAAAAAAGAAAGCAGTCACTGATTTAGAGTTCTTGTTTTCGATCCTTTTTCAATGTAGAGATATAGGGAAACAGATTGGGGACTTCTCAGTTTTTAACTCGATTGCATGTGTTTGTTACTCAGCATTCTTATGCTGTGCAATGGAGGGTACCCTCAATGGTTCATCTTCGGTCAGAGGCTGTAAATAGAACGCATAAGTTGTTTGCATTTCATCATTTTGATTCGCCATGTGCACATGACATAAGCCACAGAGTTTCAAGTGCTTTCAGAACTCGCCCCCCCCCCCCCAACATTTTCATTTTCAAACAGTACTTAAAGCTGCACTATCCGATCCTGCATGATGTCACTTCCGTTGATGTTGAAAGTAAATACAGAACAAAACATAGAAGGCTCCCCCCTCTATTTCCCCAATGTTTCCATATGTTTTCCATAAATACCATCAGCACATATAGTAGGCTGATCTGTGCTACACTAACTGTGCTAAGATGGTTCAGCTTATTCCAACTATTATGTGAGTACATTTATATTTATATCCCCATGTGCACTAACCTCCACTCCTCCCACCAACCATCTTGTCGGTATTTGGCTGGAACATGGTTTGTTATATTTTGGCACTTTGACAATTTGAGACAAAGATGAAATTTTGCTGAAACCACGAAAGATCGAATAGCTCACTTTTATGGTCTCCTAGACTGCTGGAGATTTCTATCCTGTTTTTAAATTAATTTTAAATTGTAACAAGTTGCCTGTCACATGAGCTGTATCAAGTCAACAATATTACTCACAGAAGGTCATAAAACACATGGGGGTGGAGAAAGAGATGAGGAGAGGCTGAATGTCATGGCCCTGGTATTTCATGATGATTATTTGTACATTATTTTGGTGGTAGGACTATTAATGTGGTCGATTGGACAATGTGTATTTAAATTCAGGCCTAATCTGGATGATTCAGATATAAATCTGGTGTCAAATCCTGACAGGTGTTGCATTTTGTGTAGCCATGATACTGAGTGAAACTAGATGTCTGTGTGTGCTGTTTAATCTATCATGGATCCTGGAACATGTTCCTTCCTTGTTCCTGTTTTGTTTGGATCGGTGGAAGTCAGCACTGATGTCAGTATCATCATTGGTGTGTCAGGAAAAACATTTGATATTGGAAGCATGCTGGCCTGATTAAATGATTTTTGTTGGCTGTTTTGAACTCTGAATTGGTATTATCAACGTGTTTATTATAATCACAATAATTGAAAGCAGAATAAATTCACTTGTATCTTTTGTTGTGAAAATTTCTGACATAAGACACTTTAGTTGACTGGCTCATTCCTTACGAAGATCAGAGAAAACCTTTTTGAATGGCGGGCATTCTGGATAAAACATATAGATAAATAATATGGACCATAATTATGTGGCCCAAAATTGTTAAAAATTTAACCTGGAATCAGAAAAATTCCTTTTAGCCATTGCTTGGCCTTGCCTCCATTTTGGACCCTAACTGCTCAATGCATGAAGGACCAGGAAAAGCAAAATACTTCTGACTTTTTCTCTCTGTGAGTTGTATTGAAGGCCAACTAAATGTCCCCAGACTCTGAGAAAAAACGGTTAAAGTCGCTAAAAGTTACTGACTGCAACGAGACATATTTAGGTCAATATGTTCTGTTTCTGTTTACCACATGTGTCTGTGGGCATCTTTATGGGCAAGTCACAGCCAAGCATTACATGTTCCACTCCCTCCACCCAACATATCCTCCTGGAGATAATGTTTCTCCTTGGATATCTACCCAATGCTGGCAGTTGCAGATGTTGTTGACAGTTGTTAAGCTCAGAGGAAGTTCCAGCCACTCAAAAGTCCAAATGTTTCTGTTTTCATTTCCCTGTTTTGGTTAGATTTTTTTTAATTCAGATGTTAAAGGAAAAGAGACATCCCTTTGGGAATGATTGGAATTGCATTTGCATGGCTCTCCTTGGAGAGCAAGAAAACCTGCTTGTGTCTGGATTTCTGCTTCTTCAAATGACAATCTCATTGCATCCATTGCATTTTGACGACAGCGAGTCCTAATCAGAATCCTGAAAAACAGACTCAGACACAAACATACGCATGCACACTAAGCAGGTGACTCATGAGATTGTCTGGTTAACAGCTGGGTTAAATAAGACCTCCTAGGAGCCTGGGAATTAATGCCATCTTTTATCTCACATGCAGACTGCAGAAGATTTTCCCATTACCAGCCAAAATATAAAAATTCAGAAGTGACACTGAATGACAAATTTTCCCTTTGAGCGCTCTTTATTCAGCTTTAACTGATTTCATGTGAAGTCAAAGAGACAAAAGCACATTAAAAACTTCCCAAAGTAAACACAGATGCAGGCAGACTATTAAACCCATGTTTATCCTGTGTGCGTTTTGGTTTTCATTTCTGGGATCATGAATGTGTTTTTGTATTGAAAGGACATTGTGCATTTTTTAGGGAAATGTTCTTTGGGCTCCATTTTTGTCACGTCCTGGATCCTTTATTGAAACTATTACAGCATCAGCAAATGGCTCAGTTTTCTTTCCTTGTTCTCCCTCAAGATAATCGAAGCTTGCAAAGCCAGGACAGAATCTTAGATGAACTTTGGTGCTCTTCTCTTAGCACTGTGTTGCATTATTGTGGCCGCGAATGCTTCTCACCTGTCCTGTGGGTGGTTTGGATGTCCTGGTCCACTTTTCCGAGCATCTTTCATCAGATGGCCAAATATGCAGAGTGTAAATAGATTATTCTTTTGTGTGAGTCATACTTTAACAACCCTGACAGCGTTGCAAATATCGGAGATGAGTTGTTCTGACAGAGTGAGCCGTGGGACAGGATGTTGGTCCAAGATGTTCCTGTGTAATCGCAGCAGATCTCACACAACGTTCCAACTATGAGTGCCTTTGTGAGCCTCTTTGCGGCTCTTCACAGCTGAGAATGCAAACTACTCTCAAATGGGGGTTAAGAATGTAATTACGCGAGACAAGCATTTATGATTTCTATTTGAAGGGTTTGAAATCTCAGCATTCGTAACTTTTTATCATCAATTTAACATTTATATGTAACTGCATAACTGACAAAATGTGCTCACATTCAATATATGTACACATGTTGCAGAATGTTGAGCTTTTGCAGAAATTGGGCTTGATGATGTAGTGCGGGTGGGACTATTGATGTGTGCCATGAAAAACACACACACACACATGCACGCACACCCACACACACATGCACACAGCTGTCTGTGGATTTGGTTTCTCACTGTTCTCTTCAAGCTGAATGATTCAAATCTGATGGTGTAGATTTATCGGTCTGTAGACACTTTGATAAATATGATTGTGCAGCTGTGCCAGAGTCCACTGGTTTTCAGCCCACATTCTCTTGTTATGCTACTTATGCTAACTAGCCTCTAGTATTATTCCCTAAGGCAGACATCCCAAATCAAACCTCACCTTTTTTCTTTATGCTTTTTTATCTCCCCTACAGGCTAATTTGATAACTGATTAGGAATGTTATATGGGTCGAGCCCTATGATTCATTTGACCCAGTTATGAAAGTGTTCTACTTTATTGGAGTCTGTCTTTGCCTGGATCCATGTCTCTGTTAGCAGCATCCTGTTTGTTTGATCGGTGAGTCAGGCCAACTTGTTGCAGTAATGACTTCCATGAGGCCGGCTGGCTTAGATGCATTGTGGTGATGAGGCAGCAGATTTTTTGGTAAATCTGGCAAAGTCTTTTAGAGAGGAGGGTAAGCTTGAAAGAGAGCTGCGCACGTGTGGTTGTCATTACCTCTGAAGTAAAAAGTGGACTGAGGGTTGGGAGGCAACGTGGAATGACTGGAAAGGTTCGAGGCAAAACACTTTGTTGATTAATGTTTGGGATTTTCTGCAGGTTTGCATGTGCTGTGTAGAGTTTTAATGTCTGTTTGGCGTTTCATAAGCATCTCCAGCCCAAAGAGAGTTGATAGAAAGCTGAGCTGGTCAAAGGCCTCAAAAACAATGTCTTCAGTCCAAGACCACGGAGCAAGAAAAAGATCGAAATGGGACCCTATTCAAGGAGGCATACCTCATGAAATGAGGGACGATTGGAGGATAGGACCACTGACCTATTTTTCTCAGACTGGAATTTCTAATTTCAAGATAAAACTCAGTAGACAGTATTTTTAGGCCTACTGCAAAAAAGGAAAATAATGAATAATGCAATTTATAATTTTTATTTTTTAATGTTATTTAAGTATTTAAATGAAGTTATTTTGAAATACTGGATATTTTATAACCCCCACCTCCCACCCCAAGTCTTATTTAGCATTATTTAGTATTCTGCAGCGGTTACTAAAGCACCAATTCTGTCCTTTCTTTTGACCTAGGTTCTGCGTGGCGCTCAATTAATAGCTGTGGCATCAGCTGATGGGGCAACAACAACAGTAGAGGGCTCAACACTCCCCCCTGACATCCAAGTGCAGTACGTCCAGCTTGCTCCTGTTGCAGATCATGCAGCTGCTGTTCAGGTAAGCGCACACACGCACGCCCACACATCCACACCCACACATCCACGCACCAGTGGCTTGTCTTACTTAGTGTGGCTTAGCTACATGTTTGTCTTATCTAGTTTTTGTGCTGTATGTTCTGGTTCTTCTTTGGTGTTTTAATGCCAGGCTAAAATCTCCTGTGTATTTAGTCTCACCTTTGGTTCCAAAGGAATTGCTGAGCTGAACAACATTGTTGCAAAAAAACCCAGCAACTATATCAGTTTAAGTAATGACTGTTTACGTCTGTTTCCCATTTTTAATCATTTAGCAATGCTGCAGCTGAATCTGTGGATCTTTGTGTGCGGCTCATGGCTCAGAGGAAAGAAACCGGTCCTGTAACTGGAGGGTTGTTGGTTCAAATTAAACTTGATCGGCATAATTCCATCACATTTTCCTCAAATATAGTCAATCTGACATGAAGTCATTTCTGCTCCCCTCTGAGAGCCCATCTTGAAATGGGCACTGCCTTGCTTTGCAGATGTCAATGAAGTCTTTGTTTCGTTAAAGTATAAACAAAAAGGACTTCAAATGATGTGTGGCTGTGTGAAATACCAGTCCCACCCAAACCAGGATCCCCTACCAAGTTTATAGTGTGATTGATGATACATTCGTCACACTAAAACATGTGGAGACCGAATGTGATGACTTGTCATTTATCACACTCATTAGAATCCTGCCCTCTCAGCTAGATTTAGTCTCCTTTTGTTGTCCGCAGTTGTCTAATAATCTCTGTGGGGCGTGGATTTTATACAACATTAAGTTTGAACTAGAATTTATTTTGAAGAGAAGATAATAGTGCATTTGATTAATACTTGCTCCATACTGCACCAGTTGAGTACTCGAGCTGTTTAAGACATCGAATGATTGATTTGACATCATCCTGTGAGAATAAATTAGTGCTAGGACCCATCTGTCTTTATGTTGATTGTCTCAAATATCTAAATGTTGATTAATACTTGATGATGGCTATGATGATGGAGAGGTATGGCAGTTGAAAGTATGCTTACCATAAATATTTTTGAGGAAGTCCTTTTTACATTAAAACAGTTAGGGATGTAATAGTTACTGGTATGATCAAAAAACGAGGTAAAATTCCCCACAGTTAGTCTTACTGTTAGTAATTAGTAATATTGTAATATTGTTAAACCCATGTTTTACCTATGTTTTTACCGTGTGATACCGCTGCTTAATGACGTCACTGTCAATATAAAATTGTTTTGCTGTTTTCTCCCTTCAAAGAAGTTTCACTACACCGACATGTTTGTTGCAATCTTGTAAGTTTTTTGACTCTTGAAAATGTGGGATACAAACAAAATACAAAATAATTTAATTACATTAAGTTAATGCAATTACAGCATGCATTTCCATCCATTATTTGTGTCTCAAGTTATTTCAGTTTTTCCTGCTTGAACTTTGAATGTATATCTGGCCAGTCTTAAATGTCCTCCAGAAATCATTGGGGTTTAAACTTGGCTCATTTAAACTCACTAGTGCCCCAGAAATCCTGATTCTGTAAAGCCCAAGCAGCGCTCTCTCAGACACAGGTGTGATGTTGGGCAGAAGGCACCTGCGCAGTCGGAGCTCTGCAGATTGTTTTCCACCACTCAAAGGACAAAGTCTGAAGTCTTGATAGATTTTGAGTTTCTAAAAGATGTTGAGGGGAATCTAGATGAAGATGGTCAACCAAATCAGCCAACAGAACATTATTGTAGTCATTTTTTTGTTGCATTCCTTGCTAACAGTGCTGATAATGTCCTGTGGTGGAGCAGTTCACCAGGTTTAGTAGATGGTCTTGCGTGGAATATGTACCGGTACTTGATCATGTTTGTATATGCGTCTGGTTGAGGTGGTGCATGAGGTAGCTTTCACAGTTGTGCTTTTGTCCTTGCATGTAAACATTTCTGACTTGCAGTTCAAAGTTCAGAGGAAGGTTGGGGCCGTTCTTTTTCCCCCTGAAAAGTGTTGCTCTCATCTCTTTCCAAACACATGGGAGTAATTATACAAGATCTTGAAAGATGACTTGGGCATTTCTATTTATTTGTCTCAGCATTTTCCTCTGTTTTTTTTATATATAAAAAATGTTTCCATTACACAACCTAGATGAAGTTGTGGATAACACAAACATTTTTGGATTCTTGAGAGCAGTTTTTAATTTGCAACATGTGGCTAAATTTTGGTACCAGAAAATACATAAGAGAGACAGGTGGAAATTTACAGGGTCAGTGCTGCGATGGTTTGTGTGGAGTGAAACCATTTCCTTTACTCTTCCTATCAGACACAGCATAGATCAGGATTTTTTTAAATCTCAGTCCATAAAATTCCCACGATTAAAATTTACCTAATGATGTTGTTTTCTAATTTTGATAAAGAAGAACATTTCCATTTCCAAAACTGCATAGAACCTAAATATGTGCGAAATGCAAAATGAGGTTATCTATTCAGTTGTCTAATGACAGAGAACTTATTTATCCAAACAGGATGCAATTCTTTTTGTCTGCTTCCTGTGTTTGGCAGCTGCAGCTGTTTCTCAGCTGAATTATGTGACTGACTGTGTTGTATTTATCGTCCCTGAGTCCAATAATTTTATTAGCCTGCAATAGCACTTCGCTGCCAACAGACTCGTCACATTTACGTGTCATCAGGTTCAAATAAGAAGTGAAAAACAGGGTTCTACATGAGCTGTCTGGTTAAGTCCTCAATGAGTTGACAATGACGTTTTCAAAAAATAACCCCCAAAACTGCCTCTATGCACCATTAACAATATATTTTTTTTCTAAATTTCTAAATTACCTGGGGTTGTAGTTTGGGGGGGCGGGGTGTCTCGAACACCATAATGATCAAGCTTGTGAGCTGCTTCTGTTGATATATTGCAGCTGTTCTCCTCTGTAGTCCGTCCCAGGATACAGTCACTATTGCCTGGTGATTGTATACTGGGCTGGAGGGGGATTAAAAGCTGCAGGTGTACTTGGGAAATCTTGGGCGTGCATTCAAGGAAGGAGTGAGTCATGCTTCATGGTCATCATCCAAGACTGACTCATCAACCTCTTATCTTTTAAGGGGTTTTTAGTCCACACAATACCTTCGTCTGTCCAGCACAGAGGAGGGAGCCTGGGAGCGTTACAAATACAAATAGCCAATCTGTTGTCAGGTCCCTCTCCGCCTGTCACTCACCATGTTCTTGTTCTCCGATCTCTCCTTATTCTCCTGTTTCAGCTCCCTTGGGGCCATTTTACCCCTTTTTAAGCCATTTTAAAGGTGCTTGATCAGATGCGATGTTACATAAATGTTGAAACTGGACTCCCTGGTGATGGTGGCAGAGAGGAGGACTCTGGACAAGAACTTCTTTCTCCATTATGCCATCACACTCTACAACTCCTCACTTGGGGGACATAAAGTATGGAGGACAGTTAAGGGGGTGGGGGGGGGGGGGTGTAACTGTCTTATACCTACGGTGCAACACTTACTTGTGCGGCACTTGTGTGACACATGCACACACAGAAATAGACACCTGGCACAATATATATATACACACACACCTCATTCTCATCCATAGTACAATAAGTTAACCATATTTCCTCTGTGATGCTCTTTCTATCTGTGCGCTACTCTTTCTAATGTGCTACTGGAATTTTTAAAATTTCCCCGAGGGAGTCATCCTAAAGGGAACAATAAAATTGAGTTGAAGTTGATAAATATTTAAAATATCTTCTTCACCATCATGTGTTTGCCTCTCTCTCATGACTCAAGGCTGCTGAGCTTGCCCCGTCCTTGCAGACAGACATGGAGGTGAAGGACGCCATCCAAGGTGCCATCCAGGGAGAGAACAGTGAAGTGGTCCAGATTGTCTCCTCTGTGGCCACCTGAGGGACACTTGATTGATACCCAGCGCAGAATTGTCCCCTTAAACATGACCTTACAAGTCTTATCGGAACAACAGAGGTCAACAGTGCATTAATGCAAGCAATCCTGTCAAAAAGTCCCCAGAAGAAAACTGAAGATTACCACTTCCTTCAAGTGTTATAAAGTGGAAATGTCCACAAAGAACTTGAAAAGATCAAAAGTCCTGGTCTTACAGGTGGGTGCTGTCACTAAAAATGACCTAACCCACAACAGATTGGACTGTGGGATTATTGTCCATCCAAGGAGACTGCTGTTGATGCAGACCACTGCCACAACCCTAATTAAATCACACACAACTTGTTTACTTAAGATGTGGAAAATCAGAGATACCAAGAGTCAACCTATAGCTTAACTTAACAAAACCTTAGTGAGACGTTAGCTTTGGGTGACGGATATTCAGGTTTATCTGAGCTACATTTGATTGTGTTTCATTTATCTCCATGAAATCTGTCCATGTTACCTGTGTTCCCTTCATCACGTTTTTTTTTTTTTTTTTTTTTTTTCTTTTAGTTTTAGTTTAAAAGCCCTACTTGTTTGCTTGATGTCTTATTTTGAAAATGAAGAGATCTTTAGGTCGAGCTTTAATTTTGGAGGTAGAAGTCCATCCAGTAGACCCAAGGGAACCCCACAGAGACATTCTTGTGAATAAAATGTGTATGTGGTTGCTATAAATATGCTTTTACTGTGCTTTTCTCCTGTGCTTTCTTATTGTTTCAATCAGATGTTTTTAAAATGGCCTCTTAAATCCAGACTTTCTTAATTGTCCTAAAAATAAGTCTTTGGATTTGCGTCTTCTGTTCCATTTATTTACTTTTAAGGTAAATGTAACCCATCATAAATAGGGATTACGCTACTAAATTGTCAAAGACATGAGCTCTGACTTCTCAGCAAGGTTTCTGGACCAATATTCCATCTCATCAGAAAACACTGTTCACACTACATTATCGTTTCTGAAAATATAGACGCAAAGAGCTTAAGTGATTCTCAGCTAATGATGAACAGTTCCACCATCAGCACTGACAGAGATAAGCGAGACACTGTTAGGCAATTTGGAGTAGTTTCCCATGCTCTGTCTGATGTAATAGTGTATTTTGGAGTGAAGCAAAGAACCAGGCGACAAAATGAACTTGCTAAAATAACATCCACAGTCTTGGCTGCTTCCTCTTTGGTCTCGGGGCCCATTTCTTCTTTAACGTTTTCACACTCAACGTCTATCTCCCAGATTCTTTGTTCTCCATCATTAAAGCCTGTTTATTCCTGTAAAGTGTGGAGTAAGCTTAGGGTGCCGTGGGGGGTCTGTCTTCTAATCTTGACCAAACTGTTCTCAGATGCTGGCTTCACCGCCTTCACCCCCCAGTGAACCCTCACATTAAATCTTGGATTTGATGGGAAGCAAACTTACTCTGACCCTGTAACAGCCTTTTTCTCTTCACTTTTACAACCCTGGGCTTTTTCCAGGGAGTCAGGAATAGTTACCATAGTGATGGCCTTTTTCAAGTTCTTCTGAAGATAACCCGCTGAAAAACACTGGAATGAATGATAGATGGAGCAGCAAGCTTGTTTGGGCAGGAGTGGAGTGATGTCCAGGGTACAGGCAGGGTATCTTTCCTCCTCTCAACAGCTCCCTTCTCTCCTGTGGTGGCAGCGACTCGCCTGGCATTTGCCCTAACACGCAAGTACCAACCTCTGATCTTCGCCTGGCTTTAACTTAGGCCAAGTTTCCATCCCTGCTCATATTTTTACAAGGCTGGAGGAGTTATCTCGGGATGCGTAAAGATTAGCGAACATACTTGTTGAAGCACAAATGTCCAAACACCATGCGAGATCATAAATCACCAATTGTTAATCTTGGGGAAACAAAGCTGCTCTCCACCAGGATTAATCTGTTTTGCACCAATAGATGACTTACACCACAAAAAATATGACTTTCATTTATTTTGTTCAAAGTTTATGACCAAGAAACACAGACTTTAGCTTAAGAAACATCTCCATTTTGTTTCTCTCTTTGCATGTGAGCTAAAAAATATTTGGCATTCCTAATGAATACAGCAGAACTCATCAGATTCAGTGTCAATTTGCATCTCCAATAACAGATGACATGCTGTTATAAAGGTATTTATTCAGCCCTAATTGTGAAATTATTTTCTATTCTATTGCTAACTTTTTATCCCCATTCCTATGAGCAGGATGTATTTATCTACACAGTAAATTTCAATGGGGCAATTTAAACTGGTATTTGTTTGCACAGACCAAAAGTCTGAATGTATTCCGCCACCTAAAAAAAAGCATTCAGCAACAGCCCATGGCATGTTACAAAGCACCCACGTAGCCTTAGAAGCGCCCAGTTCATTTGTTGCAGTCTCACTGTTAGAGCTTTATGCGGGACCATCAACATTCCCCAGAATCACACTTGACAGAGCATCTGTGGGACAGCGTAGGACCCCTTGAGGCCTCATTGTAAATCCGATTATATCAACGGTTGGGTTTGAAGGCCTGATTCACCCAATGAGGTTATACCACAGAGTTCATAGGTACGGTAGTTAGTGATGTTGTGGAACACATCTTCCATCCTGGGGAGGCCACTAAAACCAGTGTCCAGGGTTTTGCCTGCAGAATACTGCACTATAGAGAGATGATTGTTATACCACCTCCTCTGTTTAGGTTAAAATGATGTGACCAAGTGGTATTATGTGAGAGGTACACATCAGACAGCAAGAATTTAAAGTTGAACACCCCAGTTCTGTCATAAAACAAATGAATAGTCTTTATGGTGCCCAAGAAGGTTGTTAATCATGTTTTCTCCACTGTCAGGACAGAGCTCTCAACAGTTAGGCTTTGTTGGACCTCCGCAGAGGGTAGTTTATTATTGTTGGTTGAACACAGGTCACTGTTGTGCCATCACACAAATGCACAAACCCATGCATGCAAACACAAATGTAGATTCAAATTGTGATTAATGTGTTCATTTCAAATATGAACGGCAGTAATTAAAAATGAGACATTCATCCTAAAACAGTACAAAAACAGTATGATTTAATGATATAAGAGCTATATTATTTGATACTCTAAGAACAGCATTTTACTATGTTCCTATAACTTACTCAAGTACACTTTTACTGTCATGTATTTTGCAACTTTTGAATATACATACATATGCACAGCATAAAATGTTTCTACTTTAAGATTAACCTGAATTTTGGAAATCTGTCTGCAATTTCAGATTCATTTTTTTTAGATTACTTATGGAAAAATATATTGGAGAAACAATAATCTTGCCACAATATTGGGGCTGTAATTGCTAACATTTTGCAACCCTTTATACCTATAATCAGTTACGAACGGTTTAGTAAAGTAGGGGAAGACACGCTAATCGGATTTCGGTGAATCGGTTCTTAAGTGGCGCGGGTGGACTCGCGCGGACAGGAGGGAGGATCTCGTGCGCTTGAGGGAGAAGATGTGGGAGAGGAGGGGGACGAAATCATTCACCACGGCTACAAAACGCTTCCGCCTCAAACACTTCCTTGAAATTTGCACAAGTTTCCCGAGTGGCGCAAAGCGACGACGGTAAGTTGAGTATTTTCTCGCAGTTTTAATGGGAAACGCATTACGTCGTTTGCCTGCAATTAGGACGTGATGACGTGGGCGCGGGCTGGGGGGGTTGGGGTGTCGAATTGCCTGGCTGCTACTCCGTTTACCATGTTTTTTTTTAAGGTCTTAACGCTTAAGCGATTCCCCTCTGTCCAAATTATTTTGTACACCAGCAGCAAACAAACGCAGTATTTTATTTGACGAGAAGAGTTTATGCCCGGAGACATGAACTTGCAGGTAAACGCAGGTGCAGCTAATGATGTTTCTTGGGGCCGCGTTCCATGTAGACTAGAAGCTCCTTAGTAAGGTAGGACACGGGAGCAGCACTTTACCCGACTCTTCCTGGGAGAACCTATGGTAATTGTGGATCATTCGCAAACACCTGTGTTTGTTTCCTTCCAGCTTGCTTCTTCTTATAAAGGGATCCAAATTAATTTATGTGTGAGACAAAATACTTAGGAAATGTTGCTTGATTGGTCCTCACAATAAATCCTGCTTACATAAAACTGAGATGTGTCAGGCCAGGACTGGGATGGAGAGAAAGTTTAATGGCAGGCTCTGACTTTATTTATTGGTGCCAATAACCCTCTCGACAAAGTGAGGAAATAAACAGGCTACAAAACTTTAAACTAAAGATCACTCCCGAGGAAGGAAAGATCTAAGATTAAACTCGAAACAAAAAACTCCCCCAGACCAGAAGAGAAACAAAGCCATTAGCAAAAATTAAACAAAATAAAATGCATTCCTTCAAAATGGAGGCTCTACAAAATTCAAAGGAACTCTGTCACTGCCAAAGGAGGGACACAAAAACAGCCATGAAAATTGAAGATAACTGATTTGCATACTAAATTACAAAAGTTACACAGAACATGCTCTCAATGCAGTATAAAAGGAACCTGACAACACCAGTATGAACAGACTGTGGCATGAAACAAGGACTTGGAGAAAGAAAGACTTTAATGCACGACAGGATGAAACAGCACAAGGGAAGACCAAATGGCAACCCTTTGGTTTTCACCCATGGGTTTGTGAAAGGCCAGATAAAATACATTCAAGTTACTCGAACAACCCCCTTTGTAACTATAGCCGGGGTACATTTCCCACAATATGGTATACGGAAAGGTGCTGCTCTGCATTTATTTTTGTCCCTTACAAATCATGAGCAACAAAGATTTTGGGTTGAGAAATACATTGGTTACTTGCTTTAGAAGAGTTTTAATGATTGTGAGTAACCAATGTCCTTCTTTTCTACACCTTTCGCAAATAATGAAACCAGAACACAATATTTCCACTTGGGCTTGTGATATAGAGGTGAATTTCTGCAAGGGGTGCATCTCACTGTAGGGTGTATTCTATGGCATCCCACCATGAGTCAAAAAGAGCCGTAGATCCGGTCCGAAATCACTGATGAATGTCTTTTTGTCACGCCCAGTAACTGTTGTCAGGCAAGTCAAACAATTGGAAACCCCTCAGATTTAAGGATTAATATTTAATTAATTTCCAAAATAATTTCAGGTGGATCACCACATCTTTTAGGATCATAAAATTTATCTGTTGAGACCATTGTGAATTGTGAGTTTTTTCTTTTGAATGAATATTTAATGATTGAAAATGAAAGGGAGTAGATTGGATCCAGGGCTTTTTTGAACCTGCTCCCAGCAGCAATCAGGAAGGACAATCAGGCAGGTCACGCATGAGAGAAGTGCAAGAGTCCTGATGATTCACTAAAAACATTAAAACAGAACTTAAACGACTAGCATTAATGAAAATGGTGGGGTTCTTCAGAGGATATCCTCTTAATATCGGACTCCTGTGTCAGGACGAACCATACAGCTGATAAAACAGTGTCAGGGCAGCTTATCAAACTACAGATGGACAAATTAATCCTCATTCCAGGAACTACTTCAGCACAACTGGGACTAATAATACTCCATGACCTTCACATGCATTCAGAAAGGTGACCACTGGCCTCCTCTGCAGTCTACTCTACTTCAATCTACGCTATTTTGTCATTTGCACCTTTTAGTAGATTTATTTACACTTCCCTGGTAATTACACCTGAGGGAGGCAGGACACCATTTTCTCTGTGCTCTTTGGGTGATGCAGCTGTTTCTGACCCTGACTAATGTGTGAGAGGCAGGAGTGCACCCTGGATGGGCTTTCATTCCTTTATAGATATCTGTACCTCCTGCGCTGATGCTCCAAATCTATTTCATGTTTGAAATCTCAGCGTTCTGGATGGATAGCCGCTTCAACTGAGTTGCAACTCATTTGATGTGATTCATTTGAAGATCTTATCAGTGCTTGCTGTGAAGTTTGCGGTGGATCGCCATAAATCATGTAACTCGGAGTGCTAGCATGTTTCATAAACCACACCATCGTAAATAACTGCTGAATAACTGATATTTGCAGGAGCGCATATATACCAGGGGCATCCCTATGGTGTCCAAATAACTGCCTGTTACATATTTGTCAGTTTTGATAACTACCAGAAAAGAGATGATAGTAAATTATTTAGCTTTTTTATTTACAGGAAAGACCGACCTGAATATTCGCGTTGCAGGTGAAGCGTGGGACGTGCTCAGGTTTGCAAATGCCATGGAGCTCTCTCATAATGAAAGGAAGCATAAGCACAAGTGCTCTCTGGTACTCTGTGTTTGATTTACTTCCTCTTATCTGGTTATGGTCATAAATATTATTTTGCCAGATGTGGTATGCAGCACAGCACTTTCTCCAGAGATATTAAAGGTTTGATATCCAAGTCTTTTTCTACAATCCAACTGTAGAGCCAGCTAAGGGAACTGGACTTGGAGACCATTTCAGGTCATATCCGTGTGTGTGTGTGTGTATGTGTGTGTGCGTGTGTGTGTGTGTGTGTGTGTGTGTGTGTGTGTGTGTGTGTGTAGCGAGGGAGGGAGGGAGTGAGAGGCTTCTGGCTGATTGAATGAGAGTGAGATACAGAATTTTGCCTGAAATTTCATGGGGTTTGGGAATGAATAGGAGGATCTCCAGACGGAGAGATGGATTAAGATTTTCGGGTGGTTGGGATATTTTACGAGGAAATTTTGGAGCGATGGCAGACAGCTGAAGATATACAACATAAATTTTATTTTTCAGCTGTGCTTAATACATGTCTCCACCATGAAGCCTCTGAAGAAGGGAATTTTTATGCTTTAACAGGTGGTAAATGAAACACAAATTCTGCCATGTAGACAGTGATTGTGGATAATCAAACAAATATGAATAGTTTAGCCTAAATTCCAGCTCAGTGTCACTTGGAGAAAGACTCATACAGGCTATATTGCAGCCTTAGCGTCCTTTGCTGTGTTCAGAGTTCGATTATTCATTGCTAATGTTAATTTACATGTCTGTCAATGTACATTACCTGTCACAAAGTAGATTTTTTTCTAGACTCCACGCTCACTGCATTTACAGTCCACAGGTTTGTTGTTCTTTAAAGGTAAAGATGCATTTTAGAACCTTTGGAGCAGGAACCATGTCATTATTTCCATGTCAACTGACCCACTGGATGGTGGTAATAGGATGTTTTTGGACTATATTGTTATATGACGAGTGCATGCTGGTCATTATGCAAGTAGAGGAAAGGGAGGGGGGTGTCACCCTAGCCCAGCTGTGACAGTGATCTTTGTAATCACTCCTGAACAGCATTTTCATTTCTCAGATCCACTCGGCCCTCTCTTCTTGACTTGAACTGAACCCTGGAAAATGAGGTCAGGGCTGTTTCCAGCTGTGTCTCAACTTGGCAATAGTTTAGTGCAATTAAACAGAGATGGACGAAGTCAGACAACACTGAGAGGATCCACTGTCAGCAGTAATCTGCTGTGTGACAGTGGCCCTTAGAGGGCTGAATGAGAAAACATATTACTATTGGGAAATAGATTAGATCAGTATTACTCTCGTCTTATAAAGTCCAGAGATAACATGGTAGCCAACACTTTTTCTACACCCGACTTTTAAAGACAATATATCCAATAAGGTTTATGGAGAAGTGTGTTTGATGACAAGATTTATTCTCAGGGTCAACTTTTGGGTGTAGCAGTCAGATTACAATTGTCTTTTAGTTGAGTTGGGGTTAAGTGGCCAGGGATGAGAGAAAGTGTGTGTGTGTTGTAAATAAATTCCTCTACCCACCAATCATGTGATTAACAAGAGTTAAACCAGATGTTGAAGAATTGTCCCTAAAATGAGTCAGTCTCTCTCTCTCTCTCTCTCTCTCTCTCTCTCTCTCTCTCTCTCTTTATCGCTCTCTCTCTCTCTCTCTTTATCGCTCTCTCATACACACACATTTACATTTTATAATTAATTGTGGATTTATCATATTGAGGCATCCCCACCCACAGAGGTTTTTATTCTATCAAACAGATAGTTTATGAATTACTATCTCCATATCTCGTACTTGTCATTCTTTCTCCTGCCTTTTTCCTTCCGCATTCAACACCCATGAAAACCACAGCCAATGATAAACTGTTCTCTTTGTTTCAAAATGATAACCCCCTTTAAAAAAAACTGGTTTCATTGGCACTTAAAATCAACTTATGTCAACATTTGTAGTTGAATCAAGTATGTTAACATGCAGGTATGCACGTATGTGGGGAGCTTATATCGGCAGACTTGGGTCAAACTAAAATTCCCATCCAAAAAATAACATTGCCTGGGGAGGCTTTTCCCCTACAGTTGTGTGATAATAGATGTGTTACTCATCTCACACAGATTCCTGCTGTCATTGCTAGCAAACAGTACAAACATTTGTGAGAAGACGTGTTTGTGTGCGTGCAAAAAGAATACGAGCCAGCTGCATAGAAATGGTACACTGCATTTCATTAGACTTGATCTCCTTTTCTTTGATATTTTATTTGTTTTGGAGTCAGTACATGGAGCTTATCTGCTAAATAGCTGACAGATTTCACAGATTTGTTTGGTTTCCACCAGCTTTCACTGATGAAAAATATTTCCCTTCAATCTTGCCTCATTGGTGATTTGATTTTCAGTTTAACTACCAGCAAATTACCGGCAAGATCAGGATTGATGAGAGCCTCTTTCTCCAGTTGAAATCAAATGACATGTGAAACATTGTCTTAACTAGAGCTTGGTAGAAAAGAGGATGTTGTTGTTGGTGAAACTGCTCCAAACAACATCTGGGTGTTGCGTTAATTATACTGTGTGTGAATAGTGGAAGGAGAAGACTTTGCTCAATCAGGGTTCAAGTAGTTCGAGCCTGAGGATGCAACACTGAGCGCTGCAGTGAACAGTAGTAAGGTCATTGATCAAGGTCATCAGTGACCAGGGACTGCACAAAGTCACTGCTTCTGCTGTGTGAAGATATTTAGATTAGGCATAAGATCCTGGTTATTACTAACACGTATCGGTATTTATTTTGTTTATCATTTCATCTCTTCATGTTGTGATTGCTCCCATATGTCAGGCTTGACCAGGACTCTCTCTCTCTCTCTCTCTGCAGTGTGTGTCCCTCTAAGGGACTCACACACTCACAGGGAAACCCTCCTGATCTTTGTCAGCAATCAAGTCTTCTCTGAGGACTTATTAGGAGTGGGTGGGCATTTTGTCACTGTGATGGATGTATGGGGAAATTTAGGTTGTTGTAGGGCAGATTGTGGACAGTGTGTTTGGACACACACATCCTCAGGCATGCTTCGTAGTGGTGAAAGGTATTTCGATGGCTACAGCAGATGCTTACAGCCTGATCACCACATGTATTCTGTATATCAAGATCTATTGCCTAAGCATGGGATGTAAAGGGAGCATGTGTGTTTTCAGTGTTTGCTGTGTGTTATTTGTGTTTAGCCTCTGGAGATGATCCAGTATTTAGGGTGTGTTTGATGGCAGTACGCTGTTTGATTCAGTGCAGCAGGGCCCAACCCAGAAACAGGAAATGTTGAAACACAGATGGGTGAGTTCTGGCCCATGTGTGAATACACAACCATATTTATGTTTGATTATTTGTTCTGTCTAAGTCCTTGTATGAAGCTTGAGGTGTTACTGGCGGAGGAGATACGATGAAAACAAATTGTTGAAAATGTGGAAGTATTGTCGTTTACTACACATGGACATCATCTGGAACCCGTATTAGCAACATTTTAGGAGAGGATCTTGGAGAATGTTACATGTACATGACAGCACACCTTAGGGTTACATGAAAAAACTAAAATACATGTGGGGAAAAAACAGAATGATTGTGTTCATGTGATTAAAACAGAACTTTAAAAACGCATGTAAAGATGTTCCAGATGTCAGGTCAGTGGGTCTGACATGATGTGACTCTTGGCTATTGTTGTGGTCTGTGGCCTCATAGACCAGAAATGGTCTTAAACTAACAAACTAAAAGAGGTCAAATCGCTTCTTAGAAGGCAAAATGATTTAAACAATAAATAATTTATACTCCAATGTGTTTTATAGGGGAATATAGTGCAATTAAATATCATAGATGTGCATGTAAACCTAGAGAACTTTGAATATTTTGGATGTTGAATAATGTAAATTAATTAACTACTTTAATAATCCACCATCACATGCAATATAAAGAACAATATTAATCTCTGTATTGTTAATTTTAGGTATTTATTGCAAATTTGATGTGGATAAAATAAACATATCTACAACAGCCAACCTCTGCACTCAAACTATTGATACTGACATTTAACATGATGCCATAATGTTGGAATTTGATTAGCAGCCCTAATAGAACAGCACAGAGGATGTTCCACTTATTGAAGATCTCAGCATTTGTGCAGCTCAGATGAAGGAATAAAATTAAAGACATTAATTCGTGTTGGGAAAACCCCACTAAATAAGAGTACATTTGCTTTCAGAACATAATTATACATTGCAGGTGTTACACAGCTTTCGCAACTCTTCTTGTGTTGGCATGGTGCTACAGACCTGCAGGACTTGCTTATGTTCAGCCAGTGTTTGTGGCAAATCGGACCTGTTTTCTCCCATCCCCATGTTTGGACAGCAAGTTTCATTGTTTTGCACATGGACCATTAAAAAGGAGGCCCGTGGGCTTATGAAAATAAAAGCTTTCCACTGCTGCACACTGAGCACAGCCAATCCACTGTGATTTAAGCCATGTGTGTAAAACCGTGTCAGAAACAGTCTGTCCAAAAAAGTGTTTTTCCCGCAGTGCTCGAAGTTGTCCATCATGCTGAATCTGTGGCTGAGTGCATGTTTTGTGGAGATGGATCTCATTTTCCAGCATGGTTATTAGGATGAATTCAGTGGTCATAAACAAACAACGATTGTCTGTGTCTAAACGCAGAGGTGTTGTTGTCACTCGGCTGAAAAATCGTTCCTTGTTGTGTCTCTAAAAAAAGTGCTGCAGCATTGAAGCATTCATCTGTGACCTGTTCCCTTCTTGCAGGGTCTAGCAGACTCTTAAATCCCTCTCTCTCTCTCTCTCTCTCGCACGTGCTTCCTCTGGATCTGAAATACCTGTGAATAAAGTTGGGGGAAAATCCTTTTTGTTCCCTGGCAGTCAGCATTGATCCAGTACTGTTGACAAGGGAGAGGCTCAAGGTGCAGCTACTACATCCATCAGCACTTGGTGCCACCAAACTTTAAACACTCCACCTTTAGGGGTCTCATTCTGGAAACACCGATGCTTAGAATCCTGTTAGGACTTTGAGCATGATGGTTTCCTGTTAGCATCCATATTCCTGAACATTCACAGTCAAAGCATAAATCTACTGGGACATGAAGCACACCTCGTATATCAGAAAACGAAGCATACAGACATTCATATTTCAAACTTTGTCTTTTGTAGGTCTCACTGGATGATACTGAAGTAGGAATATGTTTTATGACCCAAACACAAAGCAGTTTAACAGGATGGGTCTTCAAATACTAAACACAGTTGTCCCAGTATCAAAAGTCAAATCACTTTGTCTGTAAGTGGAGATGCAAATTTGGAAAATGGAAAAGTCATTTTAAAAAAAATTGAAAGCTAAGACGTGTGTTTGATTAATCGGAATTTTTGCTTCTTTTTATGGTTCCATCATCAAACTTAGCCAGAGGTTGATCAGGGTTTGTCAATGTCCCGCTGGGCGATGTCAATTGGAAACATGAGGGGGTGCCTCGACGTTGTGTAATGCATTGTAATTCACTGTCAGCACTTCTATCAATCTACCGCTCATGGCTGAAGGCGATGAAAATGAAAACATTTCTATGTTCCCCAATCCAAATTTAATTTACAAAAACTCTGCAAGCACTCACAGGTCAATTCTTTAATTCTCAAAATGGCTGCCCTGTAGAATATTTGCTTCTACAGGATGCTGACTGATGCGAGTGTTTACTGCTGCTCACATGTATACGCTGAGTTCAGTATTTTCACAATACCATGATGCGTATCTATGAATACAGGGAGCATCCATAACCCTCTTTAGAAACACCTCTGGTTGATATTATAGGAGCAGATTCAACAGCAACAGTGAGAATCATCATCATTTTATTTGCTTCATTTGGCATCACCTTTCCAAATCAGTGTTTTGCTTCATTATCAGTTTGTGGTGCAGACAGAAGTTTCATATCTGCTGCTTTGCAGCATCTGGCATGTCCAAACATGAGAGAATTTGTTTGCGATTGAGCAGTGATTTCAGCTCCGTCTTGCTGTTTTCCTACTGCTACAATGACAGAACTTGGCCGCTGAATTCTCAGCGTTCTGATTTATTTGTACAGTTTTGTATGGTGATGCTCTTTATCTTCCCAGAGATATTCAGAGTTTTTATGAAACTCTTGAAGCGTGTCCAAGGCTCACTTTAAGCTGAAGCCCTCCTGCTGTTACACACGTTTCCAATAGATGAGAACAAGGCTGCGGGAAATCACAAAAAGAGGATTTGCTCCATTGAGCATCATACAGTATGTGAACCCTTTTATATCACCCAGATCAAAAGAAACAGATTTTAGGAATTCTCAGTATTTGATCTTATCAAATAGTTCAACTCTGTGTATACAAAAGAGTCACTTTAATATAGCACTGATACTCAACAACGTTATACAAAATACTGTGTATAAACAGACATCCGACAGTTCCTTATTCAATTTCCCCACGGGGATGAATAAAGTTCATCTTAATCTTATTTGGTCTTGATCAGCATTACTGCACAGACCAAGACATTCTTCAGACAGGTGCTTATAAATCAACCGCTGATTGACTCAGATCAGATTAAATCTCTTGTCCACGCAGGGAATACTCATCCAGCTCACATTATAAATGAAAATCAAGTGTTGTGTCCTCTCCATCCTCTATAAATACAGATGTCGCTTAGAAAGAGGTGTGGGGTCCCTGCCTGTTGTTATTGGTTGGGGGGGGGGGGGGGTGATGTTGACTTACATGAACATGAAGTTATCACTTTTTGCCTTTGACATCTTTGTCTAATTTGCCACAATTGTGTACATCTTGTGCATTGTACAAAAATGACACTATCCCTTCCAGAGCAGGAGTTGTGTTACTGAAACAACACTGAAAATGGCGTCTCATGATACTGTCCTTACATCTGATGTGTCAAGATGTGTCTGAACAAAAATATATTAGGTAAAAGTTCAGTGGAAATGCGTATAACATGGTTGTTGTCAATATTTGACGTTTAGTTTACTTTGAAGTTTAAATCATCATTTAAAAAAATAGTAAAAGCCTAAAGTGTCACAAAACATTGAAAGAATTTAGAATGAGTTATAATGTGACAAGATGATTAAGAACCACCATAATAAATCTGGGAGACTAGCTCTTTTTATTTCTTGACAGGAAAACTGTCAATGCTTGACCACTGTTGGCTCAACACAAATCACTGTCAGTTTGGTCTTGCTCTGAATTTACTTCTGGAATTTTCTGGATCTTCTTCCAGTGGGCACTTTCACTACCTGTCAGCAGAGCAGCACTGTTCTGTCCAAGTCCATGTTCGTAGTAACCGATGCAGAGTAATGCTGAGTTCTATCTGTGATTCCACATCTCCCCACTGAGGGGCAGTAGTTTAATGACGATAGCAGGAATGAGGATGATGCTGCGCTTTCAGGTGGCCTCATCTCAGCTGTTGTGAAAACTAATAAGATATTATTGCCAAATTTCCCCTATTTGTAAAGTATTTGGAAACAATTATCAATGTGTCCAAATGATCCCTGGCTGAGTGCACTTTTATGATTAGCCCCTCAACTGTTTCTACGCTAATCAATCTCAAGCTCAAAATTGCTACCAGGTAGAATCATTGACAGATTCTTTCCCCTGTAATGCCTCCTGCAGATTGCAGGTAAATACATAATTAACTGAACTAAAGTGGAGGAAATCCAGAGAATCTGAGCACCAGGTTTCAGAGTAAAGCATCTTGTTGTAAAAGATTCTTGCACGTCATTTTGTATTCAGGGTAATTGGCACTAGAATAAAAGTTAGGTATTGTCCAATGACTTTAAAACAGTGTGAAAGTCTATCCAAGGTGTCGAAGTGCAACCTTTGTCTAAATGCAGCCTTTTTTTTTGGTTTGGTTTTGGATTTCTATTAAAAGATTGCAAGTGTTACCGGGTTAATGAATGCTCTGCTAAACCAGAGGCAGAGCTGCAGAAGTGTTTGCCCTTTAAAAGGCTGCTGTATTGTAATGTCTCTCTCTCCCTATTTCTCTCTCTCTTTTAATGGACCATCACCCCAGTGATCGCGGTGATGTTTGCACTGTCACAAACACTGGAGCAGATCCTGGCCGGGGACCCACATCCACCCACTGATTACCTGTGTGTGTATGTGTGTGTATATGTGTTGTGGGCATGGCAAAAAGGTTTGTTAAAACCAGTGTGAGCACGCATGTCTCGCCCAGACTGTCTGATGTGTGGTTGCTTTCCTGTAGGGCTCGTGTAACTGGTAACTTAACTCATATACGAGTGCACCAGTACAATGTTACACACCTTTAATGAATCAGGGATGAAATCCTCCAGAACCAACTGTACATGTTCAACTCTGTCTTTTTGTTTAATTTATTATTCAACTGTTGTTTGCAGGGAAATTAGCTCATTGCTGCTTATCATGGGCATGGTTAAACATACCGTTGTCTTTGTTATTTCAGCCAAGTTGAACTTCTGTTAGTGCAAGCTGATAAACCATCGCCCTGTGTCTGTGCGCGCGTGTCTATGTGTTTGTGTGTTTGAGTGTAATATAAGTACAATACGCAATAAATCGATGTGGATTCAGGGAGCTCATATACTCTTCGGTGCAGCAATCCATCACGCTAAATCCCTTCTCTCAGATTCTTCATGGTAGGTACTGACCACGGCCTTGCCTTTGAGCCGCTGGGATGGAATGGCATGTGGGAGGATTTGGGCCCTTTTCAGAACAGCTTGCAGCTCTAGTTTTAAATAGTTTGCATTGTTTATGTGGAAAATACATCTCAGAGTACCAATTTGATGTGGATGCATGGTTAACGTACCGATTCTGTTCTCCCACAGCAGGAGACAGGTGGTGGGAGAGGTTTTATCAGTGTTCAGAGGATTAATATTTGTCTGGGCTCTCTGGTCCACTTCCTTCCTTTCTTCCATTGATGTGACGGGGCTACGACTGTATGTAGGACACCCACTAGGTCACAATAACAGCAACCACACTGCTGAGTTGTGTAGAAGGTTATTCCCACTGAATCTGAAAAAAGTCTCAACCCTATATTTAGCTTCAGAATTCAAGGGCTCTCATTTTAATTTTTTAAACCTTTTTGCACCAGATGCTCCAAGTTGAGGTTTTATTTACTTTTAATAGGATGTAAAATAGGTCTAGAAAACCCTTTTCAAACTTTTGCATAAACAAAATTCCTTTGGTCAGACAGCATATTCATTTCTGTGATGATGATATTCCTTCTGCTGCAGAGCAAAAATACTCTGTGGTAATTAATATGATAATATGTGCGGTGGCATCATTTTTTCCAGGCATCACTGCAAGCCATGTTAAATTGAGGTTTTTAGTGAGGTTTCAGCTGGAAACACTGAGGGAAGACATAGTACAGTCTCTGTCAGTGCTTGGCAAATTAAGGGGGGGTGGAGGTGTGATATTTGGTTTTGGGAGAGGTGGGTGTTTTAGTCAAAGCAAGATCTATTCTTGTTTTTCTGGATATCTGCGTGAAAAATTAACTCAATTTGCTGGTAAAGAACCAAGCCAAACCTTCCTGGCACAGTTTATCCATTAACCTTGGCGAAAAGCACATCATAAGCGCGACATGAATCACTTAAGCTTCACAAATCAAGCGTGTTCATATTTTTCCGCACTTTTTTCTGCTGTGTTTTTTCAAATTGTTTTTTTTCTTGACACCCCGATCGTTACACGTTGTTTGTGTGCGAGGACATGATTTACGGGGTGAAATGATAGTGGTGCCTTCATTTGTGGTTAAGGCGCTTGCAATATACTACTCAAATGCCCACGGCTGCCAGTCACCCCAGTCCGTCTAGACGGGGTAAACACCAGCTTTTATAGACCTGCTGACTGACAATCACTCATGGTTGGATTCAGGAGGTATAAGAAGTCGGTTCAGTTAAACTGATTGACAGTTGGTTGCATTCTTTATGTGCATGTGATGAGAAGTGGCTTCATCTCAATGGTGCTTGTGCAGTGTTCCAGCAGTATGGAAGATCAGTGCTCTGTCTGCTTGAATGGACAACCACGGCACGGAAATGTTGGACGGTTCAGACTACGGGTCAAACACACCTCCCCCACTGCCACATCTGCAGTGATAACTGCTCTGCCCAGAGAAACTACTGTGTCTTCCCTCTACCGACATGAAAAGGTGAAGGCAGGGAGGCTGGATTGCCAAGCAGCTCGTGGGGAAATGCAGTAAAATAAAGGGGTCAAGACATCTTTTAATATATGCCGTAAATGTGATTTGCCAGTGGCATGCAAAGAGCATGTCCGGGGGAACCCTCAGCTGCTGCAGTTTTACTGTGAGATCAGATGATTTAGCTAAGACTGTGAGCTCAGCTTGATTGCAAAGCCTGTCTGAACTAAGCTAAATTACTTCGTTTTTCTCTGCCGAACTTCTGAGCCCTTTCCCACAGCCAACAATAGCATCCATAATACAGCTTATGAATCATCCTGGTTTAAAGGCAGATAACAAAGACCCTTGGACCTTCCCAGGAAAGCGAGTGTTGGTTTTGATTTGCTCCAAAATAAATCCCTAAATCCCACTTCCTCTCTGTTGTATCTGGTGTGGTTGCTTTGTAAATTTGTACTTATTTACTTGTGTGCTTTTCTTTTGCTTTGGGCATAGATCACTAATGCCATTGAAACCACAGCAGATCCCTGATTCCATTAATATTGCAGGGACAAACAAGATTGTGTCATATAGCCACCAAATTGCATTTCATGTATCTATAGTGGTTTCTGTCACCCTAGCAATGTGTAGATCACACTCCATTTCCCATTTCAATCTTTTGTTTGACCATACAGGCTCAATATCTGATCTGAGATGTTGCTTAACATTTAGTCCTAGCGGATGATTAAAAAAATGCTGCGTGTGCTACAAAAATCCTGTCACACGCAGCTGGACTGTGCGTACATTCCTGCAGCAGAGCGGTAACAGGTTGCTGCTCAGCTTTGAGTTGGGCCCGAAGTTGGCAACCTTTCTAAATTCCCGGTTGCCCTTGGAACAAACAGTCAAGACAGGTTTATGTCACGTTAAGTAACCTGACAACTGTATCCAGAGGTGAGCGCAGAAGAAGGGTTTGGATGATTTGCATACTTTCATGTGACAGCTTTTTATTGCTCCTCTTTTCAACAGTAGATTACTTTTTCTTAAGCTCTTACGATCCTTTAACTGTCAGTAATAAGCAATGATTGTCTTGTCCACAAGGGGGTAGGCAGTCAGCACACATGCCATATGCGACTGTGAATGCACTTTGCCATCTGAGTGTGTTTTTGTTGCTGCCGTCTTTATGTTGTAATTTGGTCCTGCAAAAACAATAAAAATCCCCCTGAAATCCATTCGTACAGCCATACCCCCTAATTGCCCCAAACTGCACTTTAGCACAACACTTTGCTACAGGGAGGATTTGGAACCCAAGAGGACCCAGTCATTAAATATAAGGACTTAATTATTACTCTATTATAAGTATCAGGTTATCATGGTCACTTCCTCCATCATCGCACCTTTAAATCCTTATTAGAACACATAAAGTGATACTCATGGCATATAAAAAATTTAAATCAAAGTTTTTAAGGCTAGAATAATAAAGTGCCGAGTGAGAAGATCAATTATGAAAAGCTTGCAGATTCCTGCAGCCAGAGCACACTGGCTTCACACTAGCACACATCACAAAAAGACCAGCAATGAGTTTTATTTAGTCATCGATGATGACTTCAAATTACTTTTGATGGATGATATTGAAATAAATAATTATATACAATGAAGACAAAGGAAAAATAATACTAAAAAGAGAAAATTAATTATAGGGCATGGGTTCCGTCACATGAATCTGTTGTGGTTTTCTTCTAAAAGATGTGAACCATGGCGACACATGCACATTAATGGATACTTTATTCTGTAATTTCACACAGAAGTGTCTTTTTTTTCAACATCACCAGGCTTGTATCAATGGATGTGTCTAAACTTGTAGCATCTTGATCATATTATGTCAGTGTTTTCTCCGGGTGAGACTGCTCTGTTGCCACGATTGGTCACACGTTACATTAACCTCTCTGCGTGCATCTGGGTTCAGGGGACTCTGCGGTTTCTTGTCTGGAGCTTTATGAGAACCTTCCCTTCAGCCTCTACTTTATGTTGATAGGAAATATTTTATTTTATTTTTTATCTACAATTCTTCTGTCACAATACTGCAACTCTATAGTGCCTCTGCATGGTGCACCATGCACAAAACAGGTCTGCCATATTGTTTCTGGAACTATATTCATTAAAAAAAAAAATCTTATGGCTCTCACTCTGCATTCACATTCTGCAACTTTGACTGGGTTTACTGGCTTGAATCAGGCTTCTCTTGGTGGGATTTTAAAAACTAACATTGGATTGAACATTTCTGTGTGGACACATATTCTATTGTGTGGTGCTCATAAGTCAGATGAGATATTCTGGCAAAACAATGTAACAAGAAGGTGTACTGTATATACTGTACATACAGGTAAAGTCACCAAGGCTCAAATTATTCATTCAGGCCACAGTTTCCACAGAAAATATTCATGCTAAGCCTCCTACTCAGTAAATAATAGCCAATTAATCAATATACTGTATGTGCTAGAACTTCTAATAAGTATGCAAACCTTTAAATAAACATGTGTTCTTCCCTAGTCCATCTTTTTGTTCAAGCTCAATTTTGCATTCATGCATAATAATGATGCCTCAGAAATCTTAGTTTTCCAGTCTGGACTCCCACTTTAAGCTGTTTTTATAGCGTGGTCTCCAGTCCAAAAACAATCTTTTTACACGATAACATCTGGGCACTGACAGGCCTGTCAGAGTTCAGCGCGGTGGTGTGTATATTTTCAGTGATGGGACTGTGGTGGAATCCTCTGTCCATTACTAGCTGTTGTTTTCCCATCAGTGCTGGATCAACACAGATGACCCGACACAGGTCTGTGCATACACAAGCATGTGTATGTATTTGCGTCGTCACAGAAAGCTGGGGTTAGAAAACCCAGCGCATCTCTGACCCTGACTGAGTTTGTCAGCGCGTTCACATTTGCAGCTGCTGCGCAGGCTACCAACGAACAGTGGGTGTTACTTGACATTGACCTTGGCGTGTAAAACCACTCGGCGTTGTTGTTAGTGAAGAGCAGAAGGGAAGGGAAAGGAAAGTGGAAGTAGGTCAGAGTTAAAAGATAGACAAAAATGTGAATAAATGGATAGAAAGTGAGAAAGTCAAGTAGCTATCTGCTTGTTGGAATTCTTGGAAAGAATCTGACATTTTGAGGTTACTAACTGCAATGATAAGATTGTGTGAAAGTGTGCGAGCAGGGTCCAGGAGTATATCAATTAAAGGGACAATAGCTTCTCTATTTCCCGGCAGGTGGCATTTGGAGGCTTATGGCTCAGGGAGATCCAATCATGTTGGTGATGTATTTGTCCTTGAGGACAAAAATAGTTGCAGTAATACTTTGGCTTTATATTCCTACCGTCGATGTCTAACTTGCAATAGATTTGAAACTGCCTGGAGGTCTTTTAAACCCGTTAAACCATATTTATTCCAAAACTAACACGTTTTTTTATGATGGCCTGGACTGTCATTGTGGTGCAGTCTGCTGTAGTTAGGAGTTCCAGACAAGGTAATGAAGGGGACTCATGGAAACTGTTATTTAACACAGCTAAACTGTGTAGAAATGTCTGTCACTCTCATGGCTGGTGAGGAAGGTGAGGTAAAATGTTTTAGAAGGACCAAGCCGGGGACTGATGAGAATGAACAGCCACATTTGTGGTCGACACAGTCTTCTGTCACAGTTGTAGGTTCAGTCAGACCTGTTACTACAGACCCCAGAGATTTGTAAACCATCTGTAAAGCTGCCCTAATGCTGCCTTGCTCATAAGGTTTAATTTTTATCTCTTTGTCAAGTAATGGTCCATTTTCACTGCTCTTTCTTGGGTCTGAAGACTGGATATGCCGCAATAAGGAATCTCCTATATAAATCTTCATATATGCTCCATGTCATAACAATTGTGCTAGAAATTATTGCTGGAAGTTTTCATCTTTGCGTGACTTTTCAGTGATAGCCTGTGTTACCTGCGCACGAAGCAGTGTATCAATTCATGTAGCAACATGTTAGCAGTCGTAAAGGAGACTGATTCCGCAATGTAAAGCAATTCAACTGCCCACTCTTCCACCGCGCCGACCTGACTGAGCTGAAAGAGCTGACTTCTTTTTATTGCCAGTCGAGCCATTCATGTTTCTGTTATTATCAAATATATCGGTGGAGAATCTAGTGTTGTTCATCTCGTGCTTGTCCTGTATGATAAAGTTATTAGTGAAGACCACTGTGTCATGCAGGCCTTTGAAATTTGAAAAGACAAATGCTTTTACAAGTCATGTCATATTCAGCTGAATGGTATTACCTTTGAAGAACCATGACATCTGACATTCTTGAGCCCTTAAAAAGAGCCCAAAAGCAGTTTAGCTCTTGAATCAGACTCTCGGGAGAACAAAATTCAGCTTCGGGGAAAAGATGAGGAAAAATGATTCAGTGTTTATAGCTTAGTCTCGCATAGCTCCCACTGTGCTGCAGAAATTATACTGACCTAGTTGCATTAGCAGGATTTCCCTTCCTTACCCCCATCAGCCAACAACAATGCTGAAAAAGCTCAGATCAGATTAGTCTCAACGAACAGACTAGGCTCAAGCTGGTGCAAGCTAAAGGATTGTCAGAATTGTCTCCGTTGTTATGATTGGTATAAATCTGTGGAGAGAGATCATATCAGACAGAGCGGAATCCCCAAGGAGCCCTCACTGCAGAGCACAATCACGGATGTTTAAAAGAACACACGTGCACTGGCATATGTGAAGGTGTTTGCCTGCTCATGCTTCCTCACGCTGATGATGTGTCAAAAAAAATCAACAATCACTTGTCATCCGTGAGTACTCAGCTGTGTATTTACGTGCACATTAGCTGTGTGTAGACAAGTGAAAAGCACATGTTCATGTCTGTGTGATCGAACCCCAAATATCAGCATTGGTAACCCTGCAGCGACTGCAGTAACAGCCCGCGGTGGAACGAAAAGGTTGGTTGGAAAATGACAAGTCAGTGTGTGTTTTGTGTTGGCTCTGGGTGCCATTCAGTTACAATATCTGTTACAAACGAAACACACGTGTCTGAAGCAGAACCAACAGACTGTTTTCTCCTAAAGCAACGTCAGCTGGAGACATGTTGGCCTACAAGCTAAACACATCTCAGGTAGATCTGATTTACTTCAACCTCTCATGTTACCCACAGTCCAACAGCTTTTTCTTCTTTAGGATGATTCAAATTGTACTTTTGCAGGTGAGCCCAGTTATTTTACCTCTCACACAAGTCTCCTCAGCAATGACTGCTCCTCTTGCCCGTACAGCACGCAGAGCGATTAATAGTCTGACAATGCTCCGCAGCAAGAGCAAAGATAAACATCTGTTTTAATCCTCAAGGTTAACAAAAGCCACCTCAGTGTTTCTTTTCTCTAAAGTTGTTCAGGTGACAGTAGCTGGGCAGCAGCTCTATACCTCCTCTTTAGAAGATTTACCCATAAAAGACAGATTTTTCCAATTAAAAAATGTGACTTCCAAGATGATGGAAACAGTTGGGCTTGAATGCATGCAAGGGAGAGTACCGATGGACTTTTAGTGACATATATAAACAGCGCTGATTTAGGGCCTCAGAATCCATTATAGGAGCATCTATGTGTCAGCCTTTGAAGATTATGATATAGCATCAGTCTTTTCTTGTGTTGTTATTACAGTCTTGTTTGGAATATTGGGGCTCTGCACATGGAAGCTATTACCTGTGGGCTTTTCCATCAGGAGAAATGGGGGATAGAGGTCATCACATCATGCCCAGCTTATTTTTTTTTGAAGACCCCCTGTCCTTGCTTACAAGAGGACAGTGCTTTTCCATCGAAGCTGGTCTAGAAGAAGCTGGAGTTCACACTACACCTGACATCCAATGTTGTTATTGTGAAGCACGAGCCATTTGTTGTCTCTAGATTAAGAACCATCTGTGTTCTTATTATCCCTTCCAGGGAGCGTCCACCCAACGCTGTGTGACTCCAGGAGTCAGCAGTCCACTGGGCTCAGCAAGCCTGTGAAGGACAGGAAAGTGAACGCACGCCCATCTGGACCCCATCAGGAAGAGGTAAATAGAGCCAGATCCTACAGGGATCATTAGAGCCAGGCCTTGGCTCCCACTCACCATCACAAACGACTGAGGCAAAGCATCAAGAATAAAACTATTGCCATTGACATTAACTCAAACTGTGTGCAAAAATGCAAATTCATTCAAACCTGCTGTGCATATTTTCAGTCTTCCATCCTGCAATAGACTGCCCTCTGCCTCCAGTACATTTCAGTGGGACGGTGCTGGACTCAGAGACCTCAAGGAAGGTGTTGATACAAATCAACGTAGACATGCTACATTCAATTTTTTACTAAAGGCAGAGATGAATATTGACTGTGTGTAACCTTCATATTCTGTCATGTGACTCCTCTTTGCCCTCTGCTGAAGTGTAAAACTCGTCTCTGCAGCTGATTTAATGCCATCTTGGAATTTGGCTGTAGGGCGTCTTCAGCTGGTCCCCTTTGTAGCTCAGATTTTGGTATATGTATAAAGCAGACCCTAAAGGACGACTTAAAGCAACAAGTTTCCACGTGTTTGGCTTCTACTCCTCTGGCTCTTTAAGTCTGCAGTCGCAAAAACAATTCTTGCTCTCTCAGCTCTTCATCTCCCAGCAGCTGCTCACCACTCTGTGTTACTTCCTGCTAGCATTCATGTTCCAGCATCAACCTTTACTGTTGTGGACCTAACCTCCTTTTGTTGTCACACACCACATGACGAGACTATTCTGTTGGCACCCTGTGAACTGCACACTTCATTACTTCACTTCTTTATGGAGTTAAAGTGTTGGGCTTTTCAGACATTAACTTTGGTGTTTGATCTTTGTTCTATCTGGCGCCCGGGTCTGACACGAGGTCCAATAGCCATAAAGAAGCTAATGTTGTGCTTGAGAAGAGATTTATTATAATAATTAGTTTTTAACCTGGTCATGGTCAGGGCAGCTACATATGGAAATATGCAGTGGTAATAAAGATAATGGGCCCACTTTATAAACGACAACTTTAGTCTCCCATTAAACCTGCAAGAACACCAGTGGTCCAGTTTTAATTCAGGCATAATCAGCACCCCACAGTTGGAGATGGAGAATGGTTTGAACTCATGTGTAGACATTCTCATCTGATAATTTTCTTTTAGAGAGCTGCTCCATTGGGAGCCTGCTCGCAGACTTTGGAAACAGTTTGGGGTTAGTGGCAGACTGAAACATAGCCGGCCTCTGCTCGCTCCCCTGCTACATTTGGCATCCCAACCTGAACTCACATTGTTTTAATCTTCTTATATGCACAACAACTGCATTGCTCCCGGTGACTTAAGTTCTGTAGGAATTTGAATACAGCAGTACCGAGGTGAAGGTCGGTCATTTCCCTTTTAGCTTTAGTTTCAGAACTAAACATTTCTGTTCATTCGTTTTTTTGCGTGAATAAACATTAAATGTAGCACTGCTGCTGCACATGATCCAAAGCCTCTCCTGATATGTTTTGTCAAATTCTTGTTGCCATGTGTCACATATTTCCAACGTGCAGTTCTTGAGAAATCTTAAATTGTCTTCAAGTTCACATCATGTTCCTTTTGCTCGTCTGTGATGGGGACTTCCAGCCAGCGAGCAAGGAAAGAAGTCACAAACATAACGTGAGTAAGACTCAAACACTAAAGCTCTGGCGGGAACATTTCCTCCTCAATCATATCAGGCCCATTTTCATCTGGAATAAGGGTTGTAAAACAACGAAAGAACGTACACCTATGATCCCAGACTACATCTTTCCATGTGTTGTTTTTTGGGGGGTTTTGACCAGTGTTCAGGATGTTTACGAGGTGAATTCTGAGGTCAGCTACTCTTACCTGCAGTTCACCTTCATCACCTCGCTGAGCTTCCTGTGTTGTCTGCAGTGTCTGCTGACTTGTCCTGATTTTATCCGCTGTGGAAAAGATGGACGCAGACTAAAATAATGGTTGCATTTCACCCTAGCTTACCTCCTGATGTTTTTATCATAACAGGAATTGGAAAGAGTGCTGACAGTTTATATTATAAGGATGTAAAATTTTGTTAGCAGGGAAAAGACACGAGAACAGAGAGAGTGGCTGACTGTGGTTCTGTGCATAGCAGAATGTATTTCATTTCTGTGTGCTGTAGGGAATCTACATTTGTAGCAGTGCGGGCTAACTGGTGCTTATGAACACCATGTGTCTGTCTCTCTGTATTCATGGGTAACAATTATCAGAACCCACACAATGAAAATGAAACTCCACCACATGTAGATCATCAAGTTTTTTTGTTTTTGTTTTTTTGGTGAGGAAAAAAACATTGATCTAAACCAATTGTGTCAGCTTCATCTCCAAGTGAAAGTTCACTCCAGCTGTGTGACAGTAAACCTAAACCTGACACGAATACACTGGGATGTTTTGGTGAGGTAGAGTAGCCTTTTAGTTTTTTTTTTTTAGTCTGAGCTGATTCGTTGTGATTGACCCTGAGCAACAAATCGGCCTTCAAGATGAGGTGATCAGCTTCAGTTAACCTTAGCTTAAGTTGGGTCATAGAGTTAAATGAAAAATCAACTTCCAGTCTAATTGCATGTGGCATTTGTAAATAGATTTGGCCACGAGTCGATAAACTTGCATTGCAGGGTAGGAAATGAGGGAATTAAGTTTCAGCAGAGGATATGCATGGCTATGTTGTCCATTTGCATGAAACAATAGCAAATCCTTGTGCTGGCTGTATGCTTCAGAGTCATTTTAGCGTGTGTCTGTGGCTAAACACATTTCTGTGCCACCCATAATCCAAATTACTGTAAACTAAACCCAAGTTACACCTTGGCAATGGAAGGGTGTCAAGTTGGACAGGAAAGAATTTATTTGAACGTGACTAGAGTTTCTTTGGCTCAGCTCCCTGGTGGGGGATATGGAGAGGGTCTGTCTTTGGTTATTCTGTCCCCCGACGTCTGTGCCACATGCACTCCGAACAATAGACGATTCATTCATCTCAGTGTCTGCAGATCCAGCCAGAGTGGGCTGCAAAGAGTGGAAACCTATTCAACCTTCCTCTATATTGCAGCAGTAGAGACCTACCACACAATATACACCCATCATCAGTACTTCAATATTTCCTGTCATTTAATCTTATATATATTATGAACATTTTATTGTATGCTATTCGCATCACAGGCTCACTAAATGGGATTTGATAAGGAAAACACACACACATACACACCAAAAAAATGTCCCCATATTTTTACAGTGTTGCTGTAAATAAACAAAGACCTATCAGTCAGTGCGATCCCTTGTCCTACACTGAGCTCTGTTGGGGTTGGTGGTAGTTGGAGTTGAGGTGCCCTAAAGTGAGTCAGGGATAGGATGAAGGGTTACTGTTGCAGATACAGACTATAAATTAAAGTGTATATTCCTCAACAGAGAGATGTGAAATAAACATTTGTTGATGGGGAAGAAAAAAGGATAAAAATCATGAATAATAACACAACCAATTTTTGAGTAAATATATTTTTGGCATCTAATGTACTATAAAAAACTGAAGTTGCAACAAATGGTCACATTTGAACTGATTCATTCTTTTATTGATGTTCATTTGTACAAGAATCTCACTTGCATTCCCCCTCTGAGGACCTCATGTGACCTTGACTGACTGATTCCTATCAGTCTCATATTTCTGTGTCTGAGAGGCCCTGGAATGGAGCTGTGACCCACAAGTCATGCCCTTCAACTGAGTGCCCAAGCGTAGGGTTTTTCTTTCTTTACATGGTTAACACACATGTAACTGTGACTTAGCTGGCATAGAGAAGTGATTGAGCATTTTGGTTGAGAATCCTGTCGGTTCTGCTGAGGCTGAGGTCACTGGCTCAAAACCAAAATAATAAACGTGAGGCAGAGTGAAGTTTGTGAACTGTATTGGACAGTCCCCTTCTTTTCTCTATTTTTCCTCCCCCCAGTCTCTCCACTACAGCCCAGCACAGAGAGCGAAGGTGATGATAGGCCCCAAGCTTTCCCAGTAGGCCTCCCTTACTAGTCACTCTGAATGGGTGTCTGTCCCAGAACATCTCCATCTCTCATCACCACCCCATCAATCCCATGCCCCCGTAACTATCCCTGCAGAGACAGGGCTTCACTGTGTCCCAAAATCCACCACACTTCCCCACTGGTTGTGGGTTGTCACATCTACTTGACAGCAGAGGCCCCTAAATAATGGACATTTAAGCCAAAGCCCCCCTCTATACCCATCATCAAAATGCCACCGCTACAAGAATTAGCATCCCCCAATGTACCTAGATTCCACACGCGTGTCCAAGAGTAAGAGACCATTTCCCAGTCTATATATCCATAGTGGGGCCCCTCTAACTTTCTTTCATCCACATCAAGGTCACCTGACCCAGTAAACGCCTGCAGGATCAAGGCCTCCTGTGGGAATCGCAGTGGATGTTATCATAGCATTCCAGTCCATGTGAAAGTATGGCAATTAGCATAGCTCGAAAATGTTGTTTTGCTAGCTTCTTTCACCGAGTCCCCATCTGTAATGTAGACCAACCCTGTCTGCAGGACTCCATCCATCCATCCATCCATCCATCCATCCATCCATCCATCCATCCATCCATCCATCCATCCATCCATCCATCCATCCTTCAATCCATATGGATTTCTTTGGGTTTGTCACTCTGCTGTTATTATATGTCCACAAATGTGTGACAAGGTGGGATTAGACATAAGATACGAAGATTTCTATGTGTTAATAGAGCTCAGCTTACATCTTTCACCAATCATGCTACAATGGACAGATGAGCAAAACCTGCATCATGGATTGTTACCGTGTGACGAGTCATGTTTTCTGCACGATTCAAGAACAGTGATGGTGCTGAAGCCATTTTGCTGGGACTGCAAAGGTTCCCTCAGTGGGAACCAGAGGGAACCAGTTTTAATTGCCTACTTTCGATTCCAGCACAATGAAAATCCTTTTAAGCACATGTGAAGTGAATTTCCTCTGTATCTGGAAAGCCATCTCTAGATTGGAATATATTATTAGACAAACCTTTATGTTGTTGTCAGAATGAGTTATCACCGTATGTCAATGTCGGACACACAGTTCCAACCTAGCGGGGGTTAGTCATCTTGTCCCGCTATCCAGGAAGGGGTTATAGACTGAGTGGGTGTGGAACATCACCTCATTTTGCCAAAGTCGGGAATATGATACGGCTGCTGTGTTCTCTATTATTAAGTGGACAGCCTGTTTTCCACAAGGAGTGAGCCTTTTGTCAGCACTACAGCATCATTGTTTTGACCAGGTTTTCTTATAGGTACATCCCATATTTTTGCTGTATCTCTGTGTTCAGTTTTAGTTTTTATGTGTAAGCGCTAATCTCAGGTAGGTAAACAGTAGTGTGGTATGTATCTGGATTTACATTCCCTTTCCCCCCTGATTCCTCAGGGACTTGTGGTTTAGAGAAGTTTCCAGGCCTCTCTAATTTTGCCAGTGGCAAGATATATGACAGGTTAGGTTGTGGTATGGCTGTTTTCAGCATTTGTGTTTTTGTGCAGACTGTTGCAATGTTTTTGTTCCTGCAGAAGTGTGACTTGGCCTCAGGCTTTGGGGGCGACTGGTTTCAAGGACAGGGTTGGTTTGGATGTCAGGAGGATCTTTATATAGCCTCTTTGATTCCACTTTGTATGAAAATGATGATCCAAACCTGCAATATATCAAAGAAAAATTACTTTAAACATTAGTTTTGACTGGGACATTTGTAGATATGATCGGATCAAACAGGAAAACATTGTTGCTGGAGGGTATACTGAGTTTCAGTATCACTATCAGATTGCAATTGATTGAAGCCAAGAAAAAAATTGCGTACAAGCTCATACAAGGTTGGAAAGAAATGCTAAATACTCATTAATCCCCCCAAGTGAAATAGCATGTCTAAATTTGGCTTCGCTCTAGCGTCACAATCACACAGTCTTCAAAAAGAGGATTTGTTTTCTCTCAGGTCCGCAGCTGGCAGAGGGGTTGTTGCTTAATTATTCCTCAGAGATTAAACCCTTACTTCAGGAAAATTTTTAAGGAATTTTATCTTGAGTATTAAAAAAGCAATGTTATTGGGGTCAAAGGAAAAGCACACCCCAGCTGCTTTGCAGGTGTACCCTCTTTCTTTGACACTGTTTAGAAAAGAAAAATACACAATAGACTGGAGGGTTTGGTAATGGATTTTCAGCAATTTCTCTCTCCAGAGAAACTTGAAGACATCATACAGGAGACATCACTGATAGGCTTTGTCTCCTGATGGTTAGAGTTGTTGAAATTCACAGTAAATCTGTGATACATTACATGGAAGACCTGCAATTTCAGCCACCAGAATTTTGCCTGGCTTTGACGCCCAACCACGACCTTTCTCACCTGGCCTGTGTGGGCTTACATAATTATCATGTTGGGGTATTTATGGAATGGCAGGTGCTTAGAAAGGTGATGCAGGACACACCTTTCTATTCATTTGTGTGAAGCCTCACATAAACATGCTTCACTTCTTAAGGTGCTGGGAATGGGAACATGTTGTACATTTGCAGTTTTGCTGAGAAGCAATAAATACTTGTTCTCCACACATCTCAGTTGTGCAGTGAAGTCATGTTAAAATACTTTTGGATCACATTAGAAATCTGTAATCGTGTAGTAGTTTGTGAATGCAATACACCAGGGTCTCAAATAGATAATAATTTGGAAAACCATTGGATTTTTACCTAAGAAACAGAAATGGCAATATATCTTTTTAGTCAGTTTTCTGCACGATATAGGACCTTGATATAAAATTTGAGTCCAACATTTGGATCTTTGGAAGGGGATTACATATTTATCATGGATTTTTTCATATTTATTTCCCTTGTAGGCATTTATGATGCTGATTTATAAGCGACAGTGTTAATACCGTGAGCAACATTTTAAGTCAAGGCGATGTGTCACATAGAACACGCACTAAGTGTTTGAAGACTTTAACCTCGAGCTATTTATTATATTGTTACTTTTGATTTGTTACTTTAGAAACCTGTGTGACTGTAATATTGGAGAATAAGCCACATAAACTTTAAAGTCATAATGTGCCATAAAAGTGTGGAATTAATCACTGTGATTGCACAGAGAATGACATACTCAGGTTACAATTGCAGCTTTATCTGGGTTGGGCACTGCACAAGATAAAAGGGAACTGAAAAGCTCGATCAGTTGTTTTAAAGGATTAAATTGACCATCTCATGCGAAAACAGATACAAACTGTTAAGATATTGAATTGGATAAAAGACCAGGAACTACAGCCGACAAGCAAGCGCAACAAGATGTGATTAGTCATGTAAACGCACATCACAAACCAGATTAGAAATGTTTTTCATTGTTCACCAGGATAAACATGACACAAAACATCAGTCTGTGTAACCACAGTTATTTTTCACTTTTTCCGATTATGTAATAAACACAGTTTAACAAAGTTAATGAAAGTGAACAGTGCAACTTGCAGCAGTTCATATTATTTTCAGTCACATAGAAGAAGGATGCGATAGAAGTTAATTTGAAACACCAAATATCACAAAGAGTTAAATCTGAATTGACATAGAAGTTGTTGAAAATTTCTTGTCCCCACTCCAGATTTACATCATCATGAACTGAAGCCTGCTGTCAAAAAAGAAGTATGAAGAGGTTTCCTGGAGGAAGGTTCTGTGCTCGCAAGAAACAAGAACTTAGTTTAGGTTTCGGGAACAGTTGGGTTTTTCAGCAGGAACATGATCTGAAACACACATCAAAAGTGATGAAAAAAATCTCCTCAAAAGTCTGACAGGAACCCTGTGGAGAGCATGTGGACTGTGCTGGTGAATCTAGCCTGTGCTGGGAAGCTTTATCTCAGAAGTCACTACTTTGAGAACAACATTTTAACAACAGATTTGTTGATATTTTTGGCAGACTAAAATAACAATACTAGTGATAATCATAAATATTTGTTGATATTTTTGGCAGACTAAAATAACAATACTAGTGATAATCATAAATATATATTAATGTCTAACTATCTGTAATAAATGTCTACTGGTGTCTAGGTTGTTGCACCGCAGAACTTCAGATGAATGTTATCAGCACTGAGTAAATCCACCATTTGCTCAATGCACTTTAGGCTGAGCCCCCCCCCCATGAGTCATAAATACTAGTGACATCAGTTCTAGTAATCCAAAAAGTTTTTAGTCTAATATGTTTGCTTGAATTTATATAGTTGACTATAAATTGGGCATAACAAGCAAGAACACCTTTTAAGATAGATAAAAGTTCTCCTTTTGGAATTCCTACTGCTCCTGCTGTTGGTATTTTGTGTGTCTGCTCTATACTTGACTGTTCCATGAGACACCACTTCTGATACTGATACTATCACTTTCCCTGCTGGCCAGCAGATTGTGGTATAATGTGTGTTAGACTGCAAGGAACAATTAAAACTTGAGCTTGTTGACATTTCTGGTTTAAATCTCTGTGGTTGTGTATTGTAAATCACTTAAACTCTGTCAACTTATGGTGGCTGTACCAATCAACCTTCCTTTCATTGGTTTGTCTATACACTCTTGTTGCACTTCTACCTATTGTGCTCATTTTTCATCACTACAGTTGTTTTGTGTGTGTGTGTGAGTGTGTGTAAACCCTTGAACAGTTCTGGCAGGACAGCTGAGAACTAGAGAGGGAGACAGGCAGCAGCAGGACAGCCAAGATTTTTGCCAACGTCTCTGTCTAACATAGTCCTGGAAACAGGTCGCTTCCGCTCTTTAGGCTGAGGTGTGTTTTATACTTTTTGCAAGGCATTGAGCAACAATGGTTCAGGGCATGATGCACACTGCCACAGGGAGAGTGCAGCATGCTTACCGGTACTCAAAATAACCTAATCAAAATCTTGAAAACAGGCAGCGACAAACTGTAGCTCTTTCCATCTTTATGTTTTATCACCGTGCCGGAAAACTGTCTCATCGAGCCAAAAATCGTTTCTCATTCAATTACATGTTCCAAGTGTGTGTTCCAAAGCTTCATGCAGTCTGACTTCAGAGCTGGGCTAATATTTCACACAAATATCCTCTTCTCATCGCTTAAATTATATCAAAATAGGACATCACGGGCCCTGTGAGCGGCTTGTGTGTATTCCTTTAATTGTCCCCTGTGCTGAGGTCTTGGTCAAGGTCAGTCCTGTTAGCCAGAGAGTTTTTATATTCTTCTGTTATAAATCAAATATAATACACATGGACATGCTGTTTTATTGTGTATGACAACAACGAAACACTCATATACGGTCAGATATTTATTTAAATATCAGTGCAGGTCCCTCTGCAAGAACATTACAATATTGCTGTCCCATGTTTGTACGGTAGCCTGGAATGGACACTAAAAATCAAATAAGCACATATGACTTTTTCAGTGAATTTAAAATTTCAGTGCTAACTCCTAAATGCACCTACAATGAGTCATAGGTGTGAGAAAAACCTATTTTGTTTCCTGCCAGCCACCATAGGACATCGTCTTATACAGACTTGGATTTTTCCAGGTCCAGGTACCAGCAGAACTGACACGATGCCATATTTACCGAGGTCTATACCACCTCTCCAGATCCATGACGAATGACGTCCGTCTAAATGTAAACCCAGGTGCACCCATTTTACAAAGCTGCCATGATGTCATACCTTGTGATTGATTATCTTATCATATATACATCAAATCGTGTGGCAGAAGTAATTCAGACTGACTCCAAATGCCTGCCGGTGGAGGCAGCTGTATGGAGACTGGAATGATGTGCAAGAATGTAGAGAGTCAATTTACGTGAGCAGTGAGAGCTCATTCTTCATTAGAGACATCTTCTAACGCGCGTTAGTTCATTCAACGTTAAATTGAGTGGTGGAGGTTTGGACTACACATGCCTCCGTTTGTGCATTTCACTAATGAACATAGACATCTCCAGATCCACCAAGCTTGTTCCAGCTCTTTGGTGATGCTAATACTGTCTGTTGATGGAGTCTATGACCACTGGCTGTGCTGCTGATTAGACACTTAGAAAAAAAAAGAAAGATTTACCCGATCTGATTTATGGGGGCTGTTCTTGCTCACTCCTGTTCAGCTCTCAATTTTCAGCAGCAACAGGCACGTGTTCATCTCAAAGTCACGTAACCTTGAGTGTGTGAAGAATTTGGTCGTATTTCAGTTGAATAAATCAATTATCTCAGAGAGATTAAGGGGTCCAGTTCAATATTCTTTCTCAGTAACACATATTTAAGTCACGATGCCCCTACACTTCATATCACATTTTGCATTTTTATGATAATAGATAATATAAGTAGCCTTCTGTTCAATGACCACAGGATGACCCAGTTTATTGGCAGCTTGTGGCCACAGCTGTTTAACACATTTTGCTTTTCTCTTACAGGGTGAGTTTTGGTTTTTGCCTCAACCGATTTGCCTGAAGTCTAAGGCCACACAGGTACGAATCAGATGTTCCTTTCTAGGAACTTTTGCCTCATTTTTGAGGTATTATGGGGCACCTCGGTTGATGTGTCACACTTTCCAAATGTTTTGCTCTGCATAGGTCATATCGGACGTCTGCTGTGCCTCAAAGTGGGATTATTGTTCTATCTGTAAACAAAAAGAAACAGATCTCATATAAAACTGCATCTATTTTAAATGTAAGTTGTTGTTTCAACAGAAACTGGAGGACCTCAAAGTCTCAATCTGGAATCACGGAAGGTGAGTTTTTTTTTTTCATTTGCAGTTTCATGTCAGTTACAAGAATCATCGAAATGCTGGGGAAAAGAATTTCAGTATGTTAACACAGGCAGTTTGTGAAAGTAAACTTCTCCATCCGGTGGTCAGTTACACAGCTGATACCAGTGAAGACACATCCATCGGACAGTCAAAATGTAGTCATTGTTTGAATCCAAAACCTCCAACATGACACCTCCCACAGTGTCTGACTACTGTGATTTTTAAATGCTTACCGGCAATTAGGTGCAAGAGTGCTTCCCCTAAAACAGCTCATTTAGAAACAAATGAATATGGCTCTGGCAGCTGCACAAAGAATAAGCCAGCAATCTGCATTCAGAGCAGAATCAGGCCTGCAGATGGAGCAAAACTGGGACAGCAGGCCAAATGAAGCGGTCTATTTTCGGCTGCTTTCATCCACATTACGTTCCCAGTGTGTTGCTTCACAGTGTTCCACACAATTCCCTCCACTTAATCCCTCTATTGACTCTGAGCAATGTATTTCATTTGTGCACAAGGAAGGACGGTGACCAGGAATCGTTTCAAAGTAGACTGATAATGAGGATAAAGTATAAGATTTTGCAAAAAACACACAATTCTAACTACCAGGTACCGAATAGTTTTTGTCTCAAAAAACTGCCAAAATAGTCTGTAGCATCTCTTTGGTTTTGTTAAGAGTCCTTTAGCCAGCTGGCCATCAACAGCAAGGGCCTTCTTTATGAGCCCAGTCCTGCTCAAGATTTCTTCCTGTTAAGAGGGAGTTTTTATTTCCTGTCACTGCTGCTGGGTCAGGGGTCAGACTGAGTTTCTGAGAATCTTGATTGTAACCGATGCCATATAAATAAGGTTTCATTGAATACACTGAATATCACTGAGTGGAGCTTTCTGCAACAGTTGCTGTTGCTTTAATATTCAAAAAAGAGAATACATTTAAATAAATAATAAAAAAATCAGCTATTTCCTAAATGCCTGTTGACAAGAACAAGATTAAAATAAACGGTTAAGTTTTAGGCTTGATCTTTTGTGTTTGATTTGATTTTCAGCCTCACATGCACCACATTTTGTCCTTGTCAAGTTACATATGGATATATTTTAAGATTGAACGGAACACAAGCCTGAAGGACTGAAGTACTGCACTTCATCTTCCTTCAAGGAAATTCAAGTCAGGACTTGATGAATGAATTGACTCCGCTGGTTACACTCTCCTCACTTCTTCCACCGGGTCTGCAAAGCCCGGGTTTGCGGCTGACACACTTTACGCTTCACACTGAAGTATAGAAAAGCATCATGTCAGCGGTTCACTGTCAGTACCCTTCTTTGTTTGCCAAGCGTGAATAATTCACTTCCTGGCTGCCCTTTTGGTACAGGGAATAAGAATAATGTATAGTAACAGCATTTCACAACCTAATATGGATGGAAGAGCTGACCTAGACAGGTAGGTTGATTAGATGAAGTCACGTGTGAAGGACTGGAAGAGGAAAGATAAAAACAGACTGTTTCCTTGAGTGTAAAATGTTAGCAGGGACTTGTGCACTTGTCTGAGACAGGAATTGTTTTGAATAACAGGAATTGTTAGTGAATAAACTCTGTACGGGCTCCTGCACTCTGTGTGACAGCGGGGAAAGGCTGGCACAAGTGTGGCTGAGCGTGGTGCTGCTGAGGGGTGACCCAATCCCAGCTACATGAATCAGGGTCCCTGTCCACCACAGCTTCTTCTCAGAGGGACATTTCTATCTCCAGATTGGTGATTTTCAATAGGCAGCCTCTGCACAGTCTAATACTGGGAATCAGAAAGGGAGACCCACTGGAAGAGGGGTTGATAAAGACGGACACTTGACTGATATGAAGGTTACACGAAATGTGGCATGCATGTTTTTGGCTGTTTGACCTGGGGGAGGGGGCCTTGAAGCAAGAGAGGCTGTGGGGAAAGGGCCGTGCAGAGACATGTCTGGATCTGACTGGAAAGTTGAATGGAGTGGAAACTGGGCTCAGCACATTCACCTGAACTGCGCCAGAGCAATCAACTATCAGGAGTTTAAAAGGAGACACATTGCTCCCCCTCCCTCTAAGTAGATTCCGCCGGTTTGCAAGGATTTGGCCTGCCCTTTAAGCTCAAATGTGGGGATATTTTAGCAAGTGAAATCCTCTGGATTTCTGGAGTGGGTGCCAGAGCCTGTCTGCCTTTTAATGGGATCACAGCAGACACCCCAGGAACCGCTAGGTGAAGTGATTCCGCTCTGCTCTTCCAGCTGTGTAAACACACAAGTGCATACACACCCACACAAACATCATCCTCTACACACACGCGCGCGCATAGTAGAATGACGGTGGGGATTGCTCCATTTGCTGTTCCTTTTCCCAAATCAAAGCGAGGCTCTTTTTCCCTTTAAAACAAATGTAAAAATCACAGTAATTATGAATTAATGTACAAAACACATGTTCTGTAGATATGAATCGGCCTTCTGCTCATCTTAAATGGAGTTTTCCTCTGCTAGTGACCTTTAGGGTATGTCATATGAAGAGTGAAGGGAGGGAACTGTCATCATGGTCAGGCAGTAGCTCCACTGTTAAAGGCATTTAAAGCTCCATTGTTTATGTAGCCAAGAGAAAGTCGAAACTCCCTTATGGCCCTTTTGCAAAGCAGATGCCACAGATTCTTGCCGCTGCATTCTATGGCTTATTTGCTACCAGGGAGATTTCTCATGGGTCTAAATCTTAACTCACTTGATGTGTTAACCAGATAAAGGCAACGACTCTGAACTCTTGTAATAATGCCGGAGTATCGCAGCTCTATGAAATGATCAGGTCATTTTCATAACCGAACAAATTTAGCACCTCCTAATACTTTACGAAGTGTTTCCCAGTACAGGATATATAATTCCACTTTACAGCAGGAAGCAAAGCTGCAACTATGTGTGGTTTATCCATTAACTAGATTTACTCTGTAAAATTTAAAGTGGTAAACTGTTGCTGATTTTGCTAACTGTAAAGTAAAATCTGCTGAACACACTTACACATTGAATCCAGTAATTTACCAAAGGTTTAAAAATAAATTATAGCTTCCTCCCTATCTTTCCACCCTGGTGATGACTGTATCACTTTTCAGATTTTTAAAATTTGCTATCGAGGCTAAAAAAAAACCAAGTGACTTTGTTTCATTTTTTTTTTTTATCCTCGACGTCTTTTTTTTAATCAGGTGGGGAGAATATTGTGCTTGACGGCTGAGATAATTCCACATGCAAAGTGAAATTGCTGAACGACTAGGAAATACGAAGACACAGTCATTAACAACACCGTTGGTCTCCATTGATCCAGCATGCTGCCGGAGCAGAATAGCTGTCACGTTGCCATAACTTTCCAAATTAGATTTATCAGTCTTATATAAGACCTGTGTCATAGGTCTTTGCTCAGCGTGTGAGCATATTTTTTTGTGTGTCTTGTGTGCAGCCAGCTGGAAGATGAAATGTTTTTCATAACTAACCAGGCATGTGTTGTAGCTGCGGGAGGAATGTCTAACCTAAGTTGTCAATCTGACGGTAACTTGTGCCAGAACAGACAAACTGGTTCTAATAAGCCCATGTTGACACAAATGTGACTTTTCCCATACTCCCAGGCCTGGCTCAGGAGTATGGCCTTACTTGTGTTAATACTAAGGTGAACGGGTTTCCATTAAGGTAAAATTTATTGAAAACAAAAATGTGCGTAATAACTCTGTCATACAAGCTGGACTCCCCTTTAAGCTATTTTATTTAAGCGTAATAGTCGAAATGGAATGACGGACAGCTGGGTGGAAACATGCTTCACTTCACCAGCACAAGATGGCAGCGATCGCATTTCACGATGTCAGTGGCTTCGCTTTTGCACCGTGGTAACAAATAGAATGGAGTATTCAAAGTTTCATTTACAGATGAGAGAATATTAATACCCAGAGTCCAGCAGAGAACTCTGCGATTATTGGGACATAATTTGCAAGCACGGCTGTTTAATTTTCTAGATTTTTTATTGTTTAATGGTGCTGGATGTAAATGTTTGCTGGAGGCATGTTTAATTTTCAGAAAACAACGTCTTTAAACTTTTTTCCTTATTTTTTATGATTAGTCTTACGTGCAAACCTTCATTAGGGTTTCATTTCGAGCCCACTTGCCAAATGCTGCCCTCCCGGACGGCATTAGTCTATGTGTTAAGTCAGAGTCTGGACTTCTGCTGTTTGCTCAGCTGGATGACTCAGACCTCCTCTCAGGATCACTCAGCTGCTGCCCCTCTGGATGTGCCACCAGGCCTAACACAGCCTTCACTACTGCTCAGATCTCTGCTCAGGTTATAGAATTTGTTGTGAAATGATGTAAACTGCAAGCATTCCGTCTTTTTTGACATTTATTAATGTATATTGGGTGGCAATTAACCTCTTGCTCCATTAATTCCTATCCACGGAAGTCTGTGAGTGTACTGTTGAAACTGTTAAAGCTTCATTAACATTAGTCGACCAAAACCAGACTTGGAAACAGGACTGAGGGCTGGAGATTTAAGGTGCTAATAAGATAAAAATGAGACTTTAATATATTGTAAAAATGCATGTGTAATTCAATACATGCAGAGGGTGTTAGCTGACAGTTGTCAGATATATGGTGCACTATATAAAGACGGACTTGGCCCACCATCAGAGGGGAGTGTGTGATGTAACCCTAGAGCGCACTACATTTACTGAGCCTGGTCACCCTTCCTGCGTTGACACTGGTGCATTAGATCAGCAGCCCAGTGAGGTGACAGGCAGCTGAGTGATTGATTGTGCATGTTAAAATAAAGGGCGTGACGAAGAACACAAGCCAAGAGCAGTAAAGCTCACAGTATATGGAGCATGGTTTGTCTTTTCTACAGCATACCACATTTTGGCATTCTTTGTGTGTGTGTGTGTGTGTGTGTGCGTGTGTGTGTGTGTGTGTGTGTGTGTGTGTGTGTGTGTGTGTGTGTGCGTGCATTGTGGAGATTTTATTACAATCCCAATTCCGTGAACTGTACTCTATCCCTAGACTGAACCCATGAACTGATTTATGTTTAGATTTCACTGCCTTCTTTCCGTTAAGCTGGGTGTGTTTCAGAAGGATCTATTAACTAGCACATCTCCAACACGCTGAACTGAACTGACTGAATGCAACTGACAGCATTTGCCCTACGTTAAAAGTTCTGTCTTTTACTGGCTTTAGTGTGTCCTTCAAGCATTAAATGATTTTGGAAGGAAATGTCAAAGGCGGAATCACATATGAGCTGGAAACCATTGAAGTTACATGCAGGTGTGTGCGCCTACAAAAAGAATTTACAGTGCGTGTGTGTTTGTGTGTGTGAGACAGAGTAGGGGGCCAAAGCTTTAACTCGTGGATGAGAATAATTGACCTTTAAAAGACTTTGAAGGCATCACTGTGTGTAAATGATGTTAACAATCATGCTTATTAGATTTGATTCTGTGATAATATTATTATCTATTGACTGGCTGACTGATTTTGGCTGACTGAGCCTGAGCTCAGAAAAATTAATGACCAGCACGTGTGTTTGTTGAATCAGAGCTTAATCAACAGTGAGACAAATAACAACGCAGGCACATTTATTTTTGTAGCTATGTTTTGTATAAATGTTGATGTGTGTCCCTGGCTCACAGCTCTGCTCTCATCGCAAGGTAAACGTACAGACTGGAAATCAACACTGATTTCCTGAATCTCTTCAGCGGCCCTAAAAATGTAATGTTTTATTAAATATGTTAGAATCATCAATTAAATGCTAGTTAATCCAGTATTGAACTGATCCAGGGATCAATCCATCAGTTGTTTTTTTTTTTACAGCGGATTTAATATTTAAACTTTAAAACTCCAACTCATTAATGAGTTCTCTAAACAGAGAAGCAACTGTGTTGATTTATTCTCTGTACTTGTGTCATCCATTCCACCAAAAGCACGACATTGTGCGTGCGCAAAGTTGATTTTGCTTCTCATGATTTCACATTTGGAAACTGAAGTGAAAAAAGAGACTTTTAAAATTGACACTAATCCCTGCAAGGTGATTGGCCTTGCAGAGCCCCACCAGGAAGGCTCAGAGCCAGCTGATTCAGCTCAGTTCCACAAAGGTTTTTCCTTCGTGTCCATGATTTTTTTTTAACTTCTTCAATCAGTCTGTAAAATTTCATGAGCATAAAACTCATGACTCTCACCTCAAAATAGTGAACTCTCAGTGTTCCCTGTTAGGATTACTCAATAGTGCTTTGATACAGCTGCTATATCTGAAATGCTGAGTTACTAAGAAAGCGCTTGCAGACTTTGTTGACGCTTCAGTGACATATAACCGATTCAATGTTTTTCCTTTATGACGAATACAGATAAGGCTAAGTGATGTGTTTTGACCTGTCGTGTCCATATGGTACATGTCTAGTGGTCAGGATAGCCTTCATAAGATGAATTGTACCTGTCAGATGTCTTTTAAAAGAGGCAAAAAAGAAACTTAAATTGAGTCTCTGATAAATTGTGCAGGCTGAAGAGAGACTTTTGATATCCTACAAATGCAGAATAATCTACGTGGCACCTCCTCATCAAGCTTCGATTGTAATAACTTTGAGGGCACCTCAAGAAGTCCTGGTGCTTTATGTTACATACTGTCTGCCACTACTTCCCTGGTTCATGTTCCATGCAAACTGAAGCTGCATAAACCTGTGCAGAAATAAATCTCCACCTTCTGTCATTCAACTCAAGATATGCTCTCCCTAGCCTGTAATTCTTTATAAAAAAACTTTGATTATGTGGCTGTGTATGACATTTTGGCCACGTCTACTGCATCATTAAAACAGAAATCCTGTTTAGAATATAAAAATGATTCCCACACTCGTCAGTTTGAATTGTCATTCGGTCGTCTTGCTGCTTGTCTCTTCTTAATAGGATAAGGAAATAATAGGATACGCAGATTCTGCTGTTCTTGGGTATCAGTGCAGTTTGGAGGTAGCTGCCAGCTATAATGAACAGGTCGGATTTAAAATGACGTTAGAGCCATGCAGGGACTTGATCATATAAACACTCAAAATATGCAACTTTTCAGTCAGAAATCAGGTTTGAGGCGCGTGATAAATGGCTAGAGGGGGATTTTTCAAATTGCAGTTCAAATTTGTTCATAGCAAAATCTGCATGCACCAACAAATCCTCACCTCTGTCAGGCTGTCAGAGCTATTGGCAGAGAACCCGTCTAAAATCATATGACTGGCAGCTACAGCTGTATTTTCGAAACACTGCAGCTTAATAAGAAGGAGACTTACCCAACCTTCACAATGAACAGCTGGTTATTTGTGGTGAAGAAGACTCTCCATGAAAGTGATGAAACCGGTCTTGACCTTTTTTTGCCCCTGACCTTGTCTTGGATTCAAAAGTATGTCCGGCAAGCGATTTTTTCGCTTTCAGGCTGCGAGATTTCGTGGCCAGCATTGCTCAAACATCGTTGTGGTCCAACATGGGATTGTGTGGACGAAGAGTCTCCAACTGAATGACGGTTACTCTGACAGTGTAAATCTCAGTTTGGGAAACTCTTCAGAGCCTCCGTTTATGAACTGCGTGATTTTCAGATGCTCTTTTGTTACTTTATTAAAAGATCCACAGGGAATTAGAGCATTATTAAAACTGTTAACACCGTCTTTGTCCAAAACTCAAAATGATGTTAAAGGACAGCTGTTTTTTCTTTCTTCTTTGAAAGTGATGTCATTGCTCAGTAGTACCAGGGGATCTGTCCTCATCCAGTCCTCGCAAGGAAACTTTTGGGTGGAACGCATTTATAGACACGATACACTGTTGGCCTACTTTACTAATAATGCACTCATATCCATCTCAATCAGCAGCATGTAAGTCCATGTGTCCGAGTGTTTCAGGGCACACGAGGATACAGATCAGATCAAGACCATCGTCATGTGGATTCTATTGCCTCATTTAGCCAATGGATGAAATATCCTGACTGGATGATACATTCTCTCTATTTCCTCTGCATTGCTCGGTTGCCATGATTGTGTCTCTGTTTCTTATTTGCAGGACCATTAAGTAAAAAAAATGACCAGACAGCTATATCTGTTTACTGCACTCTGGGTGTGTGTATCTTCTTTGCACAGAGTTTTGAATGCTTCCACCACAGGAACAGAACTGCCCTGTGTCTTTGTCCAGCTCTTTCCCTCTCTTAGACAGAGGACTGATGTTAATAATGGGACTGCTGGATGGTGTCCTGTAGGCCCATATGTGTTCAGTGGGCTGGATCATCACTATGAATCGTTGTCTCTCTCTTTTGAAAATCAAATGCGTTTATGCTGTTATATTTTTAAAAAGTCTGGTGAGTGAAAGTGCTGTTTGGATGGCAGAACTAGGTTGTTTCCTGTCCTCAACAAGACAATCAGGTAATACTCAACCTCTTGGTCTACACAGCTTCCTCAAGGATGCAAAAAGATGTCTTTCCCATCTGCGTGTACTGTGTTTTTCATGTCACTCTTGACGAACAGATTCCTTTTGATCTGGTTTGAAACGTTTTTAATTGGTTCCAGTCTGATTCTCATAACATCATTCAGTTTCCTTCAGCCAACAGCTTTTAAAAAACAGATAAATTTGACGCATCCCACAATTCTGACACCAAGGCATTGGCTGCTGTGGACAGGTGTGTCTGTGAAGTGTCCACCGGTGCCAGTCTGCAAACTTATTATCCATGACGTCATCCAATTTACTGCTTTTCGCAGCACACATGATAATGGCTCTCCAGAACACACATCATTCTTGCCACAGATGTGGCAAATTTTATGTCTATGTGGGGCGTCACATAGCAATATCAGCTCTGTCAGCAGCCTCAAAGCTAGGTCAGATAAACCTGATACTCTCTGTCTTGTGACCAGTTCTCATCATCGGCAGCACCTTTACAGTGTGGCTTTTATGACATAAATACAAGCTTTACATGCTCAGGTGAAAATGCATTATTTTAATCTGCTCTTCATTGATTTTGCTTTTTTAGTCTTTAGCACCTTCTGCATGTATATTACAGCCCGTGTTGACTACTGTATGGAGGCTGCCCAAGACTCTAACCTCTCTTTCCTCCTGACATCATGTCTTTTGGGCTGCGACAAGTTTGCAGCCTTCCAAGAAGAGTTGCGCTGTGACGTGGGGTGGCCACAGTGAAATAACAGAAAAGTTTTCCTGAGGTCATAACGACAGGCCGCTGAGTCTTTGGAGTACTGCAGCAATACATCCTGGATAATTGCTGGGCTGTTTTCCATAGCGGCAGCTGAGGTCAGGCCCGGGCTCCTTCCCCACAGTCCACATATAGAATAACCCCCCACAGGCCTTTATTCCTGTCACCATCATCTCTTGTCTTTTTTTACTAATTGCAGCACCAACGGTAGAGTTTACTTCTGGCCAATCTGATATTGTTTTGAGCTCCCACACTTTCTTGTAACAAACTACCGGTTGCTGTTTATTGTACAAGCTAGAGTCCAGGTTTTTCATGAGCGTTGATGTCCATACTCCATATAGGTTTGAATGTATCTGCGGGACACAAACCTGTTTTTTAAGCTGTTACTCACATTTGTTTTAAACTAAATGGCAGAGTTTTATTTTCTCAATACATTTCTCTCCTTCCTGTTGCTATTCTATACACAAATGTCCTGCTTTATGCAGTGCGTGTCTTTTGTGGCTGTTCTGAAATATCCTCTTCTGCTTAATGGTTCCTAAATCTTCTCTTCCAAGCCGTGTGTGTGTGTGTGAGATGCATTGCCGCATAGATCTTGGGTATTTTTTTTAAAATTTATCTCCTCTGTCTCTGTGGTACTCCTTCAGTGTCAACTTGAACTTTCTTCATCAAGTCCCAGCCAACACAGCACGTTGGAGACTCTGTGGGTGGGAAGCAGTTGCATGCAAGGCACACTCTTGGCCACGTGCTGCTGGCTTTCCCACCCTTTAAATCTCTTCTCAAGCTTTTCTGTTCCCTCACTGCAGTTTTCGATTATACTCGTATTTTCTCTCCACAGTTCCTGTGGCGGGGGGAACATTGAGCGGGTTTATATATTCTGGTTCGGTGTTGATCCTTACACGTCCTTGGCAGCTTTTCGTACCTTCGTGACGGTAGCCTAGACTACCAGAGATTATCATCAAATCATCTTCACTCATGCACACAGCTAAGTGTTCATGCTGATGCCATTCATGCACAGAGGATATACATTTATGTGTGTGCATGCTGTCCACTATTAATGTTGAAAAGGCAACGCATTTATCCTGTTTCTTTTCCCTCTCTGTTGTCTTTACATCACGCAGAGAAATTAACCATGAAGACCTGAGTGGAAAGTCTAAGGGCTGCAATTTCAGTACTGCAGTATAAAAAAAACCCATCTCTTTTGTATCATAAAACACCATTCATTCTATTTTGTTCTCATCAGTTATGCAGAAATGTGATTGACTAAATGTCAAAGGATTTAATCGACTGATGCAAGCAGTGGAATGGGAGCTCAAATCCAGAGTTCCTGCTGTGTGAAACCAGAGCTTAGCAACTACTGAGCATAATAATTACCTGGCATGACCTCTGTAAGTGAAATAATGAGCTTTACAGTCGGTTGGGTGTTTGTACCAGTTGTTTCTGTGTCATACCAGAGAAATTTAAAGTAAATCTTCATAACTGGAATGCAACACATGCCAGAATGGTGTAGGGTAGAACTAAATGACATGAAATTACATTGAAAGTGATGTTCTGTTTCCATGAAAAAAGGGTTTTTGAAGGAAATCACTCTGGGTTAAAAGAGAGAAGGGCAGCGGGCTTAAGTGAAAACCGCAGCGATGGAGTGGGAGCCGAGTTGTTTTCCAGTGACTTTTTCCTTTTTTAATGCTAAATTGCTGCCACTGGAAGATAGTGACCTCCTCCTAACATATGTTCACCATTAATCCAGCTGCAGGGAGAGGAGGCCTCTTTTCACCAAGGGAGAAAGATGAGACAGGGAGGAGTTGTCCCCTTACCCTTATATTATTAACACCATACTTAAGTAGAAAAGTGAAATGTGTGTCTATGCATGTGTGCAAGGAGTTATAAATATGTCTCTAAAGATCAGTTATGAAAGGGAGGGTGTCTTCTAGGAGTGTAAAGACGCTGAGTACAAACACATAAATACCGGTACTGTACATATGATCCTGGAGTCATCAGCGTCCATCATAGGTTATCAGGACTTTGCACATTTAAGTGTAATTTAAAGTAATTTCAGAGCAGAATATATTTAATTTGCAAGTATGATTTTTCTCGTGCTTGAACTTGTGTGCAACAACTCAAATCTAAATGAGGTAATATAAGATTCTGATTTTAATGTATTGTCCTTTTGAGGTTTCAGGCTTTCAGGCAAGGAGAAAAAAACTGACATGGTGACAGATTTACAAACAGAACAAACCCTGATAAAGTGCGTTGTTCGCCTGTTAGGAGAAACATACTTGAGTGTATGATTAAATGTTTTATTGGTAAATAGAGGAGGTTGAGTCATGTGCTTTTTCTTCCAACCACAATCAGAGACCCGATATTCCATTTCAGTGTGATCTGTTCTTAATTATAGGGCCAGCATTATGTAGCTGGGGTCAGCAAAAGCTCTGACACGCCGCGTTTATTCGCTGATCTTCTTATTCTCGTTGAGTGTGTGATATAAATATGGGGATTTACACGATTCACTTCTTACTCAGCGATGCTTTCTGTGCCGCTGAGAGATGATCTGACCTGGAGATAGTTTGGGATATTCAGGGTGTGTTGACGTCTAGCTCCTCCATATGATTTACAACACCCTATATAAATTCAGCTAGAGGAGAGGGACTCCACTTCTTCGATCTGACACCAAAGCTCCTATTTTAAATGGTTTCTAACCTCGACTGCTTCTCCCTTTTTCACCTTGTCATGTTTTTCATACAAGAACTAAAGGGAAACTGAAGCCTACTCACAGGGGTCAATAGAGATATTGTGTGTGCTGTGATCAAGGGTTCAGCATGAACTTTACAGCCTCTTTGTACCCTGATGACTGATGCAGTGTTTAAAAAGGCATTCATATTGCAACAAATTAACAAATCACAACTTATTGTTCTGCTTGGCCTAGACACAGAATGATTTTCAGCTTTTTGTCTCGTTTCAAGTGCAAGGTATGTTACTTTGTGGGAAAGGAACTTAACACCAGCTCTTATTTATCTTTGTTTCTTTTGATAATCCATCAAGATCACCCAAAACTAGAACTATTCTTTTCCAAATAGAGTGGTCATGTCAACTGTTGACAGTAATATTTCACATTAGTCCAAAGTAAATGGGAGTTTTTTTTACTGGAAATATGAATGACTGTTTCATATATTTTTTTTTTAAACTTCTCATTTTAGAGGACATTGGTAGCTTTAAAGAATTAAATTATAATGTGCACAGTTCACAATCCCACTGATCAGGTATTATATACCGATACATGTCATTCTGTATATGTGTGATTGAATATGACTGTGCCAGGCCATGTGCGCACGCAACAGCTCGTAAATCATCACCATTAAGATTAATGATCTACATTGATGAAAAGACCGCATCAAATCTATATTTTGACAGGCTAAACATTTTTGGGCTGAAGTGTGGCTCATTGCAATTGCCTTCCTGATCATCAAACCCAGCATTCAGCCTCACTTGGCTCCATGAAAGACCCACATAGACACTCAATAGCCAACCATGCAGGGTGCTTCAAGTAGCTGTGCAAATATACAGCCGTATTCTCAAACAGCGCTGTCTTGCCAACTACAACACTCATATTTGTTTATGTATTTATCTGGATTTCCTGTATACCAGCTGAGATGTCGGGCGCTGTCTAACGCCCGTTTGACACGACTGGGTTATAACTGGCCACGCTTTGCCATGTTGCATTAATGGTCAGCTATTTATCCTGAAGACTCATAATGATGCCGCTGTCCCAGTCCCTAAGGCCTCTCTTTCTATCGGCCACCTCCGTTTCTTCATGAGACACTAGGCTTGGCAGGGTCCAACTGCTGGTCCCACCTGTAATGCTGTGCTGGAGTTGTGGATGCACAGGTCAGGGTGTGAGAGAGGGTGTGTTAATGTGACTGCACAGTGCTGTGGTAGCACAACCTTTTGTGTTGAATGATTGCTTAGCTTTTGGTATAATTATGACGCACTTTAAGAGTTTTAGATACTGAATAGTACAGACTGGCTGAGCCCCCTTCTGGTCCATAAGATCCAATCGTGCCTATCTGATTTTTGTACACGTGCATTTGATTAGACGCAGCTCCAGATCTTGCTCAAGTGACAGCTTTGTAACCAATCATCACTAGCTTTTTTTTTTCTTTTTTTTAAAAATGGAATCATGTTTGAAAGTGGCTGCAAAAATCAAGACGGATAAACTGTGTTTCCTAACTTGGCAGGGGAGCCAGAGAAGAGATAAACTGTGAAATAGTGCATTTTGTAACCATAACAACATATTTGTTGACATCAACAAACATTTACCTGATAAATGTTCCCACAATTTGCTGTCTTTCCTCGAGCAGAGGAATACTTTCCGCTCAAGGAAGCTGCAAGCATTAACACCTATTTTCATAATTGGAAACACTGGTTCTTCTTTAATCCAACTGGAAGTGTCAGCCCTCTGTTGGTTTTTTTGGCCGTTGGCTACACACAGGGAGGAGTCTCCTGCTGGCTTTACTCACAGTCTTATCATTGTGGTGGCGAATTTCAGTAATCTTTTCTGGCTTATTGCCTCTAAAACCTCAGCAACCTCCCCAATGTAATGTTGAGTTGAACTATGCCTTTCCCAGTTTGTGGTTTTACAGTCATATTTGTCAATTCAGGTAGTTGATTTGTAGGATCGAGCATTATTTCTTAAGTAATATACAGCCTTTTGGGAATTTGAGCTCACATAGGAGGGTTTTTGCTCCAGTGTTGCAAACACACTTGTTTTGATCTTGAAGTGTGCACGATGAATGAACTTTCATATTGCTCAAACTGTATGAATGTGTTTGATTGGCTGCCTGGCACTATGCAGATGAGTTTCTGCCATCGATGTATGGATGAGAGTGTTAAATGTAGTGTAAGTATGGTCCATTTGCTGTTTCTTGTGACATAAATTATATCAGCTAATGTGGGAATTTAAAAGAAAAAAGTAATTATTGTTTACGACTATTAACTGACTTGGGTTTGGCAGATTTTAGCGTCTAACAGCAAATGTCATTGTAATGGTTTAACGTACTGTAAAGAAGCATGATTGTGAAATAAACTTCTCCACATATCTTCCATCATATCTTCTTGGGTGAGAATTTGAATACATTCCATCGTGTGTGTGTGTGTGTTTACGCACATGTGTTTGTGCGTGCATATGCATGCGGGTGTGTGTGTTGCTGTCTCCCAAGCTTTTTGGTCCTCTCACAGATTTGTGTGTGCACACTATCTGTATGTTTGTAATTACAGAGCTATAGAGGGAGTGAGGAGGATTTCTTTAAGTACTTGCACCTGGCCACTGAATATCCAGCACTATGTTGTTCTGTGTTTAAATGAGCAGCAAGATATTTCTTATACCAGTTGTGATGAGTAATGACACATGAATATGTCATCTGATTTAGTGTCTGTGAATGAAGGTGAAACCTGGACAAGGTCGCTTCATACTGGCAACTAACGGCTCTTCAGCTGTCACACAGTGCCACAGTAAGTATGTGTTGTGTGCTGGAAATATCATTCATCAGTGATCATTTGCATCGCATTACTACACTTGTCTTCTTGACCCCTGCCGTGCATGTCTCAGGTAAGTTTAGAATGATTGATGGTGGCAGCAGAAATGGTTTTACATGAAGTGTTTGACAGATAACCAGGAGAAACAGTCACTTTCATGTTAAATACTTGATTTTTAACAGCATTCCTTGACATCATTCACATGTGCCTCAGCTGAAAATTCAAACTGGCATTCGTTTAAATGACCAATACAGTGTTTAAAGTAAATGTGCAGCCTGGGAACATATTTGTCACTTAATTCAACTCCTGCACCAGGTGCAGTTTGCTACAATAAATATGCTGCTGGAAGAACTTCACCACTATTAGTTGTGTAAGCATCTGCAAGGCCAAAATAGACAGAAGGGTGGAAACTCAATGAGGTAGTGTGCTACTAAGGCCTCAATCCTCTTTAATTTGCACTGTGAATCTTTCCTAACCACTGGGTGCTTTGGTATATACAAAGTTGAATATAAAAATCTAAATAAATGCTTTGGCACAAGTGTGATTGTGGACTACAGGATGAGAAATGTAAGCAGGGTTATTTCCCTCTATAAAGAAATGTTGTCCAGCTTTGCCCACATGCTCCCTTGATATGTGTATTTGGTGTAGCATACAGAACTCCTGCCAAAATTCATTTCATACCAAAAATTGGTATTTATTTAGGAAAATGTCCTATTTAAGCCGACCTTGGGGATCCTGTTCATTAGTTAAGGTGACTCTGACTAGCTTCTATTAAAGTGGAATTACTGTTGTAGCTGTAACAACAATTGTAATAGTTAGCACATGGTCATATTTTGCCCTAATTTGCACTAAGTTTTATTAAACGATTTCATCCCTGAAGTAGTCAAAATTGCCCAAAATTAATTATTGTACAAGTTGCCAAATATTTGCAATTAATGAGTGTATTTGGATGTGTGTCAGTTTACCTCAGCAATAATTATACATCTAACCCTCCATTCAAAGAGGGGCAAACCCAAGCTAATCTACTTTAACTTTTATTTTTGTCTTGTCTTTAATCTGCTTTTTTACTCTCTGCTGTTGCACTTGTAAATCTTTAAAAACACCATCAACCAGCATCAACTGTGAACCTTCCAACTTGTAAATAGCACAGACACTAGATTTTGAATTTTCCCAAATTTTCAGTGACAGGTTTAGTGTGTGTGCGTGTGTGTGCGTGTGTGTGCGCGCGCGTGCACGTGCTGTATTCATGCTTTTAGTGGTTTGTTTTCAGGCCAGAAAAATGACAGAGAATCATCTATCACATGGCAACAGCACTGCATTGATTGTGAACTATAATGAGAGCACACCTGCATCTTTAGCACACACTTGTAGTCAGTAAAAATGAAATATAGACAACAGTTATGAATGGATTACAACCCAGTCTGAACATTACAAGACCAGATCTGGCCCTGTCTTTGAGAATGAAATATGGCTCACATGTTCCCACATGGCTGAACAGTAGCTTGTTTGTCTAGCAGAATAATCCTTAATCAACAACGAAAACCATAGCATGGCCTTTCATTATCCCAGGGCGCATGCCAGTTTGGCACACCATGAACCCCGCTTGTCTGTTTTAAATAGGAATCTACGGAAACTGCATGGGAGGAACCCACACAGCAGCACAGGTTTGTGTGTATGTATTTGTGTGTCTGTGTGTAGAAGCATGAAAAATTAGCATGTAAGGGAGGAAAAGGGGAGCAGGCCAGGAAGGACATGCTAATGCAGTTAATACAGGTCAACATCATAGAAAGGAAGCACGCACAGCAGAATTACTGAGGTTAGAGGCGCACATTTAAACGGCTATGTGCTGAATGCATCATTTGATTGTAATAATAGGGTATGTTGCTGTTTTGTTATTAGCTTAGCATCAAATTCACGAGAGCTGAAGACTGCTGAGAGACATATTTTTTCCATTAGACAGAATAGCAACAGCAGCACAGGCCCCAAGAGCATCAATTACCTTGAACGTATACGAGTCTGCATGGACTGCACAGTAGTCACCACACATGGCACTGAATATAATAAATGGTTGCAGCTATTCTTTATTGAGGTTTTCCTCATAAGAGCTTTCATCACTACCCAAGCCTATTGGTTCGTCGCTGTAAAGGAAATCCTTAAGTTCTTGTGTTGAGGCCGTTTGTTGTGTTTAGACTGCACACAGACTCCTTTCAGAAACTATTCTCTACTAAACATTTACACTCACAATGTGCTGTGTCTTTGCAGCCTTGCACTGTAGAGAAAGTCATTGTTTGTGGAAATTGCTTTCATCATTGCCATTGGCAAATCTCTGTAATACTTAAGTTACAGGTTGTACAAATGCACACTTTTGAAGACTTATTTGGTAATGCCCCCCCTTATATTCACTCTACAAAAACTAGGAAAAGAACTGAAAATGCACTGGTGAATGCAGGTAATCCGGGGGTGGATTCACCCATAAACAATGTTTGCAGATAAAAAAAATGTTGATTATGTAATTGTCACTACCTTTTAAAAAATGTTGACATACTTGTAGATAATATCTACTGACTATGATAATGTGTTACTCTATTAACTCCTGAAGATTCAATCTGTTTTTCAATGAATCTTCAGGTAAATAACCGTACCTGATTCTTCTTGTAATTTGATTATGTTATGTGTGCATCCTTAGTGAGAATTGTCAGTTTTCCATCATGTTTGTGCTTTGACATCTTGTCACCTGCAGGATAAGCAGCTCTCTATGACAGTGAGAGTTGAGCTTCAAAAAACCAAAATGCATTTCATCTCACATTAGAGGGGGTGGAGAGAGACAGATGCTGTCAGGGAATGATAAATGAGGCTCTTTTAAAACGCCATGAGGGAAATAAGAGTCAGGCCAGTGACCTCCTGAAAGCAGCATGCTAGGCCAGAGAGCTCTACCTCTCATCTCCACACCTAATCTCCTTCAGAAAAATGTCAGCCGCTATAAAGGATGAGGCGTAACATTAATTACGCGTCAAGGATTCCATCAGTCTCGGTTTGATTAGAGACATGAAAACAAATTGTGCGTCCTGCAGCAGTATGAGCGGTCGTATGTATTTTTATGAGATTTACATGATTGCACGTGGACAGAAACATCTGCTCTGCCACGCATGTGTCACATTTAACATATAACCTAAAGCAAAGCCATACAAACTTTTAAAAACTTTTATTCCATTTATTTTATTTCATCGACTCCTTGGAAGGAGGCATGACAAATGTCCAACAGAGCTGAAGACAATGGGGACTAACCAGCAGCATTTATTTATTTTAAATGGCTCCCTTGAGCCTTTTTGACAGCCCTTTGCTCTCAATTTAAAGTCCCAGATGGTCTGACACCAGAGCTGAGACTGACAATGAGTCAGCTGGAGAGGGACAAGAAGATGAATGTGATGGAAAAGAAAGACTTCTGCTGCTTTTGGCCCTGAATTACAGTCCCCAAGTGCAGTCCCCTTTTCATATACTGTATATTATAATTTTAGATCTAGTTTGCAATTTTCTAAATTTCATGTTGATGAAAAAAAAAAGCCAAATTTGTTTGACATTAGCCAGTGCAATGACAGAAACACTGTCCACCAAACCAGCTCTCCTTTCCATTCAAATTAATTTCCACAGTCTTCAGTTTTGGCCCATGGTTTGAATAATCTCAACAAGGCCCAATTATTGCATGGAAGCAAAGGAGCAGTATATTTTGAGGCTGCTGGGATGATTTAGGCACTAGAGGAAAGTACAGAATTCATCAAAATGGTGCGGTATACCCATAACTCGCTGGGTTTGAAAGCATCTCACTGGATTTAGTTATGAAGAGGAGACAAAGCGCAGAGCCGTGCTGTCCGCACCGATGGAGAAAAGTAACAATATTGAGAGTTTCTGGCACTGGTGGTTCCATTTGACTTTTGAAAAATCCTTCAGCAGTGGAAACTGCGCTGCACAAACTCTTTCCAAGATTTAGCAACCAGTTAAGATCTGCGTTTTGCCACAAATCCTTGTTTGTAAAGATAATCCCTGGATCTATATTATCTGTACGTGTGTGAGTGTAGAAATAATTGGCTTTTCCTTGGCTAGAGTGTGTTTGCACGCACCCGTGCTTGGGATTTTGTATTCTTAAGGTGCCGTGACTCGCAGATCTAAACACTGGGAGAGTTCATTTAATGCAACAAGTTAAATTGCTGTCACGTGGCTGCCGTCTTCCAACACCCTAACCTGAGCACCTCTTCACTGCTGGAAAAGGGCCGTGTACCAGACAGGAATAACAACGTTCTGAAGCCAGAGCCATAAGAATAGTTCCGTTTCTCACCACAGGCATTTATAGCGTACAGTAAATGGCATAGTGGCTACGAATAGCAGTGCTTCTATTATTGATACCGGCAGAAAGAAATTCAGATCTCTGCTTATGAGTACGGGAAGCCAGAGAAAAACAAACTCCGGGATGGACGCTGCGGTGTCTCCATGGCTTGCCACTCGCCTCGTGACCACTGGCATGTCTGTGTTTGTCTCCTTGCCCAGAACAGCCATGTGAGCTTGTTCATCTCTCCACAATCAGCGCCACCGATTCGGGGTGGGAGAGACGGGACAGGAGCAAAGTTTCTCTTGGATGTTTTATTCTATTTTTCCACCTTTGGTTCCATGGGTGATTGCAATGCACTCTGGTGGTTATGAACCTGAGTCGCACTGGCTGTCCGCTTGGTGCCATTCAGAGCCATCTATCATCGCTGATTTGGGAGTCTGTTTTGGTCTGAAATAGTGTCACCCAGTCTGGGTACACAGGACTGTACTACTGCACCGTGTACCCAGACTAGGTGCACCGTGTAGTCCTTTGGATAACCTCATCAACTGTATATTATTACATGCAACGAAGGATGAGCCGCATCAGTCACGTTGCTCTGTCTCCTGCCAGTTCCAGGATGATCTCTCTGATTGAGGCTAAATTTCCATAATCCGGCATCTCATCTCTGTGTAATAGCTGCCGCTTGTTATTAAAACCTACCAATGTGCCTGAGTAATTTTTCAGACTTCCAGCATCATCCTGTCATTAACTATTTACTGTGAACATTGAAAGCTTTAAAAATTTGTGTTTGGATAAACTTTATAATGGAACTACTTGTTGAAAGTGCACAATAATCTCACCCAGATCACAATTTGCCCTTTCTGTCTATATTTGCTTCTTTTGGTTCCATCTACACCATATCCTCAAGACTTTCTTAAATTCTTAAACAAAGTTTCCAGAAAATTGGCAAACCCAAAGCTAGAAGAAACTTTGCAGGAGACCTGTTCAGATGTATATCATTCAGTCACATGACATTCATGAAGACTTTCCAATCAGAGACGATTGTTGGTACCCAATTGGCGCTGAAAAAGGCATGTGGACATATTCTTCTTTTCAAAGCCCTGAAAATTCTGTAGAAAGTCTTTGATTAGATTTTACATAAACTGTAATTAGCTGATTGTGAAAACATCCCTCTGTATTTCTGGGCTCTGGTGTGAGCTAATTGTTTACCAGTGAAACAGTGTTTGTAAGACTCAACTTTTTTATGACGGACTAGTGTTTATGCAAAATAAACCATATCTGTTAGTGATGCAGAAAATCTGGTTTTGGATTAAATCAGGAATAAAAACAGCCCTATGTTTTTGTGGCTAACGTTGCAGCACAAGATCTGAGGTTCTGGCCCGACAAGCTGTGCGCCTGCTGACCATTTTCTCTCACTCTCCCCATCCAAGTCTCTTTAGACATAGTTCAGTTATATGAAAAACAATGGTGGTGATGAGAGGTGTGGGGAGGCTACAGGGTGAGGTCAGTGACTCTAATATGCACACAAATTATTTGCCAGCGCTTGATGCAGTACAGACGGCTCGTTTGAAGGGCGAGACTTCATCTTGATTCTGAAGCTCTGTCGTAAATTGGGAACGCCGCCGATATTTCTTTGACCCAGCATGCAGGCAGTGTGGAGGCCCTCTTGTGATTTTATTTCATGAAAACCTTGTTTAAATGTTTCTGGGGCTTCATCCAACTTATGCTGAGAAGCTTCAGCACTACAGATGGACCTTCTCTCCATCTTCTTAATGCAACATGGTTCTTTGAGTAATTTGAGATTAGATTTTAGATAATAAATATATGATAAAATGAGCGACTCTGCTTACTAGATTTGATGGGTCTCTGAGGAAGGGACGTTTTAATGAAAGGATGTTTATGTTTGGCTGCAGAATGGACACTACAGTATATTAAATGGACAAGTCCAGTGGACATCCCATAATAGATTGGTTTAAGGAGGAATTTCCTCCAGGCAACCCAACTGCGTAGACTGACTGATGTTAAGGGCTTTTCAATTTTGCTCAAATCTTAAGGTTGCTTAGGCCTGCAGCCTTCTTGCAGGCTCCACTGACTGCCAGTTCAAACCACATTACACCTCATTCCATTATCATCCATCTCATTTTCTGTTTCCACACAGCACCTTTCGCCTCTTTTCACTCATTATTAAAATTCATACTGCCAAACAAAATGCTTTTTATGATGTCTTGGACTTTTTGATTAAATAAAATTACTCTCCCGATGCTTTTATACTGAAGTTATTTCCCGGGAACACTATTTTTCTTTCTCTTCTAGGTAGAATGTGATTCGACAACATCAATCTCCGGTGATTATTTTGGGCTCTGGGGCTTCTTCCTGACTACGACCTGCAACCTCAATCTTACGGCAGAATGAAGATGCCTTAGCCCCGCTTTTGTTTAAAGCCACATGGCTTGACAGATCAGCAAATGTTGCCTCACAGCTGTGTGCCTGCATTAGCGGAGAGAAGAATTGCGGGTGAGAGGAGGGTAACGGATGGCTGAATGTCAGTGCTCCTCTGTGTTCAAGTATGTGCTTGTGCTTTTGAGTGCTCGCATATGGTTCAGGCCATGTGAGAGGCAGTTGCAGTGTGTGGCTGTATCCGGATCTTGGCCCTTAGGGCAGCGAGGACATGATTGATCACTTGTGTACTGTGATGAAAGTTTTCTTAAATTGAAGCAAAATGAACCTTAGACCATATGACTTCATCAGTCCTGTTCAGCTTAATGTGAAACTAATGAAATGGGGGAATCTTCTGTCTTTTAGCTCAAACTGAGCAGTTTGTTCCACAATAAGGTCTTTGCTGAACGATGACATGCACTCTTCAGTGAGTGTTGGAACATTGGGCTTCACAGTAATGGTTCAGTCTACTGTACAGTTGTAGAAAAGCTTGAGCTCTTTTAAAAAAGAAAAACTAAAATAGTGCATTGCTTTTACTCTAGTAATATGACCCTTGAACTGTAGCAGGCTTTCTATGTTTTCATGATCACCTGTGAGATGTTTCTACACCTTGGCTGAAGTCCACCTGTGGTATATTCAACTGAATGGGTGGCATCTTTTGAAAATAGATTTGTAAAGAATCCATCTGTTTAAGGTCTGACAGCTGAAATATCGGGTAAATCAATAAGTCAAGACGACAAACTGAACTGAATGGAGTAATGTACAGAGATTTACCGAATGAAAACCTAATTCAGAGCACTGAGGACCTCAGACTGGACTTGAGGTTCACTGTCCGATAACGCAGAACTGTTCCTGTGCCAGTTTGCACTCTCTTAGGTGTCAAATCATGTCAGGATAGTTCTTTAAGCCCTGTCAGGAAAGGTGCTGGAACTTGGCCCCGCGGAACACACCAATAGCGCTCCAGCAATCCTTATTTGAGCATTGGGGTCCTTCTGAACTGCCTGAGGTTGTCACTGTGCTGCCATTAACAGTAATAGATCATCATTGTTGGCTCCAATTCAAATTTTTGTTAGAGGAAGCTCACCTGGGGATATGTAGCGTGCGACTGATTGGCGTGGTTGGTCCACGTGTTGTTTCGTCACGCTATAAGACCATCAATGCTGCTTTGTTTGACTGCTTTGTTTTGACTCTAGAAGATTTATATAATGTGACAAATCTCTAATGGCAACTTTAGCTTGAGGACCATAGATTGACTCAAACTTTATGCATGTAGTTTTAACTGTGGCGAGAGCTGCATGATGCTGATATGTTTATTTATTAGTCAATAAAAGTGGCTATAAAATTGGCTCCATTGGAGAAGCCCAAACCAATGTGTGTATTGAGATATAAAACAAAAAACTATCCCAAACCATTCAAAGAAGGTGCATGTCAGGTAGCAACAGAGACATGTGGTGTTTCAGCCAGTGGAGTCACCCTGAAAATGATCCAGACAGTGATTCCCTTACAAATATGTAAATTGAACATTGGCTTTTTATAAAGATAATTTCTTGGAGACTGGCTTGATGGGTGTTTATGAATATTGCATTAGGTTTGAGGATTGAATATGTGCTGTCTGCTGTGTGTGTTTGTGCTTGCCAGGGTTCTTTTAATGGACAATGTTGGCTAACCCACAAAAATCAAGTTGAGAAGTATACATAATATGATTAACAAGCTAATCTAAAACAGAGCATAAAAGAATTTCAGATAAATCCCTCTGTGAGGCTGAGGGAAAGTCACAGCCAGACACAGCAGATATATCCTCTGTCACTGTCTTGTGCAGATGAGGCCTTCTTTTCAGCCTGCCCGCCCCTCTAAATGCTCCTCCATATGAAACTGACCACAAAGGGGAGACTGTATGTGTCCGGAGGGTGTGAAAACATTCCTGTTATCACTGTGGAAAACTCTCCCTGCTGTCATCAGATGGGAGGAAATATTATGAGTCTGTCTGCCGGTGAGTGTACGTTACTCAGGGACAATCCTGCTATGTTTATTTTCTGAAACAGTAGATGTTGAGCTTCCACATCACAGAGACCGGGATCCCTTAGCCACAGCAGCAACCCCACTACTGTTTCTGGAAGGTGAGAAGTGTTTGTGTTTGTGTGTGTGTGTGTGCGTGCGTGCGTGCGTGCATCTGTGTGCGCGCGCGCAGATTTGGTCTAATTCTATTAGCCTTTCAGACATTTTGTTGGGTTACATTAATGTTTACAATAGAGTAAACTGGACATTTACAGTGAACATTAAGTAGTCCAAAGACTGTGAATGGACTAGCTTGTAATTTCCTCCTTGAATGAACAATAATGCAAAAATAAAGATGACCATACACCCGAAGTATAAGTTACTACAGATAAATTGAGTTTGACTAGAAATTACAGTGAACTGGGTAAACCCCAGAAACAACACTATTGTTTACATTTACCTGGGTAATCTGAATTACTACTTCATTAATGTAAAAAAACAAACCCTTGTTGCCTGTTTATTTCAGCTCTTTGTTTTATTCAAATAGGAACACGTTGTGTTCTTTTTGTGGAACTCGTGTGCAACACTTCTTTCATCATTGTTAGTGCTCTGGCGAGTGACTGAGTGCGTGTTGTTGTCTCCTTCCCTGTATGCTCAAAGTGTAGCAGGAAATGAGGTAATAACGAGCAAGGAAGTATAAAAGGAACGAGCGGATCCATCACAGCTGCTGACATTTCTTTTGCAGTGACGCATATTTACATTTTTGGAGTGAGGCTGTCAAAGTCAAAGTCAGTGCAGAGAGCCACATCGCATAAACATGCGAGGGAAGCTGAATATATATTTTGTTTCAAACTGCCCATCAATGAACCTTATTTTAGAGGATAAATGGGCTGTTAAATTTCCTGAACCGTTAAATTAGGTTTTTCATTTTAAAAAAATGTGACCTACAGAGACTAGCGTGACGGACGCAATGATGCTCTCAGGTTTCCTGCCTATGGGTCATATATGATGTCCCATCAAAACAAAACACTGTTGAATTTGCCATACGCACATGGAAAACATTTACACACACACGCACACATACACACAGAACAGTAAACGGAGCTTCCAGATGACTATCCACCCCAGGCTCTCAGGTTACAGGAACACATTTTCCAAAGCAGCATTTCATCTTTGCTTTTTTCCTCTTTGGCGTCGTTGCAATTTGGACCCCCGTCACATATTTCCACTTGGCTGCAGAGTCATTGCAGGACTGTCAACATTTTAAAAGAGCGAAACCTTTTACATTGTTACGGCGGATAAACCAAAATATTAAAACCCCACTTTGCTATTTATTTATTTAAAAAGAGCCCAGTGTCCTCTAAGCAAATAAAGACAGTGTTGCAGCGGGGTTCAAGTCTTATTGCTTTAACCTTTATGAGTGCGCTGAAAGGCCTGCTGGCAGTAGGGCGTACAGATGGACGGTGGTCAGCAGAGGCCACTTGGCTGTCGACAGCGGGTCCTCCTGTGGTAAGAGAGCGCCAATAACGAGTGCAACAGGAGGGAAGGTCTTTGAAGGGAGAGGACGTGACCTGTCTATGTAAGCCGGACCAGTGGGTGACAGATGAAAAGCAATGGAATTCTCTCTTTTTTTCCCCCTCGGTATTTTCTGAAGGTGCAGTCCTGGAGGTTTCCCTCAGTCTCATGCACAATCTTCTCATGTTTGCACTGATGTTGACCTTGACAAAGAAACTAACTCCTAAATCACTTTGAGCTATGTTGAAGATCAGCTGCACTGTCCTCTAGGGCAGGAGGAAAAAAGCCCAAACGCAACCTTTTCTTTCAACTATATATCATGGGCTACACAACGCTGTGCTGCAGGGAGGGAAAATGATGTTACTTCTTTGACACTCTCAAAGTGTGAGAGGGCCCTCCCTCAATATTTCAGTTTAATCCAGTAATTTGTCCAGTTACAGAAACTGACTCCAAGCAAAGGTCCAACAGTCACACTGTCAAAGTTTGCGTGATCTTTAAAAAATGTGCACGTTGCTCTGCTGATTTTAAAAATGCATTCAAATGTGGCCCTCTTTGCACCAAACTCCAGTCCTATTTAAGACGTGGGTCTCGCTCCGCTTGCCGGTGAACCCTGCTGGTAGGAGACGGAGGACAAATGTTCACTTTCAAAAGTGCAGACGGACGGTGACCTTGACCCGATGAAGTTGTGAAAATTTCCCGCCTCATCGAACGGAGTCCCTCAGGCTATCCTGGTGTGAAATCACCCCTAAACTATGGTTATGAGTCCTAATAAAACTGTCACTGTGTCTGTCACTGCAGTTTGGCTCTTGTGTCAAACCTGGTTTATTTTTACCTGATTTTCCAATTTCATGTGACTGCTGCAAGAACATCCCATTATACAAAAGACTGGGAGGAGAACCACCATTATACTGCCAGTTGTGAAGGGGTTTTCTGGTACTTGACATATATTCTATGCTGTTTTAGCCTCCCTTTACCGGAAGGGCCTTCAGGAGCTCAGCTAGGAAGAGTGAACCTGGTAATCAGTGTGTGTTTGTGTGTTTTATCGGAAAAACTCTTAAGTGAAATTAACCAAATTAACCAAGGCAGATTAAACGTTTCAACTTGCCCGGTCATCTCAAAAGTATTCCATGAAACCTAAAACGAAGCAAAATAACAGCTTCAGTTATAGTATTTACAAAATCGGTGGTAATTATGGGAGCCGTCAGAGTTTCAAGGCCAATTACTGTATTTACTAGATTTGCTTATTATTCCGTAGAGTCCCCTCTTGTCTTTTATCATGTCCATATGTTCCAGATTAGATCTGTGTGTAAACAATTAGGAGTGACACCAAAGTAACACAATATTTACCTGATTTTTAAGGCCCTGTTTTAAAGGGCCTGTCTTAATATCTTGTTTGTTTAATCTGTTGTAATTTCCTTTAACTTTCACTGCAATTTGTGGGACTGTGGGCTGTAAATTCGCTTTGTTTCTGACTCGGAGCTCTGTTTTAAAGTGCTATGCATGTTTCGCACATGTATGGCCAAATCCTTTCATAGTGCACACCAACAAATCAGGAAGTAAAAATGAATAATACATACACATATCTCAAACAACCCTGTAAACTTTGTTTATATTCTACTTAACTTACACTTCATCAACAGTGTTTTTTATTACATTAATTCCACTTTATCTTTATCTTTGTGCCACATTTTCACTACTTTCTGATTTTTACAATCAAATGCTTCAAACTGTGTTTCTAAAGCCTAAATTAAAACCATATTTGAGGTAAACGTGGCTGTTCAGGAAACTCCAGACTAATGTTTGTACCTCAAGACCTGAACCGAGTGGTATCAGTCCTGTTACATGAATAAATAGATTTATAGAAATTTTAAATGGAAAATCAGCTGTTCATTAAAAAAGTATCTTTTTTGTCTTTTGTGTCTATCTTTACTTTTCAGTACAATTTATTATGTACACACAAATGCACGCACACACACTTGCACGCGCAAATATTGCTAGGAATTCTTAAAATTCTAATGGTATTTCTTCTTTCTCTTTTAATTAGCATCACATTCTGGCAATTAACAGCTTTCAAAGTTCATGTGATTGTATCACCTACAGTAAAAAAAAAGAAGAAAGAACTAAGGCTTTGAGTTCAGGGCTGTGCTGAGTGGAAAATAACGGAACAGGCCACAAAAAAAAAACAGAATATCAAATGGAAATAGAGACTTTCTTGTTTTGCTTTGCGCATGTCTTTCTTTTCCTTTATTTCTTTTTTACTCTGGTGCCTTCATGCTATTTTATTTTGAACATGTTTCTGGCAGTGGCGTGGTTTCTGACTGGAACAGATGTTGTGCTTGGATTGTAGTGGCATTGTTCTGGTGTGACTGAAACAGCATGTGTGTGAGTGTGTTCAGCGGTTTTTGGTGAAAGTGAGTCCTCTTCCCCTCTGGTCTCTCTTCTTAGGGATTAATGATTTAAAATGCAGAGGTGCTGTCCAGGCCACCCTGCCTGACCGTGAATAGGCCCAACTCTGAACCGCGGCCATTGGCCATATGACAGTCCCCTGTATGGTTTGGAGGTGATGGCCACTCTTTTTCTTTTTTTTTTTTAAATCTGGGATGCAGATGTGTCTACAATTTATAAAAAAGAAAAAAAAAGTTCAAAGACAATAGTAGATGGTTCACCAAACAAATAGATATTAGACAAATGAATAAATGATTCTGCATGAGCTGTATCAACAGCAGCAGGTTATTTAAATAATCACCATTAAAAAAACAAAAACAAAACAAGATGCCATTGGAAAAAAGTATGCAGAAAAAGGAGCAGTCATTCATTTCACTCCAGGAAACACAGACAACATCCAGGTGAGATGACTGCCAGGAGGGCTGATGCGCACGATGACAGAGGGTAAAGGGCGCAGAGTCGAGTCTGAGCAAACAGCTTTCTGTTAGATTTATGAAGATCAGATCAGGCAGATAGTGATCTGCAGCCACGCTTACTTTGCTTACGCCGCCAGTCCTCATGCACGGCCCAAGTGTAGAAACCGATGCAGTCCTTAATCTGTCTGGTGAGGGAGAGAAAGGGAGCAAGCATATGAGAGAGATTTGTGGTCACACTATGGATCTTTTTATACATCAAAACTATAAATCTGCTTCTCATTTGTGATCTTTTACTTTTATTACTGCCTCATATTTGTGAGTCTGCATGTGCCTGTGTGTGTTTGTGTGTGAGTGTGTGTCAGACAAATAAACTACCTCATTATGCTGCAAGTGTGGTAGGGTTACAGGAAGCTGTGAAAGAGGACAGGGGCATGATAGCACTTTAATCACGTCTCATGATGGAGCAACTAATGAGTGAGAACAGCCCCCTGCTGCAAAAACACACACACACATGTACACACAAGCACGCACACACATAAGGTTAGTGGGCAAAATGCAAACTGATGCATTTAATTGGGCTGTTTTAGTGGGAGGCGATCTGTTGTTCTGTGTGTGTGTGTGTGTGTGTGTGTTTGTGTGTTCTTATACTGGCTACATATTGAGTTCCAAAATTGTTTTTCTCATGTTACTCGCAAAGTAGGGACATTTTGGGGAAGTGAGGACATTTTATTTCTCACTACTTGAAAAGGACTGTTAAGGGGTAAGACATTATTCAAACATTGAGGTTAGAATTAGGTTTAGTTTGTAGTTACAGTAAGGATAAGGGGCTGGGAAATGTTTATGGAAGTCCTCACAATGATAGAAGCATATGGATATGTGTGCAATAGCTGATAGTTGCCTTCTTCTCTCAGGCCCTCTGTATTTTCTAAACATAAGGCAATGGTGTGTGTCTCTGTCATAGTTAAGACGCTGCACCATGTCAGATCTAAGTCGGGGCTTTGCTCCCTCGCCACTTGATGTCCATATCAAACATCAGAGAGAACCTTTTCACCACAGTGAATTTCATCCCAAACATACTGAATCCATTTTTGCATTGTCCAACATCTGCACTGCAATTCTATTTTGGACTCCAAATAATGGCCTGCCGTTAATTTAATGTGATTTTTGGGCAACAAAATCACTAACAATTGGGTTCTTAATCCCTCTTGAGTTCTGCGTGTATTCAGCATATTGTTGAGGTGGAGTAACAAAATACAGTTTTGCTGCCTCTTTAGAACAAAAAGCAGGCGCAACGCCGGGAAAAAAAGGTTCAAACTGTGGAAAAGGTGCCAATTATTTACTCATACTGGCAGACAGAAAGATGGATACATTGTTGTGCTGTTTTACAAACTCAGGGAGTGAGTACTCAACAGAATATGAGTTATTTTTATTGCTTCTGGATTTAAAAAGCTGCTCTAACCCCCAGCTGGTAACTGACCACACAATATTTCTGGCTTTCTGTGCCTGTTTACGTGGTAATGAAGCAGAAGTGGGAAAGTGGATTATCACTGATAGGGACAAACCACCACTTTGATCGGTCTGCTCCATCTGGATCAGAGTTAATTTTCCAACCGCACCAAGTTTCTGATGCTGTTTTTGCAGTTACATTTGGGGGCCATTTTATCAGAACATTGGATATTAGCTTCACATAAAACAATACAAGTTGGAACACTTGAGGGAGTTTTATGGTTCGAAGCAGGGCTTAAAAACTGGGCTTTTTAACAATATAGCTTTATACATTCCTCCACTCTGAAATGGGCTTCACTGGTCTGCTTTAAAAAGCTGGAATACAGTTTTTGACAAATTGACTTGACGTTGTTGCTACAGCACAGCCTCGGAACCAAAGGTGTGGGCCTATTATCATTCTTTAAAGTGTGTCTGAGCCTGTTGGAAGCATGACAGGCATAAACAGGGATCACTGCAGGCGCTGATCACATGGATCTGACAGAGCTTCGGTGCCCGTTGAGAATGTATGGTGGGCTGGGCCTACATGACACATAAAACTATTGTTTGACATGAAATAACATCAGCTTCTAGATATTTATTTTAAGTAAAACATTACTGAATTAATAAAGTTAATTAATAAAGTTGGTTTCAGTCACAAAAATGGACCTGGTTCTGTTTTTCTCTTGACAGGCAGAACATTCTCCTTTTTTAAATTATTTTTATGTAATATGGTGTGACATCATTCACCACTGGTGTGCACATCCTTTATATAGCACAGGCTGTGGTCCAGACAGTGAATGTGTGTGTGTGTGTGTGTGTGTGTGTGTGTGTGTGTGTGTGTGTGTGTGTGTGTGTGTGTGTGTGTTGCGTGGGGGTGGTGATGGTGATGGTGAGGGGGCGACCCAAGGATGGCTTGTAAACAGACAGAGGCTAAGGGCCTCTGCATGGACAATTAAGGGTTTTGTTATCTTTGGCTGATAGAAAATCCCTCATTAGTCTGTTTTAAGTAATATAGAATATCTTTATTTATTGTTTTAAATAGTTTAAGTTCACTGTCTTTCTGAAGGAATGTGGTAAATTTTATACAACATACAGTTTTCTGGATTTTCCACATATTAATCTTCCTCTCTGTACTTATACACATGTAATAAACAGCGTGTGCTGGTGTTGACCTTGAGCCACATTTATGCCTCATACTTTAAATCAGACCCTAATGAATGAGGACTGCACGGTTTGTTTGAAAACTCACCATCCCGGAGTTGGTGAACTGGGAAGGGAGCGAAGGTTAACGGGTCATTAAAAACACAATCAGTTCGGATTTAACAAGTCCTGACAAATTGTATGGGGATAAGTGATGTGATAAATCCTCACCTCAACAGTAATGTGCGATATAATTTAAACAGGTGGTAAAAACAACAAAATGGCCTGCGTGCACTGTCTTGATACTGTATGCATGCCGTGCGTGTGTGTGTGTGTGTGTGTGTGTGAGACAGAGAGAGAGACGTGAACTTAATAACAGCCATCAGATTCTGGAGTGGACAGAAGTGAGGCAGGAATTTGGAGCGGCATGGACAGAACTGAGGGCCTCCACTTTGCAGACAGGTGGACAGGCAGCCACAGAGGCCTCATTGTCTCTGGCTTAATCAGTCCAACAGGTGTGCAGCGAAGCATTCACCTCGCTCTTGGAACACAGCGCGCACCCTGAATCCTTCCAGTTGTCTCTCCGTCCTCTTGCAGTTTGCTTCAGTATTGATGGAGAGGATAATGATATGAAAGCCTGTTGCAACATGAGCCATGGCTCCAGTGTGAGAAGTGATAATATACGATCATGTAAACGCATCGCGGCTACTTTTTCAATCATTTACAAATGAGTGAGGTAGAATTTTCTCTTGTGATCGTCAAGTGTTTTTAAGTAAAAGCTAAAGCCAATGTTGAAAAGTTGAGGCAGAGGTCGGGTTACACCGACTGAGATGTAGAGCTGTAATTGTAGCTATATTGCCATTTAATCGGCCCGTCCTGTCAAGCCCCGTCCACGTTGATAAATCTGTCAGCGGTGCGGCCCAACTACACCAAATCCGGTTCCTGTAGGACTTGACTCTGCTGCTCCCCAGCTGGGTTGGACCTCATCCAGAAGCTCATACTATATCCTGGAGTGTCTGTAAACCTCAGGCATGTCCCCGCGCTGCCTCCGCTCACCTACTGCCTCTGCCAGCCGGACATTCTCTTGGCAGTGAGCCCTCGGGCCTAAAACATATTCTTTTCTTCTTCAGCACTTGTTGATTTTCAGAGAAAATCTGGCAGGGAAGTTTTCTTTCTCATTGTGCAACTACGAGATTAAACCAACATTGTGTCCTGAGGCTTGAAATGCTGCGATCTGTTGGTTGGAATTGGGTGAGACTCTGATTTATCCTGCGGTGAGGTTTTGAACCTGTCCATATGGCCACAAGGCCACTCTGTGGTCCAACTCTTTGTGATACTGTGGCTTGCATAACTTGTTCCTCACAAAAAGATTTGACAGCAGTGCTGCTCTTTGTCATCATGGCTTCACACAGACTTTTTCAAAGCAGCTAATATTTTCTGATGATTAAAACAAAGTAATGACACATGCTGGTTCACTGAGGCCACTCTCAGCTTAGACATGTAAAATGACCTGAGAGAGCGTCAATCTGCGTGCACTATAATCATGAGTGAAATTGACAGGCAGGCAACTCTCAACATGTTTCTGCAGCATTATTTCAGCTATACTGACTTGTCTGCAAGTTATTTATTACACCTATAGGTCATATATGTCAGGAACCAGATGAGAACCCAAATGTGACACACGAGTCTGACTGAACACCGCTTTATTGTCGGACACAGACAACAGACAGGATTCTCGGGGGAGCGAGCAGAAGAGAATAGTCGGGGACAGGCAAGGTCGAGATCGGGCAGAAGGCAGACAGAGTTTACAGGGGAGCAGGCTAAACAGAATGGTCAGGAACAGGCAAGGTCGGAACCGGGCAGGCAGGCTAACAGGAACACGCTGGAAAGTCATCGGGAACGAATAACGATCTGGCAGAGAGCAGGTGTGCCTCCGGGGATTAAGAAGAGTGCTCATTAGAGTCCTGATGCACAACAGGTGTGCGGGGCGAGGCGACTCACGGGCATGATTGCCCGCAGCTGTGACACATATATATGCTCTCACGTTTTCAATCTGTTTTGTTCATCATATTTTAACATTCTGATCTCTTTCAAAATTAAAGAAGCTGAATTTATTTGCATGGTGGTACAAGAAATAAGACCTGGCAGCCTGTCCATCTCACGTACAGCCGTGAACTCTTACAGATTACCACACCATGCAGTGAAAAAGAAGGAGAGTCGAATAGTTTATGGGACGTTATGGGTGCCTAATTAGCAAAGATAGATTAAAGACATGCAGACACATTTGCTCATGTTACCACTAAAGTGTACCGTATTTTCACGACCATAAGGCGCACTGTAATAAAAGGCGCTGTCTCAGTTACGGGTGCTATATCTATATTTAAAACATACATAAGGCGCACCGTATTATTAGGCGCATGCTAAAACATACAGTAAAAAATGACAACAGAAGTAAAACAGTGAGTTTCGACACATTTATTGAACAAAATATTCATTGATCCGCCACAAAACCATCAAAGTTTTCATCTTCTGTATCTGAATGAAACAGCTGCGCTATTTCAATGTCCAGCATCCCGAATTCCTCTTCGTCATCATCTGAATCAGACTCACCGACCGGTTCCGCTTCAGCGTTGATGCCGGCTTTTGTGAAAGCTCTTATAATACATGAAGACGGTATCATAGCCCATGCATCTACAATCCACCCACATATGGTGGCATAACCTGCCCGCCGCTGCCTCATAGATGTGGCTGGGCGCGGTTATCTTGTCGCGGCAGTAGGTGCGGAAGATGGCCGCCCTCTCCTGCTAATCCGCGGGCAGCCGCTGCGCAACAGTTGACCGGCGCCATTTTAGGGAATCCTTACGCGTAGGTGTGCCGCTAATCAATGGGCGGAGCGTTTACCGTAGTGCACCTACCAAAGGCACACGGCAGATTTTGGAACTCAGTCTACACACAAGGCGCTCCATATTATAAGGCGCACCGTCGATTTTTGAGAAAATCTTAGTGTTTTAGGTGTGCCTTATAGTCGTGAAAATACGGTAATTGCCTGGAGAGGTTATGAGGTCAGTGGCCTGACTATGGGCTATAGTTACTGCAGTTGAAAAGGCAATGTTCTGAGTGTGTCAGTGCAGCTTAAAAATATGTTACCAGTTCAACAAGTCCAAGAAATTATGAAATTTATCCTCTGGTGTCATTCAAAGATAGAGCTAAATTGTAGTTAGTGTGTGCATACTCGGAATTAAAAGCTCTGTTTGCAGTAATAATTGAGGCTTTGCAGATCAGTTCTGCTGTATTCGTAAACACCAGCTTGAGTTGGAGACCCCTGAGTAAATTTAGGTTGCAGATCGAAATGTCTTACAATTAGCATTAAGAAAAATGTACATTATTTTATGAGCTTGTTTATTTTGATGTTTTTCTTTACATTGGTTCTCCCACTTCTGCCTGCAGACACTTCATAGTACTGTCTTACGTACATTTGTTCCCAGGGCTAAAAACATGGTTTTTCAGGAGATGTTCATCTCTTGGCTTTCTAGTCAGTCTGTTTTCAGAGGTATTTACAACAGACAATCACCTCTGACCAGGTGGTGATCTTTGATCGAAAGGTGGACCAAGTGAGATAAGTTTCTGATGGTAGGCCAATATGAATGGTAGTATGTTTTGTAGTCATTCTAATTTGTAAAAATTGCAAATGTGGCTATTTTTGATACTGGAACCAGTTGTGTAAGTAGAATTGTTTTTTGTGGTTTTCCATATCAATCTGTCAGACAAAAGCAGATAAAATGTTAGCACTCAGTCTATTATGAATAGTGTGCTGTCATCACAGCATCCTAGGGGTTAGTTCCAGTCGTGGTACCTCCACGCTTCTTAGTGCTATGCAAATCCATCTACACATTATTTATATTTGTCAAATACATAATAAACATGGAAATTATAGCAAAAAAGAAAGACAGTGTCCTCCTTCCTGCAGTGGAACCCTTCACTCTGAGCAGACAGTCAGGCTTTCCTCTTTTTCGTGCAAACTTAACACGTTTGGCTTTTTATTTAATGGTGTGATGTCATATTGTAAAGGATGGTAAGGTCTCAAACCACACAGCACTGCGTGGAAGTTGGCTTAGCAGGGAGCAAGCCTTTCTTTTCAACTATTGTGTCTTCTCATCTGGATCTAGAGGGTCATTTGGTAAAAGAGAAAAAAGTTTTCAGCTCTTTGTTGTAAGAAAAAGCACCAGACAGATTAAATTGTGAGGATAGATGATAATCTGCAGCTCTTGCTGGGGTGGACATGGTTCACCAGTCCTTGATGTTTAAGCTAAAAGATGTGGCCTCCAGCAGCACATTGTTGCCAGTGTGTTTCAGCTGTCCTTTCATTTAGTGGTTAAGACAATTCAGACTTAAATGGATGACTGCTTAAAATGTCTGCCTGTACAGCCAAAATTTAAACAATTCCCTACTGCTAAAATGGCAGCATTAAGTACCGGTAGCTGCTCGGTGGGATCAGCAAAAATTTTCACCCAAATCATGTATACATTTCCTGTGTTAACATACACAAGTTTCCTGTGTTGATAGCTTTTCCATTAGCTTTCTATAATCTCTGCAATGTATATAGCTTAAATGGAGAAAATGTTTTTGTAGGATAACTGAAATGTTGATTCTTGTCCCCAGATGGTCAAACTTATACATGACAAACAAAACCAACCTATGAGTATCAGTGGAAAAGTGTTATATTTCCTGTTGTACCTAAACTTTCTGTGACTGCATTTGTTTTTTTTAAATTAGGGTCAGTAATTCAATTTTTTGGGGGGGTCACCCATCAGTTTTGACCTGCTCACCCACTGGTGAGCCACAACAACGGATTTACCTCCATGGAGAGATCAGTTCAAATGGATTTAACCGTATTTAATCAAGCCGACGGCCATTTGCTGAACCCTGACTCTCAGTATGTGGAAAGAAAATATTTAATGTGACAACAGGTATTGCTGTCTGTGCTCGTATTTCTTACTTTCACTGGTGGTCGAGCCAAGACACACACAATAGCCACCGTGCTTGACTGAATAAGTAAAAACACTCGGACCTGCATGCTCCTCTGCTCTGCTGGAAAATAAATAAATAAATCATGTCATTTCATGTATTTCTATACACTTGAAGAGTTGATTAAATATAATCTGGAAAGCTTCTGGAAAAAGTCATTCAATGTGATTAAATTATCTTTTTACAACATTTGGTACCAAAGAAATGTTTTTTTTCTCAGTTTGAAGCAATACAGACCTGTTGGACGGAAAGGAGTCACTTGTCCTTGACAGTAAAAACAACACACTGTATAACACACAGCAAATGAAGGTTATTACAATAACACAAATTCTTGACTCGCCCCGTGAGCAGGTGGTTAAATTTCATATTATTAAGTGCAAGGTCATGCTTGTTCTGTTTAAGAAGATCCCAGTTCAATCCCAGTTACCAATGCCTCTTATACACTGCAGACAGGTCCCCCGAGTTTTTACAAGGTTCCAGAACACCAACAGTGCAGTTGTCAGCGCAGTCTCTCCTGAGCTGCAGAAACCTCACTGGTTGCTGGAACATAGAGTGAAATGACGGATTTAGTTATAAAATAATACCTTTTTCTGCCATTGGTGCCCCAGGTAATGATGTACATTATAGATAATGAGCATACAACTTCAGCATTATAGTAAAAGAGTATAAAAAAGTGAATTTCACATTGATTCTACCACTAATTCAATGATTTTGTAATGCATATATCTACATTTTGCAGTATTTTCATCAAACACGTGGATGTTTAGGTGTATAGATTAAACCATTTTTTATTTGCACAAATATTGTTTATTGTAAGATATTTTTTAATCATTATGAAATGGAGAAGATTGGATTGTTTTCCCAAACAATCACTATATCTGTATCTTCACCATCAGTCACTCAGGAATACAGTTTATATCAGATTTACTGCTTATATTGTCTGTCTGTGTTGGAAAACAAGTTTTCTCATTCAGGAATATCAAAAAAAGCCTTGATATTCTGACCCAGAAATGAACTGAGCCGTTGAGGTTCGACTCCCAGCACGAACAGTCGCACCGACTGTGAAAATGAAAGTGAAGCATAGAACACATCAGCTTTAAAGCCTTTAATGATAACAGCCTGTAAAAGGCTGCATGATCCAAGATGGACAAGTATCAATACCAGGTTTATGTCCACGTGTTGAAGTCTTTTCTGACTATACTTTAATCCCAAAAACATGCTTTGTGGCTGAATCAGTTCTGTTATCTGTAAGCTGCCCTGACGCTCTCTTCCTGCTGCTAAGACGATGCTTAGGAAAGGGAAGGTAGACCTTTAATGACAAAACCATTAACAGCACTAATTAAACGATTACTCCAGTTTAATTTACTAGAGATGGCTGCCTTGTCCTTGGGTGACCGGTCACATGCTGGCATTATGGGCAGACAGACTGATTGCATTTAACAGCCCCTAAATCATCTTAATTACAGCCTGGCATTACCCCCACGGGCCCTACACAAAAACTCTTACACAAACTGCAGCAGGAGTGAGGAAGTGCGGTTTATAAAATGGGAAATTGGTGTTTTTCAGCCAAATTTCCTCTTTTATATCCTTTAGAACACATAGATTTAAACTGATCTGAAGAGAAAAGTAGCTTCTACCTCAGTAGTGGAGTGAGCACATATGTATGGACATTTATGAGCATTCTTCTGTGAATGCATCCAAACATGCAATATAATTGGCCGAGCCCCTGTTGATTATAGTGTTCTGAACGTAGCAGAGGTGGTAGTTGTCGGTCTTTGTCTTGTTTTGAGGTAGCGACATCGCTGTACTTGTGGGTGGGCTTGCAGGATTGTCATACTTGGCACATGGTAATTTGGGGTTGAGTCTGTGGTTAGTATCAGGGTGAAGATGTAAGTTATGGCTGGGGCTGGCCTGACGAGGCGGAAATCAACAGAAGGGAATAGAAGCTCAGGCCCTCCTCTCCGACTGTCTACTTGAGATTAGAAAGCACTGCGGTTTCCTCCACATGTTCCTCTTTCCTTTCTTCATTCTTCCTGCTTTAGTTTATGTTCCTGGTTCCTTTGCAGGAAAATGAGGAGCACCAGAACGAATAATAGCGAGTTGTGACAGACAGGCGAACACGAGGGAGAGGAGAAAGAAGAAGAGGGCACGAACCAGGAAGGAGTGGTGTTTGAAGTTAAACTGGTCTCTATCCTGAGGAAGTGACTGCTGCCAAAGACTGGGATAAAGATGGTCTGGGAGCGTGCACGCGTCCGTGTGTGCATGTGTGTCTTTCTCTTTTAAATAACACCCCAGACTTCATCTTGCCGCACTGGTCCTCTGACTTTGTCCTCTGTCTTCAGCTGAGTCATGGGAGTGATATGTTGAACTGAGTGATCTGTAATCACTCCTCATCTGCTGGGAGCCCTCGGGGATGTTTTCTTTAGGTGTATTGAAGAGCTGATTAGCTGCTAAAAAAGGCATTTTTGGCTTTCACTTAGGGTCACTTTGCTTGAGTAATGGTTGCTGAACATCTCGAAGGTCGAGTGTGTGTGTGCGCGTGGAATTACTCAAACTGCTGGAGAAACAGATGACGAAGCTTATTTGATTAGAGAGGCCACAACAACGCAACCCATCAACACATGTGGTATTGTTGTATAAATGTCACATTGATGGAAGTCGATTAATAGTAATGGTGTTGCAGAAATAAATTGTGTCTTTTATTAGTTTTAGGAGCACTGAGCCTGTTTAATGTCAGATGGATATCTGTCACAAGCTAACATCTGACGCACCAACAAGTGTTTAATGGAGGAAAATGAACGCGTGTGGTCGAAGCTGCAGCAGTGACACTCCTGCTGGAAGACTGGGGAAGTAGGAACTGGCATAAGCTTTGGTGCAGTGACACAAAGTAGTGGAAAAACAAACCAGCACTCACACTAAACTCTTCACACACATGTATGAGTGCAGTCGGGATGTATGGCCACTCCCGCCTCTACATTCATCTCGACTCTCTAAAAGCCCCGTTGATGAAAAGCTGTTTAAGCATGCAGAGAGATTGGAGATCAAAGGTCATAGCGTGAAAAAACTCTTGAACGAGGAAGGTGTGGAGGGGCCCTTGAAGCATGCAGCAACTTGCTGCATTTACACAGAATATTATCAGTCTTGAAATTATTATCAGTTTAAAATGGGATCTGTGCGGTTTGCATATGATGATAGGAGTGAAACCAGCAAGATGAATGCCCGAGATGTGACTCACAGACAACCAGCCCAAACATTTTTAAGCTGAATTAAAAAGGCTTTGGGCTTCCAACATGATGCCTGTACCCCAGGCTAGCTGCCAATTAGCTTTTTTTTTTTTTTTTTTTACTTCAAACAGTCTTTCAGACCTAGGACCACATGCTTTCAAGGCTGGATGAAAGGATTTTCTTAAACCTTATGAAATCCATTAAGTTTTATGTGTAAAGTGTTTGTATGGATGCTACATGCAGAGTATAAATCTCTCTCTCTCTCTCTCTCTCTCTCTGTGTGTTTGCAATTATGTTGGATCTTTCCTAGCTTTAAGCTTACTCTCAATGTTTATTAGCTTTTTTGTTTGTCGTTTCTCATAGAGGATGGTGGATCAATATCTGAAGTAATTATAGATTTCAAATGTTCATTTAGTGGAAGGTTGTGCTCTGAACTGTGTCTTGGTTGCCTTCTCTCCATTGTGCATTTTTAGAAGCAGCACTATTTTTTTTTTCCTTTCCTGGAAATAACTTCTTATCCTGCCCCCAGAGAATCATCTTTTAAATCCCTGCTGAAGTTGTGTCAGGAGCTCCAGTTGTCACCCTTACACCTGTCAAGTCTCATGGATGTCCAAGTGTGTCTTTGAGCGGTGCCTCACCAGAGAATTGGAGTTCCACAGTGACCTGTGCAGTGAGGGAGACAGGCATCAGTGTTTTTGTTCTGATGTGCTCCTGGCTCAACCATTCTAGACTGGTTTGAACTTGGTGTTTATGGTTTTTGCTGTGTGGGTTGTATGTTTGTGTCTGGACAACAGCAAGGAGCATGAAAGAGGGTAGCTAATGCCTGGCCAGGAGGCTGGAGTCAGGTTTCAAGGTCCGTTTCAATGGTTTGTGTCGTTTGGAACGAGAGGCCAAAACCTCACGACGCAGCCAGAGGACCTTTGAGAGTTGAGAGGTGGGTGCTCTGTTGACCGTCTGTGTTTATGTACCGTATAACCAGAAAGTGTCATGGTTGTTTAAAAAGCATTAAGGAACTAGAGAAGGAACATTAGCATCATTGCCACTTGGGAGCTTTTCTTAATTCCATCTGTTTTGCTCATCACAATGAGCAAAAACTCCGAAAGTGACACAAAATGGTCTGTATAGACACAGAAAGATAAGTCTGTGCGTGTGTGTGTGTGCGTGCGTGTGTGTGTGTGTGTGTAGAAAGCGTAGACTCATGAATCAATGGTAAATGGCATCGGGGCACATACATGATGCTATTGTTCCACAACGAGTACGACTGTAGCAGAAAGGTCACGGCTAGATCACAGTGACGGAAAACCTGTATGTCATCAAAGCAAGCAGTCCTCCAGACACTGGTGAGTCACTGGATGGTTGATTTGAAGGTTAACAATAACCAGTCTCAGTGAGTCAATTTCTGACTTTAGCACAGTCAGAGGGGTTTTTTTTGCGTGATATATTAGGGGAGGGAGTACACCATGCAAACTTGCAAATTTTGTGATATTTGCTCTGGGAAACAGTATATGACTGACATATGATTCAGGATGGCTCCTAGCGAAGAGCAGTAGTTCTTTGGTTTTTCTAATCAGTAAAGGTGGTTTCAGCCTCTGGGTGAGAGAGCAGGGTCAGTATAGGTCTGGAGAAATGTGTGAATGAGAACATCTGGTTGTTTATTTACCCACATGGGAAGTCACAAAACAGTTTTCTTTCATCTGCCTTTGCTGGTTTATTTGACCGATCAGCACTTCTTTTAAGGATTTTTGTTTTGCAACCCAAATAAACATGTGGCACGTACAGGTCAGACAGATTTAGTGAGTCATCTCTCATTAGGGAGAAGACACAGACATGAAATAACTCCTGGGTAATGTTGCTGCATGTGACTGAGAGTAATGCGTCAGCACCAAACCCTGAAACACACAGGATGGTTTATATTTGAGGGCAGAGGATGGAGACCCTACACGATCCATCTGGACTGTAGGAAGTCTGACGGGGGAAAAAATGAATATTTGTGCAGTAACATTTTTTTCTTTTACATTAAAAAAGCTCTTTAAACTTGGATAAATACAGAATGGACAGACAGACAGGTGATGGATTTTCTTCCCTGCTCACTACAAGGTTTGCTGTTTACATGGTAGCAAAGCATATCTGCACAAAATATGACATGTTGCAATCAAAGGCACCGTTGTTTTTCCACAAAAGCATCAATGTTGTTTGTCCGGATGGGTAATTAGGCTTTCCTCATTAGAATGTTGATTTGATTCAAGTTTTTATGATCTCAGCTGACTGTGAAAACATCTACAGCTGTGGAGCAGACAGTTAATCTTTTCTTCACTGAACTGCTGAATGTCCCTGAGCTCCACTGTTCCCTCTTTAGGCTGAGCTTTGAACTATTTGGCCTTCACCACGTATGCAGGCACCTAGCAGCAGAGGCTCCACCTGAAAATTACACGAAGAAGCGCTTGTCTTCAAACTTTATGGTGCTGCAGAGGTCCCACGGCACCAGGGCGGCAGCCATACCTTAAAAATGATTAATTGTGAACACTGAGAGATACTCTGATATAAATTTAAAGCCAGACAAGAGACGCTCAGACTGGCTACATTTAGATTCAGTGTGTAGTCAGTGGGTAGTTTCACCTTTGCCCATAAAGATCAAAACACATATGGAAGCTTTGGTATGTGATAACACATTTGAAACAGATGTTGAAGAGCTCTTTTTGAACATAAAAGAAAAAACATTGTTTTACTTCAGTTTGTTTTTATAGGAATTAGGAATTTAGGAATAGGTACTATGGAGTCTGGAATTCTGAGGACGTACAGGAGAAGAGAGTTCAGGAATGATCTTACGCACTTTCATGTCTTGTTTAGGCTCCAAAGGGGCGCAGATTATGGGGTACGGCTGCAGATGCTTTGCAGGAGGATTATTTGCTCCTTATCTACGATGTGGTTGTACTTTTTCCCTTTTCTGCTTTTTGTGAATCATCTTCATTGAGCAATGAGGCCTGTGGTGGCGGCTGCTCCGCTCTTCCTTCATCTCTCCTGGGGGGTGATGAAGCTGTGTGAGTCACAGGTATGAATGTGTGAGTGATTCCCAAACTTAGTCAGATATTGGTGCAATTGGAGTCTGGGATGCTAAGTTCACCTCCACCCTGCAAGTGCTGCAGACACTCACCACGGTCATCTCTCTCTCAACCTCTCTGTTATCTGGGTCTGTTTCTGTTATTCACCGAACATTGCTCAGGTTGAGGCCACATGTGCTTCGGCAAAGGAGTTAAATTGAAACAGACTGTGGTGCTGCGGGAACTTTTGGATCTTTCTGCCTATTAGTCAAACGTTGGTTTTGTCATGCAAAATGTTTATTTAAAATTCAGTTGTTTGTTGCCATACAACTTAGCCATTGGAATCTGTCTCATGCGCTCATGATGGGACAAGAACCAGGCAGCAAAACGGACACGAGGGAATTAAAGTGAATAAAACCGTCGTGTTACGAAACATTTTGCGCAGCCACAGAAGGCAAGAAGAAACAACAGCTTCAAATATAGGAAAGTATAAAGAGAAAATTATGCAATTGAGAAAGGTACAGGATCAAAACAAAAACACTTCATTTCATGCAAACAATCAGAACAAAAAAATATCTATATTAGCTGAAAAACACAGAAAAATATGCAAGCAGACTTCAGCGGCTGTACTCTGCAATCATTAAGTGCAGGATTGTGCAGCCACCACTCAGTAATTTAATGTTTCCTCTGGACATGCTGCTGAGAAAATGGGATTTCAATAGGTTTTTTTGTGTTAAAAGCTCTAAAACGTCTTCCTGAGGGGAAAGTTGTGAAGACATGGTTGAAGGGGTGGCTAAAGTCAGTATTGCACCATTTTGTACATGTCCTTGATCATTTGGATTGTTGCACCTACACTCTTCTCCTGTGTTTTATCCACTGTCTTTACTTTCCCTGGTGACCTTTGACCCTGCTGCACTTAATGCAGGGTCACTGCTAGGTCAGGCTGGTCTGTGCATCTGCTGGGATGGCTGCCTTTGAAACGTCTCCCATTTGTGATATTAAGCTCTCCTTCCACATGGTACCAGGGTGGAGAGGATGTTGAGCAACCATCTTCAATTTTTATTTATATATTAATTCTGTTAACTGACCATGCCTGTATAAGACAGAATGCATTAGATCCAAAGTACATTACGATTTAGGGTGGAACCATTTTTGGTTCTCATATTTACTGGTTTTGTAGTCAGACCGGTGAATGTTTGCAGGATTATAGTGTTAGAATCGCTTCTTCTCCCTTACAGGTCAGGTTTAAACATCTGTGCTGTAGCCAACCTAAATCCTGCAAAATCAGAAGATTCTTTCTTTTCTTACTTCTGTCAGTCAAAATAATCTGCAAATAAATAACAGAACATTCTCTTTCAATCTCTTTGAGTGAAGTTGCAAAGTTTAGTTAAACAGAGGGGAAAATATAGTTCTAATGTTCCAGTTTAATTCTTTCCAGGAGATGAAATTAAGTCTGTGGTTTGGTGAATCTGTCATAGTTTGAGCTGAAACAAATAGTAAATATTGTGAAGAAACAGCAGTAACTGGAATAAAAGCAGAGGAAATTTTAATTATGTGCTAGTTGTTATTTTTTATTTCCAATACAAAGGCGAAGCCTGCTCCAATTTCAAAGGCAATCAAAAAGCAAACACAAATATTGAGTTCAAAAACATCCTCACAAAATACCTGTTTCCACTCCAAGACCACAGCCTGATGTTTTATACAGCACGTGCACCCTGACATACCCTCTCCTTTGTTTACAGGTGGCATTTCCTTTTAGATGTTGGCAGCGTCGGTGCATGATGGCCTACATGGTGAGGGACAAACACACAAAGACCCACACACCTGGTTTATTTCAGCATTCTTTGCCATTCTTTGCATTTTATTTGGATAGAAAACTTTGTTTAATACAAAAATCTTCTGTTGAGCCTATTTTCATGCGTTTTTTTGTTGTTTTTTTGCATTTAAAAGTCTGTATTGTGCTTTTTTGAGAGGATACTTTTACAGTTTAAATAGTTTAAAAAAGCTTTCTACTGCACACTTTAAAGGCAGCGTGTGTTTATGACGGATGAAATATCATCACATCACATCATTTTCTTGTCCAACCCTCCCACATATGAACAGCCCTCCCTGACCACAGCCAGCAGGGAATAATGCATGGTTAACACTTTGCCCCTCCCAGTGAAATCCAACCCTTGTTTTATTTTCCTCTGCTGACCACCAGTGTTCCAGGCAAAGGCAGCCTGAGTCGTAGACTTCCGGTTCCAGCCCCTTCAATTACCGTACCAACGTATAAACACAATTCAGAGCGACTGAGCAACAGAAAGAGCTGTGGAGAGGGGCGTGGGCTTTTTTTTGTTTGTATCCATTTGTCCAACCTTTGGTTAGAGGTGAAAACTTGAAACAGTGAAACCGACGCGATGCCTTTAATTAAGTCGCCTTCCTGCGTAAGGTCTGTGGGCTTGCGGGAGCCGACTTAACAAAACACAATAAACTTCAGTCAATCAAGTCAAGTTTTATTTAAAGCTGAAAATCACCGTGCAGCACCGTCCCAATTCATTTCACAAGTGGAACAGAAAAAAGACAAAGCAAAAGACAAGGTAAAGCAAAAGCATTGTGAGAATATCAAATTAAAATGGATATAAGAGCCTAAAAAAAGACTTTTTTATTGCTTAAAGCCTTTTTAGAATGAATGCGCAATGTTTCAACTGCTTTAAATTCTGCGCGAAATGTTATTTACATATTTTGAAATATGTCGGTTTATCGAAACAGTAGTTTGTGCCTTCCGCTGCACGTGTGATCCTGTGAGACGACTCCTCGTGTCGGCTTGTTCTTGGCCTCCTGACCAAAAGTGTGATAATTTTAGACTTTAGTCTCTCATGGTCTGGAGCAAAGACGGCATTTTGAAATAAACTTGGAATTTAGCTTAATTGCAGTTTACAGATTTAGGAGGGGCAGCATTCTCTTCCTTATTTTCTTGCATAAATAGAGTAACTGGACTCCAAAGACATGAGGTTTAGAAGCCACAAAAGTAAAAGAACCTCAGAGGCAGAGAGGACACTTTGGAGTCTGGCTCCTTCGCTTTCCCTGCAGCTTCACCGCACTCTGCTCCTAATGTGAGATCCTTTTCTCCGCTAACCACCAGATTTGTTGTTCCCCTTCGGTCATTAGGTCACTCTGGTGAAAATTGACCATCAGTTTTATCTGATTTGTGCACAGCTGAGGTCCAGTATTTGCTTTTATAAGATATTGATTTTTGTCCAGCAAAAGAAATTGGTCCTTTGTGGTTCTCAGCCTTTGTCCGCTCTTCTCGGCCAGAGTATTTCCCATTACCTCATTACCATTATGGGATTTGTTCCCCAACATTTCTATTTTAATCTTTTTAACCAATCATTTCCATTTTAGCTGACTCACTTGTATAATATAAACATTTTCCTGTGTACATACAAATTATAACCCCATCATCCATCCACCCATTCATCCATCCATCCATCTATCCATCCATCATCTATCTGCCCATTCACCCATCCATCCATCCATCCATCCATCCATCACCCATCCATCCATCCATCCACCCATTCATCCATCATCCATCTATCCATCCATCATCCATCTGCCCATCCACCCATCCACCCATTCATCCATCCATCCATCCATCCATCATCCATCCATCCATCATCCATCTATCCATCCATCATCCATCTGCCCATCCACCCACCCATCCATCCATTATCCATCTATCCATCCATCTGTCCATCCACCCATTCATCCATCCATCCATCCATCTGCCCATCCATCCATCCATCCATCCACCCATTCATCCATCATCCATCTATCCATCCATCTGCCCATCCACCCATCCATCCATCCATTATCCATCCATCCACCCATCCACCCATTCATCCATCCACCCACCCATCCATCCATCCATCCATCCATCATCCATCCACCCATTCATCCATCCATCCTTCCATCCATTTGTCCATCCACCCGTTCATCCATCCATCAATCAATCTATCCATCCATCCATCCATCCATCCATCCATCCATGGCTTGGGATCATGAACTCCTGAGCTCTCTTTGAGTGCAGCATTTCTCAGCCACTGGGGTGCTATTATCAATATCTCCCTCTTCACTCATAAGTGGGTTATGCTGAGCAGCCACAGCAGCCAATTCAGTCCCTGCCCTTCTTCCATTTCATCATTTCCCTGCTGCCTTAGTTCTTGAAATTAGTTATTGCAAAGTTATTGAATTAGCATGTCAATGGTGGAAATGGTGAGCCCAGATCCTCTCTGTACAAAACCACTGAAATGTGTGGGACAAGAATGAAAAAAGACACAGAAGGATTTGTACCCAAACGCTGACAATAGAATGCAAAGAGAGGTTCAGACAGCAGAGCCAGGAGCCGCCAGATGTCAAAACCAGATAACCAGTCCATCATATAAATGCAAAAGAGAGTGGAAAGTCTGATCTCAGAAACCAGATGCAGAGAAAAATTCTATAAATATTCTATAAAGAAGAAATACCAAAAACGACCTGACAAGGATTTATGCCAACAGATACTCATGTAGTCAAAGAAAAATGGGGCAGGACGAGCAGGAGAAAACCACACAGGTGAGATAAATGAGGTTAGCCACCAAACAACAACACAAGGAACAAAACAACACAAATCAAAAAATTGAAAAGGCGTCTTGTGATCTGGGCTTTTTGTGTTGCTCAGATAAAGTTATTACTCTGTGAAAAAATGTCATCTAAAGAGCAATATGGTAGAAGCTACCACTGCCAGAGTAGGAAAAACTCATTTCAAAGGAAAAAAAGCAGCTGTTAGATGTTTATGTGAGGGATAAAGAGAATCCCTGTGAATAAAAGGAATGATTCATGGAGCAGCACCATGAGTTTGAAGATAGGGCAACCATGTGCCTTTGATAGAATCAAAGGAGGATGCAGCAGGTGCTTTTCATATATCCCTATGATGATCAAGATGGAGCAGAATAAAGCAGGAGATGGGACTGCCTTTAATTCATTTCATTGTTGTTCATTGCAACATTTTGCATTAATCTTAATATTTTGCTCCATTTAATGCCTAATATATTGTGTTATTTCACAATGCTGTACGTTACAAATACTCCCTTGGCAGTGGTAATTCTTGGAGATTTCTCTAAAACATTTACCGTACGCCCCAACGTATGTTTTGCAGTCAAACAGTCTTGGAACCACATCAGAGCAGAATTCTAACTATATAAGAAGCAACATGTTCTCAGTGTATCAGTTAAAAGCATAAAAATGTGGACTTTTCAGCCTCTTGCTATTAATAGTATTTGTCAGTTATTTAATTCAACCAGATCATCAGTTTTGAATGTGAAAGTGCACTCCGATAGCTTTAATAGTTCACTTTGATAAAGCAGGTCCAAGACATTTGTGTGTCAAAGTAAATTGTGCAGCTTAAAACGTTCAAAACTGTGTCCAGTGAAGATTTTAATGCTCTCATCCTGTGTTACGTTGCATTTTTAGCCACTTGGGCTGGAAGCATTTGTCAACCCATCATTCTTCTGCAGTGATTAAACCAGCCCCTCTTCTCGTGGAGAGTGTATCAACAGTCTTGGCTGGAGAACATCCTGCACAGGGATGGTTGCGAGCTTGTTGACACTGCTTTTGTTCTTCTTCCTCTGCTCTGCTCTGCTCTGCACTGACCCACCCCTTTAAGAGCTTTCTACACTGCTGACAGCTGAGAGTGATTCTCGAGGTCAGGACGCATGCACAGTTAATGGGGGGGGACCCAGTTTCATGACCAGGCCTGCAGGCTGGGACTCAGGTCTAATGCTTGCTAGTGACAGACAGGTGCGGTATCTGTGTTCCCCTCAGTGGAAGTTGTGTTTATGAATAATCAATCAGTTTTTGAACTGGATGTCATGTCCAGATGAACTTGGTATCTATTAAAATGAAAAAAAATAATAACCAAGATTTCATTTTGTTTTGCACAAAGAAGATGACATGTCAAATCATTTTAAGCGATGTAGTCAGCAGACTATTTACATGCTTCAAATTAAAAGTTGACATCACTTTAAAGCAGCTGTCATCTCAGTATAACAAATCTGATAAGAGTTCCTGTGTGGGAGGGCTTTTTCCTATAGATCAGTGAGGAATCTGAGAATCTGCCTAAAGCAGAAGGTTTCAACTCAGCACGGGCATATTAACCATCACACTGGGATCTTCCTTAAGTCACATTCAGGTAGAGAAAACAGGATGGGCTTTCATGCATGTCAGAGATCTTGCTGTGAGACTGTGCACGTTTACGTCCAGGCTCATCTCTATCCTCGCTGAACCAACCATGTTGCAACTGATGTCATGTGTAGGCTAAGACCAACTCATGCTTCCAAGTGATGCCTTCTCTCCCCCCACCCTACTGTCAAAGCCCCAGCAGTCTCCATAATACCTCATACCTCACTGTAGTTAACTCACAAGAGGTTTATGACATTGGTTAACCTTTAGCTTTAAACATATCCAGGTAAATTACATGTTTCTAAAATTTCAGCCTCTTTGAGTTTACGAACTGCAAAACGACCTGGGTGAGTAAGACAACGGTGACAGCGTTCAGGCTTGTAAAAGGAATAGGGTGTAATTACTACCTTTGTGTTGTGAATTGGTTTCATTTTATTTGGGTTTTTGGTCACATATGAGGTATACATTGGAAATACAATACTGTGCATAGAAGCTGAGGCACAGAAACCCACACAGCACCTGCTGTCTGAGATCTTCCACTGTGGGAAGTGTCCTATTGTGTCTTTGGTGCCCACAAACTAGGCCAAGACAATCAATCAAAAAACGTCATTACCCACTCTGTGTTTAATCATCTCTGAATAAAACCATTCAAGAAAGCTTTAGTTAAAAAATAAGTAAACAGTTGCAAGACAGGTTAAGTGTGACAATAGATATGTTGTACTGGAAAACTCAGTTCTTTCATAATTGATGTAGTGATCATTAAAAAAAGGTCATATGTGCATAAATAATGGTGTATATTTGTGCTGGGCTTTGTACTCCATATGGAGAGTTTTTGTCAGTGGTTTGCAGATTTATCAGCTTTATACAGAGCATAAGGAAGAAACACTAATTTCTCCAGTAGTACAAGTTAACACTGTGTCTGCGTAGCGTCTTAGAAACTTGTTTGTCGTTTTTAAAATCAGTTTATTAAAAGCTCCTATTATAGCATCTATCATGTTGTAAGACAGAAGTCAGTTCAGATGTAAGCAGAGCTATCACTGTATATGCTGTAGATTAGCTTTAAGCAAACATTGCGTAACACCAGTGTTATACAGTATTTCCAGCCATTTCACTTTGACAGGAATAGATCTACTCAGTTTCTTTGCCCTTGTCTGCTGACAGAACAGGAAAGGGGGAAAGAAACTGCATTTTCCAGTCAGAAACATTCCTGTTACAATGGAGACCAGAGACAAATGACTGAACAGTACAATTAAGGAGGCTTTCATCTTTTCAGGTTTACTTGAAGTGGTAGGTGGAGTGGTAGGCAATCAGCACAAACAAACAGTCCTGGAAAGGTCAAAACCGATGCAGAGTAACATGAGAAGTAAGAAAAAACACATCAATATATAGGGGAGGCCTTTTGTTTGAGGTTCAATCAACTGGTGGTTGGTCGCTGGCTTTCAAACCTTAGCATTAAAACACTTTGACCTTGCCTACTCAGTCACAGCTTAGGAAATGCCAAATACACATTTCTGTTGTCTTGATTTTGGTCTGGGTGGTTGGTGTTCCTGACATTTTCAGAGTTCCTGTACCTGTGGAGCAGGATGGTGTACACGGGTCCCCACCACATTTGCTGGTATTAATTAGGTGAAATGCAACAGAAACACTGGATAATTTATCTTAATTAAAGGCATCAGAGTCAGTTTGCTCTGTATTTATCTTTTCTGGATCCCAGCTGTGATATGTGTCGGTTCTGTCAGCCCCATCATGGTCAGCCACACTTTCCATGCTGTTGCACAGTTTTTTCCTTCTAATGCTCAACAGTCTAAACTACCAGCTCCTGTGTTCTGATTTCACTTTTATGTGATGGGAGTTAGTGGTTACAAGCCCTGTATCCTCATATATGCCAGATCTATCTTTATATATGTCAGAGCTGTCGTTACATGTTTCACAACTGTCTTTATATATGTCACATCTGTCTTTATGTATGTCACTAGTTACAAGCAGCGCTGCCATGGTGATGGCATCTGTGGGTCCATGGTGATGGCAGCGCTGGATCCCAGTCGGTCCAGCGTGTTTTGCAGCCACTGATACAACATGAGAGTGAGTTGATGCGATAAAATAGAGAAGTCAGGAGCTGAAGACCCAAGACTGTGGCTGGTTCATTTTCATAGGGAAAACCAACTGATTGCTGTAATTCAATCAAAGCTGCTTCTTTCAGGCTTTTCCAATTCAAGAATAGCATAGAAATATGATCCACAGCAAATATTTCTGGTTACAAGTTGGAGGCCTTTTGGATGCAAAGTGCCTGTTTGAAATCCTTTTGCTAACGAGTCTACTATAATCAACTTGAACATTAAGCCTCATTATCATACAGCGCTGGGGGAATAGGTTTGTCAGCTCATCAGTTTTCTGGAAAGAGTTGCAAAATTTTAAGCCAAAGGTTCAAATCCCCAGATTCAGAGATTTGAATGTAGAAGGTGTTAGAGTCTTGTTGGCTCCCAGGGCTGCTGTTGGTGTTTAAGGCCCTTGGTGTGGGGGTTAGCTGTATAACTGCGATAATATATTTACAAACTACAATAAGATGAGACTTTGGGTGACTATAAACAAAGGCCTACCAGTCAGTGTGATTCCTGGTCCCAACTGAACTCTTTAATCATAGAGTTGGAATTAATCACTTTAAAGTTGCCTCATGCCTCAAAGTTTCCTGTGCCTAGATGGCATGTGCCACTAAGCCTCTTTCCATGTGATATGGCAAAATCTCCTTAGAGAAAACATTGACAGCAGTGTCATCCCCACATTCCAGAGACAACTGCAGTTCTCCAGCATCCAGATTTGTAAACTTTGTGATCTTACCCTGTCAGCAACCCAGACCTGGCCTTTAATAAAGAGCATAGGATACTATTTAAGATAGATGTAGTCAGCTACATGCTACTGATGAGACATAGATCTGGCAAATTTTGTAAATGCAAATGGTGCATGGAATTCCCTCATCAGCCCTTCGTTAACAGCAAACAGTTTGCCATTTTTGTTGCTTTTCTACTGTCTCTCATCTCCTCAGATGTTGCTGCATCAATAATACCTTCAGCACCAAGTTTGGGCTTGATAGGTTATCCCTCCAGAGTTTTCCCCAGCAATATAGTTTTCATTTTATTTCAGAAGGGCTTGTATTTCCTTGGACATGTGAGAAGGAGTGAATATACCATACCAATTAAAAAAGATTACCACATAACCACAGCAATGGCTTACCAACCTTGAAAGCACAGATGTCACTATAAGGCTGGTATTATGGGAAAGGTCAGGGGTTCACCAAAAGACTCAAGGATTCATCCACTGAGAAGGATAAATGTTCAAAATACATTCAGTCTTGACTAATAGCACATGCTTACAAATCACCTCTAAGGTCACACGTGTAAATCCAAAGTTTCCTATGTTTGTATTTGGTCAAGCCGTATTTGATTAAAAAGGCTTCACACTTTCTCACATTTCAACAAGCACAAGTATTTGCTTGACTCTGAAATCCCTTTCAAGCCTAAGTAACTCCACATGGGTTTGATACGGATGGCTTTGAAGTTAATTTAGTTGCCAAATGATAATTTAGTAGCCATTGTTAAGATCAACAAATAATTTACTTAGTAACATTAAATCTAAAATGCAATAAATGAAACTGCTTCGGACCTTTCTGGCACTGTCTGCACTGTTGTGCACTGAAGTCAGTGTCATTATAAACCTCCATATGCTATTCTGGCGCCTCTGCTCATCTGTATCATTTTCATGCATCCAACCAGAATGCACATCAGGAGTCACTGAAGGGCTTTTGATCTGGATCCCCTCTGCTTCCCCCTTCAAAAGGGTGGAAGCCATCAAACCTGTCCAGCTTTAAAATAAATTCTCTACATCGAGCCATATGTCACCTAGATGGTACAGAAGTTCTATTGGCTGCTGATGTCCCAATAGAGCTACAGGCGTCCCTGGCCTCTCTGTGCAGTTGGGATTCAGGTATTGTCTCCATCTGTGGGTCCTCAATCCTGTGGAATGCCTGCGGCTCACGGCCCCAGACAGCTTTTCACAGCTTGACTGTTAGTAATTTACTCAAAAGGCATAACAGCCTTGATATGTGTGCCATATGCATGTGCAGAGAAAGGTGAACGCTCAGATGTTTAAGCTGGTATTTGCCCAAGGCATTCCTTAATGATAAGATATATTTGAGGTGGGGTTGGTTGTGTTGATATTTATTCAGATAAAACGCCTACCGAGTGTTAGAAAGACAGATTTTCTGTCATCTAGACACACGTCATGGTGCGTGTCCATAGTATAACAATTCTGCCTTAAATGATTTTAATGTTTTGGTGAGTATATTATCGTTGTTTTGGAGGGGGGTAAAGAGCAGGCAGATTTTGTCTAGCTTTTACTGCGCTGTGCTCTTGTTGGGAATCTTACTGACTGGAGGTTGGCTTGACTCTTGTTTTGGATAATTGTACAGTACCGAGGTCTGTGGTCCCCATCTCTGTCTCCATGTGGCCTAGGCTGCAAGAGCCATATTTAGGTTGCACGTCCTCCTTATCCTATCCTGTCTCATCCCCATCCTGTCTGACACACCCCCGAAACACATCAGGAGGCAGATAAAGGGCCAGCACGTGGTTGAGTGGGCAGACTTTAGGTGTCCTATGAAAACTGGCTTTGATGAGACCCTCTCAGGTTTACGAACCTTTGGTTTAGAGCACATGTATGGACCTATATTGGCATTGTTTATTATGTCAATAGATTTGGCAGCTGTATTAAGTCTGGAAAATAAGTTTAGAATGCAGAGTTGTAAAAAATGGGATTTCTGCAGATTGTACTAAAACAGTTACATGGCTAATGAATCTTCAAGGAAGCTTTGTTTTGTTCTCCATGAAACTGATAATTAACCACAGTTGTAAGAAATGAGACTGGAGACAACAGAAATGCATGACCTTTGGTGTGTGTTCATTTAACTGGCAGTTGGAATAAATTCATGTTCTGAGAAGGAATCTATTCACTTTTTTACCCATTGACTACAAGAACAAATGGCAGGTAGGTCAGATAAAGCCAATCATTCTGCTGGGAATTTGCAGCACTATGATTGTGGACTGTATTTAAACAGCCAGATGTACTATTAAAAAAGTCAAATGTGTGAATTATTGCTACATGGTAGATCAGGGACTTTTAAACATATTCCAGTTTGAGACCTAAAAAGGAATTATGTCTCCTTATGACCAAAAAGAAATAAAAAATTCCATGTCTCGCCATCAAATCCACAGTTATAAACTACCATTAAATCTGACGGCCCTCCAGTTGCACATACAACAAAAAATTCAAAGACGTGACTGACTTATTTCCATGTGGTCAGATCACTGCCTTTTGATCGCAGTACTGAGACATGGTTTGTTTGGAGATGTTGGTACATTTGGTTCCGTTCTGGAGAATCGGTTAACCCAGAAATGAGATCTCAGTCCACACTGACACCATTGATGAAGTCAGGTAAAGTTTGTTAATCCAGATTACATTTCTGAGGCTTCATAACAAAACAATGCTGCAGCCATCACCCAAACAATTTAAATACCCAAGAAACAGATACAAAATCCACATTCCTCTGTTGTAATCCAAATAACCAACTGCTTTAAGAATCTAAAAGCTGTAAAGTCCCCCATTTATATACCAAGTACAACCATGGTCAAAATTTCTGTAAATGTAAATGTAACAGTTTAACACGTATAAGGTGAAATGATCTCCAAAGGGCTAAAAGTTGAACACCAAGAACTCTTTTTCAATATTCAAACAGAAAATAGTGTCAGACCATTAATAAGCCTGTTAAGGTCATGGCTCATTTACAGTCATCATTAGGAAAGGTCACGTATAAATACCCAGAATCCTCTCCCCCTGCCCCAACAATTAGCATCCATGGGTCTCTCCCAGCAGTGGCCTAGCACTCTGAGAATGAAAATAATTAATACCCAAAAAACAGGAGAAGACTACAAGGGGATTGCAACGTGTTTCCAGCTACCCAAGTTCTCAGTTCAGAACTTACTTATCAGGAAGTGTGGAGATGAAGCTAAAATCTAGACTAAGAAAGTGATAAGAAACTCTTCTCATGCTGTTATACATCATGTTGAATGACACAGATGTAACTGAAGATACTTTTCACATTTTGTAACTGTGTATGCTTAAATGCTGTACGTCTGGGGGACTCTCCCAGGTCTTTCCCCTTGAAATTCCATCAAAGCTGATGTCTCTAATGACCTCAAACGTGACTCTCTGCAAAATTAACACCCAAAAAACGTATAAAACTTCATTCACTCCACCACCTCCCCATAATAACCACACATGTGGGTGGGGCCATAATCTTGTGTGGTTTAGTGTGATCTTGTGTTGTACTCAAGCCTCAGCCTGCATGAACTCGCCTGTCCCCTGCGGTGACTGTTGTTAGGGGCAGATGTTGAAGCAACAGACAAACTCTGGCTCTTTTCCTCTTTCCATTGCCCTCATATACACAAACTCATTCATTTAGTTCTTATCTTTGCCACTTAGTGATAGACAGCCTGGAAATAATGACCAGAGGGCTCAGATTTCTGTTATTTCCCACATGACAAACCTGCATTATTTATGGCCTCTTCATGGTCTCCTGGTAAAGAACATTTAGAGGATTTAGAGAATGTCAAAGAAATTTCTTCTTTTTTTGAGCACTTATTTTAAAGAATAACTCTGGTTGATTAATTTTCCAATGATTCTGCTCATGGCTTGTACAAGAATGTGTTTTTGTACTTCTTGCTGATGGGCACAAGATGATTATTATTGTGAATGTTTCCAAACTTCAACTACATGAAACACCACAGGCTTCCTTCCTCGCATTTTCCAGTCCACTGTATCATACCTTGTCTTCCTCTGTGGATGCTCATAAGCCATGTTCCAGCTGAAAATTGGCTAAAGAATTTCCACTCTGTGTGTGTGTGTGTGTATGTGTGTGTGTGTTTATTTGTTTATCTTCAGGCATCATGTAACAAACTGTCCCCTCGTAAATTCTTTCTAGATCACTTAGAGCTTCTTTACATTGTGCAGAATCCCTATTTCTCTCTCTCTGCATCCATACTGATGGGAAGGTTCTTATATCACTAGACAGATCAGTGTCACGTCAACTCCTTTGTGACACGTACATAAACCATGCATTCGCTGAGGCTCTGAGCCAAATGCATAGGCTGACTCTGATGAGAGCCAAGTTACAGTGATGATTTACATTTTATACATTCTTAACTGAAGTGTATTTACGTCTCTATACAGCTCTGCCAGTAAACACCAGTGATCAACACCTAAATATGTGTACAGTTGTCAGGTGTTATCACATTAGAAGCCTTGACATAATGTAACTTTGCGAATCAGGGAAGGAGAATTTTGAAATGCTTTTTATGAAACTATTGGGAACTGGGAAGTCTGCAGGGGCTTTTAGCAATGACCAGGAGTGGAAGGAAACCGCCAGACTCTTAAAGACTATGCTCTGACTCATAGGTCAAGGCTCTTTTTCTGTAAACAGGATTTTTCTCATAATTTCAGTTCTCGATCACAGGCCGAGCTCATACCCTGTGCTCTGCCTTTCTGTTATCTCCATCACTTTCATTCAAGGAGTGCTCGTCTCCCAGAGAGGAGAGGGAAGACTGGCATAGAGTCAAGAAAGATGAAGCAAGAGAAGCCTGTTATCTGTGAGTCTGGAAATTAGGAGTATGTGGGAACAAATCCATGTTGGAGATGTGGCTGTTGGGGACTGTTATGATATTTCCTGTGTGGTGGGGGTGCAGAGGCCACAATGATGGTGCACTTCATGGGATGAGTCTTCACAGAACTGGAAATTACTGTGAAAGCTGTATGTCATCCTCAAGTCTGAACTCCGCTCGGCTTGAACAAGTTATAGGATGCCTGGAGTTGGACTGAATACACTCTTCTCCTCTCCATCCCATCTGTCATTTGTTTTTACTGATTAAAAACGGTTTATCTGGAATCATCAATCTACCATTTTCATTTAACCACAGATCCATTAATGTCCCTTGCAAGATTCCTTGCAGGAGATTCCAGGGAGGTTTGGCCTTTAATGGACACACGCACTGCCTCGTAAGCATAGTGCATTCTTCAAATTCTGGAAAGACAGTGTCAACGCTATTAAAACCTAAAGTTAAAGGTGCATGCACTGCAGCTGGGAAGGCCATGTTACACAATCTCACATGGCGCAGTGAACGATCCATGAGCCGCCCTACACGTTTCTGCAGATTATCTATTAAATACCTTCAGTAGACCGTAGATTTATGGTTCGTTTTAACTGTAGATCCCTTCTGTTGCCATACAGAGTGCATCCTACTGCACACACACACACACGCACACACACATACACACACACATTCACAGCTGCACACCAGAGCAAGACCAAAGAAGAGCTACAGTATTGCAGATGTGCAACATAGGGGAGACAGAATAGTTTCAGAATGAAAGAGATTAACAGATCCTCTTGAAATGAAGTAGTTTTGGAAAAAGGTTGGTGGAAAGAGTGAATGAATCGGACAACAGCCTGGTTTTTAAAAAAAAAACTAAAGTTTTAGTATGCTGAACTGCTCTAATACAGTCTCTCCTCTGGAAGCTTCTGTCATGAGTCTGGGCAGGACTCAGTTGTCAGTCCATCCCAGCCTCCCTCCCTCCTTCATTTTCCCACCACTTTAGTCTGCTGCAACAGCGCTAGAGCCACACGACGACTACAGGTTGAGAAGTGAGAGAGAGAGAGAGAGAGAGAGGGCGAAGGGGAGACTGAGGAGAGGAAAGACTGATGCACACCTCATGCTGGAGTTTTGAGACACACTGCTGCACACAAAGGTGAGCTCAGACCAGAACACGGTAGCGGTTTGTGAGCCTTCCTGACGCACTGGAGCGTGCATGTGTGCATTTTAACTTTTGCGTCTCTGTGTAAACATGTGTCCTGGTGAAAGACTTGAATTAGATCTTTGAGCCAGGGGCTGTAAGCAGTGGATCAATTTCAGTGGAGCCTTTTTCTTTGAATCCATCTCAGTGAAGGCTGCTATTCATATTTCTGTGTATAAACCATCATGTGTCAGTATGCCTGTGTGACAGGTTTTTCTCGCCAAGATCACAGTTTGGTGTGTGTATGAATCACTGTGGAAATGAGTGCACGTGTCTCTGTGAGTGGCTGCTGCTTCTTTGACTTTAGCTGTTGAGGAAAAAACAGCTGCATAAGAACATTTTTCAGACAGACAGGCCAACATTGTGAGACTGTCTTGCTTTGCTTCCAGCCCATGGGTAACACCTCAGGACAGGAGCTTCCAGGGTGAGGCTGAAGGGTGGGTAAAACTGATAGAGGGGGGGTCATTGTGGAATGTCTAAGATTCTTCTGTAGCACCGTGCAGTGTGTGGGCAGTTAAAACAGCTAGCCCCCACCTCCAGAGCCCCTTAGTCAGCCTGGGTTCCCACTCCCATCGCCATACGCACTTCAGCTTAAGTCCCCTCCCCACAGCCACTTCACCCTCTCTGTCCTGTGAGTGGAACCTGCTCAGTCATGCCAGTTTGCTTCCTGATGCCAACCTAACTACCACATGTGTTTAAACCTCGGAAAATTATCCTCATAGCTAGCAGGTGCGGCATTCCCCCTGCCAGTGTGATGTTTTCCTTTGCCAGGTGTCCCATCTGCATGCCTGACCTAAGGAGACAGCAATTCTGCAGTATGTGAGTAGGCGTTTGTCAGTTAATTAGATTTTAAATCTATAAATTAGTGATCAACAGTCCAAGCACTCTTCATTATTTGTTATTTTCATAAAAAGGAAACGGTGTTGTTTGTTTGGGATGCGCTGATGATGAGCAGGTCATCGTTATAAGTTGTGCATAATCATACTTTTTACTTCTAGACTCAGAATAACAATGCTGCTGTTACCAAGGCACTGCGGGATTTCTATTTGGAACTTTTTCAGAGATACTGGCTGATTTCTAAGATCTGAGGCAGCTGCCTGGCACTCCACAGCATCCAGGTGTGCTGCGGTGTGACCTGAAAGTGTCAGATTATGTAAAAACACTGAATGAGACGGCCGTTTGCAACAAGTCTACATTAAAGATTTGCTGCCTGCTCCTTGTCCCCTCTCAAGATGCATCTTTGTAACATTTCTGGTACAGGGACTTTTAAATAAGAATCAACTTCATTCCAGATGTGTCCATATTCACGTCAGCACGAATGAGCATGGTAAGGTTTGCGCAAGGATTATGATAAGGGTTAGAAATGTTTACCAGTGTGTCATTATTTGACAACTTGGGGCGAGAATGGGCTTGGCCGATGGCGTTGTTCAGCAGATCATTCACTGTTGTTGAAATGAAAATTAACATCATGTTGCTGGCACTTGCATTCATTCCTCATTTACGGGCCCTGCAGCACCTCCGTGGACTGCTTCATCTTCCTCCTAACAGTAACTGGTTTTTTTAGTCGTGTCTAATTTAGAAGGTGAGTCGATTTTAGTCCTATCCAAGCGCATACTTTCATCTCACAGTTGTAGATTCTTGCAGGAGAGTGTAGAGCAAGACATACAGTGCATTCTCACAGCAAGGCAAAGCCAACTGATGCGAGCCTTTACTTGCTCCACCGAATTTATCACAGCTGCTACAATTGGATATCTGTGTGCCTTGAGGGATTTAAATTGTCAAGCACTGGTTAAAACTAAAACAGAAGTGACCTGTATAAGACTTCAAAAGTAGCGTAAGGGGTGTTCCCTGAAAATTCCGTGTTTTTCCTCTTTGCTGTCAAAGTGCTGGACTCGGGCCAGTTTTATAGACACATGTTCCATGGCATTAGACTGAACCAATAACAAAACTCTTCAACATTGAGACTTGCAACTGCTCGCTGATCGTCTTAATGCTAGCAGATATTGTTATCTAATATACATGCCAGATGTCATCATGCAGTTGCTGGCATGTATCATTATAAACACAGCAATAAGAACACATCGCTATGAAATATTTGCTGCTCAAAGCAGAGAAAAAAGTAAGCTTGGTTAATTTTTCCCCACTAATAGTCCACACTCTAAGCCACAGTGTGTGAGCCTGGACTTCAAAGAAGGAACACATGTGGACAGTTTAGCTCATTTGGCATTAAGCTAGCAGCTTTTGACAACAGGTTGCGTTCACAGTGCTGCTGTAACCCTTTGAAATGGGGTACATCTAACTTCTGGATGTTGGTTCCTGTTTTCCTCACTGACAGACATGAGAGTGTCAGGCTCTGGTTGACCACATTTGGAAGATTACTGGAAATGAATGAATGGCATCAGAGGCCACAAACATAGTTGGACTCCTGCATAATGATCATTAAACACCACAAAGCCTCGTGTAGACTCCAGCTAAGCATTTCCTTCCAGATGAGTGTTTCCTCTGCTAAGCTAAAAGCAAAAGTTCAAACCCATTTATTCACATGCTGGCTGCTAGTCTGTTGCAGGGTTTATATTTGCAGTTTATAGTTACAGTATCATGTTCATTTGCTGTCAATTTTAGAATCAAGCACTTGTCAGCTGAAATTTTACATTTCACTTTTTTTTTTTTTTGAGTGATGATGGTTTGAAATTATGTATGAGGAATGTTGATTTTTTTTTTTTTTCTACCTGGCCTAAATTTTCCTACATTTCCTCTCCAGTGTTGACTCCACTTGTCATAAATCCCCGTAGTAATCTGTTTAGAGTTGTTTAATGTTTCATTGCTTCAGTTTACAGAACACAGATGAAGAAGAAGGGAGATCCACATTTGTTGGAGACTTTTGTGTTCTTGCTGCTTCACGCTGTGAGGGTTGATTTAAACTGTGGAGAAACGGTTGAGCTACAGCTTTCGTTGAAAGTTCATCCTCTGTAACTTCAGGTTTGCTGTCGTGTGTTCTGTCCATGTTAAACACAGGTGTCCATCGTGTTTTAAGGTCCCAATAGTAAAGATTTCAGCTTTTTTTTCAGCTTGCAAACACAACATAAAAAACATGACCGTTGTATTTACTTTTTTAAATAGAATAGGTCTGTAGTATGTAGGCGCCCTGACCTGTGACCCCGAGGCATCAAAACTTCTACTGTGACCTTGTAATCCACTTTAGCATTTCCTCTGACATTTTAGCATCAGGAACATGCACTTACTTATCATTTAACTTACTTGCAGCAGCTTGAAGGCATGTAACACATGTGGACAGTTTAGCTCCACTAGAGCTTCCTGCCCAGAACTTTGCCCAGGTTCTTTAGTTTGAATCATAGTAAAAAAAAAAAAAAAAAGCACAAGAAAACAAAGATAAGTAAAATCAAAATTACCTCACTTGAAAATAAGGTATCTGTTGAAACTTCAGTCATAAAGTACCTCATAAAGTTGCTTTAAAAAAAAACAACTGTTGACAGGATATGTAATGAAGTTGTTGGAAGAAGTAAAAACACGAGGCCAAGGAAAAGCCACATTACTGAATTTAAAATATAAATATAAATGCATTTAATCATGATGAAACTGATCAGGTTTTGTGTTGTATAAGTAAGAGAACAAGTAAATGTTTGGATATTCTACAATATATTTATGCAAGTACACCACTGGTTAAAACAGAAAATGCATTAGATTTAGGCCATCTAAACTAATTCAGACCGAATGCTGATGCATTCACAAATTTAGCTCTTTTCTCACTTTCTTTTTTTCATCTCTGTTCTATGAAATCCTTAATTTCAGAAATAATTTCCTAATTTCAGTCCATTCCACTGTAATGACTATGAAAGACAGTTGCACATCTGCATGCACATTATAAACATCTGCCTTTCTTTTGCATCCCCGCCCCTTCTAAACAAAACTAGAGCAAAATTATACAGAAAATTGGAAAAAGCTTTTTTGTTTGTAAGGTTTAGGGGAAGATTGTTCCAGAAGAAAAGTCATGTTGGGAGTATGCTTACAAAACAGAAACTTGCAGCCAGCGTCATACTGGTATTTTTTATATTAGTCCTCTGAGTTTACTCAGTCTTAAAAGTTAGCTGCAGTATGGATGCCTCCTCAAGTTGTTCTCATTCAGTTAGCAAAACAAAGAAATGCATTAATAAAGACTTGACAAGATTAAGTGACTAATATGATGTGAATTTCCTCCTATGCATGCGTGTGCTCATGTGCAAATGGGTGGGTGTGTGCACGTGTGCGTGTGTGGTTGCAGGGTTCAATCTGTGCGCCCGTACTTGTTTTGCATGTGTTCGTCACAACAGTGAATGTCCTAAACTCCATGTGGTTGCTGCTCTGCGGTCTCAAGGGCTAAATGAACTCAAATGTCTCTTTCATATGCGCGCACACACACACACAGAGGCAAAGACACACTTCAGCACACCTCTAGGTGAGTCCCCGTGGCTGAGTGCCCAGTGTGTCACCAAACCACACAGCAGTACATTCCCAGACTCTGAGAGGTGGATTAAATTAGCCAAGTGGAACACTTGCATGTGTAGATGGTGGGAGTTTTTGTCTGATTGCATCTGTGTGTTTATCTGCATCTGCACACAAACTCAGTCTGGGAGACTTGTTCCAACCGAAGGTGTGTGGGAGGAACAATCATAGCTAGCTTCAGTTTAATTAGTCCGTGTGAGTGTTCTCTGGTCAGCTCCCATTGGTCAGCTTTTTATGACCGTGCCACATGCCCATTTCAGATTGTTTAATGCTATGTTTGTAGCTCGACTCAGCTGGGCCCGACCTGAATTCTTTGCCTGTCAGTAAATTCTGTATCAAGATAACTAGCAGAGAAGCTTTTTGGATTATTAGTGAAGAACGAAGAGCCATTTTGATCTAATTCATAGCTGGAATTGGCATCAAAACCTACCAGAGCATCCGAACACTACTGGAAATAGATCAACATGATTGCCTTGTGTCTCTGAACACTGATCCCATGTCCGCCGCTGCTTGCACCAAGTTCTGACTGTGTCGATGCCTGACGTTCAAAGTATGTGTCACCCTAGTTGGGATGTTTGGACTCATGCGCTGATGTCCTCCCACTTCTTCTCCATGATGAGTGTAACAGGAATCAATGGATACACTGACTGTTTTGGTCAGTCTGGTGGGCCATTAGTCACATCAGGGCAGTTATTAGTCAGGATCCATCCATAGAAGCCATCTGACCAGGGACGCGTCTTCAGTTAAACGCTGACCTGAATAACAATGTTCCAACAGTCTGTCTGTCATCTGCCTGAAATTTGTTCTGAAGATGAACATCTTCACATATTATGGAGCAATTCTGTCTTTTCTTTGAAAAATACAAACAAGCAGAAAAAGCATCACCAACTAAAACTTGGTTGACAGAGGCAGTTAGAGGACAGTGATGGCTGCAGATGTCCAAAAATATATAGAAAATGTACATTATTGGTAATGGTCCCAACTATCTGCTGTTGTGTTCTTGTGAGCTCAAGTGGGTGGATGCAAATACAGCATCGTATCAGGAGGTCCACCATCTTCAGGACTGTCCTGCTTGCAAAGCAGCTGGAGAGTGTCATCCTGAGCTGAATTTTCTGTTGCCTCTGGTACCAATTTGTCCCACATAGTGGATGTCAAACACAGTCAATCACATCTCAGATATGACACTGTTTCCAAGGGAACTGCATTGTGATCATTACCACTGTGATTGAAGCGGACAGGAATTTTAACGAGAGCCAATATCTCATGCAGCTTCAGGCAGAACTTCTGAGGACTGACGAGTGCCGTTGTGCAAAACAAAAGACCATCGAGCCATATTTTGCTTGAATCATTGACTGGAAACTTTACAGTTCTAAGACGGACAGCCAAGGAGTTCATTATGCTGCTGGACTATATATATAAACCTTTTAATAATGTTTGTTGTGTTTACTATAGTAACTGTGCGTGTGTGTTAATAGCTCGATGATCAGTTCCCCAATAATGCCAATTGATCCTCACGGCGCTGATTTCCAGTCCGAAGCATTACAGCCATCAGGAGTGAGTCACTGCAGATGTAACAGAGGAAGAAGAACTGCAGAGAGAGTCTGAGCAAGCAGTGATGTGCTGAGGTAGAAGAGAGGAGCAGGATGCCACCATCTGTTACCCACATGTACACCCCACAGCAGTCACATAAATCTCAGCCCTACAAGTCTGCATTCCGCCCAGCCACCTCAACAGAAATGTCTTGCATAGGCAGCGTACTGAGCCATTATACTTTTACAAAATGCTAGGGACGCTGACCTGATCTCAGGGGAGGGTGAGAGATGGCCTTACATGCTTTATCACCTTTGAAGATACAGCTTGATTATAGTTGTAATCACATACCCCCTATGCTATGAAATTTGATCTGTGCAGGTTTCACTGCCCCCTCCAACCGGGAACTAAACTCATGTACAAGTTCCTGATGTTGGGAGCAACTCACAGAGTCAGAGACTACAAATGGGGGAGCAAGAATTCAAACCTTCAACCTTGATGCTTTGAGGTGATAGCACTGAATCACTGGGTCAGCATTTCAACAGCATTTGGACATTTAAATGTGCTTTTGTCACACTCGATGAATCCCAAATTTTTAAGTCGATGAATCTGTTGGAAAATACTGATTTCAGGGCAGACGTACACACAGATAAAGGTCATCTTGGACAAGGTCACACGTGGGAATGTGTGGATGCTAGTCTGCAGCCCTTTCATATCAGTTCCTCCCACACTCTAGTATTTCTTAGGAAAAGACCAGCTTCAGGGTTAATATCAAATGTTATGACTGTTCTCCAAATATCTGATGCTGTACTCCCTCCTACAAACACATACCTGAGAGAAACAAAGAATATTTTTACATGACAGAGCTTAAGTCATTTCCCACTTTCTGACTATAGTGGGGGTTTCTGATTTTCACTTGATACCCAAAAGTTCTCCAGTTAAAGGAAGTCTTCTTATTATTTAAGGGTTTTTATGTTGAACTTATTCTAAAATGGTCCAGCCTCGTTGACACCTCGTATTGCAAATTACAGAGTTGAAATAGAAAATAAGGGTTTTGTGGGACATTGTCTCAGACATAAAGTGACAGGAGCAAAATCATTACGCAATAATAATATTTTCCATCTTTCAAATGCGGGCATGGACTATGTGTCCCGACAGTCTGATTTCGTGGAAAATTCTATCGATCGAAATGATCTGGTAAGGAAATAGTGTAATAATATAGTAGTCACAGATGAGTCACCACTAATTTCACCTTCCCGTTAAATGTTCGAGTGCACCATTCCTGGCAGAGTCCATAGGGGCACTGACGGGGCCGAGTCACGATACTGGAGGCATGCAGCATTACAGATGTGGAGAATGTTCCAGAAAAAACATCATAACCCTAACCCTAACCCATTTTTATTAGTTACTCCGCGGTGATCAGCGGAATTGGTTTTAGAACAACATCTCAGCAGTCATTCCATCGTTTTATTTAAGGACAAAATAATCAGAGGGTGCCACTTCTGCGTGTCAGTCACCAGCCCCTCATCTGTATGATCCTGCTCTAAGCCATAGCCAGAGTGGCTGCTTGCCTTATCCGCTCCTTTCCAATTTAATTGAAGACCATTGGGAATAAGGCAGAGAGCCTGGGGATCTGAGGTATTATTCCTCAACCTGCGAGACCGGCTATTAATATCCCATTTCGGCAAATATATGAAGAAAATGGCCAACTGATGAAAACCTCAGATTCCAAGGTTGCCACTAGGTTGACTTATGACCCCCCCCCCCAAAAGGCCCGCTGGCTGTGTGCCAGTGATTAAAGGATTCAACTCTTTCCCTGCTAATTGTGTTTCAACATTATGAGACATTTTAGAGAAGGTGCTTTTGTACCACATCTTTCTGCAAAAAGCAAAAGTACAAGTATCCAAGTACAGTAGAAGGTATTGTAGATTTATGGTACTTTATCTCATCTGGATGGGCTGAGTCTGCAGGCAGTCACATGTTCAGCTGACAGCTGCAGGACACGGGACAGATGTGACTTCCTGAATACGACCTACTGACTCTGCTGCCAAGCTAGACTAATCGCAGCTGGAACTATTTCACTCAGATATGATACGATCCAAAGACATTTCATAATCAGGGATATTGTCCCGAATGTGGTCGACAAAGAAATGTCCTTAAGGTTGGATCAAGCATCTGAGGAGCCCAGCTGGATGAATGTACTGAAGTATTTGAGGATTTGCATTATCGGTCTAATAGAGACGAGTAGAGTGTGGGGTTCGCTATTGGTGTTCAGCATCACTTGCTGCCATTAAACAAATGCTTGGTCAAGCCAGAGGGTGCAAATAGATTCAACTTTCACTTAAAAAGGAGTTGCTCAGCAAATTCAAATGATTACATACTTTAAGAAAATATTTTGTAAAAGATTAATGGCCAAGGAACTTTTGTCATACCACAACTGGTGATCATGCTTTCTAAAAGGACTTGTTCATCTCCCCAATCTCTTTTTCTCTTCCACACTTTTCCTTTCATCTGCAGCCAGATGTTTTTGGACATGTACGATATATAAAAAAAAAAATCCAGGAAGGAGGAGAAGAAAGAAAGGGCCATTCTGAGGGAATATGGCTGGGATTAATCTGGAAATACTGTTTTACCTCATCTGAACCAAATTACGGGTCTGAACTCGTTGTCCTCAGCAAGCCGGCACACAGCCACCGCAGCCCAGATGGGCAAGGAGTGGTCTGCAGATCTGTCACTGTGACCACGGTGTGCACATGAACCCCTGGTTATTCAACAGCTCTCCTTTCATGCAGCAGATCAGAAGCACTTCTTTGTTATCTTTGGACTTTATTTTAGACCCAGAGACAGTGTCTCAAGAGGAGCCAGAATTTTTTTTACTCTTTCCTTCTCTGCTGCGTTTGTCTTGCATGTTTGCATGTCTTAGGAAAACTGAGGAGGAGCAAAAAGAGAACCGAGAACATGCTAATGCCGAAAAAGATATGATTGGGGAATATGAAAAATGAACATATCTAATTACTGGGATGTTGTTGGGTATCAAAGGCCATGAATTCTAAAGTTAGAGTGGAGGTGTTGGCCTGTCGTGTGGTTAAGCACTACAGAGGCTTGTGGTTTCTCCTGTTGAGGAACAGAAGCCAACACAACCTCTCACTGCTGCTCAGGAATTTAGAGGTGTGAATGTACACACTGCAAGGAAACTCTGGCCCACCATCTCTTCCTCACCCATAAGTGAACAGTTGTGACTCAGGTGTTTCTCCGGGCTTCACACAAAGATAGACAGGAGACTCAAAGAGACCCCAGATAGACATACTGTATGACTATTATGTAATGTTAGTGGTTAGAGGCACATAGTCAAGCTCTTCTTGATACGGTTGTTTATATTTCCACCTGTCAGAGATAAAGGTGTGTTTTTATTGGAATAGTTTAGGTTGGTGAAAAGTGCACAAAAGTATGGATGATTCTGTTACATCACCGTGCCATACTGGGATGGTGTACAGCTGAGAGAGCCACTTTTTTATTCAGTGGATCATCGTGTCTGTTAAAGGAGGAAGCTGTTTGTCTTCCTCTATTGATTCCAGTTTTCACCTTTAAAGGATTTACAAGAAAAAGGAGATCTGGGATTTATCTCCAGCGGTAATCTATCTGAGACGATTCATAAATTATAGCACAGATGCTTTTGGTAAGAGGTCAAGGAAAACGAAACCAACAGAAATGTAACCTGAGAGGACGGCAGGATGTGGAGACCTTCAGGCATGAGCCAACATAACTAACTCAGCAAATCACACCAAATTGTACAGCTTCGCTCACTACATTACATTATAGGCACATTATAGTAACTAGCAGAGTAGCTTTATAGCATTATTGATTGATTTATGGGAAACAAAGTATTCTAATAGAGATGACATGTTAAAGGACAAATGGATCAACAAGAGACTGCATTACCTTCCTTCTTAGTCTCCTTATCATGAGTGGATGAGCTTTAAATATCTGTTGTAATTTGAATAATATCCTGCTGCTGGAGAGCTCACTTTTCCTGAAGTACAAATATTGTAAAGATATTTTCGTGTTTGACAGCTTAATGGTTGGATAGCACACTCGGACAGCCTGTAGTATTTTGTATAACGTCCACATGTTTCATATAATATGTTAGGAGAGTGTCAGTATCGATATTTTATGACAGGAGAGTTTGGAGTGGAAGAGGATGAAAAAACTACTTTCAGTTATTGCCGCAGTCGTGTCTATGTGTGTCACTCACATGTGCTGCTTGTCAGCTGGCATGACAGGCACTTTCTGGGGCCCTGGGCCAGTAGGGGGGCCCTCATGAAAGCTGGTAAACATTTAATTACAGCAGCTGCAGTAAAAGGTGAAAGATTACAGTGGAAGATCTGACCCTAAGACTCTCCCCCAGACACAACTCATCATACCTGTCACAAATTGTGTCCATAATAAAGTCTGACAAGGCCAACCATTGAAGCTGCATGAAGAAAGGTTGTCAAAGTTGCAACAGACCCTGGTTAGAGTGGCAGGTTAGGTTTATTATAAAGATTTCTATTGTCATATGCAGAGTAATCACAGGAGCAATGGCTGTCAATGAACTTCCTCCTGTAGTTCTCAAGCTCTGTCCTTCATGCTCCAACAAGAGTATACAATAGAATTAAAAAGAAGGGTTTTTTTTGGTTTTTTTTAAGTTTTAAAAAATAATCCAGAGAATCAGTGTATACTACTTTGAGTTGAGCAAATAACACGTGTATCATCGTTAGGCCCTCCTGTTGGAGAAGAACTTCCACATCACGTTATTTCACTTATTCTTTAACTTTCAGTGTCAGTTGACGTGTTGGCTGCCCTGTGGGGTACGATAACTTGGTAACATGTAGAGAAAAGCCCACATTTCAAGTGGAATTATTAACATAGGTATTGCTCTCAGCATGGAAGGTAAAGCTAGTATGACAATTTAGGCTGTCCTCTCTAATACAGTCTTATTCCACAGACCTAAACTACTGTATTTATCCCCTCACTTGCATCTTTTCACATTTACTTGGGTGCATTTGTTTGACCTCTGACCCCATAGGAGAGGCCAGTGTGCCTGTGACACGGCCAGTCGTAGGCGGCTGAGTGGTTTTATACTGAAACTGGCATTATCTGCATCTTCTACTCCTCTCAGTGGACAGGGCCACTAAATATACCCTGTGAGGCCTTCCCAGGCTCCTCTGGGATGGAGAGATGCGGCCACTGCTTGGGCCGAAGGCCAATGACATGGCTGACGACTTCCACGGAAAGTATTTTTAAGGTCAATTACAGGGTACAGTGCCTTTAGATGGCTGGCTGATGCTAAGGAGGCCTTATATTAAAGGGTTATGTGGAGGAGGACCAGAGAAGTCTGCATTTGCTCATCCCAGCTCCACTGTTACCACACACTCACTGATGCAGCATCCCCATCTTTACTATTGTCATGTTTACACTGAAATTCAAATCCAGGCCTCTCATGTAAAGCAGTTGTAATCCTGTAACTGCAGTTCTTGCATGAAAATGCTATATAGTTACATTAAAGGCTGCATTTTGGACATCAGTCCTGTAACAAAAGAGCAGATGTGTGATTTTATACAACATATTGCACTGACATGTTTGGTCTAAATTCTTTGGTTATTTTTTGCTTCTTTTTCATATAAAGGAGGGATGGCTTCCTTGAAGCTAAACTCCAGAAACATTATAACACATTGTGTTCTAGGAGTTTGTTGGATGTCGGTCGTTGTGTCCTTACCGCTCAAAATTCAGATCTGGAGTTTCCATCAGCCGCTATTTAGCCTGATAGCAGCTGATCCAATGCTCTTGCTAATGGTTGCAGAGTCATCCATGGATAGAAATACTGGTAACTCACCGACCATCTATCATCATTCTTTTTTACAGAATAAAAGTAAATAGTTATATTTTAAATAGGTGAGCATTAGTCTTTCAATCACCTAAGGTGTGTTTTGCTTAGACTTGCTTAGAAAACACAAACCTCAATATCAGCAATGTCATAATGAGTTATGTAACTTCATAGTAACAGTGATAGTGTTAGGACACGTCAATTATAATGAAAGAAATAAGTCACATAATCCTGACTGCTGATTTTCATGCTGCTACTTACATGGATCCTTTTCAGCAAGCAGGCAGGCTTCATTTTCCTGGATGGGAACAAAGTCTCAACAGAGACTACCATAACATGTAACTATGTCATCCACACAGACACAGACAGATAATAAACACAGAATAAGCAACCCACTTGTTGCTCATTAGAGGGCTTATCTTCCACTGACTCACACACTCGCCCTCCTCTATCTGGATAGGCCACACACGGAGAACCACACAGCTGACCAGCACTCAATATAAATGAACATCCAGTCAGATGATTTGGTTCTTTTCATGATTCATACCAACACTCCAGCAAGCCATAAATACAGTCCTGTCAAAATGTTTTCTACCCCACAGTGAGGGGAGTGGTGGATGGCACAGTAGACAGCATTCACATCTCTGTGTGTTTAGAGGGAGCAGAGGTCGGGTTGGGACTGGTGGCTTTGGTCTCCAGGAGTGAAGCACTGAAGGGACAAAGGCGAGGGGAAGGACTGAAAGGCCTATTTGTGTAGATGATGGTAAGGTTTGGTTTGCTCCAGCTCTACAAAAGTTGACTGGTTGGCCTGTCCATGCCACCCTGTCTCACCCAAGACACTCTACCTAGATGAGGATTGAAGAGAAAACATCATGTACTTTAATTTTCATCCAGACTAGCATTAGATTATTAGCTAATGCATATTTTACCATAATTCAGTCAGTTATTGTGTCAGAAGTTCAGAAATTATTTTATTTGACAAACATAGCGTTCCTGAAAGCTCCAGCTGTGCCTCTGATAGATGCCTTCTACACAATGAACAATACAGGCTTTTGTCTAGATAGTTTTAGTTAACCAAACTAAACAAGGTTTGCTGTACTTTAGCTTTTTTCAGTGTGAAGTAATTGATAGTTTGCAAAGCTGTGCTTTCAAAATAGATTCCCCAGGAGTGATTACATCCTTTCTGAATGGTTTACATTCTTTTGGGAAGTAGTGCATGTGCAACTTTCTTTATTTGGTGCTGTGCACAGTTTGTTTCATAGGCCTGTATTTGATTTGTAAATTTCTACATACTAGATTTTTTTTAAATAATTGTCAAGGTAATTCATTTGTAAAACATTAGCCAACTGGTGATGTATTCACCAGCGCTAACCATAGTGCAGTAATGATTCGCCACAACAACAATCTATATCCTTACCAAAGATTTTTTTTAAAAAAATCAAATTTTATGTATTTGAGCTTAAATGAAATCATTCCATAAAAAGGTTCTCCTATGATAGTATATTTTTAGGAATAGTTTCTTCTTTTTAACATTTCTTCATAAAGTTCAGACACTTTGTGAGTCTATTTCTCCATTTTCAAATGTCCTCATTCACCTCTAACCCCCCCAGTCCTCCCCATCTTCCACCGAGCCCACACCCCCATACCTTGTCTCTCTGGGAACGTAATCACTGCCGGTCCACATGGCAGAGTGAGTACACGTCACCAAACTGCTAAGTCCACATGCCGGGGTGCCCCGTGTTTGCCCTGGGGAGAGCATGGACGCTGGACTCTCCAGGTCAGAAATGGCACACCAGGGTGTGATGGGCTTTGCTCTGCTGCTCCCGGTTATCCGAAGTGTGAAATTCCCAGAACTGAGGGCCGCTGAGCCCAACAGCAGTCACGATCACCTGCTTGAATTTAAACCCTCATCTTTCTGGGGCCCTTCTTCACCTCCAGCCCCTGAATGTTGTCTGTTCCTGCTAGGAGGTCTTAATATTTTTGCTTTAACTGGTCAAGGTGTAGAAGAGTGAGTCATTAGGAAGACTGTCACCACATGTGGTCACCCTCATTGGCCTTTATTTAGAATTACAGCGTTGGTGGCATCAGGGAAGCCTTTCATTGGGGCTCTGGGTGTGTCGCCAACTTGACCTAGAATGATCCTCAGTGCAGCTCCAGCAAAATCCGCTATGGAATCATTTTACATCTCGAAGGAAACACAGATCTCCTACTGTTCTTCATAGTCTGTCACATCAAAACAACTTCATGCATGTCAGGAGTATTTTTCCTCTATTTGTCATTGGATAAAAATGTAGTTGGTGAATGTCTGAATGGTGGAACTTATGTAGTGGCTATATTTAGCTTTATGATGTATTTACTAAAAGCTGTCAGGAGGTCGACAGCGGCCTACATGCAAGGTATACTCAAAAATGTCTCATTTTGTGATTCTGGTTTCGGCCTCTGGAGGGAAGTTTGAATCCTCACAGCTTATTAAATGTTTTATATGTTTGTCTTTCACTGTTTTATATGAATTTCTGATGGTGAGAGACCAGTGCCATTTAGACTTCCTGGATTATTCTTGGCAGACTGCAGATATTTAATGTAACAATTTATATCCGTCCTCTGTAACTTATATGAATGTAGTATAGTCTTCATATTCATCCTTATAATTAATATTGTGTTCTTCTATTGCTTTTTTTTAGTGCTTTTAACATCCATCTTTTTTGTGCATGTATAATATGAGTTTACCGCTTGTATATTTCGAACAGATTTATTAGGGTTGGGGCATTCAAAAAATAGGTTTAACGAAAATCTTTAGCAATTAGTGATATTCTAAGCCTTCTGGCTTGTTACAGAGTGTATTTTTTAATGAGAACATCACAATGAAATCAGTTGCAAGTAATTAGCAGATTTTCTTTTCCAGCAAGTAACATGAAGCTGTTTAGACCCAAGGACAGAATTCAGTTAACAGTCACAGGATTCCAGAGAAATTATCCCATTTGTTATCTTTAACAGTTTGTTTAATTTTCCCATCTAATTATTTCACAGCACGTTTCATGAAATTAAATGAATGCTTAAAGTAAATGTGGGAGCAGCCACTCCTAAAAAGGATCTCTAAACATTTGCGAGGTACTCTAACCTCAGTTATGAAACTAAGGGGGCAGAAAGGTTCATCCTCTCCAAAACAGCAACAGTGACATTGGTGAGACAGACATTAGAAAAACTATGCTTGATATGTGCGCAGCTCACCTCTGCCCCTAGTGGCGCACTAGAGTGAAACTTTTCAGCAGTTTTCACTAAACCTAAACTTGACCTAAAGAATTCTGCTACCATGTCAGTCAGTGCATCCCCACGCATGTAAACCTGCTATTTTCTTGCATTTCAGGTGGTCACACTGGCTGCCCACTCATCTTAAGGTCACTTCATCCTCTTGTGAACCAGGTTTAAAGATCCACGCTGTAAAGTCCTTCAAGCTCAATCTTCAATTCTGTCTTGTCAACTTGAGAAAGAATGTCCCTATTTCTGCTCAACACGATGCCCAAAGATTTCAGTTACTGTCAGCAAGTCCAGGAATAGAACCTGCGTCATAACGCGTAAAGTCACTTGGCTGTTTTGTCGTATGGGCTAAATGTTTTTCATTTTTAGTATTTTTTAGTAATCATAAAATATCTGCATTCCACTCACATAAAAATAGAAAAGAAAATTAATCCAGCTCCTCATTTCACTGATACTAGCCTGTATTATTTTTTTTCCATATTCTTGTCATTGAGTGAGACAACTCTTAATTACACAGTAGAAGGTAAACAAGCAGCAGTTTTCAGATCTTAGATTAGTCTTAGATTTTTGCAAGCAAAGCCCCATATTAAAGACATAAAATGCCTCAGAAAGGCTAAGCGTGTCTTTGGTTTTGGAGGATTAGCGTTTCTTAGGAATGAGGTGCACTAAACTGAGTTTGTCTGCCCGTCTCTGTTGTCCCTTGAGCAACCCACTTCAGCTGTCTCAAAGCCCAGACCAGGCATTCACAACCTACAATGAAGGCAGCTCATAACCTTAAGTACTGTTTTGTGGACTGCTTAAATTTGATGCCACGGTGAGTGTCTGTGTAGGTGTTAATGCAAGTGTGGGAGGTCCATATAATCCCTCATTACCTCATCTTGATTTGAGAAAAAAATGCTTCCTTTTTATTGCACCAAACAGCCCCCTTTTTTGCCCCACAGGAAATGTTTTTAATTATTCTTAAGATTTCCCTGTTATGACTTTGTTCCCAAAGATGGTGCTGTGTTTTTTGTTTTTTGTTTCAGTTTATTCAAACTGAACAGCCGTAGAACTTAAGTAATAGCTGAGGTTTGGTCTGAAGGATGAGCAGTCAGTGGGTGTTGAGATGAACTGTGTACTGTCTTTTCATTTTCTGCAGGATCAGGGTTTAGCTGTTCAACAGTCTATGAATTAAAGCTGACCTACAAATTAGTTCCCTCAGATCTTTGGAGAATCGTTCCTTTGAAGATCTCTTTGGGTGCCGCTTCATACAGAGCATCTGAAGACACCACATACACCATCGCTGCTGCCAAATCTATATGTGTTAAATGAATCAGCCCTGCATGCTGAAAAACCTCAAACTAAGCCCTGTTCATTTGCTTTCTTCTTTTAGTTTGCACCTCTGTCTTTGTGTGCCATGGCCCAGTTTTAACTGGCAGACTTGGCAGGGCTGAGTTTATGTGTGGTGGCTCTGGGGGCAGGGTGCAGCGCTTGCCTGGGTTGAGCGTACCCAGCCCCTCATAATTACAGACAATAAACAGCTAGTGCTTTAAGGCCTATTTTCCTCATCAAAAATAGAGACAGAGCGCTCACTTTGGATTATGCAAGAACTGCAGAGGGGAAGAGTGTGGCGATGGATTATCACTGTTATTTTTATTTTGCTGTTGATGATGGAAACCGGTTGCAAAGAGACAAAGAAGATTTTTTATAGACCCCAGAGTCCCACCCCCAACACATGCAGATACTTTGGGATGTGCTCATTTTAACGCTCTCCATCACAAGTCACAACCTTCTCTGAATTGTGTTTGTTTTGCTCATTTTGACTCCTTAAAACGGTTGCTTGCCAGTCCTTCCTTGTTTTCTTTCCATCTGTCCTCCCCTCTGTCTCACTCCTCTCTGTCTCAAGTGAATCCCTGCTGCTTCACACTCTTGGCTTGGTTCAGTTTCTCCTCTTTCTCCTTCCCTTTTTTCATTTTACTTCATAATTTTTATGGCCTACCCCTCCATCCTCCCATGCACTTGTGCACATACATTTTATCATGACTTTACTTAGCTTCAGTAAAAAGGCCTGTCCTCAATGTAAACCCTGAGCACTGACATGTCATTTAATGGGCTCAAACCATATATGCCATCACTCTGTCCCTTCATCTTCCTCCTCGTCTCTCCCTGTGCACCGCACAGCACAGGCCAGCCATGGGATGGGAGGTTTTCTTTGGCAGTCTGCTTCCCCTCTTTTGGCTGGGACAGGCCCTGGAACATGCTACTGGCTGGGAGTGTGGAAGGGAAGCAGGGAGGTAGAGAGGGGAGGAGAAGGGGGTAGGAAGGGAAATGGGGTTTGGGAGGAGGGAGACAGGAGGGGTGGAGGCGTGGTCTGCAGCTCGTAATGAAGTCTTCTCTTTTCATCCTCAGAAGGCAGAGTGTGAGCGGACGGGCCCGGGGTCTGTGCAGCTCCACTGCTCTCTCTGCCTGTAACGTTCCACTCTGTGCTGCCTGTGTGTCCATCTGCCACAGCTGACAGATACAAACACACCACAACAACAGGGACCACTACAGTCATGAGGCTTTCCCGTAATTTGGTTCCACACCATTGCTCTTGAGGTAAGCCCATCTTCTACTTATTTACTGTCTCCCCACCGTCCTTGACTGTCTGTCTGCCTGTCTGCCTGTCTGTCTGTGTCTGCGGTTTGTTGTGGTAGGGGGTAGAGGGGTGGGGGTGTAATAGGGGCTGTCCAAGTTAGGGCCCTCCCACTTTAAATGCCTCAGTATGTGTGCACATACTGTATAGTAATGTGGGTAGGTGTGTGCATGTGTCAGAGTGCATACATTACTGTGTGTGCGTGCGGGGTGCAGTGTTTATGTATGAATGCAGACTGAGTCAGCGTTCACTGAAAGGTTTATGTTAATTGTGATGAATGGTTCCTGCTGGTCAGGGAAGGAAGAGGGTCAGACTGAGGGTGAGATATTTTCAGAAATGGAAAAAAAACTCTGACCTTAATAAGCTGAATGATTCTTGTGTGTGTGTGTGTGTGTGTGTGTGTGTGTGTGTGTGTGTGTGTGTGTGTGTGTGTGTGTGCGTGTGTGTGTGTGTGCATGTGCGTGTGTTTTATTCACCTTGTTCCTGGCTATTATTTACTAACACCACGCATTAACTACCTTTTTCCTCCTGTGTGATGTTTATTTGTCCGGCTGATTAAAGTTTAACTTGATACTAGTGGACTTCTTGGGCTCATCTCTGGACAGTATTTCTTTCTTCTTCTGGTGGCCTGTGACATCAGGCTTTGAAGTCATTTCAGTGGATCTATCCTCCTCCCTGCTGGGCATTTCAGATCCGGCCTGCAGCTCCCTCACTTTCATCCACATTCCCTTGGAAATCCATCCATCTGTATTCCTCCACTCATCACCTCCCCACCCCCATTCACCTACCCTCTGTGGATCCTTACAGCCTGATGCCCTTACAGAGACCTCACCTTCCTATCAACAGCTCTCATTTTAACATGGGTTTTGGTCTCCATCCCCACACCATCACACACGCTTCTAGGGAACGGGTCTTTCCGATACCTTTCCCGGAAAAAGAAAACCTAAGCGACTTTCCATTAGTTACTGCTGGACCATGAGAATTATGGTTTCCCCAAATGAATAGTGTACAGGAGCTGGACTTAATTGAAAAAACACAAGCACGGCCTGCCATGGAGGAGATGGTCCCCGTGTCACAGCTGAACTGTGTGAATGTACTTTCCAGAGCTGATGAGGGGGAGAGCAGGAGAGAGAAAAATACAAAAAGTGCAGCAACTAGTGGACAGACAGAAGAGTGTGGCAAACAAAATGAAAATGAGATGGAAAATCAAAAAGACTAACTGAAATAGTGGGGATGATCTAGCGCATGCATGGAGGAACTGCTCAGGAACCAAGGAGGTAAATTTATGTGTTTTTAAATCTTTTGAAAAAGACAAAGAAACAGAAGGCAGTTTAGCATATGTGTGCATGTGTGTGTGTGTGTGTGTGTGTGCGCGCGCTTCCCATTGTACTGATCTGGTCTGTCAGTCAGGGCAGCGTGAAGAAACGGGATTTTTACCAGCATGAAAACTCAGAAGGAGGCCATCATGAGAGTGTTTGTGGGTCATTAAGCTATAAAAGGCAACAGGAAAACCCACAATATAAAGGCCTGATTGCAGATGAAGCAACATCAGTCAGTCTCTCAGCGTCTCATTTCAACCAAGTGCAGTTTCAGCAACGACTTGAAGCGACAGCGCTTGAAGTACTTTGATATCTTTTATTGAGTCTCTGTCTCAGTGTCTGCAAACTCCCCCACTCCCATCTCTGTGCCCTCTGCTGTTTGCCTGTCATGTTTGTGCGGTAACCACATGTTGTGATTATTGAGACCCTGTCATCGGTTCAGATGTCACATTTGTCACACACATGTTTGCTGGCTGTTGCCGTTGCTTGGGCCTGCAGGGCTGCAGGGGAAAGCATCTTCTCCTGAGTATGTCACTGGGTGGCTTTTTTGTTTGTCAGGGCAACGTGACCCCTGACCTCGCTACCACCTCCTGGCCCTAGTTCTGCCTCCTTATGTAACTCTCGACTGCTGGTGGTTCTGGTTCTCCATTACTCTGCTGACAGGACTGCATTTATGTATGATTACAACAACACTTGCTACAGTAGGTCATAGTTAGGGTTTTCAAAGAGAAATCCTCTGGGAACGTGTCGATGACCTCACTGTTAGGAGAGTGTGTGGATGATAAAAGTGAAAGAAGACCTTGGGAAGTGTGATTTCATTCTCCACAGAGAGACGTTTTTCTATTTATGATTAATGACTTTACATTTTTCTTTTCTATCTTAAAACTCCCATAATTTTTCTGAGTCCATTATCTACAAAAAGTTAAAACACTGTTTGTATAAGCTGACTTTGAGCAGTGGTAAGGTTGCTTATCAGCTCACAGGTTATTGTCCAGACTTGTTGCTAGGGATACATAATAGGCGTTTCAATCTTTTATTCCCAAAGTTGACTGACACTGTCATGACTTTTGAACCATCTGCCTCATCGCTGACAAGGTTGAACTGTCTTTCATTAGGCTGCACGGTTGAAAGCTAACCAGTGACCTCAACATCAGAAGATGTGTCAGTTTGATTTGTCAGTTGGCTGAACTGGGTCCAGATTGCAAAGCAGTTTGCAGACCAAGAAGGGATAGTATTCAGGACAAGCCAATGTCATTTCCTGTATGCATTTGTGTTAAAGGCGACTGACGGTGTATTTTTTTACCTACTAAAACAATTGCTCCATATAGCTAACATTGAAACGTCACCCCTGGTTATACAAGCAGTCATATAAGGGTGCCTTCACATTAGCATCCCGATAAAGATCAAAGCACATTTGACCCCAAAATCATATTATACTTAATGATTGTGGACAGAGGACAAGTCTTAAGCACAATTCACCTGAACCTCATTCCAGTTTTCAGCAGATGTGAATGTTCATGCTCAAACATGAAAGAGAGCTGTAAATTTGGAGTCTGAGTAGGTCAAAAGCATTCCTCTATGCATCCTTTCTCTTCTGAAACCATTGTATATGTGCACTGCAGAGCGATCAATGCTCTGCGGAGCCGATGTGAAGTAAGACAGCAGGCGAGAGGGTTGTTTGTAACTGAAAGATAAAAATATGCTGAGTAAATGCAAGTGGTGGTCATTTGTTGCCATAGTAATGTATTTTTTTCAAAATCTAGATAGGTGTGTGTGATGTTTTGGCTTACTTTTTAATTTTATACAATATTTTAATAATAATTAATTTAATGGTTTCTTTATCTGCATTCTCAGCTATCAGATTGGAACATGTGGAGCTGGCAGTACAACTTCATCTTCAACTATTTCTCTTGTTTCATTACCCTTAAAATGCTCCGAATTTGTTTTCTTACACAACAAACATCCCACGTGACCTTTAAAGGCATTCACAGCTACCTCATGTGTATTCTGTGGTTAATTCTCCAGCTGATGATACTGAGACTGACCTCCTAGTCAACTCACACCTAGACCTGGGCTTGTAAATAGGAAGCAAAGCAGAGTCAGAGTAATGTAGATGAAAACCACATGATGTGCAGGAGGGCAAAGTTCTTCCCCTCTCTTTCTTCTTCATCCTTTCCATCCCATCTGTGCCCTCCTCTTCAATGTTTTCTGTCCTACTATGGTTGTCCAGACACAAATGTTGCATCCAAATATCCCGTTAAACCAACAACACAGTGATGTGTGTCATTGTGTTGGGGTAAATTTTACGCAGTCTTATCCCTAAATCTATTCAAGTATCACTCTGAAGTCATAATCGTAACAGTGGGGTCTTACTGACAAATAATTGCTGGCTCAGTCATCATAGGTTTGTTAGATGCTTTATCCAACAGGCAGAAAATTGGCCTAAATATTTGCCTGGTCTTCTGCTGCATGAATGTAGACCCAGCAGCTTTGATTACTTCTGACAGTGACAACAAGGGGAAGCTGCCCGAGAAGCCTTTTCCAAAGACCTCCTCCTGAATGTAACTGCAACAGTCTGACCAAAGAGCCAAATCAAACACAAACTTTCTTTTTTTTCTAAGCTTGTTTTCAGTTGTTGAGTGGTCAGCGGTGTGTTCACTGTTCACACGACAAGATGCCACTTGATTGCGCAAGGCAGCCGTACAAAGAGATCAAATAATTTTTAGATTTCGTGCAGGTCTAAATTGAAACTCAGTTGCATATTCTATACAGATTTTCCCCTGTGTGAACTCTATGAACTTGATTTAACCTCACAAAGATTTTGCTTATTGTTATAATAAGCAGGATTTAAAGGACACCATCTCTGATGCCGTATCCAGATTTTCTAGTGACGGGTCCATGCCCCAGACATCTTGACCAGAGTACCAGAGTTAAACAGCTTGAGGACTACTTTGTCTTTTTTTCACCCCCTCTTCCGCTGCATTCCTGCTCTTCCCCTCTTACTTTTTGGGGCCCTCCCCAGATGTGGCATTATTTAGAAACATTAGCGTTGGGCCCGGGCCGGTAAAGGAGCACCGACTCTGACGTCATGCTCTATTTAAAGGCAGAATTCATGAGAACCGGGTGGAAAGGAGCGCGCTGTGGTCTCACTTCAAAGCTCGTGTCTGGGACTGCTCATGACTGTCATTCATGGCACAGCAATCTGTGTCATGGGCAGATGACCACATTCATTTTCAGTGTTGACAGACATGTCATTTTGAAAAGGTTCATGGGGCAGGCTACTACTTTTTCAGAAAATATGCGATATGTTTTTCTAATCTCACATGAAGTTCACAGACGTTATCCGAGTTTCAGTGTTGTTTGGAATGGTTGGCTGTAATATCAGAAACCAAGGGCGAGTTTTCTGTGAGGCTCCTGGTTTTGGTTGAGTGAATCATGGTTGTGAGCTGGCTTGAAAAGATGATAAGGCTTTTCTTTTTCCCTTCAGGTGCCTTGAAGCAACAAACCTGATAGGTTCTTTAATGGGTCAGGGGAGCCACATGCTGCCTAAACTTTCATACTTCTCTAATTAACTCTGTCAGTCAATGAACCTGGCACCTTGTGCCATAGAAGAATGGGATAATGAACCTCTTTCTCTGTGTGGGATGTGTACATACAGTGTAGGATACCACTATGAGTACAGAAAGAAAATAGTTTGGCATCCTGTCTTCATTAAAAGGATGAGAAGGCCTTTGTCTTGGTGACTAAGCTTATTGTGCCTTCTTACTGAAACTGTCAGCATAGTGGAGACTCTACTGTCACATTCCACATGGGAGCACTGCCTTCAGCACTGTTTGGCTTTCAAACATGCATCTGTTTGCCTAGACTAATCTAGTGTCTCTAGTGTCTTGGGTTCAGACAGCTATATGCTCTAAACATGTTGAATATTTCCGGTTGGAGCTGGCATGTTTGCTTGATCTTCATCCCAAGCTGTCCTCTCTTCTTGCTGCAGCCGCGGTTGTTCATCGAGTTCACGCTTCTTGGCCTTACTGGAGTTTAAAGCTGGAATGGCACAGTGCCAGCAGACTTTTGACCTTTAACAGTTGCATTTGCTTTCAGTACCACACACATACAGCAACAAAGAAGGGTGAAGTCGCAGCAGCGGGTGTTAGCAAAGTCATCAAATATCAACACTTCTCTCTCATCAGTGTGTTGTTGTTGTTGTTGTGTTTAGTCACTGTGGGTGTTACAGTGTAGATCCCTCAGGTTTGAAGATAAAACTGTCATTTCAATGAAAACAGACACTTGAATGTTTTTACATGCTTCACCTCAAGGGAAAGATGGCCTTGAAAGTCCAGACGAGGCCCTCACTTGTTCTCTCAGATGTTTGGCCTTCCTGGATATTTTAAGGGCTTCTCTCAATGCTCTTGGACTCTATTTTGACAGTCTAAAGCACGATTCTTTCAATGTGTAACCTAAATTATTGGAGGGTTTGACAAGCCCAATAATCTAGATCCTGGTTTACAAGAGTTGAATTTGATCGCTTCATTAACCTTGGGTATGTTGGGGGTTTAACCCACTGAGGTATGAAACAATTATCATTGTTCGTCGTCTGTGTTTAAGAAGCTGCTGTGCCCTTTAGAATATAGCTGTATGGTAATGATGCCAAAAATAGCAAATCTGAGAGTAGGCATTTATAGTCTGAACAGGATGTTATTCCTAGGTTTCTTTTAAACACGTTGCACTTTTCTGGAGTGTGAAAATTATTTACACCCACATTAGAGAAGCTGTTATAATCACATACCATTAAAACTGTTCAACATTGTACTGGTTTCTCATGACCTCTCGGTATCTTGACATTGTAGGCACATAACACATAGAATCAATTTTCATGGTGCCAATCTGCCAATTAAAATGAAGATGACACACTGGACAGCTGATATGAAGAGGAAGAGAAACCTGATTTCATCTACCGCTCTCTACACAACTGACTAGCTCATGCTACACCAGATGTTAATAGCTGAAGAATTCAGAGGTTTGACAGCAAAGTGGTTCCGTGTCTTGAATTCTGTTGTCTGGTCTGCATCAAAGACGTGCACACACGTGTTTACATACTTGTGACCACAGCGTCTCAAACAGAGATTTGGCTAATTTATATTTTCTTCCATAAAGAGAAAGATAGAATCAGAAAAAAAATGCTCCATCACATACATCCTGCCTCACATCCAGCTTCATGAACAGCTGTAAGCTCCTTTTTTCGATTATTATATTAATATATCCAAGTGTTCTATTTTGTTAATGCATTCCAGTTCATCCAAAGGTCAAAAGGTCAAGCAAATCTAGGTGATCATGGCTTCCGCTCCAGTTTCTGTTTATGACTGTATGTATACACACCGTGCAGTCTGTCAGACAGTTGTATACACCCCACACCCAGTTTGAAGCTCACACAGCTGGCACAGCCAAACATTCACAGTCTGTTTGAGAGGAGGGTCTGTGTGTGTGTGTGTGTGTGTGTGTGTGTGTGCGTGCGTGCGTGCGTGCGTGCGTGTCTTTAAACCACCGCACCTACAAATATACACATTTTACAAAATGAAAGACATCTCATGTCAGATGGAAATGGATGCAGAAAAGAGGCTGTATGTAAACATAAACTCATGCACAGTTCATCCCTAATTCTTAATCCTCTTAGCATAACTGTTTACGGTTTCTTATGTCAGATTTTTTCTTTTTTTTAGCTTAATCCAAGACAGCCTGCATTGCAAAGTTGCAGGAAACAGTGATGCACAGCCAGGAAAAAAGGGCAACTTATCCAAGTGAAAGATTGATGGTGAAACTCTGGCTTTTGGATGGTAATCCAATTTGATTTTATAGGTCTGAAGCAGGTGGCTGAATGGCAGGAATGGGAGGTACAGATGGTAAAGTGACAGGGTGGAGTAATGACAAACTTCAGTATAAATTAACCTTAAACATTGTCATTTAAGGGGAGTGTCAGACTGTTTTACTGACTGATTCCAGTTTTCTTTGTATCTCACACTAGCTTTATAATTTTATAGACATTGTAACATTTAATGCTGTCAGCTTATTTACATAGGCATTTTCATCACTGGGCAGTTATTCTTTAAATTAATAACTGCATGTTTTACTCAAAGGTGTTTTAAAAAATATGATTTAAGTGTCAGTTTTGTGTTACAGCTTTGACTTTTTGCCCCCTTCCTCCCTTTATTTTACATCATGGTCTTCTCCGTCAACACAGCTGACTCGCTTGGTCAGGGTGTCTGTAAGTATGTGGGAGAGAATTTATATTTGTTTGTATGTTCAGCCTTGTATACACAAGCACATACAAAACACACACACCTACATGTGTTTCTGTTTAAATGGCCCCTTGTGGTTTTCCCATGGCTATCTGTTGGTTATATCTCAGCAGCAGACAGTTGAAGCACCCACCACCCCCACCAGCCTCAGCACAGTGGCATATATCTCATTTCCATGTTTGCATATTGTCTTAAATTGCCCAAGAGAAGACAGGGACTCATTATCCAAGTGTGACAACTGACGCAGATGAGATATTGCATCAGAGCCTGTGGCTTCATCTGTCAATCTCTCTTCTCTCTTCTCTTGAGACTGACGGATCCTATCAGCTTTTTATGATGAATAATGCCAAAATTACCAAGGATACGTGTGTGTTAAGACCAGGACAGCAAATATATTTATAATTTAAGTGGCCAAAATCATTTCTTTCATTACAGTCCCGTTTGGCTCAGTAACAAATCAAATTATTTCAGTGGCGACTTTTAAATGTGCTGAGTGGGCGCCTGCTGCGGTCAGTCATGTAATTGAGTAGAAGCGATACAGAACTTGGTTGTGTTCTGATATTATAGGAGTGATCCAGTCACTGTGGGGTAACAATGCTCTCATCAGACACAGTGGTTTGGTTCTGCTTTGGCTTGTGTTGTATTTACAAAGCCCTGGGAAGACTGTCCTGCTACATGTTAGCACAGTATTAAATCAACTCATGCAGACATTATCAAAAGGTTGTTGACTCTGGAAAGCTAAATGGCTCCAGTTCCTTCAGAATGTCACCATATAAGTACCTCTGGGAGTTTATTTTTGTTCTGAATGCGAGATTAAAACTGAACTGAAGTCTGAAATTAACAGAGTCTTGAAAAGAAAAAATGTTGACGCATTAGCAGTTTAGGAAAAAGTTGCAGGATTTGAGGGAATGTACTGCACTCTGCACCTCCATACACAGCCACAGCAAACCATCTGGTGATGCACTCTAACTACATCTGAGGCTCTCTGTTGGGGCAGATCTAGTCAGAGTTCTCTGGTGTTAGTCAGTCATTGTACGTGCAATCCAGATGCACTCAAGGTATAATTCGGCCTAAGAGCCTGAGCTGAATGAGAATGTTTTCTGCAGGAGGCAGTGCTTCTGGTATGCTAATAACATAAATGGTCTGTAGCCCTGGAGCAGGAAGGCTTTTTTTCTGCTGCAGGTCTGAAAATGGAAAACTTGGGCTTTCAGAATTCGACTAACAATAGAAAGCATAATAGTCAGGTCGTCGCCCAGAACAGAAATGCCTCTTTCTCTCAGCTGCTCCTATTTGAGAAGCTTAAACACTTCTTAGAGGCTTAGTTGTCTTGTAGACACAGATATACACCTGAGAGGGAGGCTATGGATTCCCCAGATTGTTTGCCTATCAGCAGAGAACACTGATGCTATCATCTGCACTCTCCTTCCATCTGAACAATTCTTTTTCTGTCTTCTACCTTTTTATCACTCTTGTAACCATGAATAAATCTAGACGGCCAGTCTGATGCTGCAGGGAAAGCCAACTCAATTCAGCCCTTTTCAACTCCCATGACTCTCGAGAGAGTGGTGCTAGTATCTTCCTGCACTGGAGGGGAGCAGTGAGGGTTGTAGAAAGTGGGCAGAGCTGAGGTATTACTCTCAGGTTTCCAAGACTAGGCCAGTGATAGAGTTGCCATCAGGCTGCTCACATTCCTCTTACCATTCTTATGAATTAAATACACAATACTAGATAAATACAACCATTATCCACTTAACATTTCACATGAATTAGATTTGATTGAAGTTATTTGTTGGATTTCAGGTACCGTAATTTCCAGACTATAGAGCGCACCTGATTATAAGACACATAATCTAATTTTAGAAAGAAAATCAATTTTGCACTTATACAAGCCGCACCAGATTTTAAGCCGCAGGTATCCCACGTAGTAATATGAAAAATTTGATCGAAAACATTCAGTATGTTTTTATCACCGTAAGAGACGAGTCACTGACGAGTGACAAACAGACAGGTAAAAAACAACAGCCACTCTTTTCACTTGTATGTTTATACAGAGACCTTAAATCCAAATTTTATCACGTCAGGATTTTTTAACTTTTCTTTTAATTTAATCCGCTTAGCAACATAAACAAATATATTGTACTGGTAAATGCCTTTTTTTTCTAATGGTGTCTGTAATGCAGCTACCTTGAAATATACATTTGTATCAGCTACACACAAATTACGTTGTTTATGCTTTTTTACTCAAACAATGAACATTCTAAAACTCCCCGATGGCCCACCTTTAAAATCTTCTATTTTCATCGCGGTGGCGATTGCTTTTGCCTTCAGTCTGATTTGTACAGTGGAAACACCGCGACCGTCCGCTCTCTGTGTGTTGACCCAGTCTTCCAGAAAGTTTTCACGCTTGGGCCACCTGCGATGTTTACGTCTAAAAGCTTTTGTCGTCTTTTTGCTTTCGATCAGTTCTTCAGGCAGGCGTCTCCACCTTCTTGCCATTGATTACCGTAATGTATGCCAAGATTACGCGCGGCAGCTCGATTTCCTTCTTCAACCACCAGAGTGATCGTTTTTAACTTAAAAGTCACATCATATGCTTTTCTTCTAGTATTTTCCTTGTTCATGAGGGTTAGTAAAAATGACTGATTCACAATAGTTGTGATAGTGCGCCACGAAAAAAAACATAAATTAGCCGCACCGTAGAATAAGCCACAATGTTTAAAGTGTAGGAAAAAAGTAGCGGCTTATAGTCCAGAAATTACGGTATTAAAACTTCTCCTTTATAACCAAACCCTCCCTCCTACCACAGAACTTATCTGACAGTCATATGCTCTTATTCTAGCATCACTGTAAGGATTTCAATGATCACACACACAGGCTCTCAGCCAGCTTTAAATTCAGCTGTCCATCAAAAGCCTAATTTTTTAGATCACAATCATCAGTTGATCTGCTCAACTGCTGCTTTTCAACTGGCTTCTCGGTTTTCAGTGGTCAGGCTTTGATGGAGGGAATTAAAAACCTTTGAACAGAGTTGCTCTATGTCACTTATTATCCAATATCTCGCACAGATCTTCTAGTCATGGTGGACCTTGAGTGGCTCTTAATGAAAGATTTCCTGTTTAATCCCTGCCAGGCCTTCTGCCATGCAATATCAACCACTACTTGAGAGCCCTTTCCTTCTAATTGCAGCCAAAAGGGAAGCAGAACTGCTAAAACCGTGAATATTTTTTAAAATGACTGGGACCAGATTCAAAAAAGAGAACTAGACTCATTTCCATTATAAGGCTTCAGTATGGGTCACTGAGAGTATGGGTTGCTGTGTCCTCCCCATTTACTTTCACAAAATCAGGTCACAAGTGTGTGTGTGTGTGTGTGTGTGTGTGTGTGTTTTTAGTGTCACTGCTGCCACGTTCTGCGGACTCACCGTGTGATGAGCAGTGGACAAACCTGTGGGAAGTTGAACCAAAATGGTTCCAAATTATTGAGAGAGACAAAACTTGGGTTTCCTAGCATTGGCTTGATGGATGTCTGCGAGGAAAGCCAAAGATTGTTTAAGTTTCCGAGAAAGAATCTCAATGTCCCGCAGACAGCGTCTGGTATTTTTAGAGTCAGTTCCCTCCTTTGTTAGATGCTTCTCATGTGCTTTGGGTCCACCAAATACTGGTTGCCACAGAAAACAAACCAACATTCACCTGTTCCATTCATTTTCCTGGCACTTGGAGAAAAAGGAACAACGTAACAGTAAGAGGGATGACGATGGCGCGTCTCGCTGGGTGGCTGCCTGGGCCAGTACAGTAGCGAGCTGTTATTCAGACATTCGGACTGGAAAGCGGCAGAACATTTGAAGAGCTGGTGACACGGTGATGTTTGTGATTCTCCCACTGCTTTCAGAACAGGGCCTTGTGAAAGCTTCTCTGTTATTCTATATTTCCAAGTCTCTCTAACCCCTTGGTGCCTGAAAGGTGTCCCGGACCCAGCTGGCTGGGCCCACAGACTCGGGGACAAGGCAGCAGTTGACAACATTTGATCCACTCACCCTCATCCACTTTTAACTTATTGCTCCCTCAAAGATTCATATTTCTAAGGATGCTTTGCCTTTTCTTGGTCTAAGTACTTCCCATTTCTGCTTCATTTTTCACTTTAATCCCCCTCTTTGTTTCCTTGCCTGTCTTCTTACTCTTTGGTCCCATGCAGCACTTTGACGGTCTCAGTGGAGACAGACATTTTAACAAGCTTGCCCCAGTGGGCAGCAGAAGCAGAATGGAGGTTATTTTTAGCCTGAACACAAATTAAAAGCGGAACATTTCTTCTTCATTCTTGTAAAGAATCCCCTTCTCTCTCTTTTGGTCTGTAATTAAGTTTCACATCTGCTATTGCCTCCCACCTCCTTTCACAGGCCTAATCTGCCCCCCCCCCCCCCCCCCCCCCCCCCCCCCCCCACCAACAGCACACTCATCCTTTCCAAGCAGTGACATCATTCACTAGACCAAACTCCCTTCTCTACATGTGGGGGCTGTTCTCTTCTGTCTGTATGCATGAAACGGATGGGTCTTCTGACACAAATCAAGAAATGGGAGGGAAGAAAAAAAAATTGCTGTCAGAAAAGGCATAGGAACACCGCTGATATATCCTCACTTTTGCATGTCTCACACTGCTCCCTTTAAACGCTCCCTGCTGTCTTGTGTTGCTTCTTTGAAAGGAACCGTGCTTGTTGTACATCTTGCCATAGAAAGGAAGGTATTTTCAGACTGAGATAAGGGGGTGTCCTTGGATGAATCTATTTCTATTTTATAGTAGGTTTTTCAATGTCCCTTCAAATCACAAGCAAACGGCTTTGGACATTCAAAGGTTGGCAAAAGCTTTTAACATTTCTAAAAGTCTCAGAGCTTGAAGACCTTGTATTTCATTTTAATTGCCTTCAGCTCCATTGTCTACTTGCATGATAGCGAGGTGGAGAAGGGATACTGAGAGTGTCTTCTCTGGAGTGATCATTCAAACAGGAATATGTCCATTTGTTTTCCTGGAACTGTTGCAGTCCGTACTCCTCCACATAGTTTGCAGCACATGAAATCCTTTTTGCCTAGCAAAAAGGAAATGATGTAAAGCCTCTTTTTTTTTAATGCTGATGACATCACAATTACATTTATCTCATGTTTGCATTGAGTAAAGTCAGCCTGTCCATGGTACATTTGATGGACTCCCGAACTCCCGTGACTGGTAAACAGGAAAAAAGCATCAAAGGATGGTAATTACACTACATGGACTTTTTAAAAATATATTTATTTACCAATTCCAAACATTTAAATATTTAGACATATTTCTCAATTCTGACTAAATCTTTGACGAAAATCAGGGTTTGGTTTGGTGACCTTTGGTCCCACTAGACCCGCTAGCACCAAATTAATGGCTTTCCCACTGCCCCAGTGATGCAAGCTGTGCCAGTACAAATAATCGGAGCTGGCATGACTAATTGAAGTGGGGGTAGAATTGAGATCACTGTTAAGAGTGGCACTTGTATGCTGAGCTGCATAAAGCCATCCTGTGGTCCACAATGCTAATCCAAGTGGGTGTAGACGCAGAGCTGCAGACGCAGCTTGTCTCAACTTTTTAATGATCTGTGACGGAGCTTCCGATCGTAACAGCTCGGCCAAATGGTTTGTTCATCATCCCTGCCGGTGGGTGCAACAATAGCACACTTTGTGTATTCAGGGGTGATGCCAGGATTACAGCGTGGTAACCTCACGTCAGTTTGAGCAAATGGAATTATTTTCTGATGTACATAGTTATGAAAGCTGGCGAGCAGGACAACGTCAATAATGGTTGTTGTTTCACTGTGTAATTGAATCTTTTTTATTATTGGTGATTTCATGAAATATTACTTTTCTATATCCCTAAAGTGCTGCATGATTCATCCTGTTTCTAATTAGTACTTGGTTTTCAATTGTCTTCATCTGTTTTAAGTGTTGATTTCCAAAGACATTAGTAACTATATCCAACTCAATAAATCAGGACTTGCAAGTCATTGCTCATTCTCAGGTTGGAATTTTCTGAACTCTCATGAGCGTGCACAGGCACACTTATGGGGAATTAACTTTTGCATGCATTTGAGGGTCAAAAGTGGATTGTAGGTGGTTGTTTGTGCAGACGCAGTGAGGAAGCGGAGGGAGTGTGAGAACGTGAGTCTTAAGTCTGGGGTTTCTTGTCTTTCTCAGCCACCAAGGAATAAAGCATTTGAGATCTAGATGCACAGCAGCTGTAAAAATATCAAGAATAGGGAGAGTATGATTCATGTGATGGGGACAGGATTATTCCAGCTCACATGTGCTGTTTTGCCGCACCATGACCAGGATCATAATGACGTGCCAAACTCAGGCCTTATCATGCAGCTCCCTCACAGACTCAGAGCGATGGAGTGTAGGAAAGACCAGTTCGTTAGGAGGACAGCCTAGAACCAAGATATGATCAGAACACAGTGAGCAATGGTCTGCAAGTAGTGGACTTAAGGTGAACAAAAAGCATGTGAAGGGATGGCTGCTGCACTCACCCACGCTTGCAACTTCAGTAAGTTCTGGCAATTGTAGTACTGTTTTATTTATTTATTTTTAATAGATTACCTTCATTCTTCCTGTATACACTCAGAAAGTTAACTTATTTCTAAAGGAGGGATGGGGGGTGATGCTTAGATGGTTAATGTGAATAGTTTATTAACTGCTGTTGACCTGCTATGTCTTCCATAATATATTTAATACAGAAATATTCCAAAGTACACCACATTCTCTCTGGGTCACTCTTTGGCTTGGCCCAGTCACCTGCCTCACACGCAGGCCTGGTTGAAGCACAGAACTCACTTTCTGTAACCCCGGCCTCCAGTGGGCCAACTAAGCTCGAGGGGAAACAACATGAGCTCTGCCAGAGGTTTTGGTTTGTTCTTTAGCCCCCAGTTGGCTACTGACTTAGAATAAGGCCTCCTGTTCATCATGGCACAGTGACAGGGAAAGTGGAAACTAATTTACAGGTGTAATGCTGTGTTTAGCCCTGTACACATGGGTCTCACAGATAATTCAGAGTTCTCTAACTGAGACAGTCTTGGATAGTGTTGAGCGTCATCACTGATGCTATTGACTACTGAATTAGTGGATGTGATGTCCAGCATCAATGGGATCAGTACTTGCGCTGTGTAGACTTGGGACAGCAGGGACTAGATCAGTACTGGTTCTGTTCCAGCCACAGTGGGTCAATGCTCCACACGTTCTGTGGCTGTGCTGTGACTGCATGAATGGTTTCTTGCAGTGGCCTTACAGAGTCTCATTCTTCTTACCCTCATCTGAGGCTGACATCCAAGGGGGAAGCCCAGGGAGCCGGCAGCCTAAATGTTTTTCTATCCCCCTGGTAGGAATGGACATATCAGGTGCTGTTTTAATGCGTTTAAAGTCGAATAACATGGCAGTGTCCAGTGACCAATCCTAGGAATGACAGGGACAGCAGTGAAAACAGACTTGGTTCATTTTGCCCTCCTCTTGCAGTACACAGGGGGAAAGGAAAACATCCAGGCCAATGACAGACTCATCAGTAATACTCTGGATTTGTTTGTCTTCAGAGTTATTTGCCCACTTTGCCATTTCCCGAAGAATCTTAAATACCCCTACCTCCTTCACTCTCATTGGTCTGTCTCTAAAATAGTCCAGCTCTGTACTATCCCCAATCCTCCAAACTGTTTGGGCCTAAGTGAGCATTCCATGAATAGCAGGACAGCCCAGAAGGCCCACCTGTCTGCCTCCCTCAGACAGTGAACTAGAACGTGCCACCATTCTCCTTCTGCTCCTCCCTGATAATGCATCTCCCCAAGTCTTTTTTAGTAACTGGAATTATTTACCTTATCCAGGACCTCTGCTCATCTCTTCCCTTTATATGTAACAAGACAAATTCCAGTGGTGTGGCTGTTCCAGACAGACAGATGCAATTACTTAAAACCTGCAGGTATTGCCCTTCCCCACCTGCAGGCAACATTGACACAATTTGTCTTCCTGCATCAATTAAAGGAGGGAATGAGCTTCCAAATCACCTCAGTCTGTCATGGAGGGGAATATTTTTTAATATCAAAATAAAGCCATGCTAGGGTTAGTATGGGTAAATCAGGGAGGGGCATTGAAGAGAGGATGAATGAGGTCCTGTGCTCAGCCTCTGAGTGGACTGAACCCCTCTGTTTGCACTTTTTTCATCCTCGGTACACAGGACTGCCTGTGAGGAGTGGGTCGGAAGCAGGAAGTGGTTGTGTAAGGCGATCTGCAGATCCAGTACAGAGCTCCTTTTCAGGCAGCCCCCTCGGTCCAGTTCAGCACAACAGCATATCAAATAGTCCTCTCCTGCTGGGCTAGGCCACACCTGTATAAGATCAATAGGCAGGGAGAAGGAAGAGGTGACAAAAAGAGATAATGCAGTGAGTTGGTGGGGAGGGAGACACAATACACAATGCTCTGAGCTCATGCTCTGATCTTGTTCAGGTCATAAGATGTCTAATAAAGTAATGAATCAATACTGGTGGCCTGCAGGTGGATTTGCCACAGGATAAAACAACCACTGAAATTGATTTCACTTGCTATCCCAACCATGGTCCAGACCAACTTGCTAATCGGCCCCATGGGCTGAGGTCTGTCTCCTCTCTGCTTGACTTCTTTTCCTCTTCCCTATATCTCCTCTTTTGTTTTCTTCCAGAGACCTCATTGTACTTGTCCGTGTTTTCTGATTTCAGATCAGGTAGCTACTGGCTGTTATTATTCAGCCCTGCTCTGTAGCCTATTTATAGATGACCAACAACTGCAACTACAGACAGGCCTCACAAAGGTAGTGCTCTGACAAAACTCCCATTTTAAACACTGGCCAGGAATTTGTGGAACTTGCACTAGTCCATTATGTTCCCCTTCATTTTTCTTTAATTGTCTTGGCTATTTCCAAACCATTACATTAAAAGTGGTTTCAGCAGGATGCACAGCACCTCATCTCCTGCAGGGCTGCAAACATAAACACAGTAAAAGTATAAAGTTAGAATCCTGCTGAAATGTCACTAAATGACAGCTCAGCAGAGTTTCAGTTGTACTGAATGCAGCTTTTGTTTGAGCAGGATTGTTTTTTTTGTGTGTTTCTTTTTTTTCCGCTTCCAAGCGTCACTTTAGGTGGAACCGAGCTCTTGATGTTGGCAAAAATTCTGGGCCCTGAAATAGAAACAGTTGTTTAAAAGTGTTTGTTCATACAGGGCGGCTTTGTGTGCCTGCCCATCTGCATCAGAGTGAGAACTTCAGTAGCAGTCTGACATTTATTTAGTAATGTTAAATGTGTTGTTGAAGTTAGCTGCTCGTATTTTTTGACTCCGACTGAAGTGTGATGAAGTGATCCGATAAAATCGCTGTTAAATCATTCAGCTCCAGGGATCCTTTGAGGGTTCATCCAGGTCCGGGAAAACTTTACAAACTGAGACACAACAAAGAGGAGCATCGATTTAGAGGGCTGCCCGTCCTGCCACGAATCTAATAAAACAGATGAATAGCACGCTTCTGCTCCACCAAGTCCTGCTCATTTGCGTTTATGTATACATTTTTAAAGCTTGTCTTGCATTGACACTACTTACTTACTTTAGGAAAGCATGAGTCATAATTAGGTCATGTAGAGGGTCCTGTGAGCTACATTAAGGATGAGTGAGTTTGGGAACCTCTGGTATTGACTCACACACTTTGCCTGGAATTCCCTTTTTACCAGGAGTCTACTAATTTTGGCATTAGCGCAAATTGCAATGAAGAATAAAAAGGGAGTGAAAATGTTTCTCTACTGTTATTTTTCTTTCTTGACCCTTCTACCGTTCACTTCCCAAATGTCCTGCAATACATTTAAAGAAGAAAACTGCTCAGTTCCCCCAGGACCCTTTTTAAATAACCCCAGCTCACATTCTCCGAGTTAGCCATGTTGTTTCTAGCGTTAAGGCATGACTGTCAATCATGCGCTTCCTCTACTAGTATTCACCCTAAATCCTTTACAAATGTTTTTATTTTCTCCCAGTACATACCCCCAATTGCCCCTCACTTTCTATGACCTCATGCCAAATAGAGGGGACTTGCTTTCATGTCATTGTGAATTGGGGGGCTAAAATATTGAACGAAAGACAGACATAGTGAAGTATGGAGGAAACGTGACACATTTGGCACTGTGGTCAGAGACCATGGAACTTGAGAAGGTGCAGGTTGACTGATGATGGTTCTCAGGCCTTATTTGTTTCCCCTCCCATAATTCACATTTTATTTTTCAGCTGTTTCACTCACATTTTTTCCTGCTGCCATAGGAAATGAATCACTTCCTGTCACAAGTCTGTTCCCTCCTTTAATTTAAATACCTTGGTGCTAGCTTGTGACCTTGTGCCCTAACGTCAGCTGAGAGGCCATTATTTATATTTTATATAAGATATCCTGGCTTCAGTCTGAATCTCAATGCTTAAAGGGAACATGTAAGTACACGCTCACCAAAATGCTGCACATTGGAAGAGATGCACACACACTCGTTTATAACTCCATTAATGTGAAAAACAACGTACGTGTACGTGAGCAAAGGTTCTGTCACCAATAGTAAACCAACGTCACCTGTCAGGATGACAAACTGTGCCCTGACTGCTTCTGCCTTTAGAAAAACCCCTTTGACAGTCATGTGTTGGAACGTGTTGGTTATTTTGTTAGAATATATGCGAAGAACCGTCCTTGAGAGTCTTACAAGCCTATGTCTTCGGGAGAGGTGAAAGGTCATAAGTATGGCCTGCAGGTATGTTGGAGGTGAGCCAAGCAAAGTCAGAATTTCTCATATGCGTTACCTGCCTGAGCAATAATTTACACCTTGCTCTTGAAGGAAAGAGTTCATTTTACTCCACCCTTCACATCATAAACCAGAAACAAAGGCAGTACTAGTACAAGGTTATACAACATAGTAGGTCACAAAAATGTAAACTTCTGTTCTTTGGCCTGTTATCAACATTTTGAGAAAATCTCAATAACTATTGGAGTTCATTTGTTCACAAACAGACAGAGAGAGGGACATCCAGATGCCGGCTGTCACATAACCTTGGCAGAAGTAAGAATATATGCTGACAGCATGGTGGTCCATCTCCCCGGTCAGTAGCAGCTGTATACAGAGTGGCTCCACATTAAATTTGATTGGTCCTGTGGACTTTAGGCTTTAGTGAATCAGTGCATGAGTGAAACACAGCAAATGATGGTAACCCACCTCATACTGCATCAGAACGCATGCTTGTTAGATAGGTAGTACATGATGGGCTCATCTGCTACTGTCTTTCAGTAGAAAAAAACACAGCTTGAAAGTCTGTTTTCACTACTGTCCATTAGTTCAAGTCTTGTTGGTGCATAAGTGTTTTTGTTGGATTATGACCGAGATTAAAGGGCTGTCTGTCAAAGCAGATGGGGTTATTAACACGAAGACACAGCCCGGCATGGTGCGTGTCTGTGCACGCTCGTTTAGCTGCATTTGTTCGTTAGATTCATGAGAGGGAGGGTGGCAGGTCAGGGAGAAGTCACGTCCCCCGAGGCCATGGGTTGTAACTGGGCCTCTGCAGTCCCAGTATCCTCCCAGGACTTTCACCTGTAGTGGCCCTGAACTCTTTTCACTGCCTCTAGTTTCCTTTGGGGAGAGGAGATTTAAACAGTAATGGGTCTCAATATGCAGCTTCTGTGTAAATAGAATGGCAAATATTAGAATGTTATCATCATGGAACTACATTCTATAATATGAGAAATAGACAAATTTGCTCCTGAAAATAAAATTGAATGTTTAGACAGTGTGCATGTTATTATTGAAGAGTAGAAACAGAAGAACAGGGCAATAAAAAGGAATCACTTCTTTACAGCCTTAGTGTCAGTCATTCCAATGGCAGGAATGTAAATGTCACCGTTTGTTATCTTTTGCTGGGTCATTTGATTTTAGCATGTGGATGCACAATTTGAACTAAGGATTTATGATTTCCTTGTAGTCTGTGGCAGAGATAGATAAAAACAGAGCTATATTTCATCCCCCTTCCAGTGTTGGGGGCATCCAACACGTCTAGCACCAATTTTTCTCATGCAGTAGCCACTCTGGCTCTTCACTTGAAGCATGTGTTATGTTTAATAAGAACTGATGAGTGAGTTTGCAAAATATTATTATGCAGTATTTTTAAATTACCGGTACCTGTGATTGACTTAAATAATTACATGTTTAGGTTTTATTTAATGACATCTTGCCACTTGTATTTACTTTAATAAATCCGTGACAGGCAACCAAATACTCTGGCCCAGGCAAAGGAAGGAAGAAAAAAATATTGGGAGCTAGAAGGGGAATGCAGCATTAGGAAGAACACCCAAACAGATTTAGTCCATTAAGAATCCAGTTATCATTGCTCTAAGTGGGAGTCAGGAAATTTAACTTGCCTAATATCCTGTTCTTCTCACTCATGTTTTAAAGTCTATGGCGTCCTTTTCCTCGCATTGCCACACAAGTGATATTCCACCCTGACATGTAGAATTAAGGAATATCATGTCACAAAAGGGGAAAATAAAGTTAAGGCTCCCTGAAACGAAGATTCCATCATGTTTGTGGAATGCTTGTGGTTTTCAATGTGGAAACCAACTGAGTCCAAAATCCAGCAGCTAGAAAAAAAAAACAAGTCTGAGAAAGAAGGAAAACTTGGGAGGGGGGTGAGGGGAGCCTCTGGAATTACGCACCTAAACTTCACAGCACACATAGACACAGTGTATCCAGACACTCGGACACAGAAGAAGCCTTACACTCCTCCCATCTTCCCCACAGCGCAGTTAACCACAGTGGGTGAAGGGTGGGGTTACGGGTGACGGCGGCAAGGAGGCACGTGTGCCACAAGCTGCCCTCAGTACTGAGCTCACCGTTTCACGTGAAGCGCCCAAATTTTAGTTTTCTCTTGTGCTAAAACATCCCAGAAACAGGTGAAGACAAGCTGTTCGTGTCACAGTATGAACACGAACCCAACAGCAGTACAAATGAACCAGATCTCAGGCCTTGTGGGATAGACCCACCATAAACATATGAACTCACTGCTGGTGTCACTCCAGCCGAGCAGTAATTCAGGGGTGAGCCGTTTGAGAACCCAGAACCTTGAGATGGAGTCGGAGTTGATCAGGAGCAGGCAGCGTGCCACCCAGCCACAGGCAGACAGGTAATAGGAAACGGGAGGCAATTCTCGGAGTCAGGAACACAAGGTTGGCGACCTTACTGGGGCAGAGACGAAGAGAAGGCCGGGATCAAATCGGGACAATGCCAGGGAAGTAATCGGGAAATACGTGCTGGAGAGTCAGCAGGAAAGCGTAATGGTGGTAATGGTGAGCAGGTGGAAGCAGCTGCACTGATTTGGGGGGAGCGGAAAAGTGGACATTTCTACTGCAGGTGAGAGACAGGAGGAGTGTGGTTGGAGCAGTGCAGGAGGGGGGCAGGAGGGGGGCAGAGCAGACAGTGTGTTCCTTATTTTGTAGTTTTGGAAATCAGCTTCATACATCTCTGAGTTGTTCTTCTCTGTTCTACATCCAAAACTTCCACATTAACCTTTGTTGGACTCTTAACACGTCATTGACGTGTCGGCCTTTTCTGTGTGTCTTTGAATGGACAGATGTGGAGAGATCTTAAAAGCAGATTGCTTGCATAATGGATACTTCCAAAAATACAGCGGAGCAGGCAGCCACGCCGACCGAGGGCTTGGCGGCACGCCACGATACAGGCCACGGCCAAAAGGGCCAGCCATTCAGGCGGAACGCTGCCTTCACTGGACCAGTCATGCTTCAGGAGACACGAGGAGACTCATTTGAGACACTCACACTAGTACGCTTTATCGATCATTTCTGCTGAATAGTAGGTTATCCTCCATCTGCTGCTTCTCTTGGCTATAATGGGGTTTTGTGTCAGTGAAGGTTCATTGTTAGTTGCAGAGGCAATAAACTGCAGCACTGTTATGATAGTCTATTTTGGTGAGCTCATTTAACACTTTTAGGCACTCTCCAGTTTCAGTGCACACACCTACGTAAATGTCGAATACCTCAGAAGAATGCAGAGGATGTCGCGATAAGATGGAGGGGAGTTTCAGAAAATTTCCAGTAGCAGGTCTCCGCTCCAGGAAGAATACCTACCAAGATGGAAGCAGCACCAAGCTGTGCACAGCAGATCAACTCAAGCAGGAATGTAGAGGAAAAGCCAAGAGAATGGGGAAGCAGCCAGTGCCAACAGCAGACTTTGGTCATAGCTTCACACATTAATATAAAAAGAAAAAAATGTGACACATTATAGCAACGGTAAAACCATCTTACGTATATGGAGCTCATTGGGATCTTCAGAAACAGCAGCATCAAATTACAACCTAAAAGCACTGATGTGATGATACACTGCTACCAGCAATTTTTCACTCAAACCAACACCACATACGTCCTACGCCATAATGAGAGGAAAAAGACTTTCAGGAAATTGATTCTTCAGTCAAGCACCCTTTTTCCATGCACACAAAATAAGGATCTGGTTTTGTTCTAGAGTTGCAGTTGCAGGCTGACAGAAGCACACACGTACAGTACCTATACCGCAACCTCACCGGCTCTGTCCCACTCAGCAGTACGGAGCATTTGGGTGGTGTTGTGGTGAAGCCATATGTGCTCCGCTTGAGAAGCTTGGTGACTTGTAGTCAGAAGAGCACGCAAATACACACGCTCCTTTAATCTTAATTGACTTGTAAAACTCAAGCTCACACTTTATGAAACTAATTTTAGCTACGCAGGATTTGATATAAGGCTGTGCACGTGCAGCTTTCAGCTCTGAGCTCACGTTGTATTCACACAGTCCAAAAGCAACTCATCCAAGGTTATTGCAGCTGGAACAACGGCAACATCAGATCGTCAGATATGTATGCAAAAGTATGTATGCGTGGAGAACAGAGCAAGGGAAGAGCTATTTGGCTCTTGAAAAAAAGCGAACAAAACATTCATCATGATTAAAATGAGCCCTTAATCTTTATAAACTGACAGCTCGGGCCGTGGTGCTACTTCTGTGAGGCCCTTGTGATCCTAATACACAGCTGGAGGCATTCATCCTCCACTCTAAACCTCTGGACCAGTCTGGGCAAATACAATTCAGGCTATGATCTATGATTGTGACTGTTGACCCTTCGGGCCTGGAATAAGCACATCCTAGTGGACATGGTGGCAAAGCCATTCACACCAGTTTCCCCAACTGGTGGAAGAAATAGCTGCAGACACTCCGGCTTTCAGGTTCTGTGCAGTTGTAGAGGATATGTGATTTTTCACAACCAGCCTGAAGGCAGCCAGGTCTTAGCCTCAAGCCTCTCTTCTGGCCTGCTAAATGTCTCTGGGAGTTTTACAGAAGGATGACACCAGGAAGCACATGGCAGCGGGTGTTGTGTCTGGGTATAGGTGGATGATCAAATCAGCGATCCATTTGTCATACTGGTCTGTGGACGTCAGACTCCCTGGGTCAGCCTGCAGGGCAGCTGTCTTCCCTGATTTCTGCATCCCTGGGTCCTCCTCTCCCCACCTGTGAAACGGCTTGGACGCTTTACAATGAATTCATTTGCTCTTTGGGACAATATTTCTTCCTCAAGGGCCTTTAAATTCTCCTCATTCCTCTCTGCTGGAGCTGTGGGCTCTCAATCACACTGTTAAGCAATCAACACATCCTGTATACTTTCAGTCTGTACCATTAATATCACAGCGTGCCAGGAAGTTATTTGGGGATGCAGCAGTGCTGCATCATAACTGGAGGCAGATTGGTTATGTTAACAAAGACAGTCTGAGTGCCATCTGTCATCATCTCCTTGATATTCACAATTGGTGTTATGTTAAACAATCTCGATATTATATTAGTGTAGAGATGACAGGTTATGATTTAATTACACCAAAGGAATTTAGATGTGTTGTTCACAAATGAGAGTTTTTTTAGCTGTCAAGCTAACTGAGCTGCAAATATTTCTGCATGTTTGAACTACAACTTTGAGGATTTCCATTCCTGTGCCAAAAATGAATGTGCTGGGGGTCTAAATCACTGTGTTTTATGGATGGCAAAGTATTTGGGTCTAAACTCATCCATATAATAATAGTTAGAAATAACCCAGAAGATAAAGTTAAAACCCTTGGACTGGAAGGAAGGAATTCTGGCATTTGGGATCAAAATATATGATATTTATCTTAAAATGACCCCATAACAACATTTCCTTGGGATTAACTGCATTCACAGAAATATACTGACTTCTTTATCTTGATAACAGCCCGATGGATTTATGAATGATTTACGTCTCAAACCACCTCTATATTAATTACACGCTTGCCACAAGGCAAAGCCAACTGTCAAGGGGCACATTCATAGAGAAATAATGCAAAGTCATTGCAGGGTTTTTATTTTGTCACTCCTCCCAAATTATGGATGTTTGAAGTAAACCATTAGCAGACCAAACTTTCAGGAATGTATCTTGCTTGAAGACACTTCAATGGGTGATTTTGAGTCAAGACAGAGGCTTGATGTTCTCTCATGTGTCCAGACCATCACCAGCATTGACTTTGGTGATAGCCATGGAGAACAGCAAAGAGAGTGGTAAAGAAACATGGCTAGCAGGCCTGAAAATTACATTTCACTGCTAGATCCAAGTTTCACCTCATCTGACCTCAAAAGAAGCACTCCAGGGCCAAAATAAACTGGAACCCAGAGGAGCAGTGTCTGGTATGCCTGATGAAAGGCAACAAATGTCAGTGTGGCCACAGTTCTCACTTTCTAATGGCGAAATGACTAATCCCTATTCCTCCATGACCTAAACCTGCAACAGCAGCTGAAGACTGTGACATTGTGTTCTTTGTTATTAATGCACAATTACGAGAGTGCCCACTCCAAACCTCAGATAAAACCTTTTTTTATTACCTTATTTTTTTACTCACCTTTCTGTTTTCTAGAAATATGAAGTTAGTAAAATATATATATATATATTACCAAACACATGGGAGGGGACTATATATATACACATACATATATATACACACACACACATATATATACATATATATATATATACACACACACACACACATATATATATATATATATATATCTTTGATAATTGTTGCCTGCAAGTAACTACATAAACCAGTGAAATGTTGTAATAGTGCCCTCTGCTGGTACAAAGGAGGAACATATTTGTATCGCACAGGACTGTATCTTTGGATATCTTATTCTGGAAAGATGTATTGACTTTAGGGAATCCAGATAATGTAATGTTCTCAGTTGCCTTATATTAAACAATGTTCTTTATATTTTACACATATTTTTTGTTGTTATATTTTCACTCCTTTATGTATCCAGATTATTGCAGATTTCATTCTAAAAGCACATTGATCGCTGATGGTATCAAATGATGATTTTTTTTCTCTTTTTTTATAGATATGCTTCATTTTGGTGCCAGATGAGGAATTTCACAATGAAAGCGAAGAGATGAGCCTCCAGAAAACAGCCCTATCCCTGCTGTTCCTGCCACAGGACCTTTACTGATTCATACGATCCAGAAAATGATGTACCTGTCTCCCAGAGAGCACTTCTGAGGACCAGGCCTTCACAGCACACTCTGTGCACCATGGCAGGAGAGACTCAGCGAATGCAAGCTGTCAAAGAACTGGATGCTGAGTCCAAACAGCAGGATGAGGGGGCAGCAAAGGAACAACAGAGAGACAAAACTACAAAGGAATCTTCAGAGCCCTTTCGAAACACGGGCACTGAAGCCAGAGCCACCAGCACTGGGGCCAGCATTGAGAAATTGGAGAAGGAAAGGGACTGTCCTCAGCAGCGTGAGGCTGTCATACGACCGCAACAAGCAGGGAAAATTGACTTCAGGTCCCTGCAAAACAGATCAAAATTAGCCACTGACAGGACTTGGTCAACAGGCAAAGGTAGCCCCCAGTCTCCGAACGGAAAGAGCCGTAGCAAAGAGAAGGGGAAGCGGTCAGGAAAGACAGAGTGCGGCAACCCACAGCAGCTGTACAGACTTAGCATTACAAATCCCCGCTCCAACCCGAACATTGGAATTGCCTACCCGCAGCAGAAGGTTCCGCCACCCAAGAAGCTGGAGACCAGTCGTGGACCAGTGTCAGACAGGTACAGATTCCACATTCAAAGTATACCAGAGAGAGAGAGCGACCTACAGCAAGAAGAGCTTAGCTATAGTCGCTGCTTTCAGGAGGCTTCCTCTAACCTCACCTCCCCAAGCTATACCTCACAGGCACTGGTTACCTCAAGTGGACCTTCATCCCACTTACATCCGCCACTCTCACAGCAGCAGTCTGCATCAATGGAGACAAGCAGCCCTCAGCCCGGTGGCCAGCTGATTCTCGGTGACTTTCACCTGGTAGGATCCAACTCGTGGCAGTCTCCTGGAAGAACTTTTAATGGTGCTAACTTTGGGGTCTCTTCCCAGAAAAACATAACCTTCACAGAAGTAAACAAGACAAGTGCTTTTGTGCCTTCTCCATTTCAATATGGATATAATTTTCTGGAAGAATCAAACCCTGACACGTTTTCTTGTGAACCAAACCTGCAATCTCAAGACTGTGCAGACTCTTCCCTGGGTTCTGTTCATGTGGCCCACAAGTCTCTTTCCTTTGCAACAGAAGAGGGGCAAAACATTGCTCACAGCGGCACACAATACAGTAAAGAACAGCAGGAGGATAGAAGCTCTTATCCTCAACCCACACAGTTTATTCAAGCGGTAGCCTCCTCCATCCAGTGTCCTCACAGTCTGAGTGAGGATTCTGTCGGCAGTGACAGCTCCAGCTCGCAGCAGTCAGAGCAGGGGAAGAGCGAGAGCAAGGACATTATTGGACAGGTCGACAGCAGGGACGCAGCCATCACCTCGGGGAATAAGAGGAACTGTCACTCGAAAGACCCAACTGCCAACCAAAGAACACTCATCTCAGGAGGTGTCCATTATGCAAGAAACATTTCACAAGTTACAGGTTCCCAAATGCACTTTTCTAGTAAAACTTTTTCCAGTCCAGTCAGTAACATTCACACCGGTGCAATGTCCTATGATAAAAACATAAATAACAAGGTTCTAAATCGGTTACCAAACACATGGGAGGGGACTAATAAGACCTTATCACAACCTGATCAGAGCACCATTGAGTATAGTGATATGAATGATAAGTTTCATTTCCAGAGCCAGACAGCAATTGACCAAAGGTCAAGTTCTAAAAACAGCAGAATGCCCTGGCAGCAGATAAGGCCAGCCTCTGCCATGTCGAATCAAAACAGGCTTGAATTATCCAGACAAATAAACAGTCAAAAAATGGCTTACACGGTTTCTTCCAGTGACTGGCAGGATGATAGCAAGTCGCATAAACACAGCTCCCTGAAAAGTCCTGGTTCCTTTCAGAATGGCAGAACGAGTGAAGGGTTTTCAAACCAAAGACAGGAGGGTGTGAAACATAACGGCAATGCAACGCTTTGTTTTAAAACAGAGATGGGCCACGTGCAAATATGTGAATCCAAAAATAAGGCCTTGTATTTTGGACTTAACCAATCTCTTCCAGCAGCATCATCAAGAAGTTACAGTTATCCTCCATTACAGGTGGCCCCTATGGGACATATGATGGTGTCGCCGCATGAATCCCCATTGCCCTCCCCGGTTCATAACCCTAGTAGTAGTTGCTCCTCCCTTTCCCCAGCATCCACCAGTCCTGTAAATATAAGTTCAGAAGACAATCTGATGTCAAAGTCAGCAACACTTCACCCTTTCTATCACCAGAACCAAGCCAAAACTCAGCTACCTACAGAACAGCTGAGCTCCCACCTACACCAGTTTCAGCCCGACACTCCACAGAGCCTTCCCTTTGCACCAGACAGAGCCAAAGATGACATGATGAGCTACCTACAAAGCAGCACACATCCAAAGCCTACTGTGGATGGAAACAAGGTTTACGTGGACAGTTTTGGGCTGGAACATAACCAGCCTCCACCACCGTACTCTGCACATCAGCTGCTAGCAACATCGTTAGCCACAGCAAATCTTGACCAGTTAGATGTGCTGCTAAAATGCAGGCAGTGTGATCAGAACTTCAACAACCTGGCTTCCTTTCTGGGCCATAAGCAATTCTGTGCCCAGCAGACGAGTTCACAAAATGAGCTAAAAGACACAGCGAAAATAGAGAACAGCAGAAAGTTTCACACAGATCCGGCAAAAACTGTGTCGTCCTTGTCCACTGTCCCAATATCAAGGTGTCCATCAGACCTTCATTTATCTCTGTTGGGCCTGAATAAAAATGGAGAACTGATATCAGACAGTGAAACAAAAAGAGAAAGCAAGGAGGAAACAATTAAACTCAATTTGTTCTCTGGGCCTGGTAACCTCCCAGCCCCGCTCCCTGAGCTGGAAATTGAAGATTCCAAACTGGACAGCTTGATCACAGAAGCCCTGAATGGACTTGGATACCAGTCCGAAAATGCAGAGATAGACAGCAGCTTTATGGACGTGTTGGTTGATGACGAACTCACTTCTGTGAAGGCAGCATCGACCAAACTAGGCCTCAAAGCCAAAGAATCCTCGGGTATCGAGAGTAAAACCAAAAAAACAGAAAAAGATGACAGTTCTTTCAATAAGGAAAAATATTTTTATGAATCTGATACTGAAAACTCAGAGATAGATAAAAAGAACACAGAAAGCAAGCTTGAGAAAATACCCCTGAATTTGGACCAAAATGAGAGTTTCAACATAAACAAAGAGGCTTCACACAAAAGTTCAAGGTTTTCCTCTCGGGAGAAGATGAGGGAAAAAGACAGAAAAGAGAAAGAGGTGAGAATGCTCTCCAAGTGTGAGGATGAAAATGTAGGTACACCAAAGATTCTCTTGTCCAGCAAGCTTCCTCAGAGTGTTAAATGCTTTCAGGACGCATCATCACTTCAAGGCTCAACCCGCTCGCAGGCCTCCATATCTCCACCATCGAGAACCATCAAAGAAAGCAAGAGGAAAAACACTGGAGGAGGCACCTGGAGCAAAGAACTTATACATAAAATAGTCCAGCAGAAAAACAAGCTCCATAAACTTCATGTTAAAGGTGCCAAAGACCTCCAGTTTTCCTTAGTGATGGAGAGGCAGACTCCTACCGTACAGAACCCTGCTTTTGGAGAATATGACTATGTCTCTGACATGGATGACGAATGTGAGCCTGTTAAGATAGCGAGCCAGGGCCGGCTGAATCAGAGTAACCGGTGTAAGTACACGTACACCAAGGAATGCAAAAGGCGAGCAAAGAATGAGCGGGAGCAGGCAGCCTCGAAGAATGAGTCAAAGGAGAGTTTTGAAGTGAAAAAGAGTGAGGAGGTTGCACTCTCCCCTGAGAAACCTGGTTCTCACCAGAAGCTCCGGCGGAGGGGCAGCAGGTCATCCACAAGCAGTGAAGTCAGCACATCGGTTAGTGTATCCAGTGATGCCATCAACAGCCCCAAAAGCATCGACCGCAACGACTCAGACTGTGAGAAGAAGGCAGACGTCAAAAAGAAAGAGTCTCCCAGCCTGAGAACCTACGAGAGGTTGCCTCCACAGAAGTTAGGGAAGGATCCCTGCGCTCTGACCTTCACCAAATCTACCAGGAAGTACGGCTCTGATAAAGGCATTGTTTCTGATAGCAAAAGCACTCCAGCCAAGCCCAAGGACCATCGCTCCCTTCCAGATGTGACTGATCCAACATCATCCATGCAGAAAGACACTAACAGATACTTTGACAAGAGCAGAGGCTTTTACACAAACGTGAGAGATGATGTCGCATCTCCAAGCAAAGCAGCTGCCGCCTCAGAAAGCCTGCAGAGCACGGACATTCTGTGTCCCAGAGATGAACCAACGCATTGCAGCAGCCCGGACGGTAAGCCACTCCAGTTGAATTCTCCCCCCAGCAAGAAAGAAGCTGATTCTACTATCGACAGAGACACTAAGAGGAAGACAGTTGAGGAGCCTGCAGCTCCACAGCTGGGACTGTCAGACAGCTGCACATTTGAAAAACAGAGTGTCCACATGGTGAAAGAGTCCATTTCTTTAGCCTCATACATAGATCCTCACAAGACTGTGTCTCTTTGCTCCTCGTTGATGGATGAGGTGTGTCTTTCTCCAGCTGCTAGCCAAGGTCAAATAATACCAAAAGATGCCCTTCACATCATGAACTACGGTCTGGATCAGGAGCAGAGCCTCATCAAATCCCCACTTTCATTCGACACCTCATCAATGTTTGAGGACCTCACGGGATTTGAAAGTTGCCTTTATCCCGATATGCCGATTCAGAAAGAGGGCTTCCATCCGATGGAGAATATAGTCGACAAAAAGGAAGTATTTGTCTCATCCTTCTCTCCTTTTCTGGAACACAGAGACTGGAATCTTATGGTTACTCCGGTGCTACCAGATGAAGTGTCTCAATACAAAGGCAATCCGGAGAAATCGAGTGAAAAGAAACAAGATTACAATCACATCCCTTTGTCTCTGCCAGAAAAAATCATCGACTACAGTACAAATCTCCACAGCTGCACCTCAGAGGATGAGCTAGAGATAAAAAGAATAGTCAATGAGCTCGAAAACCAGCTGCAGACAACTAAAAAAGAAAGCCCCCCATTAATAGCTCAGGATGTCCCCAAGCTTGTAAAAATGAGCAAATTTTCTCCTTTACGTTTGGATGATGTGTCAGCGATTGAGGGGTCTGATCTGGACATTAGCTGCCCTGTGCAAACCATCGATGTACAAGTAGCTAGTTTACACTCTGAGCCTTTCACCGCACCGTGGACCAGTCCATTCCAATTTGACATAATAGGCGGGAACCATAACCCCCACACTTCAATTCACAATGAAGAAGAAGCACATTTGCATAATTCTAGAAAAGACAACAATCTGCCAAATCTGATCAGCCTAGCCTCACATCAGAAATCAGAAGAGAGGGACGCTGAGAAAGATGCCCATGTGGCAACAAAGGAAGAGATTTTAGATGAGAAACAATACGCAGCGAACCTCATGAAAAGCCTGGAGGTGATTTCCGATTCCATATTCAAGAAAGTACCCATTATATCAGAACAGGAGGCGCCGAGTGTCACCTCCCCCACGAGTCAACATCAACAAAAGGAATGTCAGGGAAAAGGCGTGGCTGAAAAGGAAAATCAAAGTAAAAAGGAAGCAATTACAAGGGAGGAGAATTTATTATCACCTTCAAATATCAATGAACAGAAGGATAATATTGAATTCATTTTAAATGAGTCACAGTCATCTCTCCCTGGCAACAATGACCCCAGTGTCGATGGAAACTATTCAATTTCAGCAAAGCCGTGTAAGCCCACAGAATCCAATACAGAGGCCAGGACTGAAGCCACATCAGTGGAGGATATCACTCTGAATAGTAATCTGATTGACTCTGCTTGCTGCTCAAGTGTGGTTTCAAATAGCCCACATTTGATTGAGACTGGCATAAATCACAGCACTGCCGAGAACAGGAACCTGTTATTTAAAGATAGTATCAATAGACAAGAACCTCTGACAGCAGGCACCAGTCAAGAAGAAGGCCCAGTTAAGCGAACCCCCAGTTGCTCCATAAGCCAACCTTCATCACCTGCTAACAGCAGCTCATATATTGGTGAGAAGGTTCAGACTGTAGTTACAGTGGAGTTTGAAGAACAATCCACTAATAAGCAAAGTAATTCTGCAGATACTTTGTCACCCTGTGCTGGTGAACTGAGGGAAGCTAAGAAGACTACTGAGGAAACCACAGAACAGAACCATTTCATCAGACTGTCTCCCAAAACCTGTAGTGCTGATCAAACTTACAGTCCAATGTCTGAAATATCAGGGCAGATTACAGACAAGCCATGCAGCCCAATACTAGAGAAAAGCAACACAGAGCATAATAATCAGCCCTTAACTGTCACAAATACCCAGTTCTCAGAAGGATCCAGTCATCTGCTGCATCTTCCACAGTCCAGTTCAATGACTGACAGTGAGTCCTGCAAAGAGGCCTCACTGACTCATTTTGAAATTTCCAAAGCAGAGATTTTAAATGTTCAGGACATCAGAGATCTCCCTGTTGATTTCATGGCAAGTCACCAAAACTCACCATGCAGAGAGATGGACCCAAGTCTTCTCCTCCAGAGAACTTCACCCAACGGACCATTTTTAACAAGTTCTCATCAAACAGCCTTGCAGAATTGGGACCATTATCAGTCCCAAAGTAAATGTGATGATACAAGGGGTAACCAAGACTCCATTCAAAATATAAAATGCCCCAGTAACAAAGAGGAAGACACCACTTTCAGGAAGACTCTAAACTCTAAGGAACATCTGAGCACATCAAGTGTGATGAAGTATTCTTTGATAAGCCCTCCGCCTCTTGACTTGGGGATGATTGTGTCCAAAATCACCACGTGTGAATCTGCTGTTGCTTCTCCACCTCCAGTAACAAGCTCAGCAGAACCTCAAGCGCCAGGTGGTATTGAGAAGAGAAATCCAGTGTATGATTTCAAGCTCAGCCCTCTGAACTACAGCAGCGTCTCAGATGAACCTCCCCAGCTCAGTCAGTATGACTACATACCCATTTCCCCTGCCAGTAAACAGGAAGAGACCTCAGACACTAAGCAGAGTCCCAGAGATGAATGTGGCCCATGTGACCTCAGCATTAACCCTACACTCATTTTCCACAATACAGAGACAGCCACAGGTGTAACACTGAACTCAGATGCTACAGCTGGGCTAAATTTGTCAAGTGAACCACTGGTGCTTCCACAGACTTTGAAATACTTGTGTTTTTCATTGGGACTCACACCAGAAGGCAAACCTGAAGATCCCTCATCTCAAACTGAAAGGACAAGTCCTGATCCAGTCATACTTGGTGTCGACAATACACATATCAAAACCAAGACATCGGGCAATCCATCGTCTCCTAAATCGCTCCTAATCTGCGAAAATGAGCATACGGCTCTCCTGCCAGAATCATCTGTGAACCAGCCCATAAGTGATCAGATTTCATTACAGTTACAGAAAGACATATCACCCAAAAAGGCCCAAAGTAACTCTCAACAAGGAAAGGTGGTCTGTGAAATATGCCTCATGTGTTTCAGAACCGTGCCAGGGTTAAAGAGACACAAGGCCATGAAGCATTTGGTACAAACTGACAAACACGTCAGCCCACGGAGCACAATGTCAATCCATCAGGAAGCCGTGTCTGTTTATCAAGCATTGCAGAATGCAGACAAAGAGCATAAAGATGATTCACAGACTTGTTTAGGAGGAAAAATAAATGGGCTGCCTGAGGCGAGCGGCACTTCCATACCTAGAGCAGCAGAGACGGAGCCAGTGCTGGAGGAAAAGGCAATGGAGACGAAGACAATGGCAGCAGATGAAATAGGCAGTCAAACCCCTGTGCAGCCAACAAAATCAAAGAAGAACAACAGAGCTAGAAAGAGTAAAAACAGTGATGTCAACATGAAGCCTGACCCCTTTTCTGATGAAATTTTGAATATATTAAAAACAGACATACTTCAAGCCTTAAATCCTGAATTCAAAAGCTGTGGATTAAACGAGCAGCATAAATCTCCTGAGAGACAGGTACAAATCAATGACAAAACTGTTCCAGTGACAGAGATCCTCCCTCAGCAAACCGGATTTCACAGCCTGGCCCAGCTGCCAGCAAAAGAGATCAGTTTGCTTATTGAAACTGTGGAGCCAAATCAAGCCACAAATTCGCAAGAAATGAGCGTAATAAGCTTAACAGACAACGCAAATGGGGAAATACGTAGAGAAACTATTGAGGAAATGGCTACGTGTCTCCACCAGGATATAATGAGAGGTTCTGATGGGTCCACAAAGCCTCTGGAGAAAGCACCCGAAGAGAACCTGGTGCAGGAGATTCTTGGAAATGCAGCAGTCGAGATAAACTGTAAGAAAAGCAGCAGACTGGAAGATGACTGTCACCCCCTCTCCTGCTTGAATACTTCTACCGTCAGTCCTCCTGGCTTAAGTCCTGAGCTGAAGGCCCTACTTGATGATGACACCACTTTCTCACAACTCTTCCCCAGAGACGAGGAAGCCAAAAGGAAGAAGTGCCCGAGGGTGTACAGCAAAAGAAACAAAAGACAAAAGTTATCAGAGGATTTGGCTCCAGATTATCCTCTGACAGAAACCTTTGTGCAAAAGAAAGAGCAGCACCTGAAAAACCAAGCAGAGCAGAAGGTGACTATCCCTCAGACTAACCACTGTGATTATGAGACAATATCAATTGACGATGCCATGATGCTGAACATGTGCCACAACAAAACTCTTCAAGCTGATCCTAAGACATCATCAGAAATGAAAGAGGGTAACCAACACACTGTTCAAGAGAGCATTAAAGAGCTGGACAAGTGCCTTTTCAATCCACTCCAGTGTACCATTGACACAGCTGTAGTTGAACAAAATGGCTCTGGGCACATCAGTGTGCACTCATCAGTGACCTCTGACCCCAGCAATTATAAAGTAGAAGTGCCATCTGGATCCTGCCCCCTGACATCGAGCACCTACTCCGTAGAACCTTGTGTCCAAAGCCTGCACACCATTGACATCCAAAATATCAATACCACATTTCAGCTTCCTGACATTCAGTTTTTTGACCGGAACAGAGACATAGTGTCACCACCTGTTGGAAGTGTTGACATGGAGCTCAAAGAAGAGGAAAAGTCCAAGACACCTGCAGAGCAGCCAGTGAGAAAACGACAAGAAGGTCGTATCAAGGTCAAAGATAAGCAGTACAAATGCAAAGTCTGCTTTACTTGGTTCCTCACCCTAGGGGAACTCAACTTTCACAAGCTGTCCCACAACCCTTCCCCACCTCCAACCTGCTACATGTGTGTCCAGCGCAAGTTCAGCTCCAGGGAGCAACTCAGAGACCACCTGAGGGAGAAACATGCCAAGAACAAGACGGGTACCTGGAGCTGCGGGATGTGTTTGAAGGAGATATCGGATGTCTGGATGTACAATGAGCATTTACGAGAACACGCGACACAGTTTGCACGGAGGGGCCAGACACAGGGTTCGATGTTGGGCATTCCAGGCTGCTTCATGCAGGAGACGGCTGTAAAGAACTTCATCACATCAATCTTACAGCAACGCCCCAGCAAAACAAACAGAGAGTCCAGCAGGCTCACTAAAGAACAAGAGAGAGTTGTAGATTATGCTTTAGTAGGAGAGGGGAGAACCTCTGAGGGGGTGGAGCCTAAAGGCCAAAGAGCTAAAAGCAGCAGTGGAACAGGTGGAAAGCAAAGCACATCACCTCCACTCGAAGTGCTTCACAAAACAGAGACGCACAGAAGTGTGGAAATGCATCCCAACTGCAAAGACCCCTCGAGAGACTGCCACCACTGTGGGAAACAGTTCCCGAAACCATTTAAACTCCAAAGACATTTGGTGGTTCACAACGTGGAGAAGATTTTCCTTTGTCACAAATGTCCTGTGTCATATCAAGAGGCCCAGGAGCTGAAAAGCCACCTGAAGAAAGCACATGAGGAGGTGGAAGAGCTGGAATCAAAGCATACAACCCTCTACACCTGTGAGCTCTGTGCTGATGTAATGCATGTGATTAAAAAATCCTTCATCTGCAGCACCTGTAACTACACCTTCTCTAAAAAAGAACAATTTGATCGTCACATGGAAAAGCACCTGTCAGGGGGGCACAAAATTTTCAAGTTCCGCGGTGTTCTCCGACCTGTCAAAGTCTCAGCTTCCAAGGAAAATGAATGTGATTCACCTGCAACTAAGAAGAGGAGAATCCTCTCTGACAGCCTGCAAGAAAACAGCTCAGACAGCGGCATCGCCAGCGTCAGCTCGCTGCACTTAAATCAGAACTCAGACACACAATATTCCAAAGCCTCCGTGTCCACAGCAGATGACTCCACACAGACAGTGGCAAACAAATACCACAGCAACGCTAGCAATACAAATGTGAAGACCGAGGAGATGACAGAGGACTACTCTGGACTACTTGTGGAGCTGGAGAAATGTATTCAGATGGAGTCGACAGCTACAGCCATGAAAGAGGAAATCGACCCAGTCCCCTCACCGTTATTTGATAAAGAAGGTAAAGGAATGTCAGTTTCTCAGCCATGTGATGTGAAAAAGGAAGACGAGTCAGTCTTCATTAGAGCAGAGACGACTCCGTGGCCAGTGTGTAAAGACAGAAACTGTGGTGGAGAAAAGACTGTTGGTGAGAAGGAGGCAGGAGGTGATGCAGGAGAAAAAACAGATCCGCCAACATCAAAGAACGCATTTCTCATCTCTTCAGATAATCAGATCCATCCAAAAACACCTGAGTCTACGAAGCATGAGTTACATGCTGATGTGATGGATCCACAGAGGGACGACGAGCAGCAACAGCACTTGTCAAAAGATTCAAACGGGGACAGTGGACAGCTGATGTTATCTGAAAGTAATGAGCTGGAAAGCAGCCACAAGATAAAAGACAAAGTTGCTGCAGACAAAGCAGCCGACAACATGAAGAACACTCCAGCCGGCAACATGAAGAGCACCGAGTCCACGCCAGTCTTTCACGTCAAAAGTCCTGTTAATGCCTCAGCTGCACATGAGGACAAAGAACCTGTGAGACCACAGAAGAAGAGGAAAGACCTGAAATCCCCCCTGCAAAGGGTTTCCTCTCCAGCCACACAGGAGAACTTTGGAGTTGACTCCAGGGCCAAAAAGAAATTCCGACCCAGCAAGTGCTCTAATCCCTCTCTGCAACGAAAATCCGACGGCTCCAACGACTACTCTGTGCTTTCCTCAGTGCAGGACGACATTGTCAGCAATAAGATAGCGTCTAAGTGCAAGACTTCAAACGTGGGATTGCAGTCTAAAAGGAGCTTCCTTGACAGCTGCACACCAAACAAAACTGAGATTGTGACATCTCTAAATGGGGATTACAAAGTGAAGAAGGGATCTCTGGGGCGTGCGCTGCATTTGCCCATTTCCAAAGTGCCTTCGGTTCCCATGAACAATGCTTTGAATAAAACTAGGCCAAAGATGGGAGTTAGGTCAATGGAGAGCCATTCCTACCGGACCGCTGAGTCCCAGAACCACCTTCTCAGCCAGCTGTTTGGCCAGAAACTCACAAGCTTTAAAATTCCTTTGAGAAAAGACGCATCTGAGTCTATTAACTGAGGGACGGATCTGTGAAAAAGGGACTGTAGATTTCACAGTAAAATGTAATGTTAAAATAAATGTTTAAGACAATTCATTATGGTGAATGAGATTGCACAGCTCTTTTCTGTGAAATGCTATCTTTAAATACTTACATAGTCACTTTATGTCTTCTTTGTATATGTGTTTTTATTACACAAATGTGAGGACAAACAGGCGATATGAATTTTGCATCATAACAATTCTAGTTGGGAAAATCGTTGGAACGTTTTTATACTTTTACTTTATCGGAATGATATTTCTCAGAGATGATATTTCTCATCAAAATGTTGTTTTTCTAAAAATACTTGAAAATAATACCATTGGAACAAAATGCATTTGTTTTTTAGCATACAAACGACGATCGGATTTAGTCAAATGGACCAAACAACATCATACCTGACCTGACGGTGCACCTTTAGTACATGTTTCCAACATATTCATTTTGTATTCACTTTTAACTTTACTGTACTGCATTGACATTCATTCATATTAACCTTTTGTATAAACATTACCTGGTGCTACATTGTGTTTTGATTTTAATGTGAATGCCAATGTCCTCAGAAGGGAACACAAGATCTGTAGCAATTACAAAACAAGCATCATACTGTTTTAACTGGTTATGTTTTATCCAAAATACTGTTAAAAAACATTCAATGTAGGCTGAAGAAGAGGGGTAAAAAAGTCTGTTTATCTTTGCCAAATCACAGGCCAAAGACCTTTTTTCCATGCACTGATAATAACACAAATCACAAAGTTAATCATCTGTGTAAACTCCAACTTTTTAATTCTAATTACTATTTACAGAGACAACAAAAGGTGCTTCATCTTGTTTATACTGTATGTATCATCCATTGTATAATATTGTAGGTAGAATATTGTTTGGTGTAATGCTTCGTGTCAAAGTTTTATTTTAATAATGTGCAAAAGAGTCAGAGTGAGAAGCAGAAATGTGGTGCCAAGTTGTAAAGTGGTTCCCTCAGTGCCTCCTTTACGAGATGGTTATTAAAGATCCTTTTGGTCTTTCAGTGTTGCTCTCTTCATTTGTCCAAGTCATGTTTGGGAAACCGTCATCCCTGTGGACGGCAGCTACACCCCCGCATGCACCGAGCTCCTCGGTTCCCGGAGGCAAGAAAACAGGTGAACGCATATCTGACTTTTTTTTCTTCAGTTTAGCACATCAGTGAGCTCACTTATCACGTAAAGAAAGTGCACAGATCTGCCGTTCCTCCGGGGATCAGTCACCAGAAGACAGCTCTATTTATCCAACCGTATGTCAGGCAGGTGGCGTGCGCTTCTGTCATGTCGCTCTCTCACCACGTGTAACATGGCTTCGATTCCTACACGAACATTTTTTTTATCATCACATAGGAATAAAAAGCCATAATGCACAGTGGCATAAATGGAGAAACACACGGGTGGGGGGGGGCAGTGAGATCTGTAAAGAGAAGAAGGGTGAGTGACAGATGGGGATGCAGAGCAAATGTAGAGACAAAGGGAGGCAGCATTTGAAGACTGATGTATCATAATTGGTGTATTAAAACAGGTTGATCTAAATAATCAGGTGTTTTTTAAAAAGGCTAAATTCAGTCATCACCATAGCCTTTGTTTTCAAATTGAAATAGTTTTACAAAAACCAGCACGCAGATAACATCCTCAGCCTCTCTAAAGGCTTCCTAATGGAAATGAAGATGGCTTTTGCAGATCACACAGTTATTTTGTACGAAGGCTTACAAAGCAAACATCTGTGTTTTCTGTAAACATATTCAGCAATCCGTGTGTTAATTGGACGGCCATTGCAGACACTCAGAGGAAGTGCGGAGAAAATATTACAACAGTGCTGCTGAAATAACCTCTCTAATTAATTTTGTGGGAATACTGGTTTGGCAGCACACACAGAGAACATGTTTTTTGGACTAAATCCTTGAAAATTTGTCTCTTCCTGTAGGCTAAACATAACAACATCGCTCTAAATAGAATTATAACTCCTGGTAGTAGGCAGGCTTAGTAAAAGACAAAAATAGCAACTTAAAACTATAAATTTATCATCAGTGTTTTTTAGGCAGACATGAAGGCCAATTTTCTGCTCAACTGGAAGGTAACAGAAATGTTACATTAATGAGTTCTACTGCTCTGCTTTTCTTTATGAATTGTGCCAAAAGGATTACACATTTCTTTTAGAGATCAATAATGTCTTAACATATTAGAACAAGATGGGTTGGGCTGCTCTTCGTTTAAATCTTCTGTTTGGTGTAAGAATAGCAGGGATCACATGTGAGCATCGGTGCAAAATATTATATTTAATCGCGCCTTTCTTGCTTATAATCCCAGTTCGCTGCACTGTGAGCCGTGACCAGAAAGTTGCGAAACATTGCTTAACTAATGATAACAAACTTTGTTGAACAAAAGAATGAATAAAGCAGATAAAACCTGTGCAGATATCAGATAGAAACACAGTATAGAACAAGACAGTATAAAATAAGACAGTATAGAATAAGACCAAGCGGCTGTGTGGATTCACACAGACTAAACAATATATAAGAAGCCACAGTGCGAGGACAGCCGACCATCTGCTGTTGTTTTTTATTGTGGCTGTTCCTGCTATTAATGGAAGCCACTGATTGAGTGTTAGCAGGGTCAACTGTAGCAGCAGTGTGCTTTCATTTTACAAAGCAAACGAAAGTAAGTAAAAATGCACAGCCAACTAAAACAATATGAGAAGGCACCGCAATTTTAACCATGCAAACGCTTCAACATTAAATATTCAGTAAGGCCAAGGAGGGATGCTCATCAGCAAGGTTAAATTCACTACGCTGCAGGTGTTGTTGCCAGTCAGGAAAGAGGGTGAAGCCTGAAGACCACATGACTGATGGCATCAGAGCCCTCAAGACATACAAATGAAATGTGAAGTGATTAACATGAACTCAACAATCATAAGAGATCGCAGAGGAAGAGGCATGGTACTTTTTGTAGATGTCAGAATCTGCAGTTTATTCACCACGATGAGAATGATGTTGATGATGATGATTATGGCTGGCTCCAGAATGTACCTGATTTTACCCGACTGCTTCCGGCGGACTCCGTCTGGCTACACCTGCGTCCTTCACCTTCAGGAAGGTTGTCCTGTCGGCAGCTGCGCATTGATTAAAACAAAATGAAAACACAGACATCATTAGAATTGGTCACACTTGGAGATGTGCCGACGCACGCACACCAGCAGCAGGCATCTGTGTTATCATCTGATCTATGAGGGAACTCTCCAGAGGTGCACGGGAGCATGACAGAAAGGCTTTGCACTTTGAAGTAGAGTGACATTAACATTAAGTATGGGCTTGAAATAGAAGCGCTCTCACTCCATTTCTGAATCTAACTGCTTGTCTTATCTGATCCCATCTATTTCCCTCAGCCGCCTCATTTTCTACCATCAGTTTCGTTCCCAGCCTCCCACCCCTTCCTCTCATTTCCACATCGAGCTCTATCATGGTCTTCCTTGATCTTTCATCTTGCCATCCACCTGCTCGGTTCTATCTTTTCTCCTCTCAGAGTTCTCCCAGAGCTCGTTGCTGCCCTCTCACCTCCACTACCACTCTCCACCCTTGTTTATCCTGCCTTTCTATCTCGGCTTCCCACTCACCCTTTGCTCCCTCTCCCTCTCTGCTGCCGGCTACCTCCTCTCAGGGAGGTCGAGAGATCACGGGCGGATAGAAATGGGCCACCGGTCAGCAGTAATGACACACAGGCTTGGAGGGCCTTCCTGGTCACCACCCCTGGGATTGGGGTGTTTCAGTCATCATCAACAGAGTTAAATGGATGTTTTGGCTGAAATTTGTTACATAGATGGCAAAAAACACAGAGGGAGATAATCAGCAGTTTGGGCTATTGGGAGAGTTCCAAATAAATAAGTGTACAGACAGTTTCCAGGTCAGTGATTGGACTATCAAACATATTTTGTTCAACAAATATTGCCATTTTTCTCTTGTTGAACATAATAAAACTACAGAACATAACACACCAGCACTATCGAGATGTACAAATGATTCTATGAGGAGGGAGATAAATCATAGTCAGGAAGAGCAAATATTACACAGTGGGCTTCTTAATTAACAGACCATGAGCAGGAAGGCGGCGAGCCTTTCTATGCTCCACCATTTGTCCCTGCAGAAGAAGCTCAGAGGGATCTGGCAGTGCAGGAGAGCTGAAAAGTACCGGTTTGATGTTCCAAATGATGTTGAGAGGAATGAATGGGGTCGCCCTGCAGGAGATCCGCAAACAAATGAGTGCCTGTTGGTGTGTGTGTGTGCCTGCTGTGACTGGAACAAAGCCACCAACAGTAGCCCCCACAGAGCTTAGCCTGATTGAGGACGGAAGGAAGAACTGATCGATCTTGGGTCTGAAGTTGGTCCGTTCGCCCGGATTCATCATGCGCCAATAAAAACTGCAATGACTAAAAACATACAGCCGAAAAGCCAAACCAGCATCTATATAGGCTCTAAACTCTCGCAAAGATGTAAAAAAAAATTCTCTCACACCTCCTTCACATCTCTCTGCTCCTCCCGCTAACCTTCCCCCACCCCCCCACCCCCAGGGTCTCCTCCCGCTGTTTCCGCAGTTATCGACGCAGCATCTGAAAGATCTTCCCTGACATTTGATGTGGCACAAAATTGGATTTCCAGCATGATTCTCTGCCCGAGCCCCTCGCCGTGCGTAAGCCATGCTGTGACTAATTGAGAGGCATGCCAATGGCCCGGGTGTCTAAATGGAAGACGGCTGGTGAAAACTGTTTGTGACCTGTGCATTTTTTCTCCCTTTATTCTCTGTCTCGCTCACTCTCTCTAGTGCTTTACCAGCTCTCTACGCACATAGACACACATGTATATATGCACACACTCTGGTTGTGAAGGTATTACCGGTGCAACGATACTAATGTGTCAATGTCATCCCACGCTGTTCTTGAATGTGACCCTGCATGAGCAAACATCTGTCTGCCAGTGGCATTTAGAACCAATGACACCAACAGAAAAATCTATTTTTCTTTGTGTAACACCAAAGACATCCTCTGGACAGCCTGGATCTGCGAGCTGAAGAAATACCGGGTTGGAAAGTGACATTAACCTTTTAATACATATTTAACTCTGTAATGACTAGTGTGAAACCAAGGTGTCAGGTGAGGAGGCACCAGGATGACTCACCACAGCGATGTTAGCGCTCAACCACTACTTTTTAAAGGCATCGCTTTACCCTGGCCAGTTTTCTCATGCAGGCAGAGGAAGAGCTCTACAGCGGTGACAGAACAGAACTCTTTTCCCCATGCGGATCAGTTATCTTTGCATATCCCAACATTCTAATCTCAAATCTCCGTCATGCCCTCTGCTCCGGGAGGCAGCATCTGATCTGGGTTTGAATAACTGAAGCTGGTTTTCATTTTCCCAAAGGGGTATATACAGATGTTTCGGCTTCATCAAAAACTTTCCACCGCGTGCGTGTGTGGGTGTCCTTGTGTGTGCGTGCGTGCACCCTCATTAATGCCAGGTCTGGTCTTCTACACCCCCACTATAATATACACACAGCCACACAAATTGAGGCTGGGATATAGACATAGACGCGTCCCTTCAACACACCCAGTGGTGATTGTTAGATATGCAATAAGTATAAAAGCAAAGGCAGTAGTATAAAAGCAAAGGCAGTGTGAGAGTGTTGCATGGTATGATGGCAGACATAACACAACAGAAGAGGCTAATGAATGAACTCAGAGACGGATGAGAACGTGGCATACGTACCTGCCCGATTTCATTCACCACAGTCTGCTTTCCCGATCTGTCTCTCTTGTTTCCTTCTCTCTCCTCTCACTTTCTCTCTCTTCCTCTCTGTCTTGCTTTCTCTTTCTCTCTCTCTTTTGTGGACATTGTGCCTGCCAGTCTGTTTCTTGAGGAGAGAGAGTCTTCACCCTGTCGAGTCGGGGACCGGGGCTCAGCTGCAGAGACTGACATCATCTCTTTCAGCAAGGAGGTTTTCCCCTCCCGCTATCTGCACACTCTCTCTCCCCCTCTCTCGCTCTCTCTCCTCTCAGCCTAAATAAGCCACTCACTTGCTGTATACAGTAGTATCTTCCTCCTATCCCTCCCTCCCTCCTATTGACTCTTTTATTTGCATCTACATATTCCCAGTAGCTCCATGTGTAAGAGCCGCTAAACCTGTAGCTATGTACACAGTAACAAGTGCTCTGAATTTATATCCAATTCACTCTAGACCTTTGCCAAAATTAAACATGCCCCCACTCTCACCTCCTCCACCATTTGTATCAGTTCCTCTACTTCCAATTTGCATTTCCTTTAAAAACTTTACAACGTTCAAGTACTATAAGCGTAATGGATACCTACCTCCACCTTTTCAATTATTTTGAATGGGCAGGGATAAAAAAGGAAAGTAGCTGCTGTGAGACGATTGAGATGGATGCCTGCTGTGGTACTTAACTCGGTGGAAAGGGGTGTTGCTGTCCATGGTGCTGATTACAGCTGAAGGAGACATTCGACAGGACAGCAGTGACCCTGAAGACCCGCAGAAAACAGCCCAGAGCAGGGAGGAAAAAACTGTTTCTGTTGCCGCACAAATCTCAATAACCCCCCCCCCCCACACACACACACACACACACACATCACACACACACTTGTGCGCACACATATGCAAGTGCACACAGTGCAGCGTATAGAACATAACGCACCTATAGACCTGCATCTTCCTCCCAGCCTCCTCCTCTGTCTCCCGTGGGCATTTTCTCTGTGTCCCAACTCATTTAAGCTTACATTCATCATTGTAAGGTAACAGTGGCAGGTGGGATTAAAATGGATTAGTCCTATTAAAGAAAAGTGAGGTGCATATTACAACCCCCCCACCCCCATACACACCTCCACACCACCACCAGCACCCCCCCCTTCCCCCCAACAACACACACATCTAAAGTACGCACACTGTTGTGCAGGCGTGGAGCCCGCAGGTCCAGCAAGAGTAAAATGCTGCAGAGTTGATTAAAATGCACATACGTACACAGACGAACGGTCAGCCTAAAGCATCAAACAGAGGGGTAAAAGGCTGACGGGGTGGCCTGGTGATGACAGGGGGGCTCGCCTACTGCCTTACTGCCACTCTCACCATGGATTCCTTTTTGTTGTCTTAACTCGTGCCTCAAGAGGTAGCTTTTAGAAATCTCGCCTCCTTGTTTCCATAGTGACACTTTCCCTCCTTTGTGTGAGAGAATATGGGTGTATTTCAGAGACACACACAGAGGAAGAAGACAGGCATAGGGAGGCGAGGGGTGGGGGTGGGGGGCAGGGAGATAACTTGGTTGACTTACATTTATTCACCAGAGAAAGGGAGGGGGAAAGCCTCGTCTCTTCCTGTTTCAGCGGGGAGGTAGTCACCTTTTAGACTAATGGTTCCATGACAGTAAAAACATTGTCACTTAAACTGAGCTTCTGACAACAGTCTGCACTTGGTTTAGATCTGCGCTCAGTACTATCAATTCTGGGCATTTTTTCACTTGTCCAGCCCTTTATTGTCTCTTTATGCTTCACTCTATCACTAATTTGTACAGCATACTGATGCATTATGTAGCAACAAATAAAACTCTGTTAGGAATCCTTGGGTAAATGTTAAGGCTTCCAATAGTCTCATTCATATTACATGCTGTATTGATTAAGGTCAGGAAGCTGTAATGAAAACATATCTTTCACACTGACCTTTTAAGATTACCTAATCCAAGTTAGCTCAGCATGTATAATGATTTGTTAATTATAGACATTAAATGGTGGAATTTATCAGGTCGGGGAGATGGGTAGCTCTGTGTTTATGTTCCGCGCTTGCCCATTTAAAATGGCAACCACGGTTTTAAATCTCTTCTCAGAAATCTGCAGGAGGACTGAGCCGAGGAGCAAATCCCTTCTCCCCGTACCCTCCAGCGTCTCAGCCGACTGCGTTCCACATCGTTGCATCAGCATCAGCAGCAAGGACACAGGAGGTGCAGGGTTGACTACACATAAGGGGATTGTCTAAACTGAGATGTCTGCCATCTTGAGCTGTCACAACACTGGTGTATAAACAAGGATACACCTGACAAACCTAATGAAATGATGGATGAGACAAATGCAGCCCCTGAGAAAAGGTTCAGCTTTTGCTTCCGCCTTTAATAATTTCTTCTTAAAATGGGCCACGTTTAGAGGAATCCTGGTGGTACCGCTAACACAGCAGCGCAGCACCTAGGCGCAGTAGCTGCATTAATGCTGGATAATTTGGAGATGTTCCAACTGAGAGGTTGGAGGTGAGTGGCAGGTTCTTGATATTTGAGGGGGGTGGGGTTGGAAGTGATACTGGCAGTATGGAGTAGGCAGAAAGTGGTAAAATGGGGCTGTTCATGTCAGTGGAGCTGACTAATGCTTGAGCGGCTCTGAGACGCTCTCGGCTGCAGGTTGAAGTCTTCTGCGGCTCCGTGCTGCTCAGCTGCTCCATCAGCCCAGAGTTATCTCTGAAACGCAAGCACATCGGCCTGACAGTGGGCCTCGGGCTGAGGTGTAGCCCTCAATCTTTCACTATTTCAAATTACTGTAACCTCCCTGCCAGACATTACCCACTGAGGACAGAAGCGAGCCAGCGCAAGGGTTTGTTATCTCCTAGAGATTGAAGGTGCTCGTCCATGTGATTTCAAATCTGTGTGCACGGGTGAGAGGTGTTTGTGTGTGTGTTGAGACTCCAAATTCACATGGCTGTAGATGACTGTAGCCTTATCCCCACTCTTCTATTTTGTCTTGAATCAATCCCCAGAGTGTAACAATACCTATTTCTCTCTGTATAATTGGACTGGATGACAGGCACATCTGAAGTCAGCCGATGAAAGGCTCTCCTGACAATAGTGTCTGGCCTGTGACATGACTTGAATGAGGAAGAGATAACGCTGCCACATATGCACACGCGCACGTATGTACACACACATCAGCGTGCACGTGCTTAGTCGGTTCCTTAGACTTAAAGAAATAAAGAAGAAATCAGAAGAGCTACAAAGCACAACAAGGAAGCAGATATAATTTGCAAGGTGATCTCAAATCTGCCTCACAGTAAATCTAATCTGCGTCGCGAGAGATGAGTTTCAGATCGAATTTGTTGCCACACACGCCAAATGTTTGCTATCAGCTTCCGCTTTCTGCTTGTTCTGCATAACATCAGTGTGGCAGACTGTAACTTTGAATAGCTGCCAGTGAAACAAATTATTATTCAGTTTCCCCTGTGCTCTGTCTTGCCTATTTATATCTGGGTGTGAGGGTGTGAACGTACCATCCTTCAACCTGATGCTTTAAAAACCCACACACATGTGTCACACATACGCACTCACAACTACACAAATATGCTAAAGATCTACAAACAAACATGGTAAATGCACCTCAATAAAGCCCTAAAAGAGGCATTTTTGAGACCAGATCCATTATGAGTGGCCCCACAAATGTGATGCTGGTCCCTCTTGGTGGATTTGCTGTTTGCTCCATCGCCATGGAAACATCTGTTATCCAAACATCACAAAGCAGGTGGAATCCGACATTAAAAGTGTTTTCCTCTTAGTCCATTTGTTGTCCCCCTCACTCCCATCCATCTCTCCTGTCATCTCAGGCACGACGCACACGGAGAGGATAGCATCCATGAGAGGAGGAGGAGCAGGAGCTGTGTGTATACACACACACACACACACACACACATTATAAAGCCCAGACGGAACAGTTTCTCTGAACAGAACATTGATTTATCTCCCACAACTTGGATATATTCATACTCTCAAATGACAACCCCCCCCCCGGTCACTTCATCTGGTCTGTGTACATGGATGTACTGAATAGGTGGAGGCCCATACAATAATGGTCATAAATCAATTTGACAACATTGTCCAAAAGTGAAAGGATTTTTAAAAAAAAATCCTTTAAAGCCCTTCCTCTAACTAGGGTGAGGGCAGGCTGTAGTTGGTCTTCGGGCTGTGAGCAGGAAAAGAATACCGCTGATTGAAGAAGGGGACCAGCATTAATCATACCAACATAATCACATGAGCAGCGGGAAAAGCTTTGTCTTTTCACGGCTTATTTATAATCAGCTCCGTTAACGTTCTCTGCAGAAGACACATGGACAATTTAATTCAATCAAACACACCTGAAATAAATACCAGAGCTTATAAAGTATTTATACCATACCTGAATTGTTCATTCTGCTCGCTGCTGAGTTTCAGGCTGCTGCCAGGCTGTTGCTGATACTTATTCTAGTCTTCTTTTTTTTGTAGCATGTAAATGTTTGATCTCCTTGGATCTCCACAGACCTGAAAACCTTATTTGTTATATTTTTTATGCCATTTCATGACTCAGTTTCTCCTGCCTTTAACTTCAGAGCCCTCCTAACTGCTCTGATGTGAGGAAACTACAGCCTGTGTGGGAGAGTTTATTGGAATTCTAATGGGGAGAATCAATGGGAATGATTTAATGATTCCTGCTGCAGCTAAGCGTTTCTATCACGATGTGTCCTTCCTGACACTTTGGTCAGCAGCAGCAGGTGGTATGATGGGCTGGAGCTTAAGTGGCTTTCAAAATGCAGGATAGCCTGTCAGCCAGGGGCCCTTAAGGGAACAGTTTCACACCATGTCTGGTTTCTGAATGGCCTTTACACATTCCCTGTGTGTGTGTGTGTGGGGGGGGGGGGCATCCCTCTCTTTCCGCCCGTGTGTGTCTTGAAGCTGGGAAAGGTGTTAGTGGGAGGGTGTAAATCTCTGTCCAGCAGCAGGATGCGATGGGTGTTTGGGGAGCGGCTGGAAAGCTTGCTCACTGGGTCTCAGATTGATGAAGTGATGGTGATGGATGGAGGTAATAAAGGCCTGGATGTCCTCTCTGTTGTCAGTGATGAGGCTAGTATGAATCACCCATCTGGGGCTTCAGCACACGATGCTGCTCAATACCAGTGCTTTCCGCCTCCGTCCCGCCGTCCTGTTGTCGTCTCATCATTACGGGATTTCTGCACCAACAGAACAAAGCATAAACATTCACCAGCATTCCGTCAGCGTCTCCGTCTGTGCCCGTGCATATTTTGAAGGCAGTAATAAAGCTTGTTTAGTCATCTCGAAACATGGCGAGTTTGCAGTTCAAAGAGTCGCCTGTGTTTCATTAATTTCGCCTCCAACAAGAATCCATCGCAGTCACTTGTTGAGTGATTGTGATGCATGCGAGGCAGAAATCCAATCAACTTCATCAGCCTCTCCTCATGAATGGGGTCATTTGAATAAAGAAGGGCATCTGAAATTGCAGTGTTTGTGTCAACATAACCAGTTAATGATCTCAGATGATAATTGGTAGCTGGATGTCGGGGCGCCGCGTCGTGGCCCGTGAGGTTCCCCGCCAAGGACCCGCAATAATAGGAGAAGCAGCGTGAGGGCTTTCAAAGTGGCACGATGCTGCTGGCAGCACAATTTATCAGCCTTCCATGAATATTCATCCAGCTCTCTGCTTCCTCCAGGGCGACTGAAAACACGTCTGTATTAAGTCTCTTCTACGTGCTGTAGATTGGAGACACCTGAACCTTCTGGCCCCTCATTACCGGGCTCCAATCTCGCTGGCCTGCACTCAGCTGCCGAGCTTCATTAAAATAAAGTGGAAATTCTCTCACTCAGTGCACTAACAAGGTCCGGGTCAGACAGTCTCCATGATTGTGAATCCGCCCTTCTTTACATGGTGATTGTGATTGAGTTCCCCCTGACGAGAGAGCAAAGGACAAACAGGCTGATGGATTTTCCAGCCCAGTTTCCAGAGTGGAACCAGGATGAAGATTGTTTTTAGCAATTTAGTTTCCTCCTCCATCCTGACAGGAACCTAGAGTGCCGTGGATAACAGATCTGCAGACTTCCTGGTGCTGTCCCAAGATTACAGTCTGGAAAGGGTGGGAGGGGGGCTCTTGACTGGCAGGCCGTGGCCCTGGTGGTCCCCGGGGAGGAAGGGAAGGGGATTTGTGATGGCTGCGTTGACTCGTACTTCTCTTACAATTTTCTCCAGGCTGGTTTCAGATTGTCAGGCTGAAAGAGAGCCCTCTCTGCATAATTCATCAGATCTCGTCTCTTTCACTGCCGCCAGCCGCGCGGCCCCATTGTTGAAGGAGACGCAGCGATGGAGCTCATCACAACATGCTAACGTTATTGTTCAAAGCAACAATTCGGAAGCAACTTAAACATCCTTTCATCTTCCTTCTACAGAAAGATGCAACAAACATGAAACAAAACCTTAAAACACTTGATTTTAAAGAAAAATATTTTAAAAGACACCTCATCAAACGGGATATTTAGCTGTTCTCTAGCTCAGACATCATTTTGTAGCCAATTAGCTCAGCATTTCCTCTGTGATGCTGCCGAGGATCTGCCCTTTTCAAGCTTGTAGCCGGTCTCATCGTGATCGAACGGTCAGTCATTTCTAGAGAATTTGCGAGGGAAAACATCTCATCTCTGCTGCGCGACATTTTCCTTCATACAACGCGACAGTGCGCAATAATCTGCCTTTGACAACACAATCTGTCATTTTTAAAACCTGACAACTTCTGGCGGTGTGATAGTACAGGCAGGCTGGTGCCAGGGGTCAGAGGTAACCGTGACAACGGAGGTAATACTATGTTCAATAACGTGTTGAGAATAGTGCTGCTCTGAGAGTATGTACAGTGTGGGGTGTTTTCTAAAGGTGGCTTCTCATTTCCACATTACGAGGATTGATCCACCAAAGCTCTGCTGCTTTGAGAGTGTCAGGACTGATTTGTAGAAACAAATATAATAAGATTATAAAGACAGGCTGTTTATTTTGTTTTAACTCTTGTCTCGATCTATTAAATGCCCATGAATCCAGACTGGACACACACACACACACTCCAATCGGCCAAATCTGCTCGTCCTTGGGCTGTGGATGGAAACTGTGGGAGGAAAACCTGGAGAAAAACCCACACAAACACCAGCAGAACAGATTCCACACAGTGAGAGCCTGGATCAGAACCCAGAACATTCCTGCTGTGAGGTGCCAGCACTAACCACTGCGTCATCTTCATCATCATCAGTGCTGACCACTGCATCATCGTCGTCCACATCTGCATCCTCTTCACTGATAAATACTGCATCATCTTCATCACATATTAAAGGTTCCTGTTCAACAAAAAAACTGTTGCAGATCTTTTTGTTTCCATTTCAGACTCTTATTTGCAAATCATTTTTGTGAGGAAAAAAAAAGACCACCAGTCATTTCTGTCATTGATAAACTAATTGTCTATGCAGCGCAAACAAAAATGGCTTGTCAGAGCTGAATGCAGGCTGCGCGGACAGAAGATGCTCAGACCCGAGTCAACTGCGCCACCTACTGGACAAAAACTTGTTACGCTCATTCTTCAAATCCCGGCGATATAAAAACCACTCAAAGAAACCAGTAAAAAGGAAAAAAAAAACAGTTAAAAAGAAAAACAAGACAAAGTGACACAAAATATAAGTTCCTCTTAACTTTGTTCTTTATTACACATTAAATAGGAGTGGTGGGATTCATGGAAAACAAACAAAAAAAATGCTCATTTGAGAACAGATCGCCACTCAACATCACCCACTAGTGTGTTGTGGTCGTGGATCCACTTTCCCCGACCGGGAGCCAGTCACACACGGAGCAGGGCAACGCTCTGCTGAAGCAACATTCATTTAGACAGACTCATAAAATGAAGCACAATTTACAAAATATGAACCTTTCAGTATCACAACTATACAAAGATTGTTAAAATATGATCTAGGTATAAATGATACATTTCAGTAATCAGATGTTGGCACACAATAAAGGAAGAGGAACATTTCAGTAAAAGTTTTACAACAGTATTGTTAAGAGGGTTTCATAATTAAAATTTAATTATCTACTTCATGGAGGGAAAAAAGAGGTAATAATAAACAGGGGTCAAAAATCATTAATGTTGAAAGTCAACACGCCGAACTAACGTGTGGACTGTTGTTACCAGCGCTGCTCTCTGACAGCAGCAGGCCGGCTGTTCCTCAAATGTTGTCTCGGCTCTTTCTATTCTACATGTAGCACCCAACGCAAAAGGCAAAAAATAAAATAAAATAAAAATCTACAGAACACGACGGAAGAGGTGACATCTGGGCTGACCTGGGAGGGGCACCAACCTGTTTCCTCTATGTGGAGTTGGCCAATTTTCTCAAAAAAACAAACAAACAAAACAAAACAAACAAATCCCCCCCCAAAAAAAATCCAATTTTCTGGCAAATTATTGCCTCATTTGAAAACATCAGTTCCAGTCGCGTCTCCACAATGCACATGCTTACGAGAGAAAAGCAAATTACTCTCCCATTGGAGAGGCGTTTTGAAACTCTGCAAAAGGAAGCGAGTGAAAATTGGCCATAGCTGGACTTCAAGATGCTGTGGCACCGCGCCGCCGTTCCTGAAGCTGCACCAACGGTAGTGTCACGCTTTGTCCCATTAAACATGGCGTTGTCAGAGAACCGTTAGGAAAAGGCCGTGAAATTATTCCTGCGACAGCAAAAACCGGTGTAGAGACACGATTCCCCGCACCGGGGAACATCTCTGTGGGGTCTGCTGGAGCCGCCACAAGACTGGGGGGAGGGGAAATACCTGACAGCCAATCTGAATGAACCTGCATTAATCTGAGAAATCTGACCTCATGTCCATAGGGGTCGGAGTCTGACCCCGTTACTGGTGCCAGCCAGGACACACGCATGCAAAAGGAAGAATGTCAGCACAGAACTCAGCATTAGATGAATTGGTAGCTAATTAGCATTGGTAGTTTCATGCAAAGGTATTGGTGACATAACGGCTGGGACGACTGGATCTCATCTGGCCTCCTGCTGATCCGCTTTTTAGTCTTTGGCATCCCAAACTCAAAAAAACATTACAGGATAAAACAAAGGGTGTTAGCGCCAAGCTCCGCAATGGAAAAAGATACAATTTAACATCATCTGTTTAAAATAAGAAACAAAATTAAGAATAAGGTTCGTGGATCAACTGGCACAGAAAATAAAGTGGATAACAGAAGCAGAAGATTCATGTCAGGTTTAGTATTCAGTATGGTGGGAACTGGCAGAGAGGCTAATAATTTAGTGTAATGTACAAAATGTATTATTTTAACTGTTCAGAGTTTTTTTTAAGTCTGGCTTGAAAAAGTGAGATTATTCACATGAGTGTGCACTTTGTCTTGGACTTCTTTTTCTTCTTTTTGCCCTCCTTACTCATCTTCTCCTTGTGCTTCCGGATTTCTCGCACTAATGTGTAAAAGGCATCGTCAACGCCCTGAAAAGAATAAAACAAAAGGAGGGGGGGGACACAAAGGATTTAAAGGGGATTTCAACAAATTTATCATTTTTATTCAACGGTTTTGACAAATATTCTGGAGAGTGTTTCATTTTATTTTAAATCTCTGAGTGTATTGCCCCCGCCCAGCAATAATAAATTTGTAATTTATGCAGACTATCTCTTGTACTACAGTCCTTGAATCCAATGCAGGACGACACTGCTACAGATTCCTGCTTTAATCCCTTTACAGCTGCACTCAGTCATCTCCAGTCTGCAGAGCTGATGCATAATAAGACTTTAAAAGGATTACATTTGGGGGGGTTTTTAGCGCCGATGTCAACATTTATATTCTAGAATAATATATCACCTGGTGTTAATGATTTACCTTTGCGCCGTACTGCGTTCAGCAGAACAAGACGAAATTTAAGATTAAAGTGTTCCTTTGACTTAAACATTAGCTGGAGGCTAACCTCATCTGTTGACTCAGTGATGTGTTAACCCCTTAACAAACCTTACCTGTGAAGTACTTTTGTTCACTTGTAAAAGCCACATACACAGAGGATGATCCCAATGAGAAGGACGGGTCCATATGGACACCGATTACAGCCCGTCTTCCCGAGGTGAGGGGCTATGAGCCCTTCAAACCCACCCATCTTTAAACCACTTTCCACCCCACTCAATGCTAAATTCCCATTAACAGCCTAAATGAACATTTAGGTTTGATGGAATAAACAGGAAGATAAATGTTGCACCCAAGATCACCGAGATAAAGCAAAACCCGACTGAGACCAGTCTTAAAGCCTCAGACAGCAGCCTCGCCCACAAACATAAATGCATCAATTTGACAGGCTTTCCTTTAGACACATTTCAGCAGATGATTTCATCCCAGACACGCTGTAATCTCTGTTAATCACACAGGTCGGCACACCAGCCCGTTACCCTTCTTAAGGACGATTTCAGCAGAGCAGGATGCTTTCACACTGGTTTCCAAGTGCAGGTCAAATTCACCTGGAAACCTCCATGGTGGGATTTATAACTTTAAAAAGTGGATTCAATTTGCAAAGCGTATTCTGCGGGTCATGAAGCCAGTGTGAGAACAGCCCTGGATAATAATGATCTGTGATGATGACATTCTGGAAAAGGAGGAAATCAGCAGCCTTCTGTTAGAGCTTGACCACAGCCCCAGCTGATACCAGCAGATTAGATCGGAGGACCCATGAAGCACCATCTCTTCTGTCGCCTTTACTGCCACCAACAAAAGCACACACAGGCCTGGTGGACACATGGCTGCAGACACTTACCCCTTTCACATCACAACACACTTTCTAAGCTTGACACAGCGTGGAGTCTTTTCTTCCTTGCTGAGTTTATTGAGCCGGTACTGCCTGATCTCCCGTACCAGAGTGTAAAAGGCATCTTCCACTCTCTGCAGCAGTGAGGGATATAGAAGGACAGCGTATGGATGGAGGCATGCGTTACAGTTTATAAAAAGGACGTAGGTTTCTGAGGAGGGTCTACCTGCGTCGTCCGGTCACCCTCATTGCACCCAGAAACTGAAACTCCATCATATGAATGCACTCACCTGTGTCATTCCCTAAACATTTTCCTTTTTGTAATTTGAGGTTTGACCAAAAGGGACTTAAGCAAAGAATAAAAACATCCTACACATGAAAAACAGCAGGGTGGATAAACACAAAAACCGTGCACCTCAATTAGAAGGTCAAGTGTGGGTTATGAACATATTTTAAAAAGGTGTGCAAGTCAGTGATAATTACCATTTTATTATTTACATTCAGCCTGCATTTATAACACTAGTCAGACTGAACAAATGCACTTGGGTGAATAAATCCTCCCACTGTCCAGAGAAGAGGACCTAAATTTTAATTAGCATGTGTGGTGCATGTAAACAGATGCAGGGAGATGAGTTCAGTTAAAGAAATGTCCAACATGTAGCTGCCGACACTGTTGAATGTCCTGTGGAAGTGAATTATTACTACAGAGGAAAGCAGGGAACCAAACTGCAAGAGGATAAATTAACAAAAATCAATGGGTGATTGATTTTACCCACACTAAAATGGAGTCATGATTCACCCCAAATCAGACTGACCCCCACGTTAAAATGTGTTTCTGCATCATTCAGCCTCCCACGAGGCCACGCCAAAACACACTGGCAGATTTTAGCCACCGCAGAAAGCAGAATCAATGGAATTTTATAGACCAGTAAGAAGCCCTTATGATGACATCCATTGGTCCATGACCAAGAAGCATGCAAGTCGCTCACAAGTTTAAAAAAACAAAAAAAAAAAAAAAAAAAAAAATAGAACAAAAAAAAAGCGTATAATCGAAGATGAATATCGTCCAACAACATTAACAACAACAGTGGAGCCACTGGATTTCAGAGAGAGCAAGACACTTTTAGTCTTACGCAGCTTTGATTTGGGACTGACAGACACAAAACATGCAAAGGAATTTCTCAGCCATTTCCAGACAGACTGCAAAGTTTAACTGTCCGAGTGTGTGCGTGCATGTGCGGTCTTCTTCAGCTGCACTCTCACCTGTCTGGTTTTGGCTGAGGTCTCAATAAAGGGAATGCCGTAGCTTCGCGCCAAGTCCTGAGCCTGCTTGGTGTCAACTGTCCGGGACGGGAGGTCACACTTGTTCCCCACCAGTACCATGGGGACGTCCTCAGAGTCCTTCACCCGCTTAATCTGTTCTCTAATCACAGACAGACGTAGATCCATATAAACTCAGTTTTGTGGGATTGTTCAGAACATTGGTACTTTAATGTTGATTTAAATAAATCTCATTTGGTCTTGAGAAAAATGAAGGTAAATTTGTTGAAAAGACTGGTCCAAGTGTGAGGAGAAGTGAGTCAACACATTTACCTTTGAAAAGGGTAAAAAGTTACTGCTTGTACTTAAAGATTGTTCACTCTAAACAGATTTTTAAATGCACTCCATCGGAATGATCACTGCTGGTGGTCTCAGATCAAATAAAGAATTAGTTTGAAAGAGAGTTAAAATTGCTCCTTCTCGTCTTAACAATGCTACACCTTCAAGACTTCGGTGCTTTGAATGGAATTTAATGAAGTGAGCTGAATATGCGACAGCACAATAAGAGTTATTTTGACAGGAAAGAGTGCTGAGGAGAGAAAACTTTTGTGACGTGATCACTGCAGCTTTTGCACCTTCCATTAATCACTGTGTCATTTTACAAAGACGTGAAAGGTCAGTGGGCTGTCTGAGTTACAAACACCAGTTCATGTCTGCAGCCAGTATGTTCCAGTACCAAGGCTCCCATTGGACCTTACTTAAAAAATCCATCAAATAACAATAATCATGTTATGCATGGATAAATCATTTGGAGCCACTTTTGTAATTTAGGAGCCTTTTCCCCTACAATAAAAACCCGTTTGTGGTGAAGTACATGGCCTGATCGGAGATTCTGCCTTCTACATGACCTCTGCTCACCTATAGTGATGAATGTCCTCGAAAGACTTGGTGTTGTTGATGGCAAAGACACAGAGGAAGCCCTCCCCCGTCCTCATGTACTGATCTCTCATGGCGCTGTACTCCTCCTGACCTGCAGTGTCCAGGATGTCAAGTAGACAGGTCTCTCCATCAATCACTACTTGCTTTCTGTAGGAGTCCTGTCAGAGAAGAGTTTAAAGATCAACGATCAATGAGCTGAAGGTCCAAATGGGTGGATAATAAAATTTGTTCACACACGCACCCCCTGTAATTGAATTAAAATGTTTTGACTGTTTTCCCGTGAGATAATTACGCATGCAAGCTACATTTCAGCAGAGAAGACCTCAAAATACACTGAACTTTCCACTGTGGCAAGACACTCCACCTTTTCACACTCGCTCAGATACTCCAGGAGTAATTACAGTCAAGTTCAGCAGGTTTTTGAGATGCTCTCGAGTCTCTACAAATAGTACGGTGGAGCTCTAACCTGCAAATTCACATCCATAATTGATTGACTGTGTTCGGTCTGACCCCCCCAAGAAAAGGCAGGGCAACACGGTACAGCGTGCACGTTATTTAGAACCTGTTTGACGTATTTTTAAAGACCTGAACCAGAAGAACTCGCTGGTGTTGCGTTTTGAAACAGTTTGTCCTTGTTGCAGTCCTACAACAAAACACACAGAACCACACACATCAGCACATGCGTTCACACTCGTACCTCAATGGTGGGGTCGTATTCATCCACAAAGTGGTTCTGGATGAGCTGGATAGTAAGCGCACTCTTGCCAACACCTCCAGCTCCCACCACTACCAGCTTATACTCTGTCATGATTTACCTGTGGGAAGAAAAGGAGGTTAATCAACACAGTTCATTTTGCTCCAAAATGTCAGCTGGATCATTTGTGTTTCGAAATCTTCCTCAAAAAGAGCAGAGCTCTCATAGCATAATGTGTGTGCTGGAGTTTTGGTTGTTTTTCTTTAATGTCCTTCGATAAGATACAAACTTGGATAAGATACAAATCTGAATAAGCACCAAATGAGACGACACAAAAACTAGTGCTGAAATCTGATGCTGAATACCTGTCAGAGGGCTTGAAACACACAAGCAGATATTAGCATTGTCCCAAAGTTAAAAGACAACTACGAAACTTTAGAGAAGCAATTTGAATTATAACCTGCTTAACTAAGTTAAATACCAATTTAAATTTAGTAGCCATCTCACGGTAAGAGAAATTAATTAGAAACTAACCACAGGCAGAAATCTATAATTACATTAAGGCTGCAAAATTGACGAGCAGCTATGAGGCTGTCTGCTGTCGTTTTGTGCAGAAGCGCCCATCAATGGTGGCAGCTGGCCCTTTCACAGGGGCCGCTGCTCACAGAGCTGCACAGCCTGCAGTCAGGGAGGAGCAGCACTTTCCCCACACAAACAAAAGCATAAATGTGGTTTCAGAGGTATCCAGCCCATTGGTGTCTGCCATCATTATTTGATGAAACAGTCTACACACACATTTGGCCCAGAACTGTCTGGTTGTCAGTGAGGCTCCTCAACTAGAGGCTTCTTCAATAAACCCATGGTTATCTGAGTAGATGACACATCTGATAAAGTAATTCCTGCAAATGCTCTTTGCCCTGCATGCAGAAATATAATCACTTATTTTCACTTAGTGCAGAGTGTCTGAAAAGTGAAAGGGGCTGCAACAGCGTGGAAAAGGTTCCTTACAGACGGAATAACCAGCAGTGAAAGAACGGACGGATTAACAGCCCAATAATTAAGCTACTTTGAAATATTAGCAGTCTCAACTTTGCACAGGCCGCCACACTTTTCCACAAAAGTCTGTGAAACAGTTTTAAATCCGTAGTTACACTTCGGACAAGCTTTGCAGTTAGAAGCAAATTGATTTAAATACAGACCTCGGCCCGCGGGGTTGCCAGATTGGTTGTGTGAAAGCTGTACTAGCCCGGCTGCTGTGCTGCTAACTGGGTGAGCTCTGGAGCTCGAACACCAGCTCAAAACTCCAGTAATGAGCCCACATGAGCTCATTTTCCGAGATTTGTACATGTAAAGTGTGGACGCAGCTCGGTGTTCGACACCTGCGCGAACTGATACAGTTGGGTCCATTCAAAGGGGAAAGGTAGAGATTTTAAATCCGCCATTGACAAGCTAGCCCAAAGGTCTGCATTGCAGGGCCAGACGTTGGTTAACAATTGGGCGTAGTTTGTACTCACGCCGAAAATGGATGTTCCTACTCCGGTGACATTGTTAAGCAGTTCTAAAAGCGGACTCGTTGATCTATTGCCTAAACCGGAGTGCACAAAATAAGCATTGACCCCCACAAAACGACACACACGTACAAATGTTACCAGTTTGCTTTACCTTTTAGCGAATGGAGTTCCGCGTCCGAAGTAGCGACCAAACAAGTCAGGCTGATAATCCTCTCGTTTGACACGATCTATGCATTTCCTATCTCACACCGAATCCGCCGCATTTAAGTCGATCTACCTCGTCTTCCACAAGCAAATGGGGGGCGTGCAAAGTGCGTAAATTAATCGATTGAACTTTCCATTTGATCCAGCGTCCGGCCTAGCTGCTCAGGTTGGCCTCCTTTAAGCGAATATGGGCGGATACCGGGGCGCACTTTACCCAGAAATCATAGCAACCGGTTTGGGGCATTCCACTCAACTGTGTTGCAATATAGACACAAATAAGCTTGTTCTACGTCCTCTGTAAATACACTCTATTTAATTTTTAAAAAATTACTATTATAAACGAAGATTCATGTTAACCAGCGTCATATGGAGACATTTTTTGCATCGTAGCAGAAAGTTGTATGTCCAACTTCTTTACGATCGAAAAAAACAGTTGGGTAGTGTTTTATTCTTGTATTTTACCATTTAATATTGTGTCTTTAGAGATCACGGTAGGTTCTTTTTATCTGTCCTGACGATACCTGCTGCAAAGTCAACAAAGCCTAGAGGGCGACTCCTCTTTATATAGGCTCTAAATATAACTGCCTCGTGCTGGAGGACGTCATTCCCAGGCAGGAAAATGATTTGGCAATGCTTTCCAGAGTGTTCGCGAAGCTTCCGCCTGCGCAGATTTCTGCGCATAAACGCAGATATTCAATTTAGAACAGAACCCTAGGAAGTATATAAATTAAACAGATGGCAAGTGAATCTAAGATTTGTTTGTTTGTTTGTTTGTTTGTTTGAGGTCCGGTTAAAGTTGAAAGATTAATAGATTGTTTAGAAAATAAGTGGACTGATAAATCTTGTTTCTAGCCAGTAGCCATAACGTGAGCAAAAAGTTCACAAAAAAAAAAAAGGAAAAGAAAAGAAAATGTCATGATAATCATGAAGCTGTTTTAATACTGCACATCAGACACCAAAGAGGTCGCTATTGACTTCGAATCTGCTATATTACAATTGTTTTGCACTATGGTTTGTTTACTATGATACATATTTATGAGAAATCAGTCTCCGAATTTCTCTAAATCAAAAAACGTTGCACAATATCCACACCAATTTGAACCAAAAATTAAAACGTTTTAAATAAGAAAATAACCGTTTTATCTACCAAGTTTCATACTTTTAAAGTAATACGGTCTTTTTAAAAGTGAAAAAGGCAACCTATACCATGCCTATACAGTAGTTACTTTTTACCGTAGGATTTTATTTTATTTTGAATTTTGCTTGTGACTCCTAAGTAACTGGTACAAGATTGTAGAGAGTAACATTAGTCAGAAAAAAATGTAATCACAGGTGACTTGATTTTCTCCTCACTAAGCATTATCTATTTTTTCTTTTTCTTTTTTCAATCTCTAATAATATTTTTTGACTTTTAGGGGGTGAGAGTCAGAGCTCGAACGGTAGTCATGACATAAATTACCCACCAGATGGCAGTCAAGCCTCGTTTAACACAACCCCCTCCGCCGAACGCCAATCACAGGCATCCGATGATGTAGTGTTTATATCCAGAGATTGTTTAATGGCAATATGTTATCATATTTAACGCAAGCTGAAGATTTTAAATATGAATACAAATAACTTTTAGGAACCGAGGTGTAGAAGTGTTAAAAGTGAGAGTGTATGTTTTTGGTTTTTTTTTACTAAATTTACTAAATGTCTATTTAGTTTATCTGAATCATCAAAATAGTCTTTTTCTAGATACTAAATGCATACATTGTTGACTTGTAATCACTGGCATTCAACCATTTAGACACGAGGGGATGGGATTTAAAAAGTAATCTCTATTCCACGTAGAAGGGGACTGTGTGACAGATCATCAAGCACGAACGTAGCATCATGTAATTAAAACAAATCAAAGAAATACAAATATCGACTTTTACAGTGTAAAAATCTAAATAAAATGTATAACTGAACACAGAAAACACCACGACTGAATATATGATGTCTCGCAAAAATCATGTTTACTGGATGGAAGGGGGGGTTGGTTAGATCATTCGATCAAACTTTTATTTTATGGCCGTCTGTGCAGAAATGACAGTAGTGTTTCTAAACCTTATGGAATATTGCCCCAGAACATACATCAATATTAGTGTCGACTGAGTGATTAATTGACTGGCGGAGCCGTTTCCCCGTTGGCGTTTAAAAGTTTTTCCTCGTAAAAAACAGATTTATTTTTTAATTTATTTTTCCAGAGGTCTTTGTAGCGATCCCCCGCCTGTGGAAAAGTTGGCTCCCCCTCCCTGACCGTGGATTGCAGCTTTAAACAGTCCACAATGCCTTGCGGTGTCCCAGTTCCAATGTATTTACCAGCAGGAGTAAAGCAACTGGGAGAGGGGCATTTTGCGCTGGTTAGTGGCCAGTCTGCACCGCAGCAGCGAGCAGAGGAGAAACAGGGACAAAGTTGAGCACAGCGGTCCAGACCGTGGAGGGTCGTTTTCAGGGCAGGGCAGGGATTTAAAGCCGCGGTTCCGTCCTGCAGCTGCACGGGACTTTGACGCAGTTCCCGCACTGGTTTACTGGCTAATTGGGAAGAAGCAGAGATTTTGCAGGATTGACGCCGTATCCCGCGTTTCTACATGAAAGTTGAGTCCGGAGAGGAGCCAGTGAGCGGACGCGTGTTTGCAGCCCGGAGGTAAGGCCGTGACACCGAGCTAATGATGCTTCCATGCGCCGCGGCTGACATAACGGAAACATTTCTCCACTTCAATAGTTCGGCTCATTATCGCCATTTCCCCACGTCCCAGTCGACAGCACCACTACGACGCGGAGCTGTTGGACGGTACCGGTGACATGTTCAGGCTGTTTTCATGTTGGGAATAGTTGAATTTTCCCACATCGGGTCAAAGCGACAGCGGCGATGTTTCAGGCAGCGTTTCGCGGTCGGGATGGGTCAGTTTTCGTCTCGTCGCTGGGGTTTCCTTCCCCTCCCCAATATCCAGCCAGCTGTCTTTGCATTAAATGCCTTTGCACCACAGGAATCCTGAGAGAATATGCGTAAAAATGCTATTTACGCAAGTCACAGTGCGTCACGACCAACTGTGGAGTTGGTGCATTTACTCGGTATTTAATGTCCGTGACCTTTTGTACAGCCTTTTTCAAGATGATCGTTCAGCCAAACTATTTTGGGGGGTTCTGACGTCACAATCCTCCCAAAAAAATCACATGAAAACTGATCTCGGTCACGTAAAACCCGAAACTTTGCTTTTTATGGCATCTAAAGTGAAACAACGGCAAATCTTTGCCATAAGGAGCCTCTACGTCAAAAATCCACAACAGCAATAAAAATCTTCCAGTTGGGGACCTTCGAGTTTCAGACCTCATCTGTCTGCTGACATTTTAGCTGCTGCTATAAAACTTCTTGGTTCTTGAGTCTGGCCCCACACCAGATGATGTTCCACAGTTGCTGCAGCTTGTAAGCGTTGGCCAGGGAGGGTGTCTGTCTTGCTGGGCTGCCTTGCTGCAGGGGACCTGCTGCCTTCCCTGCAGGCTCCTCAGAGCTCACGGGTAAGTTTTCTGAGAACATGGCTCAGGAACAAAGGCGTCATTATTGCTGGCTGAACGTGCTGACCAGATGTTTAATATGCTGGCAGCACTGATCGCCCAGAGTTTGAGGGGGTGGGGGCCAGTGCTCGGTACTGGATTCAGACCCTTTAAGTTTAAAACGATCCAGACGGAAGAAGAAGAAGGTGTTTTGCTCTGGGATCGCTGAGGCGTTCCTGCAATCTAGTGGAGTACCTTGGCTGGCTGATGTTGTGTCTGTTGTTGTGGACTGGTGTCACACACAAGTGCTCATTATCAGTTTTCTGTCTTTTTGTTGGGGAGGCTGCAGCCAGGACACTAATCCTAACTGAGCAGACACATAGATTAGAGCCTTACGGAAATCTCAGGAAATGAAAATAAAGCAGATTCCTCTCCTCATTTGCATAAACAATTCACAGAAAATGTCACAAAATACAAATTTCCCATAACATTTAAATAATGATCCCTTTTTATGATTTGCCTCTTTTCCAGGCCATATCCCTTCTGTGCATAGCCACAGAGAGCTGGTGCCCACAGGCTTTCTTGTCTCTTAGTCATGGCACATTGCATTCTCACAGCTCAGGAATGCATACCATGGACCTTATCAGATTCCACTGTACAGGATCAAGGCTTTGTCTCTGGCAGCAGATTGGAGCTTCTTTATCTGGTTCCCACTGCAGGACTCCAACGTCACACTCCTGTCCTCTAACCACTGCTGTTCTGCTGGACAGTAGATGTTGGGATCGCACTGTTAATGCATCGCCTGGTGACATTTTGGAGGAAGTGAAAGAAAGTAAAAAGATTTCTTTGGCCCGCTCAAACACTCGCTGAGCACAGATGTACATCAAATCTGCTAGCAATGGCAGCAAGGTAGACATTTCTAGTAATTACATGTTGCTTTACAGGCGATGTCCTTTGCAATGAAGTCAGCGATAGCTGAGGTAAAAGATAGCTGTCGGTAAAGAGGATGACATCTTGGGTGTTTTGGCACCAGATTATGGAGGTTGTAGTCACATGACCAGGTTTTAGTCACTCCTCAGGCCTTCTTCTCTGTAGATGTCATTTTGTTGTAATGGAATGAATACCCACCCCCCTTTCAACAGCTTGTTTTTCAACAGTGTTGCTACGTAGGCAAGTTTTTGAGGCTTCAGAGGAACCCCCCTCCACTCCAAAAAAATCTTTGGCAGCAATAAGGTGATGCAGTCGTGGCTGCTAGCGTTTCTGGTGTGCGTTACAGGAGTGTTGTTGCTGTTGGATGGCTCTCAGGACCATATGGTGTGTTGTTTACACCAGCAGCCAGCTGAAGCCTTTCGCAGCCAGCTTGGTGTTCGCCCGTTGGCCCGGAGAGTCGTCAGGCAGGCTGCTCGCTCCTTCTGGAGGAATGCGCCGTGAGTCAACACTACTGACCCGTTCTGAGTCAGGAACATGTTCTGATAGTTTTGCTGCAGTTGATCATTTCTGTGATGGTGCTTAATATAGCATTCGCAGGAAGTTAGGCCCCTCGTGGGGGCTTGGTCATAAAACACTCCGCAGTGTAAAGAAGGGAGCCCTGCATGTCCTGAACTCATTGGACATTTTATCCTGTCTTTGTGCTCCAGCGTTTTGGGTGATATTCAAATTCACACTCGGTTTGCACAGATCTTCTGGTTTGTGTTGGTGTTTGCTGCAGTTTGTGTGTACACAGCTTCCCCCCCCCCCTTTCTTTTTAAGCGAGTCCTCTTAAAACGCATCTCTGGCACAGCATCAGGCAGTGGGCATCTTCCCCAGAATGTGGCTTTGGGATACCAGAGGAATGGAGGCCTGCAAAGCTCCTGATGGCATCAAACCACTCTGCCCATATCTTCGTTTTAGGTTTTCTGGGTTAATGTCTATGAATGTGAATATTATGAGTCTGGAGCGGAGTGACTGACATTTATAAAGGACTCTCTAAGCCTTTTTCCGAAAAAAAAAAAGTGGCAATTAAAGCGGCTTTTGTGAGGATGTTATACGTTTCTGGAGTTTTCCAAGTCTCTGGCACTAGCTTATTTTTCAGGGTTTCCTCCTGTTTTGCTGTGTAATCGGACCTTCACCACTGCTGATTCACTTTGTCTGCTTTGCATCAAGACCCGCACAGGCCCCATTACTGTTTCCACATTTTCCTGGGGAAAAAAAAAGGTTAAACCAAACGGTGACTGCGCTCTGGGTCACTGCAGAAAGATCTGGCAGCGTCTGGTTTAATCCTCATCCTTCGCGTCTTTATACCATTTAAGGGATGAGTGAACAGAGGACAGAAGCACTTTTCCAGCCGGTTCTGACCCAAAGGTGCCACTTATTTTCCACACATTTAGAACGCTCGCAACAGGAGGAGTGTTGCTGAGCATTTTTTTTCTTCACATCTGCTTCATTAAAACTTGCTTAATCCTCGAGAGCGACTACTTTGTGCAGCTTAATTTCAAATTAAGCCACAGGAAAGATTAGTCACTTAATCTGTAAACTAACACTGCATTAATCAATCACTGCACTAATTAAAAGAATGGAAGCTAAGGTTGACTGCAGCACTTTGTGCCCGCAGGTTTTCTGTTTGCATTGTTTTAATGTCTTCACCATATTTAGAAAAGCAATTGCAGGATGTCAGGACGAGCTGCTGAGGTTGTCTTTGCTTTTGTATGTGGCCGCGGAGCGCGCGGGCAGGGGGAGGTGTAATTGGTTGGGGGTTGGTGAACAAAAGGGCCCTTTGGCTCGGTAGCGTAGGTGCTCTGGATTTAAGGAGCTCACTCTCGTCCAAGGCATTATCCTTAAAGTCGCACATTGTTTTAATCTAATCATGGTTTTAGTGTTTCCTTTGTAGCTCTGATATCTATAACCAGTTTACATAACTTATGTATTTTAAAGGGCTCCCAGAAGTTGCAGATTTTTGAATATTTCATTGCTCATATACGTCATTATTCTCCCGTGTAGCGGTGCAGAATACCAGGCGGGAAGAAGGAAACTGCTTCCACGAAACAAACAAATCTCTTCTTCCTCTGAGTCTCTTGTGCCAGCTTTCACTCAACTTTTTTTCCAATTAAACTTTTATCAACCCCTCCCCAAAAAACCCCACACTGGCTGTTTTGTCCCGTTTTTCCAGTTTCTGTTTCCGGCTCAGTCTTCACAGATTTCCTCAGAACACGAGAATATCAGTTTACAGCCTTTTCCTGCAGACCCCAGCTGATATTTACAGGTTTCCAGAGAACAGAACAACAGCGTCAGCCCCAGCTGGACATGTCACGTCTGTCTGTACGAGCCCAGTCAGGACTGATCTGCTGCTTAAGCCACGCCGCTCGCCACTCTCGGCTCGTCGGTGTTTCGCAAGTGGAACTCCGTGTCTGTTTATTCTTTAAGGCATCCAGCGTCATAATTGTAGCCTTCAGCACATCCTGACTAAGTGCTTCCTGTTTTTTGTGCGTTTCCTCCTCAGTTGAGTAGCCGGAGGGGCACCGGACCGCTGGGTTCTTCAGTGATGTCGGGGCCAACACACCACAACCGGACTCCTCGCTTCTGACACAACATGGAATTGAAGGTCTGGGTGGATGGAGTCCAGAGGGTCGTCTGCGGGGTTACGGAGGCAACCACCTGCCAGGAGGTGGTGATTGCTCTGGCTCAGGCCATAGGTACGTCTCAAATAAAACATTTACACGTTTACAGCTAGGCTCAAACAGCTATCATTTGGTAGATCTATTTCCAATATTATACTGTTTAACACTAGTTTGTGAGAACTTGAACTGTCGGGCAGCTTTGCTGCTTTCACAGGAAACATTAATAACAATTTATTTCCTGTCCCAACTCTTTTTGTCATGCTCTCACACTTGGTTTGAATTTTGATGGCTGTGGGAGTAGAAGGAGTGTGTTTGGATAGAAAGGAACAACCCAAAGGCAGGACGTGTATCGGTGTATTGTTCATAGTCACATCCGTGCCCTCCCCTCATAGACTGACTTGCTTGCTGTAATCCTTCGTGTGTCTCCTCCTCTTCCATGTTAACGCTCCTGAAAACCTCTGTTGCGTGTTCGGTGAGTGTTGGGCGTCAATGAACTGATACCTTGGCTGATACTGATATCCTGCCTACAAGCTGAGCTCAGATCCAGTTTGTCTTCGAGGCTTTTTTGGTACCCTCTTAGATCTGAGTGCAGCCCCCCTCAGTGGAGGAGCCATAAGGATGGGGGGCTTGCACATACTGTATTGACATCACTTCCCACAAAGCGCGGAGTAGGAGGAGGGAAAGTCTGACTCATCTCTCAGCCTCCTGCCAAATTGTAAAAGCAGCACTTCTGAGCCCCCTCCTCCTCTCCCGCGCTGCCTTTTTAAAATCAAAGCCATACTTACAAATGACGGAAAGGGACCTTTGAAGTTATGTGGGTTGTGACGGTTTACGCACAGTGCTCCTCTCTTGGGGATAAAAACTCTTTTCGCCCGTGTTCATTTCACATTTTCGGGGTTGGTTCTTTTGACGGCCTTATGCTGTGAAATGTTTAGAAAGAAGTTGAAAACTTGTCTGCGACCAGTCGTTTTCGTGCAGCTGGTCTGGGTGACATTGATGTTCTTGTTGTTTCAACAGGCCGCACTGGGAGATACACTCTGATAGAAAAATGGCGAGACACAGAACGTCACCTGGCACCTCACGAGAGTCCCGTTGCTTCTTTAAACACTTGGGGTCAGTATGCCGGCGATGTCCAGCTGATCCTGCATCGCACAGGTCCCTCCCTGACTGAACGGCCCCCTTCGGAAGGACCTCCCCTCAGGGGCCCCGAGCGTGGGTTGCATCGACAGAGCCTCCCGCCTCTTGCAAAGCTTCGTCACCCCAACGACCGCTCTCTCCGCCGCCGCGAGCCACGCCGCAAGTCCCTCACTTTCACGGGTGCACACAGAGGCCTCAGAGAGATACTAAGCGGCGGCCAGATCGGCGAGGCTGAAGCAAAGCGAAGACTCCTCCAGGGAAATGGCGGAAATTTCCACCACGTGGGAGCGACCCTCGGGACGGCGTCGCCTGGCCTGTGGGCGTGTCGTATGGAGGATTTGGTCAGACTGGTCAGCCTGCAGAGGGAGACACTGGATGTGCTGGAGAAAAAGCTGGAGACCTATGAGGCCGAGCTCCAAGCCTGGGCAGACGGGAGAGGTGAGCGAGGCGGGAGAAGCAGTGGTGAGCCGGGAGGGGGAAGATTGATGGATGAGATCCTGAGGCTGGAGAAACATCTGAGGAAGAATGAGGTGGAGATGGAGGAGGAGGAGTTCTGGGCCACTGAGCTGCAGATTGAGCTGGAAAGTGAGCGGCAGCTGGAGGAGCGACTGCAGGAGTTAAGAGGACGCCTGCATGGATGCGAACTTGACATAGAAGAGAAGTTGGCAATGGTCCAGGTGTGAAATGATGAGTCAAAAGGCTTTTTTTCCCACCACATTAGGAAATTTGCTCACGTCAGCGTGTTTTTCCTTTATGTTCCCATTAGAGCGTGGAGGCAGGTCTGGAGGAGCAGCGACTCCAGCAAGAGCGTCAGGAAACGCAGTGGGTCAGCGAGGCGGAGGCTCGGGCTCAGGTTCTAAGAGCCAAGACAGAACTGAAATCCCAGGAGAGACAGGCTGTCCAGCTGGAGAGCAGCAGCAGGGCTGTGGACAGGTCCCTCGGACAAAGCAACAAGAAACTGCAGGTGAGCCGTTTCATTAAAAGACCACCTGTAGCACGAAGGGGGACGATGAAGGTCCTCTTCTCGCTCGTGACGTCTCCTCACACCTCACCTGTGTTCCACTGAAGGACATGCAGCATGAGCTGGAGTTGCTGACCAAGGAGCTGAGACAGGTTAACCTGCAGCAGTTTATCAAGCAGACCGGCACCAAGGTCACGGTGCTGCCGGCCGAGCCCGGCGAGGAAGAGGGGAGCAACAGCAGTCAGACTAGTCAGACTAAAGGTAATATCAGTTTCATTCTCACCACAAATGGATGGATTCAATCAAAGTCAAAGTGCTCCTCCTTTTAGCATTTTCTATCGCTTTAGATAGACAGAGAAGTACATTTTTATAAAGTAAAGAGGCGGAAGAAACCATCCCCGTTGCGTCAGTGGTTTTACATTGGTGGACTTAAATGGCTTGATATTAGACAGAACTTGAGTGTGTTTGAGCGAGACTTTCCGTCCTTCACATGCAGGCTAAACGTGCCCCCTTCTATTAAACCACTTATATTTCTGTCTCATCCGATAAATCCGCTGAGAGAAACCGACTCAGCGGGATTGTGTCAGAAAAAGAAACTGTGTCAGAGAAAATCAGTCATAGGTTTTGGTAGCGGAGGGTGCAGAATTAGATCCCCCTCCCCCACCCAGTGAAATGTAGAGACTCTGCCAACAAATACCTGCAGATTAGCTTCATTCATTCATCCATCCTGCTTCCTCGTCGCTCCCTCCTTTTTGCTGCCCATCAGACATTTATCTGTGTCTCTGCTGGGCTCATTGAACTTAAGCATCAACATCAGCCCGCAGGGGAAGACAAATGAAACAGCCGCTAAATCAGTGGATGAGGCCGCAGCTATCGAACAGAAAATGTCCATTTGATATCTAATAATAGTCTACATTAGGATTATTAGGGAAAGAGATTATTAGCGAGGCAGTACCTAAGCAGTGTATCATGGTGAGTGTTTGTAAAATGGACCTGAAATTTTCAGTGAGGGGAGTTCATGTTTGACTTGAAGCTACTGTGAATGAATAAATGAACCTGATGTGTGAAACATTTAAAGCTGACAGCAACAACAGTTATGATACAGCAATGAACCGGATTAGCTTGGCCCTTTTCTGTGCTTTGTATTTCACCATTTTTGGTTTGTGTTTATGAAAAGGACTCACTATTTCACGTTAACTTAAACTCATCATCGCTACTGCCCTCTGGCGGCAGAATAGCATCAGTCCAATTTACTAATACCACACGGATTAAAGTCCGGTTTCTTATTTTCCTTCTTTCTCCTGTTTTCATGGTCAGATGTTGTTTTGCTGACTGGCTCCCTGAAACGCCCCGCTGCTTCACGCCCGACCTCTAGTCACCTTCGTGTCCTCCACAGCCCACTCAGTTCTGGTCTGAATCCAGAGGGGATCTATGTGTAAGGTGGTTCTGCAAACTCATTTCACCTAAATCCACATTTGTAAGTGAATATTTTTTTATGGGATACCTCAGTAGCACATTACTCTGCACTGTTCTGTCAATTACGTGAAGGAGACCTTAAGATACGACAATGGCAACGGAACAGTGCTGAGCTTTTTTGAGAACTTGAGATGAAAGATTAGCCCCTATGACATGAAGAATCAAGGCACAGCAGCAGCACCGTGTAATGCGGTGTATTATGACACTAAGACACGACTGTTGTGTTCTTCCTGTGTTGGTATATCCTCTTAATCTTTGTCACATTTTACTACCTGCTAAATGGTTTGCGTTGTTACTTGCATTGTGAAACACAGTGATTGCCTTTTAAATATAATTCTAGTAAATCAGAAAATATTCTAAATAACAATGTGAATCTTTGAACATCGTGGTGTCATTTTCGCAGTAAACAACCTTTACCTGCTTGTAGTGACGGCAAAATGAACTCGAATGTTTTGCCTGGCAAACCAGAATGTACTCGTGCAGATCTGATTATCTGTTCATGTCAAAGCTATGCACAAAAAGATTAATAGTTTTCTTAATAAAGAATATTACTGTCTGTAGGTGATAAAACAGTGACTTGCTGTAAAGCCCCTCTTTTTTTTTTTTTTTTACTTTTCAGCATTCTGTAGTAAAAATGTATTTTATTACAAAGCTGCGGGCTCACTTATAGAAGTTGAGTGCCCTCTTTTGTGCAGCGACATCTGCACACTGAACCAGATTATTGTACTCTTAAGGTTTTTTTTTAAATGATGACTAGCTGGTCTGTTTTGCCAAATGCGTTATTAAGCTTGTTTTTCTGCAGTCATCGGTGTCCAAAGATGAGCCGGTCTTGTTGCATGATTGTGTTGTAAATACAGCCATATCAGAATGTGTACACGAGTTGCGCGTGTTTCGGGCTCTAAAATTCCCAAGGCTTGCAGTTTGGCTGCTATTTGCGTAGAAGTGCCTTATATTCGTTTCACTCTGTTTTTAAGTGACGTACAGTGAAGCATCGGCAGAAACATTGAGGTTGACTGACGGAGGCTGAATGTTGTGGTGGAGCATGGTTTTTACAAAGAAAGGCAATGAAGGTGTTTTATCTGTTGGGATTTTGCAGCAAGAACATTGATTGGGAGCTCCATCCTGCTACTTTACATTAGGGACCACGTGTTTGTTTTAAAAGTAACGATCATTTAATCTAATTTATTTCCTGATCTATCACACACTCCATTCTGTCGCCAGCACAGTATGTTATCATTTTCTTACATATTTGAATGAACTTTACAGTAGCTTGTGTATATTTGAATTGACCCCCCCCCTTTTTGGATATGATTTATTTGCATTTTACACCCAGCAACTTAAGATGTTTACCACTGTTTACAAATATACATGTTCCAAAACTCGATGTCAACTGTACATACTGTTTCTGTCCTTGCCTTAATATACTGCAAAGTGTTGACTGATTTATGGCTGTAAGTGGCTACTGATATGACATGGGTTGCATGATTCAATAAACCATTTGACTAACTGGGCTGGATCCTGTCTGTTTTAGATCACGCTGCTTTTGGGTTTGTTTTTTACCATGTTTGCCGCAAGAGGGCAGCATTTACTCACCAATTGCAGGATCTTCAAGAAGTTGGCTCCTGGAGGACAAATGGATATGAGTACAAACATGGTCATGGTGTAAAATGTTCATGCAAATTGTCAGAAAGGCTTCATAGATTAATCCCATGAGGCGACTGCTTTTGTTGAACTTTTGGTAAATAGTATTTCTCCACTTGAATGCTTGACATCAGAAATTTCTACACCAAATTAGAAAGATTAGAATATTTTTACCCTGAGCACCAAGTTAAAGTCTGATCCTACTTTAAGCTTTTGACAGGTTTGGAGAGGGCCCCTTGTTTTTCATCGACTGGAACAGACTGAGGGTAATCTCACTTCATCATCCTTTTATCACATGACTTTTTTTTTTTTATAAAGCCATGGCTAACTGTACATTCCTCTGCTGTGACCTGTCAGCTGATCAGAGCCTGAGTAATAATACATTTCATCTGCTGACCTCTTACTATTGTTCTTAAAATGTACAGCACTCAAACACATGACCTGGTATTGTTCCCTGCAGAACTGTTATAAAACAAAAGGCCAAGAGAGTTCACTTTTGATATTTATTGTACAATTCATCAGCAATAATTTAGAACAGCGTGTGTGTAAAGCATTAAAGAAATGTGCAACATTTTGTTCAGTTAAATCTCTTTTAAAAAAAGAAAAAAAACTTCCATAACTTCTACAACAATGACATGGTATATTTACTTTATAGTATATTCACCAAAAAAAAGTATGTACAGGTGCACATGCCACTATATTTAACAATTTATGACAGATATGAGGAAAAGCCAAAAGAAAAGAACTACAAAAACAATATGTTGAAGCCAAAATACAACGGAAACCATCAGTTAATTCAGTCACGTGTCGAAATATAAGAAAAAGAAAAGCTTAACAACACTGTACTCACAGGAATGGATGTCATAGAAAACAGGCCAAGAGAGCGTTCTGCTACCGATGGTCATGGACTGCAGCGCTGTTCCCAACTTAGTCAGAAAACCAAATTTTTTTTACAATAAACGCATACCACATGTAATAAGGGATACCGGTAGTCTGGCCTGTAGGTGTGGGTGCAAATCGGATTAGGATTGAAGTTATTTTCATCCTGGTACATCCATTCGCCACTTTATTGCGTGAAACCATCATGATGTGTGCGGCACTGCTGCGCATGTTGTTTTAGTTAAATACTACACAATGAGTGTTTTCAGACAAAAAAACGAGTTGTGGGCTATTTAGAAACAAAAAAGAAAAACAGATGGGGTGACTGTTGGAAAGGGTAAAAAGCTGAGAAAGTGCACTTTACATTTCAAAGAGTAAAGATCCTCCCGAGTACAAACTTTTACAGGTGGGAAATAGAGGTACATTCAATATCAAAGAGCTCTAAGGTGCTACCCTATGTCTTCTGGAGGGTTCTGCATCTCTGCTGAAATGCTGCATTCAGGGAAACAGTACAATATGCTGGTCAAGCCGCCACTTTGTGATTGGTTTTTTTTTGTTTGTTTGCTTGTTTGTTTTACATTATCCTAAACTGTTCAAATGACTGATTTAGTTTACTTGTGTAAACTTGAAAATGGCACTGAGATTCCAGGACAAAAAGGCATCATCAGATCTCCCCTACTGTTGTTATCAGGGCCTATTAACGTGGGATTTAAAAAAGTGGCTGATCTGTCTGTATTTACTGTTAATAGTGGACACTGCAAGAACTGACTTCTCCACATGACGGTACGTCAGTGCCTTCTTAGGACCCCGTGCATGAGAGCCTCTTTTTACGGGACCCTTTCTGTGCACGGGCTAAACCAAGAGTGTGTTCTAGGGTCATATTTACAGTCACAGCAGGCTGGTCACCCCAGCAGGGCTCCGTGGTAACCTCATCCATCCAGAAACTTGTTGATTGGGACACTGCTCCGTCAACTCAGAGTTGGTGAACCACCGTTACCATCTCATAAAGTCTTAACAAACAAAGCCTCCAGCACGACCTTATTGTCGATCGGTATCAATGATTTGATTAATCTAGCATGAGTGCAAAAGGCACACGCTGTCACATTGTCCCGTTCCGCCCATAAACTGAAAACCACCTGCTGTGAAACCTCGTTTTAAATTTTGCCAACTTAAAAAAAATGAACGCATTAACTCCTCAGGATGCAAGGAAAGGTGGTGCAGACGGCTTAGCTGGCTTGGCAGGCGGACAACTGATCGTGTGGGCTTTTCTTGCTGTCTTGGAACGCATCGGCTACGTCACTGTCTTCGTACCGAGCGGGACTTTCCTGGGGCTCCTCCGGTGAACCTGCCTCAGCGTCCAGTGACTCTTCGCTGTCTGGGCTGCGGGAGTCATTGGATTGAGAAGACGCCCCCAGATGAGCTGACAGACTGGGGAAAGCGGCTGCAGCCGCCGCGGCCGCCGCATGTGCTGGGTACAACCAGGGGAAGGGCGACGTCAGCGCGGCCGCCGCGGGGTACATGTATTTTTCAATGTTGTTTTTGTCGAAAAAAGGCATATAGGATGCGGCGGCTGAGGGGTTGATGAAGTAGAAAGGCATGCAGATAGGTGTCTGCTGTCCCACGCTGCTTATTCCCATCAGAGAGTTCATCAACGCCAAGTCAGGTCTGATGGCGTCTGCACCCCCTAAACTGTTCCCGGGGCTGTTCATTTTTGGCTTCTTGGCAACGTGCTCGTCTCCAAACTCTTGTTTGACCTTCACAGCCTTGTGTCCCTGCGCCTTGGTGCGCTCAGTATCTTTATCTTTGCCGTCGCTCTTTTCCGCCTCCCCGCCGTATCCACTGTCTGTGTCTGTGTCGTTCTCGTTAAGTTCCCCTCCTTGGGTCCTCTGGATGACCGGGACACAGTTGGCTTGGCTGTCAGCTTTCTGCCCATCCTGCGCGTCCGCGGCAGCCAGCTGGTGCTGGCTGGGCGGCTGCGGTGCGCAGGTCTGCAATTGCGCCAGCGTCTTATGAAGATGGTTGATAAGCTGCGCGCATCTCTGCTCTCTCGCTGCCCAGTTCTCAACCTGGCTCAGGTACTGCAGGACCTCTTTGGCACAAGCCTGGAACCCGGAGTGGAACGCGTCCAAGTCTGCATGAATAGATTTCATCGACCGGTCCCCTGCAAGACAGAATAATCAGATCATTACCGTCAAATAAAAGGGACGCGTCTAAACAGCGCGTTTAATTCATCTGTCAAAACACCCTAGTTCTGATTTTTATCTTTTTAATCCTTAACCCCCAAGCGGATTTCCTTTAGAATGTTTATGATTACATCTACGCAATGCTAATTCTAGGTTCGTGCACCTTACCGTTCTGCAAAGCGATGATCTTTTGGTGCTGTTGCTCAGTGACAGCGGTCAGAGCGTTCAAATGTTTCAGCGTCAACTCCAGGACAACCGCCTTCTCCAAATGTCCGAGCGTCTGGGGAGGCACGAAACCAGAGTCAGGACATTTTTTTCCGCGCAAAAGCAGGTTTGAAGAGTCACTTCAAACTTTGTGAGGAGCCGCGGTCTCACCGAGAGCTTCAGATGTTCGGGTAATAAATCTTTCAGCTGGCCGATGCATTCGTTGATTCTGTCTCGCCTCTTCTTCTCTATCAGCCTGTGTGGTAACTTGTACGCGTCCTGCCGATATAAAACAATCACTCTCTGCACACAAAGTTGTTATATAAGGCACATTCTAATGGTGCGCATTATAAACTAACTGAACTCGGTTACAAAACAGAAAAGTAGAGCCAGTATGCGTACCTTACCACCGTCCTCTCGTTTAATTCCCCTTTTCGACTTGCACATGTAGAGAGAGGGGTAATCCATCCTAAAGTCGGAGAGTCTCCGGTCAATCACCAGGCTACCACAACAATTTGCTTGATTTATTTATTTATTTATTTATTTGCGCGAGTTCGCCAAAAGCGAAACACTTACCCCAAGAAATCTGCGCGCTCCATGAACTGCCTGTCCTGTAAATGTGGTATTCTTTCGTCCATGGCTCCAATGTTGCCGGCTGTCCGCGCCTCAACTTCTCTATGGGTTCGCTATTCCGGGAGCGGGCGGCTGAAGGAGACGGTGGGAGTGCGTGTCCTCCGGTGGAGCTGTGATCCAGACTGATGTCTGGAGTTCCCTGAGCTGCCGCTTCGCACGGTTCTGTGGTCAGAGCGCACGCGCGCCTCTGCTCGGGAACAGCTTCAGACTCACGTGTAGTCAGCAACAGCACAAAGTTGCCTGTGTCCAACAGCGATCGCCGCCGTTCCTATAGCAATGCGCTCCAAACACTTATCGACCTGGCTGGCGAAACGCGACGCGTTCAACGATTCAGAGCGCAACGCGCAAAAGCGTGAAGACAGACAAAGTGTCGGGCTGTCGGGTTTAGTTGTGTTAGTGAGCTAAAGCCGCGATCTTAAACGCGCGTCTGCTTCCTTTACCTCCCCCTCCGCACTGTCTCTAAAGCAAGCAACAAAGGTCGCGTTCAAAATATCAGAGTTGTTCGCCGAGCGCGTCCGTGTTCGACCGTTCCGCAGCGATGTTGCCGAGAAAAGGGCAGGTCGGGTGATGTCTTCACGCGTTTTCTGTCGTTCAGTTCTGCGTTGTCAGTAACCATGGCACCGGCCCAACCGTGTGCTCAGACACGTGCGTCTCCTTTATTAACATCAGCATGGGTGCCGCTCTCCCACCTTCACAGCAGCACCTTTGTCTGGTAATCGATTTCGGCAAACGCCAGCCACAAATAATACCGATTCCCTGCCAGACCCTCTGAAATCTTGACGAAAAACAAGAAAAATAATGAATATAAAAATATTTTGATATTTAAGTGAAACGCTTTTAATTCTTATACATGCGGTTTGACGTTATAAAAGAACCACTCCAGAGCTCTCTACGTATGTTTTATTTACAAGTTTATTACAGTGGCTCCAGGGAGTTAATCTGACAGCCAGAGACACCTGTTATCCTCTTGTGAACTCTAGATGCTCAAAAACACTAACATCTGAGCCCATGCAAAGCCCTCACATGTCTCACTTCTTCCTGTAAGTCATGTGACTCTTTCTGGCTGGCAGCATATGGCTCTCTTGTGTAACACTGCTGACAAAGAATGATCCAATCTCCCCTGATCTCAAGTCAAGTGTGATCTCCTCTGAGCTGGCTTCTCATTAACCCAGACCTGCTGATTTGCCCTTCTCCCCTTTAACATGAATACGTTTTTAAAAAAGATACAACACACTTTCACCGTCGTGTGTTGGGACTCCCCCTTCGTGCCTTCCCGGCCCCCTTTTCCTCTGAATGCCTCCTGCTCTATATGTGGCACCGGAGCCGCTTTAGGAATCCCGTCCAAATGTTTTCCATATTAGTTCAGTGCTTTTTCTGTTTTCAAATAGCAGGCGAGCAGGGCTTATGGTAGGGAGCCTTGGCAGGAGGGGGCGTGAAGGGGAGAGAGGCAGACGGCAGACAGGCTCATCCACCCCAAAAACTGCAACGGTGAGAGTCAAGCAGAGAAAGTCAGACAAAAGTGGCTGCAATGGAGGAGAAGAAGGGGTCTTTAGACAAGGAGAGCAGGAGCAAGAAAAGAGAAGAAAGCCCAGAACCAGAGGACGGCCATAAGTGCAGGTTTTGTCGCTTCCCTCTGCTCGTCGCCTTGCTCCAGCTGCTGTTGGGGGTGGCCGTCACGGTGGTGGCCTTCCTCATGTTGGCCATAAGCCCCTCACTCATGGCGAGAGAGACACCACACTGGGCTGGGATCACCGTAAGCTCCCTTTTCAGCTTCTGCTTGTTTACATGCGTGCGCGTATTCTGATACCTTTGCATGACCCTCGGCTTATATCCCATAAGATGCTGTCCACCTTCACGTGCATGTCAGTGTTGGCCCACACGTCTCTGGCAGACAGCCATGAGAAAATCACTGAGATATTTATATTATACCGATACCTGATACCTCTCGTTGCTATCTTTAAACTTAAACTCAATGAGCCCGCTCATCACCACAGGCCCTGTTTCTCCTTGATTCTCTTTGATTTGAGCATATGAAGTCAAAGTGGGGACTCAGAACTGCAGTTAAATAAATGAATCTGAAATAACAACCCTTATACAGGGGGAAACAAAACATTTTACATGTGTTAACAATGCACTGTAACACATAAAAATAAGGAGAAGGATAAATGTGAAGTGAAGAACGATCAGCTTTCTGTTGCCTATTTGAGGAAAATCTGTCATAAGGTGGGAAAAAAACTTGTTGCAAGACTGCACGAGTAGCAGCGTGTTGCCTGATATCTCAGACAGCATCTGCTCTTGAAAAACATCCCTGGTCACCAACATCCCGAGTTAGATCCTCACGAGATCCAGCCAAGTGAAAAACACGGAGGTCACCAAGACCTCAGCAGAGAATCCTCAGTACATAAAAACCTGGGAAAAACATTCAAATAAGATGCTGCATGTTGGTCACAAGACTCTAATTGCACTAAGGAGACTGTGAGTGTGTCTGTGTGAAGGGGGTGGGGGGAGGGGGGGATGGGGGCTGGGAGAGGTAATAATGTAATCAGATGACAGCTAACTGCTGAATCATGCAATCAGCCAATATTGAGAGAGGATGTGAACAACCTGGACTCAGAACAACTGATTCTTTACCACAGCCAGCAGAACGTATACATGCAAGGAACAGTGTGTGTGACATGGTTAAAAAAAAAAACATGGGCTGTTTTTAGTCCTTTAGGAATTAAAATGATTCACAAATTGTTGTTACTTTCATGGTGTTACAGCTGTGTTTAGTTTCCATCCTGGGCTTCATCCTGTACTGCATCACCTACGTCCCTGATGAGAGAACGTCAGCGCAGTTCATTTGTAAAGTGAGTCCACACACACACACACACGCACGCACGCACTATTTGTCTCAAGAATTATCCAAAACTGCAGTTCTGAAAAAGAATTCCAACCACTGCCTGTAAGAGGTTTTAAGTCACTTGACCAATGGCACATTGCAAAGCTCGAAATGTTCAAATTTCTTCATGTGTGCTGCAGAATTTGGGGGGTTCCTGATCGTCTCTCTTTACATCATTTTCAGCCAAAGTCCCTGTTGACAGACCTGCTGTTTGCACATGTGCCTCCGACCAACTGGCTGCTCCAAATTTAATATAATAGCATTTAGAATTCAACAGCTCTCAGCACTCCTATAATTCCATAAACGGCGCGTAACAGATGAAAATACACCAGCAAATGAGGGCTGCTGTTATGTAAGCAACGGATTAAGATGAAGATTTAGTGTTACTGAGATCGTGCAATTGCGTAAACAACACCGAGGCTGTGTCACATTTAACAGCTGTATTTTTAGACTGTTCATACTCACGCAGGATGTTCAGTGAAGGTGGGAAGCTGCTGGAGCAGTCTTGCATGTGTTCTGGGTCAGACCTTTCCCTGTAGAATTGTGGGTAATCTCTTTAACCTGCCTCAGGGTCTGAGCCAGCGTACCTGGTCCTAAACTGGTTTTGGAGCTCTGAGTTAATCACAGTACAACAGCAGGAGCAAAACATCTCAAGTGGAAGGAAAGAATGCAACGTACTTTCCATTTGTCCTCCACAGGTTCTGTACTTTATCCTGTGTACCATCGGGTTGGTCGTTTCAGTGCTGGTCGTGGCGTTCGCTGGGCACCATTACTCCCAGACCAGTGCTTTCAGCTGTGGGCCGGCAGGAGAGGACTGTGTCTGCACACTCAGCCAAGAAGACCCGATAGCTCGCACCTTTAACTATGAGGGAGTCGGCGACTGCGAGGTGATAACTGGGACCTTCACTCTGTACTTCCTGGTCCAGATCGGGCTCAACCTGGCCCAAGCACTGGTCTGTGCCATCGGGGCCTTCATCATGTGGAAGCACCGGTACCAGGTCTTTTTTGCCGGCCTGCAGATCGGTTCTCCCTCCTCCAAGTGGCAGAAGGTTTAATACAACGACAGAGACAGCATGACGACCTTCAGATGAGTCCAAATGAACTCTACCATCAGGGCTTTTTGCACACATTTATCTCCTTATGAAGGAATTTCTATGTCCAGTGACACTACGAAAAGGGGTTAACAAGAAGAGAAGGAGCGAAACAAACCTTTTATTTATGGAACACGAAACACATCATCGGATTTTAATTCCCTGCCAGTCTAAACATTCTGACATTTGGTCTTGAGACATTCTGCCGATACTCACAAATACAAAACTTCAAACTTGAAACATCCAATTTCTCCTTTACTTTACTGCAAAAATGTGCATCAGCTTGCAAAAAGAGTGTGGTCAGAGAGATTTAATAATGGACTGGTTGCTCCAGAATGCTTTGGAGCGCACATTCAAATGCTGGGCTTGCTCAGTTTATAGGATGCAAATATTATTTTTATTGTAAAATTAGGAAGTTCTACAGTACGAAACTTCTTAAGCTGCTTGCTCTTTTTTACACTGTTAAAACTCAAACAGCGTCCCATCTGTAGCATTTGTTCTGTTTTTTTTGCTACTTTATAAACTAAAATAAATACTGTGTGCAGTCTTTGATTGGAAAAAAGAGGGACTGGAACTGGGTTCTGTGGTTTCTGGAGGTGGATGTCAGGCCAGTAACCGGCATGACTCAAACAGCCTGTAGGAGTCAAACTACTCAGGGAGGGGAGGGAGGGGCCAGGGAGAGGCAAGGGGGACTCAGACAGACAGCTGGACATGGGGCGCAAATCATCTGCCTGACATGGTCCTTTAGATGGGACAGAGCAGAAGGAACAGCCATGGAAGTTTGGTTTATTGTCTCAATGAAGACATCTCAGATTTAGTTTTAGATGGTTTTAAAGAATAAGGGGATGGTAAAGAGTCCAGAAATGACGTGAATAATTTAATTTGACCTGTTTATAGTTACCAAGGTAGTTTTCTCTGTCAACTGGACTGGGTTTCTTCTCTTGAAGACGTTTCGCCTTCTATCCAGAAGGCTTCTTCAGTTCTGTTTATAGTTACAAAATACAGTTTTACCTTCACAGTGTATTTGATTTACAGTGGATCTGGTTAAAACAACAAATAAGCAGTTTTAAACACACACACACACACACACACACACACACACACACACACACACACACACACACACAGACAAACACACACACAGACTATGCAGGTACTAGATGTTAAAATAATTCTGAGGACTTTTTCCAATTGTGTAGAATTCTTTTAGTATCTATTCTTTAACTGTAATTCATTGGGAGCCCTCGTCCTTGTTCACCTGCTCAGACCAGAAGTATGTAAAAACGGGAAGTGAGGTCAGGGTGTCACCAAGGTTCCAACGGCCCAAAATGCTGTAAAAAGGAAACTGGGCGTTTACACTATGCAAGAGGATGACTCAGGCTGTCATTTTCTACCTCTTTAAATTGACAAATGCTGCTTTTTGTTATGAGTATCACACCCTGGATCTTTCAAACGTTTCAGACTTTTATCTAGCCAATCAGAAGGCTACATAACTGCCCAAGTTCATTACGTTAGTTGGAATCTGAGTAGTTCCGTGGATTTAAACATTGCATTTGTTTTATTTTCTTATATACACATAAATATAGAAAGAATGGCCAGAAAGTTAAGGGTCAGATCCAGAATATCACAAGTATTTTTCAAATCAGCAGCTATGGCTGTTTGTGCTAGACATAATTACATGCTCTTATGTAATATTTGTTGTTTTTTTTTAGATATTCAGCACATCATATTTTCTTATAATCCATTTTAAATGCTGGCTCTGTGTTTGAACCTGACTGGATCATGTGACTTCAAAAGTTCAAACTGGCGCAAGACAAAGGAAGTCACGTGTCGGGTGACCAGGCGCTGGCTGTTTATAGAAATGACAGTTTGACGGCGCCCTCCACTCCCTCTGTGGTCAGTTCATTTTACAAAACAAACAAAACCTGGACGATATTTGGCTCTGGTGGTCCATGAAGCTGCCGCGGTCTTAAAAGAAGACTTTCCGCATTTCAGTAAAGGGATTAAAGTTTTCAGGACGATTCTTTTGGGTTAAATATACATGGCTGATGCAGAGAGATGAACTGATCCGTGGTGAGTCACTCAGTGCTGCCACAGAGGTGTTTGGGACACAGCCCTGTTTTATTGACCTTTGGGTGTTTCCACGCCCCTACAAATGCACACAGGATAAGAACGTGACTGTTGACTGCGAGGAGCGTGGAAACACCCGAGCCTGAAGGAGATAACCATCTTCCAAATGTGTCTAAGGTTACATTCACGAGTAAATAATAAACAGGCCACGTGCAGAGAAATGTTCCCTGTGCTCAGGATGAACTGAACCGGATCATCTTCTGTATTATTTTAGGCCCCCCTGAAGATATTTAAAGAGTCTTGGCTAAAGAGGACAGTGAAGCTAAATACTTTTGAGATTAAAACCACCAAACCATGGGAGGAAGAGCATTTTTGGGGTCACAATATGGCGACGGCCCCTACATTTCTTTAATGCCGCCAGTGCCGCTCGCCATTATGGCGTGAGCCAGTTTTAATGGTTGTTACAGGAGGTAAACTCCTCTGAGGAAAGTCAATAGTAGGACAGGTCATATTAAATATGTCACATGTATAAAGACACACAGGCAACCAGCTGGGGCGAATCCACGATTTCCCTGTGAACCGAATGTTTAATCACCTAGCCTGTGAATGGCTGAAACCAGTGAGATGGTGACAGACTGAGCAGAGACCGGCGGATGGACAAAGCCAGCCCTTCATCGCCACAGCAGGTCACTTTGGACTGCAGGGACATAACTTAACACTATCTCCAATGTTTATACACAGTGTGATGGAACTCTGAGTTCCTAATCACACTATTGAGCAACTGTTTGCTTGACTTTTGCTTCCAATTGTAATTAAGCCCTTCACTCAGATACAGCTGTTATAAAAACATTTATGTAACTCTGCAGCTAACCCTACAAAACTAATCACATTGTAACGTCTTTACAAGGTAAACTTGGACTCTGACTACTTAGATTTGAAACATCACAGCAAACCTTCCAAAATAAAATACCAGCTTGCTCTGACTGATTATTGGGGATAAATATCAAGAAGTTGAAAAAAATCTGAATATTTACATTTCCAGAGAATTTGTTATTTAGGTTTTAATGTCATAGGACTGAAAAAGAAACATAACATTTGGAAAGGGGTGGGAATGCATCACAAGTCTTATGACAAGGACTTGTTGCTCTATGATAATACGCTGGAACTCAAGTCAAGTAGGCACGTTACAAATTTATTACCACATCCAACCACATGAAAAAAAAAAACCCCACGACATTATGTCACAGTGGCACGTGTTTGTAACCTGGAGTTACGTTGTGCAACTGTGAAAAACATTTGGATCCAGTTAGTTCAGAGTAGTGAAGATAATTTAAAAACACAAACGTTTAAGAATTACATATGAAAGAACTGAGATCTTCACCTTCGGTCAGTCCTTAACAACGTACCAGTATGTGATTAAGGCTTTCTCAAGTAACTGCTACACTATTGCAATTCTGTATTAACCTTTATTCTCAGACTGAAATGCTCCAGAAAATACCAGGTTCTACACATAACATGTAAAAACTCTGCCAAGCTACTGTTTTCCGGTGAGTTTACCCTTTTGAACCAACGTGCACATGTCGTAATTCCAATGTGTTGTTTTTAAAAGGGACTCATGTTAGTTAAGGCAGCATGGATTCTCTTTCCTCATGTAAAAACAATAGAAATCCCTTTATGAACCACAGAATGTAAACTATTACAAATCTAAAAAATATATATATTTGTGAGGCTCCTTAATGTTCTTCCCAGAGTGACAGTTCAAGGAGGTGAAAAGAATCCCCCAACTTGCTTTCCACCCTCAGATGCCGAACTCTCTGCAGCATTCCGATCTGCTCCCTAACACATTAGCGGAAAACAACACTTTCCTTTATCTCCGTCTGGCGCACCAACACCACACTGGCAGATGTGTGCTGTGTTTGGTCAATCATTCACAGAGCTGAGCCTGTCTGTATGAGGGTGTGCGCAGATGACAGAGATGATGCAACGCCGCTTGTCACTCAGGGTTGATACAAGGTGCAGTTTCCGTTGGCGAGACAGCCGACGTCTCACGGTAAAGGCATGGTCCAATCTTATCTTGGTACACATGGTGTTACAGGCTGGAGTTTGTGGGGATGCGTGCGCCCTGCAGTAGAGTGGCCATGGTGGTGCCACCATTGAGTCTGGAGCCCCTCAGTGGGTCGGGATATGATGGTTGACCTGAGGAGGACCCAGAAATCCAAGTCGCTGCTTGTTTTTCCTCTGTTCGGTCATCTGAGAAAGAAAAAAAAATACATGTAACAAAGCTGTATCCGTGCAGTTATCAGTGAGTGGGCACGATAGGCGAAACAATGTTCCAACTACCGTAATTTCCGGACTATAAGCCGCCACTTTTTTTGTACACTTTAAACACTGTGGCTTATTCTACGGTGCGGCTTATTTATGTTTTTTTCGTGGCGCACTATCACAACTATTGTGAATCAGTCATTTTTACTAACCCTCATTTTCTTCATGGAAAATACTAGAAGAAAAGCATATGATGCGACTTTTAAGTTAAAAGCGATCACTCTGGCGGTTGAAGAAGGAAATCGAGCTGCTGTGCGTAATCTTGGCATACATTACAGTAATCAATGGTGAGAAGGTGGAGACGCCTGCCTGAAGAACTGATCGAAAGCAAAAAGACGACAAAAGCTTTTAGACGTAAACATCGCAGGTGGCCCGAATGTGAAAACTTTCTGGAAGACTGGGTCAACACACAGAGCAGGCGGCCGCGGTGTTTCCACTGTACAAATCAGACAGAAGGCAAAAGCAATCGCCACCGCGATGAAAATAGAAGATTTTAGAGGTGGGCCATCGGGGAGTTTTAAATTGTTCATTGTTTGAGTAAAAAAGCATAAACAACGTAATTTGTGTGTAGCTGATATAAACGTATATTTCAAGGTAGCTGCATTACAGACACCATTAGAAAAAAAAGCATTTACCTGTACAATATATTTATGTTGCTAAGCGGATTAAATTAAAAGAAAAGTTAAAAAATCCTGATGTGATAAAAATTGGATTTAAGGTCTCTGTATAAACATACAAGTGAAAAGAGTGGCTGTTGTTTCTTACCTGTCTGTTTGTTAATTCTAAAATTAGATTATGCGGCTTTTAATCAGGTGCGCTCTATAGTCCAGAAATTACGGTATGTTTATCACCATTACATTCCAGAGAGGGGCACTTACTATGCTGTAGCATTTTTTTTAATTTTTTTTTAAAATTTAAACAAGCTAGGAACACCATTAGCATGCTATCCTGGGGGAATCAAGGCATCATGAGCATTGATCTCTCCCAACACATCTGCAGAGGTACCGGCATCATAAATGAGGACCACTGCTTCCACAGGCTCTTCATTCTAGATGGACCGGTTCAGATTCGGAAAAATTCTGACAGTGAAACTTGCAGGTTACACCTTTTCAGCTACATGATAAGATAAACTGCTGAGGTCAGCAGAGTTCATACTGAGAGAAGAGCTGCGGGAAAAAACTTTGAACTGCGTCAGAGGCAGTCTGAAACCTGCAGGCTTCCCCTCGTGACTGCAGAGCTGCAGACTTGCATAAACACTCATTTTTTGTGGCAGAAGCCTTAGCAGGCAGAGACATCTTCGTGTTGCACGCTCGGTTAGTTAGGGGGCTCTCACGAGGGACCTCTGGGCCAGCAGGGCCACGTTAAGGACTGAGGTCGACAGCAGTTGTTGTCTTGTTTACTGCGGTGTGATCCTCACACAGTTGGAGTTGTTTTCACACATCTGGTGGAGGAGGAACAAGAACAGGCCTGTGACTGGAATCACATGCAGGGGAGGCAGGTGATAAGAGTGATCGGTCACACTCAATCAGCAGGGTTACTCATATAGCAGCCAGAGGCTCACTGGCAGATCTCTGTTGCCTTCATCCCTGACAAGATAGACCCACTCAGGAGCATCATCACTCTACAGTCTTGGTGCAGAGATGAATAAAAAATGCCCTATTGCTGTTTTTAGGTCGAAAGAGGTTCAGTATTTCATTTTTTGTCCTTTCTCAAAGTTCCTAAAGCGAAATCTCTACCTGCTCTTTGAGCTCAAACAGCTGTGCAGACAGCTGAGCCACCAGAGTGACGGTGTCGTCCAGTTTATCCTGCAGGCAGCGCATCTCGTTCTGCTCGCCCTCTCCCTCGTTGCTCACCAGAGACATGGCTCTCATACGGGGGAACCACTCCAAATTCTTCTCCTGATAGGTGAGAGGTGAGGAAGGTTAAAAAGAATAAAAAGGTCAAAATATAGCCGACTCAGCTTGCCGGAGACTTTGCCCGGACGTGCAGCCGAATGCTGCAGAGAACAGTGTTAGCTCTGAAAGAAGCTCTAATTTCTGGCATGCCTTGATAATATTTGATATCATGTTGAAAACAATTAAAGCAAAAAAGAAAACAGGCTGTATTAATAGACAAATAATTAACAGTGAAGCTCTTAAAACCAAACCTTTCATCATGGACAAAACATGTGATATGAGGATGACAACTTTCTATTATTGAAACTAAAACTTAAAAAAAAAAAAAAAAAAAAAAAAAAAAAAAGAGAAGGGATTTGGAAAATAAAAACCGGTCACATGCGCCTCATGTTTTGAATTATTTTCCCACTGAAAAGATTCGGTAATTCAATCATTTACAATCCCAAAATTTTAAATTCGAAACAAGTTGCAGCACATTTATCGCAACAGCGGAAACCATAATATAATAGCTTGACGTAGGATGTATGTGAGGTCTGGTCCTGCAGTCACACAGTCAACAGCCATCCTGACCAAATGAGCCGTTGGCTGCTCCAAAAGTGCACTGGTGAGGTGTGGATGAGTCACTGTCATCTGCTGGCAGATGATTGGAAAACCGATACACATTTCTAATCGTGCTTCGTTTGTCCAGTGGAGCCGTGGACGCCGCCAACCATCGGTCTGTGACACCAGGGAGCAAAACAAACCTGTGCAGTTATGTAATCAACTCTGGGGCGCGTCTGCGTTTGTGCACGTGGGTGTTTGAATTGTGCGCAGATCTGCAGAAAGCAGACAAAGAGCAAGAATATTACAACATGGTGCTTGAGATATGTTTCATAGAGACGGGCCGCCATCAGCTGAGCTTATGTAAGATCGATTTACCAAATTGACTCTGTGCAGACAGGAGACAAAAAAAAAAAAAAATTCAGAAAAAGGTGCAGAGAGTGGGATGTGACTGGCACCCTGGCACGTCCTGTAGGAGGAGTGAGGTATTCTCCCACCTCCTCTGCTACAAAAATAGATTAAAAGGGAGAGAAAAGATGATGCGAGGTGCTGACGACACTGAGGAGAGTGTGTGCGGAAGTGTGACATGTCATGGGATTTCTGTTCCGCCGGTGAAAATTGTCCATGAAAGCAGGGGCAGGGATGAAAAGAAGAAGGAGGAGGAGGAAAAGAAAAGAACCAGGTTTAAACTGACCAATGCCGCCGTGCACGGTTTATGGATTGAATTTCCATGCACAGCAACTCTGACGAAACCCTCCCTAGCGGTGGCGTATTTAATTTGTCGAGCAGGTGAACCACCAGGAGAGTTGTCAATGTTACAACATGACATTGAGGAAATTGGGCTAAATTCCACTGGGAATGCTTCCGGAACAGAATGTCTGAAGGCACAGCTTAGCATGCTTGATTTCAATATAAAATTGAATAAAACAAAGCTACAGATGATGAATTGAGTCATTCTAAACAACCGTGTCTGCAAATAAGGTTGTGAATTAGAACCTCGTGCATCTTCATGTTTTCTTTCTCACAGCTCAGAGACACTCTAGGAGCTGTGAGACGCCAGCGCCCCTGAAGCTGAGGACTATCTGATTGTTCTATCAAGTTATCCATGACTGATGGATTAAATAACCCCCAAAGTCCAATAAATAGCCTGACATTGTTAAGTTGATGAGGTTGTTGGAAAAACTGAGACTGAATTTCAATGGTTCCACCCATGTTATCCAGACAGTGGTCCGCTGTCCAGAGCTGTGCCCAATGGGTCTGGCGGCTCCCGTCAGCATTAAGATTAATGTTTATTCCACACACGACTGCTTTACAATAATCTAGTGTGACAGCTGTTCACATCTGCATTAGAACACACAAACTGCAAATGTTCAAAAGTATTCCAGAAAACGATCCTATTTATATTGTCTAATGGGTTTTATCACCCATGGTGTTTTTATAAACACACCTATATTCTGGATTTTGTGTCTGGAAGATGCCATTTTTCTTTAACCTAAAGTCTGCTTTCACTGTGGGATGGTGTAAAAGGATATTATGGGGCTTAATCGCTTTACACAGCTGCTGCTGCTGTTACACAACCGTCCAACTTCTGGTACAACTTTAAAATAAACAACCCTGCGACGCGGTTTTATAACGTGCCTCTCTGGCGTTACGATAAAATGCAGTTTATGGCTTTAGAGTCGTGTCCAATGAAAATACTCCAATATTGTAGTGTACTGACACAAACACACAACAACCTTTTACCTGAGCAGCCTCTAATATCTGACCTGCTGCATCTCCAAAAGCCTCCCCAGTCATCTGACTTTACAGGCGGAGGCTACGTGCACTTCTTAGATAATGTTTTTAGAACATTCAACCACACGTGTGTCATAGAATAAATGGAGGCCTCATGACGTGGCTCCATCTGTGTGCTCGTGCGTGTGCATGAGTGAGAGAGGGACAGGGAAGCACGTGCCAGGCAGGGCTGAGCTATTAGCAGGCCACTTGAGATGGGTTATGTAAGAGCGCAGTGGCTGCTGCAGTACCTGCTGGGCCTGTAGTCACTGTCATAGTTTTACACATAAACACCCTCGCACGTCCACATGCACAACACACCAGCAGAGCAGAGACCGGGTTTAACAGGATCCCTCTCTTGTGCCTGGCATGGCAGTGTCGCACCAAAGCCAGCCAGATGTGAGTTATGAGAGCCAGGGTGTGGGTGTGTGTGTGTGTGTGTGACTGTGGCTACTTGCAGGAAGACATTCAAGTTGTGTGCCCAAAACGTCTAGCAACAACCGGCCTCTCAAGGCTCCTTTCTTACCAACTTGTTCAAAAGAGGACAATGGTGTTACTGAGGGGGTGAAAACATCCCCAGGTCATGAAGATGCTGTAAGGTGGGAGCTATTTACCCTTTGAGCAAAGGAGGAGCTCATCCTCAGCACAGCGGGGAGGGGGAAATAAACTCTTATCATATCACTCAGTATCACACTTGCCCCCGATGTTGCTTTGATAATTACCAAATGTGTTAATTGCCATTTAAAATCACACTGTGGGGCAGTCATTATGATGGGGCTTTCATTAGTGCAGTTTCCCCCCCCCCGCACAATGTGCTTCGTTTCATTCAAGCAGGAATCCTCCTCAGCAATACTTCATCATACGGTGATACTTTGGCCCGCCATCAAAGAATTGACCTCTCTTTTGACCCACTGAGGCATATTAATTTAACGCCTGTCATCTGTTTGTTATGCAAATGCTTCGTCGTTATGCCAGCATTTTGTGCCCATCACGGCCAAAATGTTAATCACGAAATGTGCCATTGTGTTCCAAGGTTTCATGCGAATCCATTAACCTGAAGGCGGCACGTCTGGTTGACCTTACACATTTCAGCTTCACGTCCGTCTGTCGGTGCCGCAATTTGCCTCATTGATAATGACAAAGTTGGATTGGGATTAAATGCTATTTAACCACCCTGCATCCCAGCTCGTTACAGCAAAGACAATGTCTGAAGACACGTCTCTCCTCTGGAGGGGAGGAGAATAAATTGGGATGCTTGGCACAGCTTTTTAGACGCAGGCTCATCGTTCGATTGCTAGTCTGCTGCGCTGGGGAGGCTCAGACCCGCAGTTAGCAATCTGTGCCAAATCAAGACGGCTGTGCAGCTTTAACACTTGCAAAAACACAGCAAAGGCAATCTGGGATGAGCAGGGGATAAAAAAAAGCTAAATTTTTATTTTATTTTTTTAAATTTTTTTTAAAAAGGGAGTTTATTTACTGACCGCAATCATCTGGGCCACGTAGCTCTCAGGTCCGGTGTACTCAGTTGGATCCTTCACCCTCACCAGAACCAAGAAATAAAGGTAGTGCCACATGTTGTGTTCTGATTTGATATGCTCCTCAAAAGTCACTGTCTTGTTGTCGAATTTGTCCCTTTCCAGCCCTGCAAGGACATCAGTAGGAATTAGCACAACTTCATCTTAATGTACCGTTGAGGGTCTTCACGTTAGGATGTCCAAACTCAGTCCTCAAGGGCTGGAATCCAGATGCGTTTCACTGTTGAAAGAGGGGTGCCAGGACAGAACCCCCAGCTGGATTGCAGCCCTCAAGGCCTGGGTCTGGACCCCCTCCCCCCCCAGGTAAATCAAACAAACACACACCACAGATGAAACAGGTGGTTTTCAGGATCTCCTCCTTCCTTTGTTTCTCACTTCTCAAGTCAGCAAACGTGTCGATGATGACACCAAAGATTAGGTTCAGAACGATGATGATCACGACAAAGAAGAACAGAAGGTCGTAGACGACTCTGGCTGCAAACAGAGGCTCCTGTGTGGTGCAGTCACGTACAGAAAACCCATTTAGAGTGGGATCATTTTCAGGTTGGTGTAGCAGAAAAGCTCAGCCTAAAGCCAAAATATAACCCTTACCTTTTTGGAGGGTCGTCTGAGAATATCACCTACGCCTCCTCCGTTACGTAGCCCCTGATTCAAGACGGTGATTATACACATGAACAACGTGTCGCACACCCGCTCCATCCCATCATCTTCCTCTGTTCACACAAAATAACAATTTTGCTCCGTGTAATAAGAAAAGGGATATCTAGGCTACGGAAAATATTCACCAATAATCACTTTGACTGTCACTATTGTTGACTGAATTAATGTGTCAATTCATGTGAAATGTGTGTGTTCACAGCAGGTTTAATCAAAGTCAAACTGGATTTTATATTTGACAGGAGTAATTAAACATAACAAAGAGAAACCAGACATTTCATGACCTTTATTTATTCATTTATATTTGAACCACTGATGGGACTGGCTTTGAAATAAGACCTTGCTTTTTGAATTGACTTTTTCATTTAAATGGCCAACAGTGGTGTAACTGAAAATCTAACCTTGATTTCTCAAGTGCAAGAAGCAAAATGAAGAGAATATAATTCCCCTTAAAACATAAATAGAAGCAACAGCGGCACTAGGACATTTATGCACAGCAGGTGAACAGGAAGAAGAGGTGAAATACATGGACAAGATCACGTGTGCCCTCTTATGGCGCAGGTGATCCGTAGAGACGCAGGAGAACAATCACGATCGTGAGTCACCACCTCATCAAGTTTCTTTGTGTGCATGCATCTGGGAGTGTGCATGTGTGTGTAACCTTTCAATAACTATCTACACCTGCAAAGGTCAGATAAATACCCTCCGTCAGAAAAAAATAAAAAATAAATCTCAAAACCCAATGCAACAGCGACTTGATAGCACCAGAAATATGTGTTGAAAGGAGGCTTTTACAAATTTAGTACATTTTTAACCTTACCAGGTGGTTTAGGGCAGAATTCCTTGGAACACGTTTTAGGAACCTCTCCGTTACTAAGCATTTCCTTTAGTTCTGTATCTAAGATGAGAAAATGGGAAAATATGACATTGAATTACAAAATAAAGGTTTAAATGATTCTTATTAATAAGAATTCCCCCCCCCCAAAAGAAAAAACAACAAAATACAGTCGTGTGACATTATGTAAACAGTCTACAGCTGCAGAGTGGGCGGGCTGCTTGGACAAATTATTTTGCACATTGACAAAGCTTTGAGCAGAAGACTTAAATGTGATCATGCACCTGAGTCAGAGTATCACTGAAGGGGGTGTTTTCAACCCATTAGGACAGAGGAAGAGGACGAGCAGGAAAAGATAGAAAGGGAGGAGGTGGGGGCGGAGGGGTTGCAACCCCCCCAAACAGCATCAGTGTGGACAAATCACTCTGCAGCTCTGATGGAGCAACAGTTCTACCTCAGCTCACCTCCCTGAGAACAGATAGAAAGGTGTGAGCTGAGCCGGTTACATAATACACCAGCGCTCCGCTGCGCCTGCTCTATTCAGCAAAACACAGGACGGCTTGGTCACCAGGTTATGCAACAGGTGCACATGTGCAAGCAGGTTGTCTTCCACACCATCACAGCAGTATGGCAGAGCTCTATATCTCACACCGTACACTGTGCTAACTAAACGTGTCTGGGCACGCACGGTCTAGCCGAGACGTGCTGGTACTGTAGGATTTTTAAGATGGAAATTCAGATGAAATTTAAAGAGAACGCAACATGTTGAAGCAGCTAATCCTGGTGCAACCTAGGATATCCTAATGTTTAGTGTAAAATGCAGCTTTATTTTTCACATTACTCCTTTTTACTGTTTATGTTGGATTTAAAAATGTAAAAGTTCCGACCTGGTACAGGAAGGCGGTCCACCTCCATGCGGAAGTCATCCTTCAGGAAAAGGAAGCCGATGATGGAGAAGAAGTAAACGAGAAACAGGGCCAGAATGGCTGTCAGAATGATGGAGCGTCCGTTCCTTGTCACGCTCTTGATGACATTGAGCAGGGTCTCCTCCCGGATCACCAGGTCAAACAGCTGTCAACAGCAACCCCGTCAGTTTTTGAAGCAGGTTTGCTTCTCAAGGGACACGACTGAGTGAAAGCTGTTTTACCAGAAAGCTGTAGAAAAACTCATGAACAAAGAGGCCCAGGACGCAGATGATGGCGTAACCCATGTGATAGATAAAGAGCATGTCCATCACAACTGCCTGGTAGCCTCGAGTGAACGTCCCCTGGTTGCCGACAAAACTTACGAGGAAGACCAACTTGTTGAAGAGCTGAAATGTAAGAAAACAAAACTTGGCAAAAGTTGTGATGCGAGGCATAATCAGCGCGTTAAAAACTGCCAGCACTTACATTGACGGTGCCCAACGATAACAGGGCAGGACCCAGGCCAAGAGTGTAAATGGAGCGAAGAATGAGGGAAACCAGGAAGAACTGGATGCCCTGTGGCTTGGGTAAGACTGGAAGTAAAACGCTAAACACCCCCAGTGCCACCCACAACAATATATTCCAGAAGGGGAGCAAGGTACCTGGACAAGGGGGGTAGACAAACAATGAAAAATCTGTACAACAGTGTTTCAAGTTCTAATCAATTACTCCTCTGAGATCCACGAGCTTATTCTTGCAGAAGACAATCAAACTCTTGTCTTGCGACTGGTGTTTTTATTGGAGATTTATGATTTGTGACTGATTTGGATGGTAAACTAATCAATCATACAGATACGTGTGATGAGAAGCCCCAGAGGAGTATTTAAGCTGCTTCCACTCTAAACTAACCTAACAGGTACGATTAAATATGTGAAAATGATGATAAACATCAGGTTGAATACTACAGGATGCTAAAGTGTAACTGGAGGGCAGAGTGGAAACACGAATGTGTGTGTGCATGAGAGCAGGCATGAGAGAAGACTTTAAATACAGTACATATTAAAACTAACCTGAGGTAACAGTGAGTGTTACTTTGAAGTGACAACTATCAAGGCCATCAGTATTTTCTTTCACAAATCTTATTTGTTTTTCAAATTAAAAAAAAAATCTCTAATGAGCAAGTACAGCACAGCACCAAGAACGTAACAGAGCTAAATGGAATCCAACCTTTTTTTTTTTTTTATGACTGCAGAAACTAAAAAAGCCTATTGTAAAAAAAAATCCCGATCTGTCTCCTCTGATAAGCTTTGCTAACTCAAAAGCCACTAAAAGCAGAAGGCTTGGGGTTGAGTTTTAACAGTCAATAGAGTTTTAATCAAGCCATCAGTGGCTGGCAGTGAATGGCAATTACTTTAGGCCAGACAACATATTTTTCCATTTAGCCCATTAAATTGATTATTTTATTTTTTTTTAAACAAAAACTTTTTAAACTTTTCAATAATACTGATAATTGTGTTTAAAGGCCCACTAATACAAAGGAGGAGTGAAGGAGGGCTTGCTATAGGGCTCATATATCACAGATGCACTCATGAGTTCTCACCTTCATCACCATCGTCACCAAAAGGGTAAAAGACAGCCACCACGATGTTGACCATACAGGCCAGGTAGAAGGAGATGCTCCCCCAAAGAGAAATATTGCGGGAGAACCAGAACAAAGCTTTATTTTCTGCATAAACAGGAAAGAGAAACTCATCACGTGGAATAACAACCGTGGGACACTCGTATCCGCCCTACTCCTGTCACCACCATTTAATGGATTGGCTCTGAATACAAAGGCTTACTGCGGATCTTCTTCTGCCACCGCATCTCATTGTAGAGGTTGTGAAACTGCTGGAAGAAGTCATTGACCTTGCTGCCCTGGTCGTCCCTCTCGGTGCTGGTGAAGACGCGAACCTTGGACTCTTCGGTCAGGTATTCGCAGATGTTGGGGACGGGAAACACAATCTGCTCCATGGTGCGGTCATGACGCACGATCTGGGGAACAGAGGCGGCAACAATCCTCAGCTCAGGCAGAGAAGTGATTACTGGACAGGGACTGGAACAGACACGATTGGCCTTAGAATCAAGATAAGGTGAGCTGTACCTCTATCTGAGCTGTGTGATTGGCATAGTAATGAAAGGCGGCGTCCTTCTCGTTGTCAGGGTCAAACCCGGATCCAGATCCTGGCTTGAGGCTCTGCTGCAGAACCTTACTGTGCCGGGCCAGCTGGGAGCCAAAAACTATAATTTAACAATAATAACTTTCATGGTGCTCTACTTGCACCGAAAATGCTAAAATGTACACCCACAAGAAAAAGAGCAATAATGTTTATGTAAGAAGTCTTCTCTGACTGGGCCTCAAACTTTATGATCAAGTAATTATAATCATTTCCTGTAATGTAGAAAATTGAAACCTGGACTTGGCTCAAATGAAAAAAAAGCACCTAAATAAGTGATTAATATGGTGAAAGAAGCAGCAGGAGCAGACGCTGAAGAAGCAGAAGTGGAAAAGCTGTGAGAGTAAGTCTGGACCTGGCAACAGAAATAAACTCTAGAGCAGGCAGACACACAAAAACGCAGATGTACAACAACACACTTCTCTGTACAACAGTGCATTCATTCTTGCTCTGGGCCAGAAAAAATACAGTTGTGTATTTGTATTCCCCACCCCCACCCCCACACACCTGATGGGCCAGGATGTAAATGTTGTGTCCAACATCTCTGGGCTTGATTTGGTCTCCCACGCTGTCGTCATCCTCCTCGCTCTCCAGAACCTGAGTATACGCCTCTTTCATGACGTCCACCTGAGCGACACATGACATGCAGAGTTAGGGCCGTGCCTGTACATGTGCGTGAGTGTGAACCTGCTGACATACCAGCTCAGTGGGTCTCATCTTGTAGAGAATCTTTTCTGCGTTCTCACTGTCATGGCGGCTTTCCATGATGGCCAGTAGGAGCTTGGAGGCATTGTTCTACAACACATGTATTTACCATTAATGGAACTGATCATTTGGATTCAACATACAAAAGACACTATCATGTCTTTCTAGTTTTTGCAATTTATTTCTGCATATGCTGAATGTCCGGGCCGGGCAAAGCCGGGTTTTCTATCCAACAGGTAGAACCCCCTTTCACCTTGGTTTTCACTTGCTTTGGTGAAAGTAGTTTGCCTGGTAGGTCAAACTCCCAGCTTGAATCCAACCCCCAGGACTGGATTTGCCCAGCCCTGCTGTTCTGAACATCTGGTTAAACACTGCATGTCACCATCTTGCAACACGGCCATTAAATCTGAACTTAATCTAACCTCATCTACTCTAACAACTTTTCAGGAAACTGGGGCAGGTTTTCAAAGACCAGCTACTCACCTTTAGCTCCAGCACCAGATCCAGTCGATCCTTCCCCAGGGGATTGATGGGATTGACAATTAGCGCTATGATGATGTCGATGCCATTGGACTCATGCTTGGCTATACAAGTCTGCAAATAAATAAATAAATAAATAAATCAGGTACGAAACAGCACATCTCTGTTCCTGGGTCTGAGACTTTATAAAAAAAAGTCCCCAGATGTGGATTTAATGGTTTGTCTGGTACGTTACCACCATGACTGACCTGGTTTTCATGGCAGGGACCCTGGCAGTACTCGGTGATGGTCTCCAGGGTTTGGCGAATCAGGTCCACATTACTCTCATTGATGTAGAGGCCGAGCAGGCCGAGGCCTCCTGTGGTGCTTCCACAAATGCAGTCCAAGAACTGAAGAGTCTCGCACACCAGATTGTAGTTGGTCTTGTTGTTCTGGTTGCGAAGGAAATTCTAAAAGCAAAAGTGGTCACTCAGCAGTTATGTTTAAAGCAGTTGGACTCGAAATCTTTAATTCTTGGCAGCAGAGACGAAGCCAGCACCTGTAATTCTGAGTTGTGGTTCTCACAGAGCAGCTGTAGGAAACGCAGAATTGGTTTCATTATTGTGATGGCGGGGCTCAGCTTCGGTTCTTCCAACACCTCTTCAGCTGCGGTTATGTCACCGTTCTGGCCGAGACTCTCCAGGTCTGGATCAAGCTCTTTCCTGAAGGCACTGAAGGCCTTTGAGGTCACAGAAGAAGCCTCCTTCAGCTGCCCTCGCATGTCATCCTTCATATGGAGCCCCGAGTCCTTCCCTAAAGTGGGGAAAAGAGTGTTTTTGAAACACATTTTTACAAGATTTAGCAGAAGACAGGTCAATGAAGGTGGATAAAGGATAAAATCTGCCACTATAGACATCAAAGGTTGATCAATGGCAGCCTACACCGTGACATTCCAGATATATTAAAAAGAAGAAATTCAGAGACCCCCCTCGATGGCGGGGGAAATATCGAATGAGGTTCTGTAGCTTAAAAGTGCCGTTCTTGATACAATGGCCTTTGGACAGGCCTGTGATGTGAGCGGTCAGATGGGAGTCACATGTACCAACAGGAACTGGAAATGACAGGCTGCACAGAGGTCAGTGGAATGACAAAGATTAAAGGTTTATTCTCCACCTTTGTGGGAAAGAAGAGTGCAACTTGAAAGTTTGAATTTGGGCTGAACATCCCATCAGATTATGTCTATAAACCAGTTGTGCTGACTTTCCCCACAATCACGTGCTCCTTAAATCTCTATGACACAAAACTTTCAGCTGTACCTCTCTTGAACCTGATACTGGAGACGTCGCCGTCATCGTCCCTCTTCCGGCAGCTGAGCTCAGACATATTGACGGAGACAGTGGCTCGGATCTCTTGTTGGGCTAGACGCAGGCGATCGTAGAAGACCTTGAAAAACTTCTCTGACTTCTTCTGCATGGATAGTTGGTTGTAGAAGGAGTTCTGTGTGGGAAACGTTCAAATAAACCAAAACTGAGAATAAGAACGATTCTATTCCCTAACAGGGCAATGAATGTAGCACGTGACGTGTCTCCATGGATGGAGGAGGGTGAGGCCTTGATGGCGGGAGAAATAGGATGTAACAATATCATCTTTGTCAAAAGGTAATAAAATAGACGAAAAAATAACTGAGCAGCTCCTTCACCCACCTGTATCTGTGTGTTTCCTCCCTGGAGAAGGGCAATGCCCAGCAGGATGCTCTCTTCAAACACCCGGTCGTTCTTGGTGTTGACAATAAGATCAATTACCAGCTCCGAGGTCCCAACATTGTCCAATAGACACTGGATCTCCACCATGCTGCTGCCTGGCTTGTCATAATCCAGCATGGTAGAAGCTCCTGCACGGATTAAGACCATGTAGAACCAAACCGTTTTAATCTAAACGTGTCACCGAGCCACACTCAAGGCATGCGAACATGCTTTCATAATAAGCGTAACAAGGAGTTCTTGCAACATTGACCTCCAGATGATGACTTCACGAAGCCTCCGGATGAGCTGTTTCCACTCCCGGTCTCTGACTTGGAGGCGATCTTTTGATTCCCAAAGTAGCGTGTGAGCAGAATCTTTCTCAGCTCATTCCCCTGTAGAGAAAATAAATTATGATGACGATAAATGATATTAGGTCCACATAGAGGTCTGAGAGAAAGTCCTGCATCAGGACGTTATTCAAGGTTCAAACCAACAGAACATTTCACACAATCATTTAAACAAGGTGGGCTTTGCTGATTTTATTTCATACCTAATGGGAGTGTTTTCTGTTATTCCATCTCCCAGAGAGACAACACAAAGGAGGGGGGATACTAATTATCCAACAACAACAACAACAACAACAACAACAACAATCTAGTCTATGAGATCCACCAAATGAATGGATGGATGAAGGATGGCCATGACCTGAAACTTATGATTCATTCTCAACAATACATTCCTCTGAATTTAAACCTTTTCCTGAACTGTCTGGACACTGTTGCACATTTTTTGCATTATCTTATTGCATTACATAACTTTGCCTCATTGGATAATCCCACAATAACAATAAGATGCACTCATCTCTGCATTTTTAGAAATCAATCGCTATTATGATTCTCACGCCTCTGTGAAAGCTGCTGATTAGTATTCGTGGTTAATGGGACTCATCTGCGTAACTACTGCACACATTGTTTTCCCACATGGGTGCTGTTTATTGATTTATGGTGACATGTAAACATGGCAAAATTAACCCAGCACAGATAGAGGATCAGATCAATGGAACAGTCAGATACATACAGACACACAATCATCATTTCTGTCATTCCTGTGTCTTTGACTGTGACTGTGTGTCACCCATGTGTGTGACCTTCCCATCTGTGCAAAGAAATTTGACAGGTTTGCTTGTTGCGCTCCGTCAATTGACATTTTCGACCAATCAGGATTGGCCTCAGAGTGCAGAAAGTTGAGGGCGTTCAGAAGCCGACCACCTGTTGATTTGTCGCGGATGACTTATTTACATTTGTCTCCTCTCCGCGTCTTCAAGCAATTGAATCGGAAATCTAAAATGCAGTTGCCTCCTTTGCTGCTGATGCGGGCTGCAGACAAACGCTTGCCAAATCGAAGAGCATCTATTCTGAAGTCCTTCTCCTCAGCGTGTCCCTGCTGAGTCACATTTCTCCTCCTCCTCCAAATCCACCTGAAGAGCTACTATTCATGCTGCTGTGTTACCACACTGTCGCACATTGACCGTGCACCTGCACTCCCTGTCGACGGCCCTGAACCCCTGATGCTGTGGAACTTGTGGTGGCAAACAAATCTGTGATTCTGGCACGTTTTGCTGCGTCCACCTGTAGGCTTTAGAGCCCTTTTCCTCTCAGCTTCCCTGCACACTCCCCCTTTGTGCTTCTGTGTTGTTGCTGGTTTTTTTTAAAAAAAAAATCACTTTCCACAGACGAAGAGTCACTCCTCTGCAAGATTGGTCGAACTCAGGTGGCAAAATTTGATAACCTTGGTCAAGGGGGAGGGGTCAAGGCCCAGAGATTTCATTGGACTAGCTCAATGTCAAAACAAAAAAAAACAACAAAAAAACAACCAATCGGCTTTTAAATACGGCTGCTAAAAAATAGTTATACTTTTTAAATTAAATTATGACAGCCCCGACCCAAAAACGTGCATGGGCAAACGTGCATTGTCCAGTACAATAGATGTCCTGTGGCAACCTTCAAAAGTTTGCAGCAGGCAAAGATAGAAAGGAGCACGTTTTGGTGATGCTCCTTGTTTCAGTAAATACTCCATCTCATCTGCAGTCAGCAGAGACGCTGGTCTGCCTGCACGGTAAGGCTGAATGCCTCCCCGACTCGTCCAAGCAGACTTCTTGAACTAAAGGCAAGCGGGCACTAAAGTAGCCAATCTCATTCCCACTCAGACTCAGAACGACTTCCCAGTGCTCAAGCGCTGACTGATTCTAAACAGAACCATGTTTGACTCAATGTTTCCCCTTTTCTGAGAGAGGGTGTGAGAATGAAACATCGATTAAAGAACCAGCCTGGCGAGGGAAGTTTAAAAGCAGCCGTCGGACGCTTGCCCTCACTCGTCTGCCTGCTGCATGATGCAGTCTGCTGGCTAACTCTGCAAAGCGAGGCGGCAGGACGGTATTAGAGGAAAGTCAGCTCAGCCTGACTCATCTGCTTGCTGCTGCATTGACCAGAAAAAAAGACTCCAGTCAGGTGATGTAAGAGCCACAAGAAAGACTGATAGAAATAGAGGTAGAAGAGCTGACTGAAGAGAAGGTGGGAGGAGCAGGGAGTGTGGGGGGATGTGGGAGGAAACGGGGAGGAGGACAAAACAAAGCCGGTGAAGAGCAGACAGTTGTAACGTTTTAAAATGTGCACCGGCACGCCACACTGCGGTTCCAAACTGGGGATGTGCTGCTGATCTCCGCGTCCTCACTTCCCTCCTCCACCCTCCTGCAGCCCCGTCGCAGCTCTGCTGTCTGCTGATGTCTCAAACTCTAGAGACCTGCGCGAAGACCAAGACAAAGAGTCTGAGCATGGTCTGTGCTTCTTTAGATGGTCTGAAAAAAAATCACACTGCCAGCAGGCGTAAGTGGGGAACCAAGGCAGAGGGTGCCAGGAACATTCAGGGGCGGAGTACCGAGGGCGCACGGCTGAGTTGCTCGGGTCAGACAAGGTCGATTATACAGGGACTCGGTCCACTGAGAAGGCTGTTCAAACACAGCACAGAATGGGAGAGCTAACGGTTGTCGTTTCTGCGCTGCTTTCTCTCACAGCAGTCATTTGAAACGTGTCTGTGTGTTTTGGTGAAAACGCACACTAGTCACTCACACCCAGGCAATATTTAATGTCTCAGTTCACCCAAATGTGTTCCACATAAAAGCTGGTTGTTAAGCCCTGAAACTTCTTGCTATAAGGCGGCATGCTAATAACCATACTACATAGTGTACCATGGTTACTAGCATATTACCATACAAGCAAAAATGCATTGGGTACATAAAATAGGGATGATTGTTAATAGCTATGCTTTCCTCTGCAGACATAAGTGGACACATACATGCGCACATCATAAGGTGCTGTCTTCTTGAATGCGTTGGGCAGGACAGCACATGAGACGTTTTTGACTTGGCAAACCAGAGCAGGAAAACAAATTAAGGCCACATGTGAGAGCAATTGTTGAGTTCAGACAAATATAAGCCTAGTAGCATAGACAAGCATTCAGACGAGGGACAACTGGTTTGGGACAACTAGGATGTGTTACACGTGATTCACTAACGTCATTAAGAGATGATCAGGGTTGTTGGAAAGGCTGTAATGTTGAAATTGAGTTAGCTGCCAAACTACAGAAGAAGTTGGAAGTTCTTTTGTCTGCCTCACTGATGGATGACCTGCGCACGGGCAAAATAAGATAAACACTAGTACATGAGTTGTATTATATTTCTATGCAGCACCAGAATCAGACCAGAAATTAAACTAAAAGCAATTTTGGTGACTTTTAGCCTTCTACATCCCACCTCCTGGAGCTCGGAGCTGCAGACCCAGGTGAACCAATTACAGTGAAAAAGATTCTGCTGGCTGAAAGATTGGGGAGTCTTAATAAAAACAGAGTGGGATGGTCCATGTAATATTAGAGACAGTAAAGAGTGTCATACGTGTGTCTTTTTGTGTGTGTATTTCATGAGCATTAAAAATAAAATAAAATAAAAAAAGAAGCAAGCTGTCCCGATAACAGTTGGTATTCATGTTGGCATCATGTGCTTCCCTGAGCACAAGAGACTTAATTCACATGCGATCCGATTCAAATAACATGCTGTGAACTGTATCTAAACATTGTATGTGTAATAACACCGTATTTTTGTGACTGACTTTCTCTGTTAACCTCCTTCCTCTAAAGTTCAGCAGGCACACAGTCTCGGCCCCACAAAAACATATGTGCTGCCATGGAAACCAAAAATACAACACTAACTGACAAATACAGAGGGGAGAGGGGATCTAAATTAATTTGTCATGCAAACGATTATTTTTGGTTTTGACCTCAGAGAAAGATTCAGAAAAGCCTCAGGTAGTAAGATGTTTTCAGGCATTCCATAGGTCCTATATTACCTAATTCTGACTTATGACCAAGGATTCTTCATCAGTCTGGAACAACCACAGGGGAAAAACTAACTTGAGGAAGTAATAACTAACTTGAGTAAGTAATGTTAGCAATTTGCATAATATGAAAGTATAACTGGATCCTAACTGGGTTTAAATATATGGGGAAGGCTGGTCCATTCTCCCAGTAAGAGTAATGGTTTTCCTACTGAACCAGTCAAAGAACTACAGGCTGCTGCATTTTCAAGCATCACTGTTACACAAAAGACTATATATACAAATATGGACTATGATTAAAACTAGACTGAAAAGCATGATGCTTAAATTTGTCACGTTATTATTGTTCCCTTATCAGAATAAAAATATGACAGGAAATGCATGACCGAGCCTGTCCTGCTACAGATGAACCTCCTAGTGGGACAAACAGGGACAACCCTGCAGGACGAGGCTACACGGGGATATCCAGTCTGACACTACAGCCTGCATCCATGCATGCCTGCATGTGTGTGTGCACGCGTGCCCCGTATGTCTGAGAGGAGCTTTTCCATCTGTGTGATGCACTTAGCTTTGAAAAGGGTGGTAATCTGCAAATCTCCTTTGCCTTGAGCCAGTGGCGTCAAACTTGGCAAGGCAGAGAGAAAAGAAGGAGGGAGGGACAGGAAGACAGAGACGGACACAGGCAGCATGTGAATGACAGACATGAGTGTGAAAGAGGGTGGACAGTGAGTGTGAGAGTGGTTTCTATTACATAACTGGCTACTAAGCAGGGTTGAACAGCTTTGGAGGACATACATGACTGCACATCATGTGTGGAGCAGGATCCATCTCAGAATGATAAATGTTCCATAATATTCTATATTTTCCTATCTTAAACCATACGCTCTGCTACAGACCCTCATGGCAAAAGCTATAAATCAAAACGGCGAATGTGGCTATCACCGTAATCACAGATGCTGCGTAAATCGCGAAACACACACAAATGCTTTAAAGTCACAGGAAAGATACAGGAAGATGGGACCTGCTGAGCTGTTTGCTTGAGTTTTAAAGCAGGTAAAGAAAATCAGCTAATGGTGAAAAAAATGCTACAATAATCCAACAAAAGCCTGTGCTGGGACTAGGGTTGAATTGGTGTCTGCTGCTGGAGCACAACTCCTGGCATGACCCAGGCAAATAAAGAGCAAGGCCAGGGTGGAACAGGAGGAGAGAGACTGGAGGAGAGAGACTCAGGCAGACAAAATGCAATAGACTGAGACAATGCATTCAGAGAAGGAGGGAGGGAGGGTGGGCGAGACGGAGGGAGGGAGAGAACATGATGGTCCATGTGACACTGGCTCAGCCACTGCAGGCTGTTACGTAAGCGCACCCCCTGCCCTGTCTCCTCATAGACTGAGCAGACTATGCTTCTGGCCAATCCCTCACCCTGTAGCCGCTGCCCACTTTTTTTCCCCTTCCACTCACATGGCTCCTCACATGGCTCCCTCCCTCCCTCCCTCCGTCCCCTCTTCGATCGCTCTCCCACCATCCCTTCCTCTTCCTCTCCCTCCCCTCCACCCACTTGCAACCCAGGGGAGCCACCAACCTCTGCTGTCTTTGCTGTCACTCTCTCTGTCTGTTTCGTCTGTCTGCCTTTCCTTCTCATTATTTTCATCAGTCGCTTCTCTCTATCTCTCTCTCTCTGTGCTGTGCAGTGAGGCTGCAGCTCCACGCGCCGGGCTACCGCGATATGACAGAGAGAGGCCACAAATACACGCCCAAGCACACTCAGACACACCTACACCAACATTTCTCGCGTCCTTGTCACTGCCTGGCTTCTCAAATAACCTCAGCTGCTTTTCAGAAGACGTTTGTCCTTTAAATTTTTTAAACGATCTGATCCGGCTCCACACAACCCCCGAATTAAACCAAATGCCGGGCTGCCCCGACAACCAAAACCAAAAGAAACTAGCTGCAAGTGTGGCTATTGAGAAAGTCTTTACAGTTTTACTAATGCATACAACAAAGGGCTTTATCAGCCAAACAGACTTGTGGGATGTTCAGAGGGACAAACTAGACTAACCCAGTCTCTGTTGACAAAATCCAGTTTTGGGGCTGTTGCCTTTTCGCATTGAGTAAATACACATCCATTTTCTATACAAACTTTCATAACCACTCCGAGACACAAATGCAACCAATACTCCTTTAATCTCCTCCGACAGCTCTGGTCATCTACTTTCTGAGGCCTCCGAGTGAGTATTTGTGCTGCAGAAGACAGGCACCCTCCCAGTCACTGCAGTATTGATTTGTTTGTTCACAGCCTGCCTCCCCTTCCTCCACCTTCTCTTCCTCCTTTCCTTATTTCCTCCATCCTATTTTCCTTCTCAGTGTGAGTTTGTCCTCAAGTGCCTTCCTGCCTTATATAAGAGAGGAAAGCCCACAGCATACTGATGAAGAGTCTGGGCTCTGGGCCGACACACTGGGTAGGAAACAAGGGGACGCCGGTCTGCTGACAGCAGCACACAACTGCTAACACCATAAATGTTTAGTTAATTTCCCCTAATTAACATAATAATACTGTAATGAGTCTGCAGTGGAGACTTTGTGCAACTGCTGTCTTGCGGAAGCCACAGTGATTTGACGAAAACTGGTTTTCAGTACTCACAGACTCCTGGATGCATTCCTTCTTATCGAGCATCTCCCGGAGAGTCTGCAAAATTTTGATGCACAGTTTCTCCTCCTTATCCATAAGCTTCTTGGTGTGTTTAATTAGTCTGAGTGGGGGTGACAAGAGAGCTCAATCAGCTACATTCATGCCCCCTAATACAGCCACTGGTGCATGACATAAAAACAAAACAATACTTTATTGATGAGGTGAACAATGAGTAAGATCAGTAAGATCATTCCTATAAGGCTGCTGATGTATTAGACTCATGGGACTTGTGGTTAAACAGGGATATTTCTTTAACAGACTTTTCTGTCATCCATTGTTCTGGGAAAATGTAAAATCTGGAATTTTAAAAGAAAGCCACATGTGTGCCATTGCCCCACATATAACAGAACGGGGCTTACTTAGACATGAATGCTCCACTTTCACATAATTGAGCAGCCTCTGGAAACAGCAGCTCAGGACTGTGAAGAACGTCCACCAGAACAGAAAACTCGGCCTGAACTTTTGGACTGAACTGCTCCTCCAAAAGGGATACAACACCCTGTACACAAAAAACGATATATCCTTGTCAATTATGAATAATACCAACACCTGAATGTACAGATTTTGTATTAGTCCATGAAACTGTGCACCTGTAGCTTCTCGATGATGTTCCGGTAGTCAGGACAACCCAGCGGCTCCTTGCGCGGTCGTGAGCGCGCAGATATCCTCCAGTCTTTGGCGGCTCGCTGCACCATGGTGCTGTGGACTTTGAGGGATAAAGTGTTGACCTGACTGTCCAGGTCCACCGGGATGGCTATGGCCCGTGCCTTAGCTTCGAGAAACAGGTCGTTTTACACTTCAATAAGCGTCTTTATCATTGTTTAAAGGAAAGGGCCGGGCAGTCCACTCACCCACATCAGCAAGAGTTTTAATACAGCTTTCAATGTTGGCCTTCTGAGATGCGCTGAGCCAGGTGCAGTTATAGATCCTGAAGGAAGACTGGAGCAGCTTGATGAAGATCGACTGGTTTGTCTGCGGAACAGAGTATTCGACCGTGTTTTTATGGGTTAGACAAAAAAGAATAATGGAAATGTGTGTACAGATCTAAGACACTTTTAGATATCATTGCCAGAAAAACATGGGTATCAATGCTTTCCTGTTAAATAACCACACTGACGTGACATCTGTGTGACTCCTGTACGTGAGCGCACATGACCTGCAGGCCAGATGCCAGAAGGAAAAAAATACCTGCAAGTTGGCATGGTTGACAGAGAAAGGCGAGCTGAAGAAACCCTTGACTATGGCCATCACTGTCTCTGTCACATATTTCTCCAGGGCAGGATCAGCATGGTTTCGATCCGTGGTGGTGTTGCACACCTGTAATAATAATAATAAGCATCAACATGATTATACACAGTTTATTAGTATTGAATTCAGGCCTTCTTTATTGAATAATTGATTTGTTTTTCTCTACCGGTTAAATGCAGCGAGAGTATGAACTTTTCAGACAGACTTACACGGGACATGTCCACCAAGAAGTTGTCAAAGAGCTTCCAAATATGGTTGGACGTGTAGATCTCCTTCATTTCTACTTCTGTGTCCACGTAGCAATGATTGACAAAGTTCACATAAGCAGATTTCACCTACAGGACATTCAAAAAGTTGTCAAGGAATGATTCAACTGCATCGCTTGACACATTTTATATACAATGAAAATCTGAATATATGAATATTTTCCAGAAAAACCTATCAGGCCTTCACCTCTGGTACACAGTGGATGTCGGTGACGACTCGTACGATATCATCGAGCGGCAGCAGGGAGTTGCATTTCAGCTCGGTGTAGACGTTCTTGCCCTCTGTGCAGGCAGCCAGCAGCTCCACCAGGGTGTTATGATAGGCCAGAGCTCCATCCTCATCGGTCCGCTCTCGCTCGGAGCCCATCATCTGCAGCAGCACCGGGAAGGAGGAGCGGTCGTTGTAGAACACCAACACATCCTCACCTCCGTTCACCAGCTGGACATAAGGATTACATGAGATTAAAATCTGCGCTGTAATAAATCCAGTCTTGTTAAATTGGGGAAAGGAGGAGAAACTCTCACCTCTGTCATGACTTTGTCCTGGCATTTCTTTACATACTTTCCATCAGCCTTCACAATTGTTTCCAGGAACTTGAGGTACTGGACGTGTCGTCCGTGTGTTTCAATGCAGTGGACAAAGTGATGGACAACGCGGTCGCTGATCTCATTGCACAGCTGGTAGTTGTTCATGAAGATGTGGCGCATCGTCTCCGCTTCCAGCAACTGTTGAACCCGCCATTTAGAGAAAAGGGGAAAAAACTGAAAGATTTCTTCTTTGCATGAGAGAAAACTGATAAAGACATGTGACTGTACCCCTGGGGTGAGGAAAAGGTTCAGGTGTTTGTGCAGCAAGACTTGGTTCTGAGGGTTTCCTCTACAGAAGTTCTGTAGAAATGTGTGCGCCAGGGTCATGATCTCATTCATCTTTTCATCACTCTGTGCAACATCGGGATAAACAAGTAAAATGAAAAGTCCGTCAGAGGAAGTGGAGGCACAGAAACTGGCTGTTTTGGACGCTTCCCACCTTTTCGTAGGGGATTTGCAGCAGGTCCAACACGACAGTGTGGGCCCCCATGTTTTTCAGAAGCCTCTGCTGCTGCACACGACTCTTCTTGCTGGGGTAACACAGCTTACTGAGCCGGAGTAAGATCTAAAGAACAGACACACACAGACACAGACACACACACACAGACAAATGTTCGTGATGGACATAATATTAGAGAAGATACAAACACTGAACTGGAAAATGCACTGATTTGACCTCCTTGACGATTTTATAGTTGTTTGCTTTGATGCTGTCAATTTGAGGCTTGTTGTCTCCATCCTGGACTGGGCTCAGAACACCCTCCTGCAAAGACAAGTTAATAAAGACAATATAGTAGGCTGGTGTTCCTGCCTAGAGCAGATCTCACAACCATACAGCATACAGGAAGGAGACTAATGGAAGTCTGAAGGATGTAAAAATCTTCGCACTTTAGCAGAACAGTGATGGTACTGCAAGTTTAGCTTCAGCACTTTTGCAAAGAAGTGCAGAGTGTTCAGATGAGGCTTGTTAGAACAGAGTCACACACGCTCGGTTCTGAGGCTGCTCAATATTTGCAATTAAATAAACAAATATCTTGCTGTTTTACAGGTGTACGTGCAGTGAATTCCCTTGAAGGAATAAATGTCACACCTCATTCTGTTCTTTGCCCTGTCTGACACCCAGGTCTTCACCATTGTACACGCCACTTTTCTCCACCCACAGTTCTGACTTCTCAACAGTCAGACGCAGCTGATCCAAGTCTGTCTTGATCTGCTTGTAGTTCTCCACGTCTTGTTCTGACACTAGAAGCTGGACCTAAACAAAAATAGGGAAGGCATAAAGGTATTTAAAAGACTACTGTGTGAAGCCACATCTGAGCCAGCAAATCTCAGCGTGATGCATAGATTTGCTGATTGCAGCTGAGGACGGAGCAGAACCCTCCTAATCCATAATAATAAAATCAACCATGACTCCCTCTTTGTGTTGCTACCTGTTTGAAGGCCTGTAGCACTTCAGCTCTCTGACTGAAGTGTTTGAAGAGGAGCTGCAGTGAGCCGGACACCAGAGGGGGATATTCTTGCATGATGAGATGGATCAGAACTCTCAGAAATGTCCGGCCACCCTCGTCATCCAGCTCCACTGCGCTTAACTCTGAGCTAAAAAGAAAAAATAAAAACAACTCAAGCGGTCAAAATATTTTACTTGATTTCTCTGAACATTTAACTGTAAATTTGGTCACAGGCAGGTTAACCTACCTCCCCGCGAACATGGTCTCCGCCTTGGTTGTGATCTCATCAATGTCTGGTTCAGAAGCTAGAATAAAAGGGCAGCATTGTTGATCACATTTATGAAAGAATGGTTCAAAAATATGCTTAGGTTTACATAACAGAAGAGAAAAATCTCACGAGACATTGGGGACATCTCTGCCACAGAGGAGTTTTCCGACATACTGTTGTCTCCAAACTCTTTCTTGTAGATGGAAAGCAAGTAAGTGATCCTGTAATCCAACCTCACACTCAGAATGAACTGATTGGGGGAGAAAAAGCATCCAAAAACAAATCAAACACTGACATCAGACCTCAGACCATCAGTAAAACGGTTTCAAACGTGTTTGCCCAGCAGGGGGCGCTGACCTGCAGGATCTCTATGATCTTCAGTTTGGTGTCCATCACCATTACGTCCTCGTTGTCAGACAAGAAGTATCCTTTGCCATAGCGCAGGGAGGGAGGGGTGTCAGGGAGGCTGTGTGGCACTCCTCGACTCATAACCATCTGAGTCATCATTTCTCCAACTCCGTGGATGGTGCGCAGGACATTGTTTCCTAAAATAAATGTACGTTATTCAGCTTATGTCATTGTGAAACAGAGAATAAAATAAGTATTATTAGAAGTATTACTTTGGTCTTCCGTACATCGATTTATTTAAAGTAATTTAAATTGAAATCTTTCATTGCTTCTAACAAGTGCTACATTAAATCATAGCTGAGAGGTTGAGAAATGATGGAGTAGTTTGTATATAGTGTAACACTGACCAGCTTCTGGACTCTTGTTAAGCTTGTTAATGAAGCTGAGTGGGTGCTGCACAATATCGAGAATTGCCAGGAGAGTGCGTGTGAGACGGAGAAGCTCGCTGAAACTATAGAAACCAAAGTAGACCAGATTACGAGCCAGATTCACCACCTGTAGGAGAGGAGTGAAACAAACAAACCAGTGATGAAGCATCTTTGAGACAAAAGAAGGCTGCACAAATCTTTGATTTTACCTCTAGGGTGAGTTCGTTTTTGTCTTTGTCCCCAAACGGAAAAGGCTGACTGACCACATCTGTGAGATATTCCTCGACAAATTCCATGGTGGGCGCGAACTTCCTCTTCATCTCCTCTGTTGACGTGTCGGTGGACTCGTACTCGAACCTGCAGCAAAATCAAACCAGTCACCTCTGGCATATAAAATCCACACTGTCACATGGGTCAACACCCACTCTTGCACTGTGATTTTGGAGGGGATCTCGGTCCAGAGGCGTGCGTATCGAACCGGCACTACAGATTCCTGCGGGTCCCGGTCCACGTGCATGTGTAACATGAGGCGACAGAAGGAGGCACGGAGATTGTAGGGTAGGCAGTCATCAAACATGCAGCGCAGGATTAGATCCACAGGCAGCTGGCAGGAGATCTGGTTGATAGCAAGGTATTGGCGGTCCAGACACATTTTGGCAAACAGGTTTAGCTGGTACCTACAAAACAGGGGGAAAAAAATGGATTTTTTTGTGTTTGTTCATCAAAAGTCACACAGACAACAGTGCTATATTTTTGCCATCACCTGTAATAGGTGACGATGTCTACATCCATCTTATGGGTGCCTTTAGCATCCTGAGCCAGGTGGCGGATGGATTTCCCATGAGGCTCCTTGTGGCTGTCAATCCAGTAGAGCCATACCTCCTCTTCCTCCACCTCCTCCTGCAGCAGAGAGGACTCCAGGGTGGTCTCCGTGCTAGAGATCAGCCTGCAAGGGTGTGTGTGCACGGGGTGGGGTGGGGTGGGGGGGGTGTTATGATGGCAGGATGGCAGCACAAACCAGTTATTGCGGAAAACCTGCTGTGCTGTTTTTTTTATGTTTATGGCTGATACAATGTGTAAACATATTTAAAAATGAATGGAATGATAAATGGCAGGAAGAACTCGGACACTTTAAAGACACCAGGAGCAAGCAGTGTGACTCACTTGGTTTGGATGAGGATGTCTGCGTTGGTGGGGTTCAGTATAAATTTACAGATAAGCTCCTGTGTCACGGGTATTGCAGTCTTGTTAGACACGCACAGATCAGAGAGATAATCCAGAAATCTGCATGAAAACAGACAGCAGACATCAAATTAAACACACATGACGAATACAGCAGAGAAACACATCGCTGACGTCTGTATCAGAGCACGAGTGTAAGATACCACATACAATAATCCCCCCCAAACAGTGACAATATGGCAACGCTGTGACAAATCTGACAACGTGGGTTAAGTCTTTCATTATTTTCTCCCGTCGGGCCTCCAAGTCTCACCTGGGCTCTCGGTTACGCCTCAGTAGGTTGACAAAAGTCTCGATCTCTCTGGCCGTGATGTGTTTTTCCAGCAGCTTGCGGTTGTTGTGCAGCAGCGCAGTGATTGTATCCTCTGCCAGGATCTCGTACCCGATCTGAGACTGCATGATCGTGAACTTTTTGGCTATATATTCCTGCATGGCACAAGAAACATTTGATTGCAATCACCCTGATTACTTACTGTGGTGGTGCCTTTTATTATATAACATTTTCCTCATAGATAGGAAGAATAAAATCAACTTTAGTCCTCAATGTTGCGTTACATGTGCAGTTAATTTGTGAGACTGCATAACAATTAAAACCCTGAATTCTACGCAACCAATGATTCCCCAAATCTAAAATCAGCTAGTAAATGTAACCCTGCAGAAACGTGGACACAGATGTGCTTAAGTGCATGTTAGATCTCTTTATTCTCTCAGGTCAGTGCTCGGCTCACTTAACTCCTCATTAATTAAAGGACTACGTGTTCTAAAATGTCAAAGTCCACAAAACCTTATTAAGGGGTCTAATAAAAGGAGGACACCTCTTTTCTAATCCACACAACAGCGGATTAGTTTGCGCCCTTGCCTCGGTAACCATGAAAATAATGCAACATGGCGGTGGCAGGGTTATACCATAATCCATTGGTATTTATGACAATAGTAAACCTCAATCAGCATTACTTCCATTATTTCACCTAATTAAACTGATTAAAATTAAACTACCACTTGGTTGTCAGAATGAAAGGTATCATCACGTGGTCCATAAAGCGGGTCGATGGTGCAACAAGTCAGACTTTGAGTGTTGATTTGACAGAGACGGGAAACCTGCCTGGTTCTTGCGATAGTCTTGTTGGGAGTGGCGCAGGACCCTGTAGCAGAGTCTCAGCATGTACTTGAAGTGAGCATAGCGCTGGTCTCCCAGATCCTCCAGCCTCAGTATTGGACCATCACCCTGATCTGTGAATGGAGCCTTCAGAATACCAAAGATCTGGAGAGACAGAACGGACGGTCGGCGATGAATATATCAATGAGAGTCCTTTACAAAGATAGAAGGACAAACATGTGTTTGTTTTCGTGCTGACCTGGGCAAGGATGTTCTGCTCCCTCATGAGTTTCTGTCTCTCCCGGTTAGGCATAGACGTGACCACAGACAGAACGTCCTGGCCATTGTTTGGCACCACACACACAAAGAAGACCAGATCCTCAAGGAGTTTTGTCACGAACCTGACCAAAATTCAAAGAACGGCACGTGAAATATTAAAGCTCGCCAATCGCCCTGCGTCGCCGTGCCTCCATACCTCCTCTCATTCTGTGTGATGGTGCCGTATTGAAGCTTCCTCACGGTGGACTCCAAAACCTTGTTGGCATCGTTGGCAAAATCCAAGTCTCTGACCTCCGACAGAGGCACAGACACGATAGCAAAGGCTTCCTTGTCCTCTTTCGCGGGACATGTGCCAATCTATTAAGACACAAAAACAGCTGTTTGCCCAAGTGGTGGACCAGCATCTGATTTATTCACACCTTGTGTGAGCAGTCCGGGGCAGATACAGACCTTCAGCATAACTGGACGTTCCTCCTCTGCATCGATGGGAACGTTGGTGCTCGTAACCCAGGTGTTGGTGCACAGGTGCCGTAGTCTCACATAGGAGTTTCTGCAGTAAGATCATTTCATTAATACTGTAACTATAGTTTATAGTACCTGGCACCCAGGTCAGTCACAGGTGGCGACAGGAACGAGGGCTGACCTGGGTACCAGACAGTCTGCCCTCTGCAAGGTGGTGGCGTCCAGTTCAAAGAGCGAGGCGATGTCATTCCCATGGGGAACAGAAACCAGGGTGAAGGTGATCTTCTCTGCTGCCAGATGCTTCCTCTTGGAGAATACAACATCCGTCTCATTCTGCAGGTCGCATGAAACCAAAGAAGACACACAATAATGCACAACCACGCAAATGTCTGCCCAGGTTTTAAGACATCAACATCACTAGTGAACATATCGAGCATCAATAACATTCAGAGCCTGAATTTATCAAATTGACTGGACTATTTACAATAAATAGCAACTGGGACCTTACTATTGATAAAAGTCTATAATTGATGACAGGTGGATGTTAGTCACGTTACACTCCAGCAGCCTCTCACACTAATCAGGCATCACATTACACAGAAGCATAGTCTTAGCAGCATTACTGTGTGTGTGAAGTGTTAGACACTGCAGTATGTAGGCTGGTACAGTCTCGGCTCTGCAGATGCAGCAGATGATGGTGAGGGGTTAATTTCTCCCACTGTTCTCTGCATGTCAATGGGAAGCTCCCCAGAGCTGCTTCCACACCTCAGCTTCTCGATCCTCCCACTCAACTCTCTGCTCCGCTGGTGACTCACCACACCAGCTCAGCACGGGCGAGCGGAGCACAGCAGACAGCACGTCTGCCTCCCCTCCATCCCTTCGCGGGGCGCCCCCGCCCCACACCCAGACGTTATGTAAGGAGCCCCCTGTGTGTCTGAAACTCTGCATGTGCATGAGAATGTGTGAGTGTACAAGTACTTTGAATGTGAGACAACTTGAGGTGTTGTGTAACCAAAATGAGCAGAAAGAAGTTAAAGAAAAGTTAAAGAGAGAACAAGAGCTACCGCCAACACAGCCCATACCGACACTAAATACTGACAGCCTCGGACATTTATGAGCTAAAGCTGAAAACTATTTGTTGCATGAAGAGAATTGTGAGACATTAATGGTTTTTATAGCCACGTGCACTGGCCTGACAGACTCACCTCTCCTTTAGGCTCTAATGTGTTGTCTTTGAATTCAGGATTCACCTGCAGAGAATCCAAATGGTCAGTGACAACCATGTAAAAGGCGCTCTCTATCACAGATCTAAACTAGTGGACAGCAACAATGTCTGATACTTTTCATATCAATGGGAATAGTGCCACCTACAGTGCATCTCTGATAATCCAAACAGCTGTGCTTGTTGAGAACAAGCTCAAAGTAAGAAACCTTGATGGAATAGTCATCTGTGCAAGCTACTTTTCATTACTCAAAAACAGTAACAGTAAAGCTGAACAAGGGATGAAGCCTTTAGCCTTGCAAAGTTAAGAGCAAGTCTCACCTCGGCCGCCAGATAATTCCCAGTTGCCAGATGTTTGAAGCGGAAGAGGCTGTTCCATTGGCCGGCGCCACCTCTGCAGGGGTCATAATGCACAACCTAAGGCAGTGACACAAAATGGAGAGCAAGACACACTTCAGCTTTCTTCAGCAGGTTTACATTTGTCATTCAGAACTATTTACACGAAAAACATGCTTGACGGCTTTTGTTGTGATTATGTGTGATATTGCAGAAATTGACTTAAACAGCCGAGTGTGGCTCCATCTCCAGCATTTGGAAGCTTATCTTGTCACTAAATGCTAGAGAGATCTGCTAAAGAGAGACAACCGCCACTTTGTTTTTGAGGAAGAAATACTTACAATAGGATTGACAACAGTCAGAATATAATTACCAATTAAAGACATAAAAGAAATAAAGAATTAAACAGAAATAAGGAAATAAAATCATGAACAAGAGTCACTATAACAAGGCAAAATATGATGACTGAATAAAAGAATCAAGGATTTGCCGTGTTTCAGGATTGAGAGTTCAAGGTGCTGCCTTGGCCTCCAGCTATGATTCCAATCGAGTGTCTGGGACACTTGCTGGATGACCAAATCAAATTCACGGAGGATCCCACTCAGAATATATATTCCTAAATTGTTGTTTTGGAACACTTGCTTGTTGAGCCAAACCTTGTAGCTGATGAGTGACTATTTGGTCCCAGACAAATGAAATTGCCTCATGGTCAGACCAGACTGAGTTATGCTCATTAGTCTCTGGATGGGAGACTGTTCTGAGTAAATACTTTTAAAAAGAAAATGATCTTATCAGCTTATCTGTTGGCTTTACCTCAACCTCCCAGAGGGCCTTGGAGCTGGTGGCAGAAGTGGCAGATTGCCGCAAGGTGGTTCTGAGAAAGACATGCTGCTGCCTCCTGTACTCGTCACAGGTGAGAAACTTCTCTTGCTCGGCATGAAACAGCCTCACAACGTCTCCCTGACAAAAATAAATAAATAAATAAATATTTTTAAAAAGTCATTCGTGCATGATATGGCCGTGCAGTTGACATAAAATAATGAAGACATGCACCCCTTTCAGGATATCTTCCTTGTAGTCGCTAAACTTCATGAACAATGTGACCTTCCAGCTGGTGTTGCAGTTCACAGCATTGACCTGCAGCAGGAAGCACAAAAGTCAAACACAACATAAAAATTAGAGCTGGAACCCACATTTATGGTATGCAGTCCTCACCTCTTTGCAGCCCAGGTTGTCCAGAAGCTCGATGTTACTGGCATGAAGAGGCTGCCCTGCGTTCACTGGCATCAGGACCACCTTGTCTCCAACAACCACCTTCACCCCAAACACCAGACAGTTACAAAACAAACACACGGCTTTATGAGCGTCAAGCTGTGTTTAAAGCCACAGGTGTCCATGCATGACGTTTACCTAAGATATGCAAACATCCCTCTATTTAAAATAAGGTGCCATGTGCGACAGAAGCAGGCGTTCTCATAGGAAACATGACAGTTCAGACTATTATGAGTTGACACTGAATGCACACAGAGATATGGTGAAAAGTGCACAGCAGTTACTGTATCAATGCTCGCACAGCACAAACTCCCCAGGTTCTCAAAATCTAAACCAGGTCTCTAGATCTCTAAGCAGGACAAGAAAACATCATTTCAGAACTCAGTGACGTATACATATGCAGTGGGATACAGCACAGAGAATGTTAGAACAGATGGAATGATTTCAAAATGAACCATAACAAGCCTCCATGCAATGCTAAGGCTGCTTCTTCCATGCTTTATTGTGAAATTCTGTGTCTGACAGGATTAGGCATGCACAATTAAGAGCAATACCTTTGACCATAGGAAGCTAAAGCCAAAGGGGAAGGACAAAATCAGAAATGTTACTGGAACAGGAGGAAGAAAGAACCGTCAGTATCCGGGATAAAATGGACAGCTGGAACATTTGTATCAGAGACAGACGTTGATGTCAAGTCTGTGTAGAAATGAGGGGAGCCTACATTATCTCCTTCACTGCGGAGCTTCCAGAAAGGCTGGATGTAGAACCAGGAACCTTCATTCCCGGCCGAGTCCAAAGACACACGCATGGCGTTCTTCTCCAGGAGAGCGGGGAGGCGTTTGTTGACAGTCAGAAACTTGTTACTCTTGATGTGAAGAAGCTGAGACAGATGACAAAAACACCTTTAGAAGAGCGATAATAATAATGAGGAGAGAAGTGCTGGACGAGAAGAACAAGAACAGGCTTATTTATTTTTCTATTACAAAAATGTCAATTTGAAAACCAATTTGACACCAATAACTGGTAACACAAAATCAACACTCCGAAACTGGCTCGGTTTCATCATAGTGAGAAATAGTTGCAGGCTGCCAAAGCCTTTTTTGCAGGAAAAACCTGTTTAGCAAGAAGGTTTATGTGGATCTGTCAGAAGTCAACAAGAACAGACTTAACAAAGAAAACTGTTTAACTGATCTAGAGAACAACCAGAATGTTTAATGTGCTTTCTCAGCAAAATTGTCCAAACATGGCATCTGAAAGTCAATTTGTTACTAAAGCTGTAAAGTAAATAAACCTAAAAATTCATATTGGAGCACAGAGCAGCTGGTGCACTGTCCTCCACTGTGTGAGGAAAGACTCCTTATTCACTCAAACTCACGCTTACACCGACATTTAATTCAACGGGACCAAAGGAACAAATGCAGACACAATGTCCTGATTTGATTTTTTTTTTTTTTTTTTAAAAGGGCTGAATTGGGAGGATGTTTGTATTAGTTTTTTGAGGTTTCTAATCATCGACATCAGCAGATGAAAAAAGAGCTATTTGTCCTGATGCAGTTCGGCAAGTCAAATGTGACATTGTTGGCTCTGAGAAAACTTCCAGAGGTATTTGGGACGGCATTGACACAACCTTGGTAAACAGGAAAACAAAGCTCTGGACGCCAGATTATCTGGCTGGAGCGCCGTTTGCTGAGGCAGGATGGAGGTGCTGTACCTGGATGACGTTGCTGTATTTGACCACGTCACCCAGCAGCTTCTTGTTTTCCGATTCATTCTGTTTCTGCTCCAACTCTGCTGCATGCTGTAAAAAAAAAGAAAAAAAAAGAAAAAGGAATCTATGACAGTTTCGGTGGGGGGGTAATAATGCTGCAGGAGCTGTTGAGGGAGATGACATTCAATACGGTTACCTGTAACTTCTTAAACAGGTCTCCCTGTGTGTTGCTGTTTCCTTGTTTCCCCTGTTTTGCCTTCCAGAATTGCTTTTGGGCTGAGTATCTACTCATGGGACACACCTTGAAGAGGCAATCTAGATAGGAGGAATTTGGGCACAGGGGAGTTTTGAACAGGTTCAAAGGAGGTGATTCTGCATTTATTAGCCTAAATTGTGTTTACCTACCACAGGTTGAATTTAAATAAATAAAAGCTTCAGGAAAACCTGACATTTGCATGACTAAAAACTAAATGCAAAGCATCTTGTCAATATTAACAGTCTAAATAGATATGGGTGCCAGTGTTTGTGTGGATTATCTTTAGCGGATGTATACCGTACGCACCTCTGAACTTTTTAGGCGGGTTGGCCAGGTCTCCGGTATCGGGCTGGACCACACATCTGTCATCAACAAGCCTGCAGGAATCAAAAATGGTGCCCTGTAAACTGCTGCAGTTCATTATTTATGAAAAAACAATGTATGTAGCAAATGTATGCAAATCAGCCAAACTGCAGTGTGGTATCAGTCTAATGAATACCGATTTGAATACACAGTTTCAAACCACACTTTTTCTCAGCAGCCGACTGGTGGCCATTTGTGGGTTGAAAGGCAACACCAACATGGGTGTCACCTCTGTCATGCCTTTACAACACTCTGACCGATGCTCCAAACATCTCCAAATCTGATCACTGAAAAGAAGAATTTAAATCCAGGGTGGGAATGACAATATGGGCTTTGAGATCTCCATAATCCCTGAAGACTGATCTTGTCTCAACTGTTTATTTAAGAATATGTAGGCGTGCAACAGACCACTGCCACCATAAAAATCCTTTGGTTTGCATGCATGGTCAATTACACTAGCAGAGTGTTCATCCAGTTTCTAATGGCCTTGTTTCCAATTTTGAGGCTCTGATGTTTATTAGAAATTCCAGACAAGGCAGAGAAATTTACAAAATCAAGAGCAAATCAGCCTCGCTCATGTATATTAATGATGTTTGTACCCTGTAGAAGGTGACACAGTGTTTGTTGGCCATTTATAATTTTAAATTGTGTGGAAATGTACACTGTGACACTGGTTTTAGGTTTCTACATAAAAAAAAATCCAAGTCATCCCATTCCGTTAATCCCATTTGCTCCCAAGGGTGACATTCACAAGTGCGTCCATTCATCCTGTCCACTGAGGAGAAACATAATGCCGGGCACAATTCCTCCAATTCATACAGAGCTGGCAGCTTCAGCGGGCCGAGCCATTGTGCCACTGCTCTTCATCAGTGTCAATCCATCTCCTGGGTAATGGTTCCCCCATCTCAGCCGTAGGCCCAACCAGGAAGTGCTGAACGGCTAAATCAGGAAGGCTATCTGGAAAGGTCCATAAATAAGTAACCTTGGAGCTGCAGAGAGCTAGTAGGTGATTTCATAGAGACAGGGTTTAAAGTGACTAGAGTTTGCTCTGCAACCCAGTTAAACATGAACTAATGATAAATCTACCGTGCTGGACACAAGCAAGCTAATTTTAGCTCCACTGCCATCGCAACAATCCAGAAGGTTCCACACTGTTGTATATCTGCAGCTGTTGGTACCTTAAAACCAGAGACTCATTTGTAGGAAGAGCTCAGCTGTGCAAATGAATTTACAGTGTTGATGAAATGTGGGACTCAATCGGATGGAACCCTTCCTTGGAGACATAAAGGTCATTGCACACGATTGAGCATGTGCAATGTGAGGCATGTGAGAAACTTGCCGATTTGATATGAGCAAAAACGAGCTTTGTAACCTGGGTGTTAAATGAGGTTAAGCCATGCTAACAGGTTCTGGGGATCAGGGTGCTTCCTTTCACATACTTTAGATACTGTAGCTTTGAGCGCTGGAACCATTCTCGTCCCTGTCAAGCATGACTCAATGAGTTGCTGATAAGCGTTTTGCTGCTTTATTTCACAACTCACAACCCCCCTCTGCACTTTGGTATTTTGAAAATGTGCAGCTCCTGCCTGCCTTCACATTGGCACAGACCTCTGGATTTGTTTTTTGTTAAAAAGAAACAGGATGTGTGTATTCCTACAGAGAGGGAGCCGCGCCGCTTGCAAACCAAGCAATGCGTGAAGGCCAGAACACATTCTGTCTGGATCTTTCACATGAAAAGCACCTGAAGAAGGTCTCAGCAGAGGACTAACCTGATTGCTGGAGTGAATTTTTGGCAGATAAAGTAAGGTTTAATGCTGAAAAAATGAAGATGTGGGTGGGGCAGCCTCATTCCGTAGGGCCAGCCAGGCCTTACACGCTTATCCAGCAGGCTCAAAGTAACAGTGCACCCGGAACCAAGGAGCCATTTCTCCCCTCCAGAAGTACACACACTAGACACATTTTTGCACCACCGTGTTGAGAATGACACAATGTAAAGCAAAATCCATCACACCTACACCACAAAAACATTACAGTGCTGGAATGAAGAGTGACGGACCATATTTGGACAATGAAAAACTCACTTTAAAGCAAAACTGCTGAATAAAGGAAGAATCATCTGGAAACAAAGCAGGTTTTTACACAATCTGGCCTGCATTAGAGCCTCTTAAAACTTGGGTTCCACATAAAATCAGCAATATTTCCCATGGATGTCTGAGCAATAAAACCCAAGAGATCATGACCATCCACTCAAAACAACTTAAAACTCTGTATATGTGCAGTTGGGGTGAAGGTGTTTGTTTTCCACAGCTCGGAAACCTTTGTCTTTAATAATCTACTTGGCAGTTTGCCTGAGCGCTTCAGAGGGAGAGAGCAGTGAGAAGCATGCAAATGTGTCACAACTTGCTCTCCAAACTCCAGATATCCCACCATGACGTCCATTATAACGACATCACTAACATCCCGGTAGATCCTCTCGGTGACCCCGGGCGGGACCTAAAACTAGGGGCCAAAAACGCACATATTTGCTTGTGTACCTGCGTTTTGCATTCCTGTTGTATTTGCGTACAATTTCCTGTAAAGCAGCGTTTTTGCGCGCTGACGGGCCTTGGCCACAAGACGTGCGCGTCAGACCCGAGCCTCCCGTGGTGAGCACATTTACGTGAAAAAACGTGCACCAGTGTGGCACGGTGAAGGTTAAAAGACGTGACATTTCTTCCATATGTAGAGCCCAGCGGGCAGAAAAGTGAGAGACGCGCAACTTACCCCAAAGTGCTGATGAAGCCATTGACCGAGCCTTCCGCGTACAGAGACACGATGTCTCCGATGTGAAGGAAACTGGATTTGTGCTCTGACATTTTCACCGACTTGTGCGTTTGTCCAGATTCCCCATTTAAAAGCGAGCGGTAGACGACTTCTCTTCGACTGATCCAAACGTCCCTCCTCCAGTTTAGCAGCACTCCCTCAATCCGCCGTCATTCCTCCAGCTCTACATTCTGTCTTCTCTGCAACCTGAATATTTAAGGGTGCATAAAATCACTTCTGCTTAAGTATTATTATTATTATTGTTATTATTAAAGCGCCGCCTGTTCAAGACTTATTCAACTTCTTCCTGTATGCCGGAGCGGAGAGAGTTCTTCTTCACATCCACTTCTGGGGGAGGAGACTGCTGCTGTCAGAACTGTGGGCTTCCCTTCCTTCCCTGGCAGGTTTTTGCTTTTATGCACTGAAGACCATCGAAAAGGCACATGACCCCCCCGCAGCGACGCAGGTGAGCCTCCAAGGAAGACTCTCCAACGATGACTGGAGTCTGGATGCCACTTTTGTAATATTGGACAAACTATCAGTGAAAGCAGCCATTAGACTGTTTGAGTAAGCAAAACATGTAAAAAACCAAATAACTCAACAAGGATTCAATTAAAAAAGTAAAATGTTTTACGGGTGTTTAATTGGGATTGGAAAATGTTTCATATAACTGAGCAAACCGTGTTTTTTTTAAATAAATAAAAAAAATCATTATATAAAAAGGTGTAACGTGTAAATGTAAATCATTCGGTGATCACTGATCACTGATTTGATCACCGAATATAAAGATATGTGAAGGCACCTTTCAACAGTCATCCAACACAGGCTGGGACCAGAAATCACACAACAATAAGTAGCAACATGGGAAATGATAGTTGTAGATCAGCAATTCTCTAAAGACCACAGATTAATTCATGATGTGACGGGGGAGCATGAAGACTACAAACGCTGTGTGTGTGTGTGTGTGTGTGTGTGTGTGTGTGTGTGTGTGTGTGTGTGTGTGTGTGTGTGTGTGTGTGTGTGTGAGGGGTACGTTTAAGTGGTCAAAACAGGAATTTAAGTCATCCTGGGAAAATTTAAAAAAATAAATAAATTAACTGAAGCAGATCCACAGATTTTCCCCATTGTTGCTTTATATTTTTCAAATGTTGATTATATACTTATAGAAATAAAAGGCAGCATCCAAGTCTTAACAAAAGCCAGTTTCTACTTTCCTGATCAGATGCCCCTTTACTTTAGTTCTACCAGACAGCCTCTCTGAGGATATACTAATTTACTAAAACTGACGAAAGTGAAGCAGAAGAAATGCGCGTGTCAGCCCTTAGGATAACTTCAATTCTAAGTTTTTGTATATGCCTGTGTTGCAAGAATGAGTGTGTTTTTTTAAAAGATGTGTCAAAAATGTAGAATTCTTTTGTTTCTGTTTTAATATCGCTGTTTTATGTTTCATTTGTACAGCCAAACATTTATTTATGGGGCGATAAGAAAAATATCCGATATAATTGATTGCACCTGGAACTCAAAACGGAACCAGACTGAAGGGGGATAAAGGGTTGATGCATTAGACGCTCCACTAGGTGTCAGAGTCAGCTATGCCATGAAGCGATCCAGTTATTGAGCGCCCCTTAGTGGCCAATTCAACAAAACAACTGCCTGAACTGCGGCTCTCACTTTGTCAAACGCAAATAGGCAAGAAACACGATTCCCACTGTGGCCCCAGGGCCGCAGGTGACACACACACTTCAACAGGTAAACCCCCCCCCCCGCACACACACATAAACACACAAACACCTGCACTTGTGGACACACCTCTGCTTCCAAATCTGCGACACCGTCACGCAGAAAGGGCGAAAAAACAAAAGCCTCTATGCACAGGGGGAAAGGCTGCAAATACCAACTTGATAAGTCATAAAAATCTTTAAAAATAATTTTCTTTTTATTGACCAATAAGGAAATGTAGATTTTACTGAACTAGGTGTGTGTGTGTGTGTGTGTGTGTGTGTGTGTGTGTGTGTGTGTGTGTGTGTGTGTGCGTGTGTGTGTGTGTGTGAGAAAGAGAGAGAGAGTATCGTTACCAGCGGTGTAGTCACGTCGCTGCTTTTGTCCTCGTGCGCGGCTCCGCCCCTCTCGCTCCCTCGCGCTTGTGTTTTGACAGAACACTAACCTTTCGCGTCAGACAAACACACCTTGGTCTTCATCTGGTCTTCAACGGCAGCTCCTTTTGTCGTTCGGGGTTTGGGTGTTTGCTGCCGGCGGTTCCACTGAGGGCTCGGTTCGTCTGGACTCTCCGGCGGGTGTAAGTCAGCCAAACTTCTAACGTTTTTAATGGCTTGTACCCGGGCACGTGCGCCCTGCGCTGCCACCGAGGTCACGTCTCTGATTCATTTTTATATGTATGAATTTTAAACTTAAAAACCCCCCAACTTTACCGCTCTTCGTGGCATTTGTGTTTAGAATGGACAGTGGAATGAAGCCGATGCTTTGGAAAAGAGCTGGACTGTTAATGATTTTGTGGCCTGTATTTTGGACCAAACAGACCTGTCTGTGTTAATACTTGACAAAATTCAGAGGCAGGACGCTGAAATAAGGTGTGTGAATTCCTGTTTCTTTGTACCTCCCAATATTGTTCAGACAAAGCAAACTGTACACTGTCAAAACAGGCTGTAAAGCATGGCCAGCGTAGCACTGTCATGATGTTAAAATGCATCACTAGTAACTGAAACTGGGTTCTGCCTTTGATTAATCAGGAATTAAGTTTGTGTTCCACCTTTTGCACATTGCTTCTGCATTCTGAGACAGTTTCTGAATTCCCCCCTACAGAAACTTGAGGGTTGATCGGTGTGAACGGCAATGGAATGCTTCAGGATTATGATCTGACCTTAAGTCGGAGCAACCAGACCATTACATCACACTTTTCTGATCCGTTCTGCACTACCATGCCTCTGAGGTTATAATGTCCACGCTGAAGCACGTCATTCTGCAAGACAAAGACCAGGATGTGGACCAACAGCTGGAGTGGAGTTACATCGAGTGGGCTGAAAATGAAGTTGTCGGTGGTGGCGGCGGCACGGTGGATGCTCAGACCCAGACAGACTCTGGATCTTTTCAACACAAGGAGAGTCAGACCAGCAGTCCAGTCATAATGCACATGGACCTCACTCGGTCACACTCCAAGCTCAGACAGTCGTCCCTGGTGGACTCCAACGGCTTGGTAGCCCCTTTGTTGCAGTTTGACCGGCAGGCTCCCGGGCGGATTTCCACATCTCCCACCTTGAGAAGGATGAGGAGCACCAGGCGCCCGCTGACGGATCCCTGGGATCCTGAGAACGGGCCATCCCCTTTGAGCCCTCTCTTCCAGGTCCAAAGGGTCAAATCCCCTCTTGCAGCAAGCACAGACTCTGATGGAAAGCCCTGCCACAGTCACCAACCCAGTTCATCCTGTGGCCAGCAGAGACCCAGATCGTATAGATCAAAGACTTTAGACAACGGTGTGGCTTCCAAGAGGCCCGAGTGTCACAGCGCTCTTCCCGCCTACCATAGAAATTTCATATTTCCTGAAAGTGAATTCCAGGTGAGTTAGTTTTTTTTTTTTAAACTTCTAATTATTTTGCCTCAATGGCCACAACCTTTTGTGTGTGGGGGTGTGTGACAAGGATTTTCTTCCATAAACATGGTGGTTACACATTCCTTCCTTGAGGAAACCTCCTCTCCCTCATTCGGCCTTGCCTCCCGCGGCGGTGGCGCACAATACGAGCTTTTGACAGCAAATGAATCAGCAGTTACATGCACTGACAGCTCTGACCAAGCCCACTGCCTGGAGAGCCCTGGGAAGTGTTCTCCTCGGGCCCCCATTCACCGCAGTCAGCAGTCACCCAATAATGGAGGGGTCAGTGAACAATGGGAAAAGATAATGGGGAGATCTATTCATCAGCTTGTGGTATTCAACTGAGCACATTCTCAATGGAGTTCTGACATTCTCCTCAGATATCAGTCTTTTGAGTCCAAGCGAGCACTTAAAACACTAATTCACGTTTGAATGTCTTTGAAAGTGATAGTGAGCGCTGCTGTTAGCAGGAGGGGGTCGTTGCACCCTGTGTTGAACTCTACTGTACAGTGAGTTGGGGTTAATGTTGCCGAACGTGTGACTGGCACAGGCTGTGGAACTGCAAGAGTGTTTCTCTTCGTTTAATCACACATTGATGCATTCTGTTTATCTTTCTACAGGACAAAGTACATCTCTGTAACAGGTAAGCGTTTTACATGTCATCTGCCTGTCCTGCCAGAAAACAGTTCAGTTTTTTTAAAGTTTGCATGTCAGGAAGTGACTGTGCAACAGATACGGTTCATTTCCATATCGAGAAGCCCAAAATATCTGCACCAGCTCCTCTCATTAGTAAAATAAATTTTAGCTATCATATGCCGCCGTAACATGGCTCACGGGCTCGCATCACACTCGTTAACGAGGCTCGCTGGACGTTCAGAGTTTTAAAGGTGCCCCATTGTGCATTCATTGTCATTCATGTCTTTGTCAGCGGAGCAAATGCTCAGTGTGTTAAGTTTTGAGAGTCCCATGGTTATGTATGGGCTAGACAAACCCTCATTAACGCTGTTTTATCTTACTGCCACCCACACCCCTCCTTAATGGGCCACTGGGCTGTAACCCTCACTGGATAATTAGGCAGCTTTTGTCCATGTAATTACACCCTGGTACTGTGCCTCACTCAGGGACTCGGCCCTGCGAGCTTCTGGTCGGGGCAGTTTTGTTTTTGAGCATCATTATTTCTCTTGTTGGGCAGGAACAAAACACCCATTTTTGAAGAGCCTTCGGCAGCAGAGGGGCCGACAGAGGAGTCTTTTTACTCAGCAGTCGCAAAGCAACAGGATGGCATTGTGGGGATGCCGCGGAATGAACTGACCTGGTTTGGAGGAGAATTCGTGCCTCTCTCACCGTCCCATTAGCTGCATAGCAGCTCCGCTACCCTCTGCCAGTTTGTTATCTGCTTTACTGTTGATTCGGCACCGCCTGCCTATACATTGACCTGAAGTGGGCTGTATCCGCTTACTAGGAGAACACAGCCTCTGTCTGTAAGAGCAAGGAACAGGTCGTTCTTTCACCGCTGAGCACCGCTCCACCTGTTGAATAGCTTCCCCAAGGTAGACAAATTAACCCTGCGGCCGTGTGGCCCACAGCTGCAGCAGTGCAGGCGGGTAGGAGAAGTTCAGCTACGGTTTATTGGGAAGTCATGAGCTGCAAAGGAGAAGTTCCAATGGGTTTTATATCCCCATATTAGTACTATACATGTTCCGTGTACTGTATGTACCGGATCATTTTGTGGTCTGATTTTCTCTCCATTTCTGCTCTCCGTGATGTTCTCAGTCCTTTGACTTTATGGAATCCCGTGAAGTGCTCCGGTGAATATATGTTTAAGAGTACTTGTGCTTTTTGTGTGTCAGAGCAATATTTGACAAAGTAAGTGAACACTCCCATTGTAAAAAGGATCAGATGGGGTTAAAGTTGGCTTTTTAAGACTCAAACCAAAGGAGAATATACCACAGGGGACGCTGACACTGTCAATCAAGACTAGCATGCTGAAGGTGAACCTGACCTTTGGTTGAACAGGTCTGTCTGGTTGTGGAGCACCTCAATATCCAGTTGATACAACCATCAGGCTCATTTTTGGCATTAGCGCTATCTTGTGTTTTATTGTATTCAAACTCTCCTCGAATTAATAACTGAGGTTTAGCAGGAGAAGTCACTCTGGCTGAGGTTTTCCTGAGGCTAAAAGGCAGGACTGTGTTTCCAGCCAGAGCCATTCCTCAGTCACCAGGAATGGGAGAACAAGAGGATTAGAAATCAGCTCGCCACCCCACACAGATATGGTGGTCCAATAATCAGCACAAAATCCAGACACATAACACTTATCCATCATAATTTCTGCCAATCATGTTAATCTCCAGTTGGCTGAACGATCCCAGTGGTATTCCACTGGTATTCCAACCATGTAAAAGGAGTAAAGGAATTCTCTTATTTCCTGCAGCTTGCGAAGAGTTTTACTCTTCGTGTTCTCTTGTGTTCTCTTCATTTTGTATTCACAGAAACACAAATAATAAAATAGTCAGTCTCACATTTCCACCGGGGCCACCTGGTTGAGCGCTGGTTTAATGTATGAACTCAAAGCCTGATGTGGTCTGGCTGTTTGCTGTTTCCCTCAGGCTGCAGGAGAGGAGACGGAGCTCTGTGGTGGTGAGTCTGCCGGGCCTGGACGTGTCACCAGGAGACCTCTTCGTGTCCAACGGCGTGGCTGACATCTTAAACGGTACAAAATCTCATTTTATTGTTGTCGTGCCTTTACTGCTGCCAACACAGAATTTAAAGTTTTAAAAGCAGGTTGTCCTTTTCTGATGATCACTGGTGTCTTTGTCATGTTTACAGATAACAAGAAGCCCAAGTGGCCTTTTTCAAGGCGTAGTACGGTAGGTGTGTGATTGGCCAGTAGTCGTTGCCCGGCCGCTCGGTGCCGATGGTGTGCGTTGGGTTTGTTTTGATGTGCTTTGTTTTAGCTGTGGGCATTCAGTTTGGACATTGTTCCCTGACCCACTTCTCAAATCAGATTAATGTGCTTCCCCTTATCCCTTTTGTAATTGGTCAAAGCTCGCAATGCAGAATTGGAGCCAGACCCATTTAGTTAGACTTCTGAACTTTTTTATTTGTTTTAAATTGTTGGGACAGATACTCACCCAGAGCCCAACTATGCAGACAAAGTTTTCTGTTTTCCCCTTAACACCCACAATAATACCATCTGTCCTTTTCTCCACCTTCCAGACCAAGGGGAAACCGCAGACAGGGACAGTGTCGGATGTTCAGAAATATCTCTCCAAATCTCAGATTCCAGACTGGAGAAACTCTGATTTCCAAAAGTACAAGGTGAGAAATCAGCACTGGGCTGCAAACGATCAAGGCTGTTTGCTCTGTAAATCATGTTGTTCTGGTTGTGCAAAGATCTCTAATCTAAGCAGTGTGTCTGTGTGCGTGTGTGTGTGCGTGCGTGTGTGCGTGCGTGTGTGTCTTTGATCCACTGACACATTTGCAATCCAAATAGTGTTCAGTGTTTCACACAGTCCCAAACTGGCAGTTGGGGGAAAACTGCTGCTTGTGCAAGAACCAGAATTTCTTGACAGTATAACTAGTCAGGTTGACCCTGCACACAGTAAACAAACAAACTGTAAAACATCAGGTGGTGGCTGGAAATTTACAGCAACAAAGGTGATGTTTTTTGAAATTAATTTAATTGTTTTTCTGCCATCTATCCACTTCTTTCTGGACAGGACTGCACTCTGTTGGAGTTCCTGCAGGACCAGTCCTCCCCAGCGAGTGCCAGCACAGACCCTGAGGGCCTCAAGAGGCAGGAGGCCATCTGGGAACTCTTCACCAGCGAATGTTTTTACTTCCTGGATCAGCTGATGGTTCTGAAAGAGGTGACCATCTCAACAAAAATGCACACAAACACACAGGCCAACTCAAACAGGCCCAGAGGGACGTCCACACCCGTTCGTAAAGGTTTCGTTTAGGATTTCCGTTCTTCACAGCGCTGGATTAGAACAATCGTGCTGGGAGAACCATCCCCCTGAGCCCGTTCTGTCTGTCTGACCCTCAGGTGTTCTCTGCTACGCTCTCAAACCTGCAGATGAAAAGCTGCCTGGCGGATGTCGACTCCTGGCGGCTTTTTGCGAACCTCAATGAGCTGTGTCTGGTGGGACCACGCAATAACCAAAAAATAACCTGTTATGCGAGAAACAGACTCTTTTGACCTTTTTAAAAAAAAAATTCACCCTCAGCCAGAAAGAAACAAACGATTTATTTGTTAAACCGTTTTATTTTTGTTTAACCGTTATCTTACCTGGTAAAGTGAGATTTAGCTTAAGAGACCATATGAACTCAGAGACTGGTTTTCTCTTCCACAAACTGAACGTGACCTGTGCATGTGCACAATGTGCGGTAACTCTAGACTCAGAGTATTTTCTCATGCAGGTGAGTTTCAGTTTCCTGACCAACCTCCTCCGCGTCATCAAGAGCATGTTAGAGAGTCCAGAGGGTGACGGGCCCACCCTGCTGGAGCTGCTGAGCACGGCAAGTATCGCCGGTGTACACACACACACACACACACCACACACACACAACACAGCCATGCATGCCTGACCCATAAACTTTAAAACCAAGCCTAAACCATCAAACTGGCCTTTGAATTTATGATTTATAGCTTTACATTAAATAATTTGTTCCAAAAATGACTCTCTGGGGTTATTTCCTAATAATAACTAAAAAAAATGGGGTTTTTTTGGTTGATGGAGAATCGAAGAAGCTTCTCAGCTAATCCAGAATTCAGTGGATGTCTCTTCTCTGTGTTTCTGTGCTGGTCTGTCTGCAGCTACATGTCAGACGTGACTCAGCAGCCTGTATGTTGACACTCCCATCTGTTGGCAGGTTTTCCAGGAGAGCATTTGCCACTGCCTGCAGAAGTACTGCCTTAATTACTCGGCAGCGCTACTTTATCTGGACAAACTGAAGCTCAGGGAGGACTTTGGAATATATGTCAAGGTACAGAAGACTAATCTCTGATGCGGGTTTGATAGTGTGAGTCAGAGCTGTTAAAAACATGCCGTGCCCCCAGACGACGCCGAGCCAAATGTAACAGAGGGCACACGAGGTATCAAAGATGGCAGTAAAGGCTCTTGGAGGAAGGAATGTGGCCATTTCTCCCACTCGTAACCTTCCTGTCAGTCAGCTCATTGTGTTTTGGTTTCAGATGTCCCTTCCTGTCACTGCCCCCCCATTCCCTCTGGTGTCTAACAAGCCCTAGCACCCCTCTGACTTTCTTTATCCTCCCCTCACCTGCTCTGTCTTTACTTCCTTCAGTGGTGCGAGAGGAACGAGCTGTGCCGGAGGCTTCAGCTGCGTGACCTGCTGGTGGCGCCGCTGCAGAGGCTCACTCGATACCCTCTGTTGTTGCGGAACATGGCAAAGAGGTGTCGGATGGAGGACGAGACCAAAGGCCTGCAGAGTGTTGCAGAGCAAGTGGACACATCTATATGTGAGCGGACAACACCACAACTGACTCCTGAGAAATCGACAGGAATGATGACACCGACTCACTGAGCTGGTGCATTATTGCGGGGTTAATATGTGACTTAGTCTATTCAGTTACTGTTGTCAAACTGAACTCTGCCCGCTGACATCAATCTCACAATGACAGGCAATTTTCTTTAGTCAGGTGTGTTTGGAGTGCAGGTAAATAGGCTGTGGGGTAAATAGGCTGTGGGGTAAATAGGCTGCCTCCATCTGCACAGCTAGTACACGCGTCCAATTGCAATTACAATATACTTGCAATGGCATTCTTGAGCAGCTATTTTCCTGCAGTTATTAAACAGGCAGGGCAGAGGTGTGTAATCTCAGCTGATGTCCTCTGGGTGTGGGAAACTTCCAGTATTTTCCCTGCCACTATGACTACCTTACAGCCAGACCAGTCAAACCATTCAAAGTCCTGAATGAGCGTTTTTCCTTCCACTCTTCGTCCAGGTGATTTAGAGGGGAAAGTGAAATGGCTGGATAACTACCAGAAGGTGAAACAGCTGAGAGACGCTCTGGTGTGGCTGCCCGTGTGGGAGCGAGACAAGCGTGCCTTCGTCCCAGAGGTCTGTCTGCACATGTGTTAGCGAGTACGCTGCTGTGATACTGACACCTGTGGCTGGATCAGATATTGGGATGTTTTTCCTTAAAAATGAAAGAATAATCCCTCTTTCACAGCGATAATGTATCCAGGAGCAATCTGGTTCAATCTACAGACCACACCAGCCACAGTATCACGAAGAGCCACCGATCTATCTATCCTTTTATTTTGAAATCCCTTGAGTATTCTTTTGAAGATTTACTAACATGGCTGTATTTTTTTGGGGTAAATAAAACTTGCTCGTAGATACAAAACACTGACCCCGTTATCGGGCTAACACATCACTACTAATGTTGACTCTTTGTTTACTGTCCTGCAGACTCTGAAGCATCTCTTGAAGGCCGTCACTCTGGAGAATCTAATTTCTCACAGGAGTCTGCTGCACGAGGGGAAACTCGTGCTCACAGGTGCACGAGGCCGACGTAACTGTCACACATTTGACAAGCTCTGCGATTTGAAGGTTTGGAAGAGTCTCACGCCTTTGTTTGTGTCGGTCCACTCCCAGAGAACACAAAGCTGATCGACGTCTACTTGTTCCTGTTCGACGAATTCCTGCTGATCACAAAGATAAAGAGGAACAAGAAGGTACAGCCTGTCGATGTTGGCGTGAACTTCCCCGCTGTGAATATTTGCTTACGCCGAAGCTGCTGTGTGATCTATGCGTGCAGAAGTCTGTTGGCCCGGAGCAGAACCCCCTGAGGCTGCCGCAGAACCAGGAGCTGGATCAGTTTCTGAAGGAGGGATGCACCTTCACAGTCCTGGATCAGCCCCTCTCTCTAGACCGACTCCAGCTGAAGAATATCGACCAGCTCAATGCTTCATGTAATAAATGACTTTTGTTCTGTGATAGACAAGTGCTCATCGGCTCTCGCGTGCAGCTTTTTCGCCTTTCTGTTGACAAGAAATATCACATTTTACAGCTGATGCTAATCAAGCATACACATGTTGTTTTTGCAGCATCAGGGCTCCCTCATTCTTTTATAATCATGCACCAGAACCGCTACCAGCAATGCATCGGCGCATTCATCCTGCAAGCTGCATCCGAGTCTAACAAGGTAGATTCACCTCGACCAAGAGGTTTTGTGTTAAAATTTCCAGAAAGAAACAACTTAAAATGCTCACACAAGTTGGAATTTTTTCATTTTTGATGTCCATTTCCAGAAAGAATGGATGTCAAAGCTAGAGGGCGCTGTGACTACACTGTTGAAACTGGACTCCGTCCAGCCGAGAGTCAAGAGCTCCACCCTGTGGTTGGAGTCCGCACAGATATGAACCATCCTCACAACACAAGAAAAAGCCATCTGAAAATACTGGCGTCAACGTGCACTGCACTGACGTCAATTTTAGTTTTAATAGCATTTTGTAAAATATTTGTCTGTTGCTTCTCTACTGTACAATAAATGTTATGTAGTAAATGTTTTCCTGGGGTTTATTTTCTTTAAAAATGGAACACGTTAAATCTCCTAACTTTAATTCTCATTTATGCCAATAGGGAGAAATTACATTAAGCTTGCCGAGCTTTTGTTTTACAAAAACAAAGCGATTCATATTAAAACCTAAAGGTCACTGAATAGCAAATGAAAAAAACAAAACAAAACCAAGATTGTAGAAACTTACTGTAGGTTTTATTTAGGTGTTGTGATGACATTGAATTAGAAAATTAACTGGTGCATGTGCACAATAATTACAGGACTTCTAATCACTTCAGATGAAGACCACTGTGAATACAGAGTGTGTGGGTGTCACCTCCAACAGTGAGCAGTTATGTGCAAGCTGGCCCCAAGCACAGCTTTGTGACGCGCGTGAGGACCGGAAGCGCGCAGAAGCCACAGGCCAGAGGAACAGGAAGCAAGCTACAGTTCAGTTTGCAAAGGCCAGTTTGGCCATTTTGTAAAAATGAGTAAGACACCGATGAGTCAACACACATTTTCACTGTCATATTTATACACACACAAGTGCTATAGTTCTAGAGTTATATTCTCCTTTTGTCATTTTCATTACAAACATTTACAAAGTAATTATGACAGCCTTGGTATCAATGAGCAGGTCAGAACATCGGTGCAGGAAATGCTGAAGCCTTTTGAACGGTTCTGGTCCTATGGTTCAGACTGGATTCTGAGGGAGACAAGCCCAGAATGCAACAAGCTGTGAGTCGTCTATCTGGGTTTTAGTGTGGCGTGTCAATGAGAAATTCTGAAGGTCGGAAGGTTTAGAAATAGTGCTTTTTTTCCCCGGTGCCAATCTGAGGTAGACGTAAAACAAATCCGACACAAACACGGTCAAGTGTTCTTGAGAGCTCAGAACTGAGATGGACTTCTGTTAAAAAGCAAATGAAATTATTTTGTCAAGTCTGAAACTAACAGTTCTTTACAAAATTCCACAGCAACGTGCCCTGTTGTCCATCCTACAGTGTATTTAGCTCCCTCCAGTCTTAAAGCAATTGCACAAAAGAAAAGGAAAAAAAAAAAAAGATGCAACCTCAGCTGCAGTACCGGCAGCAACTGCTGCACCTGAAAGTGGCACCGACATCCCTGAACAACCTGCTGAGGAGATGCAACATTCATACGGAGGATCTCAGCACACGACAGGCTGCGGTGCTAAAACACGCAGCATCAGCTGTAGTTACCTCTTTGAAGCAAACTCTCGCACACACACACACACAGACCCACACACACAGACCCATACTCATGCAGTAATCAGTGCAGTTGAGCTTAAGATGAGCAGCAAGAAAACAAAAACATGAAGTCACCTTTGATGGCTGCAGTTTGCAGAAAGCACCACACGTTGCAGGAATTCACACAGGAGATGGTGGCACAATAAAACCACGACATCAAAACCCCTTCGGCTCATCACACGTACAGGTAAAAACCAACACAGAAAAATACTGAAATCGAACGCCCCTGCTTCCTGCTGCACATTCTTTGGTCATGAAATACACAAAGTCGCTGCTGCACAATCACATCTGTTGCCATGGGCGACCTCTTGGGCTAAAAACTGCTGGTCATATTTGACGTAATTCATCTCAAATGACTTCTCTCACTCTGTTTAACTGAACATTACTGTCAACAAATGTGAATGAAAAAAAAAACAGTGAACATAATTAAATTGTCTCTGTTAAAATATTAATTATTACCAAAGTAACACTGGTCAACTGTTTAGGCCCAAATGAACTGTTGGCACATACTTCTGTCAAATTAATGATTTCATCACACCTTTGACTTCACATAATTATTACACACCACTAAACTCTGTTAAACTAAAACAGATCCTTATTTATTTATTTTTAAATATAAAATGATTTTCTTGTGGTTAAAAAGTGAATTCTTCCCATTTCCACTATGGTTTATCAAAGAATATATTCTCTTGGACAAACCTGCTGCATTCGTCATTACAGGCTAGCAGTGAGTTTCAACAGCATCTTCATTCCAAAAGTTGCAGCGTCTCACTGACTTACACCTCCTGATCTGCCAAACATTTTGCAACACACAAAACAGCCTCATTGCAAATGCCAATAACACCACGTGACAATGACAACGTAGAATGAGCTAAAAAGAGAAACCATTTCAATTTTGCCAGTCCACGGGAGTAGCAAAGGCACAAAAACAGATACAAACACTCCCGCCACCTTTCAGTCACATGACTCCTGTCTTCAGTGAAAGTGCCACCGGGAGCCAGGAGCCACATGGCGCCTGTCCGCTATAGTGCACATTAAAATATGACAAAGACGACCTGTCTTCTGCCTGCTGGAGTAGGAAAGAAGGGAGAATAGGGTGGTTGAGGGAGGTGAAGGAAAGGGGAGAATCAGCCTTGGAGCTCCTCGAAGCAGGTCTCGCAGACCCTGACTGGCTTTTTGGAGGACGGTGTGAGGGCGTTCCTCGATGAACATTCAGCGCAGAAAATGTTCCCGCAATGTCTGCAGTGGTGCTAAATAACCAGAAGGGAGGGAAAAGGTGTCCATCACAGGGCTAGATTTGGTAGACGTCATTATATGATGGTTCTTACCTTCCTGACAGTGACAGAAAAGCCTTTCCCGCAGGCCATGCAGTTCTGCACTTCGTTATCCTCCGTCCACTTTCTGGTCAGAGACTGGGACTGCTTAATCTACACCGCCACCACCACACCAACAACACAATCGTCAAAGAGCAGCAACCTTGCAAAATGTGTCAGCACTTTAGTCACTTTGCGCATTTTGTGCTTCTCCTTTTTTTAAACTTGCTGTGCTTCACGACTGACCTGGAGTGACTGGTTCTCTCTGCCGAGCTCCTGCATGGCTGCTGTGGTGTCTTCCAGTTTCCTCCTCAGCTCCACCACTTTGGCCTGCAGTTTCTCGATTTCACCTTCACCCTTTACACACCTGAACACAACCAGAGGACACTAAGGAATGCATGTTCAAATTCAATTTAGCCGAGGTCATTGGGACCGAAGTACCCAGAAATTGGAACACCAACACTCCTGAGCAACATGACTTGAACCCAACCCTAGGCAGAGGTCGGGCAGAGGTTAGAAGCTCCAACAACTGCAGAACAGCACAGAACCCTGTGAGCCAGGACTGTGAGGCCCCAGAAGCCTGAGCGCCCGTGCACCCTCCCGTCACAACAGACCATAACCAAACCCCAATCCTCAAGCACACTGAGGATCACTGCCAGACTCATCTTCTATTCCTTCTAGGACCCTTTTAAGGCTGAGCATCATAAACACTGTAGATTATACAAAATATGGGGAAAAAAAGATGACGTTACCTTTCTAGAAGTGCCCGTCTCTCATCCTGGTTGTTCTGGACGGTGGCCTCCAGCACAGCGATCTCTCCTCTCAGCTCATCCGTATGCTTCTCCAGCTCCCCGACTCTCCGCTGGCTGCTCTGCCACTCTCTCTTCAATGTGGCCACGTTTTCATTTAGGGCCGTCACCTGCACGTTCAGCTTGGCTTCTGCCTCCTCGCCACGCTTCACCTGCTCCTCTTTGGCTTTCTTCTCAGCCAACTGTTTAAGGCAGCATTGAATCTCTTATTATGTCTACCAAAATATCCATGTGAAGGTTATAGACAGAGGAGGCCTACCAATTTATCCTGCATATCTTTAATTTGGGCGAGGAACTGCTCTTTTTGTTGCAGAATGCTGTCTTTAGTGGCCTGATGCTCCGTCCTCTCCTGCTCCAGATCATCTTGTGCCGCTTCCACCCGAGTCTGAAGCTCCAACTTCTGCTGAATCAGCAGCTGTTTGGCTTCCTGTAGTTCACCCAGTTCCTGAAAAGCCACAAATATGCAAGTCAATGCAAACTTGACCAGCAACGCCCATCAGCTTAGTGCTAAAAAATTCCTGGGGTTTTGAAATAATGTCTGCAATTCAGCATACAGACTCAAGCTTTCTTCCTTGATGACTGCATCCTTCCCAAGATAAAATTTTATTATGAGACATAATATAGGAGAAGGCTGCATCGGCCAGAGTGGGGGATAAAATAGTGATCATGAGTTTAGCTGTAACATTGTCTTAACATAGTAATAAGCTCCTAAACAAAATACATTTGTTAGGATGTTGATTACTGTAAAAAAGTAACAACCTTTTGCCCTTTCTCCTTTAGTGCCGTTACATCTTTAATCAGTCGTGTGTTGTTCTTCTCCAAGTCATTCTGGACCTTATTTAGCTCCTCCACTTTACTCTTCTCCTTTCTCAGTTCTTCCATCACTTGAGACTGGAGATTAAAAAAAGAAAAACACTTTATGCTCATGTCCACAGCATATAAAAACAATATTTGTGTTTTTGTGTGTTACTGTGTAACACTGACCTGTTGCTTCTCAGAATCGTTTAAAGTTTGCTCCTGCTGTTGGAGCTTCTGGTTTCGTTTTTCCAACTCTTGCTCCAGCGAGCTTCGAGCCACTTGTAGCTCCTTGATTTGAGCTTCTAAACCTGTCTGATAGGTTTGATTACCAGCCAGCTCCTCCTGGGCAAGTTTCAGCTTCTCCTCAGAGGCCTGCGAGAGCAAGAAATGGAAAGACTTTCACATTTCAATGAATCAGAATGAATACTTGTCCTAATCAGCACTTTTCACTGATGGTTCTTTTAAATCAGCCCATAAGCTGAGGGCACTTGTCCATTCTTTCCTACGTACCTTCAGGTCTTGATGCAGTGCAGACACTTCAGACTCCTTGCCGTAAAAGTCAGACTGCAGCTTGCTGTGACTTTCCTGGCTTTGTTCCAAAGCCTGTTGCAGTTCTGTTGTGCGACACTTCTCGGAAGTTAGTTCTTCGCTCAGTCCTGACACCTGCATCCGAAGTTGACTTTCTTCTTCTGCCTACAAACACATCCACAACCACCAAATTTGCATAGAAAAGAAGATTCAGATTTGCACTTAAGAATGGACAGTTGACGAAGATCGTGTTTATGTATTCATTAAAAATTCCTACTTGCCTTTTTGGCACCATTTTCTTGCAACTCTGCTATTTGGCCCTTTAGTTTCTTTGTCTCCATCTCAAAGTTCCCTTGTACAGTCTTAAGTTGTGCTTGAAGCTTCTCCAACTGATTCTGCTTTTCCTTTAGCCCCTCCTGAGCTTTTAAGTGCTGCTGCTCCGCTGAAGTCAACTGTACTTTCAATCTTTTCTCTGCCTGCCATGTGGAGTCAGATCAGGACACGTTAGAAGAAACGTATTTATATGTACACACATTCGTGTATATTTTGTATACGTACCTCCCTCAGCTGCTCCAACTGCTCTTTAGAGTCGTTCACCGCCTTGGTCAGGGCCTCGTTCTTTTTAAGAAGTTCCTGTCTGGCCTTCTCGTTGGACTTTTCCTGAGATTGAACAGAAATGGTAGTTTATGTATTGACTTTGTCGTATCATCTTTTAGTGTTTGTTCCACAACTGTAGAATAACATTGAACTGACACCAGCTTCTCAAACATACTCTCTCCTCCACCGCTGACTTATGGGTCTTCCTCTCAGCATCCAGTGCATTCTGACTCTCTTTTAGGGCCTTTTTATTGTTTGCTAGGTTCTCCTGCAAGGAGCCAACCTCCTTCTTGTGAGCCTCTTTCTCCTGCTGGGCCTTTTGTAAATCTGCCATGAGGTTTTGAAGTTTACTGTTTAGCTTTGTTTGCTCTTGGTTGATTTTGTCCAGGTTCATTGTAAGAGTAGCTCTGTCCTGTTCGGAGCATTTCAGCTGCTGCTGAACATCAGTCAAAGCAGTTGTCTTTGTCTTTATTTCCTCTTTTAGACTTCTAACCCTAAAACGGAAAAACACAAAAGGTATCATTTAAAAACTGAAGTAAAACATTTTTAACAAGAAGACATGCAGCACCATAACAGTATTTACTAATTTTAGTGGTATATACAGGAATTTAATGTCATTCTGACACCATTTTTTAAACTTATACGCCTGTATGGTTTATCTCACCCTTCCTTCGCCGTCTCCAGCGAGTGATGAAGCTCTTTAGCCTTCTGTTTCATCTCTGTGCCTTCCTTCTGCAAGTTCTGCACTTCTTGCTGCACCTGCTCATGTGTAGTCTGCAGTTCCCCAAGCTGTGACTCCAGTCTCTATCATCATCATTTTGAATTAGGAATTTAAACACAACATAAACAGACATTTTATTCAAGAAAAAAAACTACGGCTTAAGAGTCCGTAAAGTTATTGACACAAACCTTATTGAGGCTCTGTAGCTGTTCGACGTGCTGCTCTGAAGACAATACCTTGTCTTTGTATTCCTTCAAGTTGGTTTCTAGCTGTGTGCACTGCTCCCTTTTCTCCTTGAGGCTTTGGGCCTGCTCCTCTATCTTCTTCTGCACCTTATTTAACTCCTGCCACAGGTAAATCAATGGGTGAGGAGGATAAGAGAAAAAAGTAAAAGAATATTACAAAAACTGCAGTAACCTGCTGCTTGTCCTGCAAAGCATGCTGAGCAGTCTCCAGGCTGTTCTCCATGTTGGCTTTCTGTGCAGCCTTCGCAGCTTCAGCGGAGAGCAGCATTTCTGTTTTGGCTTTCAGCTGAAAATACAACAACAAAAATACTGTCAGTGCACAACAACTCAATCTGAGGTCCAGTAAATGTTGCATTGTGTCACAGATTAAAATCTTGGGTAAAAGTGGAAAATATCCATCCATTCCATCCATCCATTCTCTGCCGCTTATCCGGGGTCGGGTCGCGGGGGCAGCAGCCTAAGGAGAGAATCCCAGACTTCCCTCTCCCCAGCTACTTCCTCTAGCTCATCCGGAGGGATCCCCAGGCGTTCCCAGGCCAGTCGAGAGACATAGTCTCTCCAACGTGTCCTGGGTCTCCCCGGGGGTCTCTTACCGGAGGGACATGCCCTGAACACCTCACCAGGGAGGCGTCCAGGGGGCATCCTGACTAGATGCCCAAGCCACCCCATCTGGCTCCTCTCAACGCGGAGGAGCAGCGACTCTACTCCGAGCTCCTCCCGGATGGCAGAGCTTCTCACCCTATCTCTAAGGGAGAGCCCAGCCACCCTACGGAGGAAGCTCATTTCAGCCGCTTGTACCCGGGATCTTGTTCTTTCGGTCATGACCCAAAGCTCATGACCATAGGTGAGGGTAGGAACGAAGATCGACCGGTAAATCGAGAGCTTCGCCTTTCGGCTCAGCTCTCTCTTCACCACAACGGACCGGTGCAGAGCCCGCATTACTGTGGACGCCGCACCGATCCGCCTGTCGATCTCCCGCTCCATTCTTCCCTCACTCGTGAACAAGACCCCGAGGTACTTAAACTCCTCCACTTGGGGCAGGATCTCCTCCTTTACCCGGAGAAGGCACTCCACCTTTTTCCGGTTGAGAACCATGGCCTCGGATTTGGAGGTGCTGATTCTCATCCCAGCCGCTTCACAGGCGGCGGCGAACCGATCCAGTGATAGTTGGAGGTCACGGGCCGATGAAGCCAACAGGACCACATCATCCGCAAAAAGCAGAGACGCGATCCTGAGGTCACCAAACCGGATCCCCTCAACACCATGACTGCACCTAGAAATTCTGTCCATAAAAATTATGAACAGAATCGGTGACAAAGGGCAGCCCTGGCGGAGGCCAACCCTCACCGGAAACGAGTTCGACTTACTGCCAGCAATTCGGACCAAACTCTGGCACCGATCGTACAGGGAGCGGACAGCCCGTATCAACGGGCCCGACACCCCATACTCTCGGAGGACCCCCCACAGGACCCCCCGGGGGACACGGTCGAATGCTTTCTCCAAGTCCACAAAACACATGTGGACTGGTTGGGCAAACTCCCATGTACCCTCGAAGACCCTGCTGAGGGTGTAGAGCTGGTCCACTGTTCCACGCCCAGGACGAAAACCACATTGCTCCTCCTGAATCCGAGGTTCGACTATCCGGCGGACCCTCCTCTCCAGTACCCCTGAATAGACCTTGCCAGGGAGGCTGAGGAGTGTGATCCCCCTATAGTTGGAACACACCCTCCGGTCCCCCTTCTTAAAAAGAGGGACTACCACCCCGGTCTGCCAATCCAGCGGCACTGCCCCCGATGTCCACGCGATGTTGCAGAGTCGAGTCAACCACGACAGCCCTACAACATCCAGAGCCTTAAGGGACTCTGGGCGGATCTCATCCACCCCCGGGGCCTTGCCACCGAGGAGTTTTTTAACTACCTCGGCAACTTCAGCCCCGGAGATACGAGAGCCCATCTCCAGGTCCCCGGGCCCTACTTCCTCACTGGAAGGCGTGTTGGTGGGATTGAGGAGGTCCTCGAAGTATTCCTTCCACCGATCCACAACATCCCGAGTTGAGGTCAGCAGCACACCATCACCACTATACACAGTGTTGACAGTGCACTGCTTCCCCCTCCTCAGACGCCTGATGGTGGTCCAGAACCTTTTCGAGGCCGTCCGAAAGTCGTTCTCCATGGCCTCACCGAACTCTTCCCATGCCCGAGTCTTTGCCTCGGCAACCGCCGTAGCTGCACTCCGCTTGGCACGCCGGTACCCATCTGCTGCCTCAGGAGTCCCACAGGCCAGTAAGGCCCGATACGACTCCTTCTTCAGCTTGACGGCATCCCTCACCGCTGGTGTCCACCAGCGGGTTCGGGCATTGCCGCCACGACAGGCACCAACCACCTTGCGGCCACAGCACCGGTCAGCTGCCTCGACAATGGAGGCACGGAACACGGTCCACTCGGACTCAATGTCCCCCGCCTCCCCCGGGACATGGTCAAAGCTCTCCCGGAGGCGTGAGTTGAAGCTCCTTCTGACAGGGGACTCTGCCAGGCGTTCCCAGCAGACCCTCACAACACGTTTGGGCCTGCCAGGTCTGTCCGGCATCCTTCCCCACCATCGGAGCCAACTCACCACCAGGTGGTGATCAGTTGACAGCTCCGCCCCTCTCTTCACCCGAGTGTCCAGAACATGCGGCCGCAAATCCGATGACACAACCACAAAGTCGATCATCGATCTGCGGCCTAAGGCGTCCTGGTGCCAAGTGCACATGTGGACGCCTTTATGTCTGAACAAGGTGTTCGTTATGGACAATCTGAGACGAGCACAGAAGTCCAATAACAAAACACCACTCGGGTTCAGATCAGGGGGGCCGTTCTTCCCAATCACACCTCTCCAGGTCACACTGTCATTGCCAACGTGAGCATTGAAGTCACCCAGGAGGACGAGGGAGCCCCCAGAAGGGGCACTCTCCAGCACTCCCTCTAAGGACTCCAAAAAGGGTGGATACGCTGAACTGCTGTTTGGACCATAGGCACAAACAACAGTCAGGATCCGTCCCCCCACCCGAAGGCGAAGGGAGGCTACCCTCTCATCCACCGGGGTAAACTCCAATACACAGGCACTGAGCCGGGGAGCAACCAGAATTGCCACCCCTGCTCGTCGCCTCTCACCATCGGCAACTCCAGAGTGGTAGAGAGTCCAACCCCTCTCAAGAAGACTGGTTCCAGAGCCCTTGCCGTGCGTCGAGGTGAGGCCAACTATATCTAGTCGGAACTTCTCAACCTCGCGCACCAACTCAGGCTCCTTTCCCACCAGAGAGGTGACATTCCATGTCCCTAGAGCCAGTTTGTGCAGCCGGGAATCAGACCGCCAAGGTCCCTGCCTCCGGCTGCTACCCAAAACACAATGCACCCGACCCCCTTGGCCCCTCCTGCAGGTGGTGAGCCCACGGGAAGGGGGTCCCATGTTGCCTCTTCGGGCTGCGCCCGGCCGGACTCCATAGGCAGAGGTCCGGCCACCAGGCGCTCGCCAATGTGCCCCACCCCCAGGCCTGGCTCCAGGAGGGGGCCCCGGTGACCCGCATCCGGGCAAGGGAAACTTGAGACCAATGTTATTTATCTTCATTAGGGGGTCCTGGGCTACGCTTTGTCTGGTCCCTCACCTAGGACCTGTTTGCCATGGGTGGCCCTACCAGGGGCATATAGCCCCAGACAACGGAGCTCCTGGGATCATTGGGACACGCAAACCCCTCCACCACGATAAGGTGGCAGCCCAGGGAGGAAAATATCCATACTGCTTAAATACATGTGCTACCTGAGCATCTAGCTGGGACACTTTCTCCTTGCTGTCAGTGAGTTGAGCAGTGAGCTCAGTGACTGTAGTCTCCATGGTATGGGCTCGGTCCTGGGCGGAGCGCAACAAGGTCTTCTGCTCCTGGACCTGCTTGTGGAGATTATCCTGAGCTTGCTTGTTGCTTTCAGATTGGTTTTTCAGTTTGTCTGTCAGCTGTGTAACCTAAAAACACATATACAGTACATAAAAAATAAGCAACAAAATGCTTTGTATGACAGATTTGTGACAGCGAATGAGCATGCATTTACCCACCTGTCCTTGTAATGCCTGGTTTTTCTCTTTAAGCTGGTTGAGCACGGCCGTTTCCCCCTCGCCGGCTTGGATCTTGGCACATAGGTCGTCTCTCTCAGCCTCTAGCTGGCTCACAATGTCTTTGCTCTTCTGTAGCAGTGCCTCCAGATTCTGAATCTTCTGGTCCTTATCCCCAATCTGACGCAGGACTTGCTCCAGGTCATTCTGCAGCACAAATCACAAAAGTCTTTGCAGACTCTGCAATACTTCTCCCACAGATTTTCCGTTGTCTGCAGTACCTGGGCCTCCCGGAGTTTGCCGTTTGTGTTTTGCTGCAACACCTGCAGTTCCTGGTGCTGCTGTTTGGCTTTTTCCAGTTGATGCTGCAGGTCTGTGTTCTTAGTGGCACTTTCCTTCAACTAGAGTGGGATGACACAAAAGTTAAGATTTTCCTGTATTGTTTTACCAGCAAGTTGTGAAAATTTTGCATTTATGGATTTCTTGCATCTTTTGTTTCTCAGCGATCAGAAACGGTTCATCTTCTACCTGCTCCTCTGTACGAGACAGTTTGAGTTGGAGGTCAGCTGCTTGTTGCTCGCGGTCCTTTAATTTCTCCCCCGACAGCTGCCTCTGTTCTTTCAAACGACCTTCAACTTCGCCTAGCTGCCGCTCTGTCTCCAGCAGTTTGGCGTGCAGCTGGAAGGAGACAGATTATTTTTTATTACTTTACAAAAGTATCATCCTGTGGCAAATATTAACAATACAACAAGACCTAATGTACATGTATGGATATTGCAATGTGTCCACTAATATACAAACATTTGACTCCAATTGAAAAGATGAATCTTAAAATAGTGAAAGGTGCAACAGTGGGTGTGGGTGACTAACCTGACTGATCTCAGTCTGCTGCTGTGCTCCATGACTCTCTTTTTCTTCCCTTTGCTGCTCCAACTGTTTTCGTTCAACCTTCAGCTCTGCATGCTTCACCTCCAGCTCCCCCATCTCAATCTTCAGCTTTGCCACTTCCTCACTCCTCTCTTGGAGATCTGCCCGGGCCTTCTGCAGAGAAGCCTCAGCCCCAATGACCCGAGACTGTAGCTCTTGAACCTCCTGCTCCCTCTCCCTCAGACCGTCTTGGACATTCTTCTTAGTGGTGGTCTCTGTAGCTAACATTTCCTTCAGTTGCAGATGCTCTTTCTCCTTACGTGCAAGCTTTTCTGACAGGCTCTGCAAGAAGAGGACAGAACACATGTCCCGGTGGCCAAGACTTTTGGAAACCAACAGTCAATTCAACATATCCCAGAGGGGTTTTGAAGTAAACAACAAAATCTAATTAATTTGGATAATAGGCTCTTTTGTGTTATGATGTCCCAATTAATTCCAGTCAGTTCTTTGTTTCATTTTAGTCCTGTTCTTTTTTTTACTGCATTAGGTTTTTCTCAACTAATATATTGGAAACAATAGCAACTCTCTAATGGGTGAAACCAATCAGTTTCTTTTGGAACACATATTTCCCAACTTCCCTGTTTTGTTTTTAGTCTTTATTTCTCCCCACTTTCCTCTGTTTAAAACAAAGCTCACCTTCCCTGTGATAATAACTAAACATACAATGGGAAGAAACATGACAAGTGAAAAGTAGTTACGACCAACAAGCCAGTAAAAAACTCAGTTTATCGGGAACCGAGCCGTCCATTAATTCACATCGAGTTGGTTTTACAAAGGGAACAAAAACAAAACGTATGTGAGAAAAAAACTTTTAAATGTCCCGCATTTCACAAGAACACTGATAATAGAGGACATCAAATACAGTGCTTTGTGTAAATGCAGTTCCTAGAGCTGGCAGTAAACTTGGCTACAGGGCAATAAAAAGAAAATGTTGTTAATAGCACGCTGCTAAGAAGGGAATCTAACAGGGCAGCCAGACTTCACAGACATTCAAAACATTTTTACAGCCCAACACAGTGCAGACCATACCTAAGACCGCATCTCACAACACTCTTTATTGGCCTTCATCACCTTTAACGACCTGTATGGGATCCTTTTCTCACGTCATTGTCGCATCTTTTCTAGCTAACCCGATGTTTTCAGAGAACCTCAGCTGATGCCTTGTCTGTTCCTCTGTGACATCACTTTGGTCTCAATTCTCATGAGAGGTGTATTTTTGAAATGGATACCAGGTGTTGTGGAGATCCTGTTTCCTGGAGGAGCACGAGGCAGGTGGCACTGGAGAAAAGGATCTGTAACCCCCTTCCCCTTACCCAACTTGGCTGGGAAGGGCATTGGCATGTCTGATGTGAAGGGATTTAATCACTCACAGGAAATAGTGCATCTCCAATGCAGAACCCCAGTGCACGAGTGAAGTTACCTATGACTGTATTCCACACTGAGACGGGGTGGCATTTCAGAAATACCACTGGGGGGTTAATTATAGGTCTGCTCTGAGTGTGATTTTGTTATCAACATGCCTGGGTTGCTGAAGAAGGCTGGTAGCAGCAAGGCATTGAGACAAGCCCTGATCCTGAGCCATAGGGGTGGTGACATGGCATCCTTTACATGCCTGGGGCAACTGGCAAGGCCCCTTAACATCTATTATGTACATTAGACACGCAGTCTTACATAATGTGTGCCAAGTGGCTCAGCTCTGAAAATCGCCATATGATTAGAGCAATGAAAGATGCAGACCTGTTTATTTCATTGCGCCAAGACCACTTGCAAGCTGTGCAAAATGTCTGTATGTACACCCCAGTCCATAGTTACTGGATGATGTCATAACTACAATCCTGTTGCTTCTACCCACAATGGGCTTAAAGTAAAACAATGGAATAAGAGGCAACTTCTTTTCTATATTTTTTCTTCCATTGCAGTAGAAGTTTGGTTTCATCTGTCCAGAAATGAGAGGCTCTCCCCCATTTTTACACAAAGACTAAATCGAACGTCATGTTCTCAAGCATTACCAGGGCTTTGTGCCTTGTGGTAAATAACTGTAACCATCCTGAAGGCATCTCTTTACAGAACATCTTTACATACTGTCTCTCCTTTAGGATACCATTTCCCAAACATCAGCGAAATGCCAATATGATACTTAGAATTAACCAATTCAGATCTTTTATATGCCTCATTTTTCTTAGTGCATACTAAAGAGGAAAAAGATTACACTTGACACTTATGTGTACATATTCTTTTCTCGAAAACTAGAGTGTGTTTGGCTGTGTTTTGTCTTACCTGGCTTTGCTGCTGCAGACTGTTCAGACTGCTCTTCAGCTCATGAATCTCTTTTGTGTAGACAGCTACTTCCTGTGGACCCTTCTCCAGCTCTGCTTTCAGCTGGGAAATGGTCATCTGAAATAGAAGAGACACATTAGGAAAAATACAAAACATGTAACAATAGAGTACGATCTTCTTATGAATGACTTATTTAAATTGCATCCAAGAAGAACTGATACAAAAACACATTAATACAAAAAAATATATTCATCAAGAAATCCAAAGGTTAAAACAAGAACTTTTTAAAAGGTGGGGAAACAAATTATGATAAACCAATGATGTAAACAATGGGGGGCATGAAAGACAATTTACCTCCAGTTTATGAAGCTTGAAGAACAAGTAAATGTTGGAGAGGAGGGAAACATGATTAGGTGAGGAAGAGGTAGAAAGACAGAGACAAAAGGTCAGTCACGCAGAAAGATGCTTTTGTGATTAGAAATTTAGCTCAACATCTTCTCACTGCGCTGTGGCAGCAGCAGCTAGAATCTTCTATGCAAAGGAGGGCCCAGTTTCTGCCAGGCAGTCTGCAATCTGAATATCATCTGACTGTCACCTTTTATTTTAGAAGCAATCATGACATTAAGCTAGCGGACGTGGAGCCTGGCTGCTAGCATTCAGCCTTAGACAAGTGCAGAATCTCTTCACACAGCAAAAGTCCTCAGTCAACCTACTGCCCTTTGCTGTAATGCTGTTCCAATCTTTGTCACAAACATGACTTCAAACAGTCTGCATTGTTAACAGTATAGGCCTTAGTTTTAAACATCTGTCCACTGAAGTAAGATGGAAACTGACTGTTGAGACACAAGGCAGCAGAAAGAAAACTAAAATAAAATATCGACATAATGACACCTTCTACCTGTTTTGAAGTTAAGATCGGTATTATTCATTATCTAAAAGTGCGTTATTTTTCTTATCAGAATACATCCCACAGTTGATTATTATCTAGACTAAAATATCCCTGTGACCCACCAATGGTTAAAGGTTACATGCCCATAGGCTAATAGTTAAGTACACATGTCAAGAAATTAACCTTTTTTTAGTTTGCGGATTTTTGCATTAATAACAATTGTATATAAATTAATATAGAAGTAAATAATAAGCATATAAATAGTCAACATAAAGATTACCAGCCATAAGAGCCATTTCATGATGAAAAAAGTTATTTAAAGCAAAAGTGTAAAAGAATTTGTAACATATCTTGTTTGTCGTGATGTAATCTGACTGAGCAGCAGGTAAAAAATGCACTTAAGAGCTGGATTAATCGTCCAAGCACCGATTACAGAGAATCAGGGGGAAAAACTGGTCACACAGATGAACACTGAGCTTCAGGAGAATTTATATTTGTTGGTTCTAATCTCACCTCTGCGTTAATGTGATTTGCCTCCAGCTCTTCGTAGTGGGTTTTGAGACGTTCAGACTCTTCTTCCCTCTCACGAGACATACTGTCCATCAATGTCTGCACCTGCACCAGCTCCTTCTGCAGCACCTCCACATCCTCCACACCGGGCCGTTGCAGCTATGGCACAGCAAAAGAAATACGTTATGTAAAAATTCCTTTGATATTTTATTCAAGCTAAATACACGAAGACTAAACATGCAACTTTTTCCTGCACTCAAATGCAAGTGTTTTAGCATTCTTGACATAAGGTCTTGGAGGTCATGCATCTCAGCGACAAACAGCTTAAGATTTGGTTTGATTCATCTAGAAAAGAGGTCAGTGATTCAAGTTTATCTTCAAAGCATTGCGTTCATGAAAGAACGTACAAATACAGAGAGCAAATGGTGTCTGCGGACTCTTGTGAGGAACGAAAAAGTATCCACAGAAAGTCATTGTGTGCTGGACTGTACCAGCTCTGTTTGGAGTCTGTCGTTCTCCTGCTTCTCTTTCTGCAGCTGTTCCGTAAGTTTAGCCAGTTTGTGGTCAGCAGCCTCCCGGAGGCTCTTCTCTTCATCAAGGCGGGACTTTAGGTCTGTCAATAATCACACTTTTGTGATCTTCACACCACAACAAATAAACACCTGATTGAAAAATTAGTACATCTACGATAAAAGAAAGTAATCTCACTTAAAGCTAATCTGAAAAAAGAGCTTTGCGTTTAGATGATAAAAAGACTGAAATTAAGAGCAGTTCGGCAACAGCGTGCATCACAATTCCCCCATCGCACACACCTACTATCTCTGTGGCCAGCTGGGCAGCCTTCTGCTCAAACAAGTCTTTCATCTGCTTGATGTTAAACTTCTCAGTTTCTGCTTCATTCAACTTCCTTTCAAGGGCTGAGGCGAAGACACACATATTAATGTTTGATTTTTCCAATATTTCTGGAAGGAGTATGAAAATATTCAAACCTCCTCACCTGATTCAGCTGGGTCCGTCTGTCCATCACTCTATAGAATTAAGGGAAAGAATAAATCAGCTACAGCAACTGTTTGCTTTGATATCCTAAATCCAGAATGACCGTGTGTAAATCATGAAATATCTGAAAGGAATTACTTGCTTCAGGTGCCCCTGGACTTTGTCTAATTCCTTCTTTAGCTCTCCAGAGAACCATCGTTCCTCCTAATCAGGTGAAAACATGACACACATCAACCATTTGTACGAGCCAACAAAAAACTGAAATGACACTTTCAGCTTAATTCGGACTCAAACTTACCTTGAGAGATGCGTGCAAGTCCTGAACCTCCTGCCGCAACATTGTAAGGTCTTCCCTTTTAATTGATGAAAGGAGTGTTTTTATAAGACATTTTGTAAAACTACACAGGAGAATAGAGGCTTCATGTGACATCAATGTCTTACCGAGTGGGGGCCACGTGAGCGGGTAATTCTCCAGTATCATGGAACAGATCATAGTGCTTAAAAAGCTCCTCTGCAGAGTTGTGAGATTTCATGCACTGAGGACAGATGAAGCCCTGAAATACAAAAGTCCATCATTAGAATCAGTTAGTGGGAGAAAAGTATATAAATCACTTAAGATAAACTTAGGTACCTCTGATGTTTGATCATGATTCAGGTCTGCGCTGGGTGGCTCTGATTCTGCATTCTGAGAACCCCCCTTCCCAGGGGTCTTGGGAAGAAAAAGTAAAGGTTATTATGTTTAGTTTACACTGCTGTGGACTGAATAATTAACTGCTTATAATGACATGTTTAATCATTTTTTAATTAAATGATGTCTCCATCTTTTCTGCACTATTCTATATTTTCTTGAGAAATATTAAGCTAATAATATGACATTTTACTGCCCTTGTGTGTTTTAGTTGGATGATGATGAAAACAAATATAATAGCTTTTATTTAGATGCATTTCCTTATCATCAATGGCATTAGTAAAGGGACATTTTCACACACTTACAAGTAACATACAGAAATCTGGTAATCAGAGAGGCCATTTGACCGGATGTGATAAAACCCAGAATACAGCACAGTAGCAGATCAAATGGGGTCACTTGCTATCAGCTCAGCCACAAACAGACATATAAAGTTGATGTAAAACATGTGGCCCATTCATAAAAATGTGTTTGTTTTACTAGTGAAGGTCAGCATGTTCAGTACTTTGAAAAGTGATTTGTTGAATGTGCTTATTGAAGGATAACTATATAATGGAGGTTTTACTATTTTAATTTAATTCAATTTTAATTTTGACTTCCAGCTTTTTGGTACTCCGTATTATATTTCAAATGGTAATATAAACGCTATCAATAATGAGCAAGAATTCCATTGAACCAATATGTGTGCAGTAACTTGATTTGTTCTGACACAAACATCCCATCTTTGCTATCACCTGTACTGACTTTAATATTTATTGCAAAAACGTTTGTTGTCCTGAATGGAATGTTAAGAAACTGATTTTACTGAATACGAGGTTCTAACTTGTGTTCACAGTGACGTCGTTGGTGGGTGGTAGGTAAATGTAGTTCTATGCTGAGGCTAGTTAGCTTAAATGCTAACATGTCACTCCCACATAAGCTTTTTTAGAAGAATGAGAAAAAACGATATTTAATGAGAATACAATGTTTTTATAACCCGCTTGAAATGGGGTTAAAAGGTCAGTGTGTCATTACGGTCAACGGCAATGTGATGTGTAAACGATGAATCAACCTAATGCTATGATGTAGCCAGCTAACCAACTAGGGAAATATAAGTCAGCCGTAGTATACAATCAGATTATGAGCTAAATGTGCTCCACGAGGGTGGGACAAAGTGGTCTCAAGAAATAATTAGAGTTTTCTAATCCATTGTAGGGAGTCATGGTTTGCTGCATCCATGCCATCCGAAATATCAATTAACCCAACAGAGTTAGCATTTGCTGCTTAGCTGACTCGAGCTTTCTTAAGGGGCGCTTGATTTAGACACTGCGCTGTGACGGAGTAGAGAAATTTTTTCCAACACGGGAACTCCCCGTGGTTAGCAGCAAGAATCCCACCCACCCGCACCGCAATGTGTTATAAATGGTGCGCACCATCATGAATGCTCAGGCAAGGACAGGCCTTTATGTCCAAATGCTAACGACTAATAATCGCCATATAAAACCCACGCTGCTTGATTTTCCGCACCGGAACCTTACCATTTGAAGTATCCGCCTGAGCATGACTTCGTCTGTCCCTGTCCCAACAACAAACTCAGGCCCGTTTTTAAAATGACAAAGTTTCCGAAGCAACACGGGGAACACCTGACCTAGCTCAGGCAGCAGCAGCAGCAAATGGGCGGGTCATGTACAGATGGACGCGCAGCGTGACCACACGCAGAATAAGGGCTTCCTCATACACCTTTAAATCAGTGGAAATGTACACAAACTTTATTCATCAGCAGATTAAATATTCAACACCGAAATTCCAGTCAAACACAAAAGAAAGAAAGTTTAGGCACGTGCTCATGCTTTTGTGGTGCACTATAGTGATCTGGATGTGATAAATCCACCCCCCAAAAGACAAAAAAACTGGCATGTATAATCACAGAAACCTTTTGTTCCTCTGTTCTGTAAAAAAAAGGAAAAAAAAGAAACATAAATACCTTCAGTCAACACCTACTAAATAAAATGCAATCGCAATAGGAACAACTAAACTTTACAATCCTATTGTTCTATTTCCATGCTTAAAGCTGGGGCCCATGATGCAAAGGCCTGGATTTTATAACGTCTAAGGCAGGCTAACACTTTTCATCAATACATTAAATGCAGTGCTCTGTCTACACAATGTCACAATACTTTCATTTAGAATCATCAGGAGAAAAAAAAGGAATTTCTTAAAACCAAGTCCTCCTGTTTTCCAATTAACAGGATTCTAATTTGTTCTTTGTGTTCAATAGTATGTCTTTGGCACAATTCAAGGTTATTTAAATGCAGTCTAATCCTTTCTGCAAAAAACAGTGGTATCAAAATGTTTGTTTAGCACAAAAACCTGAAACGGAGAAACACAAATTTACAACAGGAGGAACTCCTCCAATCTGTAGGTCATCGACAGTTAGCGTTTGAGCACCCAATCTTTATCAGTTTGATTAGGGATGATACTATGTGTACTTTTAAGGCATTCGAGGTGAAGCAATGCTCATACTTGCATCAGCGCAGACTTTGCCCTTAGCTCTCTTTAGGTTAAATACCTCACAGGACCCGAGCTACAGGGAGGTCACAGTAGTTATACCCATCTAGCTAAATCTGGCAAAAAAGGTTTCGCTCAAATATTCCAACATGCACGAATAAAAAGAAACGATTTAACTGTATAAGCAGCAAATAAAGATGTTTTCTCAGCTACTGATGTTAAAAATATACATAGAAAGTCTTAAATACTGTATATTTGGAAAAAATTATGACACCCTTCAAGCTCCAAACCTCCAAAATCAGCTCTAAGTCAAATTGAAAATAGATACTGTACACATTAAGAGGCAGTGTTATTGATTAAGTCAGAGTCTTTGAGAAATGTCCATCTTGGCCTCTGGCATTTGGCGATGGTCCTATCTGTTGACCACATCTGAGCTCTGTGAGGAGCAAAACACATAGCAGGGAGTGTTGTTGTCCATCACTTGAGAGCTCTGCATGTTGCCATTGGTTGTGCTGCACACAGAGGTGCAGGCGGGACCGCGGGTGTTTGTGAGTCTGCGTAGGTACTCTGCGTGGACGGGCTTGTGGCTCTGCAAGACCTGAATGGCTTCGTCCACCTTGAACCACTGCCTCTTCCTCCCTGTTAAAATGCAGAGAAAACACAGGAAAGTTGGCTCACAGAAATGGTCCAGTAGACAGTTGTATACATAGATCCTATCGATTATGTTGGTCATGTGTCGGAGGGGCGAGCTGTCCTCCAATACTTTCCGTTCTTTAGAAAGACTTAGAAACGACAGAGTAGTATTAACAAATACTGAAGTTCATAATCAATTGTTGAAACATCACCGAGATGGATCGTTCCATTTATCTGGTTTTGCAGTAAAATGTCATCCTTCCATAGCAGCAAGCTCCTCTACACTGTTTTAGATTTGTTTTATGAAGTATACATGTATTAATGTGTATCCTTATTTCTCCCTTAAGTTGACCTGGAAAAACTTATATGTCACAACCCTTCTACTTTACCGGGAGAAACCTTATCTGACAGATAACCAAGATGGCACTGCAGCTCGCGACATTCTTCTGTGCAGGGTTTCAGCAGTGTTACGATACACCCGAGCTCTGTCTGTCTGTGTGTGTGAGAGAGACACTGCTGAATAAGTAAATAACCTTAAAGCTGCAGCAGCGGTGTCTCAGTGGGGGCACTTCGCTCATATGTGCAAAGTCCTCATCCCACCAATACTTCCCAAATACTACCCACAAATGATCTTTCCGGTAAAATTTCAGCTGGGAAGTATTTAGAGTTCAACCCCGCTGATTTACTTCCGAACAGTGTACTTTGGAGTTGTGTGTGTTTATCACACACTGGCGGTGACTTTACTTTAAAACCTTAAAGTGCACCACCGCTGGCCTTTCAGGGAGGATGGGGGTGGGGGCAAAAAAAAAAAGAGTAGTGCAGTGCCCTTCCTGCTGCTTCCCAGTCGTTATACAGGGTAAGAGAGGACATAAGGTGGAGCTGCAGTGAGGTGATGATAACTGGAAAACAACTGGGCACAGCAAACATTCCTCCCCCTCGTGAGCAGGGATCAACTCTATTTCTGTGGGAGAAGGGAGTAAAATACCACTGGTGCATTTTTCCACAGCAGTTACAAATGATTTAAGCTTTGAGTTTACGATCCATGGCAGAGGTGCTTCAGTCGAAACACTTTAAACTATGCAAATGTGTGCGAGTGTGTGAATGAGCCCGTGTTTTATCAGGCAGGCTAACGTCACTCATCTCCCTTCAGCTTTCTATCAAACCCTCAAAGCAACCAGAAATGTTTCAATTATGTTTTCCTCTAACAAACATTCACAGCAGCACTGAGTTTTTTGGATGAGCAGCTTCTGAGCTATGAATGCAAGGTGTAAAGGGCATTTTTTTTCTCGAAGTGGCTAAAGACTAAGGATGTGGCTAAGGATGTTATGAGATGGCGTTGTGGTGACAGAGCGACATTTTAACGCAGCCATACCGATGTTGACAGAGTCTTCCCAATCTTCCAGTATCTCCGTCACGATTAGGGTGTAGACGTAAGTCCTGTGTTTCCTGTCTTGATTGTGCTACACGAGATTAAACGAATTACTGAAATGTGCCGACATGATAAGCTACATTTTAGGTGAAATGCTGCTACTTCTCCTCCAAACTTACCTCAAAAATGCCAAGTAGTCTGCCAAGATTTCCCTTCACGCCAGCCTGCAAACATGCACATGAATCAAACGGATGAATGACGAATCATTGAACATTTGTGTATTTCAGTCATTTTTCCTTTATAGAAAAAACTGGACACAAGGAAAAAAAGGAAAATATTGTAAAAATATTGTTCGTAGTGTTTTTCTCAGACAGTTTACAACCCTCGGATGTCCACGTGTCTGTGACATGACATGGCAAACGACCAGGTGGACCTAAACATAGTCTGGGAGGATGAGAAGTCAGCAGCTTAACACTAGCGCACGGCACGAGCAGAGATCCATTTCTGTTTGTGCATAGCTGGCACATGCACAGGTATGGCCATAAATGGTCTGGAGTCCCTCTAGAAAGTGTCTTGAGCCCCTCTGGTCCTGCCTTCATGTTCTACAAGGGCCTCCTCGAGGATGTTCAGCCTCAGTACTGAGTGATGGCGATCAGATGGATAGGTGTATAATGCCGTTTTTGTGCACATCTGACAATAACTATCACTCTCCTACTTCACAGCATAGAGACATTTCTTATTCTATTCTTAAACCCAACAGTAGGTTATTATTAAAAACCCGCTGTTATGTTTTGCAGCACACTGGCTGCTTAGAATTCCAACTTATCTGTCTGTCAGCATCTTCAGTGTCTGTATGCACTCATGTTAATGGCTCCTCGCGCAGCCTGTAGCTGGAACAAATCTGATTGTACTCTTTATCTTGCCGCTCATCCATATTCAGACACATCGGATGTGACAAGCTGTTGTTGACTTTTATTTCATCACCATATTTCAGAGCTTATCAGCGCCATCCCTAGATGGAAGCTCGTAACAGCAGCTAAATGCACAAGCCAACATTTACATGGATATTCATACGTCAATTGTATTTTGTTTATTCCAGCAAAAAGGGGCTTGAGCCTGATCTTAAAAACAACATTAATCTCCAAATTTGAGTTCAAATCCCACCATCTGTAAAGGTTGTTCAGATGGGTCCCATTGCAGTGGCCTTTTGAACCTCAGCTGAGTTAAATGGTGTGTATCATTGACTGTTCTGTTAATATTTGCCTTCCAGAGGAAGCGCTCACCTCTTCATACACCTCCCTGACAGCAGCTCCACACGGCTCTTCCTCGGGCTCCATTCCTCCTCCTGGCACGATCCATTGGTCTGGATGTCGACTGCTGCTCACCAATATCACCTTCCAAAGAAAAAGGCCCTCATCAGCTTTCTGATATTGAGTTTGAGGTGCAAGAAACATGCTCCTGACATGCCTGAGTTCAGAGTCACTGACCATTATAAGTGGCTGGTGGCTAAAATTGGTGCTACTTATGCGAGAGGCTGTGAATGAAAGCCTAGTGTGAACCGGCCTTCTGAAAACGACACACTCCGTTATATAATTAAGGCTGCTAAATAACAGATATTGTGACCAACTCCAGAAAATTGGAACATGTCATCAGGCAAGTTAATCTTAGATGTTTAAAAATGGTTTGATCACACCAATTCAGATATTTAGACGCATAAGAGAGAAATCTGAGAGAAAATGTGACAAAAGCAGGACAAAGTCAGAAGCTTACAAGAACTAAAGCAACGCAGTGTGTTTAACCAAGACCAATGGAATGGAACTGACCCATATTCACTTGTGAACATGGGATATGCCAGATGTGTGCCAACATGGCGTTCTCCGTCTTACATTGTGGGTTATGACCTATCGTGTCACACTTGATTCTGTGTCACATCTGAATCCGCACATGACACCAAGCCTTCTTTTCTCCTGAGATCTGATCTGGAGTATGTTAATAACAACATCTCTCCAGGCTTCACATGCACAGAAATAAATATTGTGTGAAACTTCACACCGTGTGACCCTGGGCCATAACTCATGCAGAAACTGGGTCAATATCAAGATTAGGAAAGGAAAACTCACGTACATGTCAAGGTCAAGCAACTCTTAAAAATGCAAAGAGATACAAAATGTGATATATCACCCAGCAGAGTAAAATCTGTCAGTAAAAAGTTAAATCTTCATCAAAAGAGGAGATGGGTCTTCTTGGGGTGTTCACGAGCACCGGCAGAACTGATATAAGGGGGCAGAGTCTTCCGTTACAGGAGTCAAGCGTTAAGTTAAAAGTCATTCTGATGACCTCAGCGTTAACCCAGTTCATTCACCTGAATAATCAGAACAAGATGAGGTCAGTGTGAAGAGAATCAGGGTCAGTTTATTTGCCATTTGCAGATAGAGACCGCATTGGAAAAGGATTTCCAGGCTCTCCAGCAGGACACCCAGGACAAAAAGACAATCGAAAACACTGTCAAAACCCACAATAAAACAAGAGGTAAATAAATACACTAAGCAGAGAACAAAAACACAATAAACAGCTAATTTGCCCCTGAGAGGCCGAAGATCACCAAGTGCAGAAGTATTAAAACGGTAAAAGTTGTTTAACACTGCTGCCTTCAGGCGTCAGTCATATGACCAGGTGAAGAAGAGTTGTGGCGCAGCGCCGCCTTGCTGAGATGATTAAAGACTTAACAGTCTGATCAACAGCAGCCCTACAGCAGTAGGGGGGAGAGCCAGCTTTACAGCTCCTGCTGTCACCGTTTCCCAGCATCCAGGTATGACTGATGGACCTCAGACTGACAGGTCTTATTTTCACGGAGACCTGCAGATCAGACACGTTGGCATGTTCTGTTTTGTTCCGGCAAGCAAATGCCATCTCATCGTCACACGAAACAAAATCTTAAAAATACAGGCTCGGTTCCATTCACTCTGGCAGTGTTGACACCGGGCTGCCCGCGGTGGGCTTACCGCCCCGCAAACTGCCTCTGTCTCACACAAAGGCCCAAAACACACACATGCATGCACAATTTCACACATGCGGCATGCGAGGCACGTAGGCACTCAGAAACCACTGGATCAGCAGTTGCCTTTGAGCGTGAAAACAAAATGGGCTTAAGCAGGGGAGGTTAATGACCCCGGCAGCCTCAACACACCTCAATGAGAACTCAGACTGAGGAGGAGCTTTGCACGGACCTCCGTCAGGTTTACAGAGCTCTTCAACACCCAAACACTATGTGGAAACAGCCATTTCAATAAAGCGCCAATGGTTACCGTGACCACACGATAACTAATCAACTGGCCACCAAGAATATTTAAAACACCAATAGAGGGGCTCAGATAAACAGACATGACTGAATGGACAAAAGAAGTCAGGTGACCTGAACATCAATGGTCAGACTGGAAATCAACGTGTCTAATATTCTTCTGGATTCCAGATTGACATGTCGAGGAAGTGACAGTAAAGCAAGTATGCAGACGGGACGGATAGTTTACCACATAAAGTTTGACGGGCATAATTACAGCGGGAATGACATGCAAGGTCTGGAGAGAGACCAGTTCATCACCCCGCGGTGCAATCGACGCTAATCAAAGTGGCTTTTTGCATATGTCAGCGCTCCGTCACCAGCAGTGGGAGCATGAGCAGCAGGAAAGTCAATCCGTCAGGGGACAGCAAGTGCCTGCACCTACTTTCTATAAATTGCAACTGGTGTTTAGTACACAGTGTAACATTTAGCCCCGCCGCCACCCCCACCCTCACATGTCGTACCAAGATGGTCTGCCATCACTGGGCAGACACAATGTGATGTAGCACCCCCCCCCCCCCAAAAAAAAAGCCTGCACCAGTTTGCATTCCTCTCAGAGTGACTGAAAAATGTTAAAACTTCTATATATTCATCTCAACCAACATGGTAAACTGGTAACAAATCTCTTGTGAGCTGTGCAGATCTTCCCTGTTGCCATTGCTAAACTTTGGTCTATGAATGAATTACCAGTAAGAAGAAACATGACACAAGTGAGTGAGAACATCTAGCGTAAAGCTACGTTACTACCAAAACTGAAGATAAATGTAAAGTTTGACAATTACAGCTAGGGTTTGTTTGTAGTCTGGGTTCATAGTGGGGGAGTTGACCTTTATGGAAATACTAAAGCAGGCTCAGGGAGTTTTAAAGGAGTCGAAATTGCCTGATAGGTGCAGAGGTTGCAGAAAGGACAAGGAAAGCTTCAGAAGCTAAATCTAGTCCATCTGCTTATATTTCTGCGTGCATCGCCATGTCCTGGTGGACATGGAGGCTTTCTCTGGGACTGAAGCTCATCAAACTGTGAATTGTGCGGGGTGGATCACACAGGTGTTTCCTGGGACCGTGTTCCCTGCAGGTCAAAGCATGTGGCCGAAGCGCTCCTGCTGCACTAAATATAGCAGAAAATGACGGGAAATACACCTGTGTCAATATACTGTCTGTGTCGAATGGGAGTTGAAACTTTGGGTTCGTTTTTTAAACAAACAAACAAACAAACAAACAAAAAATCAAAACATAATACAAGAAACAAACTAGGATCAGCCAGCAGCCGGACCACTCCACGGGCGGACTCACCTCGTCTTCTTTTTCGTTTTTGAAGCACAGACACGCGGCTCTTCTCTTAAAACCGTCTCCGTCGTACGTCCTGGTCTGGTTGGGTTTAAACTTCATCATTTATATCATCAAGTGTGGAGCTGGCAAAACGTTAAGAAGAAAAGAAGCCGTGCCGGCAGAGAGCGCGGAGCGGAAATCTGGGGTGAGCCGGTGAGGAAATGAAGCGACTCCTGCGGGCTGCAGAGACTCACATAGTTCCGTTCACAACAAGTGAAATCGGTCGGTTCAGACCCGTTCGGCGCTGCGCTGCGGCTGGGGGTCAGCCGGGAAGTGAAGTGGAGCAGTTTTCATATCTGATCTGAGAACAGATTTGTCTGCCAGTCACTACCCCCCCCCCGCCATCATCAAGTTCAACACTACAAAAACGGATTTTATCTGCACATCCCGTGTATCTTTTACAACATTGTACAAAATGTAGGGTACATTTTGTACAATGTTGTAAAAGATACAAAATGTAGGGTACATTTTGTACAATGCTTTCTCTTTTTTAAAATTATTCTATACGTGGAAACCTATCCGATAATCTGAAATTTTAATGATTCTAGGAAACCTAATTGATGTCAGTAGTTTTAACGCCCTTTAAAGATAACCGGACGGGATCCTGAAAATCCGTTTTTGAATCGGGCCAAAGTAGTAAAAGTGCTTTTGTTAATAATTACACAATTGCTGTCAGCGCGAGAGCGCCCCCTGCTGAACAATCGCGCAGGTACATGAGCAGTTTCCTACTAAAATGAGCATAAATAAAACGTTAATCGGTGATATAATAAGTGCTAATCCCAGCAGTCCATTGTGGCCAGACAAAAGGTTAGACAAGATGATATGCATATTTATTACAATTATAAATATAAATTACAACGCTTTCTAAAATGTAAGTCTGAAGAAAATCGACACATCAAACAAATGTGTGATAGTGTAGTGTTTATATTTGCATCGATACTGTAAACCCATGGTCAAATAAGACCCAAACTTAGTGGAGTTAAAATGTCCAATGACGGCGCTTGTAACGTCAACGTCTCCCCCTATTGGAAGAAAGGTGTCCCTACATATGGCGAGAACCATAATCTGTAGGTGAATTAAATAATACTATTTTTATTGCAATATAATTTTCCTTTCAAATAATAGACTCCGTAGACGTCATTATTAATCAACGCCTTTAATTTCCTAGACAAAAGTATTCAGGTGGACTGTTTCATCACACAAGGAAGAGAATACAGTAAATTTCCTGTAGATTAATAGAAAGAAAATTAATAAAAACAGGGAGGATTGGACATTGGACTAAAAAAAAGTCAAACCAGCTGAGAGATCAAGTTTACAATATTTAATCTTTGGGAGTCTGAACACTTCCACCCCCACCATCTTCCCACCAACCTTTAACAGTCATTAATGAGACATTAATGAAACATGCAACATTTGTCTTTGATGATAAAACATAATGATTAGTCTTGTGTAAAGCCGCAGTAAATGTGTTAATAATAAAACTTCCTGCACCATCCCACAGCCTATCAGCCACACAGAGAGCAATTGAAATCATTTTATTGCAACAGAGGTACCGTCAGTACGGCTTTTGGCAGCATATTATATTTTATATTATATTTATAAGAACACACAGATCGGAATTAAAAATAACTCAACTGTTGTTCATGTGGTGTCGGGCGACATACAATTGGACTTAGCCCAGCCGTCTTAGTGACGTTACCGTAGGACACTTGATTTTGATGCGTGTTCGTGGCAGCTACAGGAAACAATGGGGGCAGGGGCGAGCTTTGTGTTTGCTTCGAACGTCAACGGAAGTGACGCTGCACAAGATTGGGCGGGGCGCCTTTCAGCCTCACCACAGTTTTCCTTTATAATATGTTCATTTATTCCATTAAGTAAGCTTACAGATATATGTTTAAGACGGCACACCAGGAAAACGTGCGTCCATTGGCGTCGCTTCAGCTGTTTCTGGCATAAAGTCTGGTCCACGCCTTCGCTGTGAAGATTAAACAAGAGGTCATGTCATTTCGGCTGACCTACAGTACTTACACAGATCTTTAAGTCCCCGAACCTTGAGGTGATTTGATGCTATTTTAAAACAGAAAACATTGCACTGCCTTGCCCGGCCCTCCATGCACGTTCAGGCTGACAAAACCCACGTGCGCGCTGACATCCCTCACCTGTCTTCATGGCTTCAGCCTCGCTGGACTTCCACTGCTCTGCAACGTCATTGGCTAAAGGGTCGTCAGGGTTGGGAGCGCTTAGTAACGCCTGGATTGACAGCAGCACCGTACGGATCTGCAGAGCTGGCGACCACTTATCTAGAAATAATGCGATGATTACACAGTGTGAATAATGAACCGTGATAAAAATGCCATTATAGGGATGGTGGCGCCAAGGGTTGGCTATACTGACTAAAACCTTAAACTGCTTCCACTTAACAGAACAAATGCGGGACAGCAAGAAGCACCAGCTGGTCAATTTTTAATTTACAAAGCATTTTCTTACCTTTCAGAATGTCCAGACATATTCTTCCCAACTTGTCAACATTGGGGTGATATATTTTGGTGATGAAGCGGACTTTAGGAGCTGCCATTGGGTACTCCTCCGGGAGAAAGAGTTCAAGTTTAAAGACCCCCCCTTCGAACGGTGTGTCCTGGGGTCCATCTATGACTACGTGGAAGTAGCGGCCGTTGCTTTCGTCCGGCTGTGCCTTGATGCCTGGGACATGCTCTGTAACCAAACGCCGAGTTTCCTGGGAGGGAAATATATTGTATATATATTGTTGGTATGATCGTTTTGGCTGCCTTCCTGAGCACCCCGGTGTAAATAAGTCACAGCCAACACTATTTTGTACAGCACATTCTTTCATTAACCAAACAACAGCCATCACTCTTCTATTAGACGTTTTTTTACTTAGACACTGGTTAAATTCCAGGAATTTTTCTGATATCCCCCAGACAAAACTGTGCAAGGCAAACACAGACAGGGACGGGGGCACCTAGCTCCAGGCACACACCCAGGGCCCCAAACCAGCAAGAACTGTTCCCATCATGTCCTGAAGGGATTATTTTGTAATTAGAAAAAAAAAGGACGTGATCCATGTGGGGAAAAAAGACAAAATTAGGTCAGTTATGACGATAGATGTGAGTTAGGATTTTTTCTATTGTGTTATTGGATAAAATACGATATCAAAACACACCGAACCCTGGTAACCTTCACAGAAGTGATCGGTGAAATCATTTCCGTCAAAATATTTTGTTTATTTTTTGAAAAGGTAAAACCTGTTAAACTCAACAAGTTTGAGCAACTGGAACAAAAAATCGCAACATTCAGAAGAGAACAGCAGCTACTGGTGGAACACAAATCCTCATTACGATCATCAGCGAGCTCCTAAAAGCTCAGATACACGCACTATTCCCTCGATGACGCCACGGTTGTGCACGATTAAATGATTCGAGTGTTATATTAGAATATTAGTTACCAAAACTAACTGCTAACTCAAGATAACTCCTTAAACTATTTAAAGAGGCACAAAAGCGCAATGCTGTGCAACACCTCTTTCCCATAACACGAACACTCCTAAAGTTTGCTCTAGTGTATTTATTTATTAGTTTATTTAAGATCTTTTATGGCATGGAGAGTAAACACCGCCTGCACATCCTCTTCTCGGATGCTAACATTAGCACACCCAAATGCTAACCGGGGCGTCCCAGCAAAACACTAGAGTTCCGAAGGGTGAAAACTCGGAGAAAAGCCCCCGGCGCTGCTTTTAAAGGATAAAAACAGATACCTGCCTTCATGATCCTGCTGGACAACCCGGACATGTTGTCTAAAGGCGAGCTCTCCTCTCTCCGGTCCTCCTTTGGCTGCCAAACAAGACGCGTCTTCCGGTATGAGCGTGTGTCCATCACATGATGGCTGGAAGGACATCGGGTCTAAAACTGTCACCCGCGGAGCTAAAAACACAGTCTGGACAGAAGATTTTCCCATTTTCTATCATGCTGGACAGAACAAATCTATCTTTTTGAAACGAACAATAAGACGTTGTATGTTACATGCATTACGATGGTTTAATATTCACTTCTGTTTTAAAAACGGTGTTGATGTCAACAGTAATCAACTTCAACTCAACTTTATTGGTTTAATTTAAGGCGCACTAATTATACTCCTAATATGAATTTAGAGCCAGGTTTTTTGTCGCTGTATGTGTATGTTCCTTTTCAAGCGTAGCTTTAAAAACAAGAACATTGCAATGACAGATCCCTAAAAGAAAAAAGGAAATAAGCGGTTCCTTTTTAACGCTGCATCTACAAACAATTTGGGGTGTGTGGCGGAGAGAAGATGCAGTGATGGACGTAGAGGGATAGCGGGGAGGAGCAAAGAACTGCACCTGTCTGACTTAGACACAGCAAGGCAAGATTCAGACCTGAGCTTTCCAGTATTTCTGTTTTCCTGCCTGAATGGGGGGGCTGAAGGTTGGATGGACTTTGGAGCTCCTCCTCCTGGCGCATCCGTACGGACAAAAGCATCGTCCCTTTGGCGGTGGGGCCAGGTCTGACATGGACGTTGAACGAGGAGCGTTAATCTAAAGGCTGACGACATGGTGAACAGTATGGAGTTTCTATACAGGTACAGCTCAGCAGGTAAGCTTCAAATTCCTTTATCATTTCCAATCATGGGACATTTTTCGTGCCCTTGTTAAGTTCTTTTTGAATGGAATGGTCACCAAAATAAGGCGCACATTCATTATTTAAAAAAAAGTCTCAACAGAGTTAGTAAAATAGTGCCCAAAAGGGTCAATAAAGCATCTAGAGGCCCTTTAAACCACAGATCCATGTGTTAGTGGATTAAAGTCTTTTTGCTCTCCCTCATTCCACCAACTTTTCAAAAAAAATGTCCATTGTTCCAAACACAGAGGACCAGTTGAACCAGTGCCTAATCCCATCCCTTGTCTCAGTGCACAGGGAGAACAGACAATATCAGCCACATTAGGAGTGGCAGCGTCCACCTCGCCCCCCCCCCTGAATCAGGAGCGTCGCAAATCAGCCAGACTTTTAATCACATTAAAACTGTTCCTCTCCCACCGAGCAAATGAGTTTATGATCCCTTTTTTATTTAATAATAAAAAATGATAATATTTATTTTCTTGTTGAACCAGCTGCTGTAATTTTATCTTTTTTTTCTTTTTTAAGCTCGGTGGAGCCCACATCCTTCCTTGGTGTGCGCCTTCGTCTTCATCTTTTCCTGCTCTGGATCTGCCTCGGCCCTTCATGCCCCCCCAGTGGCCTCAGGCCTCCGCTCCGCATTCTCCGCCACGCGCACCAACAGCATCCTAGGAGGGAACCAGAGGGCAGTGACCTTCAACAGGCTCATGGTCAACATCGGAGGCGACTTCAACCCGGACACCGGTCACTTCCGCTGCCGCGTCCCCGGCGCATACTACTTTTCCTTCTCAATGGGTAAATTTCCCAAGAAGATGTTGTCTGTGATTCTGGTGAAGAACGGCGAAGAGGTGCAGGCCATGGCCTATGATGACTACCTCAGGAGAGGGCGGAAGGTGCAGAGTCAAAGCGTGATGATCAGCTTGAAGGAGCTGGACACCGTGTGGCTGCTCTTGCAGCAGAGTCCTCAGTATGCTCTGTACAGCAACGCCGGCCCCTACATCACCTTCTCCGGCTACCTCGTCTACCCTGACATCTCCCCGTACAGCTACCTGACGAACCACCTGTCTCCAGGTCTGTCATTCCCAAGCTGTCCTCCTCCAGCTGACCCCAAGTTCAGAGGTCAGACCTCGTTGGAGCCCCAGTCCGCCTTCTCCGTAGCGCGGACCTCCACCTCCATGGGCCAGAGCCGGAGGCAGCAGGAGAAGCCGCCGCTGTCTTTTGACGTGGAATACGTCAACATTGGGGGCCATTTCAACAAAACCTCAGGCCTGTTCACGTGCCACTTTCCAGGCGCGTACTTCTTCGCCTTCACTGTGGGGAAACACCCCCGCAGGGCCGTGTCTGTGAAGCTGATGACCGGGAAGGGTGAGGTGCAGGCCATGGTGTTCGATGAGGACACGTCGAAGAGGCGGGAGATGCAGAGTCAGAGTCTGCTGCTGTCTCTCCAGCGAGGGGACAGAGTGTGGCTGTACAGCCAGCAGGACGAGCGTTACGCTGTTTACAGCAACCAAGGCAGGTACACCACCTTTTCTGGCTTCTTGGTGTATCCTGAAGCAAAGACAGTCCCTTCTCTCGCCACACTGGATAGAACACTGTTATAGTGACTAAAACTGCCTATTTAATATCAAAAATTAAAAGGAAACAACTCGTGATCATATGCCATCTATGTAGTGTACTTAGGTTTACTGTTGTGACTACTTTGATTTGAATTTGAATATCGATGTTGATACCAATTGTTACCGCAAGATGTCGCTTCTACACAGTTATGGACGCTGGTTGTATCGTCAAATTTGTGAAACATCATAAATCTTCATTAGGAAATAAGGTCTATAGATGTTTGTGGTTATTGAGTAGAAGAAGTAGAATTTGCAATTGTGATTATTTTGCATCAGTTGTGGCATTTTATGTAAAGTAAATAAAGTGTTTAATTGATTTTGATTTAGTTTGCACTTAATTTAATAAAGCTGTCTTGATTTCCATTATTTACACATTTTTAAAAGCGTTGCTTGTGTTTTGCTGAAAAAGAAAGAAAATATGAATGGATGGTTCAATAAAACAGAGGATGTATTAAATGTAGATATTCAATTGTGTTAGCGAATTTTGACACAAAAAAATTGAAGTGAACACAAGTAAATCACAAAAATGCTGAGTGTTATTTTATTCGCATCATTCGGGGAAAAAAACACTCCTGTCATTTTCTCCATAATCTTATTTATTGAGACACATTTTTTGTGTATTTATAGCAAGTACGTGCAAGGACATTACATTTTACAAATACAAAACAAACAGAGTTGTTCATTAACTCTATCTAATCTACATATGGCACTTTGCAGACACGCCACCTTTCACTTGAAATGATTTCCAGTGTTTGTTTGGTTCTTTAAACAATGCCCCAAAAGTCTCAAAAATGAGATAAGTATCAAGACTGCCACAGTAAATGGACATGACGGTCTTGTCACTTCTAAAAAAACGTACAAGTTCAGGTCAGGAGACCAACAGATTACACCGGATAAAATTCTTAATTGTCATTTAATCCAATATGAATATGTGACATTTCTTGGTTTCGATGATGTCATCTCCACAGTTTCCCTCACATGTGACTCACTGCACATCCCAGATCTCACAAAGCAGCGGGGTAAACTTGTGGTCGTTCACTCTCCAGGACGCGAGCATCTCGGCGTGGTAGTGGCTGAGCGTCCTCAGCTCCGTCAGGCGGCCCAGGAGACGGGCGAAGTACTGTGGCTCCTGGGGATGGTGGAGAACGCACATCTTCCTCAGCAGGTCCAGTGCAGTCTCCTGGAGACGCTCAACAGCTGGCTGATCCTTAACATAAGGTCGGTCTGGACAGGCCAAGAACCCGTTAGGTGTGTTGAACCTGCCTCACAGAGTGAAGTTACTGACAGCAGCTTACCTGGTGTCAGGATGGTGATGGTGGTGAGAAGAGCCTGTTCCTCCAGCACCATGTGGAGTTCTCCGATGCTTTTGTAAAAGTTGAACATGGGTTTGATGAATTCCTCTGAGATACCTGCAAGAATAGGCCGTTACATATATATCAGACACACCACCTCTGCCAACAGGGCAGGGAGAACTCCATTATTAATGCCATTGGCGGGTTTGTCGATGTGGTCACAATGTCACAACCAGAACGGTTGTTATACTGCGAAGGGAAATACTGAAATTAGCACAATTAGCATAGCTGCATCCAGACATAGCAAAGGCAAACAGAAATGGAATATGTGCATTTTAAAGCATTTACACTCTCCACACTGGAAGACTGCACATCAAACGTCCACAAATGCCAGGAGGGAGAGGCAGAGGCAGAGAGGTGGACAATAGCCCTCTTGATGTTTTGATAAGCAACAATGGTCTCTTCAGACAGCTATGCTCCCTTATTCTCTCACACTGGCCTTTAGCCTGAATATCTCCTATCCAAACCATTCACACATAGGGCTGCGCCAAGGGACAGCCCCTCTCTGTCCAACTGTCCCACCTGGTTGACATAATGACACCTCTAATAGATAAAAAGGAAAACCACTGGAATAAATTAAAAGCCTGTTTTGACTGGACTGACTGGATTTTGCCCCATTCTGTAGTTGTGTGCGGTCCAGTTAGAGAGAAAGAGTGTCGCACCGATCCAACAATCAGGGAAGTGATGAGACTAAACTGTCTGGGCTTGTCCGGGTGTACGTAGCGGCCCCTTTAGGGTTTCCCACACCGGTTAGGTCCCCTCACCACTTTTGCGGATCCTCTCCTCCAGAACTTCTGTGTGTCCGATGGGCATCTTTTTGTTCAGAGCCTGAGCTGAGCGCAGGAACATGGCTTCCACAGCCGAACCCTTCAGCAGAGCGATCTGGTCCTCGCGATCCAGAGAGAGGAAGCCTGTCAGGAAGACCACGATGCAAATCTCACAAAGCGGCATGTCGTTTGACATGTGCCAATCGGGAGGGAAGGGACAAAATACCGGGAATATTTTTGGTGAACTCCACCAGAACTTGAACTTGACTTGTTGCCATTTCCGTCAGCAGCAGGAAGTTTTCCTCGGTGCTGTACTTGTCTTGCAGCTGGGAAATGAGGATTCACCCTCAGTTACAATCAGTTGAGCCCCCCGAAACACTTTAATTCTGACCTCTTACCAGTTTCTTTGCCACGTCTTGAGGAATTTGATGTTTGTTGTAAGCATCTATGATGACTTTCATGAGCGCCTGCTGCTCTTTGGTGAATGAAACCTTTTTCTGCGTGCAAACAAGGAAACACCCCAACCCGATGGCACATTCCTGCTGTTAGTGCAGAGCAAACATCAGCCCTTCCACCACAGACGCTCTTGCTACCTTTGATGGTTTAGTGGTGGAGGAGACGTGTCTGCCATCCCCGTAGTCTCCGGCTTCTGTCTCATCTCCGGTCGACTGTTCCGGGGAGGCTTTGGTGTTCTTTCGTAGCCTTTTTGATTTACACTGGATCTCTGTCAAGAGGCCTGTGGGCAGCAACAAAGACGGCATCAAGTTTATATCACCTGTGTTCAGGCATTACCAGTGCAGAGAGGATGAACATTTTCTACCAGCAGAGCATATTTCCCTATTCCACTATTGATAATTTTTTTAGAGACAACCCTCCCAAACATCTGAAAGAGTCATCACACCCCTGCACTATTTATGAGCTACTCGAGTCCTGCTGATACTGAACCAGGACCATTTTTCTATTCTGAGTTCTGCTGTCAAATTAAGGTTCTCTTCTCTTCTCAGAAAACAAATCATCACCGCCGCCTGCCAGTTTAACTGTGTCTATTTTTGTAACAGAGCTGAATGGCTGGACAGCTCTGTTGTCTGATGTAGGCGACAGTCGATACCCGGCGTTCAGTGGGCCATGTCAGAATGGAAAATGAGGCCTCTGACGGCCAGATAAAGAGACGATAGTCTGCCCACATAATTCATCTGCAGTGGCCATAAGAGAGAGAGAACAGTGCCCCAAAACTTTCGTTTCCTCATCATACTGATTGATTGTTCCACCGACTCACATTCAGCCAGCATGCCCATCTCCTTGCACTTCCGCAGCCGACACTCCTGGCATTTCCTGCGCATGTACATGTCCATCTCACAGTTCCCACCGCTCTTGCATTTATACACGGCATTCTTTGTAATGCTCCGCCGGAAGAAACCTGTTCATGATGGAAAAGAGATTTTCACAACCTGTTTGTAATCAGGCACTGTATGAGGAAAAAGTCAATGACATTATTATCATTTATTACACCTTCACTTCTTTTTAACTATTTATAGGGCGATAGGGATTTAATGGTGCGGTGTTGTAAGGTTGCAGATGGTATTTTTGTTGGGGTTTTTCCACATTAACATTTTTGGTGTTTTTTTTTTTTTTTTAAATTAAAGGACGTATTACAAAAGATGTGATTTTTATTTTTTTTACTTTAGTCAGTTGATTAGTTGCGAAAATGCTGCATTTTTTTAACACCTTTACAGTACTGAGCTAAACACTGTGCCTTTGGAGGAAACAGCATAACAGTGTTATGTAATTGCTTGCTTTATTCTGCTAACAGACAGATGGGCAGACAGTCAGACAGATGCCAGCTGTCATATAAGCTCCTCGGCAAAGGTATTTATACATATAGTGGTTTCAAGAATTTGTTTTGGGTTTTTCTTTTAATATTTTGGTGAACGGAAATGTAGACACATCTCTGGGAAAGTGGTAAAGTCACCTGTGTCTCAGCAAGTCATGCTAAGCTAAAAGCAACCGCCTGCGGGAACCCAGCGCATCACTGCCAAGAATGCTGGGAGTGAGGTCACAGGTCAGGTGAGAGACAGTGGGGTCATTACAACAGGCACCTCTCGTATTCTGCAGGTCGCTCTTCTGCTTTTTCAGAACTCTGAAGATGGGATTTGTCAGGTGCTCCTTGCGCATCGCAGACCTGTGTTTCCCCATGCAAAATGTCAAGGTTGCACAGCTGATGCTGTTCCAGCACACGCTAACTTGAAACACTTATTGGACACTACGACACATTTGATTAACCAGGGCACTGTGCGCTCACATGCAGCCCGGCTCGCGTTTCTAGCGCATTGTTCAGCTGAAACCTGAGAGGGAACCGAATCTAGCAGAAGCATCAGGGTGGCTTCAGTCTCGTCTCAGTCAAATAGCAGGACAGACCTGCTGCTGCTGCACTCTTGACATTGTCCAACCTCACAGCGTGGAATTACACGCACGCCATTCGTCCCCCCACCCCATTTGGTCAGGAATCAGAAGAAATTCAGCATATCACGATAGCATAAAGAGGCTAAGGCCTGAGGCATAAAGTCAAATATTTCTGTCTCCTCACATCTACTAAAAACTGATCTGGTGTAAAATCTACAGTCACCAGCATCACATCAGGTTTCACAGTTGTATGACTGTTAAGACGATTATCTGTTCGTTAAAAAAAACAAACATTAACTTTGCATCATACTGATTGACCTCTATGAAAAACTTGGTTTAAACTCAGGAGCAAGTCACATACGGGGCACAAGGTCAAGCATTCCACCACCAGGAGGGAAAACAAAGAATCAACTGGCACCAGTGATTTTTGATTTCCTTGCTTGTGGACATAAAACCCAAAGAAAAATTAATAACAAATCAGTCTAGGGAATATATTTAGAGACAGAAGGTTCGACCTTTAAAAATCAAAAAAAAATACTGCACCAAATGTCAAACTAGCATGAAACCTGAGACCCAATAAATGATCCTAACTTATATGGATGGATATCAAGCTCCATACTCTACCTCAGTAGTTGCGTCATCCCTCACCTTTACATCCCTCACAGGTAAGAGCGTTATAGTGGTATCCAGACGCTTTGTCCCCACACACGACACACAGTTCTTCCCCTTTGACCCGTCCTGCCTGTGACATGTGCCTGGTCCGTTTGCACACAGCAGGCGCCGCAGGAGACACGTCCTCTGTCTCAGCATCATAGCTGACCTCCAGGGAGCCTTTCCTCAGTTCATATATCCCGTACCATTCATCTCCACTGTATGGAGGGTAGTAGTTGTGGTTGGAGTAGTATGGTGTGGAAGGCATAGCTGGTTCCATAGATGTGTACTGCATACTGGGATAGTTTGGAAAGGTTAAGATGTCTGGATCTTGAAGCAGAGGACTGCCTTGATCTGTCAGCATATCTGAAAGAGAAACAGGAGGTGAATGAGAAAGATGTTTGCGCTCTCTACAAAGTCTTTCATTCGCATCTGTGTTTTAATCATTAGTTTAATATCGTATCATATTAGGTATTATTAAGTATCATATTATTGCCAATATTCCAGTTAATACGATTTAAACTCTAAATCATGTCTTTCACAGAGTGAGGTGGGTCCCATCTGTAATGGTGGAGGTCTTTCAGCAGGTAGACAGAAGGATGCCGGGTCCATGAGCTGTGGAACCATTATACTGTAACAACAACAACAACAAGGGCTTTGAGCAGCCAGGAAAAGCTCATCATGTGCAGACCTGAAGTGCACTGAAAATGGAAAATATTATATTTTCAGAAAACCAAATAAATCTATGCCCATAAAACATGGCTTTATGGCCACATATGGGCCATGCCCAGCACACACATGGCTACTGCCACAAACAGTCAAATTCTTCAAACACAACTATCTGTTCCTCTGTAAAAGGCAAATTCTGTTGTCTGAGAGGGGGAAAGCGTTCCCTATATTATTTAACATCACGTCTGATGAGGAGCAACATAGGTGGTTTCATCAGCTGCTCAACAGCCACCCGATGGACTAGAAAGTCTCACAGCAGTAGCCAGTAACACGCACCAAACACATACCGGTACTATAAACCCATAAATGATTAACAACACACTTGCACAAAGGCACACTGTGTCTTTTAACGATATGGATCTCAATGCCAAACAAGACAACACGTTTTAGGGAGGAATGTCTGTAGTTTTGTACGTTTCTAGAACAGCACAGGAAAACCACGCAGTTGAAGTCTGCTAGTACAAAGTGTTAACTAAACCTTTCAAACACCGCTGAGATTCTACAATAATTTAAGTGTCAACTATGCTGTAAAAGCAGCCCGACACAATGGATATTAAGGACTACATATAACACTGACCTCGTGAAGACTTGGTTTGGACCATGGCCATCTCTGTGGGACCAAAACAAGGCAACCGTTCACAGATGTTATGATGTCAGCAGTCCAGCTGCGCTTTGTCGCCTTGTCATTCTGTTGCCTCTGACTAAAATCCCATTTTACACTTGTCTTTTTAACACGTGAAACCTTCCCTTGAACGCAGCACAATCCCCAACTGCTTGGCACGAGCTTGAGAAATGTGAAGGTTGAGCAAAGGTTGTCCCAGCTACTCATTAACCACTTGGTCATATTTCTTTACATCATTCCAAGTAGCTGACTACAGACATTTGAAGATTTGGTTGGATGATGGTATCAGATGAACACTGGTTTTATATGTGACATATTCAAGTGAAGGTCATCTGGACAAATGTGCATCCTTTACAGTTGTTCACCTAAGAAATGTTTGCCTGCTTGTTTTATTTTATTTAGAAATATGATCTATCAGTTTTCCTCAGAAACATCAAAAATATTTTTTTTTTGTCCTGTATAATGTTTTGGCTTCGCTGTTTTTCAGAACGACAGTTGGCAACTCAGTCCACCACTGCCCATAAATATTAGGCAATTGGACAATAGATCACAACCACCATGGCAACATGAGCAATAAAGTAATAAATATCGCACCATTCGACATCATAACTTCATCAGTCATCTAAAAGTAACATAGACAAGGAGGTCTATCTTGAAAACATTGCCAGTATTTACAGCCAGCAGTTTGTTTTCTCACTTGTGACAATATTGCAAATAAAATGGAAACTCTCAAATACTGTCAAATGAATAAAGAAACACTAGAATAAAATAAGCAAGTGGGAAGGGAAATGATGAAGCTAGTGTGACATAAAGCCACAGGTTTTACATTCTTTTTATGTTTGCTAACTTCTTACTAGGTTATTATGGTGAAGTTAAAGACATACACAAATGCTGAGATATTTGATAGCTGTCATAGCTGTGGTATGCTCTGATGAAATCATTAACCAAATTTATGACTTTATATGAGCATTTCCTTTTTGAGCATTTTGCAAATAATTTCGCTAATGTGACCATCAGGCAGCTAAATCCCAAGTGTGTTTGATAATAAACCGATTATAGCTGCTCAACTGATTCTGTCAATGTGAATATTAGCATTGCAATGCTTGTCATTAGCTCATCGCTTGCGGATAACTTACCGAAGAAGTGGGAGTTGTCTGTGTCTGTGATGGAGAATTCATCGCTGGGTGGGATCTCCAGCGGTCCCACCACATCGATGTCTTGGCCCACCCACTCATTCATTCAGGAGGGTCTTTGGGCACCAATAAAGACAACTGTTTGGACGAGGCCAAAGTAGAGGTAAATTGATCTTTTCTCCACCCCCCCTGGAACAAACACAAGCCTGATTTATAAATATATTGAGATGGAGATACAGTGTGATTAAACATAGAGCTGCTAGTCTACTTCGACACACCTGTCAGGTTCACCCTCCTACACGTGCAGGAGATGATGAGGTGGGAGGAAAGGCGGGTACAACTGGCCTTCCCTAAGGGGGAATTGTGGTGCAGTAACAATATGTCCTGTCCCCCTTCATTTCCTTTAGGAGTTTACTCTAAAATAGCTCCCAAGTGTGAGTAAACTGGTTAATTTATTAATACAATAAAACACAAATAACAGTAAGGTTGTCATTTAAGGTTGCATAACATCTTCATGGTGTTTAGTTTTGATTTGATCTTTGGCCGAGCTCCAACGCAGTTCCCACCAGGGTCACTTCACTTTAGGCGCTTCATTAAGCCCCCTCTTTTATAATTAACTATACAATTTCCCCAGCAATCCACCTGGAGCCCACACGGCTTCAGAATCCTCAGGTCTACTTGTACAACCCACATACAGTCTGTCAGATCCAAGACCCGCCACCTTTAGTGCCTTACCTTACAGTGCTCAGTCGACGCACAAATGTCCCAATTCTTCCTCTGGATTCTAACATCCACACTGCAGCCGCGGCTCAGTGAGGCTTTGCCGATCAACATAAGGTCTTTCCTGGCTTTAGCGTTAGCATGTGTGACCAGTTAGGGTCAGGGAGAAATAGATAGTGGTTATTAATTAAACTGTCCATTCCTGCCTATATCTCCCCCCAACAAACATACCCTCCCTCCCCAAAAAAGTTGCTTATCTCAATAAGAGGCTGCCTCCTGAATCCTCCAGCAGTGCAGAGACCCTACCCACATGAACATCACGTGGGACATCCACATCACCACTCTCAATTTATATCAAGGACTCACAAACGTTTGAATTCTTATTTTTTGGATTGCCTCGACTAAATTTTGAAGAGCAGTTAGGAATGAGGTTGAATTAGGAAGTGTCAGGTGCACCGTTTGTCCTTGACCTGGCTGAAGTGTCATCACAGATGTATTGACATTGGCCCCTACATACATAGGTGCCCTGCTGTGGATGTGTACTTACATTTAAAAGACTGATTCAAATGTAAAGGTTCCTGTCTTTATAATCTTTCACACACACCCCCCCCCAAAAAAACAAACAAACTTAGTTTAATCATTGATGTGCTGTTGCTCCATCAGAAGAGGCCCGTCTGAGTCAACAGGCAGTCTCCCTGAAATAAACAGAACCTTTGCCATTGGCTGGTTCTGCACTATCTGCTCTGTTTTTGATAGCATGTAAGGAATGAACACGCCAGAGGGTCTTCTGTACAGTAGTTGAGTGATTTAGGCCCATGTTTGACTTCATTTGGTTATGCAATCTAGACTGTATTGTCACGTAGACCTTCAGAAACACGCCCTACACGATGTAACCTTGAACATTTAAAGACAGTGAAGACGCCGGCAACAACATCCAGAACCTTGTACCTTTTTTTTATGTCAGAGGAAACAATCATTTGAATTTTCATCAATCATCAAACACCAATTTAATGTGCTGAGCACACGTTCAGTCCAGCTGTTGTATAATGACAATATCCGCCCAGTAATTATCCTTGTGGTGAAAATGAAGCAGAGGGTGAAGACATAGATAAGACAGAGGATGTTTAAAATAGTGTGATGGGAAACAGAGCTGCCTTTGGAACAGTTAAAAGCCCGCTGACATAAACAGATACAACCAGTGACGGCCCATCATCCTAAACTGCTATCACAAATCTGTAGCAGGAACAATCGTATCTCTAATAAAAGTCTACTTCTCTATCATTTCTTTTGGGGTTGTTCATCTCTTATTTCATGCTGGAATATCTCAGATGTTAACTCCGCCAAGTAATTTATGGGATAAGTCAACATTAAGAGATGGTAAAGTGGTATTTTGGATTTCCGCCATCAGCTCCATGTGGCTGCAACATTGTATCAAGTGCTGCTGTGACCATTTGCCACGAACAGATAGTAACAAACCCGTTTATGTTCTTTGCTGATTTTATGCTCCCAATGGATCTCAATGTCAGATCAAAACTCCTTTGTCTCCTTCTCTAAGTGCAAAGTCGAGGGTATCTGAAACAGTAATGGCTACTGTACACAAGTGATAGCATGAATGATCGTATTGCTGCGGTACATCATTGGGGAAAACAAACCTAATCTCATCAAGTTCTGCAAAATATAAAATGAAACCGCAGCAGAGGAATGAAATGTTCCACACAAGGCATCACAGACTAACACCAACACAGAATTCACCAACCATTTATCTGAACTACCATCATTGACAGAAGCTGGCTCAGGGAAGGGAGCAGCACTTGGGATCATCAACAGCAAATACATACAAGCCAAAGAAGCAGTGAGGACGGGTACACTGACACCGTGGTCTGCTGTCAGAGCCCGTGTCACGTCCCAGGAATCTGTTCTCCGTATGTTGCATAGCTGGCGAAAAAAGAGCTGTTGAGTGAGCTACATGAGTTCTTTCCAGGTTTTCGGGTGGTTTGTGGGATCATCAATTCATTGTCATTTGATCTTTTGTGCGCGGATGTCAGTATATGACGGATGCTGAACAAAAACCCTACAAGGCCATTGGGAGGAACGGAAGGTGAGATGCTGATGGGGATGCATCTCTTCAATTTACAATCACTGCGCTCCTTCCCCACGTTGGGTCTCACTGGTACCGGCTCTTGTACTCGCCGTTCTCCAAATATTCCTCCTCCTGCTCCTCCTCTTGCATAGTCACCCCTCTCTTCTTTTTCCAGCCCTGCTTTCGACCAAACGAATTATTGGTGGTTCCGTAGCTCTTCTTGGGAGCCACGGTGATGTCGCTGTTGAGCTCAGACTCTTCAGCCAGCTCGTCCTCTCCTATGATGCCACATTTGTCTTCACTGGTGCTCTCGGGATTAGCCCAGGCCTGCTGCTCTCCGGAGGCAAAGATGGCGTAGAAGATCACCCCTGAATAATGCACCATGGACGCAATAACAAAGACATTCTGCCACTCCAGGCGTGTCTGTGGAGGCAATAAAACATAAAGGCTTTGTTCCTTAGGCAGAGCTTCATTACTGCAGCGGTGGAAGTTAATTATTTAAAACACCGAAAGGTATAAATTTACATTGGTAATATGTTCTGATAATTCTGAGGAAAGACTGTAAGCTGATCTGAAATAATATCAAGTAGTTGAACTAATCAATGTTAATATATGTAAAAACATGCGTTAAAAATGTAAAACCTGACTATACCTTATGTTTAGTAAGGGCTCCAACAATTAAAGGGCACACCATTCCAGAAAGTGTCCCAACACCATTAGAGATTCCCATCAGGATACTTGCATAGCGGGGGGCAATGTCCAGATGGTTGACGTTAAAACCTGAACAACAGAGATTAGACCCAGTAAGGACGGGTTGACATAAACGCAACAGAGTTTCTTTCTTTGGGAAACATATGTGTCTTAATTATGCAGGAGTAAGTTTGCACACTGTGTTAGCCCCACCGGAGCAGCAGAGATCCCTTTTGTTTCAATATGTAAAAGACGAGGACGAAGATGCCGCTGCTGGCTCAGCCTTCAGACAAATCCTTCATGGTTTACGTGCACATCTAACTTTGCGTTCTGCAAAAGCAGTGATACCTGAGATGGCAAATCCACTGAAGCCGACAGCGAGGACAAGGAAAGAGATGGCAACTGCTCGAGTGTGGGAAAACCCAACCACCAGGAGCAGCGTCGCCTCCATACCGAAGCCTGCGGTCAAACATGCTAAATTATTTTTCTTAAAGTTGTTGAGTTCTATTAGACAATGTGAGAATGAGAATTTATATCCAGCATCAGGGCATGTGACATCAGTAGAAAAAATGCTCTATTGCTTCGCTAATATAACTCAAGATATAATCACTGAGAGCTTCTGGAATAATCATGCTAGTGAAAAGGCATTACGGGTCTTTAGATATTGACTAATATAATATATAATATTAACCCAAGAGAAACCTGATGGCTTCAGTTTACCATGACGTACCTCCACAGTTCATCAGTTTCCTCACATTCGTGGTTGACATAATTTTCCTGCTGCGTAAATGGTCAGCCAGTTGTCCGCCTATGGGCACTACAATGGTCATCACCATGTGGGGCACAGCAGACAGGATCCCCACCTGTTGGGAGAGGAGCGATGGACATTAGTCCAGAGGTGCGTGACCAACGTTTGTCAGACTGTCATCCCAACCTTGCTGATGGGGAAGCCGAAGACTTCCTCAAAATACGCCGGCTGACTGATGAGGAGCAAGTAGAAGGTCCAGCTGCGGCAAAAGTTGGCCACGATGATGGCATACACAGGCATGGAGGTGAAGAAGTGACCCCATGGGGTTTTGAATTTCTGCCAGGGACAGACATAAATGAACGTCATGAATGGGTTTGTTATTGTGCCAGCAGCAGGTTGCAGGGACACACACCTCAGTTGCACTGATTTGATGCACTTTTTCGCCAATTGCTGTCTCAATGTAGGTCCTCTCCTCCTCTGTTATTGTAGGGTGCTCTGCAGGACTTCCATATGCCAACAGGAGCCAAGAGACATACCATATGATCCCAAAAACACCTATTTATAACATACAAATAGTTTATTTTTTGGCACAAAGCCTAAAAGATGAGCAGTAGGGTCTGTTGAATACAAGCCCGAGAATTTTCATTATTTAAATGAAATGAATAAGTTATGAGTCACATAGCCCAGACAGGAAAATGCTAATTCGTATCAATAAATCATGAGATTTTATCACAGCAGGACCAAAGCACATTTTTATTAAAACATGGACAAGTATAGATTTTATGTCGGTGTTAATCATTTTAATCAAACGAAGGCAAATCAGATGACACTCGCTGAGCATACAAAAACCACAGTCTGGCTCCATTCACCAGCTGTAGGCCTCTCAAATAAGATGTTCCTGGACGTCCATGTTGTGTTAAGTCTTCAGGAAGGTTTTTAGATTGTCTGTATATAAAAGCTCAAGCTGAGCGGTAAAAGCAATAAAGGATTGCTATTCTCTTCAGTTTTTAAACCTAAAAACAAAGCTCACCGTAGACGTAGAAGACTGAGGACCACCCGATATACTGGACCAGCACTCCGGCTAATGGCATGGCGATCACCGCTCCCGCGTACGATCCTGGGAACAGTTGGTACAGAAGGTACAGTCAGAATAACAGGATCATTACATAGAACATCAGAGGTGTCAGGTTTATTATAATTAGATATAAAGTAGATTGAATTGTACAAATAATGGGCAATCTAAATTGGAAAATATACATTTCCAAAAAATTAGTTAGTGACTTTTGATAAGTTTGCTTTATTTATTCTAAATGAACAGACATTTTCTCTTTCATCTTATTCTTTAACTTTAAGAAATAGGAGTGAAGCAAAATGGGACTGCGCAACAACCACACTATAGGCTGCACTGAATATATGTCCACCAAACACATTAGGTCCATTTAAAAACAAAAAAGACATTCTTGACAGGCTCTGACTAAGAGGTGCTAATGTGTTCACTATTGTGTGGCTGACTCAGTATGAATGGAGCACAGAGCACGAAAGTGCTTGTGGTCAACGGCAATGTGGCACTTTTAGGGGAATAAAGGAAGAAGCTTCTTCAGAGAACACATGTGATCCATGTTCTTTTATAGATAATGTCAAGAGGGTTTTGATCCACAGGTTGCCATGGTAGTGGTCGGATGAAACTTCTTCCCTTTTAAATCTTTGTACCGACCCAGCTGGGTTGCAAGAGGTGCTATGAAAAATCAAACGTCTCCAGCAGATCCACATCTGCAACAATTTGACAAGAAGACAAAAATGCATCCCTCACCACAAAACGACGTTGTGGCCAATCGACTTCTCTCTAACGGCGGTGCCCATTTAGCCCACATTCCGTGGCAGGCCGGGTAGGTTACACCCTAGTAAAATCCCGGTGTGAAAGACAGTAAAATTAGTATCTTTGACCCTCCAAGAAGCTTTACGGTCGCTCTAAAATGCACTTAATTTCATTAAAAATCTAGATCAATGATCATGGTTATGCTTTTTTTACATTTTGCACATGATTGTATCTTTGTTATCTTCTTGGCATCCTGTTAGCTCTTACCTCCACCAGGCCCTGCAGGATACGAACAAACATGACACAACCGTAATGGACCCTTGCTGCTGACGGGATGAACATATTCAGAAGGGATGTCAGGAAAATGGCAGCCCCAAACACCCTAGAGACACAATGATATGGTCAGTAAAGGTATCAGGCAGCATTATCAAAAACAGTATACACATTTAGACTGTAGCATCACAAAAACCCTGTTAAACAGACCAGGGTGATGCTGGCATTCTGAATTCAGATCCGATGTCCTCAAACTCCTTAATGAGAGATACTGATCTCTGAGAAATGGAGGAAATTAATGATGGATGGAAAGTAGTAAGTAGCATTTTCTCATTATGTAGCTAACGTTTGCTACTTTAATTTAATGTAAAAACTGCACATTGGTAGGAGCTAGTTGGAGGTTTCTGGGGGTTGCAGGCTGGGGTGTGTGTGTGTTGGGGGAGGGGGGGCTGTCCTTTCAGGTGATGTTTCAGGGAAGTCAAAGATCACAAATATGCAAGCTCGGTGTGAAATGTATGTTTTGACAAAAGCAAAAGCACTGAAAAACTGCGATATCGTTTCTAATTTGAGTGATTGCTCCAAGGAGTAAATGCTGAGTCGTTTCGTATTTCTCTCGTTGGGTAGAACTGTCTGTAACACACAAACACGCAACAAAGACATGCTGCTCAGCATCCAAGGGCCCCGGGTTGACATTCAATATTGTGTGACGGTAGATTTGATCTCACAGTCATCTTTAGCGGGACAGATCTCATACCTCTGCCATTCACACACCACAGAGATAAAGACACCCTGCGCCATTCAAAAGTTTCTGCTTCATCACCAAGGTGACATCTAGCGCCATTCTCTTTTTTCTCCCCCACTTCATCCACCTCTTTTTCCAAAACATCTTGTAAGTGACACTTGTAATATTCAGGTGGCTGGTGTTTCAGGAGGAAATCAGAGGCAGGATCTTTCATTATTAACTCTGTCAGTGGCGTGTCCTCTTTTCCTGTGAAGCTTTTATTACAGGACTGTTATCAGCTCCATCACCACCGCTCACCAGGCCGTGGTGCACTTTTAACTCTTAAACCACGTGAGGCTGAGGACAGCTTATTTTTTTTATAACCTTTCATGTATGTGATTAATGTATCAGCTACTGCTTTATTTTTACACCCGCAACAATTAGCAGTAAGATTATGGTTGAACTCCCTTGTCCAAGAGCTGAAGGAAACACTTTCGCCATTTATTTATTGATCAAAATCCAGGAATATTCGTGTCACCTGTTGGCAAACAGCTTGTTGGAGATAAAGCCACCGGGAATTTGAGTTACAATGTAACCCCAGAAGAAAGACCCGTGGATCAGACCCACTGTCTCTGGATCCCAGTCAAATTCAGCTTTCTGGCGAGGAAGAAAGAAAAGGTTCACTTCACACCACATTAGTTATTGTAATTTACTGCATTGTACATTTAAGGGGAAAACAATGCTGTCTACATTACTTTGTGGCTCTAAATTTCTGATTAGTAGAATAAAAAATAGACATTTAGACAACATCCTGAATGTTCCTTCTACCTGAAGAACAGGTGTTCCATTGATATAAACCGTGTTGTTGTTCACCATCTCCACAATGGCCACACCGAGGTTGCAGCGAATGCCAAAGGAGATGCAAAAGCCCAAACCGCTGAGGATGGCAATGATGTAACGTTTCGGCAAACCGCCGCAGCTGCAGTCCACCAGCGGCGCTGGACGAGGTGCAGAGGTCACCGGGCGACCATCCTCCGTCAGCTCAATATTGGGCTCTTCTTCAGCGTTGGTGCCGTCTATTTTTCTGATATTAAATTTATGGATCAGTGTTATTGTTATTGTTAGAACAACAGCGTTGATGATAAAATAATAATGGGGAAATGGTACTAAAGTACCCATCAACAACTGCTTTGATTTTAAGAGTCATGCTTGGTGATAAAAATGATTGAATGCCTCTGTCAATAAATAAACAAATCGAAGTAAATTTTGGGTATTTTTGAAACAATTAAAAATTATCCCCACCAAAAATAAAGCATATTTGTCTTCACAAAGTAACACGCGGAATTCAATTTTCCAAAAAATACATGTTCTATCTCTTAAAATGACTTATCTGTATCTTTCACACACAAGGAGGACATATGTAGCAGATATGAAATATGTATCCAGGTCTTAAAATAAAATATGTGATTACATCACCCGCAAGCAGAAGAATCAAATATTTATTTATCGTGTTGATCTCTGAGAGCACGTTGGGCTTAATGTGCTCGCTTGTAGGCTCTGCACAGCTGACAGTGCTCATCAGGGGATTATTACAAACTTCTATTTGAAATGATCTATTTGTAAATCCAATACATGGATAATAGCCGCACTGGCAAACAAAATTCTCCACCTCACCTCTGCAGCTTCCCGAGAGAGTTGCCCACCGTGTTTGTCATTTGCTCCTTCCCCGGTTTAAGCGTCTGCTCCTTAAAACCTGAAAAAGGCATTTTCTCCTTATGTTAATTGAATGTCTTGTCTGACTGTCACAGTGGGGAAAGAAATTGATCCACTAGAACTAGTCATTCATCTTTTGAAGGGCTCCAATTTGAGGCATACGGCGCCACCAACCGATGGTGCCACAGGTCCCTCAGAGGCAAAACAAATGCTTCACCTTTGACAATTCAGTGGAGAGGTGGAAGGATGGATCACGCTCAGGTGTTTTTTAACGTCCAGCTTGCGCTGCGGCCACAGGCGTATAAGGTGTCGTTTCCATAAGGTCCCAATGTCAAGAAAAAAAACAAAAAAGCAGAATCCAGACTTCAGTCTCTAGATGTGGTCTCTGCAGCTGAGCTGAGCAGATCCTGTCTTCATCTCATAACGCATTCACTTTCAGTGACGGGGGAGGCAGGTATAGCTGGACTCCCAAAACCCAGCCCCCCTCGCTTTATTCGTCACCATCATCATCATCGTCATCATCATCTTCGGCCTAGCACGATTCTTTCAGCTGGTGAGGCTCATGTGCTGGCAATTAACTATAGATGAGCTTGAGAATTTGCACAAAGGGAAGAGTGGAGTGAGCCTGTGGTGTGTTTGGGAACAGGTGAAACCTAAGAGCCATCAAGTTTCCATGACCACAATTTTTTTCATTTATTAAGACGGTAAACGATGATGTAGGCTGTGAGCTTAGGCTGCAAACTTCTATATTTATATTAGAGTTTTTCCTCAGCAGGAAACAGTCAGAGCTTTTCTGCATAAAGAATCATACATGTAATAATGGTTTTAGAGCAGATTGGTTATAATGGCCCAGCAAATAGCAAAATCTATCTTGTTTGAGAACAACTGACAGCATGGATCTTTACCTTCAGGTTGTCAGGTAAAAAACAGAGCTCCATATGTTTTTTAATAGTATGCAGTAATAAAATCAGATCTGCCTACAATGTTTGGGCCTTTTTTGATAATTATAAAAAAGCATTATCATATATTCATTATACATCAAATTAGCTGAGAATGTGCAAAATAATAGTTTAAATTATTCATTCTATTTAAAAATGCAGCAACATTCTTCGGGAAAAAATGATAAAATCCTTGTCATTGCCGCAAGTATTCTAGTTCCATCTTAAAGTCACGCCTGCCACCTAATGTTTGAAATTAGTCAGTGACACCACGTGGAATCAAAAGAGACTTGACGCTCAGATTAATAAATAGTTCACAATGAATGTAATTTTCTTTCATTTACTACCAGCATCCAGCAATCCCGCTAGGGTTATTCAGTAGTGGCTTATGGAAATAACACTGATATCAGGAGCGCCACACTTTAAACTACACTTCTGAAATCGCTTTTGCACCTACTTTCAAAATATCTGGGACGTGGTGTCGTCACAACTATGGTTGTATAATTCACATTTCAGTTATCACCAAATGTGCAATGAGATACAAGTAGCAAACGTTACCTATTTATCTTGCTTGAAAAATTTCTGTTGTATTAAGTTCTTGTGGAGATCTAAAATAGCTTCAACTTTGTGCCTCTGTTAATGGGACATGCTGTACGTTAAAAAGAATGGTAAAGATTATTTATTTTTAGAAGGAATTATGTAGTGACGATTATTGTGTTATGACCTTCCAGACCCAATATGAGGCGCGACTATGTTGTTAACCTATGTTGCTGACCTGCACCCCGATGATGAGAAGGAAGAAGAGGATGAAGCATCAGCCCCCACCCTAGTTGCATGTTGCCGTGTTCTCAAACTAAACGTCAGCTAGACTGAAGCACATCTGCTTCTGTCTACAATAGATATATCACTAGCTATCAATACATTTAAGTAATTATTACTGTGATTCGAAAGTCAGAATAGATAACTTATGAATAACACATTTTAAAATATTTAAAACTGCAATCAGACAAAACATTGACCGCGCGTTAATTGACTGAACGGGTTAGTTCTGCGTGACCAGCACTAGTTGTGAATCAGGTACCCCCAAAAACTCCTCGACAACTCCAAAGAATCTATAAAATACGAACCATACAAAAATATGATGTTTATTTGTTTTATTATTTGTTTCCCCTGAACAAAACAAATCGTCGCCGTCGTCCTCCGCTATGGAGGTCAGCCGGTTTTGCGCATGCGTACAGCTTTGCGCCGGTCGAAGTTTTGTCTTCCGCGTTTCCCTCTAGTTTTGCTCCGAAATCTGTGTCTTCTGTGCAGGGTTGTTGGACAATTTGCTTCTTTGCTCAAGAGAGTTAGCCAGGCAGTTGTGCAGCACCCTGTTGTCTCGATTCCCCGACGATCTGTCCAGTGTATCCAGAAGCAGCCGGAGTTGTCCGCGGCTTCATCCATGCATTGGAGTCTCAGGCCACAGCGCACCGGCTCCGGCTTCAGCGATGTCGGACAGGAATGCAGCGGCTGGCGTCGGTGACAGAGTGGGGGATGATTCGGCAGGTAAAGGAAACCTCTCACACACCAGTGGCCTATTTGGAGGTCCACCTACTTTATTATTAATCGTGTCTGTGACTGATATTAAGAAACTTGAAAAAACAACAACATCTTTGTCATTTTGACAATTGGTCAGCGAATGCCTGTAACTTTGCGCTGTTCCAAAGAAACTAGGTCAGTAGATCAGTAGAGCAAACGCCATTTATATAACGACGGAGCGCGATTTATGCTATCACCGTAGTCCGAATGGCATCTTCAAACTTAGGATTTCACTTACTGTCATATTATAAGCATGTTTCTATAACGTGTAGTTTGTGGACACACTCAACGCTCAGGTTAAACTAAACCGTGCAGAGTTAGCTTAGCATTGTTAGCCAGGCCTGTTTGTGCGCCCTCACAACACACAATATTTGTTACATTGCATTTGGTTTTGTATTTTGCCAACTCCTTGATACAGAATTGCAACTGAAAACACGTTCGTGATGTTAATTCTCAGAAATGGCCGGTGTTCTCAGGCCTACTCTAGGCTGCTGTGGGTCGCTTTTGTGTATGCTCCGATTATGACGCTTCGATTATGTAGCATAAATGTATAATTCGCGTTAGTCGGACTGTATATTATTTGAAACTTCATCGTACCTACCGTAATAAATAGGTGTAAAGTCTGCTCACCTTTACTGTTACAGTATAAATTATATCAAGCGTTTTTTTTTTAAATGTATGACCACCGATGAAATGAGACCATCTTTAATAAACCAGCTTTACTATATGACACCGATGTGACATTCGACATCTCAATTTGTCTGTACGGGGACCTTAACAATAGTTCTTAAGTAACAAGAACTTGAAGAAAGTCTGGTTAGCTCAGGGTTACAGTAACAAATGGGTCTACCTTAAAGTAAAGAGTAAAAAGAAACCCAATCTGTCAAACCTTCAGGGTATAATGCGATTAATTATACTGGTTAACAATATATAGAATGTTGTGGAATTAAACGTGGAATTATTCAGCCCTTTTTTCATTTTATTTCAAACTATATGATATTAAATGTCTCCCCACATACGTTTTTAATCTAATCCCCTTCATATCCAGAAGTTCTTTTTCCCGCTGTCTGCTAGGACAACTGCCTACAAGTAATTCTGTGTTAAAATGTTTAAGAGTCAATTTATTTTTATTTCATTAATGGTTAGATCTCATTGTTTATGTACCTAAGATTCGTTAGTGGGGCTGTGTTCTAAAATGCTCAGTTACTTAGATCTTTTCACATGGTTGTTACAGGGGAGAGAAAGTGAGAAGGGCATGCAGTTTATGTCACGAGAATATTTTAGAGCAGCAGATGTTCGTTCATGGATTTAGTGAATGAGCAGGTTCACGTGCAAGCAGGTGAGAGGCTTACAATGAGTTGGCAGAGTTGGGCTCCTGTATGCCCTGATGTGGAATCATCCCTTTGCCTTCACTGTAACCCTGTAATCCATCAGATCTTCACAGGGACAGCAGGATTAAAAATCTGGTTGTCGCTGATCTTTTAATGACTATTTGGGTCACAGGGTTTGTGGGTTGTGTGAGTTAAAAATAGCTGGGTTTGCTCTGCCTCATGCTGTGATCTCAGGTTTCTCCTACACATACTTGTAAGTGCATGGAAATGTTACATTTGTCACATGTTGTGAGTTGGAACATAACCATGGAAGACTACTGAGAAGTAGCACTGTAGGACATTTTTGAGCTGCGTTCTGTAATAGCACCTGTTTTTAACCCCACTGAATGGCTGAGAGGAAAACATTAACCTTTGATCGGTGTCACTATGCACGTTTTCAATAATGGCAGCGGCAGGGTGGCATGTGAAGCTCAAGAGTGTTAGATTGACTTACTTTCTGCCATCTCTTTACTAGGTTTAAACTCCATCGCCAGATTTGTTGCTCAATCGTTGAAATAGAGAAAAATCTTGTTGGTTTACACAGATTACGGTATTTGCTTAGCAAATCATCATACAAAACCTCGGATATGTTGCATTGCTAAAGACAAGCATCTGACAAATAAACATCTGATAAATAAACAAGCATCATGGGTGGATGGCTCCTTCCTGTCTTCTTCTAAATTTTGATTGGCTTCCAAAAAAATGTATTGAACTGTTATTGTGTTAAACAAATAAGTGAGTGGGTGGTGGAGTTTTGCATTGACACTTGTCTGAATGCTGATACAATTAAGTTGAGAATGTGGTTGAAACCATCCAGGCTGCAAGTGGCCAAACGCTAATAAGAATGTTATGTTTTTGTGGGGGTGAGCTCTAAAGTAATAAAGTAACTCTTTTCCTGACAGATTTATAAATGCCATTTTGGAATGTATTGTCTGCTTTGTTTACATCAAGTTTTAGCCCCTCATTATGTCTCATCTCTTACAGATGATGTGCTGCTTGAAGAAAACCAATGCAGTTCTATGTCTGTCTCCAGCCTGGTGACCACGTCCTCAGCTGCTGGCATGTCCCTGAACATGGAAATGCCCCGAAAGCGAAAGGGCAGCATGGACCAGTGAGCACTATTGGCTAACAGAAAATCGTATTATTCTGCTGACTCTGTTGCTAATGGGTCGTAATAACGATGCATTTTCTTTCTAGGGATAGACAATTTGTTGCCACTCCTGATGCAGACATGGAAGATGACCAAAGGTGGTACTGTGTGCTGTTTACACTTTCTTTTGGCACTCTTCCATCACACAGCTTTAACACTACTTGCCCCAACTTGATTTGGTCTCAGTCTTTTTCCATTATAATTGCGTCCCACCTAAATTGTGTTTTGGCCTGAAACTCTAGTAACTAGTTGATATTTTATTTTATTGTTTTTTAAATTACTGGTTTGAATCTTGTCATCAAGATCTAATGACCCATCCAATGATATCACTCCCTGGCCAAACAGGGCCCTCAATCACATTTTTGGTTTGATTTTTGCTTGGAAGTCCAATAACTGGTACCAGATACTATGACCTGATGGAAAAACTGAGTAGAGTCAAGAAGGTGCTGTGGAACAAAATTGTGTGTTATCCACTTTTAAAATGTGTGCTTTTTTTTTTGCTTGTTTTTTTTTTTTTTTTTGTTCTGCAGGTCAGATGACGAGGACCAACATGTCAAAATTAAATGCTTCAGGTAGCTTATATTTAGCACTGAAACAAATCTATAAAATGGATGGACACTTATGCTTTTAGCCATTCTGGCATTTCCAAAAAAAAGACTACAGGTTTGCCAGTCTGGCAGATAGTAAATAGCTACTTCTTTTACCCCTGATGTGACTTTTTAGTGAGACTATTATTATTTCAATGGAATGTTTGTATCACTGGTATCTATAAAATATTGGAAGAAACCGCAGTACCTTTATAAAAATGGAATGCTGAATAAGGACTTTACTGTAGTCTAGAGAAAATAAGAAATGTGTCTGTGTGCTCACTCGCTTGAGCCCTGGAAAGAGCAAGCGTGGTATCAATAATTAGTAGGTTTTTAAAAAAAATATGAAATCAGTTTTTAGATTTGTTTAATTAAGTTATTTATTATCAAAGCACATTCTTAGAGCACATGTCAGTATTCCATTACAGACAGCCTTTTGGACCCATTTTAAGTGTGTTAATGTAATGTCTCTCCAGGGAACCACACAGCCAAATTGAAAAGAGAAGACGTGACAAAATGAACAATCTCATTGACAAACTGTCGGCCATGATTCCCACTTGTAACCCAATGTCCCGCAAGTTGGACAAACTGACTGTGCTCAGAATGGCAGTGCAGCACCTCAAATCCCTAAAAGGTACGGTGTCAGCCCATGGTCATGAATGGCAGTAAGTATAGTTTATTCCCAGTGGGCTAATTTACATTGTGTCATATGGATTGTCGGAAAGGTAATACCGGCATCTGAATTTTCTAAATAAAATACAAATGTATCTATAGAAATTTGGGGGGAAAAGTCAATGTGTAAAAGGTGATTGTTAGGCTATTTTAGTATGTGGACCTGTGTATCATTTCTGCCTGTATTTTCAGGTTCAGGTAGTTCATTTTCTGAAGCCAACTACAAACCCTCATTCCTTCCTGATGAGGAGCTCAAACACCTCGTCCTCAAGGTAAACATCCCCCGGGTAGAGCGGTCCTATCTATTTGGCCTCCTATTGTTTTGCCCATTTCATCACAACAAACACCCTAATTTTTTTCCATGTTTATCATGCAGGCTGCAGATGGGTTCCTGTTTGTAGTGGGCTGTGATCGTGGGAAAATAGTTTTTGTCTCAGAGTCCGTCGCGAAGATATTAAATTATAGTCGGGTAATGTTTCTACATTTGTTACTGTGTCTGCAGCAGTTGAATTCACCAGATGGCTTCTAGTGTAGTTAAAGTGGACATAATGTATAACATACATATGTAATTGTTACTAGATTGAAAAAAGAAAGATGATATAATCAGCTGTAGCTGGCATTTATTGTGTCAGCAGTAACAACATTGGTCAGTTTACATTTCAGCAGACTTCATATGCATGAAAAGCTCATTGAGATCAGTTTTAATAAGCCACTTTTTACTTCTTACAGACAGAGCTGATTGGACAGAGCCTGTTTGATTATGTACATCCAAAGGACATGGGCAAAGTGAAGGAGCAGTTGTCATCTTCTGAATTATTCCCACGTGAAAGGCTAATAGATGCTAAAAGTAAAGTCATTTTATTCTGGTTTATTTTTCTTGTGTACTTGAGAGTGTATAATTTATCTTTTCTTGTCTCCAGCTGGCGTGCAGGTCCAGACCGATCTTCCAGTTGGTGCCACCAGGCTGTGTTCAGGCGCACGGCGTTCTTTCTTCTGCCGCATGAAGTACAATAAAATTTCTGTCAAAGTGGAAGAGAAAGAATTCCAAGCCAGCTCCTCTAAAAAGAAAGGTGCCTATGCTTCAGTAGTAGAATACCTTTCATACTGTGATGTAAAATGACTGAAAGACACTAATGAACTGAAAGGTGCAGATGTTTGGGCAAGAACTCATTCAGCTTTTTTTTATTTTTATTTTTTAAAGGGATTTGCACCCTTGGAAGACCGTTTTTCAAAATGCTGCCATTGTCAATGAACAGTTACAGATTGCTTCTTTTATGTGTGAGGATAAAGATTGGTGCATTATTGATTTAGCCTTTATCTTCTCACCCTGCAGAGTCCCAGAAGTACTGCACGGTCCACTGTACAGGCTACATGCGCAGCTGGCCGACCAGTCAGTTGGGGGCAGAGGGAGAGGGTGAGGCAGACAAACACGATAGCTCCCACTTTAGCTGCCTGGTCGCTGTGGGACGAGTCCACTCCCACTCGTCTCTGCAGGTTAATGGAGAAGTTCAGGTTAAACCCACTGAGTTCATCACACGCTACGCCATGGATGGCAAATTCACTTTTGTTGATCAAAGGTAGAGCTGGAGTTTGAGGGCAGTGTCATGTTGTGGATGTTTATATCAGTGCGTATATTTAGGTGGTTTTATTTTCCTTATACAGAGCAACAACTATTCTCGGTTACCTTCCTCAAGAGTTGCTTGGCACGTCATGCTACGAGTACTTCCATCAAGATGATTTACCACAGTTAGCCGACAGGCATCGTAAAGGTGTTCTTTATTTTTCTGTGACTTCAAAGCTGTCAGGCACTCTTTATTTAGTTCTTGTACATTTTGATACATGTTGAATGTATTTAAATCATAACAAATGATATTGTCATTGCTTTGCCTTTTATGGTCTCCTGTTGGTGCTGTTTCTTCACCAGTGTTGCGGAGCAAAGAGAAAATAGAGACAAACAGCTACAAGTTTAAAACCAAACATGGCTCTTTTGTTACGCTGCAAAGTCAGTGGTTTAGTTTTATAAATCCCTGGACCAAAGAAGTAGAATATATCGTGTCAACAAACACTGTCATATCGTGAGTATTTATGATTCTTTCTGTTTCTGCATTGCCCACATGTCTTTAAGCCTGTTTATACTGGATGCCTGCAGTAGATTAATCAAGTTTTCTTATCGAATGGCAAGGCACGATAGTGGGGGATCCAGTCGGTCTGCAAACAAGTCTGGACAGTCGAGCAAAAGCTCTGAAGGTTAATTTAATTATATATATAAGATAATTTGTGCAGACTCACTATGTGTTACATTTGTTTTGTTTTCTCTTTTTAACATTTCTGCTAGAAGATGGCAAGAAGTCCCTTCCTATTATACCAGGCATCTCCACCACACCTGGGACCATGATCTACGCTGGCAGCATCGGGACCCAAATTGCCAATGAGATGCTGGATTTCAACAGGTGGGGGGTGTTGCAGCTGAGCAGCATAGAAAAAAAAAAACAAGAAACTATCATCACATTAATTGGCTTCATCACATATTCTTAAGTGCAAGGACACCTTCAGAGCACTGCCGTGGTACCCTTGAGCAAGGTACCATACCCCCAAATGCTCACATAGGGCCCTGCAATAATCTGCCGGCTCATTCAGGGATGTACCGGCCTTCGTCCATACATTGCTGGGATATCCTCCAGCACCCTCCCTGTGACCCCGAAAGGAATATAGCCGTCAAGAAGAAAAGACATCACATTCTTCTTATTTCTACCCTTTTTTCAGAATGAACTCCTCGCCGTCCAGTGGCAGCGTCAGCCCATTCAGTCTCCCACAGGAAAAGTGTCAACAAAGTCACAATCAAGCCAGCAACAACGTAAATATGATTGCTATTTGGTCTGTCTCTGTCAGTAATGGGACATTGTGCTGCTTTACACAAAATAGCTGCAATTTATTTTAAATTGTTTGAAACTGATTATCAACGAATACATATAGTTTTTTGTTGTTTCTTTTTAAATGCATCCATATTTTTGGTGTATGATGGAAGCAAAAAATATCCAGATTATTTTACAGCCACTGAGGTTTTGTTGATAAATTGCAGATAATGTGTTCTAAAACCTGCTTATATTTTTAAGCCTTTAGCTTTTAATCCCCTTGAAGGAACTGCTACCATGTTTCTGCAAGTGACATGATATCTGTTGCTTCTGGTCTGTAGGTGCCAAATGGAGAAGCCACAAACGAGATGCCAGGAAGATCCAGCTCAGAGAACGAGCCACAGGGAGCAGCTTTCTCAGAAGAGGAAACACCGATGGGTAATTCAATGTAATATGATGTCTTGCCTCTGTGTAAGAGTCTAACTTGTCTCTTTTTTTTTTATCCGTCTCTTGTAGCCCATATGTCCTCGGGGGAGAATTCCCAGCTTGATTTGGACAGTGTGGTGGGACCAGGTCTTAGTAGTCTAAGCAATGATGAAGCAGCCATGGCAGTGATCATGAGCCTCTTGGAGACTGACACAAATTTGGGTGAAGCTATGGACTTTGAACAGATGCACTGGTCTTTATAGAAATTTCTCCTTAAAACAGTGTTTTAATGACAGTTTTCATTGAAAAGAACTATTTGAATACTTGTTAAAACACGACATTCCTCTTTTTGAAATCCTTTTTTTTAATTTATTAGTAACCCAGTTCCACTTAAGCTGTGCTGTGTTCATGCAGCTGCTCTACTGGAGCAGGATCAGCAATGATTTGAGACACCTGCTTCCCCTCTTAGAAGGAGGATGTGCCTCTAAAACCTCACAGTGATTTGCCTGCCGTTAAACGGTGTTCCTCACTGATTTCTTCATGTCTGCCAACCTTCATCTGCAGAGAACATCGCAATGTTAAAAAGCAAGGAACAATAATGTCAGTAATACTTATTCACAAGGTCTCACAATCCCTGCTTTTCATGTTCCCTCCCATTGATGCAAGAAAGAACATTTTGCACTGAATTTACTTACTGTACGTAATTTCATTAGGTACTGTGTTAAATTAAACCGTGGAAGAAACACTTTGACAACATTGCCCCTCTGTCCTCGGCCTCTATGATCTTTAACGCTTTCTCATGTCAGCCATCACTATGGTAATCTTCAGGCTGTGTAGACTGCATAATAACAATATACTGTAAACATCCAGAAGGTTGGGAAGATATTCCGGTTTATGAGAAATCTTGAAAACCTTAGTAGGGGGACACTAGAGTGGAAGGTGAGTGGCTGACGTAGCCCCTGCTGTCATCAAAATAGTTTTGAGGTTGACGTTGGTAGCAATAACTCAGGAAAAAGAGCAGCTCCATTTATCAAATCACAATTCTTCACGTTTGTTGCCGATTCTTGTCCTTCTACTTCCCAACATTGTGTACACACACGTCAGTCATGCCTGATCCAACACTCTTACCTCCTTTAACACATTATTTATATTCCTGCAGGTAACCTATGTACTATATGCAGTGACAGTCAGAGGCATTTATTAGAAGTTTATTTGTGGTCATGCTATGCAGTTATCATTCCGCCACTTCTACATTTAAAGCTATGCTCTCTGTCCTGGAATCACGACTTCAGTGTGCTCCAGATGTGCTGCTGAGCTATAATATTACATTTAGCAAGTACTTGAATGAGCCAGTGTGATATATGAATACTGTTGCAGTTTACCTCATGCAAAGTCGGTTGTCTTTTGTTTGTTTTGGTTTTGTTTTTTTCAATAGGTGCTTGTCTTCATTTGACCATTGCAACAATGATTCAGTGACAGTTTATATGAGAATAATCCACTGTTTTGCTGTGGTAGCAGCCTGACTGCATTATGGTCCTGAAAGCTAACACTTTAAATTTCCATGCATACAGAAATAATTTTTATCCAATTTTATGCCAAAAACAAAACAACAGCTGTCTTTACATAGTACAGGATTTGTTATTATTTTTTGATCTTGGCTTGTTTAGTCACATTAGTATGTTTTCCACTGTTTATTGCTTTAAAAAAAATCAACATATTTATAAAATACTAGAGATGCCGAGTAGAACGCTACCTGTGATAAATGACACGTAACCTGTTACATTTATCACATTCTACTTATTTCTCATTGGTACTTCACAGATGTTTGTTCATTGCTGTAATGAAGTCAAGAGTGGAAACTGTTCATTTAGTTCTTTTCCTTTCCAAACCTTGATTTCTAATTCTACCACTGATTCCTACAGCCATGTTTCCAGTCATCTCATGAGGACTGTTTTAGAGTTTTAGTCAAGGAATTGTTTAGAAATGGCAGTTGTAAATAGAGAAAAATACTGTTTTTCTGTCAAACGCTTGAATATTAAGAGGAAACGGCGGCCGAAGCAGTGAAAATCGGACCCTCGCATCTGTGTCTGAAGTGCCTTTGGACCTGTCTGTTCAGACACACACATTTGTGCTGAGCCCTCCGCAGACTGAAAAGGGGACTCACATGTATCCTTGGATTAACTTGACACGTGTCACACTGGACACCACCAGTAGAGCGTCGTTCACACAGGCATACATGTCGACCTCAGCAGTCCCTGCCCCACCAGACAACATGAAGACATCTTGTGGACACACACTACTTTTGTTTTTTCCTGTCCTCACGACCTACCTTTCTGTTGTGTTTAATCCTTGTACTGTCGCCCGCAGCCGTAATGTACTCCGATAACAAAAGCATTTCTTTTAATTTCAGTGTTTGCTGGTGACCCTGTGATGCATAAAGCTGAGGAGTCACACAGTGTTGCGTCATTCTGTCTGGGAGGAGAAACAATGTTGAGTTTTGTCTGCTGAGGAATATTGTTTTCATACTTGTGTTTAGTTGCATGCTGTTAATTTTTGAAAATATTTGACCCATTTAAACTGGGAAACCTGAGACGGACTGGTGACGCAGACCAATACTTTCGTGCAGGAGGAAGGGCCTTAAACATTGGACGGTTGGGAGCTCATTGTTGATATCCTTGTACCACTTTCTGCCACTTTAAAGGCTCATCTTTTGAGGCTGTTTGGGCCCTCAGAGGAAGCATTTACTGTATTTGTCCATTTAATTGTTGCTGCTATTAACAGCATGTCTGGGCTGTCTTCCCAGGTTGTCATGTTAATTAAAAAAATGTTTAATAAGTATTGGATTTGATTTCATTTGTGTCGCCTCACAAAACAGCCGTTCTTGTACTTTTACATTCGCACCCATAATTGGCTTTAAAATCAGTTTTATTGTTTTCTGCCATATGCAGTTTGTAGTCTCCAGGATTGTCCAGCACCTTCTATTGGAGGAGAAACATTATTGACAGTTTGGACTCAAACCCAGCAACTGCTGAAAGGCCTGGAGAAAAGTCCACATGTGTGTTTCTGTCCTTGGGGAATGAGATTAAGATGGGGCTCCCCTTTTTAGTAATTACACCCTCCCCCCAGTGAGCGGATTAACAAGTGTAATTTACGAAATGTGACATGGTAGCAGTTTGGAGCAATTAAAGCACCGCATAAGCTGGGATTTGTCCCTTATATTAAGGTGAATACAGAGCTGCTGCTGTTCCCTCACAAAATGGGTCAGGCTGCCACCTTGCCCTGTAGAAGAGGGGAGTCTTATGTTACAGAGCTGTATGAGTGGTTTAGGTAAGACTTTTTACATTTCTACATTTAAAAAAAAAAAATCAATGCTGTCTGTAGTCAGGCCACAATTACCCGTTTTATTAAAGGGGACGGTCATAATGAAAAACGGCTAAGTTTCCTGTCCCTGTTTTGAGTTCTTTGCTTCAAACATTTGTCAGGACATTAATACGATTTTTGGAATGTGTAATCTTAACAGTGTGGCGGTGGTTTAAGCATAATTCATGTAATTCCTAGATGGATGCTACTTCTACCTCATACCTGACCCTCCAATCAATATTATCACAACAGTTTATCTCTCTTGTCCTACTTTAGAAAGTTCATCAACGAATGTCCAAGTGGACTGATCACTCTTCACGAGTTCCAAAGGCATTTCTGCGATGGAACCGTCGGCCAGGAGTCAGCTGAGTATGCGAAACAGATATTCCGCACGCTAGATAATAATGGGGTGAGAAACTGACAAATTGAATAAAAGCTGTTAATGTGGAAATGTGGACAGCGAGTTTTATGGAGGTTGCTTCCCACAGGATGGGGTGGTTGATTTCAGGGAGTATGTCATGGCCATCAGCATGCTGATCGAAGGTTCAGCAGTGGAGAAGCTGCGCTGGTCATTTAAACTTTATGACAAGGACCGAGATGGAGGAATTACCAGGCAAGAAATGCTGGAGATCATGCAGGTATGTGTGAGGCTTTTGCTTTATAAATGAGGCAAGCATGTCGAATTTACTACACACATACCACAAGTGCTGCCTCTCGGTCCAAATGATGGTATATTACATTGACAGGCTGTTTATAAGATGAGTTTGGCTGCTGCTTTAACAAGACCAAATCCACTTACTGCTGAAGAATGCACCAACAGGGTATTCGCACGACTGGATAGAGACAACAACGGTGAGGAAGCTTTGTGTTAATAACATGTCTCTGTGCAGTACTTGAATATAATTTGCCACCAATACCTGCAGCACTTAGATAAATTATTTGTTGTTATATTCTGTAGCCATCATCAGTCTGGAGGAGTTCATTGAAGGAGCACTGGATGATGACTGGATCAGGGAGATGCTGGAATGTGATCCCACTACTGTGAAAGTGGAGAGGCCCCTAAGGAGGGATGCTGTTCTAGGGATCCACGGTTGACCTCAAAAGAACTCTATTAATGTTTGGATTCAGGATATACAGACGTTGATGCTGTAACTCAGCTTCGATAGTTCTGAAATGATTGCCTGTATCATGGAGTGTAAATTCTAAGCACCAAAACAATTTGGTAGAATGGTTTATTACACTGTTAATAGAATGGGAAGTGCATTCAAAGTTGCCTTGTGAAAGTTTTTCTATTTTTTTTTTTTGCTATAACTTTATTTAACGTTTATTTTTGGTTATTTGGGTTTTTATGTATTTTGTTGTCACAGTAAAATTTAATCGCTACCATTGTATAGATTTTGACGTCTGTGGCTTGTTTGCTAAAGTCATTAATAACAATGATTAACAAGACGTAGCATATCGAGTTTGAAGTAAAAGTGTTTCAGTCTCTTTTTTATCGTATTAAATGTCGAAATCGTGCCGCCAAGTGTAACTTTCTCTTTAAATTGTATTTTTCTCTTGTGTAGACTGTTGAATGATATAGATTTGTGAATTGAAGCTGCCAGATTCTGCAGAAATAAACAAAAGAGCATCTGTTTTATATACCGTAATCCTGACTTGTTTGGGGATTTATTTATTGATTTTCCTGGACTGCTTAATTGTCCCATTTTTACCGCGACCTTTGAACGCACCAGCACTGCCACCATCTTCCTGCTTCCAGGCCAATCCAGGCAGGGGCGGGATTTTCCAGGCCGCGTCACGTCCTAAGTTTTCTTACAATCTTGTCACTTCGACATCATGGCGTAGAAATGTGGGCTCCCGAAGGGTTATATTGGTCGCAGAGAATCTCTGACACGAAAACACCGTCGAGCTTTACAAACAGGCCGCAGTCACGGAGACGTTTTCCTTGAGGAAAGTTTCGGTAAGTGAGTCCGTTACGTATCGGCCGAGTTTGGACAATATTCCCAGCAAACTTGAGTGGATAGTCGGAAAGAAACGAGCCGCAATGGTCAATGTGGACTATCCCCAATGTTTTTTTAGGTTTATACAGAGTGATGGGTTATGCAGTGATTCTGACTGGGCATTAGAACCGGTGCCTCTGTACCATCCACGGTGTCTTCACCCTCCGCAAGTTGGATAAAGTTAACCCTTCCCGTGTTGCCCAGAACAACTCTTCTCTTTCATTGTCTACAACTTTGCTAACGTGTCACCGTGAATTCCACCAGATAGCCACCTTATTCCGCTTGTTACGGTGAGGTTTTGCGACCAAGCGTCTCGACGTGGCGTCAGAAAGTCCGTTTAATGATATTTTCTATATTTACCGAAGCTGCAGACTATAAAAAACAGCAAAAACAATGGAGTTAACGTCGTCCCTCACCTTTTTACTCCACTTTCCATACGTCATCTGACTTAAATGCAGATCTAAATCCTCCAAACACAACAGAAAAGTCCCGGTTTGAGGCTTTTCTCCTTATTTCTCTGCAGTAATAAACTATATTGTCAAATCACTTAAATGGGATTTTGCTATTGATTTTGAGACACCTCTCAAATGTGTAACCGCTGTTCACTCTTTAAACGTCCCCCGGGGCCACATTTTGCACCGCATTCCTCCTTTCTTGACTTTAGAATAGAACGCCAGAGGAATGTGGTTGTTTTACTGTTACACCAGCCAGGTAGTCACAACAACAGTAAATGCCCAGGTCCTCCTACACCCCCCAGCCTGCTGTGATTCACACCAAACCATCCAAGCCACGCCTGCACCCGTCTTTGTTAAGCTCATTTTGCTGAAAATGTCAGTGCTGGTTCTTTTAAAAGTTGATTCTGGATGTAAATGGTGCAGCTGCAACATGACTGATATGCAGCCACATTTAAGGCTTCCTGTAATGCTTTGCATGCAGCATATAGCATAATTTCCTAGATAAAATAGTCAATCTTGTAATGCATGGGTTTGTGTAATTGTAATGGTAATGGTCTGATTGCGTGGTTAGGTAATATTGGTGGTGATGTGTTCTGCTTGCTCACTCAGGTTGGAAATAGCTGCAGTTTATTCTAGAGTAGCGCCCTGCAGGCTGTTGACGAATGCCCTGAATGCATGTGGAGACACGGTCTACTAACCACACTCCCTAATTTTATGCTTCCCTTGAACGTGCAGACAACAACATTAGCCTGTCACAAGACCAACTGATGGCCCACCTTTTGCCAAAACCTGAAAGTTTCAAACACCTGCGAACGTCAGGAATATGCACGATCTGGATCCTGCCAAAGTTCAATTTATCCTCGAACCTGTGCACATTTTGCAGTTGAAACATCTTTCCTGTACCAACAAATGCCAGGCTTTCAGTACGTCAACAGAAACTGCTGAAGCCCGTCGGATCCCCGCTGTGAACACTCCACCCCCCCTTTTGGGACAAGTGGCCCTGATGCCTCCATTTTATTTTCCATTTCCTGTGTATCCAAGAGCATAGTTAACTTGGCCTTGGCTATCGAGTAATTACAAAATGGTATTTATTTATTTTTTTATCCTTAGGAGATTGGAGCTTTCTTTGGGTCAGGATGGTTCTCCGCGCCTGAAGGGAGCAGAGATGAAGGATTTGAAAAGACGCTGTAGTGCTCTCGCTGCTTTGTATTCATTATTCTGTTCATGTCTCCGTGAATTATCTGGCTTCTAATACCAAAGGGCAAGAATGCTTTTTTTAATCGCTCTTTTCGTCTCCCTCAGATTTGTTTTGGCCATTAGTCAGAAAGGATTTTATAGGGAAGTGCCATTGTAAATGCCATATGTGCTGTAGTGTTGCAGGCCCCCCCCCAGACAATAGTCTCTGTGGTGAAAGTGGTACTTTCAGCTACTGTGGTACTTGGATACACTGTAAGGGGATTCATTGTTTTTGAGCAGTGTCTCTGCAATACTGTTTTCTGATCTCAATTGATAGTATTCTGTGTAGGGATACAAGTGTAACAAAGATCTTTCATCTCAGAAAAAATCTGCTTATTACACAATTTAAACCCAGATCTTTTGGGTTTCATTAGAAAAGCAGAGGAGCGGACCCTCTGTGTCAGCCCTCTGTCACCCTGCTTTTGTTTCGTGGAGCCAGCACAGGCCAGGGCACCATCTCCAAAGGCTCCACAGTGTTCTATTGTTAACTGGCTTGCCATGAAGGCATCTCAAGACTCGAGGACAAGACTGCAGTTCTCTGTAATTATACATTTGATTTGAAACCGTTATGTCCACCAAATGCAAGGTGGTATCATGGAAGTGCTGAGACAGGGTCTTAATCCCTTTTTAGCAATGAGTGACACATGGACAACAGCTATCAGGTCCTGGGCAGGTGTGTTTCAAGTCTGTCTGTTAAAAGAAGACTGTTAGCCCTGTCTGTATTTGTCTTACACCAATCAGAGAAAAAGCTGAGGGTTTTAAGGTGGGGCTGTGTGTGTGTGTCTTTTTTCTTTTTTTTTTTAGATGCCCCCTCAGCATGTCCCACATTAACCAAATTAAAAACATTTTAAATGCCAAAGGGAGAATGTAAACTGTCTGTAGACGCAATTCTGGAATGTATCTTATATCTAAACTCTAAACTTTCTCCTTTGTTTTATGGCATATTTATTTTACACATAATGGAAAATGTTGCCGCAGGAATGTTGAAGTAACGGTGTTCTCACTTTGGGCGGTTTCCATAAAGTTTGAATACTGTGTTGTGTGCCTGTGTGGGCACTCCCAGGATGTAAGGCCACCTATTAAAGGAAGAGGCCTTTGCACGAGTGGAGAGTCATGCACAGCTGAGGCTTTTTAAGTGTCTTAGAATTGGCATTTTAAAAGCCAATCCTGCTGAAAGGACATGCTGATATGCATTATTTGTCACACTCGTGCTGGTTTTAATTAAAATATCTCCATCACTGAGTTCAACTGGAGTTTTGGTTCCAGCATAACTCGGCTTGGATGGTTCTGATTTACTGCAGCTGACAGGCTAATTCCTGCGTCTGAACCTTTTGTAATCACAAAATGAAAAGCTGAGCACCTCTGTAATCGGTTTACTGGGCTGATTCTGCTCCCTATCTGCATTTCAAACAAAGGAATGTACACATCCATATGATATCAAATACCTGTCCTTTATGCTGCTGGATTAGCAGCCATACAGTACAATACTACCCAGATAATTGTACATTTATTTGTGTCTTAATTGATTCTTTTATTCTTTGGTGTTTATGACATAGCATAGATTACTTAGATGTTAAATAAATAATCCCCACTGTAAACAGCTGCATATTTTACAATTCTTTCCAGGTTTATTTGTGAGAAAAGATGATGTCCGATGCCAGTGACATGTTGGCAGCAGCCCTGGAGCAGATGGACGGGATTATAGCAGGTAATGTTTAAACTAGATGTCATTCAATCCTGATCTGCAGATCAATTCACTGAGATGATGTCGATATGTGATAAATGTGTGCCGTACACCAGTGAAAGAACGTTCTGGGCCGTAGCAAAAGAAAAAATCTGCCACAATTATAGGACGAGCATAATGCTTTTTAATACATGAGTGTGACAATGTGCATTATTATCTGTGCATTATTATAGGTGGTATTGCTCATTAATGTTTCTAATGGTAAATCATTTGTGTGCCCCAGGCTCCAAGACTCTGGACTACTCCAATGGCATGTTTGATTGCCAGTCACCCACCTCTCCTTTCATGGGCAGCCTGAGAGCTCTTCACCTTTTGGAGGAGCTGAGGAGTGTTCTTGAGGTGATGGACACGGAGGAGAGGGAGAGTCTACGCTGCCAGATCCCTGATTCCACCGCTGAAAGCCTGGGCGGGTGGATCCACGGGCATCTTGTAAGATGTGAAGCTGTGTGTCGCAGGACTTCTTGATTTCTCGTTTCTCCTTCTCCCACATTTCACTCCATTCTGCATTTGCTGAGTGAACCCGTCTTGGGCTCTTGTGTTGCTGTCAGTGTCACGGCCAGCGTGCTGTGAGAAACATGCTGACTTCTTGGGAACCACAGCGGTGTTTTCTCAAAGTGATGGGATGTCGGCCAGATAAATGCCAGAGTTTTTGGGTAATGTTATAACTGACTCTGTGTACAGCAGCCTGAAAATGAGTTCTGCTCTCTGCCATATAAGGATGTGTTTATGCTGCGCAAGGTAGTCTCTGCAGCTACACTTTGATGTGAGGCATTTCATCTGAGCCTCTTAAAGCTCTTTACTGAAGCCTTTTAACAATACTCCAACATTTTCCAAGCGTGTGTATGTTATTGCTGTAATGATTATAAATAGAAATTGCATTCTTTATCTTTCACAATTGATTTAGTGTGTTTAATCTATTTAATCTTCTCTGCCTACAGTCCAATGGGCACATGTCTCTGAGTGGAAGTGACCTGTATCAGGAAAGGCTGTCGCGACTAGAGAGCGATAAAGAGTCTCTGATCCTTCAGGTACTTGTCACACAACACTGAGATAAGCTCTGTGTTATACTTTAATGGTTACATTACAAGTTTGGCTCTATGTAGGTTAGTGTGCTGACAGACCAGGTAGAAGCTCAGGGAGAGAAGATTCGAGACCTGGACTTGTGTCTGGATGAACACCGGGACAAACGCAACGCCACTGAGGAGTTGCTGCAACAGGTGTGTTTAACCGCTTTAACACCTGCACACTTCTAATCCTGTCTAAAATAAGATGATTCAAATTGTTTCTTTAAATATACACTATGAGTGGCCAACACCAAAGAAATGGATATTTAAAACTATAATCAAGCCTGTTATAGGTGGTGGGAAGGTTTTGCTTATGTAGCATTTGTCAGACATAGTGAACTTAAGTTGGATGCCTATAGGCTGACTAATAATCCATTTGTAATATCATAACTGAAGCAAGTTAACTTGAGCGTAAACCTTGTCATGTTTATTTTAATGATTTACAACATCACCAGTAGTTATACTGTTAGTGCCATTTACACTGTTAATATTAACCACCCAGCAAATGTCTTCTGTTATGGTCTTTATCTGTCTCTATAGGAGCTGCTCTGCAGAACAGCGCTGGAGACCCAGAAGTTGGAACTTATGTCTGAGCTGTCCAATTTAAAGCTGAAATTGAACAGCATGGGGAAGGACAGGTTTGACTTTGACAGGTTAAGGGACAGTGAGGTATGTAGACTCGGAGTAGACCTCCTCTTTGTTTACACACACACACACACACACACACACACACACACACACACACACACACACACACACACACAGCTTTACACCAGAGAGGGGGAATACATTGCTATTGTCTCAAAACAGCTGTGTCTTGTTAAGAGGCAAAGTCAGAAGTTCGAAACAAGAAACAATCCTGAACTCTTGTGGGAAACCTTCCTCCAGTACTTGTGATGAAAGTATATGGGAGAAAAAATCTCTTTTTATTTCTAAACCGCATTGATTTCATGCCGCTTGGCCAAAGCGTGTGCAAACATTGAGATATAAAGCACTAGTTTGCAGGAATGGAGTGAGTTCTCCTCTATGGAGCGAGCCAAATACTTGGAAAGCAGTCAAACATGTCATGTTGTTACTGGGAGGCGGAGGCCATCTCTTCCACATCACTAGAACAAAAAAGCTGCTGTCTGTGTTCCGCCTCACTGCATATAAATCACTTTTCTACTGTCGGCTACTTCCTGTCATCCCATCACTGCCCCTTTGTATCATCTGTTGTCAAGGAATTCATTCCAGTCTAAAATGTATTATATTTTCACTTATGTACTTATCAATTACAACCTTACATGCAACTAAAACCTTGTTTTGACTTTTTTCCTGCTTTGCGATGTGTTTTTCAGGATTTCATTCTTGAAATTAATGAATTACGGTACAGAATCACAGAGCTTGAGAACGAAAAACTACAGTACGAAAAGAAACTTAAATCCACAAAGGTGAGTTTTCAAGTGTAAACGTATATTATTTCCTGAACCGTCCACAACTACCACGCTAACACTTCCAGGCACTTTCCTCCTTGCCTGAGCTAACTCTGCTAATTCTTCTCTGGGTTCTGAAACACTGCAGGTGAATCAGCTTCCCTCATTCGTTGCTTATGTCATCTTACTGTATCTGTTCATACCAAAGGACCCGGGTCTCGATCAGATTGAGCTGCTGCCTCATCTTTGCCATTTTCCTGGGCGACAGGGATTATTCATAATGCTGAATTATTAATGGGATTATTAATGTTGCTGTTAAATTCATCTTAGTATTCTCCTTCTATCTTTCACCTCTCGGTCTGTATTGTCTCTCTCTTCCTTGGTTGTCTTTACTGATAGCTGCTAATGGCCAAGCTTTCTAGCCTGAAAATCAAAATGGGCCAGATGCAGTATGAAAAAGAGAGGAAGGAGCACAAACTCCAAGCAGCGAAGGTTGGCTTTTCTCATGATGCCTTTCCTGCCTGCTGTATGATTATGGTTTTTGACCTCTCCCTTCAGCCCAATTTCTGTTTTGGGTTGTTTTTTGAAGAGGAAAATTTCATTAGAATGTGATTTGCAAGTTGCAGTTTCTTTTGTGGGAATGTTCTTTTTAAAGAAAAATAGTTTAAGGTATCAACTCATTAGATAAATTTGTGTATTTTAGTAAAGTGTAAAAGGGAACACATCTGGTATTTTCGACCACATGTATTTTGTTAATTTTAGGTTCTTTTCAAGAGTTGGCCCATTCTTTTTCCTGGTGTTTTTTTTCATCTGTCTTACTTCCCCTTCTCTCCCAATTATCTTGATTATCATTATCATCTATTTTTGGTGTTTAATTTACAGGCCTAATTTCTATTCTGGTCACAAAAACCGGTATTTCTTTTGATAATGGCTTCTGTCTTTTTTATATACACCTATAAACCTCTAGTGCTTTTAGACACTAGTGCTTACCACATGTTACCATTCAGAGCAAACCTTTGTGCTGTGGTGGATTTGTGGGAAGACTTGGAGTGGGTGGCAGCGTCTGGGTTGAAAATGTCTTCACTCTGTTCTTTTCTGTTGGTCAGGAGGAGTTAGCCGTGCTGAGGAGGCAGCTGGAGGGTAAAGACGGAGAGATGCGGAGATTGCAGGATGAGACAAGCTACAAATCCATAGCTTCCAGCGGTGCCGAGCCCACAGAGCGAGGTGGGAAAGACATCTCAACTCTTGCTGGAGAGCATGCCCGGTGCTTGATGTCGCATTCATTTATATACTTAATTTAACTGAGTGGTTTTTTTCAAGCTTGTGTTTAGAAACACACCAGACATCCATTCTTTTTTTCATAATTCTTTGTCCTGTTTAGTCTCTCATCCAGATGAAACTCTTAGAAAGAGGCTGAAAGAGAAACGTAAGGGGGGTTTATGCTTTTGTTCATTACTGCACTTTACGACTGCACTCATCTCAACCCTTGTCTGCATGAACGAGCATGAGCCATGTGAACTCTGCTTGTCCATTATAACCCATCAGAGTGCTAATACCTGACCACAGAGCACTTCATCAAGCCCTTTAACTGCTGTCCAACTTAAAGAGGGAAAAAACAAAGACGGAACATAAACCTCCCACTGTACGTGTTAATGTCCACCACCGATCAGCCGCGAGGAATGTCTGCTCTTGTCTTCATCGTGAATGAGGAATGATTTGCAGTGTGTCCTAACTATTTCAGCTGCTTGTTCATTCTTCTGTCTCCATCGTCCAACAGTAATTTTCTCCTGTATGCCTCTGTGTCCCAGACATTTAGTGTCCTAGGGCCTGTTCTATAAAGCGCGCTCCGATTAAACATGTACTCAATTTTGGATAGTTATCAAACACAGTGTCTATTTTTGTTAAGAGATTATTCTTTTTCTTCTTTTTGATAAATTCCCACAGTCCCTCACAGTAGTGAACAACAGCTCAGGTTTTTTTTATGTGGTTTGGTTCAAATCTAGTGACTGGGCAGTGACATGAATTTAAAATGAAATTGTGAATGAAAATCTGTCATCCTTAAATTTCTCTTAATAAGTAGTCAAAAAAGACTCACTGGAAAAGAGAGCACGGCAAAAAAGCCAAACAGTTTCTCATCGCAAATGTGCATTCCATCCTCATCATCTGGTGACCAGATTAACTGGGCAGGGTTCCAGATGTGACTAGAGAGGATCGGTTTTATGGAAGCGCTGGTCACAGACCTGTAAATGCCATCTCAGTTTGTGTAAATAGCATCCAGTAGAGTCACGTAAAGCCTCCTGGATGTGTTTTCCTTTCCAGTGTTATGGACAGGCATTCAGATCATCAGACACGCCGTTGAGATGTTCCTTGAAGTCATTACAGAGATCACTGTTAGTGCAGAACACCCAAGGACGTCTGTAAAACCCACAGATTCCCTCAACACTCCCATACATTGCTGTACAAACTAAACATCTATACAGCAGATTCTGTATGATAACATGGGAGCAACAAGAGTGTGCCAAATACATTTGTTTCTGTGCCTGTTGCAGGAACACTAATTTGATACACTTACTTTATGGAACAGACCCTCATGTTGTGTTCACTTTGTTTGTCTTGAAGCTACCGTACATGTGCTTGTGATGATGTGATTAGCCAAACATCTGGTCAAACCAAGATATGGTACAATCAGTTGGATATGGCTGCTGCTGTTGTGTTGCTATATTATGGTGTCAATGCCACAACTTGCACCACAGTTGTGTGTGTAATATTTCCTTTATTTTCTGCGACTAGATGTGGAAGTGCAGAGGATGAAAAAGGCAGTTGAATCACTGATGATAGCCAACGAAGAGAAGGTACTTTTAAAGCGTCCCAGTGGACGATTCAGGTTTTTTTTTTTTGTTTGGTTTATTTGTTTTTGCCATGAACCTCATGTTGTGTTGGACGATGCACATGTTGCAGGATCGCAAGATTGATGAATTGAAGCAGTCGCTGCTGCGCTACAAGAAAGTTCAGGACATGGTGATGTCGGTACAAGCAAAGAAAGGTGAGAAGACTCACATTTACTCACGTTTTGTTTCAGTTTTTTAAGTCACATCACCGTTGTCTGTTGCAGAGAAAGGCAAAGATAATGAGTACGTCGAGGGCCAAAGTGAGGGGAACAGTTTGTTGCCAGCCGACTCTGCGTCCGTGGAGTTTGAAAATCAGGACGTGACAGATGTTGAGCAGATGCAAATGAGTTGTGATGAGGTTTGTGCAGTGTGAAAGTTGCCAAAGTAGCCTCAAAAGTGTTGTAGAACGGTTGCTGTAGCCGGAGCAGCTCTCTCTCAAACTAGCATGCTCAGTAGAAGAAAGAGCTCACATAAATTTGCCACAATTGAAAAGTGTTGATGGACTTGACACCCAATTATTTTAATCACATCGCCTATCAGCCAAGCTGAATTAGGCTGCTGTACACTGTGAAATAGGCTAGACAATTTTAAAAAGCATTTCAGATTATTTTTTTTCTTAAATGTTTCCTTTTGCTGTCTGCGATTAGGTGGAGAACCTGAACGGACTGAATGAGGCACCTTCGCGCACACCCATCCCTTCAGATCCAGAGCAAATCTCTGAGTCAGCACAGATAGATTTAGAAAGGTAAAAAGACCTACTGTCGCACAGTCGCACTCATACTGCTGTGAACTATGTCATTTGGCTGATGTTGACATGTTGTTCGAGTAGATGCATCAGTTGCTGATGATCATTGGACATAAATAGCACATTAGCAGCATCTACACAACGTAGAAGTCTGTCACCAAATCAGATAAACAGGCATTTTTCATCAGTATGATGCACAGACGCCAATCATGAGATCACTGGCTGCAGTGAAGACTGATTTTCCACATTTTTTGTTGGTCTTTCCAGCAAACCAGAGGACACAAACACTGACTGTGAGAACATGGAGACCCTAGAAAAGAGGAATAATCAAAAGGTAATTGCTAACTCTTAAAAACAAGTTGTTTTCAGCTTTCCCGCATAATTTCAAATTATGATACAGTATAATTAAATGAAAGCTTTAAGCCCCATATTTGCTATTTTTGTAAGTTTAACAAGTATTTGTTGTCTCAGAATATGAATGAAGAAATCAGTAAAACCAGCGAAAAGCCACCCTTGTGTCCTTCTGCCACACTGTCTACAAGTGCCACCATGGAGGAAAATGGCTTTGGCTCAAAAAAGGCTCGTTCATCTTTTGGAAAGGGTTTCTTCAAGATCCGAGGAGGCAAGAAGCCCTCCAGTACCCCTAACCTTGGTAAGCATGTACTGTACACCTTGAGATAGCTGCATTCTATGATATAAAAGACACTAATGTACTGTAACGATGGAAATATTTATTTGAGCTCTGTTCCTTTGAGCATTTTTTACTTTCCTAAGGCACACCCATAGAATTTACTGTATTCCTCAAGACCATAATTTGCAGCCCACACACACTCCGGTCCCATTTAATTATGTACACCCTGTGTGTGTGTGTGTGTGTGTGTGTGTGTGTGTGAGAGAGTGTGTGTGTGAGTGTGTGCTTTTTTTTTAGTGTACCTCTGTTCAACCTGTCCAATCCTGTTGTTATCATAATTTCTGCCGTTTGTCTTGTTTTGTGTTGTTGGACCCTGTTGTATCTGTGTGTGTGCTTTCTTACAAATGAAGACCGCAGCCGGAGTGCAAGCGCGCCCATGCTAGGTACAGTATAGACCACAGGTCATTATGGTATTGCAGTAGTTCTCCAGACAAAAAGCACAAACTACTGAATAATCTCCTACGTCTACCTTTTCTATATTCATCCATTGAGCTAATGTCCTGTTTAATGACACTGTGTCACTGCAGGTCTCAGGCAGTTGTGCTATTTTCACCTGCTCCTATTGTTTGTTTACTTGGAACATACAGAGCCTTCTTGTATGTTCATTCACCTCATTGTGAGCCTCTGCATGTGTTGTGTGCGAGCATACTCACCTGTTTCCATAGAACATCTTTTTCAGATCCAGCTTATCAACTAACGAGACTTATTTGGATGTTGACAAAGTTCCTCTTAAAAAGCCACTAATAAACTTCCTGTTTATTTCAGGTGTCGGAGGCTTCTCTTCCATGCATGCAAGATTGTTTTCTGGTTTCTTTCTGCTGACGCTGTCTCGCTGAACTATGCACATCTTGTCACACTGGTGGCCGTGAGTTTGATGAGTTTCTGTGGGCATTTTTGTCGTATAGCCGAAACTGAATGTCAAGGCACCGACCATCTGGACCTGGCCGGGCTGCCTCAGAGGTCGCAGAACAGCGACAGCACCCACACACTCCCTACGTCTCCAGATAGCAAGAAAAAATCCAAAGGAATAAAGAAAATATTTGGCAAGTGAGTAGAAAATACTATAATGACACCTGTAAATTATAATCAATGCAAATAATCGCGTGTTTTTTCCCTGTATTTATTTGTGTGGGTCTGAATTTCCCATTTAAGGTTGAAAAGAAGCCAGTCTACTACATTCAACCTGGACGAAAACCTCGCAGAAGGCGAATTTAAGAGGGGCGGCGTGCGAGCCACCGCAGGGCCTAGACTGGGATGGTCTCGTGACTTTCAGAGAGCCAATAAGTAAGTCTGCCTCCATGCTTTAAAATGAGCCCCAGGATGAGATTTCGGTAACTTTTTATTGTTTTTCTAGCGACGTCGATGCTCCGTTTGCACGCTGGTCCAAGGATCAGGTGTGTGACTGGCTGCAGGAGCAGGGTCTCGGTCTGTATGTCAACATGGCTCGTGTGTGGATCTCCTCTGGTCAGACTCTTCTACAGGCCTCGCAAACGGACCTCGAGAGGGTGAGATGAAGTAAAGCAGGTTAGTCGACGCACGTCAGGGATGCTTTGGTTTGAATCAGTTTTTTTTTGTGGCATTTAGGAACTAGGCATCAAGCATCCACTGCACAGAAAGAAGCTGCAACTGGCTCTGCAGGCCCTCGGCTCAGAGGAAGAGGAAAACAAGGGAAAGCTGGACTACAACTGGGTGATGAGTGAGTAGCTTGTTGCTTGTTGCAACACACTGTTGGACTTCCAGACCTTGGTTTGTTCTTTACGCACTGTCTTTCTGCCCAGGGTGGCTGGATGACATTGGCCTTCCTCAGTATAAAACCCAGTTTGATGAGGCGAGGGTTGATGGCCGCATGCTGCACTACATGACAGTGGTGAGTGTCTCGGTCTCCGAGGACCCTAAGGATAAGTAGGACTGAGGAATTTGCTCAGTTGCGCACTGATATTCTCTAGACTGTCATAAGTTGTCTAGCAGATCACTGATGACTTAACTTTTTCCTTCAGGATGACCTCCTTTCTCTGAAAGTGGGAAGTGTCCTGCATCACCTGAGCATCAAGAGAGCTATCCAAGTCCTCCGACTGAACAACTATGAGCCAAACTGCTTGCGTCGAAGGCCATCTGATGAGGTGCATATAACTGATTTTTAAAAGGCTTTCAAGCTTTGTTCTCAAAGCCACATTCTAACCTTTCTTTTTCGGTTCTGTGCAAACAGAACAATATGTCTCCAGCAGAGATTTCTCAGTGGACCAACCACAGGGTGATGGAGTGGCTGCGCTCCGTGGATCTCGCTGAGTACGCTCCCAATCTGAGAGGCAGTGGTGTTCATGGAGGATTGATGGTGAGCCACCCAGAGAGATAGTCTCCCCTAAATATTTCCTCATCTAAAACCATTTCTCTCCTCAGGTTCTGGAGCCACGGTTCAACGTAGAGACCATGGCCCTGCTGCTTAACATTCCTCCTAACAAGACACTACTGCGTCGCCACCTCGCCACCCATTTCACCCTGCTGATTGGCTCAGAGGCCCAGCAGCACAAACAGGAGTGTCTCGAAAACCCAGACTACACGCTGCTTACTGCTACCACCAAGGTTAAGGTAATGCTATATGCTAGGAGAAGTATATCAGGAACATCAAGAGGAGTCAGCTTTTGCTAAGAGAATTATAAAATGCTAAACAACTTTTTTGCCTCCTGTCTGTGTGCACCAGCCTAGAAAACTGTCATTTGGTAACTTTGGCAGTCTGAGGAAGAAGAAGCAGGATGAGAGTGAGGAGTACGTTTGTCCGATGGATGTGGAGATGCCAAAGGGACGAAGCTTTCAGAAAGGCTTTGAGCTCCAAATCTATGAGGATGACCTTGACAGGCTTGAACAGGTGAGCTGATTCATTCGTTGGATTTAGATGCTGAGCTCAATCTTTCACGTATATGGTTGGTTCTTCACTGAGTTGGTTCTTGTTTCTCCAGATGGAGGACTCTGAGGGAACAGTCAGACAGATCGGAGCGTTCTCCGAGGGCATTCAGAACCTGACGGTAAGACTCCGCGCTTTGAACCACATTAGACATCCTGCTTCATTGATGCTGTCGGATGTGCTGTTACGTTCCTCTCTGCCATTCATTAGAGCATGCTGAAAGATGACGAGCTGTTCAAGGAGGCTTCGAATTCTCCAAATCCCAGCATAACAGACGATGACTCCACCGCATAAGACTGCCACCAGGTCCAGTCCTGCTGTGCCAACTTTCCGCCATCACAAATGAACTCACGGCAACAAACCCAAAGAAAATCCCGACCTTTCATTGTGATGTTAGATTCCAAATCACTCCATCGTTGTTTTATTTGTGCCATTCACACAGACTGCAGCTTGTTGTTGCCAACTGATGACACAGGCAGCATTTTGGACAAGAAGACTTGCCTGCCAGCTGGTTTCTGGGAGTGTTTCATCCTTGGTCGTGTAGTTGCATCTTTGTGGACAAGGAAAAAGATCAGAAATAAGCCAATGGATATTTTAATATATGTCTTTTCAAATCCCTCTCTGGTTGTAAAGGTTTTTTTGTGGAAACATGTGGAGGTTGTCAACTTAAAGTTATTAATTTTCACTTTTGAAAGCAAATAACAGAGCGGCCATTAAGTTTTTTTTACAGAACTAAACCTTCTTGCGACCTAGAAGGAAAATTCATTTTCTTTTTTTCAGCCTTTTATTTTTTAAACCTGTAAAAAGAAAGTATCATGTATCAGTAATATTGTAGCTGCAATTGCACCAGTGTATATCACACCATTTAAAGACTCCTAAACATGATTGCATGATATTTTAATTGAACATGTTTATAGGGAAACATTTCTTTCATTTCTTTTATAAATGTTTCAAATATTCTGGCACGCAGGTTAGACAGAAACCTTTAATTTCAACCATTTTTCATTCCTAAGAGCAATAAAGTAATTTAAACTGGTGTCAGGTGTGGACAAGTTATGGAGAAGTTAATGATGACTCACAAATTAACATTTGTCTTAAAAAGGTACAAATTTGCACTAGTGTTGCACACAATTTTGTTATGTATTTAAAATCCCAGCCAGGACATAGTCTGGGTCAGGAATCCACGTAGATGGTCTCAAATATGGGAGCAGCATCAGTCGGATTCTCAAAGTAAACTCTGTTCTCTCACATATGTAACTCCACACTTGTTTCCAATCTTACAGCAGCCACAACATCAATGTACTGATTATTAGCATTATAATAAGTAAAAAGTAAACTTGTGGGACACATTAAACACCAAATCTGTGTCAAAGAACATATAATATGAAAATAAAGGCAAGATGACATATTGAGGTGTTTGAGATTTTATTGTATTTGCTTTGGCCTTATGTGAGGTCTCTGACACAGTTGTTCTAGGTGTCCTCCTCCTTGCTTTGTATATGCCCTGCAGACAAACACACCACATCAAGATAAGAAGGTCAGGACTCCAAGTTTTCAGTGGGTTTGATGAATCTGAACACCAGTGGTGCACACACATAATTATCTCTGCAGGTCCAGTCAGGGTGGTTCAGAGAGTGGAGGAGCTTCTGCTTCTCAGCCTCTATATAATACTGAGTCTGCTCCTCTTTTGGGAGTGCCTTCCACTGCAGACAGACAGTCAAACATCATAAGAATATTCACTGAATACTGCATTAACTGTTGTTGAGGAGTCCTTTCGAAACGGAGAAAAATTGAGATTAAACACTCCTGATCTTTGCGATGTTTTTCGGGTGGGAAAAAAAAGGCCCTTCTAGAGATTAATTTAATGTCTGAGTTAAAGGGCAGATTTTGGTCAAAAGTTACTCCAGGATTCCTCACAGGGAGACTAGATGCTAAGGAGATACCATCTCGAGTGATCATGTGATCTAATCTATCCCTGAAAGGTTCAGGACATGATTTATGTGTTGAAGGAAACCAACTGACTCAAGTAATGAAATGAAGATATTTCTAAAGCTGTCATCTACAACATCTACATGGATGTTAAAGTCTGCAATAATAATGACTTTATCTGTTCTAAGGACCAAGTCAGATAAGTGAGAGAACTCAGACAGGAACTCTGAATGTTGCCCAGCAGGGGGCCGATATACAACTACAAACAAAAGTGGCTTTTCTGTCCTCCGGTTCAGATGGTTGATGCCAAGACTCAGGCTTTCAAATGAACTGGAGGCCGGTGCTGCCCCTGCTGGTCACAATTGCGGTTTCTTTCACCTGGAGGGTGACAAGAATAAATAAGATGCAAATGTCCAAATTTAGATTTAGCTGTCTTTGATTCTAAATGTACTGTTACAATTATGTATTTTAAAAGGAAAAAATAGATACATACTTTAACAATATTAACGTTACTAGTTTCATAAGTAATTTTAAAATATACACATACATTGATGTGCGCTCTGTTCTGTCTCCCCCAGACTTTGTGCCAAACTCAATTTTATTCCCTATTTTGACAAAAATAGTCTAAGATCACCATACCAGTTAAATAATCAATTTATAAGGCATTGAATCTACTTTATTGTACAGATGTGGGTGTGGGTGATGTGATCATGTGACATAATTTCCCATGATGCCCCTTTAAGTTAGCATAACAGGAGAAACACCAAGTTTTTGCAGTACCGTGTAGGTGCTTTTTTAATTATTATTTACAGATGTCTTTTCTTATATAGTAAATTAAGATTTGCGATGAAATGAGCTCACAAGATGAACATTCATGTGTTGGCTGTACAGGCAGGAAAGAACAACATACTACCTGATGTTGTTGAACGTGTTACGTTAAATGCCTTCATCGTTCCTCTCCAACATTGAGCCTCGTTGCTTCATCCTTCATCTTCCTCTCTAAGATGTTTCTGCCTTAAGAACTGTTGTGATCGTATGTTGAACAGTCGTCTACTGCAGCGTTATTTTCTGATAATTAGTTTGAAGATCAGCTGCCTGATGGGTGTTGCCTCTGTGCTCCTTGGGACAGTTTTCTGTGTCTGAGGGGGAACCTGCAGAGGAACAATGGAAAGTCCACACCAGAGATTTCACAGTGTGATGTCATCATGCATGTACTACAGTGTAGTCTCTACCTTTATCCTGTGTACATTAAACGCTATAGATTTCAACAAATCTTGAGTACAAGAATAAACTGCAATGCAGTACCGATCAGCGTATCTATAGTAAGCTTAAAAATCATCAATCAATCTTTATTTATATAGTGTCTTATACAATCAAAATTGTTTCAAGGCGCTTTCCAGAATCCCAGGGCCTGACCCCAGACAAGCAACAGTGGCAACTCCCCTTTAACAGGAAGAAACCTTGAGCAGGACCAGGCTCATGTAGGGGGACCCTCCTGCTGATGGCCGGCTGGGTAAAGAGAGAGGAGAAGGGGGAGGACAGGTAGAAGATAGGATAGGTAGGAGAGGAGAGGGGGAGAGGAGAGGAGAAGTAGAGTGCAGGGGAGGTAGAGGAGAGGAGAAGGAGAAGGAGGAGGAGGGGAAAGAGGAGAGGAAAGGAGAGGGAGAGGGAGAGGAAAAGGAGAAGGAGGGGGAGAGGAGAGGAGAGGGAGAGGAGAGGAGAGGCACAGAGCACAGAAACACACACAAAAAATATGATGTACAATCACTTCAGCGGGGCAGGAGGTCATTATGCAGCTCCGAGGGCGGCGATACCTGTAAATAAATAGGGGGGGGGGCAGAAAAACTACACAAGAATCAGCATAACTAGTCTGCTTGATGAGGAGAGGAAAGGAGAGGAAAGGAGAGGAGAGGAAACCATGACCCAGTGGAGTGACAGAGGCCTGTCAGGTGATCATGTTTCTGGACCCTGGCAGCCTTGGCCTATATAGCATATATAGCATATATAGCATAACTAAGATGTGACCTAACGATTAGACGACCCCCTAAGTATGATAATCTGTCTGTCTATGATAGTAACTGGAACTACTGAATTAGTAACAATAAGCTTTTTCAAAGACCAATTAAGTTGTTTATGTTACGATGCGTGGTTGTCCAGGACCCGAACGCAGGCAAGACGCAGTGATCAAAGGTCCAAAAATTGGTTTTATTAAACAAAGACAAAAGGACAGTCCTCCTGGACTGCTGGGAAGCAACAGTTCTTCCTCCAGGTGCACACAAAGAGCTCCAGCGTGGAGCCACAAAAATCATAAGAATCTTCAAAACCAACAGAGACACAAGAAATACAAAGTCACAAAAACAAAAGCCTCCGACACTGGTAGGCCGGAGTCTTAGACCTTAAATAGGCGGCTGATCACAGATGTCCTGCAGGTGCGCCAACAGGTGGCCGGAGCATGGCTCCACCACGCCCCCTGCAGGGAAAACACAACCGGGAATCCTGGATCACAACAGTTTAGTGGAATATTTTAAAAATTAGGATCATGTGACCTTTTTTTTCCCTTCAATGTTGAGGCGAATCTCTGTGGTAATTGTTTATTTTGCTGGAGATGGACTTAAAAGGATGCACTGATTGAATGGTAAAATGGCTAGCACAATAAAATATCAATGTATTTTAATTATAACAGAAAATGGCAAAAATGACAGAATGCATAAAATTAATGAAAGCAGATACACATGGGGGTGTGAACACCTACATCTGCTGGATTCAAAGAGTGTTTGCATTTTTTACATTTTAAATAAAGATGCAAATAATTTGAACAGTCTGAAATTATTAAAAATATTGAATTACAATATTAATGGAAAAACTCATTTTAGGATCCCACAATTATGTTGTGAATTACTTCAGCATAAAAAAATCCCCAAAAACTAAATGCCATTAGATACATAGAACGTTTTTTCCAGGACAACTTCTGCATTTATGAAGCCCTGTGATTTCAGGAAACAGTCTTCTTCAGACCAGTGGCCCAAAAGGAGCCTCTGGGTTTAGGATTAGCGGAAGGGAATGGGTTTACTCTTGGTGGAACGGCCGAGGGGAGGGGTCCAGAGCCGGGCGGCAAGGCAGAGGTACCGATGAGGGGCGAGCGGCAGACAAGTCTAGGTCAGGCAGAGGAGTCGAAGCCGGGGAAGCAGATTATTGCTGGAGACACGGAGGCAGAGTGCGTGGTCGGAGACAGAAAGCAGGCAGGTTTTCTGAGGAACAGGCGAGGCGGGCAGGATGAAGACAGGCAGGTCTGGGACGAGCTGCAGCGGAGCTGACAGGTGAGGGGAGTTGGCCTGATGAGGTGGGAGTGGCTGACAGGTAGAGTGGAAAACTACTGAGGGCAGGAAGCAAGGAAAAGTGTTGGAGTTCACTTTTTCCAAAATTTTAGAATCCTGCTCCAGACCCCTTTCTTCTTCTTCTTTTTCTCCTTCCTTTCAATGTAGTTCTGATGAAAGGAGGAATTGGTTTTAGTTTTCACATCCACACATTTAAACTTCCAAAACCAGGAGTGACGGGACAAACAAATCTGCGGCTGCTTACCCAAAGCTGCTGGAAGTTCTCTTGGAAGCGCTCAGTTTCCTGCTTTCTCTCCTCCTCTTGCTGTTTTCGCAGGGTCTCTTGTTCCTGGAGTTTCTCCTCCAGCTCTGACTGGTGTATTTTCCACTGCTGAGCTTCGGTCTGCCAGGACTCGATCAACGTGGACAGCTGCTTCTTCAAGCAGTCGTCCCTCTCTTCCCTCATCCCTCTCTCAAGCTGCTGTCTCAGTCTCTCCTCTCTCTCACGCATCTCACGCTGGTCCTTCTCTCTCTCCTCCAAGAGCTTCCTCTGGAATTCTTCCTGCATGCCAATGAGCCTCTGCCTCATCCACGCCTCCATTTGCTGTTCTTTTTGTCGGAATTGCAGTTTCAGAGCCTCTTCTTTCTTGGAGAGCTCTACGTGGTCTCCGTGCTCCGGACTCTGGTGGCTGTCATTGGTTCCACTGCGCAACTTCTCCTCCAGATCAGAGCACTTCTCTTGGCTCACTTTGAGATCAGCCCTTGTCTGGTTCAGCTGGTTCAGGGTGTCCACATGAGCCACTGTTCTTATCTGGCGCCTTTTGGTGGTCCGGCTCAACTGCTCGTCCTTCTCAGCCAGCTGTTCTTTTAGCTGCCTGACTTCATGTTGAAGCTCCGTCACTGACCTCAGCAGCTTTTTGTTCTCTTCCTGTATCTTCTCCATTGGTCTTCCTGTTCTTACTTTTTTGTTTAAAATGTAGATCACTTTAGCAGCTTCTGCTATGTTATTCTGTTATGCTGTTTTACTAACACAAGTAGATAGTTTAAGTATATTAGGATTTATGTTTAGGACTAGAGTTTTAATCTTTGATGTTGTGCCTTTAATGTCCTTTTTTGTCGGGCTTTGACAAGGCTTTATGGTTTTGTCAGGCTTTAAAAGTTTTAACCGTTCATCATCAGAGCAGATCAAAGACAGTGTTCTGTAGAACCAGCCAATATAACAGCAGCGCTAGTGGGAATGCTAGTTTTGTTTTTCTCCAATTGTATTTAATCTTTTAGTTGAATATTTATGTCAGCAATTAAGTCATCAGAAATCTACCCCCAATGTGCCTACGACACATCAACTGAAAGCACTTTCTGACTTTTCTGTCTTGTTGAAGCGTCTGTGGTCCCACTCATTTGCTCTAACTTAATTTTATTACACCTATTCAACATTTAGAAAAATCTCAGTGTGTCCTATTTCTGCGGTAATTGTTCATTTTGCTGGAGATGGACTTAAAAGGATGCACTGATTGAATGGTAAAATGGCTAGCACAATAAAATATCAATGTATTTTAATTATAACAGAAAATGGCAAAAATGACAGAATGCATAAAATAAATGAAAGCAGATACACATGGGGGTGTGAACACCTACATCTGCTGGATTCAAAGAGTGTTTGCATTTTTTACATTTTAAATAAAGATGCAAATAATTTGAACAGTCTGAAATTATTAAAAATATAGAATTACAATATTAATGGAAAAACTCATTTTAGGATCCCACAATTATGTTGTGGATTACTTCAGCATAAAAAAATCCCCAAAAACTAAAAGCCATTAGATACATAGAACATTTTTTCCAGGACAACTTCTGCATTTATGAAGCCCCGTGATTTCACGAAACAGTCTTCTTCAGACCAGTGGCCCAAAAGGAGTCTCTGGGTTTAGGATTAGGGGAAGGGAATGGGTTTACTCTTTGTGGAACGGCCGAGGGGAGGGGTCCAGAGCCGGGCGGCAAGGCAGAGGTACCGATGAGGGGCGAGCGGCAGACGAGTCGAGGCCAGGCAGAGGAGTCGAAGCCGGGGAAGCAGATTATAGCTGGAGCCACGGAGGCAGAGTGCGTGGTCGGAGACAGAAAGCAGGCAGGTTTTCTGGGGAACAGGCGAGGCGGGCAGGATGAAGACAGGCAGGTCTGGGACGAGCTGCAGCGGAGCCGACAGGTGAGTGGAGTTGGCCTGATGAGGTGGGAGTGGCTGACAGGTAGAGTGGAAAACTACTGAGGGCAGGAAGCAAGGAAAAGTGTTGGAGTTCACTTTTTCCAAAATTTTAGAATCCTGCTCCAGACCCCTTTCTTCTTCTTCTTTTTCTCCTTCCTTTCAATGTAGTTCTGATGAAAGGAAGAATTGGTTTTAGTTTTCACATCCACACGTTTAAACTTCCAAAACCAGGAGTGACGGGACAAACAAATCTGCGGCTGCTCACCCAAAGCTGCTGGAAGTTCTCTTGGAAGCGCTCAGTTTCCTGCTTTCTCTCCTCCTCTTGCTGTTTTCGCAGGGTCTCTTGTTCCTGGAGTTTCTCCTCCAGCTCTGACTGGTGTATTTTCCACTGCTGAGCTTCGGTCTGCCAGGACTCGATCAACGTGGACAGCTGCTTCTTCAAGCAGTCGTCCCTCTCTTCCCTCATCCCTCTCTCAAGCTGCTGTCTCAGTCTCTCCTCTCTCTCACGCATCTCACGCTGGTCCTTCTCTCTCTCCTCCAAGAGCTTCCTCTGGAATCCTTCCTGCATGCCAATGAGCCTCTGCCTCATCCACGCCTCCATCTGCTGTTCTTTTTGTAAGAATTGCAGTTTCAGAGCCTCTTCTTTCTTGGAGAGCTCTACGTGGTCTCCGTGCTCCGGACTCTGGTGGCTGTCATTGGTTCCACTGCGCAACTTCTCCTCCAGATCAGCGCACTTCTCTTGGCTCACTTTGAGATCAGCCCTTGTCTGGTTCAGCTGGTCTAGGGTGTCCACATGAGCCACTGTTCTTATCTGGCGCCTTTTGGTGGTCCGGCTCAACTGCTCGTCCTTCTCAGCCAGCTGTTCTTTTAGCTGCCTGACTTCATGTTGAAGCTCCGTCACTGACCTCAGCAGCTTTTTGTTCTCTTCCTGTATCTTCTCCATTGGACTTCCTGTTCTTACTTTTTTGTTTAAAATGTAGATCACTTTAGCAGCTTCTGTTATGTTATTCTGTTATGCTGTTTTACTAACACAAGTAGATAGTTTAAGTATATTAGGATTTATGTTTAGGACTAGAGTTTTAGTCTTTGATGTTGTGCCTTTAATGTCCTTTTGTGTCAGGCTTTGAACCAGGCATGTCCAAACCCAGTCCTCAAGGGCCACAATCCAGCTGGGTTTTCTGTCCTACCAGGCTGAAAATGCATTCTGTGGGATAGAAAACCCGTCAGGATTGTGGCCCTCGAGGATTGGGTTTGGACATGCCTGCTTTACCAATCTTCTGCCTGCATTATTGACTTACCAGAAGGCTGTATGCAAGTCAGTTACGGACAAACTGCGGCGTTCTCGCAAGTCACCGACTGATATGGCAAAAACAGGTGAATGAGCTCATGCACCTCAAGTATGAACGAGCTTACCTGGCATACCTGCATGCCACAGAGAATGCCAGGGATGGCTAGGCCAGTGCGTTTGGGAAGAAAACCATTGGGCAGTACTTGAGGAAAGAAGACCAGCCCCGTGATTTCAGGTCATATGAATATGGTTTAGGCTGGAGTACAGAGAACCAGGCTGCCGTCCGGTCCCTCTGGACTTGGACAAACTCAGAATACACAAGAGGGATGAGCCTTCTGCTCTTGTGCCTCCATCCTCACTGCCGACACCCCCACCTGGTTCAGTCAAAGCTCCTGAGGCAACAACCTCCTCCAGCTGGAGAATACTCTCTGCTCTGCCATCACCTCCACCGCAACCACCTATTCTGGTGCACCACTAAAGGAGGAAATTCCATCAGAGGATGACCAGGATGCTTCCAGATCTGCCAAAAATGCTAATTATTAGTTTGTAGCATACAGTTCATTTTGCAGCCTATTGTAATGAAGGCTTCAGGTGACTGAAAATAAATCAAGGTAAGGTCTTTATGGTCAATTTTCCACAACTACTGTTTTTTAGACTTATACTAATCTTTACAATAATTTCAGTGATTCATTGATCAAAAAAAGCGCAGCGCTTTTTATGCTATTCTATGGCAGAAACCCCCTTTTCCCCTTGTTTCTAGCAGATGATCTTATATTCATTTAATACTGTGTTTTATTTCGGCATTAAAGAACATTCATAGCTTGGCAGTTGGCAGTTGGGTTTTTGTGTTGGATCACACACGCTGGACACCAAACATGAAGGATGCTATTGACAGCTTGCTGCAGAAACACCATGGGGAGAAGAACATGGAAGAAAAATCTCAAAAACAGAAAACTATCTGAGCCCCAGTCAGCTGGTTGCCTCTGCAGATTCTGTCTCATGAAACTGAAACAGAGACCAAACAGCCCACACACACACACACACACACACACACACACACACACACACACACACACACACACACAGGGTTTCCTGGAGTGGTGGGGAAATACATTTACTGTCCAGCTAAAGTTTATTCTCTTTACCACAACAAAGCGATGGCAGATAGATGAGCTGGAAAGTTTGTGGCGATGATGGATGGAGGAGAGGAAGAAGGGACAACTCACATTAAAACAATCTCTAGAAGGGCCTTATTCTGTTATTAAGTTAGTCCATGCATTTGTTACTTCCAGGCTGGACTATTGTAATTGTCATTATTGTTAGGATGTCCAAAAAATTCCTTGAGAAGACTCCAGCAAATCCAAATGCTGCAGCTAGAGTTCTGACAGGTATTGACAAAAGAGATCACGTAACTCCTGTACTGGCATCTCTTAATTGGTTTTAAAAAACTGACCTACAATGTCTTTAGAACAGGCAGCAAGTAGCCCTGACCACTCCAGGTGTCACAGAGGCTGCCTGAAAAGAAAAACGGGAGTTCAAACATGAATTTAATAATCATACCTTACAGAGTATATCAATAACAACAAGCCCTAAATATTGTTCAGGAATTTTATTTATTGGCTTCCAGTACATACTCTGCAGATCCAACTAATCAGGACAGTAGCCTAAATGCATTGGCAGTGAGAGCATATACACATTTTAAGCCCTGCCCATCCCTACGCACTGGTCTGCCCCATGCATGTAGCTGGAACTTACCTTCTCTGTGAAAGACTGTAAAACTGCCGCCTCCCTCCCACACCCACCATCACACCTTTGTGTTTGACGGTGTAGAAACCGATCGCCTGACCGCCTCTCCACAACAGGCTGCAGTTTTCGGTGTGGGGGTGCAGGGAGAAACACATGCTCTCATCCAAAGATCTGACTACAACCCGACTGAGCAGGAACACTATCACCCTCTCCACAATCGACTGGACCTGGAGAGGAAAAAAACACTGATTTAGGAGGACCAACTGTTCCCACCAATCATATATTTACCAAAAAAGATTACATTCACATGTTCCTGTTGCCTTTCACATAGTTCTGAGGCTCCAGTTGATCCAGTATCTATCTTCCATTACAGTTTACTTTAACTCCAGGCTCCTCTATTGTACTTTTACCCCTCCACATTTCAGGCCAGTTAATTTACTACACAATAAGAAGCATAATTTGTTAATCACTGACGTGAAGAAGCTCTGTTACCGATAACAAGCCACTTCTGGATTCGACTGTGGTTCGTAATACATCATCCACAGGCCACCACTTGTCATGCAGGTATACAGCCAAGACTGAGTTGTAAAACACGACACTTTAGTGCTTGTCTTTCACGTCTGATGGGGGATCACAAGTCTGGTTCCAGACCTTGTGTTGGGTCACCGGAGGGGTGGAGCGCCAACACTGTGCAGTCAGCTCCACCATCTTCAAACAGCTGCAAGCGCGTTACATTGTTTACTGTTATGGTTGTCTGAGGAAAAATAGGACAGACTAGTTTTTTGTTTTTTTTAACCCCACAATCAAGAGGAACATTCTTGTGACTGAGGATGCAAACTGGTCATAAAAAGTAGTAATAGGTGTTACCTTATTGGTCGTGGAAAATTGGAATTCTTTAGTTTTATGAGATATTTGCTCCAGAGAAGAGAAGTACTGTTCAGATGCCAATGTGGGATCTGTGTCGCCCACAGCTGGAAGGTCTACGGGATACATGGTGATCTCACCTGTGTACAGATCACTTTCTTACACCTGCACATGTAATCAACAAGCTGAAAAAAATTATTTTAATAATCCCATGACACAACTGGATGGAGAATCCCCACAGTGCTGTTACAATTTGTGGGTTTTTAACAGAACCCGAACGCAGGCCAGAACACAGTGGTAAATTGGTCCGAAAGAGTTTTATTCTCAGGGGAACACACACAAAAGACAGAGGCAGTCCTCCTGGACTGCAGAGAACTCGGGAGACAGGCTCTGCACCACCCAGGTCCAGCAAACGGCATGAAGACCTCGAATGTGCAGGGAAGATGGCCCAAGCAAAGCCACAAAGCCACACTAGTAAAGCCGCAACACTCCCACCACCAATCCACAAAACTTACACGACACGCTAGTCCTGATGGGTGCACAATCCACCGAAGCCAACTTTATTGTCAAAAAAATAGAAATTTTCGAATAGCCAAAGTGCTTCCGACCATAATGTAGTCTCTCATTTTGGGGTTACTGTTCTGTTTTTGGGTGACCTCGCGCTGCAGTTCTTTTATTTTGAATAAACAGCTTCTGATTGTGTTTGCTTACTTAATATGAAAGTGGTCAATAACCGTTTTATAAAAGCAATACACCACTTAAGGCTGCAATATATGCTCATTATACCAGAGCTAAGGGGCCTTCTTTGGTTTTCAGTTGGAGGATAGTAATTAAAATAATCATAATAATACTGTAGTAAAATTAGGGTGTAAATCAGCCCATACAGACAGTTAAAATTGGAAAACGTCTGTTTTCTTTTCAGGGGTCTGAAGGGTTTTGGTGAAATTTAAAAACCACTTTAACGTCTACTGAAAGTCCCAAAAGAATATAATTCCTGTATATTACTAGCATTTTGTTTCCTATATTTTATTTGTCTGGATTCAAGTCTCAGATCTTCCTTGAGTGATTCTTATTTGTCCATTTTCTACATGTTTGGGTGAGGTTGTGTTAGGATTTGCTTTTTACAGGACCCGAAAGCAGACAAAAACGCCGTGGGAAAAAGTCCAAAAGCTAGTCTTTACTAACAAATCAACTTGGCAGTGTAACAGCTGCGGGCAATCATGCCCGTGAGTCGCCTCGCCCCGCACACCTGTTGGGCATCAGGACTCTAATGAGCACTCGTCTTAAACCCCGGAGGCACACCTGCTCTCTGCCAGATCGTTATTCGTTCCCGATGACTTTCCAGCGTATTCCTGTTTGCCTGCCTGCCCGGTTCCGACCTTGCCTGTTCCTGACCATTCTGTTTAGCCTGCTCCCCTGTAAACTCTGTCTGCCTTCTGCCCGATCTCGACCTTGCCTGTCCCCGACTATTCTGTTCTGCTCACTCGCCGATGAATCCTGTCTGTTGTCTTTGTCCGACAATAAAGCGGTCTTCAGCCAATCTCGTGTGTCGCATTTGGGTTCTTTTCTGGTTCCTGGCAGTACGATCTGGCCAGTCATGAACCCAGCGCACAACCCGTCCCCGCTAGACCGACTGGAACGGATTGAGGAAATCATTCAGCAGCATGAGGAGGCGGTGGCGGCTGGTTGGCGAACCCGAGCGCTACAAGGGTAATCCGGAGTCCTGCGACGCCTTCGTGGTGAATTGCTCCCTGCTGTTTTCCCTGCAGCCCCGCACGTTCGCTACTGAGGCAGCCAAGGTAGCGTACACCATTATACACCTCACAGGACGGGCATGGCTCTGGGGAACGTCAATCGGAGGCTTGCTCCACCTTCTCCGCGTTTGCTGCTGAGCTCCGCAAGGTGTTCGAGCAGGGGAACTCCCGGTCCTCTGCAGGATGTCGACTGCTGGCGCTCCGCCAGGGAGAGAGGTCCGTGTCGGATTATTCGATTGACTTCCGCACCCTGGCCAGCTGGAGCCAGTGGAGCCGCGCTAGTGGACACTTTTCTACACGGATTAGCCGCCCACATTAAGGACGCAATGGTATCTTACGACGTCCCCAGATCGCTGGATGGGGCCATTGACTTAGCAACCCGGGTGGACCTGAGGGTTCAGGCTCGTCAGCGGGAGAGAGCTCCGCGGCGACACTTCGCGGAGGCAGGCGAGCTCTTGACGGAAGTTCCGCCTCAGCCTGCAGCATCATCCAGGGAAGAGGAACCCATGCAGCTTGGCCGCACGTCGCTCACAGAGGAGGAACGCAGGCGGCGGTGTCAGTTCAACCTGTGCCTCTACTGTGGTGGGCAAGGTCATTTCGTGGTGACCTGTCCAGCAAAAGCCCAGACTCACCAGTAATTGGGGGAATACTGGTGAGTCCTATTTCTGCTTCCCCTCATCGATCCCGCCTTTCACTCCAAGTTCGCTTCCTACTTCCCGGGGGACCACAGGACCTAGCTGCTCTCGTTGATTCTGGTGCTGACGCCTGCCTGATAAGCAGAGAGGTGGCTCAGCAGCTGGGTCTGGGACACGAACCACTGGCGTCCGCCATTCCAGCCCAAGCGTTGGACGGGCATCACCTGGGGAACATCCATCACCAGACGTGCCCGGTGACGATGCTGCTTCAGGGCAATCACCGGGAGGAGATACGCTTCCACATCCTGGAGGGGACGCGCTTCCCCTTGGTCTTGGGCTACCCGTGGCTCTGCCGTCACAACCCGCAACTCCACTGGGAGACAGGGGAGATACTGGGGTGGGGAGCAGACTGTCACTGGTCCTGTCTAGCGCCAGCCCTGAGGGGGACCTCGACTCCTGACGTCACGCCCCCAGATCTGATCGGGGTTCTAGAGCAGTACCACGACCTCGCCGAGGTATTCAGCAAGGTCCTGGTGACCTCCCTTCCACCGCACCGACCGTACAACTGCGCGATTGACCTCCTCCCAGGCACTGCACCACCCAAGGGAAGACTCTACTCCCTCTCTGAACCGGAGCAAAAGGCCATGGAGGAGTACATCTCCAGCTCTCTGTCTGCTGGGCTGATCCGTACGTCCTCCGCTCCCGCAGGTGTGGGGTTCTTCTTTGTGGAGAAGAAAGATAAGTCTCTGCGACCCTGCATTGACTACCGGGGGCTCAACGAAATTACCGCGAAGAACCGGTACCCGCTGCCTCTTTTCGCCTCCGCTTCTGAGCTGCTCCAGGGGGCCACTGTCTTCACGAAATTGGATCTACGGAATGCCTACCACTTGGTTCGCATACGGGAGGGTGACAAGTGGAAGACGGCGTTCAACACCCCGGTCATCCACTACGAGTACCTGGTAATGCCCTTCGGATTGACCAACGCACCGGGCTCTAGTTAATGACGTTCTTCGGGACATGTTAGACCGGTTTGTCTTTGTGTACCTGGACGACATCTTAATCTTTTCTAAGGGGCTCAAGGATCATGTGCAACATGTGCGGGCAGTACTGCAGCGGACAACCAGCTGTTTGTAAACGCCCCATCAATGTCCTTCTTCGGATTCATCATTGCGCCGGGGAGCACCAAGACGGGGTTTGCTTGGACCCCAGAGGCGGACGCAGCATTCCGGGAACTCAAGAGGCGGTTCGCGACTGCCCCCATTCTGCAACTGCCAGACCCTAGCTGCCAGTTCGTGGTCGAGGTGGACGCCTCCGACACGGGGGTGGGAGCGGTGCTGTCACAGAGGGCTTAGGAGGACCAGAAGCTGCACCCGTGCGCGTTCTTCTCCCGCCACTTGACGCCAGCGGAAAGGAATTACGACGTGGGAAATCGGGAGCTGCTCGCCGTCAAGTTGGCCCTGGAGGAATGGCGGCACTGGCTGGAGGGTGCTACGCTGCCTTTCATCGTGTGGACAGACCACCGCAATCTGGAGTACATTCGAACAGCCAAGAGGCTGAACTCCCGGCAGGCTCGGTGGTCATTGTTCCTACCGCCCAGGGTCCCGCGGTAGGAAAGGCAGACGCCCTCTCTCGACAGTTCGCGGGGAAGGAGGACGAAGGCCCGGGGAGGACCCCGGAGAACATTCTTCCCTCCTCGTGTATCGTGACAGCAGTAACGTTGGGAATCGAGGAGAGAGTCCGGAGGGCGGCTGCCAATCAACCTGGGCCTAGCCCCTGCCCCAACAACCGGCTCTTCGTGCCTGACTCTCTCAGGGCTGAGGTCCTGGAGTGGGCCCACGCGTCTCAACTGGCCTGCCATCCTGGAGCACATCAGATGGTGGGTCTGCTGAAGCAGAGGTTTTGGTGGCATTCCCTGGGGGAGGATGTCCAGGAGTTCGTCAACGCCTGCCCCGTCTGCAACCAGCAGAAACAACCACGCCGAGCACCTGCCGGGCTACTGCAACCTCTGCCAGTTCCTCGTTGACCCTGTACACACATCGCCCTGGACTTCGTCACCGGGCTGCCCCAGTCTGCAGGGAACATTGTCATTCTGACCATCACCGACAGATTCAGTAAGATGGCTCACTTCGTGCCCCTACCTAAGGTTCCTGACACACAGTTCTCCTGGACCGCAGGGAAGCACTCGTCCAGTCCTCTGGGGCGCGCAGAGAGGCGCTCCCTCAGCCCTTGCAGGAACACTCCCCGAAGCGCTGGCTCATTCCACCCCGAGTCCGCTGTCAAGGTTCAGAACTCCAGAACTTTGTCTTAAAAAGGTACAAATTTGCACTAGTGTTGCACACAATTTTGTTATGTACTTAAAATCCCAGCCAGGACATAGTCTGGGTCATGAATCCACATAGATGGTCACAAATATGGGAGCAGCATCAGTTGGATTCTCAAAGTAAACTCTGTTCTCTCACATATGTAACTCCACACTTGTTTCCAATCTTACAGCAGCCACAACATCAATGCACTGATTATTAGCATTATAATAAGTAAAAAGTAAACTTGTGGGACACATTAAACACCAAATCTGTGTCAAAGAACATATAATATGAAAATAAAGGCAAGATGACATATTGAGGTGTTTGAGATTTTGTTGTATTTTACAAATATACATAAATACATGCATAAAAAGATAGCTCCTGAATGAATGATTTTAGATCATTGTTAAGAATAGTCCCTAAGAAAGTCCAGCAAAGAGCTGTGCAGAAGATCTGGGATGACAGAGTCAGCAAAATCAGGCCAAACCAGTTCAGTCTCTGGCTCCAGAAGGTCTAACAGAGAAACCTGAGAGGTGGAAGACAGGAGCTCATCCTTCTGCACCGTCTTGGTCGACTCACTGTCTCTGTCAGGAATGGTGGATTCTGGGGCGTCTCGAAGAATGAGATCAAGCCACAAGTCGAGGTCCTGATTGGTCTCTGAGTGACTGACAGCTGGAGTCACTGGTGCTGGAGAAGACTGGTCCAGACCCTCCTGTGTAGAGCAGGACTGTGTGTGAAGCTGCTGCTGCAGCCTCACAGACTGTGGCTCAGATGAACAGTGTTCAGGGTGGAGGCCAGGGCTAAAGGCACTGTTCTGCTCCGCTGGAGTCTGACGTCCACAGACTTTTACTGTAATCTTCTGCCTCGCAGAAGCTTTGGCCTCATGTGAGGTCTCTGACACAGTTGTTCTAGGTGTCCTCCTCCTTGCTTTGTATATGCCCTGCAGACAAACACACCACATCAAGATAAGAAGGTCAGGACTCCAAGTTTTCAGTGGGTTTGATGAATCTGAACACCAGTAGTGCACACACATAATTATCTCTGCAGGTCCAGTCAGGGTGGTTCAGAGAGTGGAGGAGCTTCTGCTTCTCAGCCTCTATATAATACCGAGTCTGCTCCTCTTTTGGGAGTGCCTTCCACTGCAGACAGACAGTCAAACATCATAAGAATATTCACTGAATACTGCATTAACTGTTGTTGAGGAGTCCTTTCGAAACGGAGAAAAGTTGAGATTAAACACTCAGTTGAAAAACGGAAAAAATGTTACCTTCTGGCCTAAAAGCATGTTGATGACGTTGCTCTTCCGTGTTTCTTGTTGTGCAGTTATGAGTGGCCACTGCTCCTTCTTGTACAGCATGAAGGCGTTTAAGGGCTTCTTGATGTACGGCAGGTTTTTAGTGGCCTGCTGGTTGTTGACACGTTTTCTTTTTCTAAAACGGGACAAATATAATTCAAACAGCAGGTCTAAAGCCAAAAAGCCTGTAAAAGACACTGTATTTTAAATGTGTGTCTGTGTGTGTGTTTGTGTGTGTAACCTACAGAGGTTGCACAGGCTTCTTTGTTTGGACCATTTGTTGCTGCAACTTTGGCACATGCTGATTCTGCAGGCAAACAGTTTTAAAGGTTCAAAACGAGTAATTTTCTCTTGGGGTGAACACAGAGAGTGAAGATTATGGTGTCTTACAGGATGAAGAGCAGCAACAGCTGGGTAGCCCTCAGCCCCGATGTTCATGGCCTTCTGGTCACCTGGTGGGACATACATCTGACAGTGCTGCTGTTGGGGTGGCTGATATAGAGGAGGAGGCACACAGGTGAACCAGCCATAACCATCAACCCATACCTGGGTGAAGGGCTGAAGAGATGCACCACCAACAGGTTGGGGCAGAAAACGGTGGCCGCTTTGAAAAGTAGGGGGGAAATGAAGCAGAGGAGGTGCAGGGACGATTGGTTGTCCCAATACTGGAGCCTTGTTGGCAACATAGAAGTTTGGATGAACATCTCTCACATCCATTGTTGTCATTGTCAAACTCAGATGCCTGTGAGCCACAAGGACAAGAAGGTGGTTTTCAGATTCAGTTGGTTTGATAGTTACAAAAACCATAAGCTCTAAGACAAGAACTGCGCACACCACAGTTTGTGATTCTCAAATGGAATATATAGGTGATTGAAATCAAGGTCATATGAAAGATAAAAGCCATTTGTGATCAAAGCCCTTTTATCTTTGTCTTCAAGATGAAAGTGTTTAACTATTTCTTTCATGTCCCAATATCAACACTTCCTGTAATTTTCATTTAAATCTGTTCTTTATTTTTAGTTATTTTCTTGACAGGCAGATGCTGTCCTCAATGGCGGGGTAGAAAGGCAGTAAAATATGGGTGTAAATCAGCCCGTACCTACTTTAGCTCAACCCTCAGCCAAATGTTTAATAGTTTTAACTGGATCCTCAGCAGAAGTGCTGTTGAAAAATGGAAAAAATGTTAGCTTCTGGCCTAAAAACATGTTGATGATGTTGCTCTTCCATGTTTCTTACAAGTGGCCACTGCTCTTTCTTGTACAACATGAAGGCATTTAAGGGCTTCATGATGCACAGCAGGTTCTTAGTGACCTGCTGCTTGTTGCCACATTTTCTTTTTCTAAAACAGGACAAATATAATTCAAACAGCAGCCAAAGGGCCTGTAAAAGAGACACTGACTGTTGTTAGTGGATGCACAATCCAACGAAGCCATCTTTAATGTCAAGAAAATAGAAATTTTCCAATAGCCAAAGTGCTTCCGACCATAATGTAGTCCCTCATTTTGGGGTTACTGTTCTGTTTTTGGGTGACCTCGCGCTGCAGTTCTTTTATTTTGAATAAACAGCTTCTGATTGTGTTTGCCTTTTCAATATGAAAGTGGTCAATAACCGTTTTATAAAAGCAATGCACCACTTAAGGCTAAAATATATGCTCATTATACCAGAGCTAAGGGGCCTTCTTTGGTTTTTTAGTTGGAGGATAGTAATCAAAATAATCATAATAATACTGTAGTAAAATTTAGGGTGTAAATCAGCCCATACAGGGAGTTAAAATTGGAAAACGTCTGTTTTCTTTTCAGGGGTCTGATGGGTTTTGGTGAAATTTAAAAACCGCTTTAACGTCTACTGAAAGTCCCAAAAGAATATAATTCCTGTATATTACTAGCATTTTGTTTCCTATATTTTATTTGTCTGTACTCAAGTCTCAGATCTTCCTTAAGTGATTCTTATTTGTGCATTTTCTAAATGTTTGGATGAGGTTGTGTTAGGATTTGGTTTTTACAGGACCCAAAAGCAGGCAAAAACGCCGTGGGGAAAAGTCCAAAAGCTAGTCTTTACAAACAAATCAACTTGGCAGTCCTCCTGGACCGCAGGGAAGCACTCGTCCAGTCCTCTGGGGCGCGCAGAGAGGCGCTCCCTCAGCCCTTGCAGGAACACTCCCCGAAGCGCTGGCTCATTCCACCCCGAGTCCGCTGCCAAGGTCCACAACTCCAGAACTTTGTCTAAAAAAGGTACAAATTTGCACTAGTGTTGCACACAATTTTGTTATGTACTTAAAATCCCAGCCAGGACATAGTCTGGGTCATGAATCCACATAGATGGTCTCAAATATGGGAGCAGCATCAGTCGGATTCTCAAAGTAAACTCTGTTCTCTCACATATGTAACTCCACACTTGTTTCCAATCTTACAGCAGCCACGACATCAATGCACTGATTATTAGCATTATAATAAGTAAAAAGTAAACTTGTGGGACACATTAAACACCAAATCTGTGTCAAAGAACATATAATATGAAAATAAAGGCAAGATGACATATTGAGGTGTTTGAGATTTTATTGTATTTTACAAATATACATAAATACATGCATAAAAAGGTAGCTCCTGAATGAATGATTTTAGATCATTGTTAAGAATAGTCCCTAAGAAAGTCCAGCAAAGAGCTGTGCAGAAGATCTGGGATGACAGAGTCAGCAAAATCAGGCCAAACCAGTTCAGTCTCTGGCTCCAGAAGGTCTAACAGAGAAACCTGAGAGGTGGAAGACAGGAGCTCATCCTTCTGCACCGTCTTGGTCGACTCCCTGTCTCTGTCAGGAATGGTGGATTCTGGGGCGTCTCGAAGAATGAGATCAAGCCACAAGTCGAGGTCCTGATTGGTCTCTGAGTGACTGACAGCTGGAGTCACTGGTGCTGGAGAAGACTGGTCCAGACCCTCCTGTGTAGAGCAGGACTGTGTGTGAAGCTGCTGCTGCAGCCTCACAGACTGTGGCTCAGATGAACAGTGTTCAGGGTGGAGGCCAGGGCTAAAGGCACTGTTCTGCTCCGCTGGAGTCTGACGCTCACAGACTTTTACTGTAATCTTCTGCCTCGCAGAAGCTTTGGCCTCATGTGAGGTCTCTGACACAGTTGTTCTAGGTGTCCTCCTCCTTGCTTTGTATATGCCCTGCAGACAAACACACCACATCAAGATAAGAAGGTCAGGACTCCAAGTTTTCAGTGGGTTTGATGAATCTGAACACCAGTGGTGCACACACATAATTATCTCTGCAGGTCCAGTCAGGGTGGTTCAGAGAGTGGAGGAGCTTCTGCTTCTCAGCCTCTATATAATACTGAGTCTGCTCCTCTTTTGGGAGTGCCTTCCACTGCAGACAGACAGTCAAACATCATAAGAATATTCACTGAATACTGCATTAACTGTTGTTGAGGAGTCCTTTCGAAACGGAGAAAAGTTGAGATTAAACACTCAGTGGAAAAATGGAAAAAATGTTACCTTCTGGCCTAAAAGCATGTTGATGACGTTGCTCTTCCGTGTTTCTTGTTGTGCAGTTATGAGTGGCCACTGCTCCTTCTTGTACAGCATGAAGGCGTTTAAGGGCTTCTTGATGTACGGCAGGTTTTTAGTGGCCTGCTGGTTGTTGACACCTTTTCTTTTTCTAAAACGGGACAAATATAATTCAAACAGCAGGTCTAAAGCCAAAAAGCCTGTAAAAGAAACCGTATTTTAAATGTGTGTCTGTGTTTGTGTGTGTAACCTACAGAGGTTGCACAGGCTTCTTTGTTTGGACCATTTGTTGCTGCAACTTTGGCACATGCTGATTCTGCAGGCAAACAGTTTTAAAGGTTCAAAACGAGTAATTTTCTCTTGGGGTGAACACAGAGAGTGAAGATTATGGTGTCTTACAGGATGAAGAGCAGCAACAGCTGGGTAGCCCTCAGCCCCGATGTTCATGGCCTTCTGGTCACCTGGTGGGACATACATCTGACAGTGCTGCTGTTGGGGTGGCTGATATAGAGGAGGAGGCACACAGGTGAACCTGCCATAACCATCAACCCATACCTGGGTGAAGGGCTGAAGAGATGCACCACCAACAGGTTGGGGCAGAAAACGGTGGCCGCTTTGAAAAGTAGGGGGGAAATGAAGCAGAGGAGGTGCAGGGAAGATTGGTTGTCCCAATACTGGAGCCTTGTTGGCAACATAGAAGTTTGGATGAACATCTCGCACATCCATTGTTGTCATTGTCAAACTCAGATGCCTGTGAGCCACAAGGACAAGAAGGTGGTTTTCAGATTCAGTTGGTTTGATAGTTGCAAAAACCATAAGCTCTAAGACAAGAACTGCGCACACCACAGTTTGTGATTCTCAAATGGAATATATAGGTGATTGAAATCAAGGTCATATGAAAGATAAAAGCCATTTGTGATCAAAGCCCTTTTATCTTTGTCTTCAAGATGAAAGTGTTTAACTATTTCTTTCATGTCCCAATATCAACACTTCCTGTAATTTTCATTTAAATCTGTTCTTTATTTTTAGTTATTTTCTTGACAGGCAGATGCTGTCCTCAATGGCGGGGTAGAAAGGCAGTAAAATATGGGTGTAAATCAGCCCGTACCTACTTTAGCTCAACCCTCAGCCAAATGTTTAATAGTTTTAACTGGATCCTCAGCGGGTTTTTAGTTGGAGGATAGTAATTAAAATAATGATAATAATACTGTTATAAAATTAGGGTGTAAATCAGCCCATACAGGGAGTTAAAATTGGAAAAAGTCTGTTTTCTATAATGTCTACTGAAAGTCCCAAAAGAAGCCCAGAGAGCACCTGTTTCATTTCCCTTATGATGTATTTCAATATTTTAACAGTGGTGTCATGGCTACCAGCCTTTATACCTGTAAATAAGCGCCCCCTTATTTAGGACAAATACACTTTAGCAAATATTTATGTGAGAACAAGAGTTGTGAAAGTGGGCTTTCAGTAGGCGAGTTACAGCTACAGTTTGCTATTAAGCGCTTGTTTACTATACAGTAAGTGCAGGTTTCCTCTATGTATCAGCTCTAACTTCTGACAAGTTTGAAAATGTATATAGTATATTAACTGAGAAAGCTATGGTAATAAACATTTATGTTTTATTTATGATGTAAACTGTGATTTTCCTTGTCCTCTACTACCTGAGCGATAGCAAAAATGTAGCCGCAGCTGGATTTTACTCTAACTGGACCCTGGTGTGTATATATAATAGGTATGTGTTCTCAGCAACTACTGTTGGATCGCAATATTCTCAAGTGTGTCACTGCCGACCCGCGTGTTCTCTGAATGAAGACTTCAGGAGAAAAATGCCAATTTCAAAATGTATTTAGGAAATAGAATCAATTCAAGATACAGAGCCCTGGGCCAGTTCAAAACTATCCAATAACAAATTCAAGGTCAGGTTATGAACTAACTAACCTGGACCCAATCTTTTATAGAAACACATCGGCAAATTATTGATGCTAATCAATAATGCTAGTCCAATGTTGTCCTCTGATTGGATGTCCTCGTCTTCTCCTTCCAGTTCCATTGGATGCTGGCACAGTCCTTGTTCTCAGTTGTTTTTTAACTCCAACCCAGCAAGAAGGTATTTTTGAAGAAAAGAGCCAAATGTTTCCGTTATAACCAGGTCAATGCTATGCTGTCGAGTTATACGATGGGTCATTTAACACTTTCAGCCTGATCGTCTCTACTGACTACACTTATCTAAACAACAGTCATGTCAAGAAAGCGTCAACTGACTGCTTATCTTTATTACACTTGCTAATGATTATATTATCCCTAAGATCTAAACCAATTCTGACATAAAAGAGAAACATATATAAAAAAACAGAAAATTCTCTTCACTACAAGTTTATTTTGTTTTAATTGATAAGGTTGATGAGTGGAATTATCCGGACGGCAAGGGGGTGACAACATGTGTAAATGGTCGCCCCCTTGTGGCAGCATTGATAATGCGCCAGCCTGGATTCGCGCATGCGCAGTTCATACATATGGGGCCAACTTCAGGAGAAAACAAACCGCGTCGAGTCAGAAGGAGTTAGTGTACGATTAGTGGAGAAAAGTAACTACTAAACAATGGCTGCAAGGTATGTTTTTACTGCTTTTTTTAAAAAACTTTTTAATCTTTAAAATAATGTATACATCTGGTCTGATGTACATTTTTAACGTTTTGTATAAAGTTTTTTCAGCCGTTTGTTGAACAGATTCTGCGGGGTCCTGCTCCTCACAGTGTTTCTTTGTGGATTAAACGCATCAAGGTACAGTCGCCATTTATGGGGAGGGGGGTTGTTTTTTGTTTTTAAAAAAATGAGTTTTCTTTTATTCGTATCTGTGTAAAACAGGCCAGTTATAAATCAGGAGCTCTCCAATATTTTCAACGAGCTCTGGAGGTTGGATGTTAACCGCTGGACGCCTGGGATAGACTACACAATTTCTGTTCAGGTGAGGGCTACCTTTTAATCCTCCACTTTTTTTTATTGCAATCCACTTTCACAATGGGATTTTTCTGTGAAACCAGGCTAGAGCTGGTTATGTAAACCAGGGTAGCCATGTGGTGCGGGATCATGCCTCATTGCCGCTGTTCTCTAATGTCACTGAAGACAAATTTCTCAACGTAACCACCTTGTCCCGTACGTGTGTCACTAGCAACTATTTTAATCAGCTCATCTGCATTTTTTCTGTCTGTTTAAAACTAATTTCTGTCAACAGGGTTCACCAAACTCCTGGATAACTATGAGACGTCCACAGGCGTGGCCGAAGTGGTCACAGCAGAGGAGCGGACAGAGGTTAATCTCTTCCTGGATGCAGTTTTAGAGACAGAAGTCATGAAGGTACACGTTGCAGCAAGTTGCACCTAGCAGAATAACACTTTAATAGCTGTATAATTGCTGTATTTTACTAGCATTTTGTTTCCTATATTTTATTTGTCTGGATTCAAATCTCAGATCTTCCTTAATTGATTTGTATTTGTCCATTTTCTAAACATTTGGATGAGGTTGAAGTTAATATCCAACTCTCACTGCCTCCCTTCAGTTCTGAACATGATATTTCACCATATGAAAGAATTTAAATACATCTGTGTTTCGCTGTGGAATGTTGCTTTGGCTGTAGCAGCCTCCTTGGAGAGACAAGATGTGGAAAATGCCGTTCCAGCTCTCCCGTTAGGAAACAGAACTCTTGTTTATGGACTTAAAGGTAGCCAGTAAGGGATTCATTAAGTTGTCCCACTGGACCCTCTCCTCACATTTCAGATAATTTTTTCTGATGTTTTTGAGCTGAATGTTTCCCCACAGCGGGCTCATAAATATCTGGTGAGCAAAGGGAAGTCCAGCTCAAACCTGAGGCTGTTTAAAAGTCAACTGCACCTGATCTGGTTCCACCTCTACCACCGAGATAGAAACACAGGGTGAGCTGTCTTCAGTTGAGTGTGTCCAGAATCAAGTCAAGGACTTAATGTCTCAATCTGATGGATTTCAACAGCCTGGACTCCTGTGGATTTGAGCACGTCTTTGTAGGAGAGACTAAATCTGGAACAGAAATACTTGGATTTCATAACTGGATCCAGTTCTACCTGCAGGAGAAGAATGGGAATTTGGACTATAAAGGATACAAGGCTAAAAACCACGACCTGGTAGGGTTAACTGTCACACACAAGGTTGTTTCTGTGCCGATACCTGTAATATATAGTATCACCCACAACAATATTTGAGGTTTTTATTTTTATTTGTCCACAGCCCGATCAAGATGACCATGTTTTGAACCTCCAGTTCAGCTGGCATGGGTTGGTCAAACCGGTTGGCAGCGCCTTCATCGGGACTAGCCCAGAGTTTGAGTTGGCGGTCTTCACAATCATCTTCCTCATGAACACAGAGAGGAGCACCACTGTACTGGTCAACATTGACCAGTGTCAGATGGAGCTGGTGGTCATCAGACATGGACGCTCCCTTGGGACGGCATATCCCAAACTTCTTAGCAGCAACAGCAGGCATCTTCGGCAGCACTCCCTCTGATGTGGAGGATCTTCTGAAAGGAGGAGGGCAGATTGTTGATGAGCTTTTGTCCTTATTTCCACATTTGCAAAGCACAATGATTTGTTTTGTTTATGTACTGTACTCACATATAATAAAGACATTTTGCATGTAATAGCATTGAATAACATAATTGTGCCATACAATGCCAGTTCTTCATATTTACCCACACTTGAATTTTTGATAATATACACGCAGTCCAGGTCATTTTGCAATTCTACACATTAAGATGCTGAAATATTTGATACATGGCAAGTCTGGAACCTTTTTTCCCCCCAGTGGATTCAGACGTTTTGTAGTGGAACACATTAATGGACATGTGTCCTGCTCTGGGTAAAGATCAAATAAGTTATGCAAGCTTCAAACACCTAAAAGATCATTCACTGAGATGAATGTTAGAATTATGATAGAATATGGATGGCAAGTCAAAAACAAAGCAGGTGGAAACGAGCATAGTATAGTTCCATTTAGAAACCAAGGAGGAAACTTAGCCAGTGCAGCAATTTAGACACTGATAACTTTAATGTCTCATCCAGGCAAGGTTAAGGATGACAGAACTCATGAAGGTAAATGTTGCAGCAAGTTGCACCTGGTAGAATAACACTTTAATAGCTGTATAATACATATAATAATAATAGCTCCATTTGCTGGGGAAGTTAGATATGCAGGTAGGAATAGGAGGATAAAATACACAGGATTAAACCACATATTACATATGAGAAAACATCCAGATGTGAAGGATGAGGAGAAACTATAGAACACGATCATGAATTGTAAACGGTATGAAGAGGAAAGAAGGAAATGAGGAATAAGGTAGGTGAAGGAGTAAGGTTTTGCTATAATGTAAGCATGAAAAGCACATCTGGGGGATCGGAAAATTTTCAGAGCCCGTCTACAGCCAGCCATTGCAATGACCACCATAGACCACAAGGTGGCGGTTACGCGCTCTATCAAGGTTTGCTGCTGCCGTTAAATATCAACAAAGAAGAAGACTCGCAGTCTCCTGCTGGCCGGTGACAGTGTGGTCGGTAGAGAGTGTGTTTATGGTGAAGAGTCTGAATAACTATGGAGATTCTTGGAGCAGAGTTTTGCGACATGAGTCCGCAGGAGTTGGCAGCTCCTGTCAACACTGTAGCGGTAAGTTTCGAGGAAGATTGAGTTTGACACCAGCACTATGGTGCTAACATCATGGTGGCTAGCAAGAGAAAACCGTAACATTTGTAGTCCACACGGTTTCGTGCACACTGTGGTTAAATTAACAAGGCTATAACCGACTTCATGTCGCATATTGGATAGAAATGATATCACATGCTCATATATGATAAACACTATGTGTTCATTGTTGTTTACTTTTTGTTGGCAGGAGAAATGGAAGCTGCTGCCAGCCTTCCTGAAGGTAATGGACCCAAATGTGTCACCACGGTTTCTTGAGTTTTTACTAAACTCTTGATCACGATCCCATTCCTCTAATTTATAGGTGCTATAATTCCGTAGGAATCTTCATCTGAGGGGTACTCCCTTTTTTTTTTACCTCTTTTTGTAAATATTTTCAGGTTAAAGGACTGGTGAAGCAGCACATTGACTCTTTTAACTACTTCATCAATGTGGAGGTAAATCAGGATCTAAACTCCAGTAATACAGCTATTGCAATGGATTTTTTATCAGTGAATTTCCTCTTTTACAGATAAAGAAAATAATGAAAGCAAACGAAAAGATTACAAGTGATGCCGACCCCATGTGGTACCTCAAGTAAGTCATACTGACTATTTAAATACATAAAAATTAGAGTCTTCATCTAGTAACACACTTACCAAAAACAGTCAGCTCAAATAACTGCTATACCTCCTTTACAGATATCTAAATATCTATGTTGGCATGCCTGATGTGGAAGAAAGCTTCAATGTAACCAGACCTGTATCTCCTCATGAGGTGAGTTTGTATGAATAATATTATTTTGATAATTTTCCATTCATTTAAAGTCACGTTTCCTGTGTTGTTGCTGAAACATCAAATTCTACCATCTACCACTGCTATCTACCATCTACCAAAATTGTGACTTTCCCTACCACGGGACGAATACATGTTATTGTTTTATCACCTTTTATCACCTCAAGGTCTCAATACATAAAGTGTATTTCTGTTGTTAAAATCATCCTTTCTGTCTTTTTTCACAGTGTCGTCTCAGAGATATGACCTACTCAGCACCCATCACAGTAGACATTGAGTACACAAGAGGTAGTCAGAGAATCATCCGCAATGCACTCCCAATTGGAAGGTAGAATATATGTTTAGCTCCAGGTTTAATGTGATTCTTAAAATAATCTTGTAATTTTATCCGTTGATGGTTTCTTATTACTCTGTTAAATTGTGGTTTGTTTTTTGAAGGATGCCAATTATGTTGCGAAGCTCTAACTGTGTGCTAACAGGAAAGACACCCATGGAGTTTGCAAAGCTCAATGAATGTCCACTGGATCCAGGTACACAAACAAAGACAGAGCGCAAAAAAATATATATATATATACCAGCTTATTGTCACAGTCCTGATTTGTATGTACCATATTTACTTTACTTCACAGGGGGATATTTTATAGTGAAAGGTCAGGAGAAAGTCATACTGATCCAAGAGCAGCTGTCAAAGAATCGAATCATTGTGGATCAGGACAGGAAGGGTGCAGTTGGAGCCTCGGTGACTAGGTACGTTAACATCGGCCCAAAAGTTGTGGAGGTTTAAAAAGTATTTTTGCAAGTCTGTCAATTTTGTATATTTAAGAAATGGAAAAATAAAAGCCATAGATTTTAACAAGAGATATATTTAAAAATACTTTGAAACACAACTGGCTTTAATGAGCAATGTGAAATGGTTGCTTTCAGGTAAATCTGTTTGTGTCAGTGTTTGGTGACAGTTATCTTCTAAGTAGCCTAATTTTTCATCTACTTTTTTCCCTCCCAGCTCCACTCATGAAAAGAAAAGCAGAACTAATATGATCGTCAAACAAGGAAGATTTTACCTCAGACACAATACACTGTCAGAAGATGCTCCGATTGCCATCATATTTAAGGTAAAAGGATATGATTTTGGACAGCAATTAAATGACAGCGTGCGTCCGCCAGAGGGCGCTACAAACCAGCACAGTCCTTAGTTTATGGAAGCCATCATTCAATCCTTATAATTCTAGTCAGTCCACAAGACAATGAAAAAAAAGTACTGTTGTATTACAAAATAGGCTTTGTTGCATATAAACATTTTGGAGTAGCTCGAAATATTGTGTTTTTTCACAGATCAAGGTTGAGCTTCACCCGTTCACACAAAACATGTAGAACTGTTGAATACGTGGTTATTATACACAGGACAATATTTGCTCTGCACTTTTACATGACTTTTCTCATGGTGTTCGGTTCAGGTCCAGTGTGGGAGAAACAGCGCTGTTCCCACAGCTTCACATTTCCATAAGCAAATGTCAGACAGTCCCACTTCAACTTATCCCCACATATGCTTATGGCCCCTGTCTCACATTGTATTGTAGCTACTCGCTGCAATAAGTTGCATCTTTTCTTAAATGTTGTAATAGTTGCACTCTTAATTTTCCAAATATTCACATGTTGGCCTCGCTTACTGTAATTATTAATTAGGGTATGGGTGTTGAGAGTGACCAGGAGATTGTGCAGATGATTGGTACCGAAGACTACGTCATGGCCAGCTTCGCTCCCAGTCTGGAGGAGTGCCAGAAGGCCCAGATCTTCACACAGACCCAGGTACCTTGGCTGTCTGACTATACTAGAGCTGCAAGTTAATAAACAACTTTACATAAATAATAATATCCAATGTATAGCAGAAACTAATTTCAAAAATTGGTGGGATTTGTCCATATTTATACTTTTTAAAAGCAAGGGGTAAATGTGATCCTGAGAACTTAAACAGGCACTTCCTATTCAAAAATGTGAACTAACTTCATCATGAATTATTCCTCTACTAACACCTTAAGTCATACTCCATTTAGCTGTCATGTTGAGATGTTATAATATGTTTAGCAGTTGGTTTTTAACATTTACCATCCATGTATGGATAAAGAACGATCATCAGTCTCCATCTGGAGGAGGACAAGGAAGAAACAAGCTGTTTTCTTTGTCTCTGTGATCAGATGACTTTATTTTACTCATCAGTTACGTAAAGCTCTTCATGGATAATTCAGGAGGCCCACACATGTTTTCTTTGACAGCTATAGATGAATACAATCGGCCAATTTGTTTTTCATAAGAATTGTGTTGTTAAAGAAACCACTGATGCATTGATGAGGCCATATTTGCCTCCTAGCAACGCTGTGCTACAGCCTTCATGCTCCTCTGTCTGCCTGCCTCTGCCATGTCTTTTCATGGTATTGATTGGGTCATTGTATTGTGCACAATGACGCCTAAATCTATATAATTAAAGGCAGATAAGGATTAAAAAACAAAACATTGTTCACTAGATTATGATGAGCAATCTTCTGTTCGGTTATTTATAAATTGATAGATGTTAAGATGGATGATGATGGATAAAAAAAATAGTTTATTGTTCTGAATTTAAGCAAAATATTTTTACAGTTTTTTAATGGTTCTATGTAAATATTTATATACAGATTTGATGTGTAATGGTGAAAAAGGAGAGGTTCAGCGGTCTTAGAATGTTGAACTTGTGCATCCTTTGCGCCTCTCCCCAGTATGAACAATCATACATCTATAGAATTATTAAAATCTAAAAAGGTAAACTGGTTTCCTCCTTTTTCCTCCTTCATTGCATGACCTTTTGCACCATGTGTGCAAAAGTGATAAAACCTGATGTGTAGATGTGTATCCATAACTTTTCAGTAACTTAATTGCCAATGATTGAATTTTGACGATTATGGCTTACAGTTAACAAAACTCCAAATTAGAAAATTAGAATGTCCACCATTATCTCCCGCTTTTAATTTGAATAAACATCATTCAATATCCATCAAATTTTCTTCAGAGTTCATATGTTACATCACAGTTCTCAAAAATAAATATAGCTAAAAGTCATTTATCAATGTAGTCAGTTCAAATTTCTTGGGGTTTGTTTTTTAGGTTTTTAGGGAGAAATTGTCTTTGTGAATTAATTTTACAGGCTTTATGCAATTGAGCCAACAACAGGTGAGTGAGGCAGCCCTTGGTGAGGTCCACACCACACCCTTCTGGCTGGTTCTAGCTTGGTTCTGCTGGTTTTTAATGCCCTGCCTCCATCCTCTTGTGGCTAGCGTGTGGACATTGATGCTATTATCTGATCTGCTTGTTCGCCCCAGAGTATCCAGGAGACGATTGATGCTCTAATCCATAGTTTTAATCATAATAGTGTTTATTAGTATTAACGTTTGTGTGTTTCAGGCGCTGCGATACCTCGGGAATAAAGTACGGCGGCAGCGCATGTGGGGAGGCCCTAAGAAGACCAAGATGGAGGAAGCCCGTGAGCTATTAGCATCTCTTATCCTCACGCATGTCCCTGTGAGTAAACAGATTAATTAAAGTCAGCAATTTCACAGGAACGTTTCACTGAGTAACCCTGGTCTTCGTAGGTGAAAGAGTTTAACTTTCGGGCTAAATGTATTTACCTGGCTGTGATGGTGCGAAGGGTGATCCTGGCTCAAGGAGGCAACAAGGTGGATGACAGAGATTACTATGGCAACAAACGACTTGAGTTGGCCGGACAGGTAAGTCTGTTCAGTACATTATGGTGTCATTTGCTTTCTCCTGTTTTTAAGGGTCATTTAACAACTTTAAATAACTAATATTAAATAACACAGCCTTTGTTTTATTTATTATTTTTAAATAAAAGCATTCATAAAGCCCCTGTACTACTTTGCCCCCATTCGAAAGCTCAGGAGAAAACAAAACAGGCTTTCTACTTAATAATGTGTGTGAAGAAATCTACCAACAAGACCCGTGCACTTTAGTGTGAATAGATCACAGCACTAGTCAGAGGACAACAGCTGCTCCAGCCCTGATCTCTCACCTGCATCTTTCTTCCTACCTCCCGACTTTAATAAGACTCTTATTATTTTCTTTCAGCTTTGTTTTTCCCTGTTTTGTTTTCACCCCCCACCCTCCTTCTCCTGCATTGTAGCCTGGTTTTGTCAGGGGAGAGATATGCAGTGGCACCAGAATCCAGAGGCTGGAAGCATGGGGATTTTTCAGCACTGCGACAATAGAATAGCTGCTTTGACTGGAGCGATTGAGCTAATCCGCAGGCCCGGCTCTGATAATGTAATTACCGCTGTCTTAAGGCCTTTAATTCCCCTTCCAACCTGCTCTGTGTGTATAAGGTGCAGAAGATGGGAGGAAGAAGGGGGAGGGCACTCTTTCAATAAAGGGCTTACACAATAACAACAGCAGCAATCTCCTCACTCTCCAATTATGGTTTCCTGACATTCAACTAATTGGCCTGGCTGCACAAGGAAAGCTTAATTTCTTTATTAATTCTAAACAGAGCCGCCTGTTTGTTTTTGATGTATGTTAATGTGTGTGGGGGTGTGGGAGAGAGGTTACCTCCTGCATGTCTGGTGAAGGTGGAAAAGGACCTGGGACAGATGCCAGGTCAGGCTTATCAGCGAGCTGACACACCTGGTTATTAAATCTGATGGTGAACACAGCGCTGCGCTGGTTAGAGATGCAAACAGGCATCACGTGCCCTGACGGACAATTGTGAGAGTCAAAATCAGAAGGAAATGATAACTTTATGTTGGTAATTGGTGGGTTCTTTTGATGGACACTTCCCTCTCTATCTTCTTCTGCTGCTCTGTCTCTTTCCCAGCTTTTATCTCTGCTCTTCGAAGATCTCTTTAAGAAATTCAACTCTGAATTGAAGAAGATTGCAGACCAGATCATCCCCAAGCAGAGAGCAGCTCAGTTCGATGTGGTAAAACACATGCGGCAGGATCAGATCACCAACGGCATGGTCAATGCCATATCCACGGTGAGTGTGTGCTGTGTTTGTCAGCAGCTGTGAAGAAATTCTCACATAATTACTGCATCAATCAATTAATGTAGGGATGAGCCGTGAATTTTCTGTCCACAGGGCAACTGGTCTCTGAAAAGATTCAAGATGGATCGTCAGGGTGTCACCCAGGTCCTTTCTCGTCTCTCCTTTATTTCAGCGCTTGGGATGATGACCAGGATCTCATCCCAGTTTGAGAAGACCAGGAAGGTTAGCGGTCCACGCTCTCTGCAGCCGTCCCAGTGGGGCATGCTGTGTCCCTCTGACACTCCTGAGGGAGAGGTGAGTGAGTATGGACTCAGGTGGAGGCGGATATGTTACCGATACACTATTCTAGTTCTGCAGACTACTACGGTAATTAGGCTCTTTAAATCTTCAAATATAATGGTAAACTGTTATTTTTCTTTTTTTGTAAATGATTTAAAACAAATATGTCCATGTGGTTGGATTGAAGTGATATTTGGTAACCCTTTGTGTAGGCCTGCGGTCTGGTGAAGAACTTGGCTCTGATGACACACATCACTACTGACATGGAAGACGGGCCGATCATCAAACTGGCCTTTAATCTCGGGGTGGAAGATGTAAACCTGCTCTGTGGAGAAGAGCTCTCCTACCCAAGCGTCTTTATTGTCTTCCTCAACGGTAAAAGACCTGGTGACTAATAAATACAGAGGGAATAAAGCCTGTTTGGTGTGACTTTAGATCACTCAGGAAGAAAGTCTAATCCCCCTGTTTTGAATGCTTTGCCTGTAAATATGAAGGCATAACATTCTGTTTAGCTCGCAGGAGGCAATTCCATGTTTTGCAGGGACGCTGATAAATCATTAATTTCATGACAGCAGTCGGTATTATTCTGGAGTCAGAATGCAGCTGCTTAATTACTGTATATGTTTGCCTCGCTACTGATAACTGTCAAATTATATTAGCTGCCATACCGTTTAATTAGCTGGTAGCAGCAGGTGTCAAAGCCCTTCAGAATGTGTTCACTGCAAATGTTCCCTCACGTTGAGGCAGAACACAGTGTCTCCTTGTTCTCCAGTCATTCATGTGTCAGCCTTGATATGAACAAAACCCCTGCAGGCAATGGGAGCTTTGCCTTCACCACGCTTAAAATTGGTTCTTGGGTATAAATGCTGTTTCTTTTTGCTACATCTGAATGTCAAAATCATTAGCCACAGTTTACAATCCAGAATTCTTTATATCCAGTCTGGCTTCCGGCCTGCGCCAAGCAGCTCATTTCCACATGTCATATAGCATGTACTGTTTATAGGCAGCAGTAATACAAGGTTATGTAACATAGTAGAGTGCTGTAGCATCAAAGCCATTTATGACTAAAACAGTCGTAGTCAAAGTCCCTCCTGAATGCACCGAAACGTAATCATCTGTTCCTTGGCCCCCTGTTCAACATTTTTGAAAAATTTTCAGTAAATTTTGTTCATAACTTGTACACAGAGGGACGGATGGATGTACAGGTAGCAGCATTGCTGCTGCTTCAGGTTGTCGCATGAATTTGTGGTTTTTGCCTCACGTTTAGCAGAAAAGATTGATGACTGATCAATTACGGAGATAATTGGTTCTCACCATACTTCGCCCGGTCAAGGCTGGGGAGATATAGTTCACAGCTGTTAGAGAAGGATTGTGGTCCTTTTCAGACGATGCCATCATTTCCTGTAGAAACATGAAGTCATCACAGTTAAGTTGCTGCTGAGATACATGTAACCACATGAATGTCAGCTTCATCTGTGTCTACGTGCTTGTGTTACATCAACAGGTAACATTCTGGGTGTGATCAGAGATCACCAGAAACTAGTTGGCACTTTCAGGCTGATGCGCAGGGCAGGTTTTATTAACGAGTTTGTGTCCATCTCCACCAACTTGACCGACCGCTGTGTCTACATCTCTTCTGATGGAGGTCGTCTGTGCAGGTGAGCCATTTGGGCTTTTTATACCTACAGTTTCACAGTAACAATTCTATGCTAACACAACATTTAAAAATGTTTTGTGTGTCTTCCTGGATTCCAACAGGCCATACATTATTGTGAAGAAAGGACAGCCGATGGTGAAAAACAAACATATCGAAGATCTGTCCCAGGGCTACAGGTGAGCTTGATAGATCTCATAGAGGAGGCTGGCTTTAATAAACATGGTGCTTGGATTTCTAAAACACTCTATTCTTGCCCCTAGAAACTTTGAAGACTTTCTTCACGATGGGCTGGTGGAGTACCTTGACGTCAACGAAGAGAATGACTGTCAGATCGCCCTCTATGAACACATGATACACAAGTGAGAACACACAGATGAACTGACGTATAAAAACAAGATAATTTCTCAGCCTGGCATGTTTTTCTTTTGTTCTATTCTGTAGGGACACGACACACTTGGAGATCGAACCCTTCACGCTGCTCGGCGTGTGTGCCGGTCTCATTCCTTATCCACATCACAATCAGTCTCCCAGGAACACATACCAGTGTGCTATGGGCAAGCAGGCAATGGGTAAGAATCAGCTGGGGAGGCAGTTGGAGTCAGCGGACAGGTCAATAAACTCCTGAGGAACTCAAATCCTTTCTCAAACATCCTGCACACAACTGGGTTTTTTGTTAGATTTGTGCAGGCGTACACATGAAAATAGATGTAGACAGTAAGTCCATCTTGCCTCAGTCGCATTCTTCAAGCTCCTAGTTTAGAATTGTATTTGCTCAAGTTAAAATCATACAAAAGGACATTAGAATAACAAATACATAGATACAAGCAGCCTGCTGGTTCGCCTCCCCCAAAACTCTGCGCCGACTCCACTTCTTGTCAGAAAACATTTGTATGTGTGATTGAGTGTTTTTCTTATGTGCGTGTCAGTGTGTGTATGCGCATGGACATCAAACATGGGGCTCTTGCGTAGGTTCTCTATTGTGCTGTGTGTGTGCAGAGGCCCTTTCCCTGCCAGTCACCCAGAGTGTCATTAGCAATTCATTGTGTCTGTTCTGGCGGCGCTCAGGGGGTCAGTGTGCTCAGCTGCGAAAGACCACGGAGTGAACACCCGCAGCTCCTTGGTAACCAAAACTTCCCCAAACGGAGTCACTAACATTCGTAAGAGCTGCAGTCACCCCCCCACCCCACCCCACCCCTCACCGCGTCACCTCCGTCCCCCTCCTTTATTCCAAAAACACAGACTGGAACTATATTTGGTCCAATATCCTCTGCTTGGCCTGTTTAGTGGGGACAGGTCTATACATGTGCTAATCTGTTTTTGTTCCTCCAGCCCATTATCACAGTCTGAGTGCTTGTAGGCAGATTGTCAAGTAATCGCATATGACAAACGTCAAGGTTTGAGGGAGGCCAGGCTTTATGTCATAACTCTTCCCAGTCCGCCTCTGGGATCCACTTGCGGCGCTAATTGGACCATGTCTTATCAACATTCAAACACCTGCAGGTTGAACTGGCACTAAGCAGGACCGATACGAATATGTCTTTCAACATTTTGGAGTTTGTTTTTTTCCTTTATCGAAAGGTTGCATCACATCCGATTAGTTATATTTGGAAAATGTTTAGCATCTTCTACCTTATATGGCGCTTTTATTTCTAAATCTATTTCAGAATATTCAGATGTATATATAATCCCTTAAAGATAAAAAGCATTTTTCTTTGATGTATGTTCTCTTTCCAGGCACTATTGGCTACAACCAAAGAAATCGCATCGACACTCTGATGTACCTGCTGGCGTATCCTCAGAGGCCAATGGTGAAAACAAAAACCATTGAAATTATTGAGTTTGAGAAACTTCCTGCTGGACAGAACGCCACCGTGGCCGTGATGAGCTACAGTGGCTACGACATTGAAGATGCTCTGATTCTGAACAAAGCCTCTCTTGACAGAGGTGAGATGAGACATGAGGAGTCCAAGATGAGACGTATCAGCTGGCTCATTGGGCTATTGGCTAGCCACCTGCCCAGAATGCAGCCGCTAGGCGAGGCTAATCTTGAGGTCTCTCTGCAGGCTTTGGTCGATGCCTTGTTTACAAAAACTCCAAGTGCACATTGCGGCGCTACACCAATCAGACCTTTGATAAGGTGATGGGGCCCATGCTGGATGCTGCCACACGAAAACCCATCTGGCGTCACAACATACTTGATGCTGATGGCATCTGCTCCCCGGGTGCGTACCAGCAGTTTGTTTAGGAGAGGAACATGCCTTTCTGCTCCTTCCTGCTCCTGCTGCAATAATAAATATGACATACTACATCATAAGTAATATGTAAAAGTATTTTTTAATAACATTGTAAAGCAGCTGGGACATCAGTGTAGAAGTATTAAATATTTTAAGTATATTACATCCTTTATTTTGGTTTTCAGGTGGCGTTGGTTGTTGATGTAACGACCACACTAAAATGGATCGGTGGCTTCAACAACCGTGCGTTAGTCATGCACGTAAAACAAACAAAGGAGACCTGTTTTGAAGTAACAGATAGAGCTCCAAACTGTTTTATTAATGGTGGATTTTATTGCCTGCACTACCAGTAAAATGCCTAAAGGGAGAAGCCACAGAATTCCTATTTAATATGGTAAATGTGTTATTGTATTTTACTTTTATGCTGATTCTCATAGCCGCAGGTCCAATTTCCATTTTTTAGATTTGTTTATGCAGTGTGCAAGTCTGGTCAGTTTGCAGCCCAGAGTTTGGTTTGCCTTCTTGTTTGTCCTATACATCCTCTGTGTGGGTCCAGGTGAGAGAGTGGAGAACAAACAGGTGCTGGTGAACAAATCCATGCCAACTGTCACCCAGACACCACTGGAGGGCAGTACCCAGACAGGTCAGCCCCAGTACAGAGACGTGCCCATTTGGTAAGTCCTGTTTATGCTGCTCAGCTTCTGCGCATAAAACTTGATCTAAACTTGTGATGCCACTCACCCTGTTGTCACTTCCTAGCTATAAAGGCTCTACGGACTCGTACATCGAGAAGGTCATGATCTCATCTAATGCCGAAGACGCTTTCCTCATCAAGATTCTTCTGAGACAGACCAGGAGACCAGAGATAGGAGACAAATTCAGCAGTCGGCATGGACAGAAAGGTGCAATACAGAACATTTGTGCCTGTCATGAAAGATTTAAAAAAAAAAAGTTTTAAAAGTTTTTTGTTCTGTCTGAGCTGGTGTACGTATTAAATCCAGTCCCAGTAGCTGTTACTGTCACTGCCCCCTGTCCTCATCTTTCAAGAGCTCTTTTCAGTTAATTGGCTCTTTGTCCTTTGCCAGACTATGCAAATTTATTACAACCCAGCAGTATTCTACTGCTACTGGGGGGAAAAGTGTTTACAACCACCATTGTTTTGCGGCACCTCCCCTATAGAGGGCTTGTATGATGTTTTAATCAAAAAGCTAACTGGCGCCATGCATAATTTACTCTCCTCATTACCGCTGTGGCCACTGGGTCAGTTCAGGTTGGAACAATGCGTTCTGTCTTGGATGGTGACGGAGAGAGAGGGAGAGGTCGCTGCGGGGTTAGGCGGAGATCTGGACGGAAAAGCCCCAGATGTGAACGATGTGGCATCTTTGATGTCATGTTGAGGGCTTTATGGGTACTTAAAATATAACAAATGTTTATTACTTTTGCCCCTCTCATTTTAGTCAATAACCTCAACCAGTTGATTGCAAACCAGAAACCCGAATCAAGATTCATTGTTTTGTTAAAAGTAAATTGGACTGCAGCGATGTCTTTGAGCTACTTTTGACGAGGCTTATAAGTTCTGGTCAGCAGAGCAGAATAAGTTAATTATTTGCTGGGCACGCGCATGCATGCATGCACACACACACACAGCTGTGGAGGTGTAGGAGGAGGTGAAAGGGGTTTCACTAGTACTGGGCCATTGTTGGAGATGCCAGCATGGAGCTGTATGAGCTGTGATGGAGGGCTCTGGACCCTTGCTGTTGTCTTGCCTTTCTCTGCTGATTTCATGCCTCTTTTATCATTCACTTTCACACAAAACAAACAACACTGAGCATGTCTGCTATGAGAACGAGTCTCTCTCTCCTCCCTCCCTCCCTGCTCCCCCCTTTCAGTTGCTCTGTTAAGTTTTCACTCGCTGTCTCCCTCTTTTACCAAAGCTTTTATTCAGTATTACATTTTGGAGCATCCGTTCTTTTTATTTCCCCCCCTCTGTCCTGTCGTCCTGTCCTTTCCTCTTTTTTCTTCCTTCATCCTGGATTTGTCTGACTGTTACTGTAAACGGCCTGAATTGTTCCTCATCAACATTATGTTGCAGCATCCCATAAGACATTAACAGTCCACCACATTTCTGTCGGGCTAATAGTGATTTCTTCCCACGTGCACGCATTCAGCTTCTCCTCTTCAGTTGATTCTCTGCACTTCCCCTTAACTGAACTGAAAGTCATGGATGTGTAATCCCAGTCTCCCTTGTCAAGCTAAGCATCTTTTTTTTCCACTTCCTGCTCGGCTTCACCGTTTTTCATTTGCAAATGGATCTAGAATCTGTTTGCCTTGGTCAGGGAAGAGTGCTTCGGCCCCTCAGCAAACATTTGCACTCACACTTAAACTCCTGGCTACCGCAGTTCTCATCCCCATCTCATGTGAAGAAAAAAGACAAGCCCGTCTGTCTACTTCAGTCTGGAAATGTCCACTAGTGGCCCAAGTCTTGCTGCAAGTCCCCAAATAACCATATAACCAAATGTTTGTGTGTCACATTACCGCGAAAATAGAGCCGCAACTTGCAGTTATCAGAAAATTGAAAGGATTACTTCCCCCTGAACTCTATTTTGAGACAGAATAACATTTAATCTCATAGTCTAAAAAAGCCTACGCGGAATTTTCCAACATTTGGAAATGATTAAAATGTGATTTTTTTTTCCTGTTTGTTCCTTTAGGTGTTTGCGGCCTTATTGTTCCACAGGAGGACATGCCATTTTGTGACACGGGCATCTGTCCCGACATTATCATGAACCCTCACGGATATCCCTCCAGAATGACAGTAGGTACCCTTAGATGAGTTTATTTAGTGTGTGTTATCCACCAAAACCTGGTCCAGGCGTGTGCATCGTGTGACTGTTGCCTCAGTCTGAATCACCTCTGTCTCCATGTTGACCATTGCTCTTCAGAAGTTTCTGTTGGCTGTTCTGAGACACAGCGCTCATTATCCCCTCTCCTCGTCTCTCTGGTTTATCTTTGGCTTCCAGAGCACACGTCCATTGATGCCGCCGAGCAGCGATCTTACTGTTCACAAACAGATCGTTGTCACTGCGGAGATGGCTGCCAACCGCTTTACGTGGAAGTTTTATCTGACTTGAATGTTATCTGAGTGTGAACTGTAAGATGCTGCTGAACATACATGTAAAGATGGCCACGTTCTGCCCGAGGTGTCAGTTTCAACATGTTTGTTGACTCTGGTTGTCATGGAAAAGACTCAGAAATGTTTGCCTCAGGAGGATATGTCTTTGGCCTGAGACTGAAATGAGTGTAGGTTTTTCCTTTTATGTGGCGAGGTCAGGGGTCCGATGGGTCCGACCCCCATGGAATTGTTGAAATCGGTCATCCTTGGAGCCCCCAAGCTTAGACGTTACATCTAACCTCACCCATGCCGTCGACAGGCCCGAGTGTGAATCTCAACACGTTGCAGGCAATAAAATGTGTGTGCGCGTGTGTGTGATTGTGTGTGTCAGGTGGGGAAGCTGATTGAACTGCTGGCAGGGAAGGCGGGGGTCCTGGATGGAAGGTTCCACTACGGTACAGCGTTTGGTGGCAGCAAGGTGAAGGATGTTTGTGAAGATCTCATTCGCCATGGTTACAACTACCAAGGCAAAGACTATGTCACATCGGGAATCACAGGGTAATTATCAACACTTTAGACATGACGTAGACACACTACTGAACACACAGAACTTTAAAAATATTCTGTTTATGGTTCCTAACGTTGTCTCTTTTTCCCTTTTTTAAAATTGCCCGCCACAGAATAATTCAAAGCAATGTTAAAAGTGCCTGAAATAGTCCTATATGAAAATAAAGACATTTGTCTTCACTGGATGGCAGAATCCAGTATTGTATTTTCAGTATTTTACTGTTAGCCTGATTTTAATGGTTTAATAGAGCCCCATGTTTGGTTGCTCTCGTCTCCTCAGGGAGCCTCTGGAAGCTTACATCTACTTCGGTCCTGTGTACTACCAGAAACTGAAGCACATGGTCCTTGATAAAATGCACGCCAGAGCCAGAGGTCCCAGAGCTGTTCTCACCAGGTAAAGGCAGTCAGCTCATACAAATGATGCCTCTTTTTTGAAGAAAGCCAGTGTTTTTGTAACTGAGGTGTCATTAAGGTGCTCAGATGGAGAAGATTACCTGCGCCTGACCTGTTTGTTGTTGTCTCCGTTTGACCTTCAGGCAGCCGACAGAAGGTCGCTCCAGGGATGGAGGTCTCCGTCTGGGAGAGATGGAACGTGACTGCCTGATCGGCTATGGTGCCAGCATGTTGCTGCTGGAGCGCCTCATGATTTCAAGTGATGCGTTTGAAGTGGATGTGTGTGGACAGTGTGGCCTGTTGGGCTACTCTGGCTGGTAAGTTAACCAAGTCCACTGCTCCTAAATCAGTCCTTTGTTGGGGTCCTGAGTACTTTGATTTCTTGTAATAGCTAGATTATCATGTCTAGCTTGTCCTGATTTCAGGTTAATGGTGTGTATTTGGTGTTCTGCAGGTGCCACTACTGTAAGTCTTCCTGTCATGTTTCCTCCTTGCGAATCCCGTACGCCTGCAAGCTGCTTTTTCAGGAGCTTCAGTCCATGAACATTATCCCCAGACTCAAACTGTCCCGCTACAACGAGTGATGGGGACGAGGAGACGGCACGCCCAAGCGTCGCATCAGATAAGACTGTTTGTGAAGAGCAGGAAAAAGAGGGTGAAGATGAATTAAGTTGGTGTTTTCTTGGTGTCCCCAAACCAGACCGGTGTGAAGTTTCATTTTGTTGTTACTTCTTCACCATTTTGCTTTTTGTATTTGTAAATAATAAATTGGATCTAATCATTTCTTCACCCTTTGTTTTTCTTGTTTGTGGTATTGGTGACTGAGTAACACAACCGCAGATTTATAATCAAGGTTATCAACAAGAAACGGCAGGAAATAAACATATTTTGCCATAAATTAAAATGTTCTAATAATAATATTAGGGGAAAAAATAAGTTTAGGCTAGATTTTATGTCTTAAAATTAAATGATTTATCTTGATGCATTAAAATAGGGTAATTGAATCAGCTTAATTAATGTTTCAGGTCACCTCAGTGTACAGTCCCAGTAAAATTAGTCACCAGCATCACTATACCTTTACTACCTCCTGTTGACTTCTCTCTGCTGTTTCTGCTGCATCATAATATATATTTTCTTTTCCATCATAGCTTTAAATTAGCAACCAGCTCATCTCAGAGTGTGAGCGGCTCATGATCTGTTGGTTTAGTGTTGTCTTTGGAGTCAAATGAAGCACAAAATGCCCCTTTTTTATGGTAATGTGAAGTAGAAGCCAAGTTAAAACCAGTTAAATAAGCACATTTGAAATATTTACCTGGAGCTGTCGCTAAGAACTCGGTTATACTGAATTTAGATGCAAATTTAACAGCATAAAAAATCAAGAAAAGCACATTTTTTGCATATTTATATTGTGTGAGCAGAAACAGTTTAAAGCAAACTGGAAACGCATATTTGGCCGCTCAAAAGTGCATCAGGAGAAAATAAATCCACCTGATGATCAAACAGTCGGTAAATGAACATGCTCATCGCCCTCATTCACACTGACGCTAACACACAGTAGCTTTATAGTTTCCTTTTTCCAAACAGGTCTTAATACCACCAACATATTGTACGTAGCGTAACCGTGCCCCCCACCAACGCATACACACAACTCAATTGGGGTCTTTTGACTGAACAAAAGCAGTACACATCCGTTTGTGCAGGCGGAGCGTGTAAGAAAAGGAAGGGTGGAAGAGGCCCTTTTGGTGGCTGCACCTGTCCTATTTTATAAGGCTCTAATAAGCAGATAACAGGACACAAAATAAAGGGCGTCCTCACAGGGAGACTCCACCTTCTCATTGGACTGAAATTAATTAGATCCTCTGTTGAGGTCACAGCTTTGCGCCAGGCTCCATTCACACCTCAAACAGTTTATCTGCCGTTACCGGCCTCCATGTTTCTGGCTTCGACCATCTCCTGGTCTAACGATACTCGTCGTCGCTCTCTCTGCCGGCGTTTAAATTTCCCTTTTCGCCCCAGATGGATGTTTTTAACCAACTCTGCTCACATGATCCCGTGTGATGTTGCTGCAGCTTTGTCCCACACATGCTTCCAGGTGGCTGCGAGCTGCACTTTGGAGAGGGGCAGCAGCGGTGCCCATGCCTGCGCGCTGACAGAGAAAGTCCCCCTTTGCCATCCATGGTGTTGTGAGTAATTCAGCCATAATCCGCCTTTCTCTTCTCCCCTCTTCTTTCCCCTCTCTTCTCCCCCTCTCCCGTGGTTCCATTCATATTCTAATCACAGCTTTCCCTTCTCCAGCTCTCAGGCACTCCATCAGAGCCCTCCCAGTCTCGGGCTTTGCACTTTTACTTCCCCCCCTTTGTGACCATTCCCTCTTCTCAGAGGCACACCAAAATTAAGGTTGCCACAGCGAAAGAGCCAGCAGTAAAGAGGCTGACAACTTCACCAGTAAATCTACGCTGGTGCCGTTTTAAGCATCTTCTAAAATGTGTGACGAGGGTGTTGACTCTAAAAAAAAAAAACCCAAAACATATAAATATATATATATATACACACACATATAGTTTATAGTTTGATCAGTGCAGCTTATCCTGATTGCAACAAGTGCGTGTGGGGGCTGTACCAGTTAAACGGGTTAAACACAGAAGTGAAGAGAGGAGCTGTGGTTTGTGCAGGGATGTGTGTTTATGTGGCGCTGCGAAGTATAAAAACGTATTAAATGCCATCGTGGAAGACGGGGAGGCCACAGTGTTAGGACTGCGTAGATCTAAGCCTCTTTTTTTTTTTTGGTTGGGAGGGAGCTTTTCTTATTCAAAACAGCTCCACAAAAGACTTCCAGTGAGCCTTGCCACATCCCCATCTGACTTGGGGCCATTCATCAGCCTTCCAAGCCTATCAATGACATGTCCCCATCAGGGCTCCTATAAAATCAGCCCCTTTCCCATGAAACATCAGCAAACATTTTGACGGGTCTGGCTTTCCCCCCGCTGGATTTCTGGAGTCTCTATCCCCCCACCTCTTCTTTCCTCCCTCATTCCCACCTCTCCCCCCCTCTCCTCTGCCAATACCACCCCTCTTTTGGTGAACCTCAGATCCTCAACATCTCCCGTGACGGGCAGTGGTCACGGAAACTCAGAGCAAGACGAAGGAAGAGCTACTGAGGAGGGGGAAACGTGCCCTAAGCCATTTTCTTTGGTGGAGCCAGTGTTGTTGATGGGAAGAGGATGCATTGCGGGCTGCTGGAGGAGGCTGACATGGATTCCACAGGTCAGTCTTTTTTCTTTTTTTTTTTTTTTGAAATCTGGTTGCTTTGTGGAGAAAATGAGCTTCTGCTGGGTGAGCTGCCGCCGATCTGTTGGATTGGTCTGAACTTTCTCTGCAGCCTGTAAGAACAAGTGCCAGGATGAGCTTATATTTAAATTAATTGGTTTTGTGTCAGGGGTTATTTATGAACAAATGTTTATAGGGATATTCTTGACAGCAGTCGCCACAACAGTTTCTCTACTGAACCATGAAAAGTCACAGATAATCCACAAAACACTCCCTAAATCTCTTTTTTCCAATTAATTGTCATTTATTACTTAATTGAGTAAAAATAGTGCTTTTACATCATAACGCTATGATAAATAATTTAGAGGTGGGTAAAGGAATATTCCGTTTAACACTGGAGTCTGGGAAGCTTCTCGGTAAAGTAAAAATGATTCTATTTGAAGAGTGCAATACGGAATTTGTAGTCCACTGCTGCAGCGTGGAGAAGTTTAGCCCCAAGGGTGTTATTAAATGAGCGAACCCCCATTTGACTTGTTGATCAATTTTAATCCAATTATTTAGATCCCCAACTTATCTGATCCTGTGACAAATGAAGCTTGAGGTCTGAGCCTCTGGAGAATTAGCTTCACTTCAGTGGACTCACCTTTTTTTTAAAAAGCAAAAAAATCCCTGCATTTGTTGGTTTTATTTATTTATTTATTTGGTCGTTGCTGTGAAATTTCAACAAGTAATTTTTAATCAAAAATAGTCTTTATATTTAAGGCAATGCGAACTCATGTGCGGCTTTTGGACACGTGTGACAGGTGTTGTTACATAATCTGCACGTCAGTAACTCACAAATACAGAGATAAAAACATTTTAAGGTAAGAATTAGGGGGGATAAAATAATGCGCTGAGGGTGCGATCAACAGATTGGCACTGACACAGTGCATCAGCGGCTCACCCTTCCAGAAATATCAAGTTTACATTTTTAATGATGGAAACTTTTATTCCTCTTCTTTTCTGGCTCTTTCCTGCTGAGGGCTTCTGTGTTTTGTGGACCAGTTGAGCTTTTTCCAAATGGAAATTAAAACAGGACAATGGCTTCTATCTGTCCTGAGAACAGGCTCTTTTAAGCATGTGTGCACGCTTGGAGTCTCCTGGGAACAATACTGGATTCCTGCCATCCTGGTGAAAACACCTCAGATAGAGTCATGGCTGCACCCTTCCCAAACTAATCTAGTTTTCTTGCTTTTGTTTTTAAATCTTCCTGACAAATTTAGTGATGGTAGATCTGCAGATGTGTGCGTGGCTGCATAAACACAGTTTTTGAAGAATTCTGGGGAAAATATTAATCAAATTGGCTCATTGTTTCCAATACAAGTTGCTGTTGTAGAATTGTGTGTTTCAACTTAATTACTATTATAACACCTGCTGCCATAATGTCGGAGCAATCCTTAAATGTAGCGTAATTTCTTCTTTTAGAGAGTTGGATTGAAAGATGCCTCAGTGAGAGCGAGAACAAACGTTACTCCAGCCACACATCTCTGGGGAACATTTCCAACGATGAACGTAAGCAGCACAAACACACAAATGCTAAAACTACAGCCATTTCTCCGTCATTGTCAACTTCACATTTATTGTAATCCTGACCTAAACCTGACTGCAAAGGAGGAAAATAGAAGCAACATAGATTTGCACCTTGCAAACGTTTGTTATTCTTGCAGAATGTGTTTGTTTCCACCAGCAGCTTGTTCAAAATATTAAATGTGCTGTTTGTTGCAGAAGAAGAAAAGGAAAACAACAGGGCCTCTAAACCACATTCGACACCAGCTACTCTGGAATGGTAAGACAACTTTTAAATAATGAGCACATTTCTTTTATAGATAACATTTAATATGTTAATATTATGTTCAAATAATTTGCTTTTAGAGCCTTTGATAATATTTAAAATCTTGACCAGAAATTTGGGATAAATGCTTTATTTTTGCTGAATTAGGCTCAATTTCTCACATGTATGAACACAAGTTTTTTTTAACAATCTGCCCTTAATGTGATGGTCATTTTTAAGTGTTTTTCCTGTGGGAAAATATAGCCTTTTTTTTCCAGCGCGTGAACTTATAGGAAAACAGTAATAATCATTTGTTTTATGTATCCATATGTGTTTTGTGCTGCTATTTAACACCAGACAACAAAAGACTCAATACACAACAAATCTTAGACATCCTCCATATTTATAAAACATGCAAATCTCTCATGAGTCTGTTGTTCATACACGTTGCCATGACCAATGTCACCCTCTGCTATTCAAAACGAGCTCCAAATAATCGTAATGCTGCTTTAACCTGCACGGTGGGGGGGCCAAAACCCTGTGTGAGGGACATGAGTTGGGTCAGTATCCCATTTAAAAAGAGGCTTTGTGTATGCTGCTCTAATTGGCCCTGTTTTATTTGCATAGTGAGCATTTTTCACACAGGTGTTGATGTAGTAAAACTCATCCATACTTCTGTGTCAGCTGCTGCATCCACACCATAAACCACCACAAAAGAAGTGCTCAAATATAAAGATCGGGACTGCACTGATGTGGCTGATACTGTGTGGAAAAAAACGCTGATAATGTTGTTAATTTGTCTTAAGATTTATTAAATTTTACCATTCAAATCTGTACAATGAAATCTGAATTATTTTGTTTTTTATTTAAACAATAACATGTTTTGGGTTTTTTTGGGGGGGGGGGGGTTGTATCACAAAGCCTAAAACCACAAGTCAGAATGCAGATAACAAAGGCTAAAAATTGTTAAAATGTATTTTTCAAATAAAATACAGAAAATGATATTTACGTTGTTTCAACCTGGATTATTGTTTTTCTACAGTTAAACTGATGTCGGAGTTTTAAAAAGATTTCCGGTGCAAATGTGATAAAAGAGTTTGTTTCTGCATTAATTAAGGTGTGAACTCAAGCATCTAAAAATAGCATCATTGGTTAAATATAGTTAATGCACAGCGTGTTAATTAATCTAAAGATGCTTCCTGGTTTAATATGGTCGGGTTATTGCTCATTTCACCAGAGATGGTTTCTTCCATCTGACTGTCATTCACAGGCTAGAAGAGAACTACGAGATGGCCGAGGGGGTGTGTATCCCTCGCAGCGCTCTCTACATGCATTACCTGGACTTCAGTGAAAAACACGACACGCAGCCAGTCAATGCAGCCAGTTTTGGAAAGGTAGGATTCAAAAGTCTGTAATCCAGAACATCATATGAATCATCACAGTTGTTTTCTTGGTGTGCAATTTTTATGACACGCATAATTATTAATAACCGCACAGAAGATGTGGAGGCTGCAAACCTAAAATATTCCCACACAACGACTCATCCTTAATCTTTAATCTGCCCGGGGTCGTACTGGTGGGGGCTGCAGCAGGAATAGGGCCTGCAGCTCGGTGTGAAGCGGCCGAAGCTCTGTGCTCGTGCGTCGGACACCTAATCTCCAGCCAAAGGAGATGTGCTTTCGCCTGTTCCCACAACCCCGAGAACTTCCTCGGCCTTGCCACCCCCAGACATTCCCCGTACTCCGGACCCCGGCCCCAACCCCCAACCCAGCCCCTTCCCCTCCCCTCCCCACTGCTCAGCAGCTCCTGTCGGAAGATATTGAAAAAGAGAAGGGGCCTGGATTAATGTGTAATTAAAGGAAATTTGGAAGGGTGAGATGTTGCGGAATGTTAGATCAGTGGCTGGAGCAGTGTGGGGTGTCCTTTAGGAAGGCTTCATTGATTCGGGACAAAAAAAAAGAGAGAGGGCCCGGACTGCCTCCCTGTCTGCTCATTTATCAAGCGGGGCCTGACAGAAACTTCACAGCTTGGCCTCTTTTTTCATCCCACACAATGGAGAGCTACACTGTTTGCTAAAGTTTCTGCACCGGGAGCCGGAGTGAGGAGCCAATCTCTTTGGACAAAAAGGAGAGGAAAGGGAGAAGGAGGGAGTGGGGAAGAGAGAGAGATAGGATGGGTGGGAGGTTGAGAGGAGGCTGTTGATAAAGGGAGAAAAATGGAACGCAACTGGTTGTCTCGAAGGGATCATCTTTGGCCTCTCCAACGCTCGGGAATTCTCTGCACGTGTAGCAGTTTTGTCAAGAAACTGTTAATGTGTTTACTGCGAAGGAGTTTAGTTTGAGTAGTTCACATAAAAGTAGTAGAGTTGAGCTCATTTTTAATGTCAAATAACAAAATTAAACTCTTCAAACTAAAAAAAGAATCGCAATTCAAACTATAAATTTGAGTTATGATGCTATCAGATAAGAAAATATTAAGTAATTTGCTTATGTGATGCCTGAAATCTATTTATTTCACAATAACATTGTGCATTGATATTCTCTTAATCCTCTGATAAATCTGGATTAATCAGACTAACCAGACTTGATGTCACATTTGAATTTGTGGAAACTTCAAATGTTTAAAAGATGGTGCAACTTTATTGCAGACACGATCAGCTGGTGTTGCGTTAGTTCCCGACAGTCTTTAAAACGTATTCAATGATGTCATGCTCTCATATTTCTTTACACTTGCTGGATGGGACTAATATCTGTCTTCTGCCATTAATTTACAGATCATAAGGCAACAGTTCCCAGCGCTGACGACCAGAAGACTGGGAACACGAGGGCAATCAAAGTATGTTGATTTACTGAAAATATTCTTGAATGCTCCCTTTTAAAAACAGTTGTGACAAAGCTTTTTTTTTTAAAAAAATCCTGATTTTTAACCCGGTCGGAGGCGGGAACGCTGCTGATCTGAGATGAAACTAAAAAAGAATCCTGCTTAGAGTCGCTCTTGACCCCCGACCCTCTGTGCTCCTCAGGTACCACTACTATGGAATAGCGGTGAAGGAGACCTCTCAGTATTATGATGTGATGTACTCCAAGAAGGGAGCGGCCTGGGTGAACGAGACGGGCAAGAAGGAGGTCACCAAGCAGACAGTGGCGTATTCACCGCGCTCCAAACTGGGGACGCTACTGCCAGAGTTTCCAAATGTCAAAGACCTAAATTTGCCTGCCAGTCTGCCAGAAGAGAGGGTAAACAGAGCTTTTAAAAGTCCATCCTTACTGCCCCCCCCCCGTCCTGCTGTCTCTCCATCTCCGCACCCCCTCTGGCTCCGGCCTATTATCTGACCCGGGACCTTCTCTGGTTCAGCACGTAGAGAGGGACCTGGAGGATTTATATGCTGGCTCCTCGCTAACTCTTAATCTTTTGGGGGAGATAATAAGATCTAGAAATGGACAAAGGACAAGCAGTAGCTGTCCGGCTCCTAAAGAGGGGCCATGTTTTTAAATGGTTTGTGAGTGGCTGATCTCTAAAGCTGGTTTTGTGGAGCTCCGCTCCAGCCTGGGCCCGTAACACGTATTTATTGCTTCACAAGCTTTGGGCTTGATTTATCTTCTTGTTTTGTCTTTTTTTTGTACTTTTCTCTCACTTTTGCTGCAAGAGAAACAAAAGCCAAAGACGGTTACGATACCAGTTGTAATATTATCGCCCACAGGTTTCAACCTTCATCATGATGTACAGGACCCACTGTCAGAGGATACTGGACACCGTCATCCGAGCCAACTTTGACGAGGCGAGCGCTCCTCTCTACACTTTCTCTGAGTGAATCTCATCATTATCGGAGCTGCTGAATCTCATGCTGTATGTGTGTATGGCCCGTTTAGGTCCAAAGCTTCCTGCTCCACTTCTGGCAGGGTATGCCCCCCCACATGCTGCCCGTCCTCGGCTCCTCGACGGTGGTGAACATCGTCGGAGTCTGTGACTCCATCCTCTACAAGGCCATCTCTGGTGTGCTGATGCCCACCGTCCTGCAGGCCCTGCCTGACAGGTGACGGCATCTTTGTTACCTTCGTTCTTCACATCAGCGGCAGTAATTTGTGGCACATTCTGATTTTACAGAAGGTTTTTTTTTAAAAATTGTGACATCCTGCCTCTCGGCTGTTCACAGTTTGACTCAAGTGATCAGAAAATTTGCGAAGCAGCTGGACGAGTGGTTAAAAATAGCACTTCACGACCTTCCAGAGAACCTGAGGAACATCAAATTTGAATGTAAGTAAAAAAATACAAAATGTACCTGAATCAAAGATCCAAGAGTGACTGTTTTTTTTTTTGTGTGTGTTTGTTTTCAGTGTCCAGGAGATTTTCTCAGATTCTAAAGCGGCAGACATCCCTAAACCATCTGTGTCAGGTTCCTGTTTTGTTGGTTTTTCAAAACACCGCACAGATCGTGATTAATATTGACTGTGATTAATGTTGCGTGTTTATTTATTCCCAGGCGTCGCGCACCGTGATAAACAACGCCGACATCACCTTTCAGATGCTGGAGGACTGGAGGAATGTGGACCTGAACAGCATCACCAAGCAGACACTTTACACCATGGAGGACTCCCAAGAGGAGCACAGGCAGCTTATTGTCCACTGTAGGTCCATTTGCGCTGACTGTGCTCTCAACACACGCTACACACGCAAAACAACACTCAGAGGAGGACAACCCTTCCCACGACCGGCATTAATGGCTGAGATCGAAAGGTTAAACAAGTCCTGCAGAGCACGTCCAGCTAGTCCTCTCTGAATCAGCCTTGATGGTGTCAAAGGTCACAGATACTGGAAAAAAATAACAAAACCTTCTTGGATAAACATGTCAAATGCAATTTAAATGTTTGATTTTTTTTATTTATTTAGTAATGCCAAACGTTTTCCTCTCCTCCCAGTGTATCAGGAGTTTGACCGTCTGCTGGAAGAGCAGTCGCCGATCGAGGCCTACATCGAGTGGCTGGACTCAATGGTGGACCGCTGTGTTGTGAAGGTCAGCGAAAGCTTTTAACGGCTGTTTGAAACCAGCATGAAGTAGAGTAGCAACCCCCCCCCTTCCCCGAAAAAAACCAAACCAAACCTCTGAAGTGGTTCTGCAACGGACGTCCCTAAAACAGGCACCTGTCGCTGGACACTGCACGTTCCTGCGGGTCTGTTTTCATCCAGAGGCACTTGCGTTGCAATCCTCCCAGTTAATGATGTCTTTAAGCGTCCCATTTGCCTCCATTATGTGCCAGATATGGGCTTGTAAAATTCGGTTGCCCTGACAACGTCTTGGACTGCACAGACAATAGTTCAATGGGAAGGCGTGTCCCTGGGGGCAAATTAAATAGTTGACTTGTTGACATGTTTTTTCGTTACTGAGGGTTAAGCCCCAAGGTGGACCGAGGGGTTAATTCTACCCCACCATCCTGAGCCCTTCCCCCCTTTTCTCATGGAAATGTGCTCTCTAGGTGGCAGGCAAGAGGCCCGGGTGCCTGAAGAAGGTGGCCCAACAGTTCCTGCTGATGTGGTCATGCTTTGGGACCAGAGTCATCCGGGACATGACCCTCCACAGCGCACCCAGCTTCGGTGAGTTGATGATCTGTCAACATCATCACGTACAGCTTTGCTTTCAAGCAGAAAGAGGAGTCAATTTCATCACTAAATTGAAGATTTAAACTGATGAAAACGGGCTCAAATGTGCATTAAAACAACTCAAATTGAATGACATAAATTAATTAACCGAGCTAAAGTTCGAGGAACCTGCTTTGGTTGAATTTAACTTAAAACACAAGTTGGTTGTATTTAATGGCACACATATATATATTTATTTATGTTTTTTTTTTTTTTTTATATGAGGTCTCTCAGGCATGTGGATGCCCAGCGAGCGCAGCAGGGATCACTTTAATAGTGCCTTGTGTCTGACACAGGATTACAAAAATCGTGTAACAGCCATGTGTCCTCGTGTCCTCCGACTGTCTGTGAATATCAAAGACACAGCTGGTTGCTGTGTTTTCAGAAAGCAGGTCTCTCTGCACAAACAGCTATATAACAAAAGCTGCCCCTCCCCTCTCCTGATGTGTTTGCCTGCATGTCTTTTCCATTTTATGGGCCGTCAGTGTTACAGCCCCGCTGCCTTCAATGGTTGCGAGTGTTTATTACGCACACGGCAACATCGGGCTACTGGCACAATGACACAATTGTGACGCTCCTTCACACGACACGGTCTTATCTTCCACGTGACCTCTGGGGTCAGCTGAAATATTTCTGGATGTGAATGGATACATGGAAAAAAAAAAATCCAAGCGGTTTCTTTTTAACAACCTCCGGTCAGTATTCAGGACGTGATGTCATCAGTCAGATGTTTTTCGGTTGTGATGATCAACATTATGTTGATCATCCCCCACAAAACATCTTGAGCAACATGCTGAGCATCTGTTTGCACACAGGATCTTTCCACCTGATCCACCTCATGTTTGACGATTATGTGCTCTACCTGCTGGAGTCTCTGCACTGTCAGGAGAGAGCCAACGACCTGATGAGGGCCATGAAAGGGGAGGGCAGCACAGGTGAGGCGGCCTCTTCACCTTCCCATTTGATTTGACCTTGGATTTCGGGCGTGACATTAGTGCCTGTGCTCTTCTGACACCTTCAGCAGAGAGAGAGGAGGACTTCACACTCACGGAGACCACCCCCACCTCCCCGGATCCAGAATCCTACTCCCCCACTCGATCCGTCCACTCTGTGGGCGTCTCCTCGGCCAGCTCCCCAATAGAAGCCGTGTCCCCCGAGTACACCGGAGGGGCGTCCACCACAGGTGACTCCGACAGAGATGTCCTGAATAAACAGATGTCTCACTACACCTCATTCCTCTGCGCCAACACATTTCTCTTCTGCCCATAAATGTGTCTACCAGGCGCTGTTCAGTCTTATACATGGTCCCTTACATACACAGTGACAACAGCCGGGGGTTCCACTCCAGAGGTCGGCCAGCAACTTCCCTGTATGCGGAACAGCACCCCAGTTCCACCACCAGCCTCGGCCCACAGAATGCCAGTGTACACACACAGAGAGGAGCATGGGTAATTATCATTCAGATCTTTATTTTAGAAACAGTATTTGAGTATTTCCTGAATAAATACTCCATTCTAGGTACACTGGTAGCTACAACTATGGCAGCTACACCAACCAGCACCCGCACTCCATTCAGCCCCAGTATCCCAGTCTGGCCCATGAGCCGGGGATCACAGCCCCCCTCCACTATTCTGCCTACCACCGCTCATCTGCACAGGTCAGTCGTCCTATTAAACCAGTTTTCACAAGCCACGATGCACATTTTACATATTGGTCAAATTAAATGTGTTTCTTTAGGTTGTCTTTATTAGGAGAGTAATTAGTGATGTAATTATTCGATGTTTGTTTAGGAAAAACGGGAAAATAGACCAAATTATGCAAGCAAAAAGTGTTTCCATTTACACATCCTTATATATTCTATAATATAAAACAGATTTACACAAATTCTTTTCATGGAAAATGTGTCATATAAAAATATTTAAAAGCTCTTTTCTTAATTCAAAACTTTTAAAGCTATTTTCTATGATAATATTAATTAAAAATGTCAAGCATGTTGAAAACTCCTTCTTTCTTTTTTTCCACCACTGTGAGCCTATCCCAGTAAGGCCCCTACAGGAGAATTTGGGGGTTCGGCACCTTGCTCAAGGGTACTTCGGCAGTGTTCTGAGGGTCTCCATGCAAATTTTTGCCTACATTGCGGCTTGAACCGAGAACCCTCGGATGCTCAGCCCAGTTCCTAACAGACTAATCTACCTGCACATGGAGGAATTATTAATATACTTTAATTATTATTAATTATACAAACTCGTATCTACATTTTTATCTAAATAAAAAGGAGAAATATTTTACGTTTGCAAATAAAATGACAAAAGAAGGGGGGAACTAAAATGGATAAATGAAATACATGCTTACAGGTGCGTATAGAAATGTGGATAGAAATCCTTCTACTCCAACATTTGCACAGCAGATTTTCCCTGCTTGAGATCTTTGTGGCCAGAGCAGTCATCGTGCTTCTCAACCCCCATCCGAACACGGCTGCAGTTACGCCGAAATTACGTTGAATTCTAGCTTGAAGAAGGCCGACATGAGCGGCATTAGCTGGGTTTTCCTTCTCTCATTAATCTCTTCATCTATTTGAGCTTGCAGCCAAAGCTCAGAGCTGGACTGGTTTACTAAAATATTTGTTATTCAGTGGTCTCCTTTCTGCTTGCGAACGGCAGCTGAGGCGTGTGTTCTGCTCTCTGACCTGCACTGACGGCCTTTTTCCATGCCGAGACCCCTCATAATGGAGTCGACTGTCATGTTTATATTTAGTGGGAAAAGGAAAAGGCTCCCACTTCCACTTCTTTTTAACGCTCCTCTGAGCTGGTCTCAGGCACAAAGCCTGGCCTTTGTGTGCCGCCGAGGTCGAGATGGAGCTGAGGGGAAAAAACACAACTTTTTTCAGACGTCCATCTGTCCAAAATATCACCAGCAGCTTGTCAATGGAGGCAGCCTGCAGATGAGGAAGACAAGTATAACGCAGGAAATTAGCACCGCTTTTTCTGTTCTTAAGTGGATGAATTATCATTTCTTTGACCACTGTAGGTTCTGTTGTGGGGACAGATTCCCCCGACAGGAAATGATCGCCAGTAGGAAGGGTGACTACAGCAGGGAATAAGGAATAAATAACCAGTAATAATTCCTCCATAATATTCTGCCTGTTTTATTGACACATTCACATTTTCAGCTGATAAAGATCCTTTTGTTTAGCCACATATCACATGAAAAACGGGTCAGATGTCAGAGATAAGCAATGACTCGCAGAACTGAGGGTTTTCAGAGCAACAGGGTGCATCAGGGAGGAACTATTACTACTGTATTACTGTGTGAGGATGGACAGAGTTGGACCATCTGAGACATCAACTTCCTTCAACTCCTTGGTGTCTCCTTTAGCGTTCTTCTAATGTTGAACTCTGGATCTAGAGATAAAGCTCCAGATGAAGAAGAGGGGCAGAAATGGGGCTGGGACAGATGTGAAAAAATAAACTTCCTCTCCTCTTCTTTCTTTTCTTCTTCTTCAGTATCAAATCAACGGCCAAATGTCTCGCATGGAGCCCTGCTTGATGGGTAGCACCCCCCGGTTACACCCTGCACCCGTCGCTCCCCGATGGCCAGATGTGTCGCCAGCTAACAGCTGTTACACCAGCCCACCTATGCATTCATCCCGCTACGCCACCTCGGGGGACATGTACTCCCCCCTCGGGCCACGCAGGAACTCGGAGTACGAACACTCGCAGCATTTCCCCGGCTTCGCCTACATCAACGGGGAAGCCACCACAGGCTGGGCCAAATAGACGGCTCCCGAACACTGGCAATCACAAAAAAGGGTGACTCTTACGGCGGAGGAGAGGGCAGAGGGAACCATCCCTTCCACCTTGTCGGGGTGGAAGGGATTATCAGTGTCGATGATGGTTGTGGTGTATTTTTATTTTCTTCTTATTTTGCAAAGGTTTAAATACATTTACTGGACGGCTGACCTTTTTACTCACTGCTGGAGGCAACGACAACGACGACAACAAAGAAAAAACTGATTCAAAATACTCAGACAGTCGAAACCTGCAGCGAAATCATGCGAAGAGTGCAATGCTGCTGCCAAGCTGTGCCTTTGTTGTGAGGAATGTACACCTCTGCCAGAGTTCGCCTCGAGTCGGCGCACACATCCTCCCGGCGGCCCTCGCTTTGACTCCAGATCAGGGGCCTGCTGGCTGCTGGTGACACACTCCAGCGCCGCCGTGGTCTTCTCTAACCGCTCAGTGCTGCTCAGCGTCTTATCCGTGGGTGGGCTGCAGGCTGAACTCTTCTGCCTTAACGTCGTAACAGTGGCACAAACAAAAAAAAAAAAGATCCTAGAAACTCAGCGATCAGTCTGGCGTTTCCACCTTGGATAGTGTGTTTTTTTTTCTTTTCTACAGATCGATTGCTGTGGCTATAAAACCACCTGTTTTGTAACACGGCACGTTCTTAATTTTTTATGTTTCACTTTGTTTTGTACGGTTAGTGAAAGACACATGAACCCAGGGTTTTGTGTTTTAATAATGCACTCAAGGCTACTGAGGACCTATTACCCTATGGGTATTTATAAAATGGAGAATATCAAAGTGTACAGTAACATGAAGTCTTAGTCACTTTTCTGTAAATAAAAGCACTGGAAACCATCCGTGGTGACTGTTAAACTGTTACAGTTTAAGCTGAAAATGTGGCACATCAGTAATTTCACAGTTTTAATAGATTGACTTGTTTCTGTCGGATTGCCTGTTATACTTTATTTCTGTGTAAAAAAAAAAATCCAGCATATCATGAATTGTAAACACATGATTGTATCTATTTAATAATCATAAACTATATGCACTAGAACCAAGGCTTGGACTACTGGAGCCTGTTAGTGGGTTTTTTCTTTTGCATCTGAATGACGTGAAAGCTGATTTTGGCGTTAATCTAGTCGGTTTCTAGTCTTCTTAGCCTTCTCTTCACTGTCCCCTTTGGATTTTAGATTAAGGAAAAGGAAACGTGAGCATTAAAGCGGTGCTTTCGCTTCTCGCTCTTTCGGTGTGATGATGCCACGGTGGGGGGCGGCAGCATGGGGGCCGCACCGTGGAAGAAAAAGCTAAATTTCTATAGAGAGAATGTCCTGTGGTGCGAGGGTCATTGCACCTCAGTCCCGTAACCTTTGACCCCTGACCTCTGACCTCTGCCAAGGTTTGTATTTATTGGAACATAGATCCTCTGTGTCGTCTCTGAATACGAGAAAATGGTGAGGAAAAAAATGTAGCTTTAGCCACCTGACCTTCGAACGATTTCAGAGAAAGGTGGAGGTTGTGAATTACTTAAAATTCTAAAACAGTTCCGACAATCCTGAATTAATCCCTGCCTTTCTGATTTGGGTAACATTTATCTACATCCTCTAAATGAGCCATTCATCCATTAGTATTTCCAAAAACAGTAAATATATTGAAAGACATGTTAGGGGATGTTTTACAAATTCCTTTTATACATTTTAGTTCAGATTCAATCAATAATCTGTGACAGATGAAAAACACACCGTATACAACTAGTTTGAATCTCTAACCCATGTTTTATGCTCAAACATGATTGAAAAATGCAACAAAAATGCAAAGACTGGAGATTGTTTCATGAAGTCAAGTGAAAGAAAATGTTTTAATTTGCAGAGCAGACTACAACAATTACTCAGACCTATAGAGAGCAGCTCATATTGCCTCACACTCAAGGTTATGAACAAAGTGAGATTCTTTCTGATCCAAGCTTAATGACCTTGAGCTTTCAAAGGTCAAAGCCAAACCCTCTGGTATCTAGAACATCACCAAACTTTAATCATCTCTTACTTGGCCCATTGTCAACAATCCCTGAAAATCTAATTCAAATCCTTTCATAACTTTTTGAGTCATTTCGTTAAGAAAAAGGCAGCTGCCTCCTCCCTGCCAGAGGAAAAGATGAAGAAAGTCAAATTCTGCTATTTTCCACTCATATACTCAATCCAATGCATATCAATTAAGGTTGATCTTTAATTAAAACACAATGTAATTAATTATAGGTCTATATTATAACTTCACCTGCAAGCCTGTGTGCATTTATCTGGACGAATAAGCTCCACAATATGACATAAGATGAGGCAGCACTTCAACCAGCGAGTGATTTAATTTTATGTTTCTTTATAAAACCAGATATCTGCAGTGAAGTGAAGTGAAGTGAATGAAGCCGCTGTCATGAATGGAGCTGCCGTGGAGGCAGGACAGCCCAGGCAGCGGTGGGGAAGTCAGGGGAGGTTCCCAGGTTCCATCCAGCCGGCCAGCTAAGCTAGCCAGTTAGCTGCAGGAAAACCATCCATCGCGTCAACAAAACGAAGCTAACCATTCGCTTCCTTAGACGCCAACAATGGATTTGAAGCATATCTTGTCGAAACTTGAAAACAGCAGCGAGGAGGACGCCGAAACGCTCCTGCAGCAGTTTAATCGGGAGGTGAGTCGCGGCTCTGCGCCTTTTTACCTCAACCCAAACAACCGCTGCTGCTAGCTGGAGCTAGCGAACCAGTTAGCTCCGACTGAGCTAACAAACTGGTAGCCTAAGATTCTCCACTCTTAACATTAGATATCACACGCTATCCGATGGATGTTCGTCTGGAAGCATATTAGGGGAAATCTGTGATACTTTGCCGTAAAGCTTTGATGAGATTTGCGACGCTTCTGCTGTCCAAGATAGCTTCTCCATGTAAACACTCACTACTAAACTTGATTTCATGTTTGTGTTTTCATCTTTGGACCTTGAACAGAGATGATTTGTTGCTTCATATGTTGTCGGAATTCGAAGCTTCTTGTCCACAATAAGCATGTTATCCGTTTCAGAACAGCCGCACCTTTACTTTTGAGAAAAACGAAGAAACCCTGCGCAGTGTAAGTACGGCTCAGCTGACCAGATGTTCTTTGGTCATCAAGGGGTCCCAGATGTGACAGATGCTATTTATAACATCTCTGCCCTGTGTCATTTCAGAAGCTGTGTCAGAGTGTTTTGACAATCCTCCAGAGGCGGGTGCGGCCCAGATACCAGAGAACATGTCTGGAGACCCTCCGAATCCTGTCCAGAGACAAGCGCGTGCTCGCACCTGTCGCCACCAAGGACGGCATGCTCCTCCTGGGAGGGCTGGCAAGGCTGCACGGTGGACACAACGGAGATGACAACCAAAACAGTACTCATGAAGATGACCGGTCGGAGGACGAGCAGAAGGTGGTGGTGGAGGCTCTAAAGTGCCTGTGCAATGTGGTTTACAACAGCCCCGAAGCCCAGCAGGTCAGTGTGGACGTGCAGCTGGCGCACGGTCTGTGCGCCAGTCTGAGCGCGGCCCGCACGTGGCACCACGAGGTGGGCCTGTTCACGCTGCGCCTCGTATTCCTGCTGTCTGCGCTGAGATCTGACGTCAGAGGGGTGATGAAGAGGGAGTGGCACGCAGTACGACTGTTGTCGGAAGTGCTGGAGCACACCTTGGATGTTCGCTGGGTTGGACCTCATGAGGCTGCCAGTCCCGACCCCCAAGCCTCGCCCATGCCTGCAGATGACAATGAGCGAGCAATGGAAACCCTCAAGGCCTTGTTCAACCTCACGCTGTCTTCCACCGGTGGTGATGTAAGTGTGTCGTAAAACACACAACAGCGAAATGATACAAACATGGTGTCCGTTGGTTCTGTGCCGTCTCTGTCAGCCATGTGCTGCGCATGATTCAGACTTTGACACCTGTTCTCATCTCACTTGCTTTCTCATGGGCTGTGATTTCTCACCGCCTAAACCGTTAAAGATCTCGGGATTTGTGTCACTTTCGCAGGAAGACGACCGCCAGTTCCGAGTGATCGCTGCCATCCTTCGTCATCTTTTGATGCTGAAGACTGAGACGGAGGAGAAAACGGAGGAAGCACACAGGTAAGAGGTCTAGGCTCACTCTTTTGCGACGCTCCTCCTCCACATGAGGAACTCCGCTTGTCGGATAGCCGCCGCCGCATCTTCTCCTCCTGCTAATTTCATGCAGGAATGCCGAGAATTTGTGGTCGCAGAATGAAATCTAAACGAGTCATGTGCAAGTGATTGATGTTTCTCTTGACCCGGTGACTTGGTGGCTGGTAATAAAACTGCTTCAGTCAGTCTGAGTGAGAACGTTTACGGGTTGAGGCCCTTTTAAAGTTTGCCTGAGCCCGTTCACTGACATGATGCAGCCTTAAACATCACTGAAATTGATTTCATTGGTCCGCAGTGTGACAACAGCAGATGCTGGTTTTCGGACCGTGAGCAGTTTGTGAGCAAGTTACAGGTTTTTATATTCGACAGCTGTTGGTGTTTTCAACGTGTGCTGCATCGCGTGGACTCTGATTGAGAGATCGACCTGATATTACATCTCAATATCACAAATTTATTTAAAGGGTCTGCTGGTGGATTGTGTAGAAGAGCTTTCAAAGTGAAAGAGTCACACTGCATAAGTCACATTAAAGTTCCTGTCCCCCTCTGAAACGAGGAGAACTAACAGGTTCTTCAGTCTCCAGAATCTTTCTTGGTTAATGTGTTGAGAAACTGGGTCCAAGAGCCTGATATTAATGCAGTTAAGGGTTTTTGTTTTCAGCCATGCTGTCAACCTGCTGAATAACCTGCCTGTGCCCTGCCTGGATGTGCTGATCGATGTTCCTGTGCAGGGAGGACAGGAGAAATATGGTGGGAAAAATATGGATGCGATCCAGAAGCTTCTGGACTTCATGGAGAAAAGAATCGACAAGGTGAAGTCCGAATCCGCAGCGGCGTGCCGCATCGTTGACGGGCTGTGATTGAGCATTTGTTCATCAGTGCTACGTGTGATGTCACCACACTTCCTGAAAGTCTAGCATGTGCATTCAGAACAGATGCTTTTTGAGAAATTCCCCATCCGATATGTGAAAGACTACATTTGTTTGGTTGTGTGCAGGGCTCAAACTACAAAGAGGGTTTGACTCCAGTGCTGAGCCTGCTGACTGAAGGCTCCAGATGCCACAGGGAGATCCGTCGATACATCAAAGCTCAGGTAAGTTGAGGTGACCAAGGATGGGACGTTTTGGGTCATTTCTACCCTGAAAAGGGGGCTCCGACATGAAAAGACGAGCCTGAAGGAAGCAAACGTGCATCAGTCGAACTATCTGCACCTGCAGGTACTTCCACCACTGAAGGACGTGAAGATCAGGCCAGAGGTGGGCTCCACCCTGAGGAACAAGCTGGTCCGCCTGATGACGCATGTCGACATGGGCGTGAAACAGACGGCTGCAGAGTTCCTCTTCGTCCTGTGTAAAGAAAGCGGTGAGGTGGGGGGCACGTCCCTGGGTTTGGCCCGTCGGGCTCGCCGGTTCACCCCTTGTTTTAATTGTTGCCTTTTGATGATGTCATCGTGCAGTCGACAACCTGTTGAAATACACCGGGTACGGAAACGCCGCGGGACTCCTGGTGGCCCGAGGACTCCTGGCAGGAGGGCGAGGAGAGACTCAGTACTCTGAAGACGAGGACTCGGACACGGAGGAATACAAATCTGCAAAACCCTTGTAGGTGCTCCCCACGTGTCCATCGCGTTCGTGCACTTCGGGGACATGTCGCAGTGTCGTAACAAGCGCGTTCTCCTGCTTGTTCCAGCATCAACCCCATCACCGGTCACATAGAAGAGCCGATGCCAAACCCCATCGAGGAGATGACGGAGGACCAGAAGGAGTACGAAGCCGAGAAGCTCGCCAACATGTTTGACAAGTTGTCAAGGTAAATACAGATGAGAAATCTAAATCATGCCATTAAGAACGGGCGCAACATCAACCGTATCGGATCCCATACGTCCACTGAGGCCTCGTCTCACTGCTGCACCTGGTGTAAATGGATTGATTTTTGATGATAGCTGATTAAAGGACTCATCATTATTATTATTTTAGTTGCCAATTACAGGTGAAAACATCTGCTATAAGTATCGGCCCTTAATTAAATCTCACCTCGTCTCCCTCCTAAATGGGACATAGCAACCGCTAACGTGCCGTCACAAACCCGCCACCAGCAGTCCAGTTATTTGTTTGACATACCTGCCGGTGGGGACCCCCGGCTCCAAATAGACTCAATTGGGCAAATTCCTTCAATGGTTCCTCTCTGCGCCTGTCCTCACTGTGGAGCCACATCCAGGGCATGCTGCCAGCGGGCGTTTCAGATTTTTGCCGCAGGTTTTGGGATGATTGCATTTACACGACATGTTATTTCCCGACAGAGAAAAGCAAAAATGAAGAAATGATAAAGTTTTGTTTTGGTTTTTTTGCCTAGCATTTCGCCTGTCTTTTCCTCTCCTGGCCAAATTATCCATATTAATTATTGTCTCCCTGCTGTATTTTTGTTGACCTTTCAGCGGCTCACGTTAGTTGAGCCTGTACAAAGGTGCGAGCGCGCTCGCTCCCTGCCAACCCTTTCATCCAACCAAGAATCTGACACCGCTTCAATTAGGCCCAGACTTGCAGCACGCCGCAGCATTCAGCCAGAGAACTGAAGCTGCCGGCACGCCACCGCGCCGTCATTATAACCACACCGTTAATTATCACCTAATTGGCACACAGTCAGTCCTGAGTCTTTTATGTGTCGCATTCAAGGTTTTAATAACTTGTTTTCTGCTGACTTTATCCCTTTCATCCCGGGGAGTCGGTCTTTGGTCAGACAGGAAGTGGACGGTGACAGAGGACAAAGAAATTTAGCTGGAATGCGGTTGAAGAGGAGAGGGAGGAAGACTCACGGGCCAACATTGTTGAAGCAGAGAGGGTTAAGCTGTAATGAGGAGCGTGTGTCCAGAAGAGGAAGATTCCTTTTTTTTTTCTTTTTTTTTGCAGCTGCACCCTCTTTCTTCTCTTCCTCACCAAAGGAGATGTGATGATGATGGAGAGCTTCTTCCTCAGAGAAGACTCTAAGGAGATGATTCAGAGACTTGCAAGAATGTGCTCTCCTAACTGGTTAACTGCTCCTCCAATTAGGAGATATTTTGCATCCCACCCATTAGTCGCAGTCCTTTAGAAATGCTGACAGGAGGGTTTATTTAGTTTTTATTTAGTTTTGTTAATAGTTCGTGTGATGACTACGACATTATAATCTCGTTTGTCTGCGTCATTCCTCTCCCGAGCTAAAGCTCCTCATCTCTGCTCCTCTACAGCTCGTCAAACTTAGATTTTTCCCTGGCAAAGTTCAAATTAATTGCGGGAATCAGAAGGAATTACAGACATTTGTGTTTAAACCTCCTTTCAAATGAATGCAAATGGCTCCTTTTTAAAATCTCCGATGGATAATTCTCTGATAAATCATCTTAAGGGGGGGGGGAGCGGTGACTCGGTGCAGGGATAATTGGATTAGGATGAAGGGCCTGCTAGGTCTTTGAGGTGATTAGTCTGAGCGCTGATCCTGTAATTAAACTGCCAGAGGAGAGGAGGGTGAAGATGGCCAGACTGGGCCTGCTGTCCATGAAGGGGAGTGGGGGGTTGGAGTGAGGGTCCTCAAGCTCAGGATGTATGAGAGTAAAGATGTTCCGCTGAAAGGCCTCTTCAGACTCTCCTGCTACAAAAGCTCCTGAACTGGGCGGCGGATTTGTCCTTTAAACGTGTTTACTTTGAAATATGGCCTTGACCTCCAGTTTAGTCATCATCGTGGTTTCAGTCATGTGCTTTTTGCGCATCTTTTTTAAGATAAATCGATCCCTCGATGCCCTTTGTGTCCGCAGGCAGAACGTGATCCGACCGATGAGCGTGAGACCCGACGGAACGTTGGCGCCCCTGGAGGAGACGCTGCGTGTTCCCGAGGACCACTCAGGATCGGACTCGGACTAGAACGCTGCACAGGGGAGGGCGACAAGTTCCACGTGGAGCTGCGCTTCTAAGGCCACGTCCCGTTTCGGGGGGGTGGGGGGTCTTTTATTCTCGGTAGAGAACCGGGTGCAAGAATCTTGATACTCTCACAATAAACCACCATTATTTGACTGAAATCGGGTGTCTCCTGTCACAGAGGGCCAAACTGTGCGTTTAAAAGTTTAATGGCTCAGCTCTGAACTGGGACGCAGCTCACGTCAGCGGAGGAAGTTTAGAGGCTCCGTTCTAAAACACGCCGACATGGAAGAAAGACACTAATGGCATCTGAAAAAAGCATAGGAGGTCTCCATGGTTACTGCTGCACCTTTATGGTTTGTTTAGTTGCCTGTTATTAGGAAACTCCTGGCACTGTCAGAGGGCAACAGTCTGGATATTTCTTCATCTTTGCTCTTGATTTGCTTTTTTTGTTGCCACCTTCTCTGTGTTGTGTTGATTAAAGCTGTAGAATAATTGCACCAGGTTGCTGGTGTGAAACCGTTGGGCCTTGGAAACCAAGTCTGCGTGTGTGTTTCCCCTCACACCAGTTTCTTTTTAGATTAGATAATCATTCCAGGTTTTTTTTATTGCTTCTTGTGTTTGTTTTTACACAGGAATGTTGTTTTAATCCACGCTACTTCTGCCAAATCAGAGCTCAGTTTTATGATCCGCTCTTTCATATTTATGATCACTGTTTTTGTGTATAAATACGATGCTGGTTTCCGATCGATCTTTTTTGTCCACTTGTCATACTTCCTGCTTTGCATTTTTAAAGTAATAAATTGTCGGTTTTTGCATGAATGAAATTTTACGTTGTGTGTGTGGAGTCACATTTTAATCCTCTCCTCTCTGCAACAGCCACTTTCTCCTTTCTCCCATTATTTTTGTATCCACCGACCCGGTGAAACAATCACGGGTTGGATCATCTACAACAGAACCGTCAAAAAAGGGAGCAAAATCAATTATTTTTTTATTAAATATCGATAAAATACAGTTGTGTTGACATAAAACATCAGCAGGTTTATAAGTGCTTTAACTTTAAATATGGCCGCTAAAGTGTTCTTGATGTTCCTAGACAGACGCACGATCACGTGAGCTCAGCTGCTGAGCGTGGACGACGCGGAACTCTTGCTGTCAGTCTCTGAGTCACTCTCTTCACCGTTGCTCCTGGCTCCGTCCCCACGGGCCTCCATCTTCCTGGGAGAATCCGTGGACCCGCTCTCGTGTGTCTGGCTGCTCAGTGACGGTGGGCTGCTAATCAGAACAGGGATGCTCTGCAGAAACGTTATTGAACAGACAGCATCAGCAAACTCCAGAGGTATTCTAGAGAACACTGGCTCACCCTGTTCCTTCGCCACATTTCCACAAAGAACAGGGGGAAAAAAGAGCCCACCTGTGTCTCCTGGGTGCTCATCAGTTCCTCGATCTCGCTGTCCCAGCCGAGCATTTCGGCAAACCTCCGCACGGTGGCCACCAGGTCGCCCAGCTCCATGTGGTCGCCTCTCCGTAGCGGCACCCTCTCAAAGGGACCCACGGCGTGGCGGTTCAAGAGAAGACGTGGAACGGTGGAGCGCACGGTGTTCACCAGGCTGGCGAACGGCTCGATCTGTAGCACGTGAGCATTTCACCTGAATGGCTGATTGAGCCGGTGTGTATATTGCTCGCTGCGTGTGTAAATATACCTGTAAGGAGGTGCCCATAATGATCAGCAGGTCGGCTTTGGGGAAATCTTTAGTGTGGAGGAAATACTTCTCAGGGAGGTCCTCTCCGAAAAACACCACGTCGGGTTTGACCGTTGCAGCGCAGAACGAGCAGAGCGGCACTTTATCGCTCATGATGGCTGCCTGTGACGGCGAGAGGAGAGAGCGTGACATCGCTGCGCCGCCACGTTCGACAGACACGGCGTCGTGGCGGGGACGCCAGTTTTACCTTCGCCTCGGCAGCAGGAAACGCAGTGTAGCACAGGTGACAGGACGCCGTGCTGAAACTGCCGTGAGCTTCCACCAGTTTGTCGTCCGGGATGCCGCAAACTGCGAAGAAAAGGCGGTCAGCGTTTTGCCCGAGCAGCAGACAAATGTCCCATCGGGCCTCACTCACGCTTCTCCAGGCCGTCGATGTTCTGCGTATACATGCGCAGCAGCAGGCCTTTGTGGTGGAGCACGCGGATGAAGTAGTGGATGTAGTTGGGCCGGTGGCTTCCCGGATACAGAGCCTTGGCCAGGGAGAAGAATGGCAGCGGGTCGTTGGAGAAGAAGTCGATGTTGAAAACGGCCTCTGGGTAGGGAATATTGTACTGCTCCAGGTTGGCATACAGGCCCGTTCCTGGAGTCCTGAGCAGTGCAGAAATAACGAGAGCGATAAAAATGCACCTACCGAGAAGGAAAAGCACAAAGATGCCAACCTGAAGTCAGGGATCCCGCTGGCTGTGCTGATTCCCGCTCCGGCCACCACCACCACATTCTTGCAGCGCCCCAGCTTCACCAGCCGGGCTACAGACGCCAGACCCCCGCGGGATCTCCCTAGAGTGGACCTGGAGCCGGAGGACCGACAAGCCTGCGCTGGGACGCTGCTGCTTGCGCTGGAAAACAGAAAACAGTGAGCGTGGTTCACGGCTCCGGGTTAATGTTTTCGGAGATTTCTGATGTCCTCAGACGACAGTTCTCACCCCAGAGCTAAACTGTTCTGTCTGCTGACGCTCATCTGGCTCAGGTCCTGCGCCAATGTGGAGTCCGTCTGCTTTTTTCGCTGTTTTCCATAAAGGCCGAACTCGGGCCCCAGGGCTTCTGCGGGGCCCGTGTGTCTGGCCTGGGAGCTGGAGCTGCGCGTGATCCTGGTGACCGTACACTGGGGGGCTTTTTTGTTCATTCCAACGCCTGCTGACAGCGAGGAGCTAAGCCTATTTTACAAAAGAAAAAAAATGCCACATTTGTGCAAAACTTGGTTGGACAAGAACACATTGGTTGGATTATTTTTCTTTCATTTCTTGTAATCAATGTCTCAACTGGCTCATTCAGGTTTTTGTTAAATGCATTTGCACCCCCCATCTTCTGTGTCCCATATTTAAAAAGCTGTTACACAGAAATCATCCCTTTCTTTTCGCTGACTTAACAAAGAGAGATGGTGTAATGTTTTAAACCTGTCAGCTGCTGAACAAAAGCTAATGGCTGCTATATATTTAGCAGCCCCTGTTTGCCCCCTCAGAAGCAACGCTAACACAGCCCACAGCTGTGGCAGCTTTACTGTTCAGGGAAAGCACCAGGAAGAGTTGACTGGGGGCGGGGGGGGCAAAAGTGAAAGGGACCGTAGATTGACTGTGTGTCAACAAACCCAGCTGGGAGAGAAAAGAGGATGCACCCCCCACCCCCCCCACACACACACACACACACAAAGTCCCCCCCAAAAAACAGGGACACAAGAGTGAAGGAGGGGTGCAGAGATGAATGATACGGAGGTGGATTTCAATAAAGGAGGAACACAGGAGGGGAAGGAGAGCTGGAGTTGGGGGGGGTCAAGAGGTGGGGGCTGCTCTCCGCTTCCATGAGCAATGATCAGAGAGAGGTGGTAGGCGAGGGGATGCAACTACATCCCATAAAACACTACGGCTTCAGAGGGCAGCGGAGAGACGAATACCGGCTACTTATCCACCCCCCAGGTGGGACGGTGGTGATGTCATCGGAACCATCCGGGCCCAGCTGAAGCTGCTCTGTTTGCTTGGTTTAAATCCCCTCTCAGATGGGAAATCGGTACTGCTGAAAAGGCCGATGCTCCCACACCCCTGCGCAGCCCACAGAACTATTAAAAACAGCAGGGGGGGCGACGGTCTCAGCTTTTGTCTGGGCTCCAAGACACTGCTGAGTACAGGCAATAAATCAGCCAAGCACTTATTAAAGGTCACACACGGATGGGCCCTCCACACTGTCAGGCCTCCTTTCAGTTAATAAATGAAACTTTGTCTTTGGAAATCATCTGTTTCTCCTCTAAACAGCAATGGTCCCACTCCTGTAATTGTGCCACACATGCTGATTCTAATGACAAATAAATCCCTGAATAAATAACAAAGGGCTTAAAAAGGACTTCAGATCCACCCTCCCCTTTAAAGCTCTTCTTCTCGTCGCTCCTCCGCGGCCAAGACGACCATCCCAATGTGTCCCAGTACTGGGACCACCAAGACTGTGGCTGCTCATGGGGAGGTTACAGTTATCTGATTACTGTTGCACAACAGCCGACACACTTCGCCGCTCACCATTACCACTTTAAAAAGGTCACTGGATAATCCCTTGATGATCAAAGAAGTTGGCATCAAAACATAAGCAGCGAGGTAAAAAAGAAGGATTTATGTAACAAATATTTAAAATCATACATCTTTGAGATCTGCACTTTGCGTCCAGGCCATAAAACGTTGGCTGTGCCTGGCATATCACATTATCTGGGTCTCAACGGAGATGTGGGTGGCTTTAACGAGGATGGCAGCCCCTGTATTTAACCCTCCACTTACATCAGAATCCAACTTTGACTTCTGCTGCTCCGCCACCGCTCCCTGACACAGGGAGGTCAGCCCAGTCGCCGTGGAAACCCGTGCTTACTTAGCTGGAGAGGCGGCCCTCACTTCTCAATCCACCTGCTCGCTAATGACAGGTCACGCTGCGCAGCATCTTTGTCGCGCTTTCAATTGGCACAAAGCAGCGAGTCCTAATTTGTGTTGGTTTATTGTGTGATCACACTGAAGAGGCGGCCGAGAGCTGATTCTTCACACTCTATAATGACTCTCATCCTTTAACTCCAACAAGGATTAAACATCATTCTACCAATGACTGTTGGTCCAATGTCTTTGTGGATTTGTCCAAAAAGGTTTTCAAAACTTTTGGCCCGAGCAGAAAAGCTCCAGTGCTGATAGAAGATGAAGGTGATAAAATATGGAATATAAAAGCTGATTCCTGAAAGGTGGAAGCTAAGACGCTGATAGAACCATATCTATCATGCTCTTTGAGGTTTCTTCCTGTTAAAGGCAGGGTCTTTTTTGCCACTGGTACTTGGAGGGGATTCAGATTCTGGGTTTCTGAAAAGCACCTAGAGAGCGATTGATGTAACAGACACTAAATAAATAAAGTTCAATTGAAAGTTCAACTAAGGTCTTTAGTTAAATGTTCAATCCAAGTCATCGTGTTTAATTTTCTCAACAAGAGTGGATGAAATGTTAAATGTTTTTAAAAGATTTTTTTTTTTATCTGAGTAAATACACACGTAAACGTAGTCGTGCCAGACCGCTATAAGAATGGCGGTCTGACACTGCCTCCTGCTGGATAAAATATATCATTACAACCGCATCCGATTAAAATGAGCGGTTAAATAAATAATCAGCTGCTTTGTTTTGTTGTTTGTTTTTTTTTAGACATAAAAATGCCGTTTGAATATAGTCCTCATCTATATCCGGGTCAGATTACACTGAATGTATTTGTATTTCACATACTTTTATGAAATATTTCTAAATGAAAAAAACCAAAAAGGTTTTACTTTTCCTGGTCAATGTTTTTGTTCTCATTTATAGCGACTTTAGATTCTCACATACCAAAGGTTAACACACACAAGGTCACCAAATCCTGTACATACTTAGAAATACCTCAATCAAGGTCGGCCACAATTATGGAGGAATAAATTAATCTGATGTAACATATCGAACACAGGCATTATGAAGACATAAAAGATAAAATAAGTAATGAAAAAAACAGCCACTAAAGCATCGTAAAATGAGTTTACTGTACTGTTTTAAATATGCTGACCTCTATTTCTGTGGATTTATGCTCAAATGCTGGAAAATTTCCAACACTTTCATTAAGACATATAGACGTGACCTTTGAACTCAGACGCAGCAGAATTAGGGCACATGAACAGCTGAAACTCTAAAAATGAAACTTCACATTAACCAGGATCGTGTTGTTAGGAAATCCTGGTTGATACCTCAAGAAAAGGGATCACCCGTATTAAATCCTTCAGTCAATTAGAAATAAGGAAAAATCAAAGAGTTTCCCTTTGCGTCCCAATTGATTGATGTTATAAGATCTGACGCTTGTGACGTAATGACCTGTCTTTACGTAAATAAATGGTAATCTAAATAAATCACACTGTGCATTAGTACATGCCCAAAACAAAGATTTGTCTCTAAATTTAAATAAAAAATTACAATAATTTCACATTACGTTTATATTGTAAAATATAACCAGCCTTGCAATAAATGAAAGGGATTTGTAATAACCAGCAGAATCTTAATTGTCTTTAGCTACCTGCCTCTCCAGAAGCCGACCTTTGCAATGCTGTGGGAGCAGTGACGATTTTGTTGAGCTGCTCCGACTGCTGCGGATCCAGCTGGGAAACTGATGCGCTACTTTGAGGCTAAACTGTGAGTTTAAAAGCGAGCAAGCGCTGCAGGTTGGCCACCATCTGTTTAGGGAGCGCTAAAGGTGGTTCATTCAGCTCAAACACAGGAACTTTGTCTTCATGCAGCCCATGCAAAGGCAATTCTAGAGGACAGAGCTCTCACTCTGCTTAGTTTTCCCGGATACTAAATAAGCGACAGTCGTTTAGGCGGGAAACATAGCTTCAGTCACGTCGTGTCTTCATTACGTCAACTAAGGAGGTCATGTGACAGCCTGCGTTTTCGTTTGTGTCTTACTGAACTGACCTTAATGACATTTTCCTAAAATGGTGATAATGGGCCAGGAATGAACCCCTTTAACTTTGGTGATGTTCTGGATTCCAGAGGCACTTTGTTGATCAAAGCCAAGGGGCTTGCAATCTACTCTGTTGTGTAACTGCATTATTTCTTACTATACCATTCAGAGGTGAGTCTCGTGTCTGTAAACATGGTGATTTTAAACCGGACGGAGGTGGCTCGACTGGTGTCCTGGTGCGGACACAACAACCTGCAGCTGAATGCTCAGAAGACAGTGGAGATGATTGTGGACTTCAGGAAAGTCACAGCCCCTTTGCCCCCCCTTGCCCTCATGGACTCCCCCATCACCATCGCGGACTCCTTCCGCTTCCTGGGCACCACCATCACCCGGGACCTTAAGTGGGAGCCAACCATCAGCTCCCTCATCAAGAAGGCCCAGCAAAGGATGTTCTTCTTACGGAAGCTGAGGAAGCTCAAACTGCCTCCCAGGATGTTGGCACAGTTTTATACGGCCATCATCGAGTCCATCCTCACCTCCTCCATCACCGTGTGGTTCGCTGGTGCCACCGCCAGGGACAGACTGAGGCTGCAGCGCGTCGTGCGCGCTGCCGAGAAGGTGATCAGCTGCAGGCTTCCATCCATCCAGGACCTGTATATCTCCAGGACCCGGAGGTGTGCAGGTCGGATCACGGCCGACCCTTCCCACCCTGGTCACGGACTGTTTTCCCCCCTCCCCTCAGGCAGGAGACTACGGTCCATTCGGACCAAAACCTCCCGCTACACGAACAGCTTCTTCCCCTCTGCCATCAGGCTGCTGAACACCAAGTGACTTATCACTTAAGCACCATGTACAGCAGCCAGTCGGACTCACGAACAATACATTACTCCTGCATAGACCTGCACTATTTCTTACCACTTACCTCTTACCACTTACTATTTATGTATATACTGTATATATGTCTTATTTTATTTTATTTATCTTATTCTAGTGTGGTCTTCTTTATGTTGAATGTCGCAGCGTCACACCATGACAAATTCCTAGTTTGTGTAATACTGTGTATTACATGAACAATGGCAATAAATCTGCTTCTGATTCTGACTGATCTGGAAGAATATCTTGTTTTTTGCTTCTTTTTTAACAGACTATTAGATACTAAACCATATAATAAAGCAACACCTCTGGTAGGTAGATATTACATAAAGTAAATTACACGCAAATAATAGTTGTCTTATTCATTAATGAAAGGGGGTGTCACCAAGAAAATACGCCTCCGTTTGAGTCGCTTATCATTCTATCAGTAAACAACGATGTTTGACCTCTTCGTGAAATAGACGATCTAAAATTCTGCGCCTGCTAGGATATAACGTCACATCCGCTTCAGGAGACGAGGGTTGTTATTTTCCCTCCCGCCAAAATTAAAATCTTTCCAAAATATTCAAACTGCATGGAATATTTCACCATGCAATGATTTATAAATTTGGGGGTCTTTTCGGTTAGCCCAAATAAACGCTATTTCGAATAAACGATTAGTTGCTATGGTTAGCACTGAAGTTAGTCTCGAATTCGTAGTTTAGACTCGTCAGTTAAGGGGGAATTTACGATTAAGACAATTGTAATAACGAGCGACTTTTAAAATAGTTTTTGGTCATTAGATGTTTAATTTGGTTACTTCTCTGTTAAATGCAGTTTACTAAGTCAATTTAAAGATCCTACATTTTTTCTTGAAGCATTCAAATATAAATTTAACTTAACATTTCTTCAAATTACTGAAACCTATTCTACTGTGTAACTACACAGGTACTAACAATAATATTCCAATTGAAGAGGATTGGGAGACGTCATAATTCTGATTTAAATCACTTGGTTGCCTATTTCAGAATATCAAAATTCTAATTCTTTATTTTCCATATTCCACACATATTCTGTGACATCTTTATTTCATTTTTGAAAATCCAATCAGTTCCTAGTACTGTAATTGATTATTTCGCATTAAAAAACTACTAAAGAAAAAGAAACATTTAAGGTTGGTTTTAAAAATGCTGCATGATCTTTTACAGCGGAAGTGACGTCTCAGACACTAACCTCAGCTCGTTAAAGAGATGCATAAAATATGGAATTATCCTTGGTTGTCAGCAATATCACCAATAATAAATAAGGTTGTTTTGATGTCCACGTATGTCATCTTATTTAAACGTAAGCAGTATATTCGAACAGCTTGTCCCTTTTGCGTGTGCGTGTGTTTTTAATGGGTGGAGACTTCGATCCTCCCCCAAAATATCGTCCAGCGCCACAACTGGTCTTCACTCTGCACCAGCAACATCTTTACGGGCCGCAGAACCTGATCAATTATTTGATTCGGTTCGTCTCGTTCCTCAGACAGGCTGCAGTACCTTGGTTCGGTTTGGTATCGTTACAAACCAAGGTAGGTGCTGCGTTGGTGCGCTGGGGAGGGTTCGGTTCGTCTAATGAGCGTCAGCCATGATAACTTCTGCAGCTCGAGTTGAGAATAAAACAAACAAGTCATATGTCTTAACCGCTTGTTTCATCGCAAATCGCTTTCGAGGTCAGCGTCGTGGTGTTAAAATGGTCCAAAAAACACTGGAAAATCGTCGACAAATTGGCCCAGAAGAGGATTAAAGTGATAGTTTGGTGTGTGACGTGTCAATGTCTCAACCAGAACAATCCGTAAATAAGCTAAGCTTAACTTGCGGCGTCCCGATGCAAAAACTCCGACCTGGGGATGAAATAAAAAGAAACTGCGCACTTATTTTTTTCTGCCCTTTTCATCTGCCTACCGGTACTCTGAAATAGGCACCTTTGAACTTCGTTCAAGCATCCTGGTTTATTGGACACGTATGTAGGGATGCTAAAGGTGAAGCTAACCGGATACAGAGACTGGTCGTGTTTGCTCATCATCGCAGCTGCTCACTGCCAGCTCATTCCACTGTTCTTTAAAAGCAACAGACAGAAGGCGATGTGATGAAAATGGTGTTGGAATGACATTTTGTGCTCGGCCGCTGGTTTTATCTGGTTTTTCAGCTCAGGAACAGACAGGTCTGCCTTGTTTGGAGGAGTTTTTTCTCGTTTATTTTCTTCGTTCTCCAACTATTGACATTTAACGCCCTCTAAAGTTTTTGCACACACGTGTAGAACAAGGTGGCGGATTGTCCTCCATGGAAAAATTGCATATCTTGGGGGGGGGGGGGGTTAAACCGCTTTAAATCGATAATTCTCCTTATGTTCTCTATTACTGTAGATAGGAGAAAGATATATGTGCTGTATCACCTGAAGCCACCAGGATGGCTCATTCACATAGTAGGATTCTTGTTTGTCTTTTGCCTGTCTCTCTCTCAAATTGTGTTTATTTAAATTGTTTTCTTTTGCTTCTCAAATGCAGACATGAGTCAGGCAGAACAGGTGCCTGAGGACATGCCTGCATACCTCAACCATGAGCCTGTAGGGACAGGTAAGCCTTTAGCCTCTGACACCCAATGTTTCTTTCTACAAAGTCATCATTTTCAGGACATGTCACCCACTTTGGTGCTGTGGAAATGGGGAATATGAAAAATGAGGATTCTGACATAGATTATCCGAGCGATACGCCGATAATTCAACAGCCAGGGTTGGTCATTGCAGTTCTAATGGTTCTCTTTTGCAGGGTTAAGGATTGACATGCTTGTTAAATTAAAATTCAAGGTTAATGTGGGGGTAGAACAAGTTCTGAGAAAAAAGTCCCAGCATGATGCTGTGTTTGTGGCCCTTTTTCTAACAACTTTCAACTGATTAAATAAAACAGTGATAGTCTAAATTAACAGCAGACAAGTAGTTTGGCAAGCACCCTTAACATATTCTAAATTATTTCTGTCTTTATCTACATAAATAAAAGTGCATGCTCAGATTATACAGGATCTCCTGTGGTGACTATAACACCTGCAGTGGCTCTGAAATCCATCTGATCCATGCTGGGATTTGATGCAACAGCATGACACTAAGGTTGTCATCCTTCTGCGCGTCAGATGTCTTTTCGGTTCCATGTGAATAGTCACAGTAGCTATGGCCCCGCTCCTTTTGACAGGGGTAGAGCGCTGATAGAAATGATCCTTTAGGCTATAATTGGGAGCATTTTACATTTTATGTTTAAAGTGATGTACATTGTGCCTTCACAACAAATAAAGGTGGAGGGGAAAAAACCTGTTTGAGTGAAATTAGACTTTTAAAACTGTATGCAGATCAGGTTTGTCGTACCACTTTTTGAAAATGCAGTTTGAGCTCGATCACTAAAAGGATCCCTAAAGGAGTTGAAGGAAGCTTAACAGCACAGCGAACCTCCGGCTGCTGGGATCACAACGGCCCCGCTGTTGTCATGAGGTTTTGGTGGCAACTGGAGTGGACGTCTGTTTCTTTGGCTGGTCTTTACATGATAGTTTATTTTTTCCCCTCTCCTTTTGAAATCAGACAACAGCAAGGACCACCCGCAGACGCAGCCCGGCATGTTGGGTCGATTCGCGGGGGGCTTGTATGGGGCCACCAAGGGAGCTATTGGAGCCACGTTCAATGGTGTGACTTGGATCGGAGGAAAGAGCCTGGACCTTACCAAGACCGCCGTCACCTCTGTCGCCGCAGTTCCAGGGATGGGCGTGGGGCTGGTGAAAGGAAGCGTGTGTGCCGTAGCTGGGGGAGTGACCGCTGTGGGGTCTGCTGTAGTCAACAAAGTTCCCATAGGAGGCGGCAAAAAAAAGGACAAGTCAGACTGATGTGAGCGAGCGGAGGCTTATGGATTTCACTGTGTTTACCTGTCGTAGTATTCATGAGTAGGAAAAGAGCAATAGAGGACTCAAATGGGGTTTTTTTGTGCACATTTTGGTGAGGGGCAGTTTTTTTTTTTTCCTCCCTTTGGTTTGTTCTTCACGATCCTTCAGAGAAACTGTTGTTCTCCCGGAGAACTTGCACAACTATTGTCTCAACTATGTGCCTGAAAATGTCTCAACAAAATGTTGGTTTCTCTTTTCTATTATAATCAAAAAACAAAACCATTCCACTCCAAGCTTACATCTGGCACAGTAGGAAAAGCTCCATTTTGCTTGCAGGACAATCTGCCGTGTAACAAATCTGCCACCGTAAACTGTAAAAAATGTGGACCACAATCATTTTTTCAGTAGTTCCTCACATTTAGCTCGGATTCCCCAAATAAACAGTCACGTCTGCTCAAAGATGTGTTTGGAGGGGGAAGAAAATGGTCACTTTTGCTGTGAATTTTAAAAAAAAATGTCTTTGTTTTTGTTTTGGGGGTTTTTGCCTTGCAGTCACATCGCCCTCTGGTGGATACCTTCAGACAGCAATGGAAGGCAACTCATGATACAAAATCAAATTAATAACAGTAAAGACACAACTTAAGTGATTTGATTTTATATGCCAGACTAAATCTATATTTTTATATATGCTATAACATGTTGCTGGTTGTTACTGTGAAGTTACCTGAGCATGTGCCAGAAGCTTTAAATCCTGTAATTGAAGTGACACTTAAGATCTCAAAGCAAAACACTCCATCCTAAGAAGGATTCTACCATCGCAGCAGTCTGATGGTTGGACCTGTTGGCTATACACTTGTGTTCAATGTTCGGAGCCTTCTGAAATGCAAAAGAAATGCTTCAGAATTTGAGAAAAACTTGTATACAAAACCTGTTTAAATAAAACAAGGTTGGGTTGTTTGTTACAGCTTTATTATAGTGTTATCACCTTTTTATTTCTGACACCTTGTAGCATCTTGAATTGCCAAATCAGTTCAGTTCACTCTGTAGACCTATAATTTTCATAGTACACAGGTTCTTCGTGTTGTCATGACAGAACTCTGAAGGTAATCTCCATAATCCCAAACTCAAGTCCTGAAAGCTCAAGATGCTTCCTTTTTCTGTCACACTTGGAGGGATTTTGACTTTATTACTTTTGTTTAAGGCGGCTTGATTGCACTGACATGGTGGTCATGTAGGGGCAGCATTCTTGGAGTCAAAGGTCTTGGCACCTCGTGCCTTGCTGCATCTGACCGAGCATGAACAGTTACAGTTTTTGTTTAATTTGATTAAATTGCTTCCTGAGGACATGCCCCATGATCAACAGCAAAATTGATTTTAAGGTCCTACATCAGGGCTGTTGCTCACGTTAGAATTATGTCTGAACATTGAGTTGGCCATTTTTCTTTTGTGCCCCGTGAATATTTAAGCCAGAATATTTCCCTCTGAGTTTAAGGTGTTTCTGGCTGCTGTAAGAAACACCTTAAACTTTTCCAAACCAATGCTCTAGGTTTTCCTCAGACATTCAAATCAAATCTATTTATATAGATTTATTATGTAAATGCTCATAATCGCTTTATATAGAGTCTCTTACAATCTAAATTGTCTCTAGGTGCTTTACAGAAACCTGTGGCCCAACCCTCAATAAGCAACAGCAGAAAGGAAAAACTCCTTTAACAACTCTCCTGTATAAGGTTAAAAATAAAAACCCTTATATTGTAGAATATTTTTTATTATTTAATTAGTCAAGGTTAGGTCTCCAAAAGCCTTTAGGTAAAAAATAAATAAATCCCCTCTCTGAATCATGTCTATCAGTTTGTGGCGTCTCATCTGATGTGGACAGGAAGTGGCACCGCGGCACCTGTGAATTGAAGATGTTGGCTGCTCTGCTCCTTTTAAGGGTGTTTTTGATCTTCAGAATACTGAAGAAACTTTAATAGATGTAAATAAGAGGATGCAATCGTTGCCAAAGTTAAGGTTGGGGCGTTCTCAATTCCAAGATGTGTCTTTGTCTACCGTTTTTGTGAAGGGGACCATGACCCTGAGGTGGATGACAGTCTGACACCAAAAGTGTTTACTGACAAAGTGACAGAGTTAACAAATCCTGTGGTCAAACAGGCCTAAAAGGTCCTCCTGACTTCATGTCATCACAGCTTATCTAGAGCAGGTCATCTAATGCTTATCCAAGTTGTGCAGCTTTAGGGAACAAACTGATCTAGGTTTGCCAAAGAATCAATTTCTGTAAACGTCATCAGGAACGCAAGTAAAAATTGTAGCTCTGTTAAAATTGTGATAAATAAAACTCCAATTCATATCATAAACTGTAAACTAGTGTATGATAATGGTGACTGAGATTTACCCCGATTATGCTGAAAATATTGTTTGTATATTAATGTGTTTGCAGACTTGTGTTTATTGCTTAAAAGGTTTTACACATTTGTTCAGGGAAATGTGACATTTTAAATTTCCTTATGTTGAGTTTTTGACCACTCAGTTATAACCATTATTGATAAAATTCTGAAAAAGGAAGAGATTTGAAAGAATCCAAAAATATAGAAATTACACAGAAATGATAACGGAACACCCCCCACAAACACACCAGTCCTTAATGTAATCAACGTTGCCATCCTCTTTTTATTTGACAGGATCACTAATGTTTCACGCCGATCTGGTTCTGAACACATGATCGAGTGGATGTTTGAGTATTCTTTGTGTGGTCTATCACCTGGTGATGAAATACAGCCTGACATGTTCCTACAGGGACAGACGTGTCCCCATATTAATAGGAATGATCACATTTTTTGGAGGTGTTTCATTGAACCTGAAATATTACATTTCAGCCCATTTTGATCAGTATTTAGTTTGAATAGTTTGAAATGAGTTTACAACCAACTCTTGTGTTTTCTTCTATGTATTTTCTTCATTATCATGCTGTCTTTGCTTTCGCCAATTTTTATTATTTTAATCTAAAAGGCAAAGCATTTCTGTTTTAAAACTCTCTTAAGAGTTTACTCTTTTTTGTTTCTAATCATTTCCATATCTATTAGGACACAGCTGAAAAAAAATCCAGAACAAAGTGATAGCCTTGAAACTTTTATTTATTATATTTTTTATGTTGAAAACATTGAATGAAATTCAATATTCAACCAACAGTCTGTGTTACTACAACATCTCTGACTGCAGTTGCTGTTGTGTCGGTCTGTAGTTCCAGCAGGATTCCTTGTAGTTGTATCTGTTCTTTTTGAGCAGTATTTTCAAACACATTTCTGTGAATTCCAACAATTTTTCAATGACACCCTGCACAGCTGCAAAATAGAATTAATGACAGAGAGATAGAGGAAAATCGGCTTTTGCTAGAATTTTGTCTGACATAACTTTGCCCTAAATTGCAGTAAAAATTAACAGAAAGATCAAAAAACTCCCTCACATAGTGTCTCAACAAAATTGCTTCAGGAAACAAATGTGATAAGACTCTTTTAGCTCATTAGATACTCACATTTTAAACATTTTCATTTATATGCTAATAACTATTGGATACTTTCTTATTCTTTTGTACTGCTTGGGGCGGACATGGTCACAGGTCCAGCAGTAACCACAACATTGCGTTCAACTGTCTTCTCTGTGGCCGTTGCTGCTGCCTCTCTCTCTGCAGAGAAACACACAAATGTGGTAAGATTGTATACATTTGTTACATTATTATAACCGTATCAGAGAAGGTGAGCTCTCACTATTGATCTTTCTGAAACAGTTTGGTTCACAGTAGCTGCCTGGAATAGCGAGACACAGTGAGGTACTGCAATGAAGGTACAGCTGTAAGAGAGAAAAGCACGTAAGTACTGCTATGCAAAACATTTTGGGGGACAATTATGGGTCATCAATAACCTGTTGGTACGTAGGTTCTGAAACGTCGTCCAAGAAGGCAAACATGTAGAAGAGGAAGCGCCTGTAGTGACCTGGGAATGGCACATCTGAGCCGACAGGAACCAGTTCTGCCGTGTAAGGGTCATCGGGATTTGGACACCTGGATAGAGGACAAATTAGTTTAGGAACTTTGGGTAAAAAGTCTTTCAAACAGTGCAATAACAATCACATTAGTTACCCATTGATCAAAATGTCCCACTGGGGATAAGTGTGAGGGTGGGGGCTTGTTGTTGTCCAACAGTGATCAAGTGTCAGGACTACAAGTGGGTCAGTCCTTTCCATGAGTTCAACTTGAACGTATACAGGTTCCCTCAGAACTTTGTGCACTGGGTAGTCGTGCGGTTCATAGAAAGAAGTGTAGGCTGCAACCACTGTGAAAGCCAAGATCATAAAGTGCATAAAAATTATTTGCAAATGCAGGAACCTTGAAAGGCTAAAAGAGACATACCTGGATCGCAACCTTTTGTGGTACATATCCCATTAGCTAACTGCATATGTACCCGGAGGGGTCCAGTGGAAGCGACTGGTAGGGGTAAAGTTCCCGGAATTAATTCTACAACCAGAGAGTGAATCGCAGTGGCTGTGTACCGACACTGGAACAATAAACTAAAAGAGAGAACTCAAGTTTGTTTTCACAGTCACAATTTTGAACAACACAGGTTCATTTGAAAGAAAAAAATGCCTTACTCGTAAGTGGTATCCCTGGTAATTTCTCCGTATTTCCCATGTTGAGTTTCAAAATATGAAAACAGAAAGTTGTCATAGACTATAACACCGGGATCTTCCTCCTGCAACAATTTTTTTTTAAATCCAGTTGCAAGATCAGAGAATATTGGTCCTCAATTTTAAAAGCAATTCCAACACTTACCCTGACTATAGTGCCACACTGACTAACAGCAAAGTAGTAGATAACAAACTCTGAGTTAGAGTCATTGGGTCCACAGTTTTCTCCATCTCCCAACAATGAGAGTGAATTAAGGTCAATGTTGGGCTGGGTGGAATATTTGGATACAACCACAATGAAGTGGCCATCTTTAGTGCACTGCAAAGTAACTGTGGAGAAAAGATGAAATATTAAAGTTTTGTTCATGAGAATCCACACTCAACAAGAGAATCCACACTTCTAAACTAATATTTTCACTGTGAAATAAATTATCTGTTGATATTGACAATGTAAGTTTTATGATGTTCTTATACATACCATGGATATGAACACTATATATGTATGTACAAAATGCCAAGAAGGGCTTTGATTGTTTTTTTGATATTTCAAATGTGAAATAAAATGTGAAATGAATGAACCACACTTTTGATCAAAGAAACCTCACCAAATATCTGTCCAATATGCTCATACCGTATATAAACTACAGAATTACTATTTTGCTTTTTTACTGAGTAATTTATAAACTCACCTGCTTTTCCAAAATAGCAACCGTAACCATCATAGCAACAGTCGATTTCTAGGCACTCAGAAGAAGAAATTTCAACTCTTCCGCACGGGACTTTACGGCTGTCTTCCACTTCGCATATGTTGTAATTAGGATTCTTTGTCACAACAGTCTGGTGATCACCCCCCGGAGATGGATCATATATAGTCTGAGGGACCTTTTGATCTACTGGAGATGTTCGAGGCTGAACCTGTTGATATGAAGGTTTCTTGGTTGCAAATGACCACGATGGATTTGAGGTTATAGGATATGGCTTCTGGGGCCTGGGATCTGTAGGCTTCTGGGGCCTGGGATCTGTAGGCTTCTGGGGCCTGGGATCTGTAGGCTTCTGGGGCCTGGGATCTGTAGGCTTCTGGGGCCTGGGATCTGAAGGCTTCTGGGGCCTGGGATCTGAAGGCTTCTGGGGCCTGGGATCTGAAGGCTTCTGGGGTCTGGGATCTAAAGGCTTCTGGGGTCTGTTTGGGTTCCACGGAAAATGAATAGGGGGTCTTTGGTTTGGAGGCGGCTGTGGTCTGGGATCTGTAGGCTTCTGGGGTCTGGGATCTGAAGGCTTCTGGGGTCTGGGATCTGAAGGCTTCTGGGGTCTGGGACCTGAAGGCTTATGGATTCCAGAGGTCCCTGGATGAGTCTGGTGTCCAGGGTGGGTCCCTGGATATGATTGCGTCTGTGGCTTTGTTAGAACAAAAGATGCTCGTGGCATAAGATTGTCACTGGATAGCTGAGCTTCTACCCCTTGGCCAACAAAGCACCCTAGCAGTGCTAGTGCCACTAAAGAAGTAGCAGTCGAGTACTTCAGCATGGTTCAAAAGCAGTTTGTCCTGATCCCCAAGTAACATTTGTGTGCAGCCACATTTATATGTGACTGCACTTTAAAAAAAAAAAAAAAAGTAAACCCCACCCTCTGGTCAACATCATCACCAATCACAGCCTGCAGTTTTAATAGCCATGCTTAGAATGGGTGTATTGTGCAGTTTTGTTTTGTTTTTTTATACATATATTCAATATGATTTGATAAGCTGAGATCTGGATGAATGTTGAAACAGTGTCAGACAAGGTTACTGGGGTGGAGGGAAGTTTGGTCATTGAAGTCACTTTAAAAGGTCTTTGTGGTCTCGTCTGGTTGTCCTTAAATATTTACTCACACAAGAAAGAGGACATTCACCTTTGTGAACTTTTTCCATTCCACTATATAGCAAACTAAATCTGTGTGTGCCTGGTAACTGCACCACAGAAGAGAGGGATGGAAATGCAGTGGCCACAGAATAAACAGACAGCTCTTGGGGCTTTTCATGAGGCTTCATGTTAGCCTTTGCATCTTTAATAATCTGACTTTAGATTTACATTTTAGCACCAAAGGGTTCATCTTAAATCCATAGTAAAATATCTGAGTTGACTGGACTTGTTAGGGCTTTTTTGAAGATGTTTTACCTTCTCTCCAGAAGGTTTCTTCAGTGAGAATCTACACAGACATTATTTCACCTTAAAGTTCAATGATAAAGAAATTGTGCAACCACCTTTTGGCCCCACACAGATTGTTGGATTTCAGCTTGCTAGTGAAATCCTATATTTGGACCAACATTGAAATAGACAGAAATCTCAGGGATAAAGTCCAGGATCTGTGGCTACTAATCATCCAATGACTAAATAATCAGTTTTGCCGTTATACTTCCTGGTACTATCATACCCCTAAAAATGAGAGTGATTAATAAATAAGCCTCACTTGATTGTATTTTCCCAGTGGCTTAAACCAATTTTATTTAACTCACAACACACTGGCGCATACTTTTGCTATTTGAAGGAGATTTTGTGTAAGGAGCGTGTAGCCTACAATTCCCACAATTCTTCGCGACACAATCCCTCTTTAGCCAGTGCGTATGTACGCGGCTTGAAAGCCCAGTCGTTGCGATGTCTGCGGAGGTTTGTGTGCCGTGTTCTGAGACCACCAGGCGAAAGAGAAGGCCGAACACCCACGGTGAGCACAGGCCATGCAAACTACTCCACAGTAATTCCGTACAAAATGTCCATAAAAGGACTGTCGGTGTCGTCATGTCAGGTCTGTTAACTGGCTGTGTAGGTTTCATTTAGCAGCAGCCTAATGTCAATCAAGAAAAACAAGTTTTGCCTGGAAGTTTGGACTTTTGATAAACGGTTAAAAATGTCATTAAATGAGCTTAGTATTTATTGTAGGAAGAGGAATTATCTAAGGAAGACTACCAAGTGTGTACTGGACTATTTATAACAAGAGGAAGTCGTCACCTCTACCTCTTTGGTGTCTGTAATGCTGTATTTATTCATCTGTATTAAACAAAATATATCCGTCAGTTAAATTAAGGGCATTTTTTACATATTTACTCATACTGTAAGAAAAATATATACATTTTCTGTGTTGCTTATTGTGCCTTCTGTTCCAGATTATTTGTGTGAGCCTTCCCAACATGCAGCTCCCAGTCATGAACAGCTCAGCGAACAGTTGTATGGTGATCTGCACCTTCATTCACCGGGCACTCCATCATCACCTCACACCTTAATTCCTGCCCTGGGAGCAACAAAATGCCAGGCTATCCACAGATGTCAGTGGCCAGCAACAGAAATGCTCACGTTCAGCGTGTTTAGCGCTTCAATTTGGTGCTTTTGTCCTTGAAGGTTCAAGTCATTGTGTTGGTGATGACGGCAGTTTGGAGACTTACAGCAAGCTGTCTATCCAAGCAGAGAACAAAGTGGAGGCCAACAAGCTGGCCAACAACTACAGGGTAAGACATTAAAAGATGCTTCTGCTAAAATTTGTAATGGTGTGAGTGCAGCACAATTGTCAGGCATGTCTGTGCGGCAGTTTGGTTTCAGAAAATGGAAGAGCCATGTGACAGAGCGTCCATTTGAAGACAGATCGGAGGTTGTAAAGGAGCTCTACTCTGAACTGACTTCCATTAAGCCACACACAGGTATTAATGTTTGTGATGAAGGATCATTCGCATTGAGCAAGTGGGGCCTTGTTTTGCTCAGTGCTGTGATGGCTTCTTCAAAGTCACACAATAGAATGGAACCGAAAAGCAACATACATATGTTGACTGTACAATAAGTGAGACAACTGTATTACACAGTTGGCTTCTGGCCACAGCAATAGGAGACATGTGGCTAAAGCTACAAAAATAATTAATTCCATCTAAATCACATGGAGGCAGCTTGTTATTGTGAAGGTCATTAAAGCCCTCACCTGTCTTCTTGCCATTCAGGTTCTCTCGTCACATGTGGAAATGTGGTCTATGTGTTTCTCTTTGGTTGGTGGGTCTCACTAGCATATTTCCTGGTTGGCATTCTTCTGTTCCTCACCGTCACAGGAGCGTCATATGGTAGGTCTGTAATAATGCACTCATTCTACTTAATGCCAGTCAGATGTAACCAACAATTCTCCCTCTCTTTGACTTTTCAGGCAAACTTTGCCTGAAGTTGTCGCGCTATTTCCTGTGGCCTTTTGGCAAAGCAATCCATCAGGTGCATTTTGGGTTTGCTTGTTGCTTTGATAAGCAGATCCTCATTCATCATTTAAGTTTTTAGTTTTTTGGAAATTTAAAAGAATTGATAGAACAATATCTTCCTGAATTTTATTATTTGTACAGTATCATTTGCACACTGTAGTTTTTATGGCAGGTGGGTTTGGTTAGGTCTGTCCTCTTATAGACAAGCAAAGTCAATAATCTGGCTTCATTTCACTAGATTGGAAACACATTAAGAAGATGCTGTGAACAAGTCCCTGAGTGTGAGTGTCTCCCAGAAGATGACAACTCACCCATTCTGCTGCCTTCACCCACAGAGGAGCAGCTCCTAGAGCAACCGCAACAACTTCTGTACCGCGCTGGATTCTGGGTATCTATCACTCTGTCTGCCTGTCTTTCCTTCCCGCCGGCCATCAATCTATCTACAGTATCTTTCCATCGTATTTTGTAGTATCGCCTCCCCACATATGTGTGGCTGTTGCTGGGTTATCCTCCTCTGGTGGTCATCCACTCCTTGGCATGCTTCTTCTCCTGGATTCTGGTCTTCACCATTCCTGTTGCCAAGATGCACGTCCGGACCATGAGCGTCATTCTTCTCTTGATCCCCGAGGATGTCTCAGTTTCCCATCTCTCAGAGAGGAAGGTAAAGAATATTTATTGTTCTCTTAAAACATGTTTTTCAGTTTTTCTTTCACTGGCATTGTTTCTTTGATTTGCCCTTAGCAACAAGGCCAGGAGGCCAAATCTCTACTGTGCTGCTACCAAGCTGTAAACTGGTACTATTACAAGTACACTGTAGATGGGATCAATGTGTTTGCTGTCAGTATCCTTTACTGCACTCTGTGTGTGCGTGCGTGCGTGCGTGTGTGTGAGTGCGTAGACTTGTTTTCATCTTTGACTCTTAAGTTAAGATCTTCTGCCTCTAGTTATAATCGCCATGATTATTGGATACATTGACAAAGAAAACAAGTACGCCAGCTCTGATGTCAAGTTTGCTGTAGCAGTGAGCTCCATCATCCCCCTGTCATATTATATTGGTATGGGAATTGCCAGGTGAGTTGTTTTCTAGAGATTTAGAATGTGGCTGTAAGAACATTTAAAGAAACTGAATGTGATCTCAACTGTCAATCATCTTTGCCCTTGCAGTATCTCAGCCCAGAGTAACTTTGCTGTGGGTGCAGTGGTGAATGCGAGCTTTGGTTCCATCACAGAGTTGACATTTTACATCACTGCCTTGCTCAGAGGGCACCAGGCAGCCAACCCGTGTCTACAGGAGGTCGTCAAATCAACACTGACCGGCACCCTGCTTGGATGTACCCTCTTCATCCCCGTGAGTCCATCTTCTTGTTATGACTTACAGCATTTAATGCATATTTTCAAGGATTGTTTGTGTGGATCTTCGGTGATTTGGTTCACCCGGCTGAGACCTGGAAGAACTTCAGAAAATCAGAAAACTGCGAGTTTCTTTTGACGCACATTCAGATCAATATGACTTCAATATGAATTCAGTTTAAAAAAAATTTGGTTGAATATTGCAATCATAACATGGACATTTTATGGTTACCAAGCAACGCTAGTAAATAAGCCATTATGCTTTGTCCCGCTCTCAGGGCGTCTGCATGATAATCGGAGGACTGAAACACAGCGAGCAAACCTTCAACAGTCGCTCTACAGGAGTGAGCTCTGCCCTGCTCTTCATCTCTGTTGGAGGCACGTAGATCAGAACATTTAATCGACTTCTATATAGTAATCAAACAACAGTAGTGATAAGGACAATTTTAAGTTTGTTGGCATGTCAACGGGGTGTTTTTGCTCCTGTGTGTTTTGTGATGACATGTCAAATATTGACTCTTGTAGGTCAGACAGTTTAAGGCTTGTATGCTAAAGTCCTATTAGAATTTATTATGGCAACTTGTAGGAAGAACGAGAAATCACATTTAAATTCGGCCTTTTAAGGATTTTTGGAAATGCTGTGAACTGTCACCTTAAAAACGTTTGATTTGTTTAAACATTTAAAAAAAAATAATGTCTGACATAAACGGGGGTTATTGTCAAAAAGGATGCATTCAAACTATAGGTGGCAAAGTCAGAGTTATAGCAAAGCAATTGCAAGATCAAATAAGATTCAAATGAGTAATGTCACAAAGAAAAATACATCTAACAGTCACTGAAGAGGAAAAGTTCCTTCTTCCTTCCTACATGAGACTAAAAATGAATATTATGATATTGATATTGAGACTCTAAGTGCATTTTAACACTTTAGCACAATCATTTAAATCAATTATAAAGAGCATAGGTATAAAATAATGGAAAGTCAAGAATTAAAGTTGGAGCCACAGACAGACAGTCAGCTGGTCAAATTGCTAAAGATTGCACCACCTAGTGGCAAAATCAAAACATGCTTCTTGAGACTCATGTGCTACAGTTTCTGCTGTCCAAGTCTCCAGTTACTCTATTCTAGGCTGCTAAAGCAAGAATAATGTGCAATTACCAAAATGTTTTACACATACTCATCTCCCCAACCATGACTGACAGGTGTCTTTGCCCCTACGCTGTTCTCCAAGGCTTATGGGAGTCTGGTGTGTGAGGCTTGCACTAATTCCACTGGAGGCAACAGCACGGGCAGTGGGCCATTCGTCTGTCACAACTGTCACTATGATGTGGTTAGTGAGCCACAGACAAATGTCAAATTCTACACCTAACAGTCACATTAAACACCTGGACGTTCTGTTGGATTCCTGAGGAGGATGTTATTCCGGATGGGGTAGATTCCTTGTGGCTCTTGGTTGGACATCCCTTTTTATTCTGTTAATAATGGGTGTGTGGGTGTGTGTGTGTTAAATGTGTTCTTAACTCAACTCTGTGTAACATTATCCATATGTTTTATCCAACAGCTCAATGGTACTTTGTTCCACAACCATGTTGAGTAAGTCTATACATTATATACAGCAGTTTGAATAACTGTAATGATTGGGGTGATTTTACAGCTGTTATTTAATGGTCGGGCAGTAGCCGTGGACACAAGCTGACTTGTATTCACTGCATCGTACCTGTACAACATAGAACAGGCTTCAAACACTTGGTAATGTATTAAAGCATTTGATTGATGGGATGAGTTTGTTTTGTATTTTGACATCTTCGCTCCAATCTTTTACATAAGTATAAAAAAGTTACATGAAACAAATTAAAAGTATTTGACGATGAAAGCGTACATTCCTTAAATTGTGTTGGTCAAGTTTCTCATCTTGGTTTTTGTCCTCAGGCCTTTGGTGTACACAGTGTCCGCTCTCTTGCCAGCTGCTTACATCATTGGTCTGATCTTCACACTGAAGACTCACTCCCACATCTATGACATCCATGTAGGAGAAGGACGAGGCATGTGTCTCCTGCTCCGAAACCAAAGTCAACACCCGCTAAGAGTCGCGTTATTACAGTTGGTCAACGCATTGCTCTTTGTGCAGTCACAGGGAACCATGGAGCAGTGGTCCACTGGTCAAGGTGGAGGTCCTTACTCATCCTGGTTTTGGCCACGGTGCTCACCTCTGCTTGTGCTGATCTGGTCACAGAGAACATTCAGCCTATTCTTAACCAGCCCAAAGTCTCACAGGTCAGCACACGATTCTGAGCATGCTCAGATAGCTTTGAGTTTGTTGTTTCCTGGGAAAACACCAACGTTTGTATTTGGCTCCTCCAGTATTTCATTGGGGTAACAGTTTTGGCCATGGTGCCCGAGATCCCAGAAATTGTCAATGGAATCCAGTTTGCTCTCTACAACAACATCAGTCTGAGGTAATTCCCTCAAAATATAGATATTTGTAGTGCGTATTTGCCGAATAATTTGCCTTTTTTTGCAGCTTGGAGGTGGGGATCTGCATTGCTGTTCAGGTCTGCATGATACAGATTCCACTTCTGGTCCTATTTAACACCTTCTATGTAAGACTTTTAAGACATTTCTACACATATGTAGTGGTTCTATCATTTTGTATTTAAAGACGGTCTGTTTTGGATAGGATGTGGGGTTCGTGCTGTTATTCAGCGACCTGCACCTGTGGGCCAGCATCTTCAGTGTTATTCTGACCAACTACATCTTCATGGATGGCAAGTCGGATTACTTTCAGGGTACGTTCGCAAATATTCTAGGTACAAGGTGCTGTACATTTAGATACACACAATAATGGAAGATATAAAATTTGCATTACATTGTAATTACATCACTATTTTGAACATAGCTGTGGTACACTGGAGTACAATAATCCCTGCTACTACACACTGATTCACTTACGGATGTTTTCCCTACAGGCACAGCTCTGGTGGTTGTCTACTTTGTTTTACTGGCTCTCTATTACTTTGCTCCATCTCCAGCAGGCTGCTGATCATCTTTCAACAGATGTTTTGAGTATGTAATGCCGCTCCACAAACTGCATCATAAACTAAGGCTACTGTGGGAAGATGGGGTGTTTTCAGTAGTGAAAATCACTGGAGTTGTCTGTTACAAATGTGGAATTACCTACCTCTGTTAGTCAGAAACTTTTAATAGCATTTCATAGAACAGCTAATGATTAGTTAATGTGTCAAAAGCAGTAAACAACTAAGCCTATAAATGATTAACCCATATTAATTGTGATGCAATATCCCACTGCTTGAGCTACTACAGGGTCACCTTCTAATTCAAGTGCAGGTCCTTCCTCCTCACTGGTTTCCTCTAACCATTCTGATTTCTGTATTAAATATTTGATTTCATGGATTAACGGTACAATGGGAAGTTAGTTGCACTGGAACTATTTTGATAAAAGTTAGTGCTGCATTTTATTTTGTGTAAAAGTGGAACATACCTGTCAGGCAATGAAGATCAATTATAATAAATGTTTTTTTTAAAAACCTGAGGATAATGTGAGGTTGCTGGCTGCGCTTTGCAGGAAAGATGTATCTTCTAAGGCTGTGTGTTTTTTTATTGTGTACAGACCAAAATTACCAAACATCTTCTTATTTTAAAGCCTCAGTTTTCACCTTCCAGCCCAATATTCAAACTGACATGCACACCATAGCAACAGGCATCAGACATAACTGCATCTCAAACATTATGCAGTCAGAAGATAAGTAAAAATAGCCAGACAATATGTTCTACACGTCTGTAGCATTTAAATGAGGCTAAATAAAAAAAACAGTATTGGGAGGGTTACTTTAGTACGACAGCAAGCACTGATGACATTTCAAACACATCTTTAAATGAAGATATGTAGGCTGGAGCTCTGCACAGACAGTATTTAACATCTTTACTGAGCTTTAGATGCTCTAATTTTCTGAACTGATATTTTTGCAATGCACCACAGCCTTACAATTGGAAAACAAGCCAAAATGTAATAACAGATGATCAAAATTGGTTAAAATGAACCCAAAAATTAAACTGGAAATGGAAAAAAAGGCAGAAAAGGTATCAATGAGCAACCTTTTACAATGAATGGTTCTGTAATAAACCAATAGCACAGGGAATAAAATAAATACCGTATGTCAAAAATATATCAGAATTTAATTTAAATATGAAGGTTTAGCTGCCAGTGGTGCCACCTCACTGAGAATGGACATAAGAGCAGCAGGGAGATAGGAACAGAAAATAATAATAACAATCAAATACAAAATTATATAAAAAAACATCATTAAAACAAAGTGTGACGTGTTGGTATTCACAAAGGCACCAAATGAAGAAATAAAGAGAAATAACTGCAGCTACATGTGTAGGAATTATTTTCCTATTTTAGAAGAACAATACTTTCAGAGGCACAAGAAGAGTCACAGTGATGCCGAGTTACAGATGTTTTCACAGGAGGACAACATTGCAACAGTTCCACTCTCCATGTGTCAGATCGCAGGCCATTAATGCTAGAATGCGATGTCCTCGTATCAAGCAAATTCCACAGCCAAAAATGTGTCATGGTGAAAGCATGCCTATCACCTAGCAACAGTGGGCCTCTTTGAGAGAAAATGTCTATTTAAATGTGAGTTTATGAATGCGGTGCTCAAAGTAGGAAAAAAGGTTGGTAACTGAGTCAAGATTCTTTATAGCTTTCAAAACTGGTCGTGCAACCATCAACAACACACTTTGCATGTTGACATAACTGGAACTGGAGGGGACACGGGCACTGGTTCTGGTGGGTGCATGCATGGCTTCAGGCTAAAGCATGCAAATTAGAACGTGACGGTCACAGTCAAAAGAGCATGTTTTTTCCCCCCCGAAATAGAAAATAAAATCTAGGCAAGCCTAAATGTAAAAAGGCATTCAGAGTCATTTTAAAACCATCGAACATCATCAGACTCTTCAATATTTCAACAACATAAATAGTCCTTTCCTCGTGTACCCCTGTACCTCCGTCTATTTGAACCGCTGGATTAGTGTGTGTGTCAGTCCCAGGTGGAGCAGCTGGAGGGTGGTCAGTTGAGCTATGTGAGGGAAGGTTTTCAGTAGTTTCTCCCAGGACATTTCCAGCAAACTGGGCACCACCAACCACACTTTGTACAAGGAGCCAGTTCTTCGATTCCCGGACATGTTGACGACTCCACCATGGACGTACATGCATCCAGCCTGAAGAGGAGAGTTAGAATTTTAGGAAGGCTTCAAGGATCTTTAGAAAGATTTCACCTCAGACTGGTGAAAACAAGACAGCTGTAAATGGTGTGTAACCACCGGAGTGACTGCGGCACAATGGAAGTACGCTGGTTCCGGCATGACAGCCGGCATCTTAGTCCACTGGAAGGTCTGCAGGTTCAGCTTCCACAGGTCTGACAGGATCACCTCTCCGTTGTAGCCCCCACATATAAACACCTCTGATGGGAGAGACAGCGTGAGGCGTGCTTCAAAAAAGGAGTTTTACAAAATGTGAATTCCTGCTCACCCTCTTTGATCTGAACACAGCTGTGACACCGGCGGGCAGCTGGATATCCTGTCAAAATCACGTCAGTGTCAACACCGTCAGATCTATACAGACGCTTTGGGCAGCACTGTGGTAACACCTACTAACAAACCTATTTTTGGGTGAGGTTTGGTGACAATCTCTTCCCAGAAATTTGTCTCCAGATTGTACGCGTGGATCTGATTTGAAATAAATAAAAATAAATCAATAAGAGTGAGGAGCTATGCTCTGTTGATGGGTACTGATTTAAACCACCTTGTCCATGGGGTATGATGTCCAAGAAGTTCCCCCTCCTAAAATGTAGATCCTCTGTCCATCATGAGCAAGTTCATGTCTGTACCTGTATCACCATAAATTCATTTTTCATCAAATTTCTCCCGACGCAGGTCTCAGACACATTATCAGATTAAAGCAGGTGTTCTGTCAGACCTTTCTTCAGGTAGGTCTGAGGGTACATTGTTGGGCTTCAGGTGGCTCCACTCCCTGGTGGTCAGGTCCAGCCTGTGCAGGTCGGTGCTGTACAGATATCCTGTTGTTCCTCCAAACACATACAGATAGTCGTTTATGATGATCATTGCCTGGAATCAGAACAAAACACTCAACACTTGTAACACCAAAAGAGGCCGCACATCTCCAGGGTGGAAACGCTACCTGTCCGTAGATCTTGTTGGGCTTCTTTCCTCTGCAGCTCAGCAAATTCCACCGTTTGTACTGAACATTACAAACATGTACGTCGTTCCCGTTATTCTCACCGAATGGAATCCCAGTGCCGCCAAACACCAGAAGGTTGTTGCCATGTAAAACGGCTGAGAGACAAACACAAGCGCTCTTATTTAGTATCTCTTAAACATGTGACTGATCCACAGCAACACCCTACCATCAATGTTCACCCCCAGCAACGAGTTTGAATCCTTTTCTTTTTATCTCCTCTTTTGTGTGACGTCATGTGATTATTACACCAGTACTGTCCTCTGCCACACCCACATCATTTAAACTACATTAACATGTAAAATACTTCACACATTGAATGGTTAGTATTTTATTATTTAATGGGATGGCTCACAGGATCTCAGTAACTGCTAATCAAAATTAAGTTCTAATTCATCGTAAACCTCATATACATTTTGCAACTTTATGAAAATGTTATTTCTCTGAAGAAGGTTGTCATTTCCTTTATAAGAAAGGAGGAATTACAGATCAAGTCAAGACTGTAAATCATTGAGATTATAGATGCATAAACTGACTGTAACTTCATGACTAACTTGTATACATTCTTGTAAAATAGACAGCTATCATGTAGCCTGGAAAGACTGTCTATTAGTTTACAAAAAGGCCCTCCGTAAGGCTAGAACAGCTTATTTTTCTTCTTTAATTGAGGAAAATGAGAACAACCCCAGGTTTCACTGTTCCATCACTGTGGCCAAATTAACCAAGAGTCACAGTGTTTTAGATCCACGTATCTCTTCTTCCCTTATTGGTGAAGACTTCATGAGCTTCTTCACTGATAAAGTTCTAGCTATCAGAGAGAAAGCTAACCAGGCCATCCCAACAACTGGACCATCACCAGATGTCCTGACTGTGGGAACATACAGGTTCTCCAACGAGCCCTTAAGCTCCTTCAGCCCTATATATTTTTCTGAGGCGTCTTTGCTAATTCAGAAATCCAAGACCACCACGTGTCTTTTAGATCCCATCCCAACACACCTGTTGAAGGATGTTTTACCATTGATCGGCAGTTCTATCCTGGACCAGATCAATGGTTCTTTAGTGGCAGGTTATGTACCCCGGTCCTACAAGGTGGCAGTGATTAAGCCCTTGCTTAAAAAACCATCACTGGATCCTGACGTATTAGCAAATTATAGGCCAATATCCAACCTTCCTTTTATCTCTAAAATTCTTAAGAAGGTGGTGGTGACTCAGTTACTGCAGCACCTGCAGAGAAAAAGCCTGTTTGAGATGTTTCAGTCAGGCTTTAGAGCTCATCACAGTACAAAAATAGCACTTCTTAAAGTTACTAATGATCTTCTCATAGCTTCAGATCATGGACTGGTCTCTATGCTGGTTCTGCCGGACCTCAGTGCTGCTTTTGATACAGTTGATCACAGCAACCTGTTACAGAGACTGGAACATGTGATTGGGATTAAAGGGACAGCACCAGACTGGTTTAGATCATATTTATCTGATAGATACCAGTTTGCTCATGTCCATGGCGTTCCCTCTTCATACAGTAGGGTTAGCCATGGAGTTCCACAAGGTTCTGTACTTGGACCAATCCTCTTCACCTTGTACATGGTTCCCTTAGGGAACATTATTCGGCAGCATGGGATAAATTTTCATTGTTATGCTGATGACGCTGATGACGCTTTATTTATCCATGAAACCAGAGGAGACAGAGAAGTTAGTGAAGCTTCAGACCTGTATTAAAGACATAAAGTCCTGGATGACTTCAAATTTCCTCCTCCTTAAATCAGGAAAAACTGAGGTCATGGTGTTTGGTCCTGAACCTCTCAGGGATAGATTAGATCACACGATCACTCTAGATGGTATCTCATTAACATCTAGTCTCTCTGTGAGGAATCTAGGAGTAACTTTTGACCAAAACCTCTCCTTCAACTCACACATTAAATTAGTCTCTAGAAGTGCCTTTTTTCACTTGAGGAACATCACAAAGATCAGGAAGCTACTGACGCGGCATGATGCTGAAAAGTTAGTCCATGCATTTGTTACTTCCAGGCTGGACTATTGTAATTCTTTATTATCAGGGTGTCCAAACAACTCTTTAAGAAGCCTCCAGCTGATCCAAAATTCTGCAGCCAGAGTTCTGACAGGTATTGACAAAAGAGATCACATAACTCCTGTAATGGCGTCTCTTCATTGGCTGCCCGTTAAATTTAGAATAATTTTTAAAACCCTTCTTTTGACCTACAAGGTCCTCAGAAGCCTAGCTCCATCCTACCTGGAGGAGCTAGTGATACCTTATCAGCCCAATAGACCGCTCCGCTCTCAGAATGCTGGTCTACTTGTGGTTCCCAGAGTTTCTAGGAGTAGAATGGGGGGCCAAGCATTTAGCTACCAGGCCCCCCTGCTATGGAACCAGCTCCCTGTCCAGGTATGGGAGGCTGACTCCATCGCTACTTTTAAGATCAGACTTAAAACCTACCTTTTTTAAAAAGCCTATTGTTACTAATTCTGTAGTTCCAGTTACTATCATAGACAGACAAATTATCATACTTAGAGGGTCGTCTAATCATTAGGTTAACATCTTAGCTATGCTGTTATAGGCCGAGGCTGCCGGGGTCCAGAAACATGATCACCTGACAGGCCTCTGTCACCCCACTGGGTCATGGTTTCCTCTCCTCTCCCCTCCTCCTCATCAAGCAGACTAGTTATGCTGATTCTTGTGTAGTTTTTCTGCTTCTCTCCCCCCACCCTTCTGTATGCATTTACAGGTATCGCCGCCTTCGGAGCTACATGATGACCTCCGACCCCGCTGACCCAATCGGCCGGCGGCTTGCATAAATAGTGTATTTTTGTATGTGTTTCTGTGCTCTGTGCCCGTCCTCTCCTCTCCTCTCTCTCCACTACCTGTTTTCCCCATTCTCCTCTCTCTCTACCCAGCCAGCCATCAGCAGGAGGGTCCCCCTACATGAGCCTGGTCCTGCTCAAGGTTTCTTCCTGTTAAAGGGGAGTTTTTCCTTGCCACTGTTGCTGGTCTGGGATTAGGCCCTGGGATTTTGGAAAGCACCTTGAAACAATTTTGATTGTAAAAGACGCTATATAAATAAAGATTGATTGATTGATTGATTGATTAAGGAGACATCCACTGGGGAGCTGCCTTCTCAACACATTTTCTCTTTAAATTGCAGCTTTTGTGGAACTAGAAAACCTTGTGCATTTGTTGGAGCACATATATTCAGGTAGGGTAGCGCAGATGTGGTTCAATCAAACGCAAAGAAACATGTAAAGTTGATCAGATGGGATAGGAGCCAAGGGAAGGAGACAAACACAAAATGGAAAAACATAAGCTGTTACCTTTTTAATCTTAATAATTAATTAAGCTCAGTGTTGTCAGAGACCCAGTGATGGGTGACTGTTAATCAGTTACTGACAACAATTCCTGTGAATGTCCTGGCTAGGTGTAGAACCCGCAATCCTGATAGAAGCACCTTGGTCCATACCTGACATAGATGCCAGCTCGGTGGGCATGTAGCCTTCTGTGCGGACCTGCTGCCAAGTGGCTGTGGCAAAATGAAACCTCCAAAGTTCCCTAAAAAGAGGGTAGTCTTCATTTTCTGCCCCACCAGCCTCCTCAAAGTCTGGGTTGTAGCCTCCAAACACATACAGGTTGTTGCTGTCGGCAACGCAGCGATGTCCACTCCGGGCTGGGGGGACACAATGACCTGTAGGACATTTAAGACGCAAAGAATGTTTAAATATGCAAACGAAACTGAAATATTAACTTAAACATTGGTGGTCATCTCCTGAACACAATAACAATAAACATTGGAATTTACTGAGAGTGGAAAACTTTATGTCGTTATTGTACTACTATTAGAGGAACAAAGGTCAGCGGGTTTCAAAACCTTCTCTCAAAAACCTGTTGGGGATTCTCAGAGTGGGGCAAGATGGGGAGAAGATGCGTCGAGCCTGAAGCCATCGTGCCCGCTTCTTTGAGCCTGTCAGGCAGTAAAAATACCACAGAAACAGCACAGACATGTCAACAATTCCCATTAACAGTTGCAATAAAGATACACAGAAATAAGTAGGATCTGGTTTGTGTGTCTCATGTGTTGTCTAATGTGTTGGAAATCGATGTGGTGCTTGTCACTGGTATTACTACTGGTTGGTTTTAATCCTGATTAATAAGAAACATCTCTTCTGGGAACAATTTAATCAGCATAAAAGAGAATAATACTTCTAATGAGTTGATTCAGCTGAATCAGCTTCTTCTCTGAAGAACATCATGGCTTGTCTCAGCTCTAAGAATCCAGATTTTCACGGTGAAAGTCATGTTTGTCTTTATTCCCAGTTTAATTGCCGCTCATTTCCGTAGCAACGTTAGCCTCTGGAGCTTTGGCCTGTGTCCTAAACACATCGGGAACTCCAATGTGTGATGAATATTTCAGTCTTTGGATGCTTAACTTGATGGCAACAGGCCTGACTGTGTCGGCCTTCATCACCGTTAGTCACCTTCTGAGCTTGTTCTTTTTGTTTACAAACCTGAGTCGCGGTTGAAAGGCCTCCAGGACAGCTTCTCAAACTTATTGAGCTGACTGAGGGTTCCGTCATATTTTGCGGAGGACATATCGACGGGACAGCACGCAGGTGTGATTCGCACGCTTGAATTGGACCAAATTTAGGCGCATGAGAATGAGGAAATCAAACCAAAATAAAGAAAGACTGCCGACAGCCCAGGCAGACCCGCTGCTGCCTGGCACGTCACAGCCAGCTGCCCCAATTGGGCCAATCAGAATGCGCGCAGCTCTTTGGGACGCATTCAAGAATGATACGGTCATGTTGTGTTACAAAATTGCAAAAGAGAAAAAGAAAAGAAAGCGTTGTTAGTATTAAATCTTTAATATCAGAGGCTGTACGATAAAGCACAAGCGGTTCCTAATGTGTTTTCAGGAAAGAGGAAATTGTAATATGTAATCAAGAGTGATGTTAATCAATAGTTGTTGTTTTTTATTGATGGATCTCCAATTGTTTGCCCAACTGTAAATGCAAAAAGTTTATTTCTGTTGACAGAAAAACTGAAAATATGGTAAACCAACAATGTAATACTGCAGGGAACCAAAGTAAAATGGTTGTAAAACAATAGCATTTCTAAATGGAAGTGTTAAATTAAAAGCATGGCTTGGTTGTTTTAATGTATAACTATTGGGTCCAGGCTTGACATTGATTTGATAATAAAGACCTGTGAAATCACTTTGAGAGCCAACAAAACAACTGATTGTGCTGATTGATTGTTTTTGATTCACTTAACCAAGACTTAACCTTTACCCCAGATCTTGGGAGGCTGCTTTGCTGACACGCGTTAACGCTGGATTTGAAGCTGGTTTGGATAGGCTGGAGGAGCATAGGCAACAAGTGGGCCAATCCCACCACAAAGTGTATTTTATCATTTACTGGTAAAGAAAACAAAACATTAGAATACAGTGTTGATCACACAGAGCACAATAATAACTAAACATTGGATCCTACAGGTTACTTAATCAATTCAAAGCTCTTTATGTACTATTCACCATCTCAACATTTGAATGTTTTACTCCGTAAATGCAATCATGTTAATATTTAACATTTATGCACTGCATGTACTCCATGAAATGGAAACCTGAGAGCAATAATGCTAAACAAAATCCACCATGCTCTGTTAGTTTTTGTGGGCCCTGACCTGTTTACACAAGCCATATAAATAACAATAATAATACTAACACTAAAGGTACGAGCCACAATTGGATTTTTCATTCTATTTAATTTTCTTTACCTAAAACAATATTTGTACACAGTTGCTCACTTCTTCCCAAGGTCATATTTTCACCAATGATATGAATCACTGTTCATATATTTACCTTTTAATTTACCCACATGCATCTTTAAACATATACAGTACACAGATTCCATGAGGAATGTTTGTACCTAACATGAGGTGTGACCACCTTTAAAAAATAAAAAAAAATCCGAGCGAACTCGTCACGTATTGGTAGGTCTGTAGTTGGCAAATGACAGTTTACATGCTGACAGTGGTGAAACGGACTCAAAGCCACTGGCAAAACTTGTATTGGATTGCAGCTGGGGCGTTTGTAGAAAATCTCCCTACATTGAAGCTTTGGGGTGAAGGGTTGATGCTTCTAGAGGGGTCAAAAACAAGGCTTACTTAAACAGGACTTGTGTGACGCTGGCCTCTTTGAAATGCCTGAGGTTGCGTTGTGTTGTTGGTGAACATTAATTTAAACCCACGTCAATGGTTGTAGAAACAATGTTACAGCTATTACATACAAGGTAACAGGCATCAGGACTCAAACATACTGTAGGAGCAGCGCGTCCATTGACAGAAGAAGGTTTTCAGCTGTTACATTAGCAGGGCAGCAGTCTTCAGCTGTCCATAGGTGATGGAAGCCAGCAGGTCTTCAGTTGTTGCATACATGCACTGTGGTTGGCTTAATATTTCCTTTATTTCGTGGTTTAGGCTTCAAAACACTCAAAGACTCTTAATGTAAATGTCATTTCTACAAAAACATTGAAGTTTTTACAACTTTTCTCTGAGCTTAATTAACTTTTGTCACATGCCCTTTATTTTTAATAGTCTTTCATTTAATGTCAGCTAGTTTTCTTTATGTCTATGTAAAAGATCTATGTAAAACCTGCTTGGATGAGTGATGAGGAGGCCTGATCGACTGTGGGTGTGTGTGTTTTGGGTTTTTTGGGGTGGGGGGTGGGGGTATTTCTGTCCTACTGCCCCTCCTCCCCACCCCCACTTCCACCTCCACCACCTCCTCCTCCTCCTCCTCCTCCCCCCAGCCAGGCCGCTGTAGGTTGGTGTCACAGGCGGCCACAGAGACTCTTCAGGACGGCGCTCAAGTCAGCAGTGGTGGTCACTGATCACCCACCGAGAGGAGGACAAGAAAACAGTGCGATGGTGCAGACACAACCTTGTTTATGGACGTCGTTGCCAGGCTGTTGACACAGTCCACTGGGCTTGTAGGTATCACCAAGCTAAACGCCTGAGCTAGTCTCATTGTCGCAGTATTTTAGATTACTTCTATAAAAGGAATACAAAAAAATGTCGTCCCCAAGTCCGGGCAAGAGGCGAATGGACACCGACGTGGTGAAACTGTATCCTTTCTCGAACATCAACAACACGACGGGACAACCTTACTGAATGTCTTGTTTTTATTCTGTTTTGATTCTTTTAAAGAAGTGTCAGCTCATGTAGATGCGTGGTGTTTGTTTCTCATGGCTGCTGGAAGTGTGTCGCCTCTCGGATAGCGTCTGTGGGAGATTGGTGTGTTTTACTCCAAAGTATTTACCGTGAAACACTTGATGTGTTTAGCTTCGGTTCCTGCCGTTAGCCTGCTCGCTCCTAAGTTAGCAGGGGGACGTTCGGCCGTTTGTTTCAACGATTTATTTCTGTTATGACTACATTTTATTGTATATTCGCTGAGTGTTGTGTTAAGGAAGCTCGTCTTTGTGTTTATTTGAGGAATGGCACCGGAATTTATCGATAGATAGCATCGAATGTTAACTCTGTTAGCTTTAAACATTGTTAGCCTGATAGCACATACACGTTAAGTTAGCCTGTTAGCCACTAATTTGTCGTCCAAGCAGACTGACAACACAATGTGAGGCAGCAGCAAAGACTTGACTCACTTTTTGTGCAAATGATAAACTTAAATGACCAATTTAAAGGTCCTGCATTGTGATCAAGTTTTATGGCGTTATTGTGAAGGATAGAAAATAGCCGTGCTCGTAGTCAAATGAGGGGAAACTATAGATTCAAAACAAGGAAATAGATATTTGTCAAGTGGGTAGCTGACGGATTGTTTAATGTTAAAGTGTTTAAGAAGACGATATGTCTTAAAGTGTCATACAAATAAAATAATCAGGGGCAACATACTTTTTTTATTTCAGGATCTATAAGATGAACAGATGAAGTTGTAGTTTACGTGTTTTCCAGCCAATTATACCCTGGAATTAATGTCTGCGTTTCAGTTCAGCGATGCTAGAACGGGGGTTTAAAAAAATTATATAATTTCTCCTTTTGTCATCGTTCTCGGCAACGTATGTCGTTGCCTTTATTGTGAAAATAGGGTCGTTTTCTTTTTCTTTTTCTTTTGGTCACTGGCTAAAAAAAAAAGGGTGCCCTCTTCTCTCTATTTCTGTCCTGGTTATTAGCTAAAGTTGCATGAAAGGCTTGCTGACAACGTGAGGTGAATTGTTTTGTTTTTGTCCTGCAGCTGAATGTTGCTCTCTGATTGGTCCGCCTGTTACCATCCGGAAAACGGTGGTGGGCGGGGCTTCACACACAGCTGATCGAGGAACAACAAGTGAGCTGTGAGGGGCACATGCGAGGATGGGGGCTGGGAAGTGCCGCTTATCCCAGGGCCTTTGCGCTCCTGAAGGGTTTTTTTTAAACCTGAATGTAAAACTTTGTGTGTCATGATCGACACTGTAAGTTCCCCTAAACGTCCAGTTATTTCAAAGCCATTTTTGATCTACAACATCTTTCTATTATGCCGTAAATACAAACCCGTACTTCCTGTATTTGTTTCAAGTTATTCAACAGTGGGTGGGGGGATGGTTTGAAGTGCCTAGTCTGTGAAACATGGCCTCCAGAGTGTTGAAAACATGTTTAATTGAACTATGACAGCGTCTTAAGGACAGTTTGGATTTTTAAATCAAAAAGATGTGAAGTTTTATGTTAAAGTTAACTCGCCTCGGTAAGAAATGAGTCAGGCTACAGCTCTTTTCCGCTTGAAGTCACTGAGTCACTAGCAAACACCAGCGTTTGGTATTTTTACACGGTCCTGCCACAGATAGCAGAAATGGCTACATGCTATGTTACGGCTTTAAATCACGCAGGTTTGATGGATCCGCCGTGACAGCGCACACTGCTTTCTGACCTCGACCCTTCTTTACTTTGCGGTGGATGTAATGGGCTGTCGTGTGGTCTGCGTGCAGCTCCATGAGTTTGTGCACAGTGTAACCTCACAGATTAACTGAGCTCAGAAACGCAAGATTCTACAGACATACTCAATTTGATCCAATCCAGGACCCCCGTTGACACAGCTCTTGTCTTTTTTATAGGCCGAATAGCCTCAGGTCACATCTAAAGCAACCCCGCCTTCATGGCCCGTCATTTAGAAATGCTTTCCTGCTGACTGTGAGAGTCATAAGCTTTCCTCTTGTGTTCTTTTACAATGGCACTCTTGGTTAAACTAAAGTGTCATCCTTATGTTGCTGGGCTACAGATGACAGAATTGCAAAACAGGAAGTGACAGTTCCTTCTGAAGCTGCGGTGGGTGTTTTTCTCCTCCCATCTTGCATGCTTGCTTTCAGATGTTAAGTTCTCTTATCCTGAAATCCAAAATAAGTTCAAATTCACTCTTTTTGTGGCTCATGGCTCACTTCAGATGTGATCAATCAATAAATCAATCAGTCCATTAAGACTTTATTTATAGGGCACTTGAAATTAAGAGAAAAAATGCAGCACAAAGTTCTTTACACCATAAAAGCAGACTAAACGAGGCAAAGGTAAAACCCAAAGTCACCCAGCCGCACACACAAAAATCTTAAAGCGCTACATAAAGGAATAGGAAAAATAGATAAATCTAATGATAAAAAGTGTCTAAAGTTTTTTATAACCAAACTCTTGAGTTTTCATAAATCACTCAAATGTGATTAGCACCGCCTGCTGAAGGGTCTAATTGGTGAGTGGCGGCTGCTCACGTCTGCTGTTGTTTGATGTCAGTTTGAAGCGTCTGTGTCTCCTGTCCTTCTCCTTAACCCAGCTTTCAGCATTGAGAGCAAACACGAGGTCACCATCCTCGGCGGACTCAACGAGTTTGTGGTGAAGTTCCATGGACCAGCCGGATGTAAGCGTCTCTTTGAGCGCGTCCTCTGCTCGGCCAGTTGTGCATTTACTCATTTGCTTCAAATTGGCCTTAAAGCATCTCAATCAGTTGATCTTTTCCTGTGACCTCCAGCTCCTTATGAAGGTGGTGTCTGGAAAGTTCGAGTGGACCTTCCTGATAAATACCCCTTCAAATCGCCATCAATAGGTCTGAAGTCATTATCTTGGGGTGTAATTGCAATGGTAGTCCACAATATTGAACCTCTGTTTGTTCTTTTCACAGGATTCATGAATAAAATCTTTCATCCCAACATTGATGAAGCGTAAGTAGGCCGGCATTGTTTTCCACAATACTCTGGTTTTATTTATCTGCTGCCCTTGAAAGATTGAGAGGTTGATTGCTGGAAGCAAACGAGAGCTTCTAACCTCCCCAATCTCATCTGATCGGACAAAATGATACATTTATAAATTGTCTCACTTTTGTATAATCATTAAATCATATCAGGACAATGTTTCTTTTGACTATCTAACATGTCTTGATTGTTGTTTTTGGCGCATGCAGGTCAGGGACCGTGTGTTTAGACGTCATTAACCAGGCGTGGACGGCTCTCTATGGTAGGTCCCCCCCGCTGCTTCTTGGTGTGACACCTGTCAAGGGTCTCAGCTGTTAAACTGATAAACTGTTAAACTGAAGGAAACAGTTTAAAACGAAAAGACTAAGCGAGCTGAATCGGCTTCAACGGGAGCATGTCTCCTGTCTTTAACAGGTGGGAGAGAGTAGTGATATTTGTACCAGAGCTGGAGACAGAGGTTTGTTCAGTATTTTGTGGGAGTGGTGCAACATTGGTGCCCTCAGCCGTTCACACACAAGGTGCAATGACGGAGTGTTGAAAGAGTTACTATCAGACATCTTTAAATGTTTACAGAGGTGTTAATTTTACCTTTGCATTGTAATATTGGACAACATCCAAAATACATGTTCTGCTGCCTCTCACTGGCCTCCTAAAATACCGTGGCAGTGTGTGATTGTGTATCTGAAACTTATTCTAAGAACAGAGAAGGTCTACTTCCACACCACCTGACAAAAGCCAGAAATTACTACATGAGATTTAAATAATACCTTATACCATAATACCATTTAAGGATTTTTTGGGGGGGCTTTTTTTTGCCCAAAAATTGTCGGACACTGAATAAGTGAGTTCTGAGCACAGTGGGCCTCTGTTTGTACTCTACGCGAACATAGTCTGAGTAAACACTCTGAGACGTGTTTCCAGTTTCGCTGGATGTGGTTTAGGAGTGGGTAGATTCCAGTTTTACCAGTCCACTGTGGTGTACAGCCCTGGCTGATTGCTACAGCTTAATGCTTTTCTGTTGTGTTGTGTGCTCAGGACTGTGGGAAGGAATCGCTGCAGTCACTCATCTCCATTTTATGTGGCACTTGAGGACAAAGCTGCTCTGTCTGCTCCTGTCTGTTACGCTCCAGTATTATTATAAACGTCACTTCCTGTTGAGTTTACCAATAAGACTCTCTTGTAAACACTTTTTGGTCGATGGTTTCGGAGGAGGGAGAAAAAAAAGCATTAGTTGGGAAAGTTCTGATGAGCTGAGTTCGCTGCGTTTCCACTCGGGAGCAGCAGATGAATGAGTGCGCCACTTAGCGGTAAGAGGGGGATTTCAGTCTGGTCTGCTTTGCTCCAGCTCTCCTTCACTTCAGGCTTCTCCTTAAATGACGTCAGATGCTGACGAGAGTTTTAGGGGGTCGTGCTGTGTCTGCACAAATGCTTTGATTCTGTGCTGCATCAACATGAGCTCAGGTTTTTATTGTCTTTCTCTTTCGTTGACCAGATCTCACCAACATCTTCGAGTCATTCTTGCCTCAGTTACTGGCCTACCCCAACCCCATCGACCCTCTGAATGGAGATGCAGCGGCCCTGTACCTCCACCAGCCAGAAGAATATAAACACAAGATTAAAGGTAGTGTGCTAAATTTTTACAGCATTTAAAACCTTCAGACACTTAAACTCCTTCACTGACTCAGTGGAATGGGTGCTTTGGAGGAAGATTTGAATTAAACATGTTAAGTAGTGTCATCATGTGAACTGTATGCCTGTGTCTCTCATTTCAGAGTACATCCAGCGGTATGCCACAGAAGAGGCTCTAAAGGAGCAGGAAGAGGGAGGAGGAGACTCCTCTTCAGAGAGCTCTATGTCAGACTTTTCAGAGGACGAGGCTCAGGACATGGAGTTGTAGTGAGGGGGGGAGTTCCGTGGGACGGCCACGGACTTAACAGACTTTTGGTTCCCGAAGAACAGAAACTCAGTTCTATATTCATATTTAAACAAGACTGTTTTTTGAGTTTTTTTGGGGTTTTTTTTTTTTTACAGTGAAACAAGGATTTTTATCACTGCAGAAAGATTTGCAGTGTGATATTGCTGAATATTTACCTTTGTATAGGGTTCCAGCATCACATGCCCTTCACCCCAGAGACACTGTTTGGATGAGATCAGAACATGTCTTTCATTTTTGGTGGTCTTCATTGTCTTCAGTTAGGACACAAGTCCAGGCTGAGCTGTGACACCAGTGCAGAGGACACAAGGACTGATATCCAGATTTTCTGTTTGCTTCCACACCCCCGTTACTCCACCACTTTAGTCATAATTTAACCTTTTATTTCGCGCTCAAGCGCTCCCTTTGCCTCGCCAGGAAAACTGGAAGAAGACAATCTGCAACCTATTTGTGTTTTCATCATCAGAAGAGTTTTTTTTTTTAAATAACATTTGTCAAAGTGTCATTGTTTCTCTTTTTTTCTTTTCTATTTTTTGAGACTGTCACCGCCAAAGGAGTCAACATTTCTCGTACCTTCATCACCACCTAGGAGGGAAAGACCACAGGGTTTTTGAGTACACACAATAATGTCGCGATTGCAGACGGCGAGTGTGTCACCACATCAGCTCAATAACACTACGCCACGCCGCATGTACATGCATGGATGTAATCCAGGGAATATCTGAGTATGGTTGTACTGAAATCAGGAGAAGATTCCCTCTTAATCGCCCATATCTTACCTCCTCTCCGTTTTAGGAGAGTATTTGTCCTTCTCCGAGTGTCTGTGTTAGTTGTGGCATGACACGAGTGGAGTCGTGTGAGGCTTTGTGGAGCTGTAAAACTGCAGGAGCGGCCAGCGCTGCTGGCATTTATCCAGGTCCTTGTGGAAGTATTGAATTTTTTAAAAACCTTTGCCTATTGCTCGTGTTGAACTAAAATAGGTGTTTGACTTGCGTAGGGTTAGTTAGTCTTTTGGCAGGTGGTGAATCGTAACCTGACGTGCTGTGAAAGTGAAGAGCGTCAACACATCTGCGTCAGTGGGAGGACCGTTCATTTCACCCCTGCCCTCCCCTCTATATGCAAACATGGCCACAAAACATGATTTCGAAGGAATGCACAGTGTGTATTTAGCCATATATTTCTTTATGAAAAGTGGACAATAAGACCTTCCCCAATCAGTCGTTCATAAAAGCTGCAGCAGAACAGCCGGCTAAAGTTCCTGATGGATTCTGAACCATCCCTAAAGAAACAAGTGGATCTCTCCACCTTGTCAGAGTATTTACATGCTGTACTTGCTAAGTTGGTCTTTGCTCCATTAACTTATATATTGTGCATTCCTCTCATTCTTCACACAGTTCCTCGGATCTGGCTGCTCTTTTTGTGGCTTTGATGGCCTCAGGTCCCCCACCCCCCAAATCGTGGCGTTACAAGCATATCACATCCAAAAAAAAGACAAGACAACCCCCCCCCCCCAAAAAAAAAATGCTAATCAGACAAGCTGTTGAAGGTAAAGAGGTTAAATAATTAATATTCCACAATGGGTCAAACTGATGAGTTCAAACTACATTTGGCTTTCTTTGCATCCTGGTTTACACAGAATGATGCTTCCTGTTGGCACCTCATGCACGGTGTGGGGGGGTTATAATGCACTGACAGTTTATTCTGCGATTCAGGCTTGAAGCCCAATGCGTGTGGAAACGTGCACAGATGACGCTGCAGACCTGTCCGCTTCTGTTATTTCTGGGAAGGACCATCAAAATGGACTACATTTTCTATAATTAGGAAAAATTGGTATACCTATTTCTGTATGATTTTCTTGAGAATGACGACCTTCCACTATGGTGTTTCAAAAAATTTGCCTTCTTTGAAATGTCGGAGTTCGGCCGAGCTTGCATGGCACATTTTTTAACGTAGAGTAAATAATGTATTATGAAAAGAACTATTTTGTCACCGTTTGCCCAATGAAGCAAGCATCATTGTCTAAGTCCAAGGATTAGATGATGTCACAGTCAGTTGCTTTGGCAACCAGAAACAAACAACCGGTCAACATTATTGTCCGTTACAAGCTGGACGCGTCCATTTATTATGTGTTTTTTTTAATTAATGACTCATTATATTTGATGCCTAGAATTTGTTTGAATGTTTTTATTTTGTCTTATGAGCCGTATGTCCAGGATACCATCCAGATATCTCTGACCCTGAATAGCAAAAAAAAAAAAAAGTAATTAAATGTGCTTCCCTTGTAACTTGACAAAAGAAATAAACAAAAAAAACACATATGCCTTTATTGATTTATTGATTAGACTGAAGAACATTTAATATCATCAGAACATTTAATTGAACCAAGCAACTCAAACTTAACAATATTCAAGACCGTTTTTTACAGGTTCGGACGTTTGAAAAAAAAATATGGAGTGCACAGTTTTCAACGCTTCCTCATATTGACCACTAGAGGGAAACATTTGCATCCTTTATCTTGTATAGAACTATTGCAGCTTCAGAACCCAGAATGTTTCTCGAATCTACTCAGATATATATACTTATAAAAATTATCCATTTCCCGTGGGACAAAAACAAGAACAGTACAACTCTTTCGCGACACCTCCTGTAAAGTCTCTACCCGTATCCATTTCTGTAGTGTGATATACCTTTAACCTGCCTCAGTGACAGTTACATACAACATTTACAGGAAAAACAAGAAAAGAACTGAGTTGATGTCTTATTAAACTGATATAATGATTCTTCTCTGAAATATTCATTGACGTCTGGCTGCGTGGTCTTTTTCTTTTTGAGTATATTGAAGTTTCCAGTTTCAACATCCGTTCTCAGGGTTGATGGATCACTCGCTCATGCTTTTGAACATTGTGACCATTTATTCTTAATGAGAACTTGATGGTCTACAGTTTTAAAAGTCGTCTGGGGTCATTAGTCCAATTTTTTCTGCTGTCAGAACTCGACGGAGCATTTGGAACATATAAAAGCGGTATTCAGTATTTATTAGTAGTTTAATCAAATAGGTTGGGCGTCAGTTTTTAAAAATTATCGAGGTAAATGACATAAAGTCATGGTGAAACATGATATTTTCGCGGCTGGAGTTATTGTATTGGAGTAATGTGAGCGGCAGCAGCGATGCGCAGAGCGCGCTGCTGCCCGGCTGCGCCTCCTCCATAATGTATAGACAGGACAAAGCCTGCGCGGCCGGATTACAGCGTCAACCTGAGAGCTGTAACCCAAACCTGCTTCATGGAACTCTGTCGAGTTCACGTCAGTTGATGAAGCTTCTTTTTTCCACGTGCAATCTGTCTAATAATCACCGGCAGCAGGTAAATGAGCGACGCGGATCTCTGGGTGTCCGTATATAAGGAGGAGCGGTGGAGGCCTGCAGTGTTTGGAGAAACTTGTGGCCCCGGTCATGTAGGAGAGAGCGCGGAGCTTCAGGCCTGTCTGATGCAGGATGCCACACCCGGAGATGCTGGTAGGACCGTTTAAGCCCATTAAAAAAAGAAATCTGTATTCTAAAGTATTAGACAAAAGCACGCGAGTGGTGTGTTGCGTGCATCAGTAATTTGTGGGTAACGTCGAGTCGTAGTTCATCCTCAACGCTGCCAAAATAACGCACTCATCCGTGTGCGTAAAAGCGCGGACAAACTCTGCCGCGGCCCTGAGCACCGAAGAAGCAGAAGTAGAGGGGGGAGAGGAGCGTGGATTACTCCACTGCAGCGGGTTAAGATGCTTAGCAGAGAATTACCTGTGCTTTGAAATCCCGCACCCACCCGCCCAAACAGCAGCAAGGGGCCGAGACAGGGACACGGAGTGAACTGGCACCATGTGGACGAAGAGGCAGCAGCACTCAGTCTGGTTCCCTCCAGGAAAAGAAACATTTGCTCGTTTTAAACGCAAATGAAAGACTGCGTGAGTTTGAAGATCGACCCTTGGACGCGTTTCTTTGGTGGAATCGAGGCTGTTGGATCATTTTAATGGTAAGAACAGGAACAGAAACATTGGAATGTCACCAAATATGACACCTAACTTTCAATTCGACAATGATTAAACTGCATTTTTGAACACCAGAGATTAAGACTATCAAACCTCGTGTTTATGACTGAAACATATTTACACTATTACAGTTTTTCAAAAGGTTGATCAAACGTTTGTGCTCTCTCTCCTTCTCCCTCCCCTGGATTTATTGATCTCTCCCGGAAACAGAAAGATGAGCTCTGCTTTGGGAGTCTCATTTGCAGCTTCTCAAAAATCACTTAGCCCATCATTCCGTAAGTTAGAATCAATTTGAGCTGTACGTCACCTCCATCAGTAGCATCAGGTACAAATCACACACTTGCTAGTAAACACACACCAGCAGAGATGGAAAGACCCTTGTGTTCCACTTGCTGGTGTCCAGAGGATTTCACTGCCGAATTTGATTTTAAATATTTTTTTAAAAAAAACCTCTCCATTTACCTGCAAGCTGTAGAGAAAAACCCAGACTCCTTTAACTGGTTGATGAATAAAACCTGAGCAGAGCGGCTGGTGTTTGTTAGCATCGGCGCGTCTGTGGCTCACATCTCCTGTTCTGTTTATGGCACTGGTAGAATTCACTGTCACAGCATACTCAGTGAATTACCATAGGGCCATAAACAGCGTGGAGACACATCCACGCTGCCTCTTGGGTCAATCCAACAGACACGCTGCTCTCAAACGGAAGGGAACTGGCCAACTCCTTTGCCCATTTTGGCACTAGCACATTTTTGTTTCGTTTCCTGCTGTTTGAGCAATCATGTGTAGTGCCAATATGGGACAAGAGAGGTGCACGGCTTTTCTCTGAGAGGCGCTCTGGAGTGAAGAGGTCTGATTGATCGTTGCTCTGAGATATTAGTGGTTACCATAGAAGCTGGCCACCCTATCTCTGTAACCTGACGCCTGCTCGCCACACAGATCTGGTGAACTCTCCCACAGTGTTTGGCAATGGTAGAACTCACTCCGGTGGGCTAGAAGGATCCGGTAGTTCTAGAATTGCCAACAACTGACCGAGAGATCGAATCTGTCACCTGCACGTCTGACCGAGGGAAGAAGATTTTTAGGATTGAGGGAATCACGGGTTCGGAGTGTGGTTGTTGGGTGTGTGAGTGGCTGCAGGTCAGCAGTGAGGAGGGTTAAAATAGAACTCCTCACTGTTTCTGCAGCTTCAGAACACCAGAAGCTCTGCAAAGGATGCAGGACGTCGACACACCAGACAGAGAATCAGCTGCTTAAATTAACGTCTTCACAGATTGTGGTTGAACATCAGTGTGATGGTACCAACCACAGCCTTTAGAGACTGACCCCTGCAGCCTGATCAACAAACAAGCAGGGTTGACCCCAGGTGATCCCACGTTGGGACTGATGGAACTGCAGGTAGGAGAAGTTTTATTAGAATGAAAAGTCTCTGGTTTATTTGTTCCCTTTTGGAAAACAACAATCCCTTCCTGGTATTTCCAGAATAAAACACTGTCATTAAACAAAGCCAATGCGTCTCTGCTTCGGAACTCAGCCGTCAGTCAGCTGTTAACCGCTGTTTAATCAGGGGAACGGAGGGGTTCAGAGTTCACCAGGTGAGAGGTGGGACTCCAGATCTGACAGAGATGGGACTGCGTGCTGACGTGGTCGTCCTTTCGGTTGAGATGCTGTGAGAATCAGGCCAGCAAGAGAGGGGCCGACAGATGACGAGGGAGAGGAGGAAGAGCGGAGGCCGGCATGCTGACAGCTGGTGCAAGTGATTAGACCGTGTATTGATGCAAGAAAGGCATCAAAGCTCTTTAGGAAGAATCCTTAACACACACACTCGTGTGCACACACACAAACACACATGCACAAAATTCTGAGCTTCCTGGCTTTAATTGACAACAGCGAACAGGCTAAACAGGCCATCTGTCATTTTACAGATGCATCATCAACAAATGGATTAACAGCACACACATACACACATACACACACGGTTTGGGAGGGAAAATCACAGCATTCCTCCCTTTATCATTGCAGCCGTTTAATTAATATATCCCCCAAGTGTTGATATATTCCAGTGTGTTGCTCTATAACCTCCTTTATTCCTTTATTTTACAGATCCCCCCTCACAAGTAGACAGGTTAGCTTGGTCAACTCAGGCGCCTCAGCGTGACCCTCCATCCAGCCTCGGATTTTTACTGTCCAAACTAGTGTTATGACAATAAAATCTTCTTCTTCTTTAACTGACATTTTAAGACTTGCTGAAGTAACATGTCTTCTCTTTCATTGCCAAAACTACACTGATGGAAGAGGAGATACAGAAAATGTGTTCTGGGTGAATTAGTGATGGTTGGATGAGCAGAAAGAGTGAGAGAAAGAGGAAAGGTACTGTGAACAAAATCTGTGACATCACCTTAGTCTGCTGCCTCAGAGAAACACAGTGTTCAGTTTAAGAGGGAGCCAGGTCATGTCTTTACATACACACACAGACACACACACACAGACACACACACCAGGAGACTCTGGATTACAGTAATCCAGGGACGGGTGTATTTTTAGGCTCCAGGATGCAACAATTGAGGAAAAGAGATAATGATTGTCGTATGCCCAAATGAGCTTTCTTGGAACAGAGATTGGGCAATTTTTTTAAATTTAAATCATTCAAACCTCATTCTGACAGCAAAGTTAATAGGAAACATGTTAAAAAAAAACAAAAAAAGTGATGTTTTTGAGGATTTTGGTGCAAATAACCCACAGTCTATAGTCATTTTAACTATACTTCATTCATCTCATGCTTCCTGTTTGTTTTTCTCCTCATGTCTCATATGTCATATTTCAGACTTAAGGGATGGTTCAAAGATTTTTTTCTTAACTGTATAAAAATGTGGCTAAATTGCATGACTTTACATCATATATTTGAATGCACATTGGTGGATATTAATGATCTTTGCCTAAATATCAACTTAAATCAACATTAAAAGCATCAATTCCATTTGTTCATGCATACCATTTCCATTTATTCTTAACAAAAGAGATGGTTGAAGGGCCTTTGCCGGCATTTTAACATTTGTATTTGGTCAGACCCAAGAAAACCAAAATTCTTCCAATTCAACAGATTCAACCCACATCCGATGTTTCTACAAGTAAATATCTTTTCAACATTGCATCCTATATATATTCCTGCTGAATTGATAAACTACAATACAAAAGTTATTTTGTGACCTTTCCCTGACACTAAATGCAACAGACCTCTGGCGCCCTCTACTGTTAAAACACTGAGTTCTGTAGTTCTGCACTTTCTAAGCCCTGTTCTACAGCGCCCTCATTTAATTATTTTTGCTTCCATCCTTCCTTCCTTTATTCAGTCAACGTGATCAAATTCAAAGAAGAAAATGCTGATTTCCTCTCCAGTAAATTAAACAATTCCCTGTCACATTGCGGAAAAATACAGATGGAGCCTTGGTCCAGCCCCTCTGTGGTCGTAGAGGTCAGAACTCTCTGCAGAACTGTCCAAACATCACATCTGACCGCCCTCGTGCTTGATCTCCGGAGGGTTCAATACCTATTTAAAACATTTGTTTAAGGCCAACAAAATGTGACATGTGCTGTCACTTCAGGGAAGAACTCACTTGTAATAATGAGGCTTAAAGGGTCCAGATCTGCTGATGCCCAGGTATTTGGCCTGTTCCTCACTCAGCTCTGTTAGATGAGCATCAAATGTTGGCAGGTGAAGACTGGCCACAAACTCATCTGAAACACACACACACACACACACACACATGCACGTGCACACACACATACACACACAGATCTGAGACTTTTCATGATGACAGAGAGGGACCTGTATAAATAATACCGATGGATGTACCCATCTTCTTTGGCAGGAGGTAAACGTCCTGTTTGTATCGCCCCTCTGGAGCGCTGTACAGCTCAATGAGCGCCAGGGCCTGACACAAATGGAACCACCAGACTTTAGCTTTAACATTCAGTTCCTTGTCGTCAATGTTGTGCTGAAAATAAAGGACTATACCTGGGTCGTTGTGGTGATGGAGAGGACAAGTGAAGGGACCGTGGAACAGGTCAGGTTAAGTAAGCGACCCTGAAACACCATTTTAAAGAGGAGGAGTCACATGACGAGGCCACTTTTGTACGTGATTTCAGCTAATAGATGTTAGGATACAGTAGATCTTTGCTTTTCATTGTATGACATGAACACTGAAGTGATCTTAGCTGAGAAAAAGCTGGTAACCATTGGTCTAGATCATCATCATCACCATCATCATCAACAACATCAACAACAGCCACAACAACATCACCTCTGCCAGCAGGAGGATTCTCTTGCCATCAGGCCAGATGACATGATCCACATGAGACCTCACACGCTCCCACCTCAGCTCTGCAGTCCGCAAGCTCGCCTGAGTTTAACCCACACACACACACACACACACACACACACACACGTCTGTATGGGGATTTACACCGACACCAATGTGCAAAAATAAAAGTTGATACCAAATCTATCTCAGTGTTGGAGTGGCCCATGTTGCAGACGATGCAGCCGTTCTTCATCCTGTCCAGATGTTTCCTCACCACCACGTTTTTGTTACCTTTGAGTGGAGACAAAATGCATTCGTGTGTCGCTCCACTTCACGGGATCTAATATGCCTGCAGTCACCTGTACAGGTGATGACCATGTCCACCCGTCTGACCACTTCCTTCATTTTAACCACTCTGAAGCCGTCCATGCTGAGAAGACACAACAGTAAGTTTATTATTTGGTTATTTCCACATTACTGTCAGAGACACTCTTCCTACCAGGCTTGAAGGGCACAGATGGGATCCACTTCTGTGACATAAACAACTGCGCCCACAGCTTTCAGGGCAGCACAGCAGCCTTTTCCAACCTGCACCAAAAAAAGCCACGATAACTTGTGTCGGCCTCACCTGTCATGTCCTGAAATAGTCTGCTTACTGACCTCACCGTATCCACACACCAGCACCTGTTTTCCCCCAAACATGACATCCGTGCTTCTCTTCAGCCTGAAAGACCAGTTCAGACCAGTTAGACAGTCACTGTGCACCAGTGTCTAGGAACACAGGGTGGTTCCGTACCCATCCAGCACCGACTCCTTGCAGCAGTAGAGGTTGTCGAATTTCTGCTTGGTCACGGAATCGTTCATGTTAATGGCGGGAACACACAGCTTCCCTGCCTTGGACAGCTGGTACAACCTAGGGGAAAAAAACAGCCGGGGCGTGAGTTTGTGGGCTTCCAGGTGCAGATGGAGTGTTGCTAAAACTGACCGATGGATCCCTGTAACGCTTTCCTCCACGATGCCTTTCAGGTTTCTGAACAGACCTGGATGCTTCTTATAGATCCAGTGGGTCAGGTCACCCCCATCGTCCAAAATCTGACAAAAGAATCCTCACATTATCCCGGGATGAAGCTATATGTCTCCTCAGCCTTGAAATCTGTGTTTACACTACCATGTTGGGCTGCCAGCTCTCAGCACCCACACATTTCTCTATGCACCACCAGAAGTCGTCCTCTGACTCTCCCCTCCACGCAAACACTGCAGTGCCTGGACGGCAAGGAAGGTGAAAGGTGAAGAGAGACCGAGCACAAGAACCAGACCAGCTACTCACGCACACGCGCACACACACACACACACACACACACACACGCACATCCAGACACACTCTACCTTGTTCAGCCAGAGCAGCGGCCACAGCATTCTGAGTGGAGAAGATGTTACAGGCCGCCCAGCGACACTGAGCTCCCAACACAGACAAGGTCTCGATTAACACCTGCAGGAGAAGCATACACTCACTCTCTCTCTTTCTCCGTGTGTGTGTGTGTGTGTGTGTGTGTGTGTGTGTGTGTGTGTTGAACTGACTGCAGTCTGTGCAGTGATGTGTGTGCAGCCCATCACTTTGGCTCCGGCCAGAGGTTTCTCCCCTCCTACTCTTTTCCTCAGGAACATCAGCGCTGCCATTTCTACACACACCACAGGCTGTCAGTCTATGCATTTATTCATTATCTTTATCCACATTTAGTGGTTCCTGCCTTCTCCTTTCACCTTGCTCTGCAATTTCTATCTCCCTGCGTCCAAAATGGGCCTGTTTGATGCTCTTGATGCAGAAGTCCGAAAAGCCCGTGGAGGCCTTCTGGTTTTGTTCTCTGGGAGAGGACTCATTGCCTGAGCTGTCACTGCACGCTGGAAGACAGAACTGATTGCTGGAGTGTTCAGCGTCATCTGAAGAGACACGTGATAACACGAGCCGGCTCTGGTTTCTCAGCCTTATTGTTTCAGTTTCCTCTAAAGCCTTTGAAGTCTGTACAAGTGACTGACATGTTTGAGAGCGGCGATTAGAACCAAATTAATTGGACTTAAAACTCAGAGAATTTTCCTTGTAAGCCCAGTTTAGATGTGGCAGAGAAAGCCCAGAGCCTGATTCACGTAGGATCGGAATCTGCGCAGTTTACACATCAAGGTCATGTGATCACGCTTGTGCGTAGGCCTCAGTGTTTTCACTTCCTGTACCTGAACTGTGGCTGTCTGTGGACGACTGGGAAGTGGTCCGAGACAAGGAGCACCGGGCAGCCTTGAGGGGACGCTCGTTGAACTCTTGCTTCTGGTCGGTGAACTGTATTTGCTACGGGGACAGAAAAGAATCAAAAAAAGGGGGCGTGATTATAACGGCTTCATTATTGCCAACAGCACCATCTGTATTAAGTTTGACCAATTTAAAAGTTTAAAATTTGGCAGCTTTTTCAGGTCTGAGCTCCAGAAATAAAAAACCTTAACCCACCCCCCCAAGTGACCCCACCACCAAACACATTTAATGGCTCATGGCAAATCAGCGGCGCGTCCTTTAGAATTTCACTCAGACTCTGGTTTAAACTAATTTAGTAGTACAAAATATGAAGTTTGCGTGTGAAAATAACCTCTACCAAGAGCACCTGATATACTCAGTTATTTTGGGCGACTGCTTCTCAGTTTTTCTGACCAAAATATTCAATTAAAAAGATTTAGAGTAAAAAAAAAATACAATATGGAAGCAAGAAGATGTTGAGCTGCTAATCCAACCGGTTCCTATAATCCTTGTTGGAAGCACTTAAATCTGAGATGCTCATTAAGATAGAATAAAGGTTTTTGTTCTTCTGGGTCTCTGATCTATTCATCATCCTAATAAATGCAGCATATTCGCTCATTCATAGTCACTTAATCACAAATAACTAACAAACGCACTTTCTGACCTTAGCTGCTTTGTTACAAGGTGACAAACTGACATCTGAAAAGTCAATCAATAACATTGTTCTACCGCGACTGTCACCTACTTACGTAATACTATCGTTAAATAATCATATATGGAATTGGATTTTCGGTTTTAGTCTAGCAACAGTCAAACCAGCTCCAATGATAACAATTCACCCTATTATTCATTAACGCACTTCTCTCAGCTATAAACCTGGTGGATTTGTACAAACACTCCTTTATCTTTCAATTTTTGCAATTTACCATAAAAAAAGCTACAGTAAAATAAAAAACAATGAAACAATTTAGAACTTCTCTCTGTCCTGAGCTGCACTGATCAAAATTTAACTTTATCCTTCACTCTTTAAGCAGAAAAAGGCAATTAAAAGACAAATGTTTTTCTCCCTGCACACCAAAAATCACAGATACCTTGAGATAGACAGACTGCACAGCCTCCTGGTCTTTGGCTTTGGCTGTATTCACGAGACTGTAAGCTTTCTTCATGCTGCTGCTGCAGACGCCGACCGGACTGATCTCACTGATCTCACTAATCTCACTGATCTCAGTCTGCACAGCTGCAAACTGGTACTAGTAAAGGCAGCAAAGATCTGGCTGAGTGACGCTCCACGGCAACGCCTCCATCCAACAGGACAGGTAACAGGTGGAGGGAAAAGACCAGAAACAAAAGGGGTCTTTGTCACCCTCAGAAGGGAAGAGAACAGCAGGAGAAAACAGGTTTGATAATATCCTTAAGAGAAGTGTGAAAGAGAAGAGGCGCACTGTTATGTGCGTAAATAAAGTGTTTACACCTGCATACATTGATGAAAGTGTCAGGAGAAGAGAAACGGATGACGATTGTTTCACCTCTGAGCTCATTCATGTTGGTCATCTGCAGCTTCTCTGTTGCCTCTGCATTGATTAACGAGCAACACTTTTATCGGGGGGAAAATGTGACCTTAAATGATGACGTTACACAAACAAACACACAAGCAAACCCCAAGAAAAGAAGATTCTTCTCACCACTGTTGGTGACACTGTTGGTGAGCTCACTTGCTGGTGAGGAAAGTCGTCATGTTTTCCAGATTAAAAAGAGCTTTTCCACGGGTGTGTGTTACACCGTGTGTTTGTCACGGTCTGCAGCTCGGCATAGCAACCTTTGTATAACTGTATATATGCAGCACAACAGAAGGCCACATTTCTAGAATTTAGTCTACAATTTGTTGAGAAAGAACCCCCTCATCGAACCTTTGAATTACTCTAATCTGCTGTAGGAAATACTGATTTAAAAATGAAGTTGGGCTCTAACAAAGAAGGTAAAGATCTAGATGCAGACAAGCAACAGAAAGGCGGCTTTCATTTATAATAATAAAAAAGGAAGGTGGCAGTTTCCACCTCAGCAATCAGGTGATCACCTGCTCCTGTCACACCTGTGGGTTAAGTTGGCTCTTTTTTGTCCCGTCTCCATGTTGGTTTTGTGACTTCCTGTTTTATTTTGAAACTAACTCTCCTCTCGTTTCGGACCACTTGTTTTTCCTTATGTGTCACCTGTCCAATTGTCTTCCCTGATTCCTGATTGTTTCCAGCTGTTCCCCATTCCCCCCCCCCCCCCCCCCCCCCCCCATGTGCTTATAGTTGGTGTCTCCCTTGGTCCTTTGCCAGTGTATCACGTCCCTTGTCATGATCACCAGCTTGTCCTTCATTGCCATGAGAATCTTTGAGACTGTCACAACCTTTGTTTGTCTGATCCTCATAAGAGAGTGTATTTTGTTTGGCTTTGCCCCTTTTTTGGATTTCTTTAGTTTAGTTGTTTTTTTTGTTTAATCCCTCCTTGGAGGCCTTTTGAGTTTGAATAAAGACTGTTACTTCCTGAAAGCTCTGCGCTTTAAGATTTCATCTGTGTAGATTCTAATCCAGCATATTCAAAAACATTGAAAAATCAGCTGGTCAAACATTTACAGAGATGTGCACCTTCCAAAGAAAATCATTCACATACTGATCGCGTGGGCGTTGATGCCTCATGCAGAGCTGCAGCCAGACGTGCGCGTCTACGTCTCACTCACCATGTCGGTCCTCTGAGCTTCACCCAGCAGCTCTGGCCTAGCCGTCTCCTCCCGCTCTCTGTCCCGACTGTGAGGCATCCTCCAGCTCTCTGCCGCCTTCAGCATCAGCAGCAGGTTGGGACTGCACTGATGTGGATGGTTTTTGGCGCTTTCTTCTGTGTTCTTGCTTGTTGAAGTGTCACCCAGTTTCCCCCAATGGGGTCCATCGCAGCCCTCGGTGAGCGGTTCGGGAAACTGGTCTGGCAGTGGCAGGTCCTTCCAGGAGGCATCTGTCTGCTCCTTTCTGTCTGCCATGGCAGCAGTGAAGTGACCAGGTGATGTCTGGCTGTCCCCACATATGTCAATGCTTGTGTTTACAGTCAACAGGAGCTATATTTGGTTACTTTGACTAAATGTAAAGTAAGATCATTAGTCTTGGGTGCAGCGTGTACAGTGTAAACACCGATGTGAGCACAGCTGTTAGGAAGGCACAAATGAAACCCTGAAATGGAGGAAAGTAACGTGTTCAGGGCCTGAAAGTCATCAAAGCACCCTCATCCGCTTGCCTGCACATGTTTGCAAGAGAAACGTGTGCTTAAAACTGCATTGAGACCAGTTGTGTTGTCTTTGACAACATCAACTCAAATCACATGAAAAACAGACAAAGGCTTACACAATAAACAAATTGCCACCCTAGATATTTACATGACATTCCAGCAGCAGTGAGCAACAACCTAACCTCGGGCTTCCATCCTCAGAGTAAATGTCTTAAAGTGTTCATTTACTCAGATTTCCATCAACTGCAAATATTTTTATGGCTGAAATATACACCTTTCAAAGTCACCTAGTTTCTTGAGAAAAAAAGTTAATGACAAAAATGAAACTCTGAAATGTTACTTAATAAAGAGGGTGGGACTCAAGGGTTGCTGGACAGGCGGTACGTTATAGACTATTATTCCGGTCAGAGAATCAAGAGTGCTTCTGGAGGAAGGTGCGGTAACATCCAAATGGATTTTTATATATTTTATTCTGAGTTGAGATTGGTTAGGAAGCTTCAGCGTTACAGGTTACAGAGATGGTGAACTTATAGTTGCTAGAGTTGCTAATATACAGATGTGTACATGCAACAGCCATAGGCCAATATATCACAAGTATATAGCTGAGGGAAGTCCACCATCATAGGTATATCCGCTCATGGCGAACGAGTGCTTGTGGATCCTCAGCGGAACACCGAGTAGGGATGGTCCAAGGGGTGGTCCAGGCAGTAGAAGCTCATTCACAGACTCTCTATGTCTTTGAAGGGCAGGATTTCCATCTGCCAGAGGCTCAATGTCCTCGAAGCGCTTGCAGGAAGCCTAAGCAATAGTGAAATGCATACATTTCCTGTATCCTGCATCTGATCAAACTGCCAGGCAATGTCGCTGGAGACCCGCACCGCTGCTGCCCGTGTCTGCAGCCAGGCAGCAAAGTCCTGCGGGGCGTAGGACCTGCAGGCACCAGCCTGATGTCATTCTGGAACCAATGATCCAAACAGTTGTTAAGGTGGGCTTGGGGTATCCTGCCGAGCCTGTAAACATGGAAAGAACAATGGAATTGGTTGCTGTCCTGGCCTTCAAGGGTCCGCATAATTCCAACCAAGGTCTGGAGGGATGCAGCGAGCGTCTTGAAGGCAGTGGCATCACCCAACCTGAGGGCTGGATTGTCCTGTAAGGCGGCCAGTTCACGTTGAACCAGCTGACCAGGCTTTCCATAGGTGTCCTGGAGCATCTGGGCTCCAGCCAGTGGGTCTTTTGTGCAGGCAATTTAAATAATTACAGTGAGTACAAAACTTCACATGATACAGAAATAAACTAATAAACATTTACCACATGGAAAAAGATCAATAATATTACCGATTTCTCCACCAAGTGACAAAAATAACTCATCAAAGTTGTCAGCAACAACAGTGTGAAATGTGTTTCTTATTCCACTAGAGGGCGCAGCAATTCTACAGTTTTCCTATCAGACAACAAAGAAACCCCGCTGACCTCAGGATGAATAACTGAGGAAAAATAAGCAACATAATACATGTTCCCTATAGTCCAAAGTACAAAGTGTGTTGTTAAATATGAGGGGAAGAAGATGGGTCATCAGTGCTTTTGAATATGAGCCTGATTAAATATTGAATCATGCCACGATTCGTTTGAACAGAGTGAATCTGCCAAATGTTTAAGAGACGCTGTTAAGGTCGGTAAGCTTTGCGAAGCAGAAAGCTCTGGCTGCTATTTATTGATCTTTACACATTTTACCAAGTGATCCTTTAATGCAGAAAAAGGAAGGAGAAACTTTACCGGCTTCTTTGTGACATTTAACAAAAGCAAGAAAACTCAAAAGCCATTATTGATCTGCTGTTATCAGCAACATCAGCAGCCTGAAAGCAGCTGGACACACAAGGTCTGACGGGAAGCATCGGCAAATGCACCATGATGATCACAATTCTGCCCTTATGATGAATAAAGCCTAACGTCCACGTAATGTCATTACTGCTTTTATTCAGCATAACATATTTGTTTACAGAATCAACAATAAAAGGACCATCGGGACAGAAATTACATTTGGGCTCAAAACAACGTGGATTATATTTGTTATTTGCTTTTGGTGTAATCTAACACACCCACACACACGTGCGCACACACACAAACACAAACGCATGCTATTCACAGAGATATCTTTCATTTTTGCTACTCATTTCCATTTACAAGCATCACTTGACATTTCTGATATACTGTATGTTGTTCTCACACTATTTGTTAGTTCCATTCTGGTATTGAAGAAAATCGCTGTTCACAACTATCACATTTACCACACTTAAGATGTTAGTGTATAAGAATGTTGCATGTCAAAGCGCACACTGAACAAGCTCACGTATAGGAGGCATCTACACTCTTCACAGTTGACTGTAACAGACTCATTTTTCACTAGTTTTAGTTATGTAATGACACAATGAGTATGTCATTAGTGTGTTCATTGTTAATGGCAGTGGGAAGTAACAGGTGTGAGTACAATACCAATGTTTCTACGACAACAATATGCCTTCACAGGTTACAGATGCCACATGTGTGACTGACAGGTGCTCACGGCCCTCACCGTGCTGAACGTATGTTCTTGTACTGGCACAGGAGCAGGTGTTTGAAGGTATTTTTGAAGGAGGCATTGCACAGGGCGTAGCAGGCCGGGTTGATGGTGCTGTTGATGTAGCAGAGCCAGTAGCCGATGGTCCAGAGGGAGTTTGGAATACAGACGGAGCAGAAGGTGGTGATCAGGACCATCACGTTGTACGGCGTCCATGTGACCACGAAGGCAACCAGGATGGCCATGATGGTGCGCGTCACCTTTTTCTCCCTTGAAGAAATCCCCTTCCTCTTCCACTTGGCAACAGTGTTTTGCTTAGTTACCTGTGAAATGTGAGCAGAAAGAACCTGTCAGTGGTTGTTATACTTTAATACCTCATATGTTTAACATGAATGCAGCAGAAGTATTAAAACAAGCCTTAAGTCCTGTTGGATAGAACTATAGTTAGAATTATAGACCTGCTACCCTGATTTTTCCTATTGTAACAAGGCCCTGTCATGTGCTAACCAACACAGCTTCACAAATGCTGTGAATTCCAAAGGTCTCTTTTTAAAAAACATGTCATTTAAAGTTCGACTCTGGGACGACGCAATGTTTCTTCGAAAATGGCCGAATCGAAGTTTTCCGTATCTCTGACTTTTTTATTTTCTGGCAGAACTCCGAGCATTAATGTAGTTAAACATCAATAGAAGTCAAGGTTGTTTTTTTTATATTTTTCCACAACTGACTGTTTAACACCTCAATTTGAATATTCACAATATGTTTTTTGAGAATTTCTAATAAAATTGGGTTTACCTTAAACAGTGTCCTTGTGACCAAACTTTGTCTGTCGGCAGCTGAATTTCCAGGGGAAGGTGGGTGTGTTGGATTCGTCTCAATCCCAGCATTGGAGCCTTTCTGTGTTACCATGGTGACCGCAGTGTCACCATTTTGCTGTTGCTCATCTTCCTCTTTGTCTCCAGCCTCAACTGCAACTCGTCTCTTCCCGGTGTTCTGGCTCTCACACCCATCCTCCTGGCTGTGATTGGGACCATCTCCAAGACTGGTGCCTGAAGTCTTCCTGTTGTCCTTCTTCACGCGGCTGCGGCTGGCCTTGGAGATGCGCCAGTACAGGTGGATCATGATGGCCACTGGAAGGTAAAACGCTGCTATGGCTGTGCCGAACGTCACCACCGTGTTTGAGAAGAACTGGATGTAGCACTCCTCTGATGGAACGGTTCTCCCCCCAACAATAAACTGCCAGAAGAGGATGGCTGGAGCCCACAGAATGAAGGACAAGACCCAGGCGGCGGCAATCATCAGGCCTGCCATCTTGGTGCTGCGTCGCACTGGGTAGCTCAGTGGTTTGGTGACGCAGAAGTAGCGATCAAAACTGATTATGAGGAGGTTCATGACTGACGCGTTGCTGACAACGTAATCAACAGCCAACCACAGGTCACACACCACAGCTCCCAATGGCCAGTAGCCAATTACGATGTACACAGTGTACAGATTCATGGAGCAGATGCCAATAATGAGGTCGGCACAGGCCAGGCTGAACAGGAAGTAGTTGTTTACCGTTTGCAGGTTCCTGTTCACCTTTAAAGAAACAACATGCAAAAGGCTGTCAGGCTCCTCGACACTATCAAAGTGAGAGAAAACGTATAAATCTTGTGGGGGGTGAAGCAAAGCCAAACCTTGATGGAAAGCATGACCAGTATGTTTCCGACGACGGTGATCAGACTCAAAGACCCAGCCACCGTTACGATCAGGAGGATTTCCACAGTGGTGTACGGACTTGCAGAGAACATGCCGGCGCTCTTCCCGCTGGTGTTCGCGGACAGGAACGAGCTCTCCATTCTGTCAAGATTTCCCAATATCTCTCACAGGCGCTTCAGATCATCTCTGTATCTGGAGAAACAGAAAGGTTATTCTGTTGTCCGTCAGCACGGCCATCCGTGCCAAACACGCCGCTCTCGGGCTGCAAATCTACAGCAGGTGTTTGAGTCCTTTTCAGCTCCCAGGCTGGCCAAAGATGGACAGGTGAGTAAATAAAGGCAGCAGCAGGAACGTCCAGCAGTGTGATATCAGAAATAATACATCCAAAAAGTTTGAGGGACTAAAAGCAGCAGGGCTGAGATATTTATCTGTAAAGATTCTGCATTGCTGCACCAGTTTGCCATTATTGGTGACCTGTTACATGTGCATACAGCTGATGTGTGCATGTGCAGGAGACGGTATCAAACTCATGCTTTCAGTCCCAGCTGTGTTTCAGCTACCAAATAACATGGCCTCTAATAACTGTGATAAAAAGCAATCAAATGATAAAAATAAAATGAGGGTTTGCATCATTACCAATATAAATAATAATAACCTTTTAAAAACCAAAGCAATAGACGGGACTATGGTCAGTCATAAAATATACAGACCCCAAAAATGTGATTAACTGATGTATTGTGATCAGAAAATCAATGTCAAGACTCTCAGTTGAGACCACAGGGGTTGTCGCACACTGTTAAAACCCTGTAAGTGACTCCATTAGGCCACGTGATAACATCTTACTGTACCTGAAAGACGTTTCCTTCCTGCTCTTACAGCCAGATGAAACTTCATTACACCATCTCTAACTTTATCACTTAGCCATCAAAGACCCCTTCTGGACCTTTTCTGCTTCAGAAAGAGCCCTATATGTATGTGTGAAGGGTGTGTGTATGTATGCGGGCATGGGTTTACTTGATTTATGGTACTGTTAGGAAAACACATGATTGCATTAAAGTCTAATTTTTGAACAGTCTGGGGGAGAAACACTGTTACATTTGATACCCTTTATAGAACGTGCACCAAACCTGAGGCCCCGGGGCCCCATCCAGCACTCGGTGCAATTACATAAGATATTATCACGTATTTATACCATGACTGGCCTGCTGGCAGACACGTGATTGGTCCACCAAGTCCCAGCATGCACTGCAGCAGTATTACTAATTCAAAATCTGAATAGATGCTAAGGCATTGGTATGAAGCAATGTTAATAGCTCTGTTTTTATTCTAATTTAGCTACTTATGTTTTCAGAGTTCTATTCAACTGAATAAACTGTGATCTAAATAAATGATACACATGATCAGTATATATCAAGTGTGTCATGTGGCTGAAATGACAATTAAAACCAGAGCCACTGTCAAATCACACGTAGCTTCATTGTGTCTGATATATTTGAGGCACAATAGAAACCACAGAATATTTTCGTTGCAGGTGCTGTCTGTGGTATAACATATAATAATCCCAACAAAGTAGTATCAGTTGCAATAAGGGACAAACGGTACATTATTATTTCAATCAGTAATGATAAATATTATGCAATAAAATAGGATTTAAATAAACTCTAATATAGGCTCCATTGACCTGACATAAAATGTCTGCCTCTGGGGCATCAATTAATATATTTAAAAGGCCTCTTTTCTTCATCATCTAGAAAACATTTTATTATTTATTATATTTATTATTATTATGGCATACAAAAGGAACTCCTATTTAGCATGTATTGAAATAAAAGTAACCCTAAAACAACTGAAACCCCAGAGTTATAGAATTATCTTTTTTTTTTAAAAAGACACTTTTAAAAAAAACACATTTATTGCAAATTTTTGTATTGCACCACAGGCTGATATTTATTTTTAAAAAAAATGTTTTTATTGAATTGAATATTTTTATTATTTATTGAAGTAAATCAAACATGATATAAATTCACCTCAACACCTTTATATTAACATGCTGTCTGCTCCGCTGGTGTGAGGATGCTTTGAGAAACTGCAGGAGATAACTGCTTCCTCACAAGCTCATGCTCACATCTTCCCATCATTTACACTAATCAGACCTCCATTACTGGACCTCCCTAATTCAGAGCTACTGGAGAGAGTCACAGACACAAACAATATTTCTTTGACAGGCGTAGAAACATAGTAATTAGATCGAGCAGTAGCTGTACCGGTAATATGCTTCTTGGGTGTAGTGGTGGGTCTACCCATCAGGGACAGGGGGAGGCTGTCTTTAAAATGTCTGCCCTGCCTTTGACATCAGCAACTAAGTGGCTACCAGCAGATGAGGTGGTGAAACAAGGGCTTTGTTTGCAGATATGAGGACAGGTGGGCCCAGTTTCATCAAAAGGACGAGTTAATGACCACGGGGATCAAAGGGGACGTAATTATTTCATGCAAAGATGCTTTTTTCTCAAACCTTGTAGATGTATTTTATTGCTTAGTTTATGAACACAAATCAAGCTGGAGGCCGGTCAGATCATCCGGGATGTTTGCACAGATGGTTTTTTAACCTATCCTGCGACTGGATGCATGTAAACATGTGCACACAAAAGAGAATTAAGTGGACCGTACAAAATATATCATTCGTTTCTGTGTTAGTCGACAGAAGGCTTTGATAGAAACAAGGTTTTTGAAGTCATCTTGACTGCTTGGATTTGTGAGAGTTGTATTCCTCCTGTGAGGGGCGAGAAATTTCACATCAGGCTGAGCTGCAGCCTTTCACAGATGTATAACACAGGCCAGAACAAAATGAAAGACTGGGCATAGAATGTGGGAGTGAGGTGGACAGAAGTGGAAAAGCTCCCATATGCAGAGAAATGACGAGCATGATTTTCACAAGTCGTCGTGGGCTTTTTAAAAAGAGGCAGAGTCCTGTGAGAGTGGGTCTGGGAGGAGGAGGAGGGTTAATGAGCGACGATTAAAAACATAACTTGATTTTGATGCAAGCCCACAGTTTCTGGGAGGAGCTGCTGGGATGAAATCTAATTCCCATTTTTAAACCCAGAGTAAAGAGGGAGGGATTCCTCAGGAGCAGGGAGATCAGGGAATCCAGAGAGCCGAATCAGTGCTGCTGACTTCAGGAATGGAACAAATTCAAGCATTTCTAAACCAGCCTTAGGGGACCAATAAAACCAGGATCAGTGTTAGAATGAGGCTGCAACGGGACCAGAATCTGTATGTGAAGGGTTTAATTACACTATTTAATCTACATAAACTACATAGAAAACTCCCAAATTTATGTCTAACATTTAAATAGAAACATTATATCCCTTGCCTTTAATGCAGGTAAAATAAAACAAAATAAATGCATGGTTACCTTAAGCAGAGTTTACAAGTCAGATTTCAGCTCACCTTGAGTGCTGGGAAGGACACAGATGAACTCTCTTGGTTGGGTCCATGATACTCTCACCTCAGTCCACACTAGAGCGACGACAGAAGCGAAGCGCAACCTTACATTGACGTTGCTCCTCCTCTGATAGCGTGCGTTGGTGTTTGTGTGTTAGAGCCTGACAGACACAATGGGGAGGGGTCAGAATGGCTCTTACCGACTGTTGTGTTGCATCCCTGAAGCTCGGGTCACACGTCTGAATAAGCGAGTGATGGAGGCAGGGCCAGTAATATTTTACACACGTGGTATGTGTCGATGTCTCCAGCACACACACATACACACACACATCTGTGTTAATCTATAGGCCACAGTGATGAGTGCTGGCCTGCAAAGTGCTAAGATCCTTATTAAAATCGGGACAGAGGGAAAGGCTCGCGCTGCGGTTCTGTTGCTGCAGGACTTTAACCTTTGAGGTCTTTTGACCTTTCAACCAATCTGGTGATGCAACCTGCCCCATTTGGTGTATGACCTTACTTTGATGGAATTACCACAAAGAATCATAGCCGGTCCCCACAAAACATTATTGTGACTGAAACGGGCATGCTGCCGTCAAACAGGCACGAGCCAGACATGTAAGTATAATTTGATATGAGAAAATATGACTTGATTTATTGTGCTCGCACGGGTGCAGACATACGGCAATCTGATCACATTGCCATTGGTCTTTCAGCTTATTTGCTTGGATATAATGCTGATGTGGTCACAATTATGTTGTAGAAAAATGCGGTAGTCTGCCCGTGGCTTCCCTTCTCCCGGGCCACCATTTGTCATGAGCACAAATCGATATGAGACTTTGACCGTGTCTCCAGCCTAAATGCCTGTCTTCAGCTTCCTGTCTCTGAAATGTCCTCCTGGAACATCTTACTGCAGCAGTTGTAATTCTGCATTACACTTTGGAAATGGTAAAACAGGCAGAACTAGAACTAAATAAGGTCCCGGAGAGCTCTGACCTGGGCCAGCATATAGAATACTTGGATACAGGCAGTAGTAATAAGAGGTCAGCCAGCCGGACGGACGGACGGACAGAGGTAATGGTTGGTGGAGGTAGCTTAAAAGAGTCTAGCTTTTATACATTTGTGGTGATTCTAAAACCAAAAGTAATCAGTGTGTATTTATCATTCTGTCTGAGCTGAAATGCTCCATGGATGCAAAACTCCATATGTAATATATGATGACACATTTACAGTTGTTTTGATTCCAAGTGGCAAAACAGGGAGGATTCTGTGCCGGCGGTTTCCACCGGTGGTCAACTTGAGCGGCTTCAGACCTCTAAGCTGAATGTTTAATTCATCGGGATTGTGCAGTTGCCTCGCGTCCTCACAACTTGATGGCTGCTGCTTTGCATCTCAGCCTTCTAGCACTCCGTCCTCGTGCGGGCCCTGAATTAGAGTTTGTGCATGAATGGGCTGGTTAAAGGTCTGAGTTTCATCAATGGGCTTCATTGCGTAATTTATCGTGTCACATGGAATGTTGTTGTTTTTTTTACTGTCCCCTGGAAGGTAGATGGAGAACATAAAGGAAACCGTGCTGCAGGGCTTATGGGCACATCCTTGCGTAGTATATACGGTATAGTCTGATAAAAGCCATCACCCTGTGCACGCACACACACACACACACACACACACACACACACACCCACACTACTCTTTCAGTGTCAGCATCTTTTGAGGACATGTCCTAAAAGAACCCGTTGAATGTGTCCTCACCAACAGACTCATTCAAGAGTTGTCAACAGTGCTAGCAATGAGGAACACTCCTCTTCATTATAAAAGGAAAATCCTGAAGGCTACGAGGAAATGAGGTCATCTCACTGGAAGCTGGATGGCTTTCTGAATAGACGGAGTTCACCCAACACAATAGAAGCCTTCTATCTGATGTCTGATCTTCACTGAAATTCTAAAATTCCATTTTTAATGAAACACTGTCAAATGAAAGGGACCCATATGTTCCTGGAAACTTCTTTTTTCTATATATACGTCTGCACCTTTATCATGTACATTTTAATGTAAATGTGAAAAGTTCAGTGAGTAAAAATCACCTCTGAAAAATCATTTCTGCAGGGAGGGTTCTGTTCTGAAGGTGCAGCAGGCCTGTCCCAGAATATGACGATTCATTCACCCCTGTTTCATATTCAAGCCACGTTCCGAATTTCAACAAACTCTGTGCACAGTGTTTTCACATTTCTTGGCAAACAACAAATGTTTTTTTGAACTACTCGGACACTGGCTTCCATTTCTGGCCGTATGGTCCAGAGTTACGTAATATGTGGGGTTACAGAGACTTACAGTAGCAGCAACAAGAGGATAAAATCAAGAAAGCAACAAACAATGAAAACCTTTTTTAATTAGAGATGAAAAAACATCTAGGCCACAACTATGTGTAGTTACTGATGTCTGAAAGGGTTCACTGGAACGTTTTAAGAGTTTGTGGTTTTCACAAACTCCACCTTTGTTTTATTGCAGTTTGAATGTAAAATTTCAAGATAGGTTTAAACAGCAAACAAACTTAAATGACCTTAAATTGGAATAGTTGTCCAGTGAAAGGGAGCATAAATATAAGTCTAATAATCTAACTGTATTTTCAATCTTTGGCTAATGGAGCTCCTCGGGTGTTGGTTGGTTCGTGGCTCTGCTGCCATCTAGCGGACGGAGGCTTCGGTTAACTTTAGTTTGTTCCCTTCATCATCACACATCCAATAAAAGCAGGACCGACAGATAGTACAGGATGATCTCACCACATGTAAATTAAATAATCAAGATAATTTCAATTCAAAGTCAGAGTCTGAGCCAAGAAAATAACAAACGACTGAAAACAAGCAAAAATGTCTGATAGAATACAAAATAAAAGAATTTGAATTATCATTATAATATATACTCATAATATTTTTTTTTGAGTATTTCTAAGGAAACACCTTGTCTGCTCAAATGGCAGCATGATAATGTGACTGAAAAATATAGGTTCCTTTAAAAATATTATTTAAATTGGGCATTTAAATTCCTCTTTATTAATTGGTAAGCTGGTCCATGACACTATGAAGTAACAGCAACATTCCATTTGTTTTGAACGTGTTGAGCACTTCACCAATCACTGAGCTCAGAGGGCAAGCAAACCAAAGTTTAATGACAGAAAACTGTTGTTGTAGGCACACATGGCGGTGATCCCTACAGAGCATAATGAGCATCTGCTGACACACACACGGTCTCATGAGGCTCCATCATCTGGGAGTCAAATGTGTGTGTCTGGGTGTGTCCATGACAACAATATAAAACAATAATCCTTTTTTTTTAGTAAATGACAAGTAAGATTGCTTTAGAGTGAATATAATGAAATCAGTGATGGATTATTACAACTATATACAGTAATATAATACTTCTGTAAACATTAATGTATTTTGGGGGGATAGTATCAAGCGGGGTGATGATATTATTGTCATCAGTTTTTCAAGTCGATCCAACAAAAATGTGTTAACTTTAAGGGGCTTTAATTAATGTCTCAACTTAGTCGCGGTTCATCTGAAATTCCCACCCCTGCTATTTGGTAATAATTATTGTTTATCACATGAAGAATTATGGGCCTGGTTTGCATGAGGCAGTGCCAACCATCTGCATTGAAAATCACATGTAAAGTGAGGACATAAATTCTGACCACATCTCAACCCACTCCCCATCCATTTCTATATTAAACAATTGAAATTAGGATCGTTAATCACAGGTCACTCCACGCAGCAGCATTACACGGGATTTTTTAAATGTATATTTTTCTATTTGCAGCTCAAGAATGGTTCTAATCCTAACAGTCAATCGTGTTATGAGTTTATGATTAGATCTGAGTATTGGCCTGAGTAATTTACTGACTATTTGAATACCTGGATGTGGTTTTGGAGAAAGCTTAACCACAGGGTACAACTCTGCGATTGTGATTCTCAGCATTTCCTGAAACATGTTTAACGTTGAAGGACAACAGGCCTTCATAAACTCTCTGGTACTAGGGTGGTAAATTTAGTCCAAGTTCTAAATCTTGACCAATACTGGTTGTACTGCTACAAAATGAAAATTTATGCGCAATATTTTCCAAATTGTGTGTTTTGTGAGGATTATAAGAGCTGTAAACTATATGGTACAGCTTTTATAATATCCCACTGTGAGCTCTAATTTCTCTAATTTCTGTAATTTGCAGAATAGTGATTAAAAAAACCAAAATCAACCTGTTGTTTTAATAGTAAAACTGAATTGAGTTTTGGCACCAAATGTGACCCTTTCAGTTGTCATTCAACAGTAGTCTCATATTCAATTACTTATTCTGTTTGAAGAATACAGATTCTCAAATAGCTGCACCTTTCAACAAGTGTCTGTTTGAGCAGCATGCATGTGTGTGTGTGTGTGTGTGTGTGTGCGCGCCGTGTGTTTTCTGCCCATGCAAAATGTTACTGAGCATTGACAGCACATGACAGAGACGTAGAAATGCAAATCAGCTGTAATGGTGCGGTCAAATTGGCCTTCTGGTGCTCACATTTGTGTGCCGGATACTAACAAAACATGATGAATTTGGATGACCTTTTGAGCTTACCCACATAAATTATCGGAAATTCGAGAGGAAACATTTTAAAAGATGCCTATTACGAAACAAGGGCGTATTTACGTAAGCAAGATTATGAGAAACAGATCGTGCTCAAATATATTTGAGACGTCTATCTTCCATCATTTACACCAAAGACTGCGATAAGATAAAGATATTGTCATATATTCCCCATTGACGTCGACTTAGATTTTACGACGACTCCATTGATGGATCTCCCCCCCGCTCACATTATATTTGGGCTTTCCTGGAGTCAGTCCTACGGATAGATGTCTCAAGTTAAGATCAATTTTTGAAGAGGCTTCTTGTTGTTGCGCGCATGCGCAGTTGGTGGGTCTGCGCTGGCAGCAGGAAGCGAACAAATCAGGGGCCCCGACGGCTGCTGGCTACTCCCTTATTTCACTGAATGACACTGGCTGGATCTCGCTCGGTTGACTAGTCTAAACGCCAGAGGTAGTAAAAGAACCTTTTTTGGGTTAACTATAACTAAGGGATATTCCTCGCCAGGTGAAGGGCTCCAGTGGGCGGCGAGGGCGTTTGGATCCATCGTTTGCAGCCAGAAACCACCTCCTCCGTGGATGCTAACTCAGTAGCTTTTGCATGTCGTCTTACGACTGGTAAAATTTTTTTTGCGTTGTTCAGAATTTTCTTACTCGTTCGGAAGGCCGATTAGAAGAAGATGGGGTGTACTCTGAGCACAGACGACAAAGCGGCACAGGAGCGCAGCAAGATGATCGACAGAAACCTGCGGGACGACGGTGAAAAGGCTGCCCGGGAGGTCAAGCTGCTTCTGCTGGGTGAGAGAAAGATGGATGCACGCAGGGTTGGCGGTCGCTCTGTTTGCTGAAGAGGGCATTTTCTGCTGCTCTGTTTGCTCCAAATATGCGCGGATCATTTCCAGGACTCATTTTAGTTTTGTTATAAAGGCTTAAATAGCTTTAAATTAAGCTTCATTTCTCTGCGTTAGTGCTTGGTAGTTTCGTCGTATTAACTTCGATGAAACCCAAAAAGTGGCACAGGCAGCTGAATTTGACACCATGGTTGTGCAACCGTCTTAAAAAGTTAAGCAAGGTGCTTCATTTATGTTGATCGGATCAATGCAGCGATCTAATCAGTGATCGATACTAAGCGGCTCTCGCTGTAACCTGCGGCTATTAACCAGCGCTGAGACTCACAGATAATTCTGTTAGCTTAAGCAATTAGCTGCTAAGCTAACGTGGGAGTAAAGCCCTGCCGCTTGATTGTCTTAACTACCGTTAACAATGTGTTCAAATGATCGTTGTCTCGCTATTCGTTTTACAAAGTTTACTAAATTTACACGCCAAGGATACACGTCAGCTAACTAGTTCCTGTTTTGCATCCATTTCGCCACCAACTCACTAGCGTGTTGTAGGCCGACCGTCGTTTACTTCTCCAATAATCTGCAACGAAATGATCACTATACAGTTTAGACACGTTTTCGAAAAAGGTTTCCGAGCTTCTCTTTGCTATTGAAAACATGAGTTCAAAATCGTAAAAGCCTTGGACCTGGATGGTTAAATTTGCTTTGTTTTAGTTCAATCTGGTATGTTTGGTAGCCTGAGGGGGGAAGAACAAACATTGAACTAGTTTATTGCTACAGTTGTGATGTACTGAACTATTATAATACTGATTATGTCAGAGGTATTTGATTAGACCAGAAAGAACACTTGACTGCTACCTTGTTGCTGCTAATGGTCACCGCTGCCAGACTTTAGTAAAGATGGTCAACAGGTTGCATAGCAACCTATGCAGCCTGACTGACCACATTAAGCAACTGCGATGACTGTTTACACACAACAGAAACAGCCAGCGCACAACCGGATTTCTGCCTTGATTAAACGGCACTTTAAAAAATCCCGACTGTATTTTTCTCCTTTGGATCGAGACTGTTTGTTCAGGTCTGTGTCGTCACAGCAACAGTCACATCTTGTGTGTTTGTGCGTCATTTGAGATGGACACAATTTGAATTTTCATGGCTGCGCTTTTTGTTTTTTTCCCTGTCACGATTCCCACAAGCACCTGCGTACGACGTGCCTGGGATTGGTTTGTGGATTTGTCGGCAGAGACTGATTACCATATGCTCGCACACATGGGTGTGTTTGGACAGCCACTATTGGGAAGTAGAATGTCTCGAAAATGTGTTTCTGAGCAAGATATGAAGGTTGCACATATGCATTGCATTGCATCTTGCTGGGCAGATTTGCATTAAATTACAAATGGTAGACTCCGGTGCCGCGTAGTTTCAGTCGACACACCGCAGGGACATCCAAAGCGTCCCAATTGTTTTGTGTACAATCAAAATCCTGTACTGTAGCAGAAAAGAAAAACCCACTCTGATGCTTCCCTGGAGGGTGTGTTTCTGCTTACAGAAGTTTAGCCTTTTGCGTATTTGGTGTTGTATGAAAGTGACATATTTGTCAGGATAATTGCATTATTGTTTGCTGTGAAGCGGGGCTGTTTATCACGTGGGACATAGAATTAATGAATGGTTTTCCTCACTAGGCAGCTGAATGTCCCCACAGAGGGAAGGTAATTAAAATGTTGTGAGCTCAGCTGAACAGGCACCTTAATCTCAGAACTCAGAAACTTGACATGCTTCTCTCTAATGCCTTAGTTTCTTTTCTGTATCCCATCCCCATTTACTGGATTGCAAACTGTGATTTCAGCATTATATGGGTCAAATGGGCCGTATGACGGTTCTAACCAGCCACCATTCGGTATGTTGCCCAGGAACGCTTAAGCTGTTTATAATCTGATTGTCATGAGGATTCAGTTGATTAATCCATTTGCTCCTTAGTCTGACTTATCTGAGTCTCAGACCCTTTATCTTCAGGAAGCAATGTTATGTTTCTAAGAAATGGCCGAAACCCTTTATTTTGGTCGGAGAGTTAAAATAACCGTTCATGAAACCTCTCGATAGTGCTTTTTATAGGCTGCAGAACAACAGTGTGTAAAAGTCACTGAGAGGATGGCTGTTCTTTTGTCTGCTGCCAACACCTCATCAATTAATACTACCATGCTTATTATTAAGCCGGTACAGATGAAATAGGACCTTTATTTGTTGTAGGCTGATGGGGGGGCGCAGGGCGGTGGGCCGCTGTGTTTCTCTGTTCTATGAGCTGTGATCGTTGTTGTGTCCTCGTGTTGTCCCTGATGTAAACATGGCCAACGTTACAGTGCAATGATGCAAGGCACATTTCCTGATTGCTTCAAAAAAAAAAAGGGCGGCTCCCCATCAACATTTGTCATGTCATGTTATTGCTGGCTTCTACTGTTCTGCTCTTTGACCTGATCAGAAACGTTATTGTTAAATTATCATTATGACTAGAGATGGTGCCACAGCCCTGACGTGCTTTCTCTGTGTGCATGCGTGTGTGTGTGTACGTAACTAGATTTGTACTTCTTCAGAGACAAATGACTTCTAAAGTCTAAATTAATTTTAATTTTTGCGCTGATATCATGGAAACCCCCTTTCTGCCTGTTAGTGGTGACCAATTGTTACGGACATACCCAGATCTTTGTTATCCTCTGTAGAGATGCCAGCTGTGTGTTCTCCTGTTGTCTGATGCTGGCTGGAAGAATCATTGAAAATGGTTTCTTGGGACACGCTGTGGATTCTAATCTTTAGGGAGTGGGAGCAAAATATTGGCATTTTGTTGCACAGTGTTAGTTACCTTGGCTGGTGTAATCCACAATCATGTCATGATTAAGGCTTTAGACATACAAAACAGATGCATTTAAAGCAAATAAATAAGTTGAAATAAGTTTTCTAGGTGTCTTGTCTGTTCATATTGTAATGTTTACATTTTTCTCTTCCAGGTGCTGGCGAGTCTGGCAAAAGTACAATTGTTAAACAGATGAAGTAAGTGAATAATGACACAACAAACTTGGCGTTTATACAAAAACGATGGTTTGACCAGGCGACGCCGCTTTAATGTTAAAGGAGCAGTAAGCATAAAGTTGCTCCGATGTGTCACCAGACTTAAAGGAATCATGTTAATACCCAATATTATAGGAACCAGGTAGTGTGAGTGTGATTGCAGTATCGACTTTAGCCACAAACTTTCACACAGCTCCTTTTAAGACCGATCAACCAGGAGCAGGAGACACCAGGTCACTTGATACTGGTCTGATTGCTGGTAGCCGAGACGACTCCTATTCACTCATTCACTTGCTGTGAAGAGTCACTGATTCATTAACATTTTCTCTAACGTAGAACGACTCAGCTTTACTGGCTTTTGTATTACTGAGAGATTAATTATCAATGAGGCAACAAAACCTCCCAAACACAGGTGTTTCATTTGATTCAAATGATGCATTTTTTTCAACAAAGGTTGTGATAATGTGGCTTTTGTCTACCAGGATCATCCATGAAGCAGGCTATTCAGAGGAGGAGTGTAAGCAATACAAGGCTGTGGTCTACAGCAACACCATCCAGTCCATCATCGCCATCATCAGAGCGATGGGACGCCTCAAAATTGACTTTGCTGACGCCACCAGAGCGGTGAGTGAGGGGAATCAACGTTGACAGATCTGTTCTCCAAGAACAAGCCTAGTTTGGGTTTCTGTACAGTTACAAACGGCCCGGTAGAATGGTGCCGACACCATCTTAGCCACTGATTGTCTCATCCTGCTGGGCAAACAGACAGCTGTCACAGCCATGAATAGAACAACAAGAATGGGCTGATACCAAAAGAAAACACTTTATTAGACTTTCCAACAGGCAGGTTTAGAGATTCTATGACTTTATCAGCCATCCAACATCATTTCCATCATGTTGATCTAACATAATCTGTATTTTGTCCCTGCAGGATGACGCGCGGCAGTTGTTCGTGTTAGCAGGGTCGGCAGAGGAGGGCTTCATGACGGGAGAATTGGCTGGCGTCATCCAGAGGCTCTGGAATGACGGCGGAGTCCAGGCTTGCTTTAGCCGCTCCCGGGAGTACCAGCTCAACGACTCTGCAGCATAGTGAGTTTTTATCCTCGGGTCTTGTGGCACGCAGGTGTCTGGCTGTACTGATGAACGTCTCCTCCCACAGCTACCTGAATGACCTGGAGAGGATATCCCACGGGGCGTATGTCCCCACCCAGCAGGATGTGCTGAGGACCAGAGTCAAAACTACCGGAATTGTGGAAACACACTTTACTTTCAAGGATCTTCACTTCAAGTAAGAACAATCGCGTCCGATTGTCAACTGTACTGAACCTTTTAGACCCGGTGACCTGAGTTTTTATTGGTCGTTTTTCAGAATGTTTGACGTAGGTGGGCAGAGATCAGAGAGGAAGAAGTGGATCCACTGCTTTGAAGGAGTCACTGCCATCATTTTCTGCGTCGCTCTCAGTGACTACGACCTGGTGTTGGCCGAGGATGAAGAGATGGTAAGAGTGTTCCACCGGTGATTTCTCTTTAGGCGGATGTGCACAACCGACCGGCCTCTCTTTACGCAGAATCGAATGCACGAGAGCATGAAGCTGTTCGACTCCATCTGCAACAACAAGTGGTTCACAGACACCTCCATCATCCTCTTCCTCAATAAGAAGGACCTGTTCGAAGAGAAGATCAAGAAGAGTCCTCTCACTATTTGCTACCCTGAATATGCAGGTGAGCTGCACCCGCTTCCTCTTCCTCCCACTTCTGTCTTCACTTTTTCTTGATGACTTCCTCCTCTGGAGCCTCATTAAGTGTCCTTGAGCAGTTGGAATGTTCCAATAGATTGTTCCAATTTAGAGCTACAACCTGAGAGCAGGCTGCACAGTTTAGTCGGAACATGCAGGTCCTAATCTGATCCTCTGCCGTTTGTAGTGGCAACAGCTTGACTCTCGTAGCACGTGGGTCTCCAATAAGATACAGAAGACTCTAGTTCTTCTTCGTTGTGTGCCTGAATTTGATTATGATGGTTCTTTACATTCATGTTCCCCAATGTTTTCGTGATGGTGAGTGCACAATTCGACCAATTGACCAAAAAGGCAGAGGGAATTGCCAGCAGTCAAAATGTGCTGAGGTTTTTGCCCGACCCAACCCAACTCCCGGTTCTTTTCTCTCTCAGGGTCCAACACCTACGAGGAGGCAGCGGCTTACATCCAGTGCCAGTTTGAGGACCTGAACAAGAGGAAGGACACAAAGGAGATCTACACCCACTTCACCTGTGCCACCGACACCAAGAACGTGCAGTTTGTGTTCGACGCCGTCACCGACGTCATCATCAAGAATAACCTGAAGGACTGCGGCCTTTTCTGAAGGTAACCGGTGCCGCTCTCAGGGCCGACAGTTCAAATGCTTGTCCCACCCGTTGTTAACCAGTTGCCTCTTTCTGTTCTGGCAGGTTGTTGGTCACCTTTCCGAGTGACTCTTCAAAGGGGACTGTGACTAGAGGGAACTTTGGAGTCCTGCGAATGTCACTTTTAACCTTTTTATTAACTTATGTTCATCTCTGAAGGTTTGGAAAAACTGTAGAAAAAAACAATTTCTGTAAAATATTTGTACAACAGTCGTTTGTCCGGGGGATTTTTCACAAATTTAAAATTAGCTTGTTTTACCTTTTTATCCTTTTTTTTTTTTTTTTTAAGGGGGTTGATTTTGTTTTTGTCCATAAATGAACACCTTTTTCTTTCATTTTGAATTTGTAGGTCTCTGTGCCTTGCATGCCGTTTCTTTTCCTCATTGGGTTACAAGTTAGATTCCTGTATAGACACACCCCCCTCCCCCAAAAAAATAGCACCCAGCATGAACCATGGTCTCCATGTTATCAGCTTTCTTTTACTGGTTTTGCCTTGTTGACCGTTTCACTTTGACTCTGACATACTGTGAGAGCTGCACATGAACCTTTACAGATTTGTGGTTTGCATGTGTGCAGCGACTGGGATTCCTTTTGTCGAACTGTTTGTGTGTGTGTGTGTACGAGTGTGAGAGAATGCATTAAAAATGAATTAAGGGACTATAGGGGCATGCTCATCAAGAGTTTTATTTTTTATAAAGGACCAAACAAGCTATTCAATGCAGAGTTCATGTTACTGTAAACTACTGTAACATTCCAGATGGAAGCATGAAGGATAAACTTTGGAAATGGATGTTGACTGTAGCAGATGCTCAGACAATATGGAAGATTTTGTTCAGCATATAAGATGAACAGACGTCAATATTAGTCCGCTGTTACTGATTGTTTTTTTTAATGGTTTGGAGTTACTTACCCCTCTTAAAACCCCAGCTGTTTCATTGGATGGCACATTAGTTGACTGATCTTGATTTCTCTAATAAAAGTGCTGCTGTGGTGAAACCATGGCAATTTATGCAAGAAAATATACTGTTTCATTTGTGTATGAGAAAGTAAAATGTCACCACCTGCTACATAAATTCAATATCCTTTATATAATGTGTAACACAGTAATGGTTTTACTTCAGGGGGTTTTTAATAAGGTTTTATATGAATTCTATTTTTAGATATCACATTTTTTGTATGTAGTAGTACACAAACATCTTCACGTTCAACATATTTCTAATCACAAGAAAGAACATTTGTCATTCCAAAAAGTTAAGGCGATTGTTTGATTCCAGTAGAGCAAAGGTCAAACAAGGACATCCAGAATGAGTCCTCAACATGGCCACCGGGAGCGCAGGACACAAATCCTAGTTGTGTAATTTTAGAAAACATACATGGAACTAAAGTGCTGTACATAAATAAGATAAATGTAGCACAGAACAAAAATGTTAAAACAGAAAAACACTTAAGAGATGAGTCTAATGCATCTTGGAAGTCAAGGAATAATAGTGGGATCTGACCTGAGAATCTAAAGAATAAGGACACACCTGTGCAGATCAGAGACACACTGAGTTGAGGACACCAGTTCTGCTGAGGCTCCAGTTAAAACTATTAAACATCTGGCTGAGTGTTGAGCTAAAGCAGGTGCGGGCTGATTCACACCCATATTTTACTGCCTTTTACCCCGCCGTGGAGGACGGCATCTGCCTGTCAACAAAATAACTAAAAATAAAGAACTGAGGCAGATCACAGTAATAGTCTGTGAGCGTCAGACTCCAGCGGAGCAGAACAGTGCCTTTAGCCCTGGCCTCCACCCTGAACACTGTTCATCTGAGCCACAGTCTGTGAGGCTGCAGCAGCAGCTTCACACACAGTCCTGCTCTACACAGGAGGGTCTGGACCAGTCTTCTCCAGCACCAGTGACTCAGCTGTCAGTCACTCAGAGACCAATCAGGACCTCGACTCGTGGTTTGATCTCATTCTTCGAGACTCCCCAGAATCCACCATTTCTGGGTGAATACCTTATCAATTATCACTTATCAAGCAGATGATTGATAAGTAGTCTCTTTGGGGAGACAAAACAACTTCTTCACAAGCACTGAAAGTCGAAGGACACTCGTTTGATTACAGTAACATACAGGTTTTAGCCAGAGAAGATAGATGGTTTGAGAGAGGAGTGAAAGACACCATCTATGTCAAACTGGAAAGACCATCATTAAACAGAGTTGGGGGTCTGAGACATCACCTCTCACCTGTTTACAATACAGTATTGAAAAACCTCCCCAGGAGGAGAAGAGGCCATTCACACGTGACCACTAACAAACCCCATTGTATCAGGGGAAGTTTCAACAACCTGCATAATGCCGGGTGGAGCATCCAACAACCAGGTGACTGAAGCTCCAAACGTATTAATGGTCCTGAAGAGTATAAATATCTGGAACTGCCAACAGCCAGAACTGATGAAGCCTCTTGGATGAGAGGTGAAACGTCTTCATGAAACTCAAGCTGTCCAGTTGCTAGCTCCTCTGTGGCCCTCTACAGAAATTGATCAATAATTTAATGGTCTTCTAAAATTCATTATTTTCTTCACATACTTTCTGTTGATTCCCAAAGGTATGTTTAGACATAGACACACAAATTTTATGAAAATTAGACCTTGTATGATTTCCACAACATGACAACTGTGGCACAAAATCCATTGTTGAATGATAATCATCTGCTGGTATTAACATGGTGCTTTTCAAATGAATTGTGTTAAAATCTAGTTTCAGAACATAGATTTTGTGTTTCAGTTAATTTTTACGTCTCCATGTTTAACATTTTTACAGTTATTAACAAAGGCATTTTCAGTTCCAGAAATATTTTAAGTCTAAGTTTAAGGTTATGATTCTAGTGGCAAAGTCAAATAAGCGAATCCAAAAATGTGAGTCACAAACGTGGCCACAAGAGAGCGCCGCGACACAAGATTTAATGGCGCTGAAGGCGGAATTATTATATTAATTGCGTTTTATGGGACCAAAGGCTCCATCTGACCTCCAGTAGTGTTCAGACGCCCAGAATCTCTCAAAGTTCCCTCAATCATCCAGCTGTAAATAATAAAAAAGATAATTAGATATCATTATGTAGGTGAATTACCTGAAAATAAACTGAAATGCCATCAGGGATGATTTCTATTATCATTTTAGAATAAGAATGTGAAATATTGTGCAAAACACATGCAGTAAAAAAAAAACATTTTGAATCCAGGTCTTAACCCAGTGATAAAACAAAAAACAAACCAAAAAATGTCGACACCTAAACAATACCCAACAATTTCAGCAGCACTGTCCTTCAAGACTTTCATTTTCTTTCTAAATTGCTCTTCCTTCTTAATATTGTAAAACTGTCGTCATGGAACTGTTTCTCAAAATGATGACCCGGTGGGCTCTGATTAGTGTTGAAACTGATTTGGGTTGTGCCCTTCGTGTTTTATCCTCTTTGATGTTTGTTCCTTTGTCTCCTCCTTTTCTCTTTTCCAGGCACATCGAGGGCCTGACGTTAAAGGAGATTATGCATATTAGCTGCCTGAAATTGTCCATTTTAAAATCTTTAAATTTATAACTACAGATTAAAATCCAATCATTTTACTGAAAACTGTCTAGAATATATTAATCTCTATAAATTATTCCTGAGGTTGACTTGATTTTCAAGAAATAAATAATTAAATATAGGCGAACGAAGTTCCCTCTATTGGCCACGATGTGTAACTGCATAAATTGGATAAAAGTGATGGCGATGATCAAAGAAAACAAGGGAGAAATGTAAGTCCAATTTTTAATGCATTGTTATCCTACAAAGATGTATTGGAATTTCACAAAATCATTATTAGAAACACAACAGGACCAGAACTAATTAACAGTGAGAATTATCACCAAGCTGCAGGGATTTAAAGCAAGAACTGTGTCACAGAGTCGGTCCAACATTTATCCAGCTGATCAAACAGTAACATAATTAGAATGAAAATCAGAAGAACTCTTTCACTAATTAAATTAAGTTTTTCATATTTTACAAAGGCAAAACCTCAAACAGGACACAGTAATGGCTTTTGGCATACATACAGAGTCTTTCAGTCACACTAAACCACTGCAACGCCAACACCATGGTGGGGCATTAACTGGGAGGACACTATTTTAGGGAGGCATTGTGTGATTTAAAATCTAACTGCAGTGTCATTTAACTAATCCCTGGAGCTATGGAGTTCAAACGGCATGGATATGAGACGTCTTTAGAATTAAGGTGGTGCTGGGAACATAGAAAATATGTTAACGATAAGAGACACCCTGAGTTAAATTCAGACCTCATATCCAGTTGAAAGAACTGTTCATAACAACCAACCTTTTCAATCGCACAGAGGTTTGCTATTTGTGTTTGTTTCCTGTTTACACACCCAATTCCATTGAAGCAGTTTCATCAAATTAATTAAGCCAAAATGCAATTATGGATGGTGTTTGTGTTTTGAGCTTTATCGGTGTCTGACACGGTGCAGTTTGGTGCCCAGCAGGCTGAGTCGCGATGGCTCGTCACCGGGAGCCATGGGTCAGCCAAGGTTTGCTCTGTCTGGGGTACAGAGATGTGCTGGCTTGGAGCCACTGTAGACTTTCTTACAGGTGTAGTCTCCCATCACAAAAATCACCACATAATTAAAAACCTAATGAGCTGGAAGGGGGGGGGAAAGGCCAACATGATTTAGCTCCTAATTCCCCTAAGCATTCCAATCTAATTAACATTCTGCACATGGCTGTGTGTGCGTGTGTGTGTGATATCATCACGCTTCAAGTTTATTATTATTTTTATGTTAAGCTTGAATGTCTCCCAAACATTGTTATTGTCTCGACAGCAAATTATGGTAATACTTGCCTGCTACGTGCGTGCGTGCATGTGCGTGCATGTGTGTGTGTTTATGTGTGTGAGTGAAGGTGACCCACACACCCCCAGTCTTTGCTGAGCAATAAAAACAACTTAGTGTGCATTTCTTCTCTAGCAGCAAATGCACAAAGCAGAGTCAATGAGGGAGGCGGCGAGCTAAATCCATATAAGCTCCATTGAAATTCCCCCTTTGAGTGCACAGACTGGCTCCTGTTATTGTATTTTTGCCTTCTGTTGCTGGCACTCTGCTTCAGAATGTTCATTGCTTTCTGTCTATGATGATGATACCAAGTAAGATCCTTTTCTCTCATCCTCCCCCTCCTCCTGCTACACACGCACACAAACGATTCCACAAATATATTCAAAGTGTCTAAGGGAGCTCAATCAGGCACGTTAAGGTCCACTACGGCCATCAACAATCTGTCAGTACAACCAGCTAAAAACCACCATTTTTAAAGCTGTGTGATTTGGATGGTGCCACTATGGCTCCTATAGCACACACAGAGCTGAGGTTGTAGAGAAAAAACTCTGATAAAAGCTCGAAGAGCTTGCTTGAAGTGAGTCCAAATTTAGATGTTCTGTACAGCTGATGTCTTTGTTCCTCTGTCACACCTTTATTCACCAAAATGCAGAATGCTATGATCCAAATATAGATTAAACACAGGAAACAAAGATAATCACAAAATAGTTTGTTGCCTATAAAAAGCTACAAGGTGATTTTTTCTATTTCTTTTTTAAATGTAGTTGGAACTGATATGGAAACTAGAATACGAAAACATAAGCTGGTTTCCAGTTCTGTCTACTGGTGCCATGGTGCTGCAGTTCTCACATCAGCCAGCAGGGGCACCCGTCAAAGATGGTCAGTTTAGTAAAACAATAATTTCCAGATCCAAACAGATTTCTATATTGCACCAGTGATTGTTCTTTTCTGATGTTCTTTTTTAAAAAATCTTTTAGAAAAAAAATTTTTTTTTTAACCTCATTTTCTCTTTGGAACCTCTGTCAAAAGCATCTGCTGTGACGAGGCTGCAAAGCTGACCTAAATGAAAAGACACTAAAGTAAACAGTGACAGTCAAAGTGAATCTGCTGCATTTCATGGTTTATTTACTGTTTACAAATGCACCATACACTTCTGTATACTTGCATTACAAAACTACGCACAATCTCACACACATGTGCCACAGAAAGTGGAACCGAGAAGGACACCCCCCTCCCAGCTCTTGACATCTGTGTTAAATATTGAATGAAACGTTACTTCGACAGCATCCCAAAAGGCCCACAGCCATTAAAAAGTAATGGTGACAAAAGGTTTCGTCATTTTCCGTCGGACCCAGATTTATATCATCTTGACAATTATGTAACGGGGGGCCAAATGTTTAAAGCAGCAGCACGGCTTTTACATTCCCACCCCCAGTGAGCCAAGGTTACAGAGGTCAAAACCGTGGGCAGCGTGTGATAGTTCAGCAGGGGGACTCCCATGATGCCCTGTGCATCCTAAAACAACAAACATGGACTCCTATGGAGTCACATGGGCTGACCCATGACATTTGAAAACCTCGATTATGGCACAAGCCTTGTTTTCTAACCCTTTTCACAGGTTCGGGACAGAACTAGAAAGGTTATCCTTAATTGACCAGTAGTTTTACCTTCTTTGGTCAACAGAACCACATTTAATGTGCTGAGACAGTGAAACTAGATGCTATAGTTGCTATAGATGTGGTGACATTAGCGTAACGCATGTATTGCTCTATCTCCTCTCCTCCGTTATGCAGCAGCATAACCCCGAAATTAACGTGGTCCTGCTACAAGGTTTCTTCCTGTTATGAAGCGGGAGGCACTCCTCACCTCTGTCTTGCTCAAGGGTCCGGCTCTGGATGTCTCTAAAGCTGCCAGGGAACAGGCATGATATTAAAAAAAAAAGCTGAAATGGATTGAATATAATTGGGGCCCCTGGAGTGTAGATGCACATTGTAGTTCAGCTGCGGGGGTTTAAATCTCACTAAATATCCCCCCAACCCCACCTCATGTTTTTAATAACACGCTATCCCTTTAAGAAAAAACATTCCTCACATTCAGCCGTTTTATTCCTCAAATCTAGCTTACGTGGTCGCGCTAAGTGTCTGAGATGATCCTCCTCCATGTCACCGCCCTGGGGAAGCGCCCCCGGCACTGGGTGGGAGTCAAGCGCCTCCCGTGTTGATTTCCCCCCTCCTCTCCATCCCGTCTACGCCGAACCAGAACCATTTTTGTCTCCCCTCCTTCAGGGCTTCACATCCGGGTCATCCACCAGTATCTGTCTCCTGCTCCGTGTGTCTGACAGCGATCAGAACCGTTCCAGCCGCCGCCGCCGCCGCAGCTTCCTGACCGACCGCGGGGCTCGCCAAGCGGACACCAGGCGTGGAGTTCACCGCTGAGGATGAAGCCGCGGACGCCGTGAAGCTGTGGCACAAAGGCAGGGATGAGACGGTAGGAGGCTTTTCCACAGGGGGGGCAACGCGCGGTGATCAACTGGCCCTAACGATGTCGAAGAGTCTGAAGAAGAAAAACCACTGGACCAACAAAGTCCACGAAGCGGTGATCACGCGTGGGAAGGACGGGGAGCTGGGCTTTGAGCTGAAGGGGGGTGCGGAGAACGGCCAGTTCCCCTACTTTGGCGAGGTGAAGCAGGGGAAGGGGCTGATCCAGAGCGGCAAACTGGCCCAGGATGAGCTGCTGCTCGAGGTCAACAACATGCCGGTGGCAGGACTCACCACACGGGACGTTCTGGCCGTCATCAAACACTGCAAGGACCCGGTCCGGCTCAAATGTGTCAAGCAAGGTGAGCGACGCAACGTGGAAGAGGCGTGAAGGAGTGTGTGTATGCGAGTGTGTGTGTGTGTGTGTGTAGCTGGTTGGATTTAGACGTCTCTCGTGCAGTCCTGTGTCAGCCCGACTGTGTTTAAGTGCGGGGACCCGTAGGCCCCTGTGTGAATGAGCGGTGATTATGGACCGTAACGAGGGGCTCAGTGGGCAGAACCAGGAGCCACTTCACTATCACGAATCGGTTTGTTTACGTCGCTGGTTCGATGCCACCGCCTGGAGGGGGTGTGTCCGTGCGCCTGTCACGCCACATCTTGCGGGTTTTCTCCTTCAGCAAACAGGTCCGTGGATGAAATGTTGTGGTGGTTGCTGCTGCGGGACGTGCTGCAGACTGAGACAGAGAGATTCTTTTGCACAGGCTTGCAGCCGTGTTTTGAGGGGGTCTAATCTAACCTAACCTATCCAACCATAACACAGGCTTATAGCTTCACCCTGATATGTCTTAATAAAACCATCCATCCACCGAGCCCCAAGCTGGAGCTGGAAGCAGGAGTGAGGAGTGAGTCTTTGCTGCCCACCACACCAGTGCACCACTTTGAAAGAAAAGGTATGGTGCGATCAAAGACCGCACTTACGTAGGAACACACACACACACACACTCTGTCTCTCCAGGATAAGGTTCCATCATTCACCGACTGAATAATGCCTTTAATAGTTTTTCAGGGGGTGCTTCTCATCATGCCTGTGGAGGTTTTGGTGTGTGTCTATAGGCAGTTGCACTTAAAAAAGAATAAAACGCATCCTGCTGCAGGTGTGTCTGAGTGTGAAACCCGCAAGGTGTTTCTGTATTCCATTACTCAAATAGTGCGTGTGTGTTGTTTGCACACACAGACAGGCTGGACTGCTACTAGATGGTTCCTCGGCGGGCTGCTGCCATAGACACCCTGGTGAAAAGTAAGTCGAACGGTTAAAATGGCAGCAAAGAAGGATGCAAACATGCAGCTGTGCACGTCAGAGCTGCTAGACAGCACAAGGTAGCGCAATAAAAAGTCTGCCCCAGAGAAGGAGGGCAGCGTTTCACGTTTAACTCCTTGCACGGCACAAGCACAGGGCCTACTGTGTCGGCAGATAGCTCAATCATCAACGTCGCTGGCTCGGAGCTCCCGGACGATCACCCGAGCGACGCGTGAAGACAAATCCTCTCAGCACATTCCCAATGTCCAAAAATAAAAACCAATCTGAGTTTTGCTGTTCTGCTGTCCGAAGAGCCAACTGCTCCAATGCTCATTTCATGGTTGTGAGCGCCAATTATCGCAAAGTAAACTCAACCTCTGAGGAGCGCTAGCTAACTCTCCCACTCCATCCTTCAGTCCCACGTCCTCGTCCTACAGACACCCTGTCTTCTTTTACCCTGGCTGACAGAAACAGGTCATTGCTGGTGCCACAGATCCACCCCCCCCCCCCCACTCACAAACACGAGGACCTGCTCCTCACGCACCATAGTCACACCCATGAAAATGAATTTCAGATGCATTGGAACAACTCTCTAATTCAGGTATTAACACTTCAGAGGTGCAAAAACTATTTTTTGATCAGAAAAGAACAGAGAAGAGATGGTTGACGCAAGGTTGTTCTCGTTTATATTAGCGTGATTTTGTTTCATCTAATGAGACTCAGAAAGACGTCTGTGTCTTCTACAGGCCACACACAGCCTCATGTATTTACAGTGTCATGTGACTGGTTCTGGATCATCATGTGACTTGGTAAAAAAACTTGTTTTGGTGTAGCTTTTCCCTTTTTAAGCAGATGGGGTGGGGGTGCCTCTAAGATGCTTGGCAAAATATTGGAGTATTTTTTTAAACTACCCTGCGTCCAGTATTATATATATATATATCACATTTCCAGTTTTTGCGGTTTCAAGGAAAGAAAACGCACGTTGTTTGTAGCCTCATCACGTCTCATTACCAATGCTTTTATGTTCCCGTCCCAGTAAAAGGAACGCTTTGGACCTTTATTAATAAGGATGGTTCTAAATGCTTTCCCAATTACATTAAACGTGTTATAGATTTTTTTTCTTTAAATCCAGGTCTACAAATTTACGCAATTATCTGATAAACATCTCTAGGCCGTGTCCTCTTCCTTCGTCTTTCCTTTCTTCTGCGTCCTCTTTTCCCATCAGCACAAAGACAAATGCAAACGCAGACGAGCAGATTTATAGTGTCGTGAAGAGCACAGCTGCCAGGAGGTGTGAGATCGAGAGGAGGGCTCTGTGTGTGTGTGTGTGTGTGTGTGTGTGTGTGTGTGTGTGTGTGTGTGTGTGTGTGTGTCCTCGTAGGTGAAAACTAAGAGGCGGAGTTTACAGAAGATGGTGAAGGTGTGACAATAGTTGCTTGGCACAGCCCAAAATTCATGCTTCGCCATCTTTACACACTTGACACGTGCGTCTTGTAGAATATTCCAAGTTAGAGTCTATTGTTCGCTCATTTGAATGCCTGAAGAGAGAAAAAAAAAGAATCCACCTCAAAATAACCCAGCTGTCCATTTCAGTCGCCTTGAATTAGTACCAATCTTTTGTCACAAATAGCACAAATACAGAGATATAAATAATATTAATGTCAGCTATTTTTGGTTCAGATTATTGGGGACATATTTGCAGGATAAATGCACGACGCACAATTTTGTGTTTTACATGAGACCAAACAAACGTCACCGTCAGGACGGTTTCCAGGAGCTTTTTTTTTTACCAGATGTGGCTAAAGTAGACTGAAGGGCAGGAGTGTGTCTCCTCTCTACAATACTGTAGTGTTTGTTCAGCATGTAATTTTCTCTCCAACTGGTTTTAGAATTCATTTGTTAACTGTTGTGGAGGATTGTGGTGGAGGAAGACTCCAGGATGCGCTAACATGTCCTTTAACATCTGAAGGACAAAGCTTTGGTGGCAGTAGCTGTGAGCTGCAGTTTACAGGAAAGATGCTCTAAAATGCTCCTCTTCGTGCTCTAGAAGTGTTGCGTCACTCAGGTTAGACTTTGATTCTGATGGCAGCCTCTGGCTTGGACGGTTGGACAAAGACACAAACACAGAGAGCTCTGGGAATGTCTGAGACACTATTATTAGTCTGTTCAAGTCTATTACGGCTCAGATGACTGACTGATTTTATTAAAAAGATATTGCCATCACCATAAACAGAGAGGCTGCTTTCAAATAAAAATTCTGGTGCTGATGCAGAACCTCAAGGATCAACTGAAGGTTCCAGCTCAAACATTTTGATCCAAAATTCAAAATGGAAGCTTCTTTTCTTCTTTCTTCTCAAACCTGTGAGATACACACATTTGTTCTTCTACTATTGTGCTAACTCACAGTGACATTATGTGCCCCCTTACTTTGAGAGTAAAATCTATATTCTGCTCCTCATCAGGCAGCATTTATAAGAAGACACACACACACACACTCACACACACACTCACACTCACACTCACACTCACACTCACACACACACCACTCAAAAAGTTGTAGTCCAGAATTGAGTTACTGCTGTTGGCTATAATCTAGTTAGCCAGGCGTGCTAATACTGGCAACTCCTGTTTGAGCTATGTAATCTGGAACTTATTCTTTTCTCTTTGGCTCATAGTCAGAGCTGTGGTCTGCCCCTTTATGTGTGTGTGTGTGTGCGCGCGCTCATGTGCGCGTGTGTTGCCACCTGAAAAGTGTGCTTTAAAAAAAGCCATTGTTATGTATCAGCATGAAAAATACGTGAGTGAGTGTTCGGTGCATAAGAGATGTGGGTTTTACCTAATTTTTAAGGTTCCTCCCAAGTCCTACCAGCGCTGCTATGTGGGTACAATATGGAGGGACAGATGGAGCAGAGGGAGGGAAGGTGACCCCTTTCTCCGCTCATGTCACTTTGTTGATGAGAGGCTTGAAGAATCAGTGCATAACATCCTGCCTGTTCGGCTGGTATTAATAACTCGGCAAGAGATGAGTTCTGTCAGAAGCAGAGGAGGATTTCTGTTCAGGCTCGGAGTTTCTGGAGCTTCACTCGGAGGATCAGAATCAAGCTCAGCCTGGAAATGACCACATGGCCAACTGGTCCAGTTAAGTGAATTGGGTCAGCATAATTCTCCTCGCTGTGGACACACTGCATGTGCTGTGGCATCCGTTTATGAAGTGCACTCGGTGTGTTTGACGTTCTATCCTTTAGTCCTAATATCCAAGATTATTCAATCCAAGATTATTGCAAATGCGGTGACGTGAAATGTGTAATCTGGTTTGTCTGCTTTATTGAAAGGATAGATTGTGATACAACTGTGGGTGCAGCAGCAGCAGCAGCAGAGATGTTGACCCAAAGAATAGCAGAACTGTTGGTTGTGGATCACCATGGTGATGAGCCTGATACATTGTGGCCATAAAGTAGTCACATAATTAGGTTGTTGCTATCATATTTGTGTGTGTGGGTGTGTGAGAGAGAGTGAGAGAGAGTATGTGTGTGAGAGAGAGCACGTTGTTATCTGCTATTCTCCTTAGCTACCATCATCCTGTTGTTGTTGTTGTTTTTTTAGATTTATTTCTCTATTTCGTCATTTCAACGTTGTAGTTACCACGTCCCACCATCTGGGGGCAGTAGCCGTCCGGTCAGCTGGACCCCAGGTTCCTCAGAGGGACTGAAGCTGCTCTCCAAACTGCAACGACGAGAGCAGATTAAGAGGTCATTTTCTTCTTAAAACACTACGTATTATAAATCAATATGTTGTTAAACAGAATATAATGACCTAGCTGTAGCCTTATACCTGAGAGATATGACTGTACATTCATGCGATTTAAGAAATCATTTAACAACATTAAACTACAAATTATACAATAAAATGAATTACAAAATCCTAAATCAAAATGAGTTGGCTCAAAAGTTAATGTTTGGGTTTTTTTTTTACCTGCAGTATATTCACAAAAAAAGACAGCCCAGTATAATAAAGTCACAGCAAATTCTAGGGAACCCCCCCCCCCCCCCCCCCCCCAAAAAAAAAAATTATTGTACAAATTAATAATTATAAAGCACTTTTTGGTTTATATTATTGTAGTATTATTTACCCCTGTGTGAAAATAGTCACAAAGCATCAGAAATGCTCCTTATAGCCACTTCTACTTCGTAGCCCTTGTATTTAGTTTGTGAATTTTCAGTTGCTTAATTGATTTTGCCGTTTTTTTCAGTATCTTAACACAGTTTCTCCCACATTCCTGTTGTGCATCTTTGCGCTCATTCCTCCTCAAGATGAAATGTCAGTGCTGGTTGCAGACATAAGCAGTGTCCGCACCATATTACTGAATATTCTCCAGACCTAAATAGCCACAATGCTCAATGCAGCTGTGCGCAGTGAAATCCAAGAAGCTGCGCTGGATTCAGGCCACCTCAGTGCTTCAATAATGCAGAAGCCTTTGTTTGTGCATTTGCATTATTACATTAAATGAATCCAATATAATTGCTATCACAATGATAATGATATCATTATCATGTGAGTAAAATAAGTCTTAAAAGATCCAGAAGAACCTTTGAGTGTGTGCGTGCATGCGTGTGTGTTTGTGTGGTTATTCTGTGCTGATATGTATAATATTGCTGCAGTAATCTTCTTGCTCATAAAGTTCATCTTCATGTGTAATGAGGGATGAGGAGAGCAGCCAGGTCAGATTGAGCTGAATTGATTTAGTTTTGGTTTAGCAGCGTGTCGGGGCCCCTGCAGACAGGCGTTATTAGACCATCAGACCACAGCAGCCAAATGAACCATTAGAGAAGAGCATCGCCACGCTCCTCTTAGGGTGGCGCTCTCCCTGCCGCAGCCACAATTATTAATTTTCTCTCTTGACTGCGAGCATCCCGCTGGTTTTAACCCCTCAGGTTATCGACCTTTCGCTCTCTAACCAATGTGTCTGTTATTGCTCCCTGTGGCCTGTCAGGCCCCACTGCCTCCATTTTCTTTCTACGGTATTATAGTCGCTCAACTTAGCTGCAGCGGCTGCAGAAAGTCCCTCACGCACACCTTTGGCCTGCCTTCCTGCTGTAGTCCCTGGCTGTTTCCTCATCTTTCCACCCCCTCACCCACCCCTCTGTAGCTCTCTGTCAGGCTGTTGCTTCCAGTTTTAATTAAGAAGCCTCCTGCCTGAGCGCAATCAGAAGCAACAAAACGTGTCACGTAAGGAAAAACAGTTGTCTGCCTAGATGTCTGAGTGGGGAGCCTGAATTAATTTGTCTGCCGCATGAACAGGGATATTAGAGGTGGCACTTCCTGTAACCTCACATTTATTCCTGAATTTGTAATGTTTGCTTGTTTCTTCATGGTGTCTGAGATGCAAATGTGCATCTGGCCTAGATTTCAGAGCTGTAGAGAAAGACTAGCGTGGCGAGGTAATCAATATAAAGACCTTTAGGAGAACAGCTCTGTCATTTACTATTACTGCACTTTGTCACCTGCTGTAATAGCAGCATGACGAAGAGTAGATAGAGATGTTTTATTCTCATTTAAATGCTTCTACTATCTACATTTACACTTTATGTTTCTTTTCTTTGGATTTTCCCAGAAAACACACACTTAAGCCATCAGAGACTAGCACAAACAGCCTAATTAGAACAGCAAAAGAAGAAAAAGGACCATGTCAGATCAGGACAGACTTAACAGGACCCCTGGAGAGGGAGAACGGAGGGACAAATCAAGTCAACGACATTATTAGATGGGACATAAGGTGGCCAGAGTTTGAGCTGTGGAATTATGTGGGGAGAAAACGAAGGAATTATTAGGAATATTGATGCCAAAACATGTGCAAGAGATGGTTTCATGCTGGTTATGCTGAAAATACGTGGAAATAACTTTAAAATAAGGGTCAATCTGAGGCCACACATCTTATCAACCCCCCCAACGGTCCTATCAAAAACAAATTCAAGCAGCAGAGAATCATCAGTTAGAAACTTAATTCACATGATGCAAATGCAAACGACCGCCGTGACCTTTGACCATTTAATTAGACGCCAAAACAAATCCTGCTCAGACGTGTAACGACATCTCGCTCGAGCTTTGGAATGCTCAGCTCTCACTGCCATCTCCTCTCTCAGCACAAATCACCCCTTTTATTCAATCGTATGTCATTTCCCTCCCGGTTTTTCAACTCCGCTGCTGGGATGCAGCTGGGATGGACACACAGCCAGCAGCAGGATGTGTGAGCCATGTTAGGAGTGAGGGGACCTGTCACACAGTTGAAAGGCTTCCTGCTCTTCATCTCTATGTAGCTGCTGTGGACAGTCACAGAAGCTGAAACTGAGATTTATTAGCGGAAGCAGGTGAGGGTGCAGCATCTTTTTTCCTTTTTCTGTTTTTAATACAATTCAATTCAATTTTATTTATATAGCGTCTTTTACAATCAAAATTGTTTCTAGGCGCTTTACAGAATCCCAGGGCCTAACCCCAAACAAGAAACAGTAGCAAGGAAAAACTCCCCTTTAACAGGAAGAAACCTTGAGCAGGACCAGGCTCATGGAGGGGGACCCAGTGTGTAGAAGGTGGTGTGTAGAGATGTGGGCATGTGTACCACCGACTGTGGTAACGGTGACTGAATGAGGGCACGCAATGATGGGTGACTGTCTCTTCAAACTTTACAATAACCACACAGAGAGGGAGCAGCTCTTCCTGCACAATGGCATCTGATCACGCTCACGCTGTGAAGGATCGTTGCTCTGTGCCCGTGTTCCATTGTGGTATGACAGAGAAGCAGGTCGAGGGTGCAGCAATATCACCACTTTAACTCAAACCCATCTCAGATCAGGTATAAGAAGGTTAAAATTGTAAAATCACTACATTTTGTATGCAGTTGAGAAGGTGGAGTACTAGAGCGAACTGGTTTAATGAGATTTGCTCCCCTCCTGAGCTTGTACAGTCGGTGATGTGGCCTCGGGCAAGACAGCATCTCAACGTACAGTAAGTGACAGGTGTTGGAGTGTGATCTTGACCTGTGAGGCCACTGAGGGCAGAATCAATGCTGGGCACTTGCCAGGTCTGCCATATTCCTCCATTTGCACTCTTGCAGCGTCCCGTTTGAGTTAAGATATTCTCCCTTCTCCAGAAGGTTTTTAATTCATTCTGACACTAATACAACCATTTAAAGAAACCTGACTTTTCACTTTAGAGAACTGACTTATCATACGATCGATTTTCAGCCTTTATATTTGAAAGCTTTCCCCCTGTAGAACGCGCTCACCAGTTGATGGTGGCACAGTCGGGGGCTGATTTCCTGAGATCCCAGTAAAAGAGCTATGCGACAACTTTTTTATTCTCAGAGCTCGTATTCGTTTTCACGCTATCAGCGCTCCACGCGTGTTTGCCGAGTTAATCGGGCGCTTTAGTGTAGAGCATGCTAAACGCGGAGCATGAGAGCGCTTCAGCCTGTCGGCAGCAGCAGAGCAGCAGGTGCAACTTACAATGTGTTGGACATATAAAGTCAACATAGGAGTCCAGAGAGAGCCGGAGGTCCGTGGAGATGAATGATGTGGGTGAGAGCTCCGTGTGCAGCTGCTGTTTAAAAAGACAACTGAGTGACACATAGATTTGAAGTACATTTTTCTGTTATTATTGTGGATCAGGTGATGCTCAGTTGATGGAGGGGAGACCGCGGGACCTGCATGGAAGAATGTAAGGCTCTGCTGAGCACAAGCTCCACTGATAACTGCCTGCCTTGGTGAGCTTGTGATTGATTGCAGCTATCTTTTTTTTCACCCTTGACATGCTACTTTTTTTTTACTCTGTAAATCTGCCCATCCCAAAATCTTTCCTTCTACTTCTACAGGCAGTGGCGGAACAGTGTTACGTCTAAACTGGATGCTTTATTTACAGCCCTTGTCCTTTACTCATGGCCCAGATCTGTGTTTTTATTTCAAAGGATGATGCTCGGCAGTCTCTCGAGCTGTGAGCTTCAGCACGTGCATTTGAGTGTGTGTCCCCGTGGTGAGACACAGTGCTGCTGCCGCTGTTGCTGCTGCTGCTGCCACCGCCACTGCTGCCGCTGCTGCCTCTGCTGCAACATTTACACAAGGTCAGCTTGAGCATCTTGGGCATCTCTATGCAAGATGCAGAAGATTTAAAGAATGTCAGGGAACATCTTGGCAAATTCTCTCTTTCTTCCCCTCCCTCCCTCTCTCTCGCTCACACACACGCGCACGCACTTGTGTGTATTTGCCCACAGTGTTGCCAATGCGCTCCAGCGCAGTAACAGGCACAGCAGATAGGGGCTGCTGCAGGACTGTGGAAGCTCTGGAACCAATCCTCTGTCAGGTTGTCTTGAGTCTGGCTTCTCACTGGCACATCTCCTTCTCCTCTCTATTCTCCCGACTGTCGTCAGCGCTCCCCATCGCACCGCGCCTCTGCATCTCCCTTCCCCCTCAACCTCGTCTTCTGCTCTGGGATTAACATTGACTGCAGCCAGGTGCCGCCAGTGGATGCGCGCGTGCCGGAGCCGCGGGAGAGAGAACAGAGACGTTTCACAGAGACAGCAGAAGATGCGGTGCGGTGTTTGCTTACAAGGCTAGGGGACGCCTGGGAGGACAGTGTATCGGTGGATTTGTACCTGTGGAGAGAGGACTGCTTTTATCCTCAACATCTGAGGTAGCTGCTGATGAGGTGCCTGTTTTTCAACACACATCTGGGTCTGCCTGCATGTGGGTCTGTCCACATTTTTAGCATAGCTCTCTGTCTGTTGGTGTTAAATATTTGGCCTGTGCCAGACTAAAAAAAATCGGTGGATTCTGCCTTTGTTTTGAGGCTGTCTTCTTGTCTCTCCTTGCTGATTAGGAGGCAGTTCGCAGCCTCACTAAAATGGTGTCAGTTTACATAAGACGTCTTCACCTGAGGGTTTCTCATTCAGGGTCACCAGTGTCAGCAGGTACAGGCGACAGATGTGACTGCATGTGGCAAGCTCTCCTTCGTACGCCGTGTGTTCTCGGTCGTCTGCACCAGGGGGCCCAGTGTTGTCGGGTCAGTTTGGCTGAGCGAAATGTCTTGTTTTCTGTTGTAAATCCACGGCGGGCAACCTTACCACCCACTGTGCAGTGCGAGGTTTTTGCATCCAGAACGTTGCATGGAGAACAGCTTCTCCTCCTCATCCTCCTGGGATTTTTGGTTTGGCGTGAAGGGAGGAGAGAGCATTCACGCTCGTTAGCATACAGAGAGTGTGCCGCACAGATATGTTGGCCTAGACTGCCATCGCTTAATGAATGCCATTTATTTTACCAGCAGAACCGTGTAGAGGAGGAAGAGCGGTTCAGAGAGGGAGAGTTAGAAATGAAGAAGTGCTTCTGTCCTCTGCAGGCCTTTTGTCATCAAATCTGCTGGCCTTGCACATTTACCGGTAATCTAAAGAAGATCATTGCTTTACATGGTGACTCTGGTCTGCGTGTGTCTCTGTTTGGGAATAAAAATTATTCCGTCTTGTTTGGGATGTGAAGAAACTTTGGAATCTTCCCAAGAATTTAAAAGTTCTGGGACCCATCGATGAAGTCGGGTACTGACTGGAATTCTTGGAAAGGCTGCCTGATTGATAAAGAGCTGAAATGTCCTTAAACGTCTCTCCTTCTCCCGATGTCTTTCTGTGCAGGGGGGGTGGTTGACAAAGATTTACGGCACTACCTCAACCTGCGCTTCTCCAAGGGCTCGGTGGACCACGATCACCAACAGATCATCAGAGACAACCTCTACCTTCGCACCATCCCCTGTGAGTCCACTGTGCACCTCCTTCCTCCAGACAGCATCCATCTGTCTCCCCCCCTCTGATCCCCCCTTCACGTGTCTGTCTCTGTGATTGTCTCTTTCTTTTCTTTCCATCATTTTCCACCTCTTTTGTTGTCAGTCTCTCCTCCGGGAAAATACTGTTTTATTTTTCATTTCACACACACGCAAACACACACTCTCTTCCTTCTCAACGTCTATCGTTCCACTTCTCTCAATCGTCCGGCTTCCGAGCTCTCAGCCTGAGGTTTCCACGGCAACCACCCTCTTGTCTCGAGGCTTGCTTTGCCTTAACGCCCTACCCCCTCAGTGCACACCAGAAACGCACAGCACACAGAGATATACAAAGATGATAACGCATCATTACTGAACCAATGAAAAGATGTCGTGCATGTGAGAAACTCTTCATGCTGGATGCACAGGAACATGTGTCTGTTGGGGACAATGTCATTGACACTGTGGGGGGGGGTGTCCCCCAGCCTTTCAGCCTGCTGTCGATACACAGAACCGCTCATGCTTCAGCTTCTCTGGGGACTGATGCCGCTTGACTTTGCAGACAACATCATTTCACACCGCATGTCAATCGGCGATATGATGTTTGCTGAAAGGCTCGTCTGATCTGTATCGGTGCCCTCTAAAGAGTCTCGGTCATTCCCACTGCCCGTTTTGTAAGCAAAGGTGTCAAATTGGACCAACAATGTGACAGAAAGGAAGGTTTATTTTTATATTGGCTGAGCACCACCACCCCACTAGCTGCCCTCCGATGGTGCACTAAAGCCCTGACACAGACGTGATTGTTTAATATGCTCGCACAGCTGCACACTTCCTGGGCCTCCCTCTCCCTCCTTTTTCCTCTCGTCCTTCCTCTCTTTCTCCCTCTCTGAAGTCACCCCTCTCCCTTTAAACTGCAGACGGCCCTCTGTCCTTCATCTCGCTTGCCTTTTTCAGCCTGTTGGCAGTGTAATAGTGCAGTGATGGTGGATTGACAGTGATGGCTGAGGTGATGGGGACTGGCTGAGGGTCAACACTGCAGGTCCATCATCGCCCTGCAAGGACAGCGTGGGCTCCTTTTTGGTGGTATGAACCATGATTTGTCAGCACTTTCCGTGTTGCATAAGTGGTAACGCCATCCCATAATTAACTGTCTATCACTTCACAAAGCTGATACAGTATATTAAGGACTGTAGGAATGACATCTTATAGACCTCACGTGCTGCAACTATGAATTTTGAACTGCAAATTTGTGGCAGCCATCTTCGCATCTGATGCTTCCTGTGTGTTTTTGGCTGTGTGACGTCCTGGCACTCTGAGCCACTGGAGCGGCATTGCTTCACTGCCAGGGTGACACAGCATTGCATGCCTGAAAACAGCGCCGATGATCCTGGGTGCTGTGCTGTTTGCGGCTCGGCAGGCTGTTTGTTGTTGTGGTTTGGAGCGTTCTAAAATCAGTGCGTTTCTCCCCGCGTCTGCGGCGCTCTGACCAGGCTGTCAGGGCGAGTCTGTCAGCTTGACAAGCAGACGCCACTCTGCATCACAACACGCTGTCACCCTGAAGGACGTGGGAGGAGGCGCGCGTGCTCAGAAAGCCACGAACTCCCATGCTGCAATTGACTTGTGCATGCCATTCAGGTCTTGAAAAAAGTCATGAATTGAAGATATTTCCTTTATGCTCATATTAATATGTCCATTCTTTTTTAACATGCTGAACAATGGCTGAGATGTCGCTCAGGCAACCTAAGCAATTATTTCAAGGCACTTAAAGTAATTTCCATAATAGAAATGATGACTAAACAAGCAAAAACACCGCAAAAACTTCAAAGAAATGTCTTAAAGTGTCTTAAAGTGCTTTAATTACACGTTTGCTGTTTAAAAATCTGAATTCCAGTGTTGAATTATAAGAAACCCCAGAATAAAGTATGGAAATAAAGCCTATTTTGTTCCCAAACAGGCATGAGTTTCAGGTATTCTGTGAACTTTCCACAGTTGTTGTTGGCAACACCTGGAATTCTGCAGGAGCCAACATCACCTCCTCTGACTCTGTTGGTAAATGTTTGAGAAGTTTATCATCGTTTGGCAGCGCTGAGATGAGACGTTCACTGGCAACGCTTCACTTCACTCACATCACCCGACCACTTCGGGAAATTAGACCTCATATCTGCCAGAACTTCTGCTGTTGACAAATGAAAAGATGCTTTGCTGTTTCTGCCCAGTGAAATGAGGAACTGGAGAGGAAGATGAAGAAGAAAATGAGCAAAAAACAGCAAGTGAAGAGAAGATGATGTGAACCAGGTCGGGGAGGAAGATGGAAGAAGATGGTAAAGAGGGTAGTTATGAAGACGATATTGGAGGAATGAGGGGAGTAAAAGAGTGGATATGTGCTCGGCAGAGGTAAAGTGAGATACGAGGGTGCCTCATAAGTTATTCCCAGGAGAATCATCTGCTCCCCTCTGCTTTGTGTAGAGGCATCAGTAAAAGGTTCTATAAATAGCGCCGCAGCAAGCAAGCTACTTAGATAGCCTAAAAATACAGTACATGCAGATTCTGTCACTTCATATCTGTTGCTGTGGATGCACGCTGCCCCCCAGCTCCAGATCCGCCAGCAGGGAATCCTCCTCGGAGACAGGAAGCCGCCGATGAACGTAAGCAGCACTGCGCTCAAGATGGCGATGGGGCTGAAGGACACTAATGATATTAGCAGTAATGAAGATGCTACTATTCAGATGTGAGGAGAAACCAAGAGCTTTGAAAATCACATTGGAGAAAATTAAAAATACAATGCAAAAAAGTCTCAATAGATTAGTGGATTTACTAAGAAAACAAGGTGGCTGCTTCGCCAGGATGATTTAATATGTACTGAATGGAGAATATCAGGATGGAGGAAGGTTGTAGCAGCCCCAAGAGCTGGCGATGCTCTTATTTTGGAACCCAATATGTAAAATCATCCCGTTGCCACTGATTATGTTTAATATGCTGGAAAAAAGAGAACAATCTTGTTAACAGCCTTCAGGAAGGAACACAACCGTGTCTCCTGTCTATAACAGGTCCATTAGGCTTGTTACTGACAATCAATCAGTGTTTTTGTCCGATTTTGCAGAGCTTTTAAGGGAAGTTGATTAATTCTTGTTAATGTATTTCCATGTGTTTATATTACTGATATGGATATGGGTGGGCACTGATCTGGGAAAAAAACATGCATGGTCTGCGTGTGTTGTAGGTTGATTCAGCTGTTTACGCTCACACTGGTTAATGTTTACACATGAGGCGCTTTTACGTGTGTTTTTTTTTTACTTGTTGCAGTGATGACTCAAAGCCCAGCTGATGAATTATGAAAAATGGTACAGTACACGCTCGCTATACACGCAGGGAGGTGGGTTGGGGGGGCGCTTCAGTCCCTGGAGACTCTGACTTTAAAAGGATGATTTGCCTGCTGGTTTCCTCTTGTTAAAGGGCTGCCTGACACGCTTTCACGTGGTTCCGTTTCTCCCCCCAGTCTGATTGGCACGCTGGATTAAAATCGTTCTGCAGATGAAGGAAATTGTAAGAGAATGATCTGCATTTCCTGGAATGGAAAAAGCCAATGCCAAACATAACGAATGCTAAGTGGTTTGCGTTTGTCAAGTGGTTTGCTGCAGACGGGTGTCCAAGTCTTTAGTGTCTGCATTCCTTCCTGCCTCTGCTCTCAGTGCTCCTTATTTCTATACGAACGCCACAAACGTGCCCACCCCTACTCTCCGCTTCCCCATCCCCCACCGTCCCCCCACCGTCATCCTGTGTCGCTCAGCTCTGCAACCTCATAAAGATGCTTTTCAGCACATTAGAGCTGACTTCCTTCGTGACGGGACACACCTTGGCGCAGGATTAATCCCACGGTGTCAGGCTGTCAGCACAGCTCCACCACTGGGCCTCAACACACTTGTCCAGCTGCTCACGAACCAAACAGCCTGAAACTGAAAATGCCTGCAGCTGCCCTTAATGTGAATTACTGAATTTAAACTCCATGGTGAGGGAACACAGTGGTGCAGCCTCTAGAATGGTCACCTGGTCGCAAGAACCCCAACCTTTCTGCAGAGTTTGCAGGAATTCTTGTGGCTGATTGGAGATGGAGGTAGAATTGAATAGAGACATTTTAGTCTCTATTGTGTTTATTACAATTTTATTATCATGTTAGGTAAACTGCAACCTGGATAAACAAATTACTCCTGTGTATGCAAGGAAATAAACACTTTGCTTTCCCCAGAGTCACAGACGTGAGACAGAGGAAATAGCAGAAGGGAAGTGAAATGATTAAGGAAGTGATCGATGAGGCACGTGGAAGTGAGCAGGACATACCTACAGCCCCTTAAACCATAAGGACTTGAGTGGAGGACCCTTGAGACCAGTAAAATGGTTATGCAGGCAAAACAAGTCGGCGCCATGTGTGATACAAATATGTCTTTTGCAGCTAATGTAGATGTTGTGGCTTGTTGCCATGGCTGCATCAGCAGGCGCGGATCTGTTGTGAACAAAACAGATGCTTCTGCACTGCCGTGGTGGGTCACGACTTTTGAGCTATGTGGTGTGTGTGTGTGTGTGTATCGTGCGTGTGTGCGGTTATGTGTGCATGCTCACACTTTTGTATCATATTTCACATCTGCCCACCGATGAGGCAAAAAAGCATGAGGTATAGAAAGTGATCAAGTGTGAATAAAAAACCTAAAAGATAAGAGGAAAGGAGGAAAATTAGGAATTAGGACAGGGAGCAACAGCAGAGGCTCAAATAGCTGAAGAAATGGCTAAAATGGAAACAGCACAACAGAGACGTGTTAAAGGAGGATGGTAATCTGAACAAAAAAATTGGATCGCTGGATGCAAACAAACAAACAGGCCTCACATTTCTCTCTTCCTGCCACGGGTCCCTGCGCGCTCTGAACCGGGAAGGTTTGGAGGTAAACACATTACAGAAATGGGCTTTCTGAATGTTTTCCTTTGCTCTGAAATTGCTAGATTCTTGGACTATGAGGTTTGAAATGCGAAGAGAATAAAAAGGTAAAAGGAGAAGAGTTTACTGATGCTGCCGGTTTGCTGCTGGCCAACTTGTCAATAGCTATAACACAATAGCTCAGTGTGAAAGGTTTGAGTACCAGGACAATAGTCCACTAGAATAATCCAGTCCCCTACAGTTCGCTTTGAGGGTTGTCAGTACAGAGATCTCAGCTAAACTTTTTTTGCCCCATGGAAACCTCTGAATTTTCTGAGCCCTTAAATAAGGTCTACGTTCACGCTGAGAATGCTGATACAGGTGTGGAAAGTTCAATTATTCCCATCTAATAAAGTAGGGCTGAAGGAAAATGCTAACCCTGAGCCATAAATTCAGACAATACACACCAAAATCAAGGATACAAAACAGAACACAGCTCCACTCTATGGATACGAGTCTTGCTCTTTTACTCTGATATTTATTTTCTATAATGTGTCTCTTTGTTTTCCTGCCTGTTCCTCTGCAGCAAGATACAAATCATGAAAACTTATAAGAATAATAACAAAACAATTAGGAAAACTGTTTTATTCTTTAAATTTGCTTATGAATTTTACTCCCTAGTCATTAGAAAACATTAGGTTTTTAGTGAATTTGGGGCTTCTACTCAGCTACGGAAAATCAATGTTACTTTTCTCTAGCCAAAAAAATCTGTGTCCTTTCGGCACGTGCCGCCTTTCTAGGTTATGTTGTCCATACAGGAAGCCCAGAGGACAGGATCTGCTGTCCAATCTGCTCTCGTAGGTCGGAATCCTCCTCTCTCAGGCCGTCTGGGGATTGTTGTCAAAGGGCATCACGCTGTTCATTTTACAGAGAGTATTTTTAGTTTTCGTCGGTGTTAGCATTGTCTCCGTGTTCCTCCCACAGCAGCCCGGCGACTCTGATGGATGATGGGCTGGAGTCAGGAGGGGTTTGTGAGAGGAGCAGAACCCATGTTTCTGCACAGTGTAACACAGAGATGGGAACTCAGGGGGTACCGTGGGTGTCTCTTTGTTCATGCCTCTCAGCAACAAATGTGAGGAGCCTTTATTGACAATGGAAGCACCGCGGTGCATAATTTTAACGCATTTAAATGATAACAAACAGACATAATAGAGTGGCTGCTGACATGCACGCCACCGATATAACTCATAGGGTTTGTTGTTGAAAAGGGACCGTCTGAGGTTCACGTTTGTTTTCTGACTGATTAAAGTGACAAATCGGCAACTTAAACATGAATTTTCCTTGTGAGACTTATGACCATTGAAAGTTTTCTGTCTTCCATTAACACCCCAAATGTATTTTGAATGGTGTTTTTTTTTTTTTCCTTCCCAGCAGCTTCTCAGTTGGATTCGGTGAGGCGACCAATCAGAGCAGAGCTGGTGTGGAGGGAGTGGGGGGGGTTGCTATAGTCGACAGGGGTCTCGGTTCTCATGTGATTTGTAGAGGACTTTAGTTTTTATTTATGCATTTATGGTGGGTCCGCTTTAATAATGATGAACCATAAAATAAACCTGATTACTACTGCTCTGTTTTTGCAGATCAGTGTTTAATGTGAAACATGCAGACCTTCACCCCCCCAACACATACACACACACACACACACCAGCACTGCATGTATAATTTGACACCACCACCCCTTCCCCCACCCTTTATGATGATAATCAGCTATATTATATCAATACACTATTTTTAGCTCTGATTTTCCTGCTCTGTTTCCTCCTCTTGGTGACTTCCTATCTAATATACACGTATAAATCCCGTGCATGCCTCGGTTGCACGCTTCTGTGGATGCTTCGCTTTCTCCCGCTGCCGGCTCTGCATGCGTGGTGCCGTTTTTATCTCATCATTCTATAATTCAGCAAAGGTCTTTGTCCCTGTACCAACTGATGCCCAACTGTGGTACTTCATAAAATCAGCTATTTTAGCCTTTCCAGCAAATGGAATTTCCTTGTAATGTTTCCGCGTTATTACATGCACTTTTTTTCAATGTCAGCACTCCCAATACTGGGAAAATATTCCTGTGCTGTGATAGAGAAGGTCTTGACAGCTGAAGTGGCAGCTCCAAAGCTTTTGTCTGAGGTAGATTAAATCAGTTTAAGACATCAACCTATGCTGCTCGTGTTCGCAGTCTCACCTCCATGATCTTTGGCCACGGTGGCTGATTGCAATTCAAGAATCACTTTTGGCTCATTGCCATCTTTTTCTTTTGTTAGGAGCTGCTCGCTATCCAATCAATAGCACCATTTCCTTTCGCTTACTGCTGCTTTCTCATAATAATCCTTTATTTTTGCCAAGTGGCTGCACAGGTCGCCCTGATCTTTTCTAATTTAATAAAACTCTGCTATAATGTGAATCTGTCCTTATGATTTAAGAAGAAATGAGGAGACGTGTTGGCTGTCATTAAAGCTAATTTTGGCTGCTAGCTGAAGGCTGCAGCAAATCCAGCAAGTATGTGAAGTGAACAGATGGGGAGAGGTGGAAGTGGGGTCACAGGGAATGGCTTTTATTAGAGACAAAAGAACTTTGACTTGACTTATTTATGCTGTGTTGCTGAGGGGAAACCAGGTAATGTGCTGCAGTGTGAAGCGAATGAGGAGTAAAGGAATGGCGGGACTATCTGGAGGCCAGATAGTAGATCAATATTTCCATTCTCTCCGCCCTGTTGGTGTGTCCAGTGAAGGACGGGTGAGACAACCAGCCTCTGCCTACCGTGCTGTGGGCAGCAGAATAATTTCATTCTTCTAAATCAATAACTGAACCGGAGTGGACGCAACCGGCTCCGCATAGCCAACTGAGGTGTTTAAGGTCCTGCTGGAGGACAGAGCTACACATCTGTGGATGTTTCCATTAAAGACTGTTTCAAACAACAGTAACTGTGTACCAGACAGAAGCAGGTGACAGCGAGTGCTGCAGAGGTTCATTTCTGCTCCTGTTCCAGGTTGTTATCGCCTGTCAAACATGTCTGACGCTCACTCGCTGGATTTTTGGATCTTTGGCTAAGGTGTTAAACCAGAGCTGCTCTTTATTCTCCTTCAGGTTAAAGCCGAGCACCGCTGCGACTCATTTGCTGCACCGCCTTTCGTGGGACGTGATGCTCGTTACTCCTGTCTTTAATTTTCTGTTGACTTCAGGTAGTTTCTGTTTAACCTGCCTGAGGCCTTGAGCCAGGACTGGGAAGGTTCTGCTGGTCAGTCGGTCCAGTTCAGCCCATAAGGGGACCACGGCCTGGTCCTGCTTAACACTGACAAAGTCTGGGTCTTTGTGAGTCAGGCGTCAGAACTGCTGCTTTTCAATATTTGGACTGAACCCATTCGAGACAATAAACATCAATAGGACCAATCGTTTCCCTAATACCAGAATTTTGGATGAAGAATCAGGTTGTGTGTTTGTGAGAGTAACAGTGGAGGGTTAGTGTTGCCGGATCAACATTTGGACTAATTTTGCTCCTTTTTGTTTCCCCTGTTTAATTAATGCCATAAATAGAACCGCACAGAGTGAGTCACTATAAATGATTCATATCAAAATAAAAGACAATTTAGATGCAGCTTAAAAACAGGCTGTTGTTCACCAAGAGGAGCAGAATCGTTGCTATGGAAACAATATAGCATCTCAACAGATTGACCGTAACTGCGAGTACGTTCAATCAGGGACGGACGTCAGGACGTCCGATCAGCTGAAGTCACTGTGGGCTCTCCGCTTATCCTGGGAAAAGTTCTCAGCCTGGATCAGTCCTCCAAGCCCGGCCGGGGATTCCAGGCGTGATCAGTGTGTAGCGATGCACTTCAGTCAGCTCCGGCTTAAAGTTCACTTGGCAGAGACACAAACGCAGCAACTCATTAAACCTGAAACTCCCAACGCTGCCATCGCGCAGCCAAGATTTGATGCCGCAGCGCTGATGAAGACCTCCAGAGTGTTGATGTTGGGAGGCTCTAATTGCTGCTACGGTAATATGGCACCTCTGCATTCCTGCTGCTGCCACTATAACCCGAGCCCACAGTATCATCTGAAGTTTTCAGGTTTAAATTAGACTTTCCAGACGTGGTGTACTGACACTCCTCCCAAAGACATACCCATAGAGTTGTGGAGGTTGAACATTGTCTGTTTGCAGCACATTTTCTCTCATCACTGTATCTGCCCCTCTCCCCCCACCTCACTCTCTCTGTCCCTCTCACAACTGAATGAATGGTTCTGGCATCCGTGCAGACTCTTCACTCAGCCTCTTCTGTTCCGTTTCCTTCCCCTCCTACTTCCTCTGATACACTTTTCAGCCTTAAATATGTTGTCTCTTTTGTCCGGCTCTTTCTCTGCCTTCCTGCTTTTCCTTCTCAAGTGCCCGTTTGATTCTCATGAACCCCTTCCTCTCTCTCCCTGAAGGTACCACTAGGCAGCCTAAAGAGGGGGAGGTGCCAGGGGTGGACTATAATTTTGTGAGTGTGGAGCGCTTTATGGAATTGGAGCAAAATGGAGCCCTGCTAGAGAGTGGAACCTATGAAGGTGAGTTTTGGACCTCTTTAGCCACTGTGCATGCAGCTGAGGAACTAAACTAGCAAAGCATTTGATTTGCATCCTTTAACTACACATCAGAAGCCAAATGTGTCAAATTCAATTGCTGTAGTGGAGAGGAAATCTGATGATGGTAATTACTAAAATGTTGTGTGTTTGGACTGAAGACTGGACACATGATACATTTATGGGTCAATGGATCATGCCTATATAGGTTTTGAATTGAATTTTCAAGCAGACACAGTTGTTACCTGATTAAATAGCAGATTGTCAATAAGATTGATTTCCTAGGAAAAACACCTTCCTGGATTGACTTTCAGCCATGCAGGAGCCTCCTGTTAAGTTTCCTGTTTTCATTGACCAATTCTGAACAATCATATTCAATAAATCAAACCAAAATCCAGTTGAGGAGTTACCACAGACTTTACCACCACCTCCAATTAAGTGGATGTAATTTGGACAATATGGGCGATCACTTAGCAACAAGCTGAAGATAAAAATGGTGAAGTGTGTGTGTGTGTGTGTTAGATGAATGCCTTTTCCAAGTAATGTCGTGTCTGTGCATCTGCTCTGCTGTTCTGCTGTCAGGGTTACATCTACAGATGGGGGATTTGCTGGTTCATTTGGCCAATCGCAGTTTAGTGAGCATGTGCACTCTGTGCGTATGTGTGAGCGTCTGTGTTATTTGTGTGTACGTTCTTGTACATGCTACATAGTGAGGACCAGAATGTGCATTTCATGTGTAAACTAAGGACATTTTTGGGGAGTGAGGACATTTTGTTCCAAGCAGAAATGTTTGCTTGAGGGTTAAGACTTGTTTTAAGGTTGAAATTCTAGCAGGGTTTAGGTTAATAGGCTCAGTCTCAGGTATTGAGGATTTGTTAGGCATAATGCATTTTACATCCTAAAGTCTTTAATATTTACTTCTATGAATGTCCTTACAAAGATAGAAATGCAACTCTCTCTCTCTATCTCTGTGTCTATGTGTGTAGTTTGTGTGTATCCTAATTCCTAATGCCCACTGGGGGAAGTTCTCTGTTCCTAGGGGATTGCTCTGGAGCTGCTGTTCTTCTTGTAATCCTGTAATGCATCTTAAAATCAGTCAGACAGGAAGAAGAAAGAAATATAGCAGACGCCATAATAAAAAGACGCCCGCACTTGAAACTTGAATTTGGATGTGAAGTATTATGGTAAATGTGGTACATTCTGAGGATTGTTGCGGGAGTCTGGAGTGATGGAATAACATCATGTTCCTGGACTACAAAGTGATATATTTTTTTTAATTTTTAATGAAGCTAATTAATCACACAGCCAAAGTTCCAAACAGAAATGTGCTGTGACATGGTCCTGTTCCACAGGATCCTGTCACCCAGCTCAGATACAACACAGCACACATATTCACAACCTGGGCTGAGCAGCAGCTGTGGCGCTGCCGCCAGTGCACACTTTAACGTGCAGGTTATGCTTAAGCTGTCATGTATGGGCATTTGCTGCCTTTCACACTGTGTTTACATGTGGCTGCCGGTGGACCATTTTAGATACATATATATAAATATATATATAAATATGTTAAGTCAGAGTGTGATGAATTTCTTTGGTGGGTAGCAGAGTTCATGATCCTTTCAGAGAAAGCTCCTGCTGCATCGGGCCTTTTTTCAATATCTGACTGAGATGAATATAAACTGATGTCAGTCTTCGCTTCCTGTTGTCCTTTATCAACTCCTCCTCCGCCCAACTCCTCCTCGGGGGGAATAGAGTTTGACTCCATATTTAAAAGTCCGCATATTTTTCTGACAATCGAGGTGTCTGTTGTCTAAAGTAAATACTAGCTTGTGTTTCGGAGTCAGAAGTAAAGAAGTGAACGTCCCAAATCCTTCTGGGCCAAACAGAAAAGAAGCATTTTTGGGATGTTCTGAGACCATTCTGTGTTGAATTCCTCAGCAGTTGTAATACTGTGGGTGTGTAGTGTCAGACGTGTGCTTCTATTTCGGGTGCCCGCTCATGTGCCTCCAAAGATAGAGGTCTGTGCGGGGCCGCGATCACTGGGCATCGGTTTGTTCTGTGCATTTTTAAACACACCAGCACAACAACCACATATCTTTGGCGGTTATTGAACCATCAACTCCTCCAGTAACACTTTCATATTCTTGATCCAACCACATTTGTCCAGGCGAATAGATGCCGTGGATGCAGTGACCCCCCTCCCTCATTAAATGAGTTCTCCAATGATGTCACAGCAGCGTTCTCTGGTTCGGTTCATCGACCATCATAGAGCTGATGCTGAACAGAGATTCTTAAAACTCTTCTTCTACTTTATTCCATGTTACCGTTTTTCTCATAAGTTTCCATGGTGGGAGCACCAACGTCCTTGTACCTCTCTGCCCTCAGATAACTTCTACGGCACCCCCAAACCTCCAGCGGAGCCGTCCCCCGCAGCCCCTCCTCTTAATGTAAGTGAGGTCTTGCTGCCAGGAGCCCGGCCCAGTGCGCAGGGCAAGAGGAAGCGGAACCAGTCGGTCAGCAACATGGAGCAGCGCGCCAGCCTGGAGCCACCCGAGGACGAGGAAGAGGAGAGTCCGGTCGTCAATGGCAATGGGGTGGCCATCACGCCAGGTGCTGTCCAATGAGAGACAAATCATCCGTTTCCTGTCACACATTCTCCATCTGCTTTTCACCAAGTTGCCACAGTGACACTCTTTCCTGATGTTTCTCTCTCTCCCCTGGGCGGGTTATTGCTCTCTCGCTGATGTGATTGAGCAACTCCAGGAAAATAATTCAGTTGTCATGGCGATTGTTACATCCTCTATTTTTATTGTCTCTGGCGGAGGATTTGCTGCCTCTCTCGCCCCGGCTTCACGTCCCCAGTCCAACGACACCCTGAGTACTCATGGATGGCAGGTCTGCGTATGTGTGCACGTCGCACTTACGCAGACCTGCATTAATCCGGTTGCCTGATGTAACAGCAGCACAGCAATATCTCCTTTGTATCAGTGTCCAGAATTTCATTTCAGCTTGACGTCCCGTCCCTCTGTCCTCTTATTTTTTGTCTTTGCTCTCCCGCCACTGGCCTTTGTCCTTGTTTCTATTTATACCCTCTGTCCTCCACCATCTTCCTCTTGCAATCTCTCCCTTTTTCTGTCCCCCTATTTTCTTCATTTCTCCATCTGTCTTTAGAGTACGTCTTCTCTCGGAATACCAGTGACTTCCTTTTTTCCCCTCCTCTCCCCCTCATGTTAAAAAGGTTGTTGTAGTTTAATAGTATTACCACTTGTAGAGTTTTATTCCAAAAAGTTCAACAGAATAAAACTGACCTAAAAACACTCCTGAAAGTCAACAACCTCTCTCAAATACAGGCAAGGAACCACTGCCATTCGATGTTTTTATACCTACCGCAGTAATGTGGTAGATTGTAATAATGATTAAATGAGTCTGAGTTTTTATCAGGTTATAGCCCCCACCAGCTTCTCTCAACCCTTAGACCCTTGATTCATGCTCAGACCCCTAAAGTCTGTCCCTGCTTCTCTCTTCCTATCTCCCCATCTTGTTTTCTCCATCGTGCTCTTTGTCCTCATCTCTCTGTGTCTCGCTCTCCTTCTCGCTCTCTCTCTCTCTCACTCTCTCTGTCTCTCTCTCTCTCTCTCACCCTCTCCCTCTCTTGGGGGGGTTCATGGCCCTGCAGTGGTTTGGCTCTGACTCATCATGCAAGGCACGTGTGATGTCCATTGAGGTCTGCATGTGTGCACAGAGAGTATGCAGGAATAATCATGTGTGTGTGGGTGTGTGTGATCCACAGAGTCCAGTGAACATGAGGACAAGAGCACTGATGCCTCTGGGGAGGTTGCCATTGAAGTGTCCACCCAGGCACCAGCCTCCTCTGAGGCCCCCGCCGAGGGAGATGAGGCCCAGAAATCTCCCTCCGAGTCCCCTGCTAAAGTCCCAGACATGGACGAGGAGGAGTTGGGTCCTCTGCCTGATAACTGGGAGATGGCCTATACCGAGAAGGGCGAGGTTTACTTCATAGAGTGAGAGAACGTTGACTGTATTCACTTTGCGTGGCGTCCATGCACGTGTCGGGTGTGTAGCTGCAGCAGGTTGTAGTTTTACTGGAAAATGCTAAAATGCAGTTGGACAAGTGACAAGTTTAACAGGTTAACTTTAGTGAACCTGCCATCAGGTAACATTTGAGCTGCTGAACACAACAGACTTTGTGTTCCTCTGTGTGTGGTTACCTCTACTCATCTTTTCCCTCTCTGGCAGCCACAACACCAAAACCACGTCCTGGTTGGACCCTCGGCTCGCTAAGAAAGCCAAACCTCCGGAAGAATGCAGAGAAGACGGTAAGTCCCAGTTTTAAAATGGTGGGTGTCGGAGTTGAGCTCTTCGTTCTTTGTGAGGATTTAGAGATGCTTATTAACAACATGTATGGTGGGATGAATGTGTTGTGTGTCATAACCAAATATCTCTGCTCAGCAGCCTAACGTCACACCGGGATTTGCCTTTTATTGTACTTGAGCTCTTTTTTTTAAGGCTTTGAGGCTTTGCTGAGCAGATGTGATGGCCTGTCAGATGCTGAAGTTTGGGTCTGAAGCAGGTTTCATCACTGAAATGTGCTAATGAGACGTGATTCTCTCCTCAGTTCAGCTCGCAGCTCGCCCTGGATGGTGAAGTCACCATCTTAATCTTTCAGAATCCCATCTGGATCGATCCTTTCTATCTTTACCCTCTATTCAGTTTCTCCATCACCGATTTTCAATAGTCACTTTACGTCACCTCACTTCTTTCTCCCTTCACCCTTGTTGTCATTTAGTCCATTTTCCTAGCTTTCTCTTATTCTCTCTCTCTCCCTCTCTATGTCTCTCTCCCCCGCTGCTCAGCACTGAAGCTGCCCTGTGACAGGAATTCTAATATCGTCGCTCAGCCCAGCACAAACCCCGTCTCCACTCGTCTGTGGCGCTCTCTGATCCCATTTTTTCAAATCAATGCATCAAATTGCTGTTGTTTCTTCCTTCGTCTCTGATCAATACTGTCCTCCTGGTATTCAGGACCAAACTGCGGTGGCGTGAGGAGAGAGCCAGTCAGAAACAAACATCTGCTGACATTTAAGCTGCAAACATTTGTCCGGGAAATGCAGATGATAGCCAGAAATGCAATATAGAGCGTTCTTTCCCAACAGTCTAGACAGACCAAGTGAACCATGCTGCTGAGCGAGGTTATAAATATCTACATGAATGTAAAATGGGTTTAATAAACAGAGCCTGCTGGCTGCAGCTTGTCCTCACTTCTCTATGTTAGAGCTTAATCCTCTTCTGCGTCTAAAAATATTTAAGATGAATGTTTTAAAACTACTTTTTCCTTGTGGTGCACATCTGCGTCCATGTGACTTGCACTATAATACCTCTGTACGGCATTTTTGCCTCCCCCTGTCATCTTTTTGTCCGCAAAGTCTTGCCTGTTTGGAGCTTATTGGAGCGTTTAGGCTGCCTACATTTATCTTTGGGAAGGGCAGTGGTTAAAGGAAGTTAATGCTGAAACGATCAGCACTGGCTGAGGATTTTGAAATGGGAGGCAGTTTGCTGATGGTTTGTGAAGGTCCTGGTGATGCACCACAACCCTCCACTGCATCTTTGAACTGATGCCCTTCAGAAGCAGCGTTGGCACAAACAAAGGAAGCCTTTTCTTGGTTTACTGCTAAAGCTTCCGCAGCCACAAGGACAATGATGCAGCTGATGGATTCTGATGTGTCAACTGGGACATTTTGCCACATTACAGGATATTTGTACAGTCGTTGTGGTAAATCAAAGAGTAAATAACAAACACATGCGTCAGGTTCAGTTTATTAGCATCTCTGCATACGTTCACCCAATACTGCTATGAAGGACTGATTTATTTACTGAACCTGAGCAAATTTGCGTGTAAAATAACCACCTTTATTAATTACCCCTCCACGTTTCATTAATTCTGTCCAAGTCGTTTTGCGTTCCCACAGCCCTTAGAGCCCTGTGCACGGCCTTCCAAAGTGTTTGTTTCATTTATACGGCTTTTTTTTTTTTTTAAACATTTTTTCTTGTTTTTATATTTAATTAGTTATATACTTTATATTTAATGTGTGAATTCTGACTTTTTCCATTTTTCCGCTAACGATCCCGACACAGTAGCAAAAGTTGGAGCAAGACGCACCGCAGTCTATTGATCTGGGCTTCAACGTTTGTTCAATCCAATGTGACAACAGAACAGGAACATGATGTAAGGCTATTGACATATCTGAGGCTGATGGACATGTAGGACACTTTTGCTATGTGTGTGTGTGTGTGTGTGCGTGTGTGTGTGTGTGTGTATGTGTGTGTGATTTACACACATCATTAACACACAATTTTATTTCTAAACTACTCTCCAGAAGTTACCATTAATTCTTTTAAAGAAAATCAGTGTTTTAAAAGAAGAGTGTTGGTCTTGCAAACCGTTTCATTCATTCTTCGTTCTTCTTCAGTTTTGACCTGCTGGAGTGCGTTGACTCATTTCAAGACCCAAACCTGCAGATCATTACAATCAGTTTGAAAATGAGAGGCTGATGCTTTGTGTGTGTGTGTGTGTGTGTGTGTGTGTGTGTGTGTGTGTGTGTGTGTGTGTGTGTGTGTGTGTGTGTGTGTGTGTGGAGGTTTAGTGGCATTAAGAGCTGATGAAACTGAAGAACTTACATACTGTGTAAGCGTGAACGCAGGGAGGGAGCAGAAGAGGTGGAGCTGTTTTTAAATGTCCATCTGCCTGAAGGTTCTCCCACAGTCTGTCTGCCTCGGGCAGCAGACTTCAGACACACTTGTCTTTCTTCTCCTTTCTTCCTTCTCTTTTCCTTTCTTCCTTCACTTTTCCTTCCTTCATTCCTTCCTTCCCCATCTTTCCTTCCTTCCCCGTCTTTCCTTTGCCTCCATCTCTTATTTGGTCTTCTTGCTCCACTTTTTGCGAGGATCTCAGGTGCTCATTTGCTATTCCCTTTCCCCGACGCTTCTCGGGTGAATGTGAGGAGAAGCTTGTTTTTTGTTGACGTGTTTGCACAAACGTGCAGCTATAGTGTGCATTTTGTCGTATCTGCGTGCTGACTTAAGCAGTTGAAAGGCTTGTCAGCGCAGATATAATTCCCCTGCATTATTTCTGTCAGGCGAGACTTTGGTTATGTAACCTAAGCCCGTATCTCCAACAGAAAAGGCAAGAAGGGACTAAGGCATCTGGAGGATTCAACGCTGTGATTTGTACACTATCCTTGCATTTACATCGAGGTAGTTGTCAGCGAAGGAACTACAGTAGCATATTTATCCCTCGGATTGAGTCAGAAATCCATATCAGCTGAATTTCTGAAAATAATCAGTCAATCTGATAGAACATTTTTTGTAGCTGTAGTTTGAAACCATTATAGCAGGAGGACTGACGTGTCATGGTTACATTTCGTATAAAGTGCTGTTATAATCCTTATTCAAGAGACTAACAATGGAAAACAGTTGTCACTGTAAATCTGACACTGGAAAAGAGTCTTGCAGGAAATAACTAATGCAAACATTGACTTGAGGAACGTTTTGAATTTCAGCCCTTTATAAATATCTGGGTTAAGATGGATCATGTAGATGGCACCACGGTTCTGTGTGGGTCGAGGAATATTCCACCAATTCTGGTATTTATCCACATCCGGTGTCATTCGCTGTCAAAGTCTGCGTCTGTTGATTCATAAGGTTTCTCCACATTTAATCTAAAAATGCTAAAAAAAAAAATGCTCATAACAACAAAACAACAACAAAATCTATCAGAAACATTTTCTTTAATTTTTTAGTGCTTTTCTTAAAATGGAGCTTAGTCTCTTACTGCTTTCTGTCGGTAGAGGGCAGTGGTCGTCATTCACTACTAATGGTCAATGGTTTGATTTTCTTCTTGAATTTTTGAGACCATTTTGTCCAACATGGTTTAAGGTGAGAGCTCTGTTTTTCCCTGTCTGAGTCAGAGTGCTTAGCCTTACATTTTACCTGCCTGATGATACAAAACACAGAAAACCAGTCTTGGTGTCAACAGAGTAGATCCACATTCATCAGAAGAAACAAAGCAGAGGCCTCGGTGCTACACATCATGAAAAGGCTGGATTCATTTAAAATGGGCGGACTGGTTCACTCATTCACTCAGGCAAACACTGTTCAGCTGTCTGCAGACGTAGAGCGAGACACAAAAACAAACACATGCACGCATTCTTTTTGAAAATCAGCAGCAGCAAACAGAGTCAAGATAGAGCCCTCAGCTCAGATGGGCACTGGTGGTTTCCATGGAAACTGTCACCCTTTTCTCTTAGGGGGGAGGGCAAGCCAGTAGCTGGTCGGCTACATCGACAGCTAAGGGTTGATGTAACTGACGAAGAGGGTGGGAGGGAATTTTAGACGGCTTCACATCTGAATCCATCTGACTCGTGTGTCTCACGAGGAGGGTCATCTGAGGCAGCAGCCGAAGCAGAGAAACCATTATTGCAGCATGTACACCACTTTCACCTTGGGCTGCACAGTCAGCACACTCAACAGCCAGGACACACACACACACACACACACACACACGGATTATTGATATCAAATCTGCAAATCTCTTCTTACAGTAGCCGCATTACTGCAGGAGAGGCTGATGCCAAAGTATCAGTGTCCTGCTGACCAAATCACTGGAGGCTGTGTGTGTGTGTGTGTGTGTGTGTGCATGTGTGTGTGACTTACACACATCATTAACACACAATTTCAAAGGGCAATTTTATTTCTAAACTGCTCTCCAGAAGTTACCATTAATTTTTTTTAAAGAAAATCAGTGTTTGAAAAGAAGAGTGTTGGTCTTGCAAGCCGCCACCGTTTCATTCATTCTTCGTTCTCCTTCACTTTTGACCTGCTGGAGCGCGTCGACTCACTTCAAGACACAAACCTGCATATGATTACAATCAGTTTGAAAATGAGAGTCTGATGCTTGGGGGTAGGAGGACTGTCGCAGTTTTGCTCTGAAGGTGCCCAGCGTTCAGACATCTGCAGGAGATCCCACAATGGTGGTCCAGAACAGTAACAGGAACACTCAACCCAAGTTGAGGCTGTCAGCTGCTGTTACTCTCTGTAGTTTAATACTGATGCCACCCAGTTTTTCCATGGTCGGTGCGAAGGTATCTGTCCAACTGTGTGACACTCGGTCACAATCAGCCTTCCTTTATATCCACTGATAGTCAGGAGGAGACGCTGAGAGACATGACCATAAATTTATTGGGACGATCAGCTTTGCTGGAACACTTGCTCTAGAACGATACTCGGAATGAGTTAATTTCCTCGTGTGGATCTGAGTGGGAGGGGAACAGCTTGTGTTGTTGGCCTGTGACTCTGTGCGTTTGTGCGTGTGTGTGTGTGATCCTCGGTTCAAGGTAAACGCCCTCACTGTGCTCCTTTAGCTGCAGTGAAAGGATGGCTGCCCTGCCCCCGTACATATCTCTAAAAATGTTAAAATAGGTCGTGAAATTCAGCTCTCGCTCAGCACAGCAATGGATGAGCCATGAGAATGCTTCCATGACGACCCAACTAGTAAGTTGTTGGGGAAAAAAGAATGCCCTCGTCATAAAAGCACAATGAGATGTGTCCCAGATGTCAGTCTGAGTGTCTCGAGTCCCCAGATTGGTGTCCTGTCCCCTCAGTGGGTCCACGCCTTGTCCTGCTGCTCAGTCTAAGCTGACTTGTGTCCCCTTGTCTCTTGTCTCCTCCCTTTCAGAACTGCCTTACGGCTGGGAGAAGATAGACGACCCCATTTATGGCAGCTACTATGTCGAGTAAGTATCCCCGTTGACACGGTGAGATCAGCGGCTATGTAGTGGGACAGCAACACATTTCTGTGGTTTACACTTTTTTGATTAATTATTAATGGCAAAATTCTGATTCCCTTTTTTATGTGTCACTGCTTTCTCCTCTGAACATTACAGAGAAAAGCTCGGCAAAGAAGAGAAAACACTGCTAATTAAACCTGCTTGAGATGGTTTCACATGCTGCACTACAAAAAAAAAACATATTTGCATCTAGTTCATGTATAATTGAATACATTATATGTTTGTATCCATCCCTGCTTCAGGGCCAATGAAAGAGGAGAGACTTTATATCAGTATAATAATCATTAGATTTCCATAACATTGATCTGATTCATATCTTTTCATTGATCCATCTGTCGTGTTGTGTTGAGTTGTGCATTTTTATGGCATTTTGTGTTTGTAGATGCAATAAATTGTCTCTCTTTGGCTTTTTTAAGTCACATCAATCGAAGGACCCAGTTTGAGAACCCGGTCCTGGAAGCGAAGCGGCGCCTGGAGCAGCAGAGGCAGATGCAGAGTCAGGGTCTCTCAGCTCTGCCCCTGCCAACCATATACAGAGGTACAAACAAAATACACTCATCCATTCAGACATACGGCTGCAGCATTAAAGTGCAATTAATGCCCTGATCACATGTATGGAGCACAATCCGTGTTTTATGAGGTCACCCTTACGTTCATGCGCCCACTTATTTTTAGTTGGTAAAATCTGGCTTTGGCGAAGAGCATACCTATCCTGACCCACATAATAATCCATCCGACAGACTGGGCACTTTAATGAGCATTTGATAAGACAGATGCATAGTGTCACATTGTACTGTGCAGAATGGTTGGGGACAGAGGACATACTCACCCCAAGGCCGTTAGCAGGCCTGCTCGAGCCAAAATATGACAACCTGCTAAAACAGTGAATAATATACAGCTCCATCCCGGCGAGGTCTGCGGCGGGTCAGCTGACCCCTGATGGAGGCATAGGTCACTGTTCATGTGTTGCCATGCATCAGCCACTCCAGCCTTGAGGTTCCTAACCAGTATTTTCCTTACAAACTGCAGAGAAGCCGCTGTTTACGAGGGACCCCACCCAGCTGAAGGGCAACTTCCTGTCAACGGCCCTACAGAAGAGCAACATGGGATTCGGTTTCACAATTATAGGAGGAGATGAGCCTGACGAGTTCCTGCAGGTGAAGAGCGTGATACCAGAAGGACCAGCTGCCCAGGATGGAAAGATGGACACAGGTAATCATGTGTTTCCCTGCAGAGTTTTTGACGATGAAGTGATGAAGAAATTGAAGGGTAAACAAACACAACCTAATGTTGCCACAGCTGTAAACTGTGTTTGCAGCTCTGCATCATTATTCAGATGTTTCAGCATTTGGAACCATCATTTCCTGCCAAAGCCGATCAAATGCTGGCAGACTTTCCATTCCAGTCAAGTGCTGTTTTACCCACCTGTAATTTGTTCTGGGCAGCTCAGTGGTGCTGTGGGCTGTCACAACAACAACAACAACAAGGTGCCTACTTCTGGTTTTGTGTGGAGTTTATATCATCTCTTGGAGCAGTATCCTCCCACAAGCTAAACGTAGCACAGTGGGTTGATTGGAGGCTTTAAATCACCCCCAGGTGGGAGTGAATGCTGGCTTTTTACCTGGGAATGGTTCCAGGACTCCCATTGCTAACCTGATTAAATGTTGGTTAACAGAAGCTAAAATAATGAGTTCATACATTTTCTTGAGCCTTAAAGTCCATCTGGGCTTGAGTCCTTGATATATGTTCTTCTGTAATGTTGTGGGCTTTTAAGTCTTTTTTTTACTGTCTGAAGCTGGGATCTAAATGTTTCTTTTCCCTGTGGCACCGATTAGAGAAGATTAATGCATTTAAGTGTTTGGGATGGAGTGATCGTGCGATCCTCTTTTTAATGCAGTTTACACATCAAATAGTCTTGGCTTTGTGGTTGTAGAATGAAGGAAATTTAGGATAATAAATCGTGTGCACGTGTGCATGCTCATGTACCTGCTACATATTCATATTGAGCACAAAAATATGCATCCGACTGGCAAAATGAGGACATTTTTGAGATGTGAGGATATGTTTGGCTGGTCCTCAGATCCTCAAAGGGCTGTTTGAGGGGTAAGACATGGTTTAAGGTTGAGGTTAGAATTGGGTTTAGGTTGGGGTCAGGGGGTTAGGTGGTTACTGTTGGGAGCTGGGGAACATATTATGTCTGTGAAAGTCCTCACAAAGGTGCTAAGTACAAAGGTGTGTGTGTGTATTTAGAAAGATTAGTAATTATAAGACCTTCAGCTTGAATGCTAAGTTGTTTTTTTTTAAGGTTCTACACAGACAAACACGGAGACCGTTGAATTCTGCCCAGCTAAAGAGGAAGAAACTTATCAATGATGTGACCAACATTCCTTTTACACCTTTGTTAATGACTTCTGCATGTCCCAAGAAACACCAGCTCATCTTAACCAGGGACATGGGGAGCCCCTGGCGCATATCTAGGATGTCCTATATTTGTCCCTGCAGCGCCGTGTCCCAGACGAGCGCTGTTTCAGCTCACCATTTGTCCTCTGTCTGTGCTCTACAATGTCCTCTCCCCTGTCTTATCCTCATGTCTTTCTGTTTTATAACTTTTTAAAGAGGATTGGAGGAATTGATTAGAGTGAGGTTAAAGTAGGATAGTATGCACAACAGTTATAACACCAGGTGATTCATTTACATTTTTATTGTGCTGCAGCTGCTGCTGGTGCAGTAATAACTCACTGCAGTCACACAAGGTGTCTTTATGATCCCACAGTCCACCTGAATAAAGTAAAACACACTCCTTCCATCTTTTTTATTTTTAGCACACCTAAGCTGCGTAAATACTGAGTTTTAAAGCAGCTAACATTTTCATTTAGAGATTATTTTAGCAATTTGTACAGGCAGAGATCTATTTTCTTAGACTTAGTTTATGGGAAGCAATATAACAAGATATATAAATAAAGCTACACCAAATCCTGCAGACATTTTCACTCTATTCCATTTGGGTCAACAACAAATAAGACTGAATTGCAGTTTCGGCAGCCTGAATACATTGAACAAATGGATAATAATTCTACATGCTTTCAGGCCTGTAGCAGTTAGAAAAAGACCTTTTTCAGAACGCACCTCTAGTGATCAGTTTTTTATACTGTTTCAAAGTGATGCTACATAAACAGTGCTAAAATCAGTGGTCAGGCAACTTTTACTCATCTATTTCTCCGCCGTTTCCACTGTGGAACCTCCCTGTAAGTGTCCCTGAACTGAATTTATTTTGAATTATAGCCGAGCCAACATTTGCTCCCGGCGCTGTGAACAGATTCACCAAAACAGAGCCTGTAACTCACTTAAGCACAGGGAATCCGCCGTCTCTTTTCTGCTCTCATGTCCCTTCTCCACCTATCAGTTTCTTTTTCTATCTGGATTCCATCACTTTCAGTTTTATCTCAGCTCCTCTCTTTGTCTCTCCGGCTTACCCTTCATTATGCCTCCTTATCTAACCATGTCATCTGACACTTGTCCTCTGCTTTCAGCCTCAGTATATTTTCATCCCCTTTGTCTTCCTACATTTCCATTTTTTCTTTCGTCATCCCTCTATCCTGGTCTGTCAGCCCTTTCCTCCCTCTGTGTTCCAATTTCCCTCCCTCTCTCTGTGACATTGCCAGATTCGCACGTGCACACACGCACGCACACACATTTTCCCAATCACACATGCGCACAGTCACAATCAGGCATTCCCTGGATGAGATTAACTGGCCAATTTGAGCTGTGCGGCACTGCTCTTAGGGATTGTGTATGATTGTGCATCTGACGTGTGTGTGTATGTGTGTGTGGGGGGGCTGCTTATGTGACACTAACGGGTGCACGTATGCATATGAGCATGTGTGACAGAGTTTGCCTCTAGAAGTGTGAAATAGGGGATTTGAGGCAGATGCATTTGTCATGGGGCTGGAACTGTAAAGCTGAAATCCATAACTTTTTGCTCGTTCAGCCTACAGGAGTGATGACAGCGAATCTGGTGCCGAGTTTGTGCGGATCAAGCTTGGCCTCATAGCAGAGGACTGCTTATTACTCGCAGCAGATCATAAAAGCAGTTAGCGCTTTCTGTAGCAATACATTTTGCATTAGCCACTACAATGTTTGAGGTTTCCTGTATTTCCGCTTTGCATGGATCAGATGGCTGCCAGACAGAAACACACTGGGAGACTGACCCCGTCGGTCTCACAGCTTCCTGTGGCACGCTAAACATGTGCGCCATGGTGTGACAGACTCACGCTGTAACACATCTCCCTGTCCCTCTTCCTGCTCAGGTGATGTCATCGTCTACATCAACGACATCTGCGTGCTCGGCACCACGCACGCTGACGTGGTCAAACTCTTCCAGTCCGTTCCCATTGGCCAGAGCGTCACCCTCGTGCTCTGTAGAGGCTATCCTCTGCCTTTCGATCCCGAGGACCCCAGTGCCGCTGCTAGTGCCTCCCTGACACCCATTGGACTAGAGCACCGCCCCCTAGTGGTGAACGGACGCAGCAGCTATGACCCCTACCTGGAGTACTTGTCGTTGAGCTCCCAGCTGCCTCCTCAGGCCCTGGCCCAGGCCGGAGCCCCTCATCCTGGGGACACCCATCTGGACGGCTCGTCCCTGCCACCCACCACGCCTGGCTCAGCACCTGCAAACACACCTCATGAGGACGTGACCTCTTCGGGGACCCCCGGGATGGCTGGGGCGACGGCACAAGGAGCAGAGATTCTCACAGTTACAATGGTTAAAGGAGCGGAGGGATTTGGCTTCACCATCGCCGACAGCCCCACTGGTCAGCGAGTAAAACAGGTCAGCAGTTTGGCATCGCGTACATGTTGGAGAGGTTTCCGACATGTTTACTGTTTTACTGTGTTTCCTGTGTGGAAGTCATGAAATTAGCCTCTAGAATTAAACATCACTTTGTCAAGCGAAGCGAACACAGGTAGGAGCTCTGTGAGGCACAAACTATTGAGCACACAGATGGAATCTGACCTGTGTATTAAACCCAGTGCTGGGCAGCCATCCTGCAACACTAGGGGTCCAAGGTCAAGTGCAGCGCTGAATAGAAACTAACTGAGCATATGTGGCTTTAATGGTCAGGAAACTTTAGTAGCTGGAGGAAGAATCCAGGATTAGTTCAACTGGCCCCAGTGGTCAACCCCGAACTGCTCTGAGCTACAATTAAAAGATGAAATTTAAAAAAAAAAAACACTGTTCATCCCCAGTTAGGAGTATGAGAACAGGTTAGAATAGGAATAAGGATTCCAGAGTATCAGAGTGATGGTAAATGTGGAAATTCTTTCCTTTGATTTTACTTGAACCCTGCTGTGTTGTCATGGTTCAGGTCCTGGAACCGGGTTCACAGGGAGCGTCAGGCCTGTTAGAGGGAGACCTGATCCTGGAAGTGAACCAGCAGCCAGTGGCCGCAGCCGGACATGGACGAGTGGTGGAGATGCTCAAAGAGTGTCCTGTGGGAGCTGAGGCCACGCTGCTTATACAGAGAGCAGGAACAGGTGAGAGACTGGTCCAAACACAGCAGGTGATGGGAGCTTACTGGCACCAGCCAACCCGGTTCTCAGAGTGGTGCTGGGAACCTGGAGCTGCTGCCTACATTACACAGGCCTTATTTTAATCTCGTTCTATTTTGCTGTATGGAAGGTCAAACATGCTTCCACAGGTCTATGTGAAGATGGTGCAGGAGGATAAATGACCCAGAATGAGTGTTTTAAAGTTTTGGCTTTGATTTATTCTTGCGGCAGTGGAAAACGATTGCAGCAGACTGGGTGTCATATCACAAGTGGCACTTTGGAGTCTGTCATAAGCCAAGATAATTTTAGAAAATATAGAGTTCAGTTTAAGAGTATCGTCCTGGATAAATATCAGCTGCCTTTTGATTGCGATGCGGCAATATGGAGTTTTACTGCTGAATCTCCAAACGCAGCTGCAACTTCGCAGGAGAGGAGACATTTCGATTATGATCATTTGGGGAACCGTTCCATGTTTAATTGAAATGACGGCGGATTGAAGTCTTCAGATGTTTTTACTTTGGGAAAGTTGCGTGTTTCCCTTCAGGTCTGAGGATCCGTTTAGGAAGAGGCTACTACCTGTTTTTGCTTTATTCAAGGTGCTTTTACACCACACACAATTTCCGAAAGACAAATTTAAATCTACGCGGACACGGAGAGAATGTGCAAAACCCCCTGGCCTCCCTGGGGATTTGAACCTGAAACCTTGCTGTAAGGCGACACTGCAAACCATTGCGCCACCTCTTTGAGCTTTAAACCTTTGAACTCTTTCCCCACATGATTTGTCACAAGCTTACCCTCTTCCCTCATTGTATTCAGTATTCATATACAACCCTGAAATATTAAAGAAAAAAGAACATTAGCAGATTTCCTGCGAAGTGTTTGTGGCAGCTGCTGCTGCCAGCCATCACGCATAGCAACCTCTCACCATATTCACGTTTCAAGTGTATTTATTACATTTCACAGGGAGCATATTTCCCACAGAGCTACATGAATGACTGTTTTAAGAAGCGGTCAATGAAAAGCTGGTAAAAGTTAGAATGGAGTAGAGAATTAGGTTGGACAGTAGAGTTTGTCACTGTGGGCACAGATGGGACTTTTGCTGCTACAGAGATGCAGTTTCTTTCCTGCTGGGACAGCTCATCCTCAAAATAAATGCAGTTATTTTACTGTAATGTGCTTTGGACAGAAGGGTTCAGTAGCAAGGATGGTGAGAGGACCGTCTACATGCTCAGATCCTCTTTCACTGCTAATACACAAACAGCCCTTTTATTGCTGTCTGCATCTATAAATAGGATTTTATGTGTTAGCACCTGTCAGTTATATATTCATCAATGTAATCACAAGCTTTTTCACACCAAATCATTTTAAGTTTTGGACAGAAAAATCTGCAATTCAAGCCAGCATGGACCGACTCATTCAACTCAGAACTGCTTCTACTGGAATTGATTGAAATTAAACTTTGAAGCTTCTCCTAATGGGGAAAAATGGTTTAAACCTCAGGATGCACCCAAGAGGACTTGTGCCCAATGTAAATCTGAAAAATAAGAGGATTTGGAGTGCAGAGTTTTTAGAACACTGCCAGCACACCGTGGCCAAGATTGGCTGCCTGTGAGGAATTTAAATGGTACACTTTGACAGATTCCTGTTCTGAGTCTCTAAATTGTGTTGTGGTCAAAGAGCAAAACCCGACTTGAAAATTACCTGCAGTAGTCTTCCTATTAAAAATAGGAAAATCTTTTGTGAAAATCATCCATACGCATATGCAAACATTACAACATTCGATATACTGTAACTAATGTAAATAGGCATCACTGACACATGCAGTACTACTTAATATTAATTGGATTACACTCTGGATTTTTAGTAATTGCAAGAGGGTTAATAAATTCCATGATTACTGTGTTTTCAAACTGTCACATTTTTACCTGGATCAGGAGAAGCTTTTTATGTGTCTACTAAACTGATGTTTGTGTGCCTTATAATTGCGGAGGCACTGGACCCACACACTGCCCTCTGGTGGCAGGCCGCTTCAACGTCCCTCTGAAAAGGCCTTTTAGGATTGTTGAATGGATGAAATTCAGTGACAAATCACACTGCGCACAGCAATACATTATTATTTGGTCATGAATTTATAGCGTTGTAAACAAGAGTCAAAATTTACCAAAACCCCCATGCATATTTGTGTGTGTCTGTTTGTAGAGGTGTCTGTTGCAAATGGTAAAAATGTTAAGGCATGTTTGTCTTTGAGTCCAGTTTAATTGACTGCTTGATTTCAGGTGTGTTATTCAAAGCTCTGATCTTTTCTGTTACACGTGATGACAGACTGGCATTGCAGCCGCCGTGTTTCTGTCTCCGCTGTGGTGCAGGCCCGCTGCCAGAGTTGCACTGAGCTCTGGTTGCTTTCGCAGCTCCGTCCCTTGACATCCCAGTTTGAAGCCAAGCCAACCACTGACTAAAGACGTTCTCCTTCACCAATGAGGATGCTCATCATGGCTGTGGGGGTGAAGGGAAAAAAAACCCTGCCAGGCAACATGAGCCAATCAGCTTGATCTGAGGGCCATCCAGGACTCAGCGGGCTAGTCTGGACCGCTGACTTGCCAGACTGGCTGACCACTGATTCGTGATAGACACCGCGTGAATCCTCTCAATCAGTCATTCATATGTTATTCATCAGCATTCATGTGCATCCCCAACACATTTGGCACATATGGAAAGTGCCTTGAAACAATTTTGTTTGTATAAGACGCTATATAAATAAAGATTAATTTGATTTGATTTGATTGATTTGAAGTATGATTAAATGCGTCTTCTGAGTGGTCAGTCGCTGGAACACATATTCATTTCCTTTACAATGTTTACAAAAAAAAATACTTTTCAGGCATTTTTCCCTTATCACCGTATCAGCGGTTCCACACATCTCTCCACAAACCGCATTCGTGGTCAGAAGCATTTTCACAGGTGCTTTCTGTTGTCACAGATAGACTGTTGTGTTAAACATTTAAACGCTTCAACATACAGGCACGATCAACTCTCATGTTTTGCTCTTCTGAACTTTGTCACCCATCTAAACACCAGGCAGATATACTTATGGAACATGTCCATAAACATGTTCTGTTGGCTGGCTGATGACAATTTTCAGGGAGACTCACACATGAAATACTTCAGACTTCTCTGTGGAATAGTTCACAAGCACTTGCTGCTGCTGAAGCCTTCTACAGCCATGCGGCAGGTTTGTCCATGTGTGTCTGCTAATGTAAAGATTCCCTCGCATGTTTGTACAAACTTCCGCCTCTAAATATATGTATTTGGGTCTCGAAAGTGTACTTTGCATATATGAGAAGGGGGGGTTATGTTCATGAGAATATTATTGTGATGTAGACTGCTCCCTGCTCCCTGTGTGCTACATGCAGATAATGTATGACTCTGCATCTGTGTGTGTGTTTGTGTGTGTAAGGGGGGAGATGTTGGTCTGAGCTTTTGCCAGCAGCTAATGATGTAATTATGCTGAAAACAAACGCAACAGCCAAACGTGTTTAAGCAGAGCTCGACAAACAAAGTCAAAACAGAGGAATTATGGAATCAGCACCAGAACACTTTGGCGCTTGTTTTTCAAGCCCTTTGCACTGTCTCACAGTTTCATTTGAGGAGTTTGTGTCTGCAGGTTGTTTTGGAAGAATTGGAGAGATTAACCAAGTCTGCTGTCTCTTTTCTCTCTCACCTCAGGCCACATCTCTCCATGGAAGGTTTCCAAACAGGTACGCTCATCAAGGCAAATATGTTTCTGTGTCTGTGTGTGTGTGTGTGTGTGTTTGTGTGTGTGTGTGTGTGTGTGTGTGTGTGTGTGTGTGTGTGAGAGAGAGAGAGAGAGAGAGAGAGAGAGCGCGTGTGTGTGAGCGTGGCTGGCTGAGAAAGAGATGCAAGTGTGTGTTTCTGAACCACATTTTTCTGGCGAAGCAGACGGGTGGAGGCAGGAGTGCGTACAATCCGGGCCTCGGTTTTTTATTCACTGTGAAATCCATCGCGTTAGCACTCACACCTCACCAGCTGGAGGAAATAAAAAGCTCTTTGCATCTCCACGTACATCAAATCAATCAATCCCAGGGCCTAACCCCAGACCAGCAACAGTGGCAAGGAAAAACTCCCCTTTAACAGGAAGAAACCTGGAGAGGAGAGGAGAGGAGAGGAGAGGAGAGGAGAGGAGAGGAGAGGAGAGGAGAGGAGAGGAGAGGAGAGGAGAGGAGAGGAGAGGAGAGGAGAGGAGAGGAGAGGAGAGGAGAGGAGAGGAGAGGAGAGGAGAGGAGAGAAACACACACAAAAATACACTATTTATACAGTGGGTCAGCGGGGCCGGAGGTCATCATGCAGCTCCGAAGGCGGCGATACCTGTAAATGAATAGAGAATGGGGGGGGGGCTGGGGGGAACAGAAAAACTACACAGGAATCAGCATAACTAGTCTACTGAGGAGGAGGAGAGGAGAGGAGAGGAAACCATGACCCAGTGGGGTGACAGAGGCCTGTCAGGGGATCATGTTTCCGAACAGCATGTAAGGGAAGCATGTACAAGGTGAAGAGGACTGGTCCAAGTACAGAACCTTGAGGACAGCCACACAGCACCTGCGCCAGCGCATGCAATCGGCAGCCATACACATATAATGAATTTCATGTAATTTAGGTTTGAATTGTGAATATTGATATTAATCTATTACCACATTTGCCCGAGGCAGAATAACCATTATTCCTCAATGCATAATTAAGTTAGTGAATTAGAACGTTTATGCGAGCATAACTCAACTTTCTCCACCATCTGCACACATTTGTTCTCTAGTTTGTTCTTGAAATTCCAACACTCTCCATAAAGATCAATCATCGCTGTAAATAAGATGACCGGTCGACTTCCTGTGTGTCCGAGTTGATTCTGGATCCTACAGTCAAGATTAAAATAATCGCCAGATTTAAGATGACCATGCTGATAAAAAGAGGGATAGAGCAATTTAAGAGCTGCATGAGACACATGGCTCATACCTGTATTATCAGGGGGGAATGAAGCAATAACATTAATTAAGTTTGTATGTTCAGTACTGATAATATGTCTTCCCAGAAGAACCAATAACTTGCTTTTTATGGCGCGGTTTAAATGAAGAAATGAAGAAATTCAAGTTTTATGCACATAACAGTGTTCAACATCAATATTAATTAAAGGTTCCATGAGTTTTTACTTTGATACTTGACAAGAGCTGCCAGTGGCTGGTAGTCAGGACGGATGAAGACGGTATAAAAACATGGATGATTAGTGATGCAGACTCAGCAGTCTGCCGCTGCCACTGGTGGAACTCATCTTTCGTCGTGTCTTTACATTGAGTCAAAACCAATTAACGCAGTCAAATAGAACCAAAAAAAAGCTCCAGTGTATTTAAAGAGTAGCTTTTTTAAGAATATATGTCACATAAAGGAACCATCTGCTGTTCTTCTCCTCATAGTTGCCTGACCAGTGGGACCCACATGGCAGCCCTCAGGCAAACCTATCTGGCCCAGTTTTGCCACCCGGCACACCTTTCCCAAACCAGCCACAGCACCGTACATCTGTGCCTGACTCCACAGAGGGATTCGACCTGAACAAACCCGACCCCTACGACCTTTATGAAAAGTCCAGGGCCATCTATGAGAGTCGGCGTGAGTTCCTCCTGCTCCGTGGAGTCTTAAATTGGTTTGACATTGAAGATTTAACATACGAAGGTGTCGTCTTTCAGGTCCGGAGTACGAAGAGGTGGAGGTGCACCTGCTGAGGGAGAAGACCGGTTTCGGCTTCCGCATCCTGGGCGGAGACGAGGCCGTGCAGGCTGTGAGTCTGGACGCCCGCGACAAGGCTCGTATGGGACGGGCTGGACCTCACGCGATTTTAACCTCATACACACCAAACTACATCTGACCTGCACCTGACCTCATCTCAGGCTTCATCCAACCATACACACACACACACACATGCACACACACATACACACAAACAATCAGTACCTCCCATACTGAATTAATGCCTTTTCTCCTCTAAACCGTGTGACTAAAAATGAATAGAAAGGTGATAATATCAGCATGAAGGAAAAACAAGAGTCCATCTTAGCTAAAACAATTACTGTGTGATTCCTCATCCTCTTTACCTTTATCTCCACTGCTAATATCGATTGTCTTTGAACAGATTGTTATTGGCGCTATAATAGAAAACACACCTGCCGAGCGAGATGGACGGCTTCGACCTGGAGACGAGCTCATTTCAGTGGATAAAAATGTGGTTGCCGGGAAACCACACCAGTTTGTCATAGACTTAATGCACGCAGCCGCTCGAAACGGACAAGTCAGCTTGACAGTGAGAAGGAGAGTCCAAACACTTGGTGAGGACAGACTTTCATTTTTTTTGTCCTCTTTTCTGTTTTTTTGAGAGGGATTGAGGAACATGTTGCACATTTCACTGCCACCAAATTAAAATAGGCCGTTCGAACAGGACACATGCTGACAGTCTGTGCGCGGGATCAGTGTGTCCCTCTCACCCACGCAGTGTTTTCTGTGGCAAATGGAGAATGCATCAATGAAGAATGAAATCTTTGGTCAGACTCTGGCCTAAAGAGAGACACTTTGTCAACAGGCACTAATGTCAATTAACAGCAGAAGTCAAAGTAAATTGTAAATCTCATTTAATAGCCAAAACTGGTTATTTGAGTCTCTCTCTGCTATTTGTCTTCATTTTTCCAGGTGAGGCGTGTCCCGTGAATGGCCGCAGCCCAGGCACAATATCGACACAGCACAGCTCACCGCGAAGCGACGCGGCGTCGGCTTCGGGACATCCAGCGACCTCTGTCCCCGCTGTCACCTCACCTGCTGAAGGAGCCGCCCTACAGACCAGCGACGTGGTCATTCACCGCAAAGAGAACGAGGGCTTCGGCTTTGTCATCATCAGCTCGCTGAACAGACCGGAGAACACCACCATCATCAGTGAGTCCCTTCTGTCTGGAGAGTGCTGAACATGGGGCTTTACCTTTACCTTTTATACTAAATCCAGTTAGATTTATCTCCATTAATAATATATTACCATTGTGCATGTTTATTATCTCGTGAAGAAGCTTCAAGGCTTTTAGCTGCTTCTCAGTTAAACTGATGTGCTCTCTGTTTTATTCCAACCATAAATTAACCTAAGTTCAACAGTATTCTGCTACTGTCTGGGCCAGTTGTGCACTGAAGACCTTTGGTGAATGCATTTATATTAAAAAGATACCAAAGAGGTTTCAATATCCACTAAAGAGGTTGTAATTTACAGAAGTCATTAAACTTTAGTGTATGCAGGGGGAATGTTCCACAGTCACTCTGAGAATTTCTTGGGTTTGGATGTGGAGAATCACCTTTGACATCCTTGTTATTACCTGTTTCTAGCCGTGCCCCATAAAATTGGACGCATTATCGAGGGCAGTCCGGCGGATCGATGTGGGAAGCTGAAAGTGGGTGACCGGATCCTGGCTGTGAATGGACAGTCCATCATCAGCATGCCGCACGCAGACATTGTCAAACTCATTAAAGACGCCGGGCTAACGGTCACGCTGCACATCATTCCAGAGGAGGGTAAGAGTGTGTGCGCACGTGCATATGTGCGTGTGTCATGCTATCACATGTGTGGCCGTTTGTTGAGTTTTCCTTTGAACTCTAAGAAAAGCCTTTTTTTACTTGGCTAAAGGGTGCCACAAACACAAACTGCTGGCCTCTGAAGTAAGGGAGTCACAGCAGCTTTACATATATTAGAGGGGTTTGGTTCTGCTTTTTAGCTTTTCAGTCAAAACCAAAAGTTAATAGTACGTAATTTGCAGGGTTTTCTTTTCCCTTTCCCAGTCATTTTCTAAATCCCTTTATTCAGGCAATTATTTTTGTTTCCCCCATCATAGGTTCCCAATCTGGCCCTGGCTCAGAGAAGCAGAGCCCCATGACACAGAAACACAGCCCCCAGACCCAGCCCAGCCCTGTAGCTCAGCCCGGACAAGGGGGCAGCCAACCTGGCCAAACAGCCGCTCAGATGGGTCAAGCGCTCGCCCAACCTGGCCAGACACCAGCTCAGACAAGTCAGCCAGTGACAGGCCTTCATGCACCAGCAGCCTCCCAACCTCCACCACCTGGAGCTCAGCAGAGCCCGGTCAACCAACCTTCTGGCCTCCCCCCACAGCTCTACCTACACGACGGCAGGTAAAACCAAAAAGGTTGATTTAATGTCCTTATCTGGCTTTTATATTTTGGCGGAAAGTCAGTTTTATGCCATTGTATCAAGAAGGTGACATCTAAAAGAGAAAACCCAGACTTACTTCCAGTTGCATAATGCCACTTACTGTAGCTCGTTCAGCATCATTGAATAATTTAACTGAAAATACCACTTCAATAATGCAAGAAACTGGTAATGAAACTGAGTTTCAGGTCAGGTCAATGAAAGTCTCATGGCATGGAAGCATCCGTGGCTGTTACAGCCCCAGAGCTGTAGATTTGTGACCATTTCACTTGTTCACAAGTGTGAAACGCTTCAAATCAGACAGTAAAAAAGGTTGTGCAAGTCAAGTCTCTTTTCCTTCACCTGTGACAATCATCTTAAATGTATCAATAAATCTATATGAATTTTGTTTAATTCTTTCGTTTAGTTGTTTTTATTGTTTTTCCCTCCCGTAGGTCAGAGGTTAAAGCCAGACAGGACGTGAAACCTGATTTCCGCCACCCTCCATTCACTGACTACAGGCAGCCTCCTGTAGACTACCGTCACCCACCCGTTACAGATTATCGCCAGCCTCCGACGCTGGATTACAGACAGCCGCCAGGTCTGCTGGACTTCAGGCAGCATCCTGCAGCTGCACAGTTCCCTCTGGGAATACCCGCCGACTTCAGACCCCAGGTATGACGACCAGTCCTGATTTCTTATCGTCATCGCGGTAACACGAGTTTACATGCGCTGGATTTCTCTGAAGTAATCCACGACCTTTCCACAGGACTATGATTACTTCACGGTGGAGTTGGAGAAAAGCTCAAAAGGATTCGGCTTCAGTATCCGCGGGGGCAGAGAGTACAAGATGGACCTGTTTGTGTTGCGCCTTGCCGAGGATGGTCCTGCAATTCGTAATGGAAGAATGAGGGTGAGATGACAACCTTGAGGATAAAAGCTGTTTAGTGTAATAATTCAGGTACAGGGATTTGGTGATGCTCTGACCTCTTGCTGTCTGACCTCCAACCGTCTGCCTCTTCTGTATGGGTTAGGTGGAGTTTAGAGGTGAGGAAAGGGGCATTGTGCCTACATGTCAACTCACTGATGGCTTTTTCTTCTGCTTCCCTTTACAACTGTTGCAGCGCACTTGAACAAGGATCTTAGTGGCACTTAATCACCATCAGCAAACTGTGGGAGTGTGGGAAAGTCAGCTGTGCTTGTAAAGGCAGATGCTGACAGAAATCAGCTGCATCTTCTCTCTGTCTCTTCCAGGTAGGCGATCAGATCATAGAGATTAACGGGGACAGCACCCGGGACATGACTCACGCCCGCGCCATTGAACTCATAAAGGCGGGAGGCAGGAGGGTCAGGCTGCTGCTTAAGAGAGGCACCGGACAGGTGCCAGAATATGGTGGGTTTTAATGGGACACAGCCTCTGAAGAGTCTTTCCACTGTAATCTTTCTGCTCTCACATAAATACCAATGTTTTTTTGACATTGTTCTTTTTAACCAGAATGGCTTTTTTCCTGCTAATTTTTTCTGAAGAGCACATTAACATACATTAACATCTTTCTCCATTTTCACCACCCTCTTCCTTTTGCCTCATTTGAATAAGTACTATCGTGATTAAACAGTAACATAACAACATGATCTCTGGCTCTACGTGTAGTTTAACCTCTTTGCTTCAAGTCTATTGATTGGTATAGGCTTTCACTTGCCTCCCCTCAGGACTGGTACCTTCCAACCTGTCCATGTGCATGAAAGGTGACACACTAAGCTCCCCCTATTTCTTCCTAATGGGCCACTCTAAAGACACGGTTTGTACACAGAAATGCATGCATTTCTCCATTCTAGCTGTGCTCTGTGCATGTGTGCATGTTTGCGTGACACTGACTTTATGCATGGGGAGAAAGCAACCTTGCGTGTGTGGATGCTTCAAGTACGTTGTAGTAAGAGAGCGCCGTGGTTTGAAGGGAGCCTCAGGATAAAATTATCATGATCATGATAAGGTCTGTGAAGCAGACTGTATAAAGTCAATCTGCTCATTATCTCTCTGTCACACTGTTACAAATGTGTTCTTTTAAATGCTCAATTGTTCATGTTCCTTCTATCTGCTCTTGTGGAAGCTATGAACTGTAGGAGCAGGTTGTCAACACAGATGCAGCATGGATGTTAAATGATTACTTAAGAGCAGCTCATGCACATGTGCATGCAAATGTATTATGATGATTTTGCCTGTATGTTTTTTCCCTCCTTCTGACCTCTCTGCATGTGCATGACAGTTACTGTAGGTAGTTTTTAGTTCAGCCCATCTAAGTGCATGGTTTCTTCCTCTCTGACAGACTGTACCAGCCCCTGGGATTCCCTTTCTACAACCCACTCTGCCCTGCAGGAAGTGACCTCGGAACCCCACCTAAATCCTTTGCTCTCATCCTATCCAGCCTCGGTCCCGAACTCTCCTCATCAGCTTCATCTAGAGACCACAGCGTGCATGGCAGACAAAGCTCCACGACTGACAAACCACAGCTCCATCAGAGGGGTGACAGGTGGCAGGTCCACCCATCAGAAGTGTATTACTAGGCGTCCAGGCATGCCTCAGGGGCCTGGAGAGGTGGACTGTGGTAACAGACAGCCCCAGGATTTGCCTTCAAAAGCTGTCCTTGGGAGGTCCATTGAACGAAAAGATAGACAGAGGGACACTTGCTCCCCCTGCTGTGAGAGAAAGGGCCTGCACCCACAAGTGATTAGATCGGTGTGGCCATGGGACCCGTATGCGAGTGTGAATTTGAATGGAGCTCCTCTCGGTAACGAAAATGGACATGTCAACCTCCAGGAGAGGCTGACACCTCGAGGTCTGCTCAGAGAAGAGGAGAGGCCCAGTGGCCACAGTAGGATCTGTTGTCCATCTAAAACGGTGGATGATCCTCCTGGCAGGAGTGCAGCAGCCTCCCCGGGGTCCTGGAATGTACCTGATAAATTGCCTGGCACTCTGCGGTCCTGGACCTCCACTGTTAGTAGATAGAATGGATCTCGTTGCTTTGCCTGGATCACGCTGTCTGGCTCCTCTCTCAGTTCACCAAGGAATCTTTGAACAGCATAATCACCATCATCCTCTCTTTCTGTCTGAGCCCTCTACAAAGATATTTTCCGTGTTCTTATAAGATAAATACTACACCCACCACCTTAAAAACAGTAACTCTGACAGCTGTCGTTGACATTGAGTATAAAAATGATAAAGTCAGCTCACTATGTGGGGATGTTGGACATTCAAATGATCGGAGCGATGCCATTGGATGCTGAGTGGAGCTTTCTATGTGTACCTTTAACTGCCCGACCGTGTACAGCTCAGACGGGTTAGTGCAGCCCATCATCGAAGAGACACAGGCATCCATAAGGTTTACTTTTGTGTGTCAGAGGGAGGTGGAGACACTTTCAGCTCCTGAAAAATGTGTCACTCATCCACATGACTGCCTGGTTACCCAAACACCTTTTGACCTGACATGCCAGCTGACCTACATTGTAAATGTAAAATGGTGGGGAAAAATATGTACATTCTGTGATCTCCTAATCATACCCTGCAGTATTTTTTCGAGGCAGTGTTGTACTTGGACGCATCCAAAAGAAAAGAGGAAAAAAAAACAAGAAGAACAGTATTTCGCAGTTACTATTTACATGGCCTCGTCTAGAACTACATATCAAAGACTGCGCAAGTCACCAATCCCAGGCGGCCATAGGAGTCGGTGGTGGTGTGCATGGATATAAAATCATTGTGACATATGCAGGACTCGCATCAGAGGTGTAGACAAAGAGTTCTCTCTGGAGCTCGACAAAGGACATTCATTATTTTCCTTTTTCAAATTTAAATAGAACATTTGATCGACTGAAAAGAGTTGACTTAGTAAAAGAACTCAAACTATAAGTTATGTACACCACTGACCACAACTCAAACATGCAGTCATTGTGCAGAATTATTAGATGTGTTGTATTCATTTATGCTCAATGAGAATTTTGTCCAGTCTATTCTTCCCATCCTTATGCCTTTTACTGTGCTATGTGTACCACATCACTGTGGGAGAGGGGCATCGGTGAGGGCACATTGGAGGCTGATGGTTATGCGGTGGGGCGGAGTGCCTTACTCAAGCTGCTGCAGGGCTGTTGCTGCTGTTGTGATTTGTTTTGGAAACGGAGATGGAAACACACACATATCAGCAAAATAGTGAGTTGTGGAGCCTGATCGCCTGGCGGTATATAGTTTCCTGAATGCACTCTCAGCTGTATAGCTTGTCAATGTCAACGATCACCATTGTCCCCTTGCATTTCAAAGGGGATTTGAAGTAGCATTTTTTTCCTCCTGTTAGTCTTTTGGAAGATTAAAGAGGTCACTGTTTATCCAGAGTGGACCTGTCTGTACTGTAAGGAGTGTTTTGATCGTTTTAAAATAGTCAAGTGTCAGTGAGTAATCAGAACTGAGAATCCCAAGATGAAGATGATGCTTTCTTATAGTATTTGACCATTTTGATATTAACTTTCTCTCCACAGGGCGTTTGCTCTCATTATAAATGAATTGAGAAAAAAAAATCCTCTGAGCACTGGAGTCCGGAAAACGAATGTCAGTGTAACGTTTGATTGAATGCAGCATGATGGCACATCCAGGGGTGTCATCAAGTGTAGCCCTCTTGTTTCCAGCAGGACTCTTTGCCTGCAGACTTGGACACTGGTCGTGCATGACGTATCGTCACTGGTTTCTTACGATGCAATGATGGGAGGAGTCTTTAGCGCAGTACAAAAACCTGCTCGTCAGCTGTAGAAACGTGTTCTTGTACAAACGAAAAGGTTCAGCAGTGTTCAACAAATATGTAATCCACCCTTCGTTACCCCCAAAGCTGTCCCCCTGCCTGCTGTGAGTGACTTTGTACACAGATACAAAAAAAACAGCTTTATTGAAACCTGTAAAGGTTGGCACGTTCATAAATCCCCATTGAGATCCAGTATTTACTGTGTAGTGTTAATTGTGTATTATTCACCTTGTACAGCTGTATTCCTACAAATATGGTTTACTGTATCATTGATACTGTAGTTTCAAAGACGTGAACAACTATTTTTATGAAATGCAACAGTACTGATATATTACATTTTGCTAAAAAACAAAAAAACTTGTTTACTGAAAGATATTCTGAAATACTGTCAAATAAACTATTGATATGGTGTAAATTATTTTTTCATTTTCTTAAAACCACACTAATATGTAAAACATTTAATCCGCCATTTTAATAAGTGGCTTCATCTCACAGCTGTAACCATGAACATTGTGAACATATTATTTTATACATTTGTCCTTGGCTGTGGTTGCTTATACAAAGATACATCTGAAAGGAAAGAAAACACATATAGATGGTTGTTTTCTTTTTTTTATTTGTATCTCATTATTGGTATTTTAACATAAGTAGACAAAAACCTGTATGCTTAATAACAGGTGGCAATTTTAATGACAAATCAGGTCAAATTCAACCTTGTAAACATGTGGTCACTATCTTATTGGGGCCTATTGGATTAGGCTGTGAGGATGTACTGCAGCTGGACTATAGAGGGCCTCGCCACCAGTAGTGTTCTGATCTTCACTGTTGACTTGCTCATTCTCAGGAGATTCCTAAAAAAAATAAGAGGAAAATGCTGCAGTGATGGAAGTTAAAACAATAGAACGTTATAAGATCATGGTGCAGCAACTTCACCTTTAGTTGTCTGTAGACTCCCATTTTTAAACGACAGCAGATGACATCAACTAGGAAACCTACTATACCATGGATCATGCCTGAAAAAAAGAGTCAAGCTGTTAGTATTTCTGTTTCTGAATAGCAGTCACTGACTGTGCATAAACCCTTGGATACTGTTTAAAACTGTTTCACAGAGAACTCATCGACCTGTGGTGGAGAAAATCCCGCCGATGATGCCACAAAGCCTGACAAGGAACTGCCAGAGAGGCATGTGCTGCTCCGTGACTTTCACCATTAGTGAATTGATATCATATTTCATAAAGATCCCTGAGACTCCATGACTGCCTGCAGCATGGTTTATAGCCCGATCCTGTGCAACAAGAGCAAAACAAACCCAACTGCTATTCATATTATTAGAACTTCACAATAACGGACAAAGATGGTTGGTTTTAAATGGTATCTACCTGCTCGGTCACAGAGTACTGATGTGTCTCTGCAGAAACTCTGTAGGTATTCAGCTTGGTTGGCACAATGGTGATGAAGTATTGAAAGATGTGATTAGCTAAGGGTAAGGAATAGAAATGCATCATGTCAAGTGTTAAAAACAGTAGTGAATAAATTTCTAATGACTGAAAAGGAGTGAGGGACAGCACAGACGTACAATCAGCAGAGACTTTCTCTGTGCCATCCAGAGGGCTGATAATCCCAGGAAGGTCTTCTCCAAAGGACAGGTGGTCAATTCGGTGAGAGAAGTTATAAGCTGGGACACAAAAAATAACAGCAATAGAGTAACTTTGAACATTTGGGCATCATCATCACAATTTGTTATACTTTCATGAACTTACAGTCATGACTGACTAGGGCAGCCAAGTGAGCATGACCTCTGGGGTGTGGGATGGATCTGAAAAAGAAGTAAATAATCAGAGGTCACACACTGTAGCAATAGGTCAGATATATCTTGCACATTTTGGATTAATGTATAGTTAAACTGCGGAATATCTGAGAAAATTCAGGTGACAGTTACATACTTGCCAACAGTAATGTGGAAATTTCCCGCCACCTTGTTGACGTAGAGATGACCATGTATCCTGCAGGCATGGAGGGAGGTAGAACTGTCATCCCTTTAGAAAAATAACAAAACAGTGGAGAATCAATTGGAGGACTTTCTTTTCTATAGAATGGTTGTAGAATCATCACAGAATTAGATAAGTTATTTTGGTGAATCTTTTACTTCTGAGGCTGAGGTGGAGGGGGTCCTTTAATTGCAGTCTTGAAGATTAAATCCTGGAGAGAATGTTCCACTTTCAGACGCTCCTGAATGTGCTGAAGGGTCCTAATAGCAACGGATCAATTAAGAAATAAAAACTCGCAAGGCATGGAGGGCGACAGAGATGGCGCCATTTCAAAAGTTACAAATGGTTGATTTGACAAATGTCCTCAAGGAATGCTTAGAACTTATTTGTCATCTTACATGTGCCACAATCTTTGCTGTGGAGAGAGCTCAAAGTTGACCTAAAATTAGAAGTAAATGACTTCACTGTCAGAAATGCAATTACAATAATATGCAATAAGGTAGAGGAATACAATGTAAATGAGCAGTGAATATGTATATTACTCACAGGTTCATATTTCAAGCCATCAGACGCTACCATGGTCTCCGCTAGATCTAGAACATCTGCACCTATGTCTGCATTTAAACAAACACACAACTTAAATATTTTATGGCATGATAGATTCCTGACATGTATATCTTATTATACTTACATTGGCATCTCATGGCCACTGTGATGTCAACATTGATCCTCAGTTTACTATACATGGAAAGGTCATTTAAAAAACAAGTCAATCTGATGTAATTGTTTAGTACTTAGTGTGAAACTTACCTGCCAAAATCTTTGTCCACTTCATACTCATACTTCATCCATGTGTCTCTATACACAAAGAATTCCAGGAAGGCAAGTATAGCCATGAGAGAGAACGCGATCAGGGACACTGAAGAAAGCATGAAAATGAGTATTGCACAAAATGTGGAGGTAAATTTGAGCTGCATTGTTGTTACATTGGTACCTGTCCCACCGCTGGCTGTGGACTCCACATAGCTCTCAGGCACTTTGGGGAAGGCGTCCAGCTCCTTCACCAGAGTCAGAGCCTTTTTCTTGGTAAGTCTCCTCATTTTAAGAGAGCAGAAGCAGGTTTAACCGACTCCCTCATAAAACGAATACCTTCTTTTACATAGTCAACAAAGTCGCCGTTTCTTGCGACGTCCACTGATCGAGCCCTTGATAATGTGTGGTTACTCTATCTGCTGACGTCAGATTAACAGACGGTGTTATATGCTAGTGGTTAGCTAAAACATGGCTAGTACTGGTATTATATAAATATGCAGAATACCAACATCGTGCTAAGGGCGAATGAAAGCCCAATCACAAATTTACAAAATTACAATGAATTTTGACTGAAATCCAAGCATGAAATATGACAATCTGCACGACTGCAGGGTCACGGAAACATTGCGGCAATACAATAGCTTTAATTGGTAAAGGACGTGACGTCAATCACAGGAGGCGGGACTTCCTCCTTCCGGAATAGCCCGATGCACGAAAATGCGCAAGAGACAGAATTGATTCACTAAAATCACAGACATGCAGAACGCACCCCGCAAAACCCGTCTTTCAGGACACTCAGCTAGCTGTAAATTTAAAAAAACAAAAACAACAAATCACTCGGAGTAGACATCACTAAAACATGCTGCAGCCATTTAGGAATGTTAAAGAATTTCTTTATCACCACTTCCACTGAGAAAATTGCACACTGTTGATACACAAACCATAAAAATGCCCCTGTCACCAATGTTGCAAGCTACCGCAAAATCATTTTCTTCACTGACATGATGCAATATATACACAAAATCCACATAACTCTTTTAGATAAGGTGTCTCTGAAAACTGTCAACCACCCTATGAAAAACCCAAGACTCACACTCACTTTAAAAAAAAATGTAATTCCACTTGCCTTTCACATCTTATGCGAGTTAGAATCTATACAAAAGGTTTGCATTTATCTCCATGCTGGTTTTCACAAATGGAGATGACACCACTGATAATATTTGACAATATTCAGAAGACATCTTTTTTAAACTTGAGCTTAAAAATTAACTGATTATACAACTGCCTAATGAGTTTAATCATGCACATTTCCCTTCATTTATAAATACATTTAGCTTTCAAGCTAGAAAGTACCATTCTTTGGAAAGACTTTTGACAATTCCAACACAAATTGCAGAAATAAATGGTTGGATTTAGAAATCCCACCCCCACATGTCATCATTCTGACACTATGTGGGAGATTGTTGGACTGACATCAATAACATACACTATAAAAAAGTCACAATAACAATTGTGATAGTGTTGTGTTTGGCTGGGGTTGAGAGTTTTGATAAACCAGTTTTATTTTTTCCTGCAGAGGAAAACAGAGAAGCAGTTACAACTAATCATGCTTCTGAACTTTAAAATTTGATATTTAAAGCTCAAATAAACAGCATTAGAATCATTTTTAAAAATATTTTAACACCTGCAACATTCAACAAATGTATTAGTCCTTAACACATTTCTTTTTTGTGTCACTAATAAGCCAAATAATCTACATATTTACAAGAAATTGTACTTATGTCTTAAAACAATGTAGTCTTCATGATGTTTTTAAGTTAACTGGTCATGTTACTTAAATAAGACACTTGTTGGAATACATTTACCAAGAGGTCTTAAATTTCAAATCAAATCCATGTCAGGATGTGAAACTCACCTTTAAAGTTTCCCACCAACTCATTTTATGTATGTAACAATTAGAATATTCTCTCAGAAAACTTTTCACTGAGTAAAGATGAGAACATAAGAATGTAGCATTATTGAGTTATGACATTTTAAACACTGACAAATTAAGTAACTGTTATAGATAAAAAAAATGCTTCAATGAAAAAACCTGTAATAATATGACAGTATTTAATTTCAAGGCATTAAATGTTATTATTTAAGTTAAAATGTAAAGGTTTGTCTTTCAAGTAACAAAATTCGTGACAAAATTCTTCAACCATTAATGCACATATAGCCTACTATAATTTTTTGTGGAATATATCATTTAAAGTGTTTTGTTATTTTAATGGTTTGCAGCAACTGATATAATGTATCAACACAATCCTGGTATCCTAATGGAAACTGTGCAGTCATGTGTAAAAGGATTTGGTATCGTTCACAACAAACTAAGCAGTGACCTGAAGGCTTGACATAATGACAAGGCCAGGAGAAACTCACATACAGTATGCAATGCAACACAATTCTAAAATAATTTAAATGTTAAAAAAACAAACTATAACAATCTATCTACTCTGCAGGTACAGAGTCAGGACCCTCGTCCTGAAGGATTGCCATTACATCGGAGGTAGGGGTCTCGGAGGGGTCTTGTGAGAGATCTTCAGAACATCTGCTTACAGTAGGTGAGATAACATCTGGACTCGTGTCACAGGACTCTGTGCTCTGCTCTGAGGTGGCGGTAAGAGTTGTTGCCATAACGCTAGGTGAAACCAGGTCAAACTCATCATCTTCATCCTCCAGGATTGGTGATTCATGGACATCTAAGAAGGATGACACACATTATAGAAAAAATTATATAGGGTTGTTTATAAAATAATGACTGTATCCAAGCTGCAAACATACTGCTGAATGCTTCTGGGTACTGCTTTGCAATCTTTCCTTTGAGTGTTCTAGAGGATGACAACCATTCATTAGAATTTATTAAACCATACATTTACACTGGAGGTAGAAACTTAATAGTAACTTGCCTGATCCTTCTAAAGATGCTGTCCAGATCTTTCTTCATCTCCACAAGGGTGCGGGTGTGCAGCAGGAAGCGTTCATTCATCTGTTGTAATCTCACATTAGACAGCCCATTGAAGTTGATAAGCATTTCATTGGTTTTTTCAAAGCGATCCAGCCTGTTAAAGAGTGACAACGGCTGTATTTATCCAGATTAACTGGTACAAAGCAAGACTGGTGTCATTAGATTTACTTTTACATGCAATGGAAATAAGACTGGGCGGTGTAAAGTTGCAGGACTACCACATGTCACGACACTCACATGTGTCTCTGAGCCTGGATAATAGCGTTAACATCTTCAGAGTTTACCATGCTCAACATCCTGTTACAAAACACCCCAGATGCTGTGGGCTCCGCCATGACGAACATCAAGTCAAAAAACTGCAAACGAAACATTGAATCGATAAGCTTATGTGATGTATAGTCTTTAACGCAATTGATACCACTAAAAAGATAATTTCCAACTAACGGACACCAGCTACCTTTATTAACATTCGTGCACTTCGTAATTTTCTTTCAGCAAAATCATTTGAATAGCTATGCTTTAAAGTTATATTCATTTTTATTTTACATGTCTTTTAAGAGTTCAATGTATTGTAAGAAGCTATAGAGTGCAATTAGCTCGTTAGCTAAACTGACGAAGCATATAAAACCATTTATTGCATTTACCGAGATTTTCCAACGTTGGTAAAACTAGTTCAAATGTAGAATTTTAAAACCATGATATTCTAACCACATATATTACCTAAAGTTGTATTGGATGACCAGATGTAAAATAAAAACAAAACACTTCCTTGTTCCTTTAACTTCCTGTCATAGGACCCTTGTTTCCGGTGACTGCACCATCGCAAATGACGTATATTGTATTTTTTCTAAGTTTTATGCACTTTTCCATGAACATAAGATATTTTAGCCTTTATTTATCTTTTAATAAATGGTCATAAGGGGAGTGTATACGTATTTCTAGTACTATATTTGAACGATAATACAAATAAAAGCAAACAAACGTGTAAAACACAGTTTTGACGGAAACGTCTTCAGTCGACTTTAAATGTTTAGAGAGAAATTCAATTGTGTTTCATTAAAATGATGACGGTCTTTGTAGCTGTTTTTCCCGTAAATGTTTTTCTTATTATATTAATAATAATAATAATAATAATAATAATAATAATGTAAAATTGGAGCTGAGGCTTATTAATAAATACATGTTTTATTCATGAAGGACAGTTAAAAATAGTCTCTGTTCACATTTTTATTTTATTTAAATAAAATACACATCAGTCACAGTGGGATAACAGATGCTTAAATCTCAGCAATTGCACTCAGTCAACAGTTTATCCGTTTATCAACGACAATATTTTACTGTATGTTTCACAACATACATAAGACATGATGGAGGCCCAAAATAATTTTGTTGCAATATGGGTACAAACCTGTTTATGGTGCTCTTATAGCCAATCAAAAACGTGTTCAGAGGATAAGAAATTATATTAAAATCTTTAAACATCTTAAGAGCATCAAAAACAGAAGCATCAAAATGTCTTATGTCAATAACATGAAAATTGTGTTTCCTATTTCATTAAGATTCTACTTTTAATGAAAGATTTATTATTCCATCTGATAGTGTCTCTTAAGTAAAGACATGAAGTCTAGTGGAGGTGAAACCTAAAATGAAAAGAAAGCAATATAGAGTTTGTATAATCATGCATCTGGTTAAGAGGAACTCTGCTCAGTTATGGCCCAATCATTTTGGACAATCTGATCCTTCCTGAGCCAAACATTAATACACATCTCTATCCCAGCACAACATGCCCCATTATACAGGATTTTTAATATAAAATTGTGAACAGGCACCATCTTAGTGTTAGGAGTTTGTGTTCTACTCCAGTAGAGTATAAAACAGGAGAGCTTGTAGGAGAGCATGTACATAATCTAAAAAAATACTGTCATGCTGTCAAGGTCATATGATCCACCTCAACTCTGACAAATTCACACCACACTTCAACTCCAGAAAACTCACAAAATTACTTTTATTAAGGGACAAGTAAAAAAAGTACATGATTTATAAAAAATACAAAACTGCTTTGTCTAACTCATAGGCTAAGTAAATGCATAGCAACAGTACATGCAAGTCTAGAATTAATTATCTACTACTGTCATTTTTCTTTTCAGCTACAGGCTAAAGGGGAAAAGCACAGTATGCAATTCATCATATCATTTCAGTCTACATGGTACAGGTTCAGAGTGATGGTACAGAATAAGTTAGGTTGCACGCAACTCAACTGATGAGTAAATAAATACTTAACATTTCACAAATATCGACATCCAGTAATTCAACGCAAATGTCCCGCGTGAGAATTACATTCAATTTCCGATGTACAAAAACCATAATAAACATACACTAAAAACCCATACAACCCATAGTTTTACACTTCTAAGAAAGGATGCATTGATACAAATAAATATAAAATAAATAATGAAACCCATACAGGCCATTAGTTCACCTGCTCGCTTATGTACAAGCACACTCTTTTCTCCCAGCTGCAACATGACATGTATCAAATTTTGTATTAGTGTTTTTTTAAGAATGCCATAAACATATATACAGTGTATGTACAAATGACTTTGGACAAGCACATGTCCATTTAAAAAGAAAAAAGAAAAACCTGCATTGATTTGACATTGGGTGAATTTCAATGTGCTTTGGCTTCAATTTGATAAATAAAGTAATATTAGGCTATATATATATATATCACAACACATTTGTGGTATATAAAGAGGCAATGACATAGAATTTTACTTGTATAAAGTTCTTGTACTTTATGATCCGGTAAAGATGATTACTGATATTAAAATTGCTGAAGGACTATAGACCAATAATGCGTTTTGCTGTAGGTTTGTGTGGTATTGTTAATGTGAAGACACTTTTGTTTTTCCATTTTTAAAAAACATTTTACATATAAAAATAAGTTAAATGGACCCAAAAAATTTTAAAAAGTAAGATTTCTAGTTCATATAAGGCCATGCAATTATAACAGGCTCATGCATCAGGGCATTAGGTCTTTTGGATGATAGGGCTCACCAGTCATGCAAAATGCACTATGTGTTGCTGAGGCCACGGTAAATATAGCCATCCCTTTTTTGTTCCTTAACACCAATCCAGAATTAACACTAGCGCTGTCTATAACACATAATTAAGGCTGGTGTATTTGCTGTTGGAGCTGTGAATAGGCCTTTTTATAAATTTTTAAAAGAAAAGAAAAAGGGACCAATACATTTGCACACAAAAAACAATAATCCAGTCTACAAACAGTCTCTGAGAAGAGAGGATGTCGATGTGATTAGACACAAACACAAGGGTTACTGTACAAGTCTGTGCTCTTTCTGTGGAGAGGGTCATTCATTCCAAAACAACACAACCACAATTTTTTTCCCCCAAAAGAGGTCTACTCTTATTGAAAACACCTCATTGTGTCACGCACAAATCCACGCAGGGAATGAGTTAAATCAGCTGAAATGTTGACTCATGCATTTCAAGTAGCACCCTATTCTGTCACTGAGTGGATCTATTGCGTTTTGGAATAAAATCTTACATATGTACCAAAGTAGAGCTCCAGCAGTTCATCTAAAGTTGATCAAAAACACCATGAATAATGGTCCATCATCAGGATAGCAAGAATATTAAATACAAAATAAGAGTCAAAGTGGAAACACAACAATCCATAAGTTACTGTTTAAAAGCAATAAACAAACCTCCGACGATACCATGGAGAAGACCGATGGCTTTCCAGCTGCTTTGTGATTGAAGGCAATCTGAGGCAACTTCTATTTGTAAGTGCTAAAAAGAAAAGCCCCTCAAGATTACTTCAGAGATGTGCGAAAGGAGGAATGGTGAAGGGGCACGAGGCTTACCTCACCACCCTGCCTCCACAGCCACCACAGTGCTGGTTGGAAGCGTCACCATGGGATCACACAGATCGACAGCTTTTGGATTTTCCTGACACGCTGGCGTCTCCTTCACTTCCTCTTCCATCTGGGATTTCTGCTCAACGGCACCAGCAGCCATCCGGCCTTCCTCAACTACCTCCTCTTCATCTTCCTCCTCTTCCTCATCCTCCTCCTCTCGTTGCTGCTGCTGCTGCCGTTGTTTTTTGCGGCAGCAGGGTTTGAACAAATGGGGATCAATGAGCACCTCCCCAAAGCGCCCCTTATAGATGATTCCACAGCACACCTTCTGTCTGTATACAAGAAGAAAACATCTTAAATTTGTTTCTTAATCATTATTTAAAGGAGAACCTGCGTAACAGATTTAAACAATGGACCAAAGTTTGTGGTTCGTTCATATTGATTTGACTTGAAGATGTTTAATCGACTTTGCACACATCCCAGTTTAGCTCGTTTTTGATACACCTAATGAAATTTACCGGTACATCCATTTTTATAAGGAAAAACCTTCCAGTGAAGAGGAAAGAACCTACATGGGTGGTTAAATCTGCTGGAAAATTACACCAAACTTTAACCAGTCACTCTTGATTTTGCTTGAATATAACAGTGTAGAAGTCTTAAGACAATATTTTAATCCACTTTATTGTCACAGTTGTCACAAACAACCTGGGCAGCTCCCCGTAACTCCCAAACATAAATGAGCACTTACCTCTTCCAATAAGTTAAGTCCAGGAAGGAGAAAACGGGAGAGCGGCTGGATCCTGGAGTGAGCTCAGTGTCAGAGCCGTCATCAGACAGGTGACTGTAGCTTGGAGACTGAGCTGGGGAGGCACTGGAGGTGGTGCTGTGGGCATCCGAATCTAAACAAAGAAACCGAGTCTTAAAGTGGTGGTCCAATGTAACGGGCATCATCAGAGTCAATGACCAGAACTCACTGTTCCTTTTAAGCTCCTTCTGCAGTCTGCTGATCTGACTGGGCCGAGCTTTCTTTGATATGGACTTTATCTTCTTGGGCCTGGAGGTCAGCTTTAGGCTCGGACCTCCCCGTGCATCAACCACCTCAACCAAGAGATTTTAATACTTAATACACATATATGTAAATAAAAGACACCTCCACCAGAATGTTTACTGCAACTCACATGGTTCCAGTTTTTCTTGGTTCCCACCGGTAGCTTTTTCCATCTTTTCACCAGCAGCACGCAGGCATTGCAGATGTCTCCAGATCGTGTTTCACTGAGTCTGCAGAAAAGCAACAGTTTGTGAGGGCAGGACCCAGCAGAGGAAGGTCTCTCCATTCACAAGCCTAGCGTGGGCACTGATGACTCTTACCCAAAACAGCTCCTGAAGTCTTTCTCATACCGCTTACTGTCCGTGAAACGGGAGCTGGAGGACTTGGCCCGGCAGATGCAGCAGCCATCCAAGCTCCTGTACATTTTTGGCTTGTGAAAGCCAAACATCTGCAATGAAAGGTATGTTAGTATAACTGGGCATAATGAGTTAAGGGGCATACATGCATGCCTGCAGCTGCATATTAATTTCTCAGATGTTATGTAGTTTGGTCCCATTTGTGTTTATTTCTATTAATTAATCCCCCCATAATTAGAGAGCATGAAAGAGTCTCAGGGAAAGTGATTTTGTTGAGGCATCTCCCTGCTTTGACCCACATGGGGGGGAAGTAGGTCAGACAGCGTGTCAGACAGATCATGTCACCCACTGCGCTCACAGGATGCACGCATTATTTTGGAATCCCAAAATACGAGCAAGCACGCACCCAGATCCTCCAGGCTAGAGAGGAATTCTACGTTCATAAATAAACTACAGAAGATATAGATGATGTGTAGACAGATTCAATCAGCCGGGAGAAATAAGTGGAAATTCAATAAGCGTAGGGTTATTATGATTTATGTTGCTAGGCAAAATTTAATCTCCTCAGCACACGTAGACCCGAACTGCGGCAAAACTGTGAGCCGCGCCCCCCCAGACTAGATTTTTTTCCTTTGCCATCAGTCCTTGGGGTCTTCTGACAGTGCGGTGCCACGGAGAGCTGGCAGAGTGCAGTAAAAAAGGAAGACTTTTAACTCTGATGGATTTATTGAACACCGTAGATGATTGGAGCGCATACGTGAAATAAGAGACCCATTTGAGGTTCTAAAAAAACGGACTATGGCCCAAGCAGTTGCTCATTTAAAATAAAATAGCATCAAGTGTTTAAACGTGTGGGAGAAATTGACATGAAGTGTATTTAAAGTAATCATGTAATTATCGTTACTAAATTCCAGGTCTGGTTTCAATGTAGGCAACGACATTTAATGAATGTAAGAGCGCAATAATGTTGAAAAATCGACTTAAACGTGCAGCTAAACAATTTCACAAGCACACAATTCAAGCCGGGTAGATGTATTTTTACGATAAAGTTCTTAGAACAACATTGGGAATGCAAAATAGTAGCAGGACATAGGTCATAATAATAAATAAACACGGAAACCGAAAGATAAATATAATTGCATCTGTACAGTCTATAATTGATTTGTAGGTGACTGTACCAACTGTATCCACTTTCATTTAGAATGTGCCATTTATGTTGCGTTATATAATGACGGCCATTTTTGTCGATAGCCAGACGACCACATTTCGCCTTCGAGTGGCTCATCTGTAAACTGCAGACGATCTTTGCAGCAGAATACAGTACGTGACGCAAGGCATCATGGCAACACGCTTCAAAGGCGGAGGCAGAGCGGAGAAGGGGGTGTGATGGGATTTTTTTCACCTCTAAAGCTACGACGTTAAAAGTAAACTTTAATTTCAATTCCCCTGAAAGCATTCCAGATTAGCCAAATCCACAGTTACGTCGAATCTGATAACAGAAAACACGCAACGGTTTTTATCGAGACAAAAAAGTGCAAGTCGCCGATTTCACCGCCCACTCCGGCTAGGAAGCATGGCATGCCACACGACCTGCTTCATGCGCACCCATTTTATGACGACCGTCCTCTGCTAGACGATGGCCGACTTTCTCTCCCCTACCGACAACAACTTGGTTCGGTAGAACAAGCCCAGCCAACACCACCCAAAAGCAAAAAAACCGCTTTAATTCCGAAGACAAAAGGCCTCATGATAATCGCGTAATTTGATCTCTACTCTTTGTTATTCCACGGCCGCGTTGCTGCAACAGTCCTTCAACTATATGTGCACGAAGTTCGAAGCGAGGCTGACTGGAAATTCGTCGTCTTTTCATTATTACCTCCCTAGTGAACTACAATTTAATCCCGATTTCGACTTTGATTACATGTTTCGGGGCACTTTGCGCCTTTTGCGGTTTTGTTGACAACAGCGGCCGCGTGCTCAGGCGCATCAGAGGACCGGGTGGGCGTGAGAGATTTAACTTGGCTTATTTAGCGCCACTAAATGAGCACTACAAACACCCGCGACGCTACAAAGCATCATGGGGGTTAAATTACAATAGTTTGCTCCGTAGAACTCTAGAAATAATCGACTTAATTAAACTGGTCGCGGATAAAAAAAATGACTGACTTCCTCCAACATGCCACAAACAACAACTACCACTCATCATAAAACAGTTTCCCCGTCGTTTCCCGCACCGATCTCGACGCCCTCCACTTCTCGTTACTTCAAAGGTTTGTACGGCGATCTGCACGTGAAGTTGCACGCTGAAGTCGACGTCGCAGTAGGCCAAAAAGGAGCAATTCTTCGGATGCAACTCGATGCATGTCTTAAATTGCGCATCTCTGAAAGCCCATTTCGGACTTTAAAACCTCCCTAACAACAGCGGAAATGAGACAAACGTACGGTCGTTACCTTGTTGCAGGTCGCGTGAAGCTGGTTGAAAGTACGAGTCCCTGTAGCGCGTGGTTAACTACGTGACTCCCGTGGAAATCAACCCGCATCGGTAACCCGCTCCCTTGTTGATGTCTGCGTTTGTGGACGGGACTGGAGAGTTGTGGACGCACTACGCATGCGTCGTTTCCACACCTCCATTTCAGAGTAGGACGAAGGCTTTTTTTCTTTTTCTTCAATCGGAGTATTTACATAAAGGACGCGTGACGTCGCCGTGCGTCTGCATTCTACTGGCCTTATAAGGACGGGAACATTGCGCGGGAAGAGGGGGCTCGGCCCCGGTTGCTATGGCACATTGGAGAGAGTAAGCAAGGGGGTGTGGCCTGTCATTTTACTACACAGCGCCAGATGGCCTGTCTGGAGCCAGACGCGTTCTGGGAGCCTCGACAGCGTCTCAGCGAGATGCGCTTTGTTGATTTCGGTTGCGTGACCCGAGACCAGATTAGTTCCAAGTGTAAGGTGCATGAAACGTAGCCTCCACCCAGAGGTCGGTTTACCGCCAGTAACACTCTTTTTTTGTCGAGGCGGTGGCAGACTAGTTTACCGTCACACTGCACCAGTGTGATACCAGGATGTATAGGCTGCGGCCCGTCTACTCTTGCGCAACCGCTATAATGTGGAAAAGGTTTCAGTCCTTTACAACATATGAAACAGTAGTCGGGCTTTAAAGTCAAACACGAGTTACTAAATTGTCTTTTCCTACTAAAATGCATTTTATAAAATCAAAGTAGCATTCAAGTCTAACTGAAATGAACTCTTCATTTAATACTCCGTTAAAGGGAATTTTTTTAAGAATTTAAAAATGTAAGAATCCGACACACACAGACAGGTCCGTTATGTCAATAATAACTTTAATATTTGACCCCACATAAATAATTATTGCTTTCTCTAACCTGTATTTAAACAATAGCAGATGCTCGATCATCGTCGATAACGTAGTGCTTGCAGGCAGCGCATCAGCCAGCATTTTCATTAGTTTTCCACTGTTAAATACGACATCAACATAATACCCAGTGATAGGAACCGATGCTTGAGCCATTTTGTGGAGACAACTGAACAGTTTCAATTCGGAGAGCGTGACCTTTTATCCAGTGCAGTAAGAACTACTGCTGCATGTAAACACAGGAGAAGATGCCTTTTGTACAGAAAAAAGTATGCCACAAATTCGTTACAATTAATAAAAAATTTCATGGTTATGGTAGAGATCTAATTAAAGTAAATTTTCACAACAAGGGGGAATAAAGGCTTCCTGAAAGATCATTTTAACTGACACAATTAGGACACCTATTTGATTTCAGTGTTTCAACTGTTGAATTCTGTAGTATTATTCAAAATGAAGGAGATAACAGGCAAACTGTGATGACGAGAAGAGATATTCTTTAACTACACCATTAATTGAAGACATTTGTCGAGAAAAATGCTGATAAGATAAGGCCTGAGTACTGATATTGAAAATGGCAATACAAGGACATAAAACAGATTTTAGTCATGCGTGTGTTAAGTTTAAATTCAATTGCAAGCAACACAGCCGTAGCAGGAGAGCTGGAGACGCCTGAGGCTGGAACTCTTAAATATCTACTGTAGATGTCAGACTTTAGGACTTTGTATTTCACCTTAGGGAGACAGAATTTTCACAGTATTAACAAAAAAAAAATGTGGGGGGGTGGGGGGATCAGTCTGTTTCCTGATGCAAACAAGGAAAAATGTCTGAAGCTCACATTGCCAGTGATTTCACTCAGTAGACAGTCTGTTTTTCTTAAAGTCATATTTCTCTCTTCTTTTTTCCCGACAGCAGAAAAGATAAATAGCTGATCCTGATCCAGCCTTGTTCAGGGTCACAGGTCAATCCCTTTAACCAGTGAGGTCTCCAGGGTGACGGTGAACTCGTTCAATGTGCGCAGGATGCGGGAGAGGGAGTGCACAGCAGCACGGTCCCGCAGCAGGGCGCCATCCTCGTACACCCTCGCAGTCAAAGGAAGTTCTGCCAGCAGGGGGAGCCAATGAGAGAGAAGCCTATCTCTGTCAAGATGAGAAAAAGGTCAGAGGTCAGTAATGGTCATAGACATATGATGATGTTTATGGGTTGAATATTTAGGTTATTTAGTACAACACACGAGGAAAAAATGTTGATTATCTAGTTTTACAATAAATGTATCCAATTCCCTTCCAAAGTGGTTCATTCATTATCAAATATTGTATTTCTGATACCAAATTTACATTCTGTCTACCTACATTGCAGTCTAAAGTCTTGGATATAATTCTACACATTTTTGTGAGGGGGGGTTGATATTGCAAGTGGGGCTCGTTTAACTGACCTTTTCTGGGTTAATATTTATTAACTGGCATTATTATAATAAGAGATGCATTCACTTCACACCACAAGGCCTCAGCTGACACTGCAAAGTACAGTGAAAGGGTGAAAAAGCTTATTCAATCATGCCTCACCTTATTCCCAGACAGACAAACAGCTGGAACTTTCCTTCTTTTCCAATGTTCCTCGGTGAAGCATTGATGGCATTGACGTAGTGGCACAGCAACTCACAGGGCGGACCTTTTGCAAGGTTTGATACATGCACGTCACCCATTTGATCAGCTGTCTCTATGGAAAACACAACCTTCTCTGTGAGATAGACAGAGAGAGAGAGGGAGAGAGAGATTCTTTGGTCATTGCTGATGTAGATGATTTACTTTCATTTAAACTGACCACTCGGCGTCAATACTGGGATACAGGGGTAAAAGTAATTTCGATTGACTGCGTTCATCTTAATAGACGACTGTAATAATAACAGCCACTAGATGGAGACAGGCAGCTAATGACGGTTACAAAAGCTCTGTCCTGCTTGACTCGAGTTCACAGGGCTTACCAACAAAGTCCCAAACAAACACGTTCCTCTGGAAAAGACGATTAGATTTGAACCCATGCAAAAGGAACTTCTCCAGTGAAGTCACCAGGCCGCCTTCACCACATAACAAGACTGTCAGGTTACCCCGCTGGGATGACAAAAACAGGGACAGAGTTAAAAGAGACACTGCGAGGAAAATGGCTCATCTTTCAATGTCAGTGAATCCCTTCATACAAGTGATAGAAGGCACAACAGACGACAGATTTAAAAAAATTCCAATAGATTCTGTCTTATAAAGGAGGTAAACAAACAGGATTGAACATTAAAGCCTCGGCACTAAAAAGGCCTCCCGACAATGAACTGAAGATTAATTAAAGATAAGCTAAAGCCAAATCCATCAAGTCACTTCAGGGCTTTTAACTTGTAGTTGAGAGGAGAGAGGCCATTTTGATACACAAATGAGACAAATGAGGCCCAGGCTAAAGCGGCCAAGGTAATGAACCATGCTGGAGACAGAAACACATTAGGCTCCTTCACTCCTTATCAAAGGCCCGCAGGTTAAATGAACTAAACAGTCATTTTTATGGAACACGCTCACTACTGTAGCAACGTACCTCTTGCTCAGTTTTGTGGAAGTGTTTTACAAGGTTATTTGCTGCCTCTCTCATGTCTTCTTGTACTTCAACAGAAAGAATTCCTGATGAGATTTAAAAAAAAGTCAGGCAGTGTTAAAAAAACAGTAAAAATGATGACAACCCCATGGCAAATGCACTCCGGCTTAACAGAAAAGTGATAGAGGGAGCAGGGTTTGTTTCTGCATGACGCCTCTGATATAAACAAGTAGGTCAGCTATTGTGTGGAAGAATGCTCTGTTAGAGGGTACGTACTGCTTCGGCCAAGTGATCCCAGCACATTCCGAACACTCTGGGAAGGAGAGGCCAGCTCTGGAGGTGTCCCTGTCAATCGGCCAGCATCCTCTTCTCCACCAGGTGACACCAGATGGCCGATCAGAACTCTTTCCAAGCTGCCATCGCCCACGCCTTTCCCCAGCCATCGGCCACATGGAAACCTGACAACACAGAGAAAACACTGTTTCTTTATCTCAGAAAAAGCAACTTTCCAATGTTGGGGCGTTGCCTCTGCTCCTATAGCACCCTGGACTGTGCAGAAACAAACTGCAAAGTCACTCAGATTGAGAAGCTGAGCTGCTGTTACTGGACCCATTAACAATAGTGAGACTCCTGAAAACAATTAGCCAAACGTGTCTTGATTTAGCTCAGTAAATGTTCCATGTCTTTAGACGAGGTCAGTGTGTGGAGGTGACACGCTTATCAGGTTGAATCTCACTTGTAGGTGTGTCCGGTGATCTCATTGTAAACCATCACGCAGTCAACCAGACACTTGGCCAGCAGGCCCGAGTTCTCTTGACCCAGCTGCAGCGTGCTCAGTCGGCCCAGGTTCTTGCACTGAAATCAGGAGCATGAACAGTTAACCCACAGCTCTGCTAGACGTGGTGTTAACATTACAGTGCAGGAGCGCGAGTGCGGACCTGAAAATATATCTCTTGAGTGTTCTTTGGTATCTGTCGAACACCCGAGTCACCCGACTCTCCAGAGACACACACCCAGGGGTTCACAGTTGCCATAGCAATGCTGAGCTTCTTCATGGGTATTATAACAACACGGTAAGGAATATCTGGAAAGACACAGAACAATGTCTACTTATTCTTGTCATTTCATCATGGTCTCTCCTAGCAGGAGCCACTTTATCCACCAACGTCTGCATCCACGGGCACAAGTCTAGTATCTGAGGCCAGGAGATGGGAAGCTCCAACAGAGCCATAATGTTGACAGTTTATTTCACAACAGCCCCATAAAGGTTAACAGGACTCACTGATGGAGGTGAAGACACGTGTGAAGCAAAGATAATCCACAGTGTTGAGAGACAGCAGGTGGAACAGGAACTGTTCTCGTTCCTCCTCGCAGAGCAGGAAAGCATGAGGTTTATACAACTGCCTGTTTGGGGATAAATCACACAGTCAGGATATCTGATGTTTGGTGAGTAACAGCAACATGTTTCTTCAGGGTGTGTGTCCCGACCTGAGCAGCTCCTGGTTTAGAAGCAGTTCTTTAAGGTGTTGGGACAGCATTTTCTTCTCCAGAGCCAGATGGATCCAGGCTCGAGCTTGTCCCACCTCAGACAGACCTTCACTCATCGTCTGGATAAACCTGGCAAACCGCCCAAGAAATACTTTCAGAATAATTAAAGCACGTGTCTTCAACTGAACTTTATCAAAATACCGTTGGAGAACATTTTACATGCATCATAATTTGCACTCATTACCTCATATCATGTATTAATGACCCTCTGAGAACCGCAGCTTTGCCATCAAAAGTCCTGACTTCTGAGCTGTTGGACCCTAAAAGAAAAACTAGTTATGCATCATTAAATGCTTGAGACAAAGCTCACTGATATCAAGACAGGTCAGGAACCCCTCTGTTACACAAAGAGTTTGCTCTCACCTGGAGACTCAGCTGGGGTCTCAGTTTTCACCTGGGCCGCCTGGTAATGAAGCAGATGGGACCAAAGTGCAGATTTTCCCTGTTCAACGCAAACATGTCAATAGATATTCTTGTTTAAACATCTGATTAAGTAGATCGTGTGATCTGGAAGCATGTCCTGTGTGTTGAACCTGTTTAAGCTGCAGGCCGTGGCCCCAGGTTCTCTCCAGTAGATCACACAGGCCATGGATGAGTGTGTTCTCCTGCAGCCCTGTGATGTTAGCCTCTCCCTGGCCCAGCTCCACACTCTCCTTTCCCATCCTCTCCATCAACATCTGTTTTGTCTGTTTACCATAAAAACAGTGTTAAACTTGAACAAAACCTCCGTCTTTGGACTGTAACGCAACACAGACTGATGGCTCACCTTCAGACGGCACTCACTCAGAAGCCCGTTGACAAATTCTCTGTGAGTCTGACTGGTGGCTTCAGGTGATGGGTCCAGCAGTTTAGACTGGCGGAGGTTCTTCCTCGCAACTGTGTGCTTCTAAAACAAAGAAAATAAATCACACTTTGTTTTCAGCTTCCTTTCTATGTGAGCTGTGTTTTTGATCACACGGAACTACCTGTCTATGCTCACTGTCCGACCCAGCGTTTTCGGCACCTCCTGGTCTCTTGGACTCGGCCCTGCGTGGCGCTGTAACACGACTGGACCACCTGATCAACCACAACAACAAGCTGCTTAAGTGATAAGTGACCTCTAAAAGACTCTGATCTGGTTTAGTAGCAAAATTACTGCCCATCACTACAGAATTACAGTTCTGATGAGTTCTGTGATGACCCACTTGTTGGTATTCTGTCCCTGCACCAGCACATCGGCCTGCAGTTTGGGGAAGTAGCCCTGCTGGTGGCGACCCTGGCCAATCCTCATGTCCAGCAGATGGGGGTGTATGGCCGTGTGGTCAGCCTTCAGCAGCCTTCGCTCAATGGTCTGAGCTTCATGGAATCACATACACAGCAGTGGTTAAGATCCAACAGGATGCAGATATATCAGACAAGAGACGTTCCTCCCATGTCTCAGGTGAACATCAACAATTCAAGCTGATCGAGTTTGTTTTGTTGCGCGGAGATGCAGAAACACTGAAACGTGGTGTGTAACATCACCGTGAGGCAAAACTTCAGCCACAAATAATATTAATTAACTAAATTACAAAAAATATCATATCCTTTAGTTCAACACTCTGCTTTTCCTCAATATTAGATTGTGTCACCGCAATTAAACATTTTGTTTCTGGTTAAGAAATGCATCGACCTGATTAAAAAATTGCTTCAGATATCCCCTAAGCAATGTTAATACCAGTGGTTAATGAACAGATAAACAATACAGGGGGCCGAAAAGATCAAAACAGAGGGAGACAGATGGCTACAGATTAGTGAAGCTGGCATGGACCTCAGTTCAATTCAATTCCATTGACCAACTGGGGTTTCCATTTATTTTCTGGCCACATACCCGCCAACAGCTGAGACTGGAGACACCCCCTTTGTGTTATTCCTGGATTGACATGGCTTGTCGGTGGGTGACATGTGCGGATTCTTTTGCCAACTACGTGCCAAAGTTAAAGCTATTTTCAACTGTTGCGCGTTTCCAAAAACATTAAAATTATTCACATATGTGCACCACTGTCAATTTTAAATACAGTAAAAAGACCTGTAAAACATTTTGTATTTTCTTCTGCATACAAGTATTGGTTTTGTGACTCATCTTGCAGCACTGACATGTCCTAATGCTTCTTCTGAAGATGATCTTACGAAGAAGATGAAATGTACCTGACTCAAAGAGTGACTTGCACTTCCTGTAGCGGCCGTTACGGGAGTCCTCTTCCTCTGTGTCATACAGTCGTTCCCTCTCCAGTCGGCTGTCAAACAAGTGCTGCACTGGATCTCTATCCACCCATCGAGCGATCACTTTGCCATCCACAAAAGAAGAAAACATGGAGGTCTCCAGGAACTGAGACAGGAAGTGCAAGTGCTTCTCCGGCTGCACTGAGAGGAAGGAACCCTGAAACATAAGAAATACCAGTGTGATTAAATTTCAGCTTAATTAAATTAACACATTTTTGACAGTCGCTCCGGTACCTTGTCAAAGCTGGATGTCCCTTCTCGATTGTTCAACCAAGAGTCCAAATCAAGAGCGCTGTGGATGATGAACTCCTCATATCTGTTGAACATGGCAGCAAAACGCGCAGCAAACACCTCCCTCAGCTGCACGTTGAGCCTGGCTGATTTCAGTTCCTCCTCCTCCTCCTCGGCATTCTGCAGCATTTTTCCCCCTTCTGACAGTTTTCTTCCTCCGCATGTCAGCGCCAGAGCCTGCAGCCTCTCGAGCACTGCCAGTTCCTCACCTCCTAGGTTGCCATTCCTTCTGTCCTCCATCAGGTCCTCCAACACCAGGCTGGTCAGGTGAGGAGAGGCGGCACCGTCAGTCTTAGTGTGCGAGCCGCCCCGTAGAGAGACCCCGAAACACAGCAGCACCTCGCTCAGTTCCTGGATGAGCTCGGTTTGGTCTGGAAAGATGGGAAGGTCTTCGGGGGCTTCGACACAGTGGTTGTCAATATCCACAAAACAGAGGTTGGCCTGTGCAAACGAGTCATATACAGAAAATAAAGATAAACACAACTTGAGCTTTAATGTAAAAGGACAGAGATGGGCGTAAAGGACAGACAGCGAGTTGAAAATGCTGCTGTAGTCAGCAGGATGTGACCTTCGACATCACACTCAGTTTGCAGCCTCATGGGTAGTTGCTGACTTCAGCTTCAGCCTCTTCGCTCATGCATTCACTTCTGAGTCTCTTATGAGTATCATATGACAGGTTTAGGTGACTTTCTCCATTTATTGTACCGAGGAGCTCTTAAATGTGAACCAAAGAAGATTTTGGCCAATTTCAGCATGCACGATTAAAACATTCTCACAAAACGACCATCCATACAACCCGTACAGAGTTGAAACGTCTGCCGATTGTTAATTCTCATTAATTATCCAGTGAGACCCATTACTTAGCATCTCTCTGAATCTCAGCTTTCATCCCCTCGAGCTGTCTTTCAACTTTTTTTCTGGGGCAGAGCAGCATCAAAGACGCTTCAGTGAGATTTTAATGCGGCATAAAGTCATCCCGGGTGCAGGGCTGGATTTGTGGAGAAGCAAAAGCCTCCGACTGGAGGTGGAAGATGAATTATCGCGCATGAACGGCTGGAAGAATGGTGCAGTTCAGCCACATTACTTTTGCGTTAAGCAGAGATGTATTTACACGCCAGTTAGTCAGTACCTCATGTGGAAGGTGCAGGGAGGAACGCTGAGCTCGATCTCGGCACTGGATTCCCATCAGAAAGGGCACAGGTGCGTCCAGCAGGTGGTACAGATGTGCTGAAACAATGGGCAGGTAGATGTGCTGCCACTGGAACGGGAAGAGCAGGGTAGTGATGCACTCTGACACCGTCATCAAACGCTGGTAGTCTGAGGGGGATAAGTGAAGCGACATTGTCACGAATAAATCAAAAGTATGCGCCAAGAAAAAAATGTGCATCAACTCATCCTGGAGTCATATCAGTGTTTTTAATTTGTTTGCTGCAGATATGGATGAGATGTGTGAAACTGCAGAAATAAATAAATGGCATTATTTCAAAAATCCAATGTGCTTGTCTGCCATGTTGTAGAACATCTTGATACCAAAACCTACCTCTTTGAAAAAGCTTATTGTTACTAATTCAGTAGTTCCAGTTACTATCATAGACAGACAAATTATCATACTTAGGGGGTCGTCTAATCGTTAGGTCACATCTTAGTTATGCTGTTATAGGCCAAGGCTGCCGGGGTCCGGAAACATGATCACCTGACAGGCCTCTGTCACTCCACTGGGTCATGGTTTCCTCTCCTCTCCTCTCCTTTCCTCTCCTCATCAAGCAGACTAGTTCTTGTGTAGTTTTTCTGCTTCTCCCCCCCCCCCCTCTATTTATTTACAGGTATCGCCGCCCTCGGAGCTGCATAATGACCTCCTGCCCCGCTGAAGTGATTGTGCATCATATTTTTTGTGTGTGTATCTGTGCTCTGTGTCTCTCCTCCCCTCTCCTCCCCTCTCCTCTCCTCTCCTCTCCTCTCCTCTCCTTCTCCTTTTCCTCTCCTTCTCCTTTTCCTCTCCTCTCCCTTCCTCTCTTCTTTCCCCTCCTCCTCCTTCTCCTCTCCTCTACCTCCCCTTCACTCTACTTCTCCTCTCCTCTACCCCTCCCCTCTCCTCTCCTCTCCTACCTATCCTATCTTCTACCTGTCCTCCCCCCTCTCCTCTCTCTTTACCCAGCCAGCCATCAGCAGGAGGGTCCCCCTACATGAGCCTGGTCCTGCTCAAGGTTTCTTCCTGTTAAAGGGGAGTTTTTCCTTGCCACTGTTGCTTGTCTGGGGTCAGGCCCTGGGATTCTGGAAAGCGCCTTGAAACAATTTTGATTGTATAAGACGCTATATAAATAAAGATTGATTTGATTTGATTTGATTTGATACTACTTGCTGCAGCCCTGCTACCAACATGAAGTTGTATGTATGGTATTGGTCATTCTGTTCATTTTGGAACAGACCCACACACTGACCTTGAGAGTAAAGAAGGATTTGTGTCTCCAGAAGTGTGCAGGTAAGTAGTTTCACCATGTTGTCTACTCCCAGCAAGGAGAAGGCTTCTCCGAGAGGATACTCCCCCATTGGGAGCTCACCCGGCCCGGGTCGCTGGCACACAATGGGTCCCTGCACCCCGTGGAACCTCAGTGACCTTCCGGGAGGAGGCAGCGGCACCTCGTACAGAATATTATGGATATAACTTTCCAGAGGGAGGGGCGGCGGGGTGTGAGATGCCACAGCCTGGTGCAGCTGGGAGAGAAACTGTTGAGAGGCATGAAGGAAGGGGAGCGGCGTGAAGAGACAGAGGGCTTTAGACACATATAATGTGTCTCGGGATGGATCAAATGACCCTGCACAGCCCAGACAGGAACTGGCCAGAGATTCGGCATCCGATTCATCCAAACTGCTCACGAGTGAGTCCATGCTGGAGGTGGAGGGGGAGGAAGCGGACGATGAAGAGCAGGAGGGAGTGGAGGCAGAGGAGGAGGAGTGGTGCTCCACGTGATGCATCTGTGAGAGAGCCTGCATGGCAGTGATGATCTGGGTACTGGTCACCTCCTCGTAGAAGGTGTGAACAAATCCGTAAGAGCGCGTGCCCTCATCAGAGGACATTGTGAACGAGTGAAACTGCGGATCGAGTTGGTCCGCCTGCGTGCGGAAGGAAAGACCTCTCGGCATACAAAGCTGAAGAGAAAGGGACAGGAAAATCATTTAAAGTCGCATAAAGATTTTGTTTTGCCTGAATAAAGCTTGTTTGACATCAATGACGGACAGAGATGAGCTCTGGTATCCTCACAAACACACAGCAGTTCAGGGAATTCTAGATACTAAACAATAAAACAGAATCTGTTTTAGCACAATTTTTGAGTGTTAACGCTGATTTTATCCCGAAATTTTCTTTTCCACCAAAAAAAGATAATTTCCCATATCAGTGTTTGCCTTGAGTACAAGTCCCCTTTTGTCTGTCCCAATCACCCCCACTACTGCGAGGGAGAAAAGAAGCTCTCACCATGTTGACTGCATCTTTATTGAACGGGCTCCTGTCCGTGTTCTCGGGATAGTGAACCAGAACCTCTGACTTGAAGGAGCGTCGAAGAGGACTCTGCTCAAAAGCCTCACCTGAAAAAGAACAGGTCGTTACCTTGTGGTACAAAGCAACGCTTTAATCTCAGGGGGTGTCAGAAAATAATGGGAGGCTTTGAAAATCTAAAGCAGAAAGACTTGGAGGATTGAGTCTGCTGCATAAAATAAATGCCACACTGATGGTTATATAATTCATTACCATAAAAAAAGAAAGGCAATGCGGTACAAGACCTCATCTCTGATGCTCTGCAGAAGAATAAAAACATGCTGTGGCTCAGGAAAAATAGGGTTTTTATATAACAAAGCTGTGAGAAATGAAGAGGTGACAGCCAGAACCGCAATCACCATCGTGTGACGCTGGCCTTCGACATTCAGAGGTAACCACCCCACCTGCCCACGCAATTACGCAAGGAACTCCGAGGGAGCGGAAGAGGAGCTGGAGGGAGAGAGGAAGAAGCATGGTAGGTCAGAGACAGAGCTCGGAGAGAACCGTGGGGGAGGCGTGACCATGGATACAAGCTGGAGTTCAGGCAGAACAGAGATCAGGCAGCACAACAGCGTGGCCTTGAAGGTAGACATTAGGATGAAGATCTTTGTCTGAGGCTGGCGTCAAAAGGGGCCTTCAGCGGACAAACCGGGCTGACATCTATGGTTTCCGTCTAAACACAGTCTGCGTAATATGAGGACAGAGATAGGAGCGTTGATTTAGCATGGGAGTGACAGACTCAAGCTGCCCGATTTAGACGACCAATGTAATTAAATAGTCCAGCTCAACATTTCCTCAACAGCTGAGAAACAAACTTTTTTCCCGCAGTCATCAATTAATGCAGCCATATATCTGTTTTCAAGAGAGAAGTGTGGCCCCCGAAGGCCCGTCATCCCTAAAACAGCGAGGACTAACTTGCAGTGATGGAGCGGCTCTAAATGCAGACATCTGTCCTGCTCATCCAGTGACTTTCCCCAGCTGCTTCACTCATCACTGGTAGACAGGGACAGATGCTGAAGTTGAGAAAGAGATTAAAATGACAGCAGACGTCGACTGATTTCGACTGATGAATTCAAATGTACCGAAAAATTATTTTTCTCTTTGATCACAGACACAAATGTGGCCCTAATACACAATAAGGGATAAAAGCAACAGTTGGAAGCCAAAAATAAAATGCATAAAAAACAATTTTGATGCTCCAGAGCATCTCTCAGATGATCGGCCTGAGAGTTCTTGTCCTCCGCTGATGTCACCCCCCTATGACAGTCATGGGGACAGAGCGGCCGTCAGAGCCCAGGCCGGTCTCTGTGCCAACTGGCAACGTCATGCAAAATTTGATTAGACTGCAGAAAACAGTGCTGCCCATTGAGACGCCAACAAGAGCAGATTGTTTCACTAACCACACACACAGATACGGTACAAGCCTGCACATCTAGAAGGCTCCGGAGCTGCGGGGTGAAGGTCTCCAGCCGCAGCTTCAGAAAAGCACTCCGACGTGATCCTGTGAAAGGATTGGAGTCCCCCGCTGCACGGGTTCTGGGATGGCCGGCTGTTACATAAGGAGATTGGTGGAGCTCAGATATACTTGGCAGCAGTGCTGTCGCTCACCACAGGGAGCCAGCTACAGTATCAAAGTCCCTAATGGTTAGCGAGAGCCCTAAATAATCTGCAGCAGAGCGCCGACATGACACACAGCTCAGCTAAACATTATTTGCCATTCAAGATGTGCGTTTGAAAGAATGTCTGATAACAAGCACGTCCCCCCCCCAAGGACGTGTGTCTCGGAAAACAAAGAGCGCAGGGAGAATACAGGGTGTGACTACGACCCCAGCTCCACAACTGCAGGGAAATTGGTGGGAGACTACAGCGATCAGCCGTCACCTTTAGCACCCAGTGGGGAAAAAGATATGGACACATTTTTTTCCTTGTTAAAACAAAGCACCCATGGTTTGTGCACACAATGAGGATGAGAGGGCTGAAGAGATTGATGATTTCTGTTGTAATCTGTAATCTCAGGCCCTTATCAGCCACTGCCTCGGTCGTGGTGCCTTGTCTGTATTCCAGCGTTTTGTAAGGACCAAAAAAGGTCACTTCAGCCTTTTGTCTGCTTTGTTTGGTCAATTATAGCAGCAGATGACTTGCAGAAAACCACAAAAGCTAAATTCTCAGTGTCAACATCATTAAATGGTCAGCATAAACAAAAAGACAGACGTATTTTCCACCAGCGCATGAAAGGAGACGCAGCGCTTCTTGTTGTTTCCAGTGCAATAATACGGTTTGAACATGTTTGGATCATTTCTTCCTGCATATGAAATGGCTGCTCAGATTTTTGTCAACAATGGTTCTAAAGGAAATGATGCGTCCAATCAAAACACAGCTTAATGACACAGACATGAAATGGTGTACGTTCATGACAACACACACACACACACACACACACACACACACACACACACACACACACACACACACACACACACACACACACACACACACACAAAATCAAACGTGAGTGTAATAATCATTAGCAGATAGCTGGAGATGGCGTGTTGGTGACCTGTCTACCTGCTCCATCGTCCGGCTCCAGGCCCGTCTCCGTATCCAGTCCACACACCACAAAATAACGGGCGAAGCGGCAGGAAGCCGATCCGGCAGCCGCGGCTGTTCCGATCATCGTCGACGCGTTCAGGGTGGGAGAGCCTTCTTTCAGTGGCTGTTCATATCTGACCGGGCTGAACAGAAAGGACTGGCAGCCGTACGTGATCGCTGCGCTGTGCCCGTCCGTCCGTCCGTCCGTCCGCCCGCCTCTGCCCGATGAGAATGTCGGAGGGGCTTTAGGAGAAACACCGACAGTCGGTCGAGGGGCCGGGGGGAGGAGGCTAAGAGTCAGCCTGGTGGAGAGAGACAGGGAGAGAGAGGGTGGGGAGGGAGGCAGGGAGGGAGGGAGAGAGAGAGAGAGAGAGGGAGAGAGAGAGAGACAAAGACCAGGGCGCATCATGACGCACTGATGCCTGATGATCAGTGGTAATTACTTCAATCAAAGCCTGCGTCAGAGGCTTAATGCATATATGAATAAATTTATTTAAGGCTTCGTGTTGATTCATTGGAAAGTGATCAATATTTGTCAGGGTCCGTATTTTAGTTTATATTTATAAAACAGCATAATTCCAATGTTGATAATTAAGGTCGTATTCCATCCAGGTCGAACATTATAAATGGATGTCAGGAAAGACGTTGTCTTACTCGATGTGAAATAACATTACATTTATCATTTTCACTTGTGTTTACCTTTAATTGGCGCACGCAGTGGCTGTCAGGGTCAACGGGTTCAACTCTAGTCCGCAGAAGTGAGAAATAAATCAACACTGTCTGTATTCTGAACGAAGGTTTAAAGACACACAATGATGATAGAAGTGTTAAATTGTGCTAATTCCACCAGGTGTTGTGTGAATACATGAATCATGGCATAATTTGCATGTTTGCTCAAACTAACGTCTCACAATGAGTTTGAACACATTTTAATTTAAAATGCAGTTTCTAATTCTGACACATTCTGTTTAAAACTAAATGTGCTTGCAAAATAGTAAAAAAGAAAGAATCAACCTGGGGATGAGATTGTCTCTTCTAGGGTTTATTGAAACAGTATAATTAGTTTAGCAAGCAGTTCTTACTTAAAACAATACAAACACTAAATAAATAGAATCATCTAGGGCACAAATAAATGTTTCTAATCTGGGGGTTCATATTTCCTGAGATACAGATTCAAGTCAGTTTTCTTACTTTACAAAGAGTGCAGCATTTATCATCGTTCTTAACCTTTAAACTGGCACATGCCTTAAAACTCCTGTTGGAGATAAACGTCTTTGTTTTCATGCAAACCACCATCCTCTCTCTAAATACTGTTTTAGCAAGTCTTTGGATGCATTCACGGTGCTGGACAAGTGCAGCTTCAGACAATAAGGCCTAAAACGTAACATTCGCTCGCTGTAGTTCACCGCATATTTTCCGCACTGAAATGCAGCATTAATGGTTAAAGCTTGATCCTTCCTCCAGTTATTTTCAGGCATCTGTGCTTAAGTGGAAACAATTGTTGCATTCCCGACATCCTTCCTCTGCATCTTCCTGGCGGGATTCGCAGGTGCTTGCAGACGGATGCAGTCCCAACGTAGTCAGGCTGCATTCAAGGAACTCCTTCAAATCAACCAGCTCCTCATTAGGCTTCAGTTCTGGTGAACTTCTCACACACTCATAATTCCACACTAAAAGAGCATTCAGGTGAAATTCCTGGTTATGACATGATGCTAAACAAAGGCTTAAATCTTCCAATCTGACCTATAAAATAGATTTGGGAATTAATCCAGTTTTAGAAAAAGGTTGGCAGTGGTTGCACCATCTCAAGTGCTTCTTCAGAGACTCAAAGTTCACAGATGTGGAGGATGAAAGGTAATTAGCCTCTGCTAACTGGATTAGCGGTGCAGATGTATAGTAATGTAAAGATGTGGGGAACGAAGACACTTCAGAGGATACTGGTGTGCATGGAGTCCATCGTTAGGATGCTACAAAGATTTATATTTTAAAAAAAAAATGTATATCCATTTATTTAAATGACAGAAGGAAGAATGTTACTACCGTAACTAAAATAGTGGAAGCCAAAGCTGCAAAGAGTTCAGACCCTTATGTTAAAATACGAGCCACTCGGGCCTGAATCTCGCCATCAGGGTGCGAGAGCAGCTGAAACAGTCTGTTGTTCAGCTGGGAGGACTCGTCTAGCATGACTCTGAAGAGGCAGTCCTGCTTCTGCCTCAGTATGTCAGCCACCTGGGTGGAGGGCCTCCAAGCCTTCAAGTTTCCTGCAAATGTCAGCAGTCTCAGGAGCACCGGAGAGGCTGTTTGGGCATCAAACAGCAGCACAACAGAAGCTGGTGCCTGCAGCAAGAAGGAAAGAAAGATTCACTTATGTGCCGCATTATAAAAGCTGTATTTTAACTTACACAAGGCAGTTGAGAGAAAAGGACCAGCATTCCTAATGCTCACCTGAGCTTGCACAATGTCATCCATCATGTCAGGATTAGATGAAAGATTTACCAGGACCTTCAAAGACTGGACCTGAAATACAAACACTGTCAATGCTGTAGTCATAGTTTGACCACATTAAGCAAGAGTTGCAAATGATTGCCTGCACCAAGAACTGTTGAAAACTGTTGCTATTTTTCCCCTTAATGACAAAAAAACCAACCTGCAAAGCTTCATTGCCCACAACAAGCAGAGAGAGCAAAAGCCTGATGGAAGTCTTCAACAGGTGTTGATGTTGATCTGTGACAGAAAGGTTGGTCAACAGCCGAAGAGCACCGAGCTGAAGATCTGAATTCACTGGCGACATCTCGATCACTTCCAGTATGTGTGGCACATAAACCTGTGTGATAGACAAAACATAAGTATATGACAAGAGAACTTTAGTCATTCGTACGTATGATGTATGCTGTGAAGTGCCCGGCAACAGACCTTTACTTGATCCTGGTTTGGGATGTTCATACAGAGATTATTTAAAGCATTCAGAGTCTGCACTCTGACCTCGGCTGCAGGATCAGAGAGGAAACCTGCTATGATATGAATCCCTTCAAATTCCCGTATAAGATTCTGAAGAGTGCAGGTGAAAATAGAGAAAGAAATATTAGATTCAAGATATCTATCAGGTAAAAGGTGGCAACATGAACTAGGCACTTTTTGAAAATGAGTCTTGTTTAAAGAAAGAATGATACATTTAACTACACCTGATTCACAGTGAAAGCTGCTGCATTTCCCAGTGTCAGCAGGAGTTGACGTCTCTCAGATGGATTATTGCTGGTTTGTAGACTTGATAACAACATTTTCAAGTGTTGTGGCTCCAGGTTGCCAGAGGAAGCATGGATGATGTCATCTGTACAGCAAAATAAAGATTTAACCAATATTTACTTTGCGGCTCAAGGATATGACTACATCCAGCTGTAATTACTGTTTACAGGAGCTACACGGATTAAAGATGCGAACATAATTTCAAAAGTGACCAAGGCAGTACGTGTTCAGTAATGTGGTTACCTGCTGCAACTTCAGGTCCAGGACACACAATATCCAGCCCAGACACTTTGGCCAGCAGGCTGCCTGGCTGTAAAGCAACATTAACTCCACTGGGCTGAACGTTCTTTCCAACAGGAGGTTCACCTGTCACACTTTTCTTGTTTTTCTTGAAACTTCCCCCGCTGACAAGTTTATATATGCCATAGGAGGCCCCGGCTCCGGCCAGTATTCCAAGCAATGCTTTCATGTTGCCAAGCCTTGAGGACAGATTGCCATCGCCCATATTGCCGCTACGCCAGAGCGTAGTTAGCTAAGCTTTGTTAGCTATATGACGCTGCGCTACGACACCTCAAATCGGCGGTTAAAATCAGTCGACTAATCCGGTAATTTACCTCGCTAGCACTGATTACAGCCCAACGAAACCCCGATAAAGTCCACAGAAATAGCTGCAGACATTGTTCTGCAACCAGTGGTTTGCCACCATGCTAGAGCTGTCAACAATGTTGTCGTTTGTTGCAAGCAACGATGTTATTAGTTTTGATTGGTTGAGATAAAAACATGCTTACAATCAGAGGTAAGAACCCGCCCATTCTTCTTCTTCGCTTTTAATCGGATCGCTCACGTGCAGAGAACGGTTATGCTGCCACCGCGTGGAGACAATTAGCTTGTACTGCCAGCTCCTACTCCACCATTTTACACAGCAGTTTGCAATTTACTAAAAAGTTCTGATTTAATCTCAATTTTGATTTTCAGCATTTATATTCTTAGATCATAAAAACGATTCATTTGTTTATGTAGAAAAAAAGCACAAGCAAACTTTTCCGCGTTTCCCTGTCCTTTAATTCTGTGTGATCCTGCATGAATGCAAAGCAACATATTTCAAAGCAACACACATCAAAGTAACATACCATCTCACTGCGTTACATTGTATTGCATTTTTTCCTCTAGTGGTTGTCTCGCTTAACAACCAGTCAGCGTGGAAGAAATACAAAATACAACGTAAGAAATTGACAAGATATCCTGTGCACAAAGAAAAAAACCCACTTAAAAAAAAGAAAAGAAAAAGCATCATACACTTGCAAATAAAATATAGGCAAATTCAGTGGCCCATCCTTAAGAGTTTTGCTTTGTCTGGCAGAGGGAACATGTCCGAGTTCTACCAGGTTCGGGCTGAACTGAAATTCTGCTTGCCGCAGATATTTAAGGTGCGTTAACTTGCCAACAAAACGTTCCCGTTTTCTTTTCTACACCCTGCACATATGTTAAATTGTGCGTTGACAGGCTTTGCTGACAGCTTCCTGTGCGTCCTGTCCCAATGATCCCATTCAGTTCCTGAGGAACATACTGGTGCTCTTCCAGGGTCACGACAACATTGAGGCTATTGACTGGTGAGGACGCGAGTTTCTGCTCGCCGACGTTTCTGCCACACCGACACTTGGTGGCTCACTTTCACAACTTTTGCTCCACGTGATTCCAAGTTAAAGTTTATTCTGCTCCTGCAGCTGACCGTGTTGTCTAAAGTGCTGAACCCCATAACAGAACCTTTAACGGAAATACAGACTATAAATCAGGAAGGCCGAGTTTTCCTAATACGCAACAGTTGCATTCAATGTAAATTCACAAACAAATGATTTCAAGCATTTATGGGTTACTCATCGGTCCTCACTTTCACCCCTCAAACACATTAAAACCTCAACATTGGGCACCCGAACATATATTCATAAACCCAGACTGAAGATCTGGATCGGGCTCCGGTTCACCGGTGCCGTGTGATGGATTAATAGCTGGTCATATTTCACCGTAAAACACGCGGTTATCTTCTGTGAGCGAAAGTGGTATTTCTGTCCAACAGTAGCCTTCGGCACAAGAATCAAACATGTTCAAGTTTCATGTTGATTTTCTGTAGGTAACTTTCATTTCTGTGCTGCAGGTACCAATTTTTAGAGTTTCTGAAACAGTGGACGTTTAAGCCAGACGACACTTCCAAAGAAACCGCGGTACAGTCTGATTAATAAGTCCAAATATTCAGCAACAAATCCGTTTTAAGCCATTTTAACAGGATTGTTCTCTTCTCCCTGAGCAGATCTACTCCTGGTATAAGAACTATTTAATGGACATGTGCTTTAGGTATGTCTGCAACAGAGCTTTCACAATCACATTTGGGGTTCATTGAGATATCAAGGGAAAAATAAATACAAGCACCATTATTGTCATTTTCCTGCAGTAGCTTATTGAGAGCAGCTTTTGTCACAGCATGTTCTCCCACAAACACAGTTGAGTTTCCAACCCTCTTGTCTAAGAGGGTTGGTTGAATGTCTCCAGAATAGATATTCTGGAGACATTCTGGTGAACACGTGCATTACACACTGCTAAGATTTGTGTTATCACAGCTCAAGAACACTTAAAAAAAGCTGGGGTTTTTTTGGGTTTTTTTCTTTGTTCTAACAGAACTTTGACTTTCCAGAAATCTTCCTGTTAAGAACCAGAACAGGCAACTTTAGTCTGCATCAGTTTATTACAGACTGGCTTCTGTTTCAGACAAAAAACAGAATTCTCTCATTTTTCCTGAAGTGGACTTAAAGTCTGGAAGAGAACATTATTCTGCTAGGCTTTGGTGTATGGATATTTTGAGGCAGGTTTCTGGTGATGACGCCCAGTTTTGTGCCAATTGTGCGGTGCAAAATGACTCTTCAAAAGTGACACTTTGCTTCTGAAATAGTTGCTTCTGGTCTTTGTGGTGTAGAAAGGCAGAGATATACTACCACCCGTTTGAGAATAAAGCCCTCTTTTAGCTCCACTCTTCCTCTGAAAAGCATCATTTACTGTATTTCTTAATGCATATATGGGGCGTGGAGGCCAGTAGATGGTGTCCTGTATGGACCTGTGTGGAATGGCAGCATCAGCTGGACCACCAAAGCCACCCTTTAGAGTCACGCCTCTATTCTTCAGGGTAAAAAAAGAACGTGGCATGTTTGGATTATCAGAGATGATATTTTTCATGTTAGAGTTTCTGGAATTTAATTTGTAGCCAATTTTTTGCCAGAAGAATGGGTCTGATACAGATGGTAGATCCAAGTTAGCCCAGAAATTCTGACTATAATCAACTTTGTAGGGGGAAGAAGCCCACTGTGCTGAACCAGAGCCGCCAGAACTGAAGACCTGGACATCGTCAGTTGTCTGTTTTGGCTCGTTAATCCCAAAGATGGTCTTTGGCTCTATGTGTTGGGACCTCAGTGGCTGCCTTCTATTGGCTTCTTCCTTGGGAACATGTAGGCTGTTTAACTGAGCACCCACTTGACCTTGATGACCCTGTGGGATGTGGTCAGTGTTTGAGGCAGCAGAACCAAATGAAGGCCGGGGGATGGCAGAGTGGTAAATTCCCTTTGATTCTTCCTCGCCGACAGCAGATTGATGTGTCCGAGATGACGAGTAGAGGCTTTCCCGGTGTGCAGGGACGTGATCTGGGAGGTTCTGGTCGTTTTTGTGACCAAAGTGAGGTGAATACAGAACATCTGCTGGAATCTTCACACGCAGATCCTTTTTTTGGAAGCCTCCAAGCTGAAAGCCACCAGATGGGCTCTCATACTTTAACAAGTCCTCACTGTCAGATTCTTGAGTCATCCTCTCAGAGTTTTTAGAATCTAAATCTGGCACTGGACCATGAGAAAGGCTGATGAGAGCCTCCGCAGGAGGAACCTTTCCAAAGACTGGTCTGTAGGGCATTTTATCTGTTGGTCTGTGGCTTACTGGGTAAGTACGTTTGTTCTGTGCACCAGCATTTTTCAGCCCTTTGGAGCGATCAAGAGTTTCTAAACTCCCATAATCATTTGGCCCATATCCATCAGCTGCTAAATGAGGCAGCTCTGTGCTCAGATCTGAGTCTTGGTTTTCATCATACCCAGAACGCTCAGTTGAGGACACAAGGTCAGGGAATTGGGACCTATAGTCAGTGGTGGGATCTTCAGTCTCTTGTGCTTCCAAAGCCAATTCATTCTCCATCACGTGTCGCGCCATATGAAAATACATGGTCATATCATTTCCTGGTGTTAAGTAAGAGTTTTTCATTGTTTCTACAAACCGTTTGAAAAATTGGACAGTTGGGAAACTTAAATTGTGTATAGTTTCCTTTTGTGTCTGTTTGACTAGAAGAGGAAATGGGTGAAGATAAGCAGATCTTTCATGCTTGGGCCTCTGCACCACAGAGATTTTGGGCCCATTTTGGTCACCGGGGTTGATAATGGAGCCAGCATCATCTCCGTTTTCTTGTTGGATTTGCAATGAGGCAAAGCTTATGTGGTTCATGCTTATAGTTTTACCCACATCAGAGTCAGTTTCTGCATTGAAAGACTGCCCAGAAATCAGCTGGTCTGAGGGTCGAGGGTCAGACACACCTACATGGCTGCCGACAGGATAGCCACGTGCAATCCCACAGCCTAGCAAGGAGTAAATGTACTGGTTTCAGTCCATGTAGATTGATATTGACAGAGCACAAGTTCTTACCTTTCTGCAGAGGAAAACAAATGCAGAACCAGAACAGACTCCCAAAACACTGAAATCTGAAAATCAGAGCCAGAAATGTCTCATTTGAACAAACGGATCCAGAAAAAGACTTGGATTTACTCACCTCAATGAAAAGACCATGGCAGCAAGTTCAACCACCAGTTGGCTGATCAAGACCAGCATTCCTGATAACAACCAACCATGTTCTGACCTTTTCCTCACACAAACATTTTAGGAGCAAGGATTAACTAAAAACATTCACCCAGTAGCTCTTGGAAGCCTTTAAATTATGACCTGAGAGCTGCTGATCACGATCACAAACAGCTGCTGCTGCACAAAGATCAGCCTGATTGGAACACAGGTGCTGAAACAGCACATGAGTCACATGGCTGCGCGATGAAAGATTGATAACGCTGAGACAGAGCAGCAGACATTTGATCTGTCTGAGGACCCTGAATGATTTCATTTAACACACTGTTGAGTTCCTGGTGGTATCATGTGGCACCGATGAGCTTTCTCCACTTTGTTCCGCAGGCTTACACATTTGACCTCTGTCTGTAGGAGCTGACTCTGTTCACAATTTGGTTGCAACAACATATTAAACGCGACATATTCTTGATGGTTGGAACTGACGGGTCTGTTTTTGGGAGCAGGAAGTGGAAGGAGTTCGCTGTCCTGGCAAAACAAGGTTCCCTGGTGCTGCTTTTCAAGATTAAGAAGGCGAAGAGGTTTAATGAGAGGAAATGCCTCCAGAATGCAATGGCCGCATGGTGCAGTTGGGTTGAAGTGCAGAAGAAGACCCAAGCAGGTAGATATCCTTACCTGACTGGATTAGATAAACCTTTTTAGGCTTGCCGTGACTCAGTTAAGGAGCCAGAGAAAACATACAGTGTCATCAGGAGAAGTTTCCAGATATTCATCACTTGTTCCCAGCTGCTGCGTGTGCTCACTCCTGTGACTCATTCTGTCCTCCCCACCTTCACCACAGGCTTCATTTGTAAAGACTAACTTTGTTTTACAGTTATGAAGTGTTGAATTTGTCATCATATTCCCCTCTTTATTATTAAGTTCAGAAGTGTAAAGCATTTTTTTCTGTCTATCTATCTATCTATCTATATATATATATATATATATCTATATATATATATAGATATATATATATATATTTATTTTTGATTTTTTTCAGTTGCCATGGAGAGGCTTCATGAATTTGTGAGCCGAGGCCGTCTTAAATTGACTTTTGCTGCATGGTGCAGCTTTACAAAAGATTCGAGGAGGATAAAAGAAGTCTTAAAGGTGCATATTTCATCTTATGCATAAAAAATGTGAGAATTCCATCAATGTTGGCACATTTTTCTCTGGCAGAGGCTCAATGCTGAAGGCTGGAATGAAATCAGCAGCAAATTGAAGGGAGGATGTATCATCTCTGCTGTGAATATTGATATCTTGTTGAAGGTAATTCCTCTTGTTCCTGCATTTATGGGGTTGAGCCTTCTTTCCTCGGTGCAGTGAGGTGATCAGACATGCTGCTCAAGCCTTCAGGGTCCTCTATAAACACACTTTTTTCAGCCAGTCCATTACAGCACAGTTGCAGCTTCCTATGATTGAATCTAAACCTCATCAGATCTCATGAAAAAAAAATTAGCCAATTTTGTTAGTTTTTGAAGCTGCATTACTTCCCTTACAGACCGTTAACAAATGTAATGCAACTCTTCCAGCCCCTTGTGTTTTTTAGACTTGTAGTGCTGGCTGAAGGAGTGTACTTTTGGCTTTATTAGCGCTGCTTCTTCTGTCCAACAACTCTTGAGACAAACACAGCCTCAGCATGACTATGTTTGGAGATAGAAAGTGGCTGTGCACTTAGATCATGCTGCCTCACAAAGTGGCAGAGATGGCAGGAAAACCAGTGTCTCCAAAGGTCCCGAGAGTGAGATTATTGACTCTTATTGCCAGAAACCAAACATGAAACACAGTCCTGCTCCTTAAAATAACACAGCTTAACGATGTCTGTTTTCATTCCAATCAAAGGAGCATATTTATATAAATATTGATGTGGGCACCCTTCAGCAATGTTCCAATGTACAGGAACATGGCTCATCGGCTGTAATCAGTTTGCAACATTAAATGTTTAATTTCAAATTCTGCTGCTAATCTTAATATTTATAACAGCACTTGAGTAACTTCAAGGATGTAAGTGATGTAAGGGTATTTAATTTCTGCCATCTGTATCTGCGTCCCACAAACCATTACAACTTGCATCTTTTCTGCTTTTTCACGTGACATGAGGAAATGTAACCGTCTCCATCCCGAGGGAACAAACGCGCCTCTCATGTTTTCTGTGCAGATATTTCGTTATTTAAACGTACGTGACCTGCTGAATTGTGCTGAAGTGTGCTGCGAATGGAAGTCCTTCATCCAGTCAGGACAGTTGTGGAGTCGGGTCCGCCCTTTAAATTTTCCCTTAAACAGCTCAAGTTACAGCTGAAACTGGTGTAACTTTTCCCATTTTTGCATCTCCTTCAGATCAACTTCTCTGTAGAGAAAGAGTGGCTTGGCGACAACACGGTGCAGCAGATTCTGCGGAACTATAGGACAATCGTGATCCATCTCAACCTGCGTGGCTGCACGTCGCTGAACTGGCCCAGCTTTCAGAGCATCAGTGAGTGTCCCACCTTCCAGCCAAACTTGCGTCCACCTTTTTAAATACGAATCACCCATTTAGATAATGATCCTTTAGTAAATCTTGCCACTGCTAAGGTCACAAAGACATGTTTTATATCTTGAATACAAAGAAAACAACACATACAAAAGTATTTTCTCCATCTGATACAGACTGTTTTTATGATACAAAACCGTGGGGTGTGGGGGGGATACAAGTGTTCACGTGAGTCAGGACAGCCTGATGATCCCGTACTTTTTCCACAAGCTCAAAGATCTCGGCGGCTGCTGCTGCGGCTCCTCTTCAATTTCCCCCTGCGCTTCTTTCTGCGTGTCCCACGGGTCAGAGTCGGTTTGGTCTTGCCGTGCTTGGCCACGCTGTCTGCCCTTCGGACACTCTCTGTTGTAAGAATTCACGTACTCCTCCACACTCTCTTCCGTGTGTTCCAGAGGGGAGCGACAGATCAGGCCGCTGTGCTTCACTCCTGGGTGCAGACGCAGCCAGTACACCATGTAGTGGATACTGGATGGGGGGGTGTATAGCTTTACATTGAGTTAATTAAAGACGGCATTAAACCTGTGAGCGGCAGAACTCACCTGTAGTCACAGACCCAGGGGTTCCCTCCTAGCTTCAGTTCAGACAGGAAATACAGATCTTCAAGGACTCCATACTGGATAAAATGCAGGCTGTTGTTGGACAGATCCAGTTTTTGAAGGTGCAGAAGTCCTGAGAAAGAACCTGAGCAACAGTAAAAAATACCATTTTAGCTGCATCGGGATTGAGACTTCTCATCCTCTGACAGCTCATCTTCCCTTAATAATTTAGCGAGCAGGCAAATTATTATGTTGCTTTGATAATCTGTCACGCATTGCACCTTTTGTGATCGTACAAATATCGTGGCCAACATACCTGTGTCGGCATGCTGCATGTTGTTATTGCTGATGTTTAGGACCTTAAGGCTCTTTGTGCCAAGGAAGTCTTTGGCTTTGAGATGATTGATTGAGTTATTGGAGAGATCAATATGAACAACATCTTCAGGAATCCCCGCAGGAACCTCACTAAGATCTGAAACGAGAAGTTATTTAAAGAAGGGTTCTTGTTAATAATCCCAGTAGTCTAAAGATAGCAATGAAGACGCCTCCAAGTTGAGTAACGAACAAATTGGTTTGTAAACTCTGTTTCTATCCATCATCTGAATTTGATGGTAAAATGAATACCTGGTTATAACAAAAATATTTAATGTATTCTATTACTTGAAATGCTTTTGTAAGGTTTGCTATATTTAAACTAATAGCAATGGGTTGTTTAGCCAAAGCGTTCCAAGTTCTTCATAATGTGATAAATGGGTATCATTTAGAAGTATCCAAAGGTTCAGTAAGGATTAGATGAACAAAAACACTTCACAAATCAGACGTTCATTTCCCGCCAGTATTTTCTGTGCTTGGCACTGAGGCCTACATATTTGATCGTGTTGGTCATGCAGCAACTCACCTCTGTTACTACAGTCCATCCGTACTTCAGGGTAAAGGTAGGTGTGACAAGTTGTGGTGGCATCTGCTTTGGTACGGATTGGAGTGGGGTCTTCAGTGTAGCTTGGGCCTTCTGATGGATCACCGGTTGTTTCTGAGTCCAGACAAATCATCTCGGGGTTCACCTGCTTCAACTTTATCCCTTTCAGCTTGACGGGTTCTGCACACCTGGAACAGTAAAAAACAATAACTTTTAAAATCATGAAGTCAAAGGTGGTAGCTGGATGCACTTTGATGTTCTACACAATAGTTTCTCCAGTTCACCTGGCATGGTTTCCTAGGTTACGGTTGCTGGGGACCTGAAGGGTGCGTATGAGACTGTCCAAAGGGCAAAAACAATTCCAGGGATTATGGTATAGACGCAGGTATGCAAGACTTGGCATGGGGATCAGAGTCTCTTCGCTAAGTGTCTCCAGACGGTTGTGCTGCAGCAGCAGCGTTGTGAGGTGCGTCAGGCCCTGGAAGGCTCCCTCCTCCACAAAAGAGATCTGGTTCTGCTGCAGATCCAGACTAGTGACACTGTCGTATCCGAAGAAGGCGCCTTCACGGAGGACTTTTATGCGGTTGCGCGCCAGAAGGAGGTGTTTGGGTGGTCTGGACCAGGTGTGTGAGGCAGGAACGGTCGTGAGGCGACGGTCCTGACAGTCGACATAGACATCGTGAGACTCTGTCAACTCTCTGCAGTTGGGTCGTGAAGGGTCGGATCTGCCGCGTCGCACAGCGCCCCTCACCCTGTCACGAGTAATGAGCCAACGCTTGTTACAGAGCAGACGGTCAACTGGGCGAACCTTTCACATACCAGTCCCTACCTGTCTCCTCTGAGATGGTGTCTTACTGCTTTGAGGCCTTTGCCCTTCCCCGGCCTTTTTGTCTCGGTGCTCCGGAGCAGGAGGAGGAGGAGAAGGGAGGTGAAAAGGAGAAAGGAGGAGGTTGCACGCATCCTGGGCCCTGCTGGGATCAACTGTTTGTAGGCTGGAGTCAAAATAAGAGTCTTGCAAAAAAAGAAGAAAAGGGGCAGAGGTGAATGTTGTTATTGTTAATGGAACCGAGCTGGAGTTTCCATTATGCAAGAGATGGGAGCCATGAAATAGAATGTATGTCACTGCAAAAGAAGTCACTATGCCACAACACTGCAGGATTATTGCTGAATGATGACGTATTTGTCCAAACATGGGTGTCATAAACCAATTGAAACTTTCAGTTTGTTTCTGTTCAATTCTGTTTAGGTGAATGTAAAAACCTGCAGGAGCTCAACATTTCCGAGTGCGTTCATGTCACAGTGAGTAAAAATGCCTTTTCTTTTTCAACTGTATTGAAAAGCTTTAATCTAAACTTATTGTCATCTCCTGAAGGAAAACATCACTGGTAACGTGATGGTCAAAGAGCAACTTGCTTTTTTTTTCAGGAATAAAATGGTTTTGTTTAATTTTTTGAAAAAGAACAAAATAAACATTAAATCTTTGTCTTGTCTCACAGTCGCATGTGGCTTCCTGACAGACTAACATTCATTTGTAACATTTTAACAGGATATGATGGTTCAGAAAATCCTAAAAGGCTGTTCATTCCTGCTCTACCTAAACCTCTCCAAGACACACGTAACAGACAAAACTCTAAAGGAACTGTTCAGGTAAGTCGTCAAACGTTATAATTGTGGTGCAGCTTGCTGGCGTCTACCCGTTCAGCCCCAAAATCTGTCTTTGGTTTTTGGTTTCTGGCATGAAATTGTCGCCCAATTTTTCCCAGAATCTTCATTCCTTAGTTCAATAAGCAGATGAGTCACCGTTGGCTTGTTTTTCATTTGTGAAGACAGTTCCATCGTTGTTGGCTTTTTGATTTAGAGCAACAGATGTGGCGCTCAAAGCGTCTACACTGTACAGTTGCATTAATTATAGATTTATAGGCTAAAAACTACTGCACCCTGGCACCGGGCCAGCAAAGGCTTCACAAACTTAACCTTTCAGTCATGGCAAATGTACACATTTGGTGTGGGCATGAGAGCAAATCATTCAGAGATAAAGTCTCTTGCTTTTAAACAGGAACTGTCTGAACCTCCAGTATTTGAGTTTAGCCTACTGCAACAGGGTCACCGATGAAGGCTTCCTTTGCCTGGCCAAAGAAAAGGTCTGCTACAATCTCATCTACCTCGACCTCTCCGGCTGCACTCAGGTCAGTGGGAAATCCTCCTCTGGGTTCCGCCTACAGCCGCTCCGCTCACTTGGGCTGCATTCAAAGAATCCAGGCGCTCCGATCACACGTGTCCTCGCTCGCTCCTGGCTGAGGTCTCTCGGCGCTCAGAGCAAATGAGCGAACTGGGAAGAAGGGAGGCAGGAGGCAGATGCGGACAAGTGGAGGGTTTGGTCTACACAACCACCCCTGGCCCACCCACTTTTACCATGTGCACTCTCCACAACAGAGCACCCCAACATAAAATACGCTGTTGGGTTTGTTTCAGGGACTGTGCACGTTCCAGATGTTTGCTTTCAATTTATGGAGTGCTGAAACAATGAGTGGTAAATAAAACTGTCCCAGGAGGGTAACTCCTCCATACCGATGTGTGTTTTCTCTCTCTCTTGCCCCAGATGACCGTAAACGGGTTCATGTCTATTTCGGCTGGTTGTCGCTTGCTCAGAGAGGTTGTGATCAATGACATGCCCACGCTGTCAGACAAATGCGTCCTGGTGAGGCTGCAGTTGTGTTTTTAAAGAGAACGCTTGGCTGCACGTAACTCGCATGCTCTGTCCTCACAGGCTCTGATTGATGGATGTCCCTCCCTGTCTGCCATTTCTCTGCTGGGCGTCCCTCATCTCTCCAATGCCACGCTGGAGGCCATCGTTGAGAACACCAGCCTCGACACTTTCAGACTCCAGGGTGAGATTTTCCTGCCCTGCGCAGGTCTCTACGTGCACATTACAATAAAAGAATGACTCCCTCTGATTTACTCTGGTTTCAGGTAACAACCAGCTGACAGACGTCAGTTGGCAGGCTCTCTGCAGGAGCTCGCGAGACCTCCGCTGGCTCCATATCGCGGAATGCCCCAGGTTAACAGATGCCAGCTTGAAATCCTTCGCCACCCTGAAGCACCTGCAGCACCTGAACGTCTCACTCTGCAGCAGGTTGGTGTCGGTTGCTGCTGCGCCTACTGTACCCCTTCTTGAGGTAACGGCACGCCATGTTTTAGGGTGGGTGATGTTGGAATCCAGTACCTCATTGAGAGTTCCTCCTGTACACTAAGAGAGCTGGACATCAGTCACAGCCGCACGACGGACAGATCCGTCATGAGAATTTTACAAAAGTAAGTGCATACGTGTCAGCATATGATCCGCTTAGCTAGTTTAATCGGTTTCTACAACCCATCAGCCTGTGCAATCTGGAGCATCTGAACCTGAGTTACTGTGAGCAGCTGACGGATTTGTGTCTGGAGTGGTTCGGCGGCAGCTCGATTCGCTCTCTTGACATCAGCGGCTGCAACATACAAGACCGGGTATTGTTTCAACTCCTGCTCTCAACCTAACAATAAAACCATAAAGCTGTTTTAACCTACGTAACCCGGCACCTTTTTAGGGGCTGGCGTTGCTAGAGGGAGTTCAACTGAAGAAATTGGCCCTTGCGGGGTGTGTCCGCATCACGGACGCTGGCATAGAGGTGAGAATAGTTAGACTGTTGGCCTTTGACCAGGAGTCGACTTAAAATAAGGCATTTCTAATTCCCAGTTTCCATCCTGTCCTCACTTCTTAAATCTGTTTTGCTCGTCACTTGTCAGGTGCTGTGCAAGAATGTCAGATGTCTGGAACACATGGATGTGTCGCACTGCGCAGCCCTGACAGAGCAGGCCATCAGAGCCATTTCTTTTTACTGCAGAGGGCTGAGCACGCTCCAGATGGCGGGCTGTCCCAAGGTATACATGAGAAATTAAAGCACGCTTGGGCTTTTGTGAGACGTGTTTTGAATCATATCTGTTGTCTAGATGACGGATTTGGCGATACACATCCTGACGAGCGGGTCTGTGTCTCTGCGAGAACTCGACATTAGCGGCTGCCTTCTTCTCACTGATCGCACGGTGGACTACTTGCAAACGAGCTGCCCCTGGCTTTCCTCAATCAGGATGGTCTTCTGCAAAGGCATCTCAAAGTAAGACGCAATCAAAACATTCATGATGTACCTAATGTGGGATTATTAATGACCAGAGTGTGTGTGTGTGTATTAGGTTTGCTGCCATGAGGCTGAAATCACACGTGCAGTTTTGGGAGCATAACAACGATGACCCTCGATACCATCTGGGCACATGGTGACCTGTCATCACCTGAACATCAAGGAAATGGCGGAACAGTGCTCGGTGATGTCAGGAGTGTCAGGAAGAGAGAAAAAACCCAACATCTCACACAGTTGCAGCCTGAAGTGTGTGTGTGTGTGGGGGGGGGGGGGGGAGGGGGGGGTATTGATCGAGTGAGCTCCAGGTCCATACACGTCCTTTCGCTTGTGAACTCTTTATCTCAGGGTTTTGTTTAGAAAATTCAACTCACGATGACAATCTAGGAGGTGAAAGGTCAACTGCCTAATGACTGGCATATCTAGCAAGCCCCCATCCATCTTCCACCACTTTATCACTCAGGGGTCACAGGGGAGCTGGAGCCCATCCAGCTGGGAGGTGCACACACAAACGTCAGCAGCTCATTGCAGGGCTTATATATAGAAACAAACACTCACAAACAAAACAAATGAGGCATCTGCGGGTGGCTATTATGGTATTTGCATGAGCCGGTCTGTGTAAAGTCATTCTTCATAAAGACTCAGTTGATGTTTAAGGGTTAACATTGTTTCATCCTCTGATATTAAATCTGTCCTGGGAAAGTCTGCACTAAGAAGTTTTATATCTCCAAGTATTAATTGTTCCATACATCTGACAATCTCTCCTACAATGAGCAGACTAATTTATTGCTCCAGATGTGGCTTTTGATACGTCCAAGTTCTGCCTCACGGCGAGTCAAAGAATTGGATTTATTTTGCAGCTTGAAAACAAAATATCTTGTTTAAATAGATCTCTGTTCTGTTCAAACGGCAGCGAGTGATTTACTAAATCATGGTAAACAAAGAAAACACATTGGTCTTTTTCCCCCCACACAAGTTGTATTAAATATCACACGTTTGGTGCTGGTATAACCTGAGCACAGGAGGAGGAGCATCACTCCTGACCCCCCAACTTTAGGGTCTCAAACCAACTCTGTGTCTTCAGTGTGACAGAACCTCTGTCCGTCCGGACTCTGACCCACTGGACTGCTTCAGACTCGCCATTAAGATAACCTGAGAGAAACAAATGTTTGTTTTGGACAGCTTAGATCAATAATGGTGGCGCTGTTGTATGAGGAAGAAACAGTTTACCCATAACTGTGGTCGGGTTTTTAGCTGGTTCACTTTGTGTTCTGTGCAGAACAACCTCTGGGTCAATGTGCACTGACCCCCCACAGAGCTCCACTCCAGCTTTCAGTGAGGACGGGACACGCACACACACATGGCCTGAGTGGGACAGAGAATGGGAGGAACAAACATCAAATGTGGTTTGTGTATTTCGCTACTTCACACAAGGTGAACTTGCCTTCTTGTGTCTGAACATCTGCACTGCCACCATCTCCTACGTAGACGTCAACGTCTCCTCCTTTAGAGGAAATCTTTAGGAAATCATTCGAACCATCTGTATAAAAAAAAAGAGAGCCTCTGCATGGCTGATAGATACCACATGTGCCTCATTGTGCAATCTGAGTCACTGTACTTACCAATGACAGTGTCTCCTGAAATGTTCTCCACAGTAGCTTTACCTTTTTTTAAAAAAAGTATAAAAGATGTGGTTACATATTTTACTGGATGATGATGTATTACATACTGCTACATTTACGCCAGGTAGATAATGACTTCCATCTATTAGCTGTGGCAAGCTTAACTCTAGGCAGAAGAGAATTTCTGAAAGCATGACACATTTGTACTGCTTTTTGTGCTCAAACCTCAACATCAGTCAATTTTAATTCCATTTGGGACTTGTGGGAAACATCAAAATAAGAGGCCATCGAGCATCAGATGTAGATTAGTTTCTCAGGAACTGTTTTCAATTAAAGGTCAGCCTCATTTGGGCATTCAAGTAGGTGGACTGGTAAATGAAGGGTCGATGGTTTGGATGAGGTGATGCTGCTCCTCACCATGAATGTGGCCTAGTTGGATTCTTCCAGAGGAGCAAGAAACCTGGCTGGACTCGGCGTAGATGGCTTTAACTTTTAATGTTCCGTGTTCTGTTGAAACATTCATTCTGGTGCCCTGGAGCTTCTTGACATCCACAGTCTGCAAAGATTAAACTATAATTTATTTTTCCAGGCCAGCGCTGTAAACACATTAGAAGAAGTAGTAAGACATCTGCTGCCCTCTGCTGGTCGCCCTTACACTGTATCCTCGCGTGCTGATGTCCACATTGCCGTGGATGGTCCCCACACCTGTAACATGTCCTCCTTCAGACTTGACCTCGATCTGATGACCCTGGAAACGACAATAACAAATATATAATATATAAATTGTAAAATAATATAATAAAAAAAACAATTTTTTGGAGACATTTTAACTTTAGACGGGTATTCAAGAATAAACTCCACCAGCGGGTTATATACGAACATTTTAAGCTTTCTAAGCACTTTGTTGTAGTTTTTAATCAGACTACCACCTACCTTGACAGAATGCAACAGACAGTTGCCCTCCTCCGTTTGCACCCTGCAGAAGTCACACTCCATCTTCTTCACCTGCACACTGCCCTTTCCTCGTGTGGTGATGAACAGATCTGACAAAAACAGGTTTATATGCAACTGCAGAAATCACCAGAATGCCCAAGGTGATCATCACCGTTTGTTGAGCCATAGTTTAACCAGTGGACACTCACTGCTTTTTATAGGTGCGGCCAGATCAACCGACACGCTGCTGCTCTCCTCCTTGGCTGAGATGAGCAGCTCTTTGCTCTGTTCATCATAGCTGACCATGAAGTGTTCAGGACCGAGCTGCTGCTCAGTCTCTGCACCGTGGACCGTAACGAATGCACGGTCTGCCTCCGGGAAGGTGTGCGGGTCCAGCGGGTGGACGGAGATGCTGCAACCCAGCTGAGCTCGTACTGTGCTGAAGGGGTTCACCTCGAGAGCCCACTGCCTCACCGGCGCATCATTTATTGGACAGTTCGGTGAGGCAGAGACGGAGAAGAGGCGCGTAGTTCGCAGAGGACACTTGGGTTTTGTGAGTTTACCGCTGTTGAAGGACAAGGAGCGAAGGAGGCCGAAGCATCCCGGGCGGCTCATTGAGCTCCACATCTCCGACACCCTGCGAGGAAACGGCTCAAACACCCCGGCTCCAAATGGCTGCTGTCACCGCTAAACATAAACAGAAATGGCTCGGTTAGTCATGCCGCCATTCATAACAAATTCGTGACTGTCGCGTTCAGTGGAATACTTCCGGTGCATGATTTCAAAATAAAAATACGAAGATGCGTGATTCTTTTATTACTCAAGACTAGATTACATTAATCGAGATTTGAGTGTGAGAAACATTGACTAATACAGGAATTTAGCTCTTGTCATGTTTATATTATCTGATGCTCTAAACGCGTTATTCAATTTTCCAATGATGCTGAAAGCATTAGGTTACTTCCGGTTATAATCTATTGAATCTTACAAACCGGATGTAAATTATTGGAAACACCGCCCCTTTTGAGCTCGTCCAATAAACAGTCACCTGTGAATTGTTTTTAAATTTTATTATGTTTTATCCGTGACTAAATACAATCAGATTTTATTGGTTGAATTTATAGTAATAAAAATAACATTGACTGGTGTGTGTACATGGTACATATTATGTGGAGACGTTTAGTTGAAATTAGGTCTTTTATTTTACCTGTATTGATTAGCTTCTTTATTTTATATGTGCAGATAATTTCAAAAAAGAATAAACAAATGTCTTTTTATTAAATATAGAATATATTTAGTCCTATCTACAAACCAAACTCAATCCGAACAACAAAACAATTCAAACATTTCTATAAAATCTTTCCAGTGCTGAATTAAAAAAAAAAATCCCTGCTACTTCAAATTCTCCAATAAAACATCATTCCTCTTGAATATGTTTGTCCCCGTATCACCATTGAACAAACTTCCAACAAAACTTATATTTCTTATGAAGGTTATGTAATCTGCTGTAGCTCTGTAAAGGTCAAGTCATTACTTTTTTCTGGAAACATCAGTAGCCTGTTGCAGAACCAACTACCACAGGGTGGCAGCATTTTGTCAGTGGATTATACCGTTATTGTGTGGCTGTCGGACTATAGATGATATAATGTGACGTAATCTACGGCGAGTATGTGAAGTCTTTATGATTGTGTGGTTTTTGACATAAATCCCTTTGGTCTGATCATCATCCTGACTGATTTAAACGACTGTCTGTTGTTTGTGGGATAATACTCTGAAGATATGTTGTGCCATGTACCCCAGTATATCCCATCCCGGACTCCCTTGTACCTCCCTGTGTAGTATCTGCCATTGAGATTTGCAGCCATGCAGGCATCGAACCACCAGCCCGAGCTGTAGTAGGCCGCACAGTTGCCTGATGGGTAGCGGTCGTGGTCCCTGTCCAGGGTGGTAAAAGCTCGGTGATTGTGATCATAACTTTTACTGAAGCGTAGAGCGTTCCCAGCATTCCCCGAGTACCCCCCAACTGTCAGCGTGTATCGCAACCGCTCACTTGCCACCCTGAACTGGGAATACTCTGCAAATCCCTTCTCCCCCTCAAAGTCTTCCAGCTCCACCCGAAGCATCATGTCTCTCTCACGGGTCAGCAGGTGGATCATGTTGTTGCCCAGCCAGAATTCTCCCCCATCCAGTTCCCCGAAGCCTGATCGGTATTCGGCCCAGGTGCGATTGAAGCTTACACTTCCATCCTGTCGACGCTGCAGGAGTGTCCATCCTCCTCCCAGGAGCTCCATGTCACAGAACACAGGGAAGCTTTTGCTGCGGAGGTCAGGGGTCACAATGTACACTCCACTCTTTCTCTCCCTCCTCAGCAGGTAGTCTGAGCAGTCTCTCATCACCACGGTAACTGCACATAAGAAAATGTGTGAATGACTTCAAGTAAAGACATTTACCAAAAATATTGCTTTGTATCACCTGAATCTGACTCACAGCCACAGTAAAGACTTGAAAGGAGGTCAAAGTGCAAAAGGGTGGTGAAAAAACTACCTTTCCACCATAAACATTAAGTGATTTTGAAGGTGGACCTCCAAAGTAGATACAAATCCCAAAGATCTCAGATATAATGGACTGCCTTTTCAGCAACAGCAGTTTCCAACATAAAATAATATTATTCTAAACTTATGTGGGAATACATTAAAGCTTCACAGGGTACTGTGATGGTTTCATAACTCCCTAGTCAATAATGAACCACGAGAACCTACACAGGCACTGCAGGCACCTTTTGGACAATGTAATACAATGTAATATTATTGTGTTTCATGGTTATTATTCTCAATCTACAATAGTGATGCAATGCCTTACACACGGGGCCTTTAAAAAAACAGATGATCTCACCCAGGCTTATCATGTGCTGTCATACGTTTATATCTATTGACACTAACACCAAGTTTCGTTATTTGAGGAGTCAGGGGTGAATATTTAAGAACCCGTCTTGCCTTTAGATGGTATCCGTGTCAGTAGTTTGCTGTTTATCCCATCAAGCCTGCTGCCTCTCTGTTTGTCCTCTGGTTGCTCTGCTGAATGCCTTTCTGGATGTCTTCCACTTGTGCTGTGGCTGTTATTGAAGAAAGCAGCCACCTGGTTAATTTTCACTCGCAGCTCACGAGCGCTGTCAGTGGAAACATCAGGGGCCAGGGGCTGAGGCCCAGAGTTGGCTGGATTTGTCGACCTGAGGTCAGCGCTGGAACTGGAAGGGATGGTATTCATCACTTTGTTTGAATCATAAATTTGGCTTTTTGTTGTTTCCTCCTGGTTGTGATGCAACTTTGAGTCAACATTAGCAGCTTGTTTTTGCTGTGTCGGGCTATCACTGGGAGGAACACTTGAGAGGACCCATGGGATGAGTCTATTTGGCCTGTCTGTCACTTGAATTGATGGCGGTGCAGCTGTTGTTTGTGATTTTTGACGAGACATAATTCTGCTGTTTGGGTTCGCCATGAAGTCTCCAGGGAGAGTGTGAAGATGAGGGATAGCTCGTCCATCCTGGCTGATGGAAGACTTTAGATCCAGAGTCGTCATCTTGATTGTACTGACCTCTGTGTCCACCCAGGAATTAGTTACATCATCAAGTTGTTTTACAGGGCCAGATGAAGGTGGTAAGATCATTTGGGAGTTTTGGCCAGGGCCTGAAGTTTTGGGCTTTGACCCTGACTTTAATGGGAAGAATGGAGTTGACCTCTGAGCAGATGTTGCTCCTGGCTCTGCTGTAGGTGTGGACGGTGATCTGTGTCTGGGCAGTGGAGATGGGATTCTATCATATTCTGCTCCTGGGGCTCCATCAGACACAGGTTTCACGGTTGGATTTGGTATCAGGTCCGGCAGAGGTGGTTTGAAACCTCGGTCGATATGTGATGTTTTATCAGATTCAAGGTTGTGTTCAGCCTCGGAGTCGGTTGTAAGATCTGGATCACTTTGGTTGAGACCAGTTTTTGGGGCAGGTGCAGGTTTTGGCTTGATCTGAGGGAATTTCTTCCTGGAGTCAGGGTTTGGGTCGGGGAGCACAGGTTTAGACCCAGCTTCAGAATTTACAGAATTTTCCATTATTCCTGTCAGAGGTGTCATGACATGAGGAAGCTTTGGAGGGAGCCGCCGTGTGTTTTCAGGCTGTTGCGTAGCTGTTGATACAGACCAACCATCAGGTTTATGGTTTGTTTCACTTCTATGGATGTCAGCAGTAGTGAGTCCAGGGTTTGACTTTTGATCTGTTCTTGAGGTTTTATCAGCTTCAGGCAGTAGGTCAGTCAGACCACCTGTAGGTCTCAGGGTGGGAGGAGTTGTTTTTTGATGAGGCTTTGTGATAAATAGCTGTTCCGGTATGTGTTCGGATATTTGAGTCCTTTGATCAGTTGGTAACGCATCCGAAAAAGATCCATTGTCAGGTTTTGAAAGCTGAACTTGTTTGTCTTCCCATTCATGTTTGGATTCCCCATCATTTTTAGGTTTGCTATATAAAAGGACAGATTCATGGAAATCACTGGGGAGGAGCCCAGGTGTCACTCTGTGAGAGGTGGTTGCCGCTTGGATCGAGGGTGTTGGAGCGCTTGTTTGTGGCTTCTGATCAGATGTCTTCCTGCTGACTGGACTCAGCATGAAGTCTTCAGGTAGAGTGTTATGGTGAGGTTTGGCTCCACCCTCCAAGCTGGTGATAGTCTTTGAATACTGAGTCTCTACCTCAATTGAACTGACCTCTGTCTCCCCTGGGTCAATATTTACAACAGCAAATGATTTTGCAGAGCCTGGTGATGGCGGGGTGCTAGTTTGAGAGGGTTGGAAGGGGTCTAAAGTGGCCCTGGCCATTTGAAGAGGATCTAAATCTGGGTCTGTCTTTGAAATTGGCTTTATTGGTATTGACGGTTTTGACCTTTCCGCTTGTGGCGTGTCTTTTGGTGTAGGATGTGACCTTTGTTTGGAAAGAGGTGTATTGCTGGATTGTGCTCCAGGGTTTCGCTCAGACACTGGTGTTGAGGAAAATCTGGGTGTTTTGGTTCTGCTGAGGTGTCCCAGTCCTTCCTCTGTGTCAGTTTGTTGCAGTTCAGCACTTACATTTGAACCAGACCTCGTCTCTGGTTCAGGTCCTTGGTGGTTGATTTTGGACATCTTTCCAGGTTCAAAGATGACATTAAGGGATACATTGGTTGTTTGACTTTGATTGAAGAGTTTGATCGGGATCGGACTGGGTGTAACCTTCTGTCCAGAAGATACATTTTTAGTCTCAGCCAGGGGCCCATCAGCATTTTCCAGTAATTCTGCATCAGCCTCATGGAACAACTGTGGAGGGAAATTTGTTTTTTGTTTGTTTTCAGTTCGACCTTCAATGTCTCTGAGACCGTGGGTTATTTCAGGGGTTTGATTCTGTTTCTGTTTCTCCTCACTTGCTGATTTTTTGAGAGTTCTCTCCATTTTTAATAAGTGAATTGTCTGTTTCTCCGAGTTTGAGATTTTTTCATTTTGAGTAACATTTGTAATTTGTGTGGATTTAGGTTTCTGCTCAGTTGGAAGGTGCTTTTCAGGATTATTCATCTTAACAGGTTGATGCCGTCGATGGGACATCGGCCTTTGGACAGGAAGCTTTGAAGGAGATTTTGGAGTCTGAATATTTGGCTGGTTTTGATTGGTTGGATTTTCCTTAAGATTCAAGTCAGCTGGTGAAATATCAGTTCTTTGACTGGGTTTTAGACCCTGAAATAGTTGAGAGCCTTTGAATCTGGGTTTTGTTAGGGGTTTGTGATAAGGAGGCTTTTGTTTCTGGTCATATTTTGTTTTTTTGTCAGAACAAAGACCTTGAGCGGGTTTGGGGCTGTTATTAACCTCAGCAGTTTTAATTTTGGGGTTAGTGCCTAAAGGTTTCACCCCAGTCTTAGTATTTGAACTTATGTTCAATTTAGCTGGACTGTGGTGGTGCTGCGAGACTCCAGGGAGTGTTGCTATAGTCGGGCCGTTAGTTGTAGTTGTAGTTGCTGTAGTTGGTCTCACAACCCTCTGGGGTTCAGTGAAACCCTGTTGACCTGTGTTTACCGGGGCTGTCGTTGGCCTACCTGTGGCTGTAAAACCTGGCTCGGCAATAAAGGTTGCACTGAGGTCTGTGGTTTGGATTTGTGGTCCAGCAGCAGTGGTTGTTAAGCCTTTATGGACTCTGGTTAAAGGTGGAGTCAAGCTGGAGAAAGCAGGGGATCCATGAGATGAGCGATAGCTTAGAGCTGCATTTGAGTCTGCAGATTCTTGCCTGGAGCCTTCAGCACTGATGTATGGAGTTTGACCTTTTGAAGCATAGTTTGTCCCGGCCGTGTCTTTGCTTGAGGCTAAACCACTATCGCCATCTGTCTGCGTGCTCTGGATTAGTTTTTCTCCTTTTGTTTTGCTCTCTTGTCCAGTCTCTTTCTTCTCCTCCTCACCCTTTTTTGAAGCCCCTCTCAGTTTCTCATTACCTTGCTCCACTATTATTCCCTTTTCCATTTCCTTTTTCTGCTCTTCCACAAGTTGCTGTTGCCTCTTATCTGTATCTTTATTGTGGAAGTTGGACATATTTTTTGCTTTACTGCTCCCAGTTTCTTTAGTTTGGATCTTTTTCTCCATTTCCTTTATTCTGTCTTGTCCCAGGTGAGGGTGTGGTTTTTCCAGGCTTTTGAAATCACCTAGAACAATGCTCTCCTCTCCATTCTCCAACATATATTCTCGATCTCCCCTTGAATTCTCTTTTCCATTCATATCATTTCCCCCGTCATCTGTCTTTCCCCATCTGTTTATTTCATCAGTACTTTCAATGACCAAATCCACGAATCTATTTCCCGACATAACCCTTTTGGTCCCTTGCTCCAGGCTGAAATTTTTTAACGTATCAGCATTTAACCAGTTCCCTTGATCCTTCTTTCTATTCTTCCCCTCATTCACAGCTTCACTCTCTCTGTCACATTCTCTCCCAGTTTGTCTTACTGTACAGTCTGCACACATCCTCCTCAGCTCATCCACATTATCCTTCAGCGTCTGGAGTTCATCAACGATCCTCTCCAGCTCTCTGAGCTGTTTGGGTAGATGAATGGTCAGAGGTGGCACATTGAAAAGATAAGGGCAGTTGATCTCATCCCCCTCTTGCTCACATGGCTCCTCAGGTGTCAAAGTGACATCACAGGGCCCAAATCCACTATAGTCCAACAGATTTACTTCATCGGAGTCCACTGGGGTCCCGTAGAAGAGCAGCAGCCATATGCACAGTGACGATAACCTCATCTTGAGACGAAAGAGTGAAAAAGTGAGTGCAGGAAAAAGACTGACCTGAGCTTGAGAAGTGACAGTGAGAGAGGGAGGAAAGGTGGGAGGGAGAAAAGGAGGAGGAGGAACTGATGCAGCTGGAGAGTGCATGTGTACAAGTACTCTATCTATCTATCTATCTATCTATCTATCTATCTATCTATCTATCTATCTATCTATCTATCTATCTATCTATCTATCTATCTATCTATCTATCTATAATCCCGTTATTACAATCCAGTGGATCCATGTAGTAATAACGCCAGTCACATGACCACAGGTCATGAATTTCCCCCCTTCAGGCTGTGAACATTGGCGTGTGTCACAGTCACTCCTGCACTCCTTCTGTGGATCCCATCAGTGGATCTACAAACCCGTGAGTCAAAAATGCGCAGCTGAAGGGCTCTGTTGGAGACTTGACCGGTTATAAAGGATACTTTACATTCCATTGTCAGCTTCTGAGAGATGAAATAATGTCACTTTTATCTCAAAGTTTCACTTGATTTAGCTGATTTTTTTGACAACAGGTACAAATTAAAAAGCACCCAAGGTGGTTCATTGTGTCTGCCTATAGTGTGAAAAACAGAGAGAGGAAGGGCAGTCACATGAACTAAATGAGGCATCTGCTTGGCAGGGAGTTTAGATAATGAGGCTTTAGTTTTTCAGACCCGGGGTGTTACTGTCAGTCCTACCCCAGGATATGAGATCTGAGTGATGGCATGTAATGCCAGTCATTAGTCTTCCAGAAATCTGCCTGTTTTTCTTGCTTAAATTATTTTAAACAAATAGTTGACAAAATGCAACCCTGGTGCATTTCTTTTTTTTGGCCGTCTGTTGCCCTGGCAGGTTTGTTTAATGAATGTGAGGGGCATCGGGTTAGAAACTGAAACCCTTTTAGAGTGACTCAAACCTGGCAGCTTTAAATGCAGCAGCTCACAGGAATCTTGAATTTGGAGAAGATGCTTCGACAGAATGATAATTCTGAGGCCTTAACACTTGGAACAGGCGGTGCGCCTGTACACTGACAGCCATTCTTCTTCTCTTGTACAGCTATTAGGTCGTTTGCCATCAGATAGCTGCTGGCAGGGTGGAAGCCAGGAACATGTCGCCTTAAACCTTTTTATAGCCACTCCAGCACTTCAACGTTTGCAGAAGGACAGACTGTGAGGGAAGTGTTTACACTTGTGTCTGAACACCAGGCAGTATCCATTTAATGCCACAGTCAGGAAAAACTCTCCTGTTTAGCCTCAGTAACTACCCTGATAGTTTGGCTCCATGAGTTACCATTGGGATTAATGCAGACATCAATGGGGTGATAATAACTATTCTGGAGGAAACTTTGATTCAGTCTTTCCAATAACCTCCTCACTAGCTGGACCCATTTATGGATGGCTGTTTGTTTTTTTAAATCTTCATGATGCCCTTTTGAGAAATGCTGTTTTGAGTTCTTCCAGAGAGCTCACTTGGCCCGGGCTCCGATCTGGATTGTAAAAACAACCCGTGTTTTTTGGGTTTTTTTGCCCATTTTGGGCAGAACAAAATGTCTGACCATCAGTCCATCTTTGCTCTGAGCAGAGGAGAACGTTATCGATTGTGTCTGCTAAATGCATAAGTGTCCCATTTCGAGCTGAACTGCAGTGAACCCAACAACTGTCGCACTGCAGCGCTGCTCTCATGAAATATCACAACCAGTCTGGAGGTAGAAACCCAGAAGAATAGTTTCCAGAATGGCTGTTTATACTGTGAGGCTGCAAATTAATTCTGCTATAACTAATGTGTCTCACTGCAAATTGTTAAAGATCAGTTTGCCAAACATCCAATACGTGCGCTGGCTTTCTTTCTGATGGATTACAGAAGACTCTGTTGGATCACTTTCTTTAGATCCACAATCCTGGACTTTTTTAAAACCGATGTATTAACACTCCGCTGTGTATTATATATTTACAGATCGGGTCTTCTCCTTTTGTTCTCATTTTACCGTAAACATCAATAATTACAGAAGATAAAGTGCCAAATAAAATCAAATTTAACAAAGTATATTTTTTGAATCGGGACTTTGTGCACAAAGTATGCAAAGGAATTATTGTCGTGATAAATGAATCACATTTTTCTTCTGGTATTTATTCAAACTGAAAATGTCAAAACACAAAATTCAGTCTTTATGAACATTAAGTTCCAATTCAGTGCTGCCTGATAAAAATTTGTTTTGCCGTTGTTGTACCAATGATATAGATAAAGGTAATATCAATATATGGCATTTTCCCCATACAATATTAATTCAGTATATTATGTATAATGAGCAATATTCTGCAAGCAAAAAACTACTTTTCAAAGACACATTTGTATTGTCCTGTATACTTTACTTTAATAGCTGACTGTTCGAATAAACATTAAATTATGCACAATTTTTGACAAAGAAATGAATTCACAGTATATCAACAGTGACGCTGAAGGACAGCGTGTACATACGGTGTAAAAGCTCTCTGGCAGGATACAGTTTCTAATTTACTGGCTACAGACTCTGATGAGAGCTTCTAAATGGACGTGAGAGAATTTGATATTTGATTGAAAGAAACAGCAAAATTTTCCGCATCACTAAAGAATTTGTTGCTGTTTTTGGTCAGAAACATCTTTCATCCAGTATCAGTGTGATATGAAGTAACATGTTTAGGCGTTGCTTTGGAAAACCTTTTATCGCATAACTTTGACATTAAATTGAGTGTTTGGATCTTGGATGTAATAAAAGTGGTGACTAATTCAGTCTTATGCAACAGAAAATAATACATTCTTAACTGACAACTGTTTATCACCGGTAACCAATTAACTGCTTTTATCTATTTATTTATTTTAAATCTCAGGGGGTTGATGACAGCTGTGTAAGTCAATATTTTTTTGGGTTTCAAAAATCTTTACGGTGTAATCTACCACTATACCGCCATCTAGCGACAATATGAAGAATGATGGTCTAAACAAAGTCGAACCATTGTGAGTTCCATGAGGATTTAAATGCTTAACTGTCAATTTTGCCAGGGCTCTTCGACTGAAAATATTTCAACATTATCACTACTTTTCTAAATTGTAAAAGTATTTTTTCTTTCTTTTGGTACTTATGTGTATATAAAATACAATTATTTTCAAAAGCCATTTAATCCATTTTGTTGTGAAAACCACATTGATAGGACGTTTTATGACAACTAGCACTTATCTGTGAACAAAATTGAAAAACTTGAAAATGAACAATTAAACTTTCAGGAAATGTTGACAAAGGGCTAAAGAAGAGATGATTAACTTTTGGAGATGTTCTGTATCCAGGTAGGACTTTGACCTTCCGAAGATCCAATCCATTGGGGTTTGAGTATAAATTGCTTTGGTCGTAGATACAAGGTTAACTAACATGGTACGTTGGTATACCATCCAGAAAAACGGGTTTATCTTGAATGATATGTATACATGGAATTTATGTTAATGTTCTAAATATCTGATAATTCAAAGCAAGTGTATTTTCGCAGCCAGAGGTCACGATGATACAGTTTAAACACAAGGATCAATTAAAACGTATCTAAATAATTCTTGTTATGCCATTTTATATTAAATGCTACATTTTTCTGCACAAAGGACCAATTAGACACATGTATCAGTCGCTGACGCACCTGCGGGCAGGGTCAAGGGTCATGTTTGGAGTGCGCGAGTCCCGCGTTTTCCTGTTTTCTTGCCTGTAAACAAGCTCGTGACAGTCCCGCCTGCGTGCGTCTGACGTCACGCGCTTGGTCCCGCCCCCGTCAGGATCTCACGTACCAGTTACGTCTGACCGTAAAAAATAGAAACTTCCAAGATGGCTGAGGCCGTGGAGTCCATGCATTTCGCAGCAAACAGCAAAACAAATTCCCCGAAACCTCTGATAGCTAAACGTCCACCGGAGAGCCGACCGCAGTCTTCCATTGACACCTACCCTCCTCCGCCTAAGAAGGTCCGACTGGAGGAGAAGGGCCTGAAGCCCAGGAAAGTAAACGGGGAGGTGTGCGCAGGGGAAAAACACAACGGGAAGCAGAGTTACGGGAGCCCAGCGAAATGGAGTTTCGGCCCGGCCAAACCAAGCCACTCTACCGCCGCCGCGGTGCCAGCTACCCCCGTTCGGAAAATCTTCAAAATCAGCAACTTCCTCGCGTCGCCGCCCAAAGTGAAACGGGCGAAGGAAAAACGACACAAGGAGAAGGAGAAAAGCGGCGAAGCGCAGCGGATCTCCGCCGCCGCTGTGGACAGAGTGAGCCCCGCTAGCTGCCATACAAAGACGGAGAACGGCGACATGAAAACAGCCCCGAGAGGTAGGAGCACCGCCAGCCTCCGTCCCGACCTGCTCCAAAACACCCCATCCACACCTCTACCCAACAATAACGCGACCGCATTAATAAAGGAAACATTACATAATTCTGTGAATCTTAGGCCCCAGTATTTATTAGGCCCAGATGGCGAAAATATACACGTGGAAATGTTTGTTCTTCAGTAATGTTTCTCAGCTTGTAGCGGCACTTTTAAAAAAAATAATCTGCCCTTTTCTGCGCTCCTCAGATCACAAGGACAAAGAAAGAGACAAGAAAAAGGAGAAGAAAAAAGAGTGGAAAAATCATAAATTGCCGCCTGTGCATGACATTGCGAGAGAAAACGGGGAGGTGATTTCTCCACAGAAAGGTAGGAATGGACCTACAACAGGCTGGTAAAATACAGGGTTTGGAGAATTTAGTCTCCTGCTTTGACGCAGTTGTTTGAAAATAAATATAAGCAACCTCAGTGGAGACATGGTTGATGTCCTTTAAATACACGGTTTTATAAAGTCGACCACAACTGTACATTTAAGATGAATGTCAATACCAAATGTTCGCTAATGTGTAGTTAATGACTGACATTAATCTATAGTTACACTTTAATATGACATCTGCCAACAAATGTCCACGAATGCATGTATTTTAAATAGCAAATACACAATGTTGTGCTGAATGAAAAATCTGTATTTCTGAATCACAGAGTCAGCAGAGAAGCCCAAATCTTGTTTGGATGAAGACCTCCTGTTGAAGAAGCTGAAAAAGAAGAAGAAAAAGAAGCACAAAGACGGAGAGCGGGTGAAGGAGCGGCATGGTCGTCCCAAAATGTATCATCGCTCCTGTCAGACGGTGTGTTCGGGGGTGTCTGTGGCTCTGCCTGAGTTCCTGAAGCGGATTAATGGGAACAACAACATGAACAGCAGCGACCTACTACAGCACCAGCACCAGGATCCTACCTCCATCTCCTCCATGGTCAGGGACAGGCTCAGCTACACCTCCCCGCTCCACTGCGCCCCGGCGCCGGGGTTGTCGGGCATTGAGTTTGGCCACCTGATTCACATCGAGCAGCAGGCCAACGGAGGGGCGTCTGTGGTGCACGCCTACAGCGAGGAGCTCGCCTGCCTGTCACCGGACGAGATGCAGCGTTTCGCTCAAGAGTTTGTGACTCTGTCCTTCAGCGAGGATGAAGCCCAGGCTGCGTCTTTTGTGATGGGAATCATCCACGGAGCAGCGTCCTACCTCCCAGACTTCTTGGACTACTTTTCCTACAAGTTCCCCAACGCGCCTGTGAAGATGGAGGTGCTTGGGAAGAAGGACATAGAGACGACGACAATGATCAACTTCCACTCTCAGGTGAGATGTTGTGTAAAGTTGTTGGAGATATAAAATGCCCACATCACATCCCAAAGTTTTTGTGGATTTCAAGTGGTCTGGTTGTCATTTGTCAAGAGGAGTGATATGGAGACGGAGTCCTCTCGGTAGTGGTTCACCTTGTCCTGTTGTGAAGGCTTACGGTGTGAATAACTTTGTTGTCTGACTAGGATTCCTTTACTTGCTGTTTGTATTTTTAAAGGCTTCTCTTCCTTTGATTTTTTTCCCCCCAGAAGCTTCAGGTTGTGTTTGATGTGCTGATTTCCTACTCTGTAATACCTCCTTTTAACGCGCAAAGGGGGCTTATACTACTAATATTTTGATATAATTCAACAAGAAACTTCTAATCTAAAATACAGAAAATAGCGTAACAGTGCTTTGCTTCAGCCAAGGTTCTGGGTGATTCTGGTTTAATTTCCCTTGATCGCGCCGACCCACAGAGCTTTTCATAATCAGATCCTGCTCCGGCTAATGTGGCGTCATGACTTCTACACAAGCGACAAACACAGGACAGATGGTCCTTTTTTTCCCCTGGAGTTGTTTTCAATTTTAGGAAAGTTTCTTGCTCGTTTTTGGAATTTAGCCAGGTGGGAGAAAGGCAGCCGTTTACGCCGAGGTGAATTTTTCTCGCCGCCTGGGTGAATTTAAAAAGACACCTGAACAGGTGTCACTCAGATTGACGGTCTTTGATTCAATGAGTCAGGTTCAGTGTCTCCAGGAATCTTAAGTGTCGTGACTCCAAAAACAGTACAGAATAAAACCGTCCTGATGAATTCTCATTTTTCTGAAAAATCTCCAGGACGTGTGAGTTTCTCCTGTTGTAGCAGAGCAGAGCAGACACCTCAGATGTCAAGAGCCTGAACAAGCGAAGGTTTTCAACACGACTAGCTGAGATTTACTAGTTCACTCCCTCGTTAGATGCTCAGGTTTCTATGGTAAAAGTTGCTTTTGCTTCACGGCTGGATTAGCTTGCCTATATAATATATTTTTACATTTTTTTTCTCCAAGGTCAGGTTACATGAATACTACATGGGGCCATAGCCTTGGATCATACCAACAGTTAAACGTCCCAGCTGTGATACTTGGGGGAGTCTGATCTGTCTTCTCTGCGCCCTCCTGCAGGTGAAGCGGACTTATTCCCAGGGAACCTACCGTGCTGGTGCCATGCGCCAGATCAGTCTGGTCGGTGCTGTGGATGAAGAAGTTGGAGACTACTTCCCAGAGTTCCTCGGCATGCTCGCAGAATCTCCATTTCTAGAGGTTAGTGTTGGTCTCACGCCGCACAAATACCCCACCTTGTCCTGGGTCCGTGTTTCAGCAATCTGAAAGGGCTGTCCTCCCGGCTCAGACCGCCAAGTAACGACAAAGTTTTAGTCCAATCCTATGAAATTGGTCTTTCTGTCGGTCTCTGAAGGCTGCTATTGTCCCTGTATTTTTATATCAGACAAATCAAATGTGTAGCTACGTGAACTTTAATGGAAGCACATACGTCATGCTCGTGAAATCCTGCGCAGCTTGTGTAGCGATTCGACGCGCCTTTTTTATCAATTGTGGCAGCGCACCGGCAAGATCACAAGATCCGCGAGCTGCTCAGCATCCGTGGGGAAGATGAGATTTGGCGGCTGATTTTGGGCTGTGTGTGCGGCGCAGTTATTTATGGCGATATTGCCAGCCTGTTGAAAGAGCGGGTCATGTGGCCTTATGAACTTTGCAAATTAATATTCAGCCACTCAGCATTGGCAATTCCCCTGAGCATCTCCATCTCACTAGCTTTGCCCTTCATGGCCTCCACTGTTAAAAATGTTACAAGATGCCACTGTTGTCTACTACTTAATATAGAGTCTAAGTTTATTTATACCTTATGAAACAACTGTTAGGATGAACGCAAAGCTGATATCCTGGTAGGAATTTTAAACACATAGAAACATTTGCAAACAAAAATGTATTTCCTAAAAAGGGTTCTTTAGAAGTTACTCCTCTGGTCAGTGATCACTGGAGCAATTCCTTTGACAAAATGGTTAAAAATGAGCCTTCCGTTGCTCTTCTTTAAAATGTGCCATGGTCGATCTCGTAGCCACATACAACCAACAATCAGGGCAGCGTTGCCAATGTTGGCAACATGAAGGCAATAAGAGCTCCCCTTCGCTGCATTAGCACTTGGACAATGTTTGCTAAAGAGACAAAACTGCAACAGTACGAAACAACATTGTTTACCTCATCGTCTTCCTCTGCACTTCAACGTGTAATGATGATGTTGTCAACATCTCAGGAGGTCAGATAGGAAATATGAAAATATTGCTAGCAATCTATAAAAGGCCTGTGGGCCTTAATCATTTTTTAATTCTGAATCATCAACCTGTCCTCTTGCAGCGGACTTTGCCGTGGGGTACTTTCTCCAGTCTGAGGCTGCAGAGTCCCACTGAAAGCGATGATGGCCCAATAATGTGGGTCAGACCTGGAGAACAGATGATCCCCATGGCAGACATGCCAAAGTCACCCTTCAAACGGAAAAGGTAGGTTGGTGTTTTGAGTCTGCGATATTTATCCAAGATTATGTAATTATGAATGATTAAGGGGTATAATGTGTCTAACAGTCTGTGACTGTTTCAAATGTAGGTCCACCAATGAGATAAAGAACCTGCAGTATCTGCCCAGAACCAGCGAGCCCAGGGAGATGCTGTTTGAGGACCGGACGAGAGCCCACGCCGACCACATCGGTCAGGGCTTCGAGAGACAAACTACTGCTGCTGTCGGTGTGCTGAAGGCTGTACGCTGTGGAGAGGAGTGAGTCCGTTCTGATTCTTCAAATGTTTTAAGATTTGTGAGGTCATCCTGCCAACGCTGACAGAGACTTTTCCTATTGCCTCGCAGCAGTTGCAGTCCTGCTCGGATCACCAAAGACGTTGTGTGTTTCCACGCCAGAGATTTCCCAGATGTGGTCATGAGGCTGCAGCTGGACCTCCATGAGCCTCCTCTGTCTCAGGTGGGACATATTTTGTTGTAGCTGATGCGATCTCACATAAAAGCACCAAAACTGTTATAAGTCCAAAGACTGAATAGAAAGTATATGTGCACCCAGATAAATGGTGAACAGGTTTTGACCTCATGGCAAAGACATGGCTACCTGAGCCTCATCATAGTGGCTGTAATTATGTTGTTACCTCTGCTGTTAATTGTAATGTCCGCTCGTGGGTTTGGCATAATAGAATATTTGGAGTATGTGAGAATTTAAAATCGGCGTTTACCAGTTTAGACTGAACGTTGTCTGTCGCTGCCTCCAGTGTGTGCAGTGGATTGACGATGCAAAGCTGAACCAGTTACGGAGGGAAGGGATAAGATACGCCCGGATCCAGCTCTACCACGACGACATCTACTTCATCCCCAGGGGAGTTGTCCACCAGTTCAAGACGGTGTCTGCTGTCTGCAGTCTAGCCTGGCACGTCCGACTCAAGCAGTATCACCAAAGTGAAGAGGAGGAGGAGCAGGAGGAGGAAAAGATGAAGGAGGTGTGTGCGCCCAGAGAAGAAAGGCCTCACATCAAAAAGGAGGAGATCGACGAACAGTTCACAGAGGTAGACTACGGCCCCGTGGTACAGACCGTGACAAAGCTGGAGGACATGGTGGCTGAAAGGAAGGAAGACTCGTCTTCAATCCTGACACAGGCCTTTAAGGAGGAGCAGCTGCACGGCAGAGCTGAGACGAAGGAGCCTTCTTCAACCCAGACTGTGCAGCTGGTCAAACAGGAGAGAGACGAAGGCGACCTCAGTCACCCGGGAACAGAAACGAAAGCTCAGCAAGAAGAAAGAGGACAAGGAAAAGATGTCCGAGGTGAAGATGCAGACGGGAGCCAGGCAGTGCAGAAGGCCCACGAAGAGAGAGAGGGAGAGAGTGCTTCCTTAAAGTCACCGGTGCCAGTTAGGAAGGAGCCGGACGTGGAGGAAGACCGGCTGCAAAAGACGAGTGCACCAGGACAGGGTCTGAAAGACAAAACGAAAGATCACTTAACGAACGCGTGCCACACGCCACAAATCAAAAAAGGGAAAAGGGAGAAAGATGAAAAGGAGATGCTCAAAGAGAAGGAGAGGAAGGATAAAGATCGGAGTAAAGAGAAGGACAGAAAGGATAGAGGCAAAGACAGGGATAGAGAGAAGGAAAGAGTGAAAGACCAGGTTAAGGCAGAGGGAGGAAGAGAGTTGTTGACACAACCATTGGCACAAAGGAAAAAGGAGGAGGAGGAGCAACCGAGAGAGGCCTGTAAAATCTTCCAAACAGCCCCGCCTGCACAGAGGGACGACTCCAAAATGCTTCCCCACATCAAGAGAGAGAAGGAGCATGACAGAGACAGAGGGGGCGCACAGGGGTCATCACACTCCCGACCAGAGCGGGAGGACGCTCAAGATACACACTCACACAAACACAAGTCTTCACATGGGAAAAAGGAGAAGAGCGGACACAGAGACGCCACACCAGCAAACCTGCTTCTGGGAAAGACGCCGTCGGGAAAAGAAGACGGAAAGAAAGGCTCTTCCAAACATTCTAATATTCAGGTAAAGAAAGATGGAAAAAAGGATAAAGACGTCAACAGCAAGGAGGAGAAGAAGAAGTCTGGCCCAGCACCTCCAGAACACAAACCACCACGGACGCTCTTCACCTTTGACCTTTTTAAGCCAATGGACGCTCACCAAGCTTTTGCGGTCACGGACACGAGGCCCAAGAGCCACCATCACGGTGACTGTCGAGGCGCTTCCTCCAAGCCTGGGTCTGACACTCGGACGCTTGTGCCCTCCAAAGGACCAAAAGTAAAGGACTCTACGCTGGGCAAACCTGCCCCGCCCCTACAGGACACGCGGCCACAGCAGCAACACACGTTAAAACAGACCCTTAAAACACACATGCCCCACACACACAAAGACTTTTTAATATGAATGTCTGCAGTTTTTCTTTTACTGTCCATCTTACACTGAGGCTTTGCCCCTTACACACAGATGTTGCAAACTTGCCGTAACAGTCCCGTCTGCACTTGTTCCCCCCGGCGTCGCAGTGTCCTTTCATACAGCGGTCCCAAGCTCCACGTTTAAAACGGGCGCCGGCGAGTGCCGAATCTTTGCCTGGTGTCTTTAGCTTAACCGCTGCAGCGCAAGCGGCTCTTTGTAAACAACAGAATACGGTGTCGACCAGCGTCCGGCTGCTTTAAATGGCTCCATGCTCCGTTACACATGGAAGTCGTGGCCAGATGACACGGCTCCATAGAGCACCGTCAGCTTTGCATTCAGATGGTCGGTTCCATTTCAGAGTTAGAACTGGCCCCCTCTTCTTACGCCTTCAGGGTTCACGCAGAACAGGCCCGTTTTCAAGTGCCTGTGTGTAAGGGGCTCTTGCTCAAAGATGTGAAAATGCATCCTTTCCTCTGACATCAGCCGGTGGTTCCAACTCGCTGGTCGATGACGTTTCTATTGCTTTACTAAAACAGCCACAGTAATTCCATTGATGTAACGAAGAGGATGACCTCTTCATGCACGTTATCAGTGCCCAAGAATGTAAGCTAAGTAGCTCACTTTACGTTTGTTAGCGAATGTATGTAGGCTCGATTTAAAATGTCATGTGACCCACGTGTCAGTGCCTGTGCACTACTTAGCTTCGCTCTTAAAGCACCATTTTAGATAGTGGACTATTCAATCTGAAAACAACCCCCCTGCTAGAAGAAATCCATACATTCACTGTTTTGGACATATTGGCACTTGACTCTGCTCCTGCTGAAGTCTTCTTTCTCATGTTGCTTTAGAATTTGGGGTTTGTTGTTAAAAACACTCCAGAGTTGATGTAAGTAGTTGTTTCCAGACTGGATTTTTGACTCACACAGGGCTGTAAATTATACTGTATTTACCAAATCTGTACAGTATAGATGTTATTAGCACCTATGTGAGAAAATGTATACAGAAATTGCATATATTTTTTGTAAGACAAGTTTTATTTTCCATAGAACTTATTTATATCATTTACTGTTGGTTTTTATTTGGAAGCCTATGTATGTGGAAAATTTTGTTGTAAATACATTTTATTTCTTAAGACTTCGTAGTGTGATTTATACTCTGATCAGAACCTCTCAATAAATGGTTCACAAACAATGACTTCCTCGTGTCTCTGCATTAACATTATGGTGCCAGTTAGTGCATTGGAGCTAAAAGGGATTCTCCTTGACTCATAAATATGGTGCAGCTTGTCTATTAAACGAGTGTTGAATAGTGTGAAGACTTGGCAGCATCTAGTGGTGATGAAGCGCATCACAACAGCTGAATACAGGTCCTCATCCGCCCCCGTAAGATGGTCACTGCTCAGCTCAAAATTGACCCGAGTCCATTCAGAAATAGCACTAAAAATTAAATGGTGCTTTTAAAATACCGATTAAGTGGTATTTTAGAAGTGATTGTTTATGCTGGACATACTATTGTGCATTAAAAGGGATCCTGTATTAATATTCAGATAAATATCTTAATGAATCACAATTTGGTGAACGTAACAAGGTTTTGCGCTATAAAAGCATATTTATTTTAATGTCTGAAAAAGGATTAACACTCTTCCACAAAGTAGCCTTCAATATTGCCAGCACTTACACTATTAATGCTTGTAGTAGCATAAAAAAGTTCTGTGTAACGTGTCCTTAGTGCACGAGAGCAGGACCTTGAAATTCAGCCATCTCTACAATTGTTTAAAAATATTGCTGTCCTCAATAAAAAGAAGGTCTGTGCTATTTTAAAACTCCAGTTATACCTCAGCAGTGAGGATAAGTGGGTTGAGTCCAAGGTGTCCTCACATATTCAACAGAAATAAACATTAGTGTCAATCACATGCCGAAGCAACGAGGGCTGGTTTTACATATGTTACAACACCCTAATACAAAGCTAACAGGACACAATGGGACATAGCTGGTGCAGGACTCATTTTGAAAAATGTTCGACATTTTTATGTCAAGTTGTTTTAAAAATGCTCATCTGCTACTGGATGTTTAAATCTCCCGATGACACCTTCAAACGCTCTCATAACATTATGAGATGTTACCTGTGACTGTAAAAAAAAAGTATCATCTAGATCAAAACCCTGCAAGTTCTTATTAGTTAAAAAAAATCTGCACTTGGCAGTAAAACTCTTTTAAATAACATTAAATTAACTCCAGCCAATAGGCAGCCATGTGACAGACAGCAAGTTAACTGAAATAAGCCAGTGTGGCCGATTGTATTTAAGGATCTTTTTAAATTAAGATCAAATAACAATGCGTGGACTTAATGCGACTTTAAAATTCTTTTAACTTGGTTATAATGGTAGCATCAGCCTCCAACTTGCACTAGATTCGATGTAGCAGAAGAAACACTGATATAATAACACGAAAAACAAACATGCACAAAGCGTCAATCTGATATCTGGTCCACTTAGTCAGGTTCAGTGTTGGAACCAACCCAGATCTCAATGAGGGATTCTTAAGTGAGAGCTGCATTTATTCTGCTGTATGACTATAATATAGAGAAAAAAAAGAACGCATCCTGCAAAGTAAGATGGATCAGTCCCTTCTGAAGTGGAAAACACTTTGTCCCAGTTCCACCAGTGCCCCACCCAGCAGCGCCCACAGGGGGACACACACCACACTGACCCACATGTCGACGAGCCTCTCCAGGCGGGAGCACAGGGTCAGGCAGAAGGCCAGCTTCAGGAGCAGCGCCGTCAGGTACCACAGCCTCCTCTTCAGGCTCTGCTCCCCATCCCCGGGGTCGAAGTCCGGCTTGCAGCGTCCAACCATCTTCACTATCAATATGAGGATGATGATGGTGTCAAAGGTCCAGACAGGAAGGAAGATAAGAAACCAGTTCCAGTTGATCTTGGAATCAAGTTTGAGGACCAGCATAATAAGAAAGATCAGGGAGAAGACCCAGGACAGGAGCACTCGCTGGATCAGGGACATCTTCATCTATTGGGGAGGGGGTGGTGATGGAGTGGGGCCAGTTTCACCCACAGCTCGACAGACTGAGAGCCAGAATTAGACGGAATGTTCTCATTATCCACCGACACCTCCACCGCTGCTGTTCCTGCTACTTCCTAGTTGGCTCTAGAAAAGCTGCTAGTTAGCTGAAAGCGGAACTCTAAAACAAAAATAGACACACTACGTTGAGAAAAATGTCTTCCCGAGCTGACCGGAAGATTTTACTGACCTACTATAAAGATTACCTAGTCAAATGCATAAACTTTTTCTCCCAAACAGAATCGCGTTCACAGCGGTTAGCTTTAAGCTAATTTGCGCTCACTTTAGAGCAGTTCCTTATTGGTATCACACTTCTTCCGGTAACACGTTTCAAAACAAAAGCATGTTTTAAACGAGAGGCAGGAAACGTAATTTTATTTTGACTTTTATTTCGTATTTTATTTCCGGTAGCCCTCAAAAATGAACGTTTATTCGATGTGTTTTGATATTTTAACTTATTTTGACGACGGTAACGCTTCTATTTTAAACACTTAAAAGTAGATAACATTTCTCCTAAATAAAGGACTAATCAGTCAAAAGAATAATCTACACAATATTCTAAAGGGAAATGACACATTCTCACACACTGAAAATGTATTTATTTATTTTAACTGGGCCAGTATAACAAATTAATACAAAGTACATCATAGACATCATAGATTGTCAAAAAGTAAAGTACAAAATGCTCGAGGTAAAACATTTTTTGAAAAAGATTCCAATACAAAGCCCTTATGAAAATCACAATTCATTTAAAGGTAAAAGTTTCACTTTACACTATCAAGCTGTACTAAAAAAAAAATCAACAACGCACTTTTATTTACATGTTAGTGGTGGTGCAAAATACAGTGTGTGGAATGACATTCAGTTTTAAGAGTTAATGTATGCATCATATGTAAACATTGTCCAGAGAACTCCAGAGCTACCACACAAACACTAATGAGGGCATAGTTCTGTCTGTTCTAAGATGATTGTTTGCATTAGATATGTGATTTCCAATTTAAACACTCCAACAGTCTATATTTTGTTGTATTTTAAACAAATTTTGATGTCTGACCAAAGTTACCTTATGGTCAACTTAAAGCCTTAGAAAAAATTGGTTTGTGGTTCAACAGCTGTGATAATAATGAAAATGAACACATCCCCTTCTGAGAGTTAAAGGGAAATATTGAATTGTATTGAACATTTGCTGTATCATCACAAACCCAAAGCAACAAAACGTGCACCCATGTTTCAGGTAAAGCTGTCACGGTCCTATTTTGAGCTGAGGATGAATACATGTTAACTGTAGTGAGTCTTTTATAGAAGCAGGCCGGGTCTGTTGTAATGTTTAGTAAAACAAATTACAGTCGGTCCATCAACGTAAAGCAACATACTGCAAAAAGCTTTTTTTATTTTTTTTTAGGATTTTATGTGTCAAAGAATAGAAGCTAAATATCAGGGGACAGTCCCCAGTTATGATCAAACAGTGGCTGATTGTGATTTTGATGGAATTTATTTTGATTTTTTTTTAGCATATTTATGCTAGAACTATGTCAATAGTGTTTTCAAGTTTAAAAAGTCACACGTTTGACATTTGTAATAACAGTCTTATGTTGTTTTGCTCTGTATAGTTAAAGGTGCAAACTAATCATTCACTATCGCCATTAAGTTCATCCAACGGGTGTAAGAATATTAGATAGTGCTAATTAAGAAAATTTGGATTTCTGTAAATTTGTCACAGATGGGAGCCATCGCCAGTGGGGAGAGAACTACACGGTGCTCTGCCTGCTCTCACGACTGTACCCCATAGACTCTGCAGAGTGATGTGGGAAATCGATAAAGATCCCATCGGAGTCAGAATCTGCAGACTCAAGCACTTGTCCAATTATGGTTTCGGGGCTGGAAGATTCGCTGGGCGGTGTGGAGGATGCACCTTTGCTGAGATCAGTCATTGTGGTTGTGGCCTCTGTGCCATGTAGAGCTCCAGAGGAATGGAGGATGGAGGGAGACAAAAGATCTATGGCGCTGGCTCCTGCTGGAACAATACCTGGGAACCAGAGGATACAGGGGTCACGACATCCTCAAGTTTATTTATCATAACAACCACATGACATCTAAAGGTGTCATACCATTGAAATGGGAGCCCACACATAGTCTGTTGGATGAGGCTCCGGACAGTTCTGGTCCAGAGGCCAGGTCTGAGTAAGCCAGTCCCTGATCTTCAAGGCATGATGTGATCTCACAGGCCGAGTGGCGCCGTATCCCTCCGCTGCCAACAGAGCCGGCATCTGTGTCATACTCAGCCACTGGGGTCAGCAGCAGGGGGATATTGTAGCTTTTTGATCGTACCACCGGGTTTTTGGACAGCTGATCTGCAGATTTAGGCCACGGTAAACACTTCTCTGAAATTTAACAGCACAAGGCGTTGAAATGTTTGCACACCCTAACAGATACAAACATACAGCGTTTCTTTACGACTGTACTTTCTCACCTACAACGCAGCAGTGTGTATCTGTACCGTCCCCAGAAAAAAGCCCATGTGTGCCCAAGTAGGGTGAAACCACCTTTTGAATGAGAGACTCGAGCTTCAGGTAATCCTCATGGACGCCACGTGAATCATGGACCCCCTGGACAGACACAGGTGGGCTTTAAAAGCATGAATTCAAACCTCCAATTATCCCAAAAGAGGTTCATGTACATACTGTATATGTACGACCTTTAGACTAAACAAAATCCTTAACAGTAAATAAACAATCCACAAAACATACACACCGAGAAAACTAGAAAACTGTTTTAAATTACCATAAATAGGCCAGATTGATTAAATATTTAGGGGTGTCCAAACACAACAACTTTAATCTTGATCTATTTGGACAAAGGAAATTAGAATCTGGGGATTTAAGATCTTTCAAGCATTTTAATTGAGGTTAAATGGAACTGTTGCATGTTTTTCAAATAGACCCCAAAGACAGCAGGTATTAAAAAACTAAAACAGGTATTAAAAAAACACTGATCATTAAGGATCAGGCGGACCTAAAACAAGATATTGATTCAGGCTGTCAAAAAGTGATGAACAGAAAACGTCTTCTCTGTCAGACATGACTGGAAGGTAGAAAAGTGGTATTTAGATAAAAAGTCTCTCCGAAGCCCCGAGGAGAGCCCAAATGTGTCCTTTTCCCATTTTCTCCTGGCTGGTCTATGAGCGGGGGCGGTGCCGCTCAGCCAACGCTCAGTCAGGTTTTAAAACACAACAGAAGAAGAGAGCGTTTGAAGGTGTCATCGGTGAGGATTTCTGAGCAACAATATGTATTTAAACAATATGTTTTCTCCACTTTCATTAGGGGCCTTAATAGATTAATAATATTTACAGTAGAATCAAAGTTACTTGTCAGCCTGTGAGGGCTGTATCGAATTAAACCGTTTGTTATGAGGAGCTCTTTGGCAGCCTGAACTCTCATTAATTTGATTCCACAAAGAATCTGCCACCAAAATCTGGGTTTTAATCAAGAAATTTTAAAAGGAGCATATTTTTTGCTTGTTGGTGGTTCTGCTTTTCCAGGATCCAAACTAAAATCTCCCCCCACAAAGACATTGTGCCAAAAGAAAACTAATACTACTACTGATGATAATAATCACAATAAAACAGTTATTAATATGTGCGGTGCCATTCAGCCGACGCTCAGCCAGGCTTTGAAACACAGGGAAGTGATCAGAGATAACCACATCGCAAATATACCATAAAAATAGAAATCAGACCGAAATAAACATTAATAACAGGCTGAGTCTCCTGCATCCAGGCAGCTAAAATGAAAAGATAAAAGCAACCTCCTAATAATGAACTCTGTGATCTAGACTGACGATAGCATCTGTGATGTGGATTTGATCATCGGTGTATCAACATGGTTAAAACAACAGTATCAGGGCCTTTTTGTCCACCAGTGGCAGCGTGGGGCCTACCTGAAGAATTAGCAGCATCTGTGTAACAGAGGGGGGCACGCGAGCACGAGGCCGAGAGAGGGCGTCGTCTAATTTCACACTCAGGACTATGGTGTTCCTGAAGTGAAGCAGCGCGAGCTGGCGGACGGACGGCTCCTTGCCCTGCACAGACGGACAAAAAGCAGTGCAGCAATCACCACCGTTGAGTACAGGACAGTCAAGACTGATTCAGAGATGTTATAGTTCAGTGAGGATTAGGAAACAAATCTAATTATTTAAGGACTTTAAGGTGCACTATCATAGACAAAGGAACAAACAAAAAACACCCCAATCTAACAATCACACACCTGAACTGGATGGAAGATGGCCTGTAGCATCGAGAGAACATCACAGAAAAAGAAGTCCCAGGTCTCTGCCAGAGAGTCAAGTAACTTCTGACCTGCACAACCAAAACAGGCGTAAGCAGGGCCTCTTTAAGTCTTATTAACAGCTTTGGTCCTGTCGGTCACACCTTCGTAGAAGCGTATTTTGTCCCGTAGGATGACCATGCCTTTTGTTAGCAACTGGTTCTGTGAAATACAAAGTCGGGAAAACATCTATTATAAAAGCCCATCGTGCTACAACATAAATCTCATTTATTCATGTAAGCAATGGTCTAATACCTGAAGATATTCTGTGAAAAAAGACCCCAGCTCGGTCTTTAACAGATGCCTGAGGGGAGATTAGTTTTAATAAATTACTGTACCATTACTCATGGGAGGGAACCATAGGATGATCCATTGGACCCTAATTGGCCACGTTAGAACCGTGTGTCCTGTACTGCAAAGATGTGCATGAGCCCCCTTGTTGCCTCTCTGTACATGAAAACAAGTTTACTGTGCCATACTGGTGATGTGATAGAAGTGGTGGTCTGGCTTTGAAAGATAATGAGATATCTGGCACAGCCACATGACTCCCCAGGCCACCTCGCAGTACACAATGTACACAAAACAAGTCATTCAAAGAGAGATGTTTGGTCAGCAAAGATAGGACAGGCCGTAAAATGCATTAATTACGAGACAGAAAATGGCTCCAGCAGGAAAACACGAGGACGGAGCCTGAGTGTTTGGCTGTTGACACCTACCGGACACCTTCGTTGAGGACGTAGAGTTCATTATCTGCCAAACCTTTTTTCTGGAAGACAGCTATGACGGCATTGTGAATGCTGCAACGTGAAACACAGAAACCTGCGTCAGTGCTCAGAGCCGCATGTTGAAGACTGCGTTTTCAGCAGCCTGGCAGCGGTCGCTACGTACCTGTTCCAGGTGGCATTGGCCCCCGCCCTCTTCTGCTTCTCTCCTCTGTCCTCTGGTGAACTTTTCTCACTCTTCCCCAGCTCGCTGAGACTGGGCGAGCTCATCAACTTGAGCCGGTGCAGAGTCCTCATGGCGGAGACATGGACAGATACAGAGACACACTAAGTACGGGACAGCAGAAAAAGAGGGTCAGGCCAAGAGCGGACGTGGAGAGATCAAAAAGGAGGACGAAGCTGGAGGGGAGGAGGGACATAAGAGACAGAAGACCACGTGAGGTAGAGTGTACAAAGCGCTGCTGGTAACAGAGGAGAGGAGAAATAGGACAGAACGATGCTGAGTGAGTCAGAAAAAGCGCGTCCATAGCAGAGAGGGCAGAGCCAAGACAGTGGGCGGGGCTTCATGTTGCCCCATAGGTCTCACAGAAAACAATAGCACATGAACTGATGGGGGCACACTCTTCCTCCCTCTCATGGCCCGAACAATACAGCCATTTATGCAAACAAATATTTATGCAAAGCAAAGAGCTCCAGAGAAAACTGCATCGTCAGCAGAATGGAACAGGAGGGACAGGCTGTGCTTGTCACTGCACAAGCACGGAGGAGAAGGAGGAGGGGGAAGTCATCCAGCTTATTGACAACAGCAGGAATAGGAAGCAGAAACAGTGTGTGACAATAGAGGTTTCCTGCTCTGCCAGTTTCTGCACAGCTGGTGCGTCACAACAGAAGAAGAGAGCGTTTGAAGGTGACAGCGGTGAGGATTTTTGAGCAACAATACGTTTTCTCCGCTTTCATTAGGGGCCTTAATAGATTAATAATATTTACAATAGAATCAAGGTTACTTGTCAGCCTCTGAGGGCTGTACCGAATTAAACCGTTTGTTATGAGGAGCTCTTGGGCGGCCTGAACTCTCATTAATTTGATTCCACAAAGATTCCACAAAGAAGCTGGATTAAAATCAGGATTTTAAATTAAAAAATTTTAAAAGGAGCATATTTTTTACTTGGTGGTTCTGCTTTTCCAGGCTCCAAACTAAAATCTCCCCACACAAAGACATTGTGCTAAAAGAAAACTAATACTACTACTGATGATAATAATCACAATACAACATTTATTAATATGTGCTTATATAATCTCAATATCCTTAATTAATAAATAACAGTATGCATTTAGAATGACAGGTGAAAAACAACCATAACATACAGAATAAAAAAGGATGTACTAAAACAAAACATCCCTCAAACATGCAGATAACACAAAAAATGTGTGAATAGGAGGAAATGAGCCAAACGTCTCATTTATTGATCATTATCATCAGCTCAAGCAGCTGAATTTCCTGGAAGAAGAGATATAGTTATCTTCACTCATTAATATTTGATTCTGTGCAGGATGTTGAGACGATTCAGTTCCAAAAGCTGTCAAGCCTCACCTCCTGATTGGATGCTCTCTGCTGCCCTCCATGTCTGGACTGTGAGGAGGAGCGGAGAAGGTGCTGAAGTTGAGGGACAGGGGTCGGGAGGAAGGTCGGGAGGCGTGCCTTCGCCGGAGACCATCAAGCATCTGAATATTGGAGGAAGAATGGAGAAAGGAGGGTCAGGGCATGACTGATGACTATGCAAACAAGACAGCTGTGTGAAGGTGAAGTTTGAAAATAAAAATCTTAAGTCTATGTGGCTCCCAATGGCCATTATAAAGCTGCTTATCCTCCTGAGACCATAAATATAAAAAAGGGGAAGATAAAGAGACGAAGAAAAAAAAATAAAGTCAAATATACTCTCAGAGCTGCAAAGCAGAGATTCAAACCACCCATTTGTTAACGTAAACTGTTGCTGCTTCTGTCTAGTTCTTTTCTGATTTCAACATAGCGGAAGAACGTTTGGAAATGACAACGCCCCGAAAGCCACACGGATGACATCACAGGACAAGAGCAAACGCGTGTTTGAGCACGCACAGAATCTGACAGTTATGCCTGCAAAGCCACAACCGTCTCCCCTGGAGTCTCCACGCCACCAGCTAACGGCAGGGTTGGGTGTCTCCCCATGCAAGCGGACTGGCCCCTGCAGGGTAGCGCGCCCCCTGCTGGGCAGAGGGGAGAGCAGCAGTCTGAGCTGTCACAGACAAAGACAACATACCTGCCGACCTGCACGCTGCTGACCGATTTCGTGTGTGACTACCGTGTTTTCAGGCCTGCCGCTTTGATGAGAGCTCTGCTCAGATCGCACCTCAGTCAGAAACGAGCGCACATCGCGCCCCGTGTCTTCCCGACATGCCACGCCAGTCTGGGCATTCCAGTTTTTGTTCACCCCTCCTCCTCCCCTCTCAGGCTGGTCTATAGTAAGATCGATGCCACTTTTAATTCCTGTTAGTCTACCATTGCCTTCTGCGGCCTGTTCACGGCCCGCTGCGCAGTCTGCGTAACGTTTATTCGACAGTAGATGGTCAATCAGTCGGAAACACGCGATCGGCAGTCCATCCTACAGGGAAGAACCTTGGGGCCATTGTGCGTACGTGGAGGTTTTTACTCTTTCTACCTGCGTGGGTGAGAGGAATACTACTACTACTACGAACAACGTGGCTTTCCAAGAACACGTAAGCCCGAGTAAAAATGTCTCATAATGGCCACAAAGTTACCGTATGTCATGCGCCTCTGCCCGCCCACTGTAGCACCCCCCACCACACACACACACACACACACACACAGTACCTTGCCCTGGCGTGTTGTTCCAGATCAGATGAAACGTTCATGTAGTACCGATGGAATGTGTGTGCTGTCCGGCTTTATCGGCTGCTGGTTCTCTCACGGGTCCCCGCCGGGCTGCGCGGCCACTCGGGCATCGGGCTGCGAGGGTCCGATCAGAGGTGCGTTCGGAGGGGACTCATTCATGAGGCATGCACCGTCGCTCTCTCTCGTTCTCGCTCTCTCTTTCTCCCCCCCCCCTCTCTGCTCGCCCCCGCTTTGTTTTGACGAGATGCAAAAGCGAACCTGGACGCGGACGCGCGCGACACGCGGACGCGCTTCTTCCTTGGAGCAAGAGGGTGCAGGCGAGAATAAAACATCTTGCATTTAATGTTTCAGTGTATTCTTCAGGTTTTCCAGTGCAGCTGGTAAAGTCATAGCCAACATCCAAATACAGGTTATTTACAGTCTAATAAAAGTACAACATGCAGCGCGGCCATTTGTGACTTTATGACATGGATTAATAAAGATGTTGGAGGCAGCGGTTGTGGTGGTCGCTTCCAGCATTGACCCTAATCTATGGCGTTTAACACAGCGGGTGTCTTGCCATCTGTCAACCCCCACCCCCACCCCCTTTTTTGTAGATAATCCACGGGCCATAATGTAAATAAGTGGGTCTTGTGAGGAACTTTACTCTGAAACCACGCAGGAAGGTCGAGCACATCAGTCTGCGACTGTACTGACGCAGGTCCTCGGCGCTCTTAACCTGTATGTACCTGTAAAATGACTCATGAGTCCCCAAATTCTCACGCTGCGAAAAAGGAAAATAATGAAATAATCAATCACTTGTTTTGATCACTGACATATTTTGCGTGTATAAATGACCTAGTGAAAAAGATAAACATGTAAGTTACATTTCTATTCTCGTGTCTGACTGTATTTTTCCTGTTCACTTCACGAATACCTCGTAAACAGCAGCTTCTGCCGCAATGAAACATTGCAGATGAATTGAGCTGAGCGAAGCTGCATTTAGAGTCTTTTACATACATCGTGCCACATTAGCAGGAAGATAATTATTCATTCAAAGAGAAACCCATCCATTAAATCAATTAATTAAACATACACTGGCAACAGTATGCTAAACGGGTTAACAGTTTTAGCGAGACAAAACCATTGTAACTTTCTAAAATGGGACAGCTGGCAGACACTACTTATACATAGTTCAATAGTAATAAGCCTTAGGTAGGAAAAAACATAAAGAAGAAACTATAACTGATTGGTAAGTTTGGTTTTCTACTGTACCTGAACTCATCATTATAAACTCCTCCCACAGCTATCCGAGCGGGAAATGTAAATTTTAATTGTTCTGATCATTTTTAGGTTGAAATCCCCCCAAAATACATCTTGAGATTTTTGGTGAGTTATCCTTCTAAAGTGATAAAGATTATGCAGTATTACCTCAGTTCCTGCGGTCAGGCTACAGTTTACAAGTGCCCACACTTTGATGCTAGCTTCATTTGGAAGGTTTTTCCCCGCTGAAGCTGTTTCTCAATATAGATTTATGACTATTTTGGTAGGCCGAGAGCTGAACCTTCTGACAGGTGTGGTGTCTTCAGTGAGCACCGATTATTGACCAGCAGCAAGAATGTTGAGTATCTCCGAGGACAAGAGCAGCTTTGCAGCCACGTCTTTCGGACAGGTAGGCCGAAACCGCTGGGCCATTTTTCATGAAAATATTTAGAATATTCTAATATAATTGCCTGGACCCTGGTGTTAGTACACCTACACAGCCGAAGAGTACCAGGCCGTGCACGATGCTCTGAAGCAGAGGCTTGGACCGGAGTACATCAGTACCAGAGTGGCCGGAGGAGGACAGAAAGTAAGTGTCGGTGTGTGCAAAAGTCAGCTGTTGCAGTTGGACTAAACTCCCCCAGGTTTGCTATGTTGAAGGGCATCGTGTGGTCAGCCTGGCCAATGAGATGTTTGGATACAACGGGTGGTCCCACTCCATCACTCAGCAGAATGTCGGTATGACTTAATGACACAGGAAACTGACATGAAAAACCAACACAGAGTTGTGTTAACGCTCTCCGATGTTCTACAGACTTCGTGGACCTCATTAACGGGAGGTTTTACGTTGGCGTCAGCGCATTCGTCAAAGTACAACTGAAGGTGAGTTCAATCCTGGCATTTCTTCAGCTGTGCTCTGGCATGACGTGCGTGATGGCGTGTCGTTCCTCCAGGACGGGGCGTTCCATGAAGATGTAGGTTATGGTGTCAGTGAGGGACTCAAGTCCAAAGCTCTTTCACTGGAAAAGGCCAGAAAGGAAGCAGTCACTGACGGCATGAAGAGGGCTCTGAGGTACTGGAAGTGAAATCATTTTCAGGACAAGGTTTGGTTCTTAGTGTAGGTGTATTTTCGATTTTTTTAAGATGTTTTGGAAATGTCCTGGGAAACTGTATCCTGGATAAAGAATACCTGTTATCCATCAACAAAATCCCCAAACAGGCAAGTGAATAAACTCCCAGCGCATTCTTGTTATTTAAAAAGTCTGCAGATTCTGAATCTTCTCACTCTACGTGCAGCCGACTCCTCTCGTAGACCCGGCCCAAACCAAACGAGCCCAAGGCGAAGCAGCGGTAGAGAAAGCCCGGTTTTCCAGTCTCCAGCCCAGCGTCCTGCACCGAAACCACAGCTGTTCAGAAGTTCACACTCCTAATGTTCCTGTTCCTGAGAACAAAGAAGATGACTCCAGGTAAACAGGGTTCATCTTGTTGATGCATCGTTCTCTCTTCACTTCGTCTCTTTAAATTCTATTGCCTGGGCTGCAGCGCTGCCGCTGGCTCTGGAGAACACACGGATCCCAAACAGCTGAGGAAGCTCCGACAGCAGCAGCTCCAGCAGAAGTTCAGGAAAGAGATGGAGGCCAGAAAGCTGCAACAGGAACAGGATCGACCCAAGTCCCAGTACACGGAGCTCTCCATCGTGCCAGGAGCCGATGGAGGTAAAGGATCATCTCCCTTCTGTTACCGGCTCTCCGATCATCTCTGATGGTGGTCAAGAGGCTGAAGGGGGTTGAATGAGGCTGAAACCACTATTCTGTCTTCTTATACCAAGAAAGAATCTTTAATTTTTCTCTGTGGTTAATGTGACCATCACTTCAGGCCATCGGGGTGCACGAGCGTCTGCTGAAAGCAGCACATCTGGACCTGTGAAGCCGAACAGCACAGAAGACTGTCAAGCAGGTGAGGTAGCCCCACCACCAGAGGGTTCAGATGAGATGAACCTCAATGAAAACACCTCATATCTCTCTGCAGACGACCCTGAGATCTGGGACTTCACCCTGGATAGGTTCGAGGACCTGGACGTTGCAGCAGGCAGTATACAGTGTAGAGACGCCGGGCCCGGCACGCCCAGGAGTCACGCCATGCAGACCCGCAGTAAGACACCTCAGAGCGGTCCAGGCAGACCTCCAGGGGACGCAGCACCACACAGCAGAAGACGGGAGCAGGGACAATCCAGGCCTCAGCACCCGAACCGGTATCACCACAGTACAGGTGAGGGCTCGTGAATTGATTAAGTTGATCATTGATCTCAGGGATAAATATTATTTCACTCTTTGGCCTGGTCAGGTGAAAGTTTCAGCCCATACAGACAAGGACAGCACATGAAGAAACGCAGGCTGGAGGCCTGAGTGTCTGTTCCTACGTTTCCCTCTGTATTTATTTGCATAAAAGAATTTAACAGAAACAAAGTTAACTAGTATTATCAAATAAAAGTCAGCCCAGTTTTATCTTGTACACGCCTGCCTCTTTGTGACACTTTGCACAACCTCCAAAGTAAAGTTGAATGGGGCGGGGGGGAAGGTTGCAAGATGCACTTTAACTGATGTTTTTATTTATTTATTTTTTTACATTTTGTACAATGTGGAAAAACATACACAAAACAGACACTGAATCACATGAAATCATTGAGGGATCAGAAATAGAAGCTCCAAGATCACAGATGTAGGCAGGTCTGTGGCTGGTAACAGCGGGAGCGTTGGTTGAGAACTTGTGCTGTACAGTGGTCATTTGCAAGTTGGTTGTCATTTGTAATCATTCCGTGAAGCTAGCATGCAGAAATTAAATGCCAATATTGAAGCTGTGCCCGTCGTATCAATGGCAACTAAACACATCAACACTTAAATCATGACTCATGAAGGCAACAAATAATTTAAAAAAAAAGAGATCTGTAATTAAATGCAATATCAAAAACACTGAGTCAGTAACAACCCCCATCAGCATGCAAATGTTTCCATTTCCCCTCGGTCCCTTTAAAACATTGCATATTCTGCATTGCAGTAACCTTTGTTTTCTCTAGAGAAGTTTATTTCATCCCATCTATGAGCAGGCGAAGGCGTCGGGCCGACAGCGCGGCACTCTCGTGAACCGAACTTTTGAGACTTGGCTCGTTCGCCACCACAACAAGTGCTTCTGTCCAAGAGTTTAAAGATCAATCCACAGAAGCACGTCAGCAAATCTACCAATGAGCCACATATTAACAGACAGATGACAGAACAACCAGCAAGTGTTTACCGTAGACAGAAAGTTCCCACAATACTCTGATGTGCTCTTTATTCTGCAGTCCTGCGTGCTGTGCCTCGGGGCTCTGAACACACCTGTGCGGTTATGGATTTGCGTGCGGCGTTTCAACCGTGTACAGGTTCAGTTAACTGGTGATCCGCATTCGTCATTAGTGAGGATGCAAGGCACTAAAGTATTCCGCATGGTTACAGGTGAGTGTGTGCAGAGTGGGTCATCACAACGTATTCTAGTGAGTCAGCGTGTTCCTCACATTTAGACACATATATATACACAATTAAATAGAAAGAAAAAAAAAAAAGAGGAGAGGGGGCAGGACCGTCATAGAGCTTCATAAACTACAGGAGTTCTCCTGGCTGGCGGGGAGCATACTGATAATAACAACCCTGCAATTGCACTTCTTATATTCATTTAACTACACGTTGTTTAACAACCTTTAATAATAATTACAGTGAAACAACATCAAAATCTGATGGCTGAATACAGGTCCATAAAGAACGTTTGTTTTATTAAATATATGTATACAAAAACAGACCACAGGAATAGAACCCCAGACACTTGATTATAGAAGTGAGCGGAGATATTTAATGCGACATGGTGACTCTTACTGTCTAAACAACAGGAACAAGGTGGGAGGTGTCACCTTTTCCAACAAACTAATGAGGATGTGACGGGCATGTTTTCCACAGCTCGTGAAGTGGTTTTGGTGTCTCCGTTTGGGATCCTTACAAAATGCCACTCTTGAATTTAAAAGCAAAACAAAAACATCTGGAGACCCTGCAGACACCCTCCAATTCCCAGATTTACAGCAGCGTCACCTCAAAAGATTCTAACTGGTGATCAACACCAGGACAAGTCCTTCCATATGGCAGATCCACCGTCTCGCTAATCAGATGCCAATAATAAAGGTGCCTCGATGGCCAAGAGTCACAAAGACACTAGACTCACAGGGACAAATCAGATAAACATGGAATTATAAACCAGTGGAGTTATGCAAGTTAAGTATTTATGTACATATTCAATGTTTTAATGAGTTCAGGGAATAAGGCCACAGTTACAAAGGACAGTATATTTACTCTCTGCCATTATTGCATTTTACTAATAGGGAAATGTAACCATACTGCAACCTAAACCATCACACTGCCACCTAACTAACATCGTTCCTCCCTGTCTGATACACTTTGCTTATCCATCATCTCCTGCACCCTCCAACACTTCACTTTCTACTCAACTCCGCCCATCCTCCACTAGACCACCAAACCGTCCATCCCAAGTCTTTTGACCGAGCTCATGTGTCATCAGGTGCGTTCAGCTCTCCCAGCTCTGTTTAAAGTCAGCATCAATAAAGACGTAAACCCGGATGTCTCCAACCATCAAAGGAATGACAATATTTCAACATCTGCTCTCGCGACATCTTTGGCTGCTGTTGGACGTGCCTTTGGGCCAGACACTACCAACCAACTCATCACAGCTTGATTCCACAGCTAATGGCAGGCTAAACGTGAAACTTGTGCTGCGGATGTCTATTGCACTCTCCCTCCATTTACCGGACATATTTTTTTCTGCTTGAGGACAGATAACATGTATTACAGGGAAAAAAAACAAAAACACTTTAGTATAAAAATCGAAATAAAAATTAAAACAAGCAAAGCAACTCAAAGCTTACACTGCAGCAAGACTCAACTGGGCTATGTGGGCCTTAGGTTGGATCCTCCTTGGCCGATGGACTTCTGGGGGGCTGCTGTGGCCCCGACTGGGTAGCCTTGGTGTAAGGGGGCTGTTGTAGGGGGCTGGTACTGTGACAGGGGCTGTGCCTGGTTCAGCATGGTGACCAGGCATGTGCCCGTGGGTCCTGGCCACTGAGATGAGCTGTACGGGGCAGATGCATAGCCAAAGCCTGGAGCAACTGGTCCCAGAGAACCTTTACGGGGCCCTAAATGAGCTGAAGGATTGGTTGGGTTGTGAATGTGAGTTGTAGTCGTGTTGCAATTTGGGGGAAGAGTCGGGCAGAGGTACGCTGGAGCTGAGAATTTGCGGGCCATACTGGCTGGAGGGACAATCTGTGAGGGAGAAATCAGCTGTCAATATACAAACATCTACTACTCATCATGGTTTGGAATAAAAACAATCAGTGCTTACGTCATGTCCCAGTACTGCTGTGGCACCATTTTTAGGACCCCTCTTGCACTGGGAGAGACTGATGGCATCTCTGGCCCAGTTATCTACCAGTTGATGCAGGTCATCAGTGAAGGTACCTTTTCCCTTCTGGGTGTGGGAAGTCACGGAGGTGGACACTGTTGCCTGTGCCATGGAGACAAAATGGTCCTGGGAATGACCTGAACCATTTGCGATGCTGGTCTCACCCAATCCTGAAAAACAACAGACGTGAGCAAGATTGTAGCTAAAGACTCAAGCAGACCACTGTGACAGCACAGAGTGTTACCGGACCTGTGGTGCAATTACTGAGACTGGGCATGGACGGAGAGGACCTGAACTTCGTCACGGATGAACTGTTAGCCAACTGTGTTGCCTCCGCAGCCACATCCGAGGCCTCTGCTGCTGCTGACGGTAAACTTTGCTCTGTGCAGCAGTCTAAGGCATGAAGACTCTGAGAAAGGCCTGGCGATCCTGAAACTAGAGGCACAGTTAACAAATATTGTCCAACTCATCAGCTGTAGTCATCAGAAAATGCAGTTCACTGTCCGTACCCGAGTGTATAGGGCTGGGCTGGCCACTGTTGCGACTCGATCTGTGGCTTTTGCGCCGACGCCGACCTCCAGCCATTGCCACAGCAGGTGAGACAACCGAGGGAGGAGGAGGTTTTCCCATGCGTGTAAACAAAGACTCAATCTCCTCCTTCTGACGAGTCTGCAGGGCCTGGATCTCCATCATATGTCTGAAAGCAGGAAATTAAAACAATTTACACGGAGAATATGACATTTTAATTAAGCATTTAAGAAACATCACAACCATAACAGCCAATTCATTTTTTAAAAAGATGTGGAAACATGATTTACTTTTCTCTTAGACGGTTAATTTCTTTGCGCAAAGCTCCGTCTTCAGTTCCAGAGTCCTCATCGTTGTCACTGCTGTAATGGGCATTTGTATGATGAGGTTCACATGTGGTGGAAGGTCCATTCTGGGTGACGGAACCACGTGACTGATCGTTGTCAGCTGCAGGGGCTGCAGGAGTCACTGAGGGAAAAATCACAGATTTGTGCTATCGCCTTAAAAATGTAATGCATATGTTGGATACACCTTTAAAAGGCTCCATCATGAAGATTTCACCACAGCCTTTCAACAGCACTTGGTTAAAAACCATTTGATGGGCTAGGGGATTAAATGAATTCATATGTCTGATTGATACATTTTTAAAAACCCCACAGTGCACATCATTAATCTAAATGTACCAAAGGGCGGATGTAATAAACAGGCTCCACTTGTTAGCCTTCATCTCCTACAGTCAATCAAATTGGAATTACAACAAGCCTGAGGCAAAACAGGAAGCATTACTGCATCATGTGGCATCTTTACACACCTGTGACAGAAAAACGGCCCACTTTCGAACTGGGTGTTGGCTCAGATGTGGCACTGGTGCTTGTAGAAACCTGGAATCGCCCAATTGTGGTGGGATGTGCAGGACCAGTAGTTACAGGCAGAGCTTCATTTAGCTTGTTAGATTCACAAATTCCTTTTGCCAGAGGGGATGAGCGGTGGAGGGTATTTTCAGGGCTTGAGGGGGAGGAGGAAGATGAGGAAGATGAGGAAGATGATGAGGAGGTTGAAGACGGTGTCAAGGAAGAAGAGCCTGATGGATCTGGAACGTTTCTGGATGTGTCATCCGGGGCCACAGACACCTGCTCATAAAAAAATAATTTAATTCAAGAGGGTAATGGTAAAACCACCTTAACCAACAGGCAACACTGGAATACATTTGCTGGAAACCTACTTGGAAACGACCCAGACTGAAACCGGCTGCTCCTGGCTGGACTCTGTCCCCTCCCTGAACAGTCTCTGGGCTGAGTGCTCTCCTCACATCAGCATTCAAATTATCCTGAGGTTGCTTCGACTGAAGTGACAAAGAATTCAACGACTGTCAATGAATGCTACATCATTGAAATAATTTACCATTTTAGAGCCCAAAAAAATGGAGCATTCCAAAGACTTTGACCTCACCTTATTTGGTCCAGGAAATGGTGGCATGATGTCGGAAGGAGGTACTGCAGCTTGATCAATAACAGTAGGTAAAGTCTAAAGACAGAGAGACAATATAAACCTTTGTTCTACCATAACATTTGTTTTTAATTTTCCTTACAGCTAAACAGATGACCAACCTGTGCTCTGGGTTTGGATGGAGGAGTCTGTGCATGTCCTGCTGGGGTTGTGGGGCCCACAGAACCTTGCACCCCAGAGTTGAGGGGCAGATGAGATGGGGGTATGAGAGCTGCACCGGGTGGTGGGGAAGAAGTCCCAGTAGGAGGTGAGGACGTGCCTGTGTTGTGACTCGGATCCACTGATGCAGAGGATGAAGCAGAGCTCTGGTCTTTAAAAAGGGAACGAAGCTTCTTATCAAGAGCCTGGATATCATCTCGGCCAGCACTCTTGACCTGGAAGTCCGCTCCCTCGGACTCCATTAGTTGGGGCTGGACTTGGCTCTGACTGGACATAGCGCTGGGAGGAGGCAGTTGGGTGGGGATAGGGACAGGCTGATACTGAGAACTTGTATGCTGAGGTGCATGCGTGGTCGAACTCATAGGCTGAGAAGATGTGACAGCACTGCTAAAAGACTGCTGCTCTAAGGCAGGGATACTGCTGGCGGTGCTGGGTGGAGAGACTGAATTACTGCTCAGCTGAGGCCCGGACGTTGAGGAGACGGAAGTCTGAGCCGCTGGAACGGAAACAGAAGATGGGGGAGGGATGTTGGCTCCTGGTGGTTGCTGTGATGGGGGTGTTTCATGTGAAGACTGGGTAACTGGACTGGGGTCAGTGGTGGCACAGGGTTGAGATTGAGACTGAATAATCATTGACGGAGGGGAAGCCTGTCCACTTGAGGACGATGCTGATGATGTTATGTTAGCTGAGAGCGGCAAAGATGGAAAAGAGGAGCTTGTTGTGGAAGTGACAGAGTCTGAAGAAACCAGAACATTGCTAAAGTATGGAGCTAGTCCAGCATCAGGGGCCGGAACACTTCCTGCTTCTTTCTCAATGGCAGTGGGCTCCATGTTGTTGGATCGTTCAGTGTGTTCTTGTCTCATTTCACTAAATGCCTGCTGCAAAGACCCCGATGGAGCAGACAGAGAAAGGCCCAATGTCATGGGGGGGCCTGAAACAATGTTAAAAATAAAGTAAGTAGTTAGGGTAGAAAATTTGAATTGAAATTTGAATTGAAATTTAGATAACATGACTTGCAAATATAAATATATTTTCAACCTGTAAGACATTATGGAATGACACATTTTAGGTTGTTTAAATTTGAATCTTTTTTTTATATACATCTGTTTCTACATTTTAGTGAATTTCAACTACATTATTAAAGAAAAGGAAAAAAAAACATTTCTTACCTGGTGAAGATTCATCGCCAAAAGAGGTGTTAGCAGAAGAAGCTCCAAAGAATTGTTCATATCGTAGACGGGACTCAGGTACAGGGCTAACGATGAACCGCCGTCCTGCTGAGTGCACCACCTGGGCTGTAGTGCTGGGAGAAATGCCTGAGAGAAATGTCAATAAAAAGGACATATTTGAGGTGTAAGTTGCGACATTAGAATCTAATTGTGAGTTAAAATGTTACCAACCTGGCAGCATGGGCACAGACAGCTCAGGCTGTTGTTGATGATCACTCAACTGCAAAGAGGAAAATATAAGGTGGTAAGACTATTTCCCACAGGTAGGGGTAAAAACAAGTGTTAGATTCATGTAAAGTAAAATAAATACCTGATGGAAGCCATCTTTAATGCCCTCTCCTTTCTCATCAGCCATTTCTATGACTTCACGGACCTGCTCAATGAAAGACTCCCGCTCACTCTCCAAGATGAAATCACTTACAATCTGAAACACACAGAAATACACCACTTAACTAAACACAACTTTCTAAAGATGAATGCAAGATCTTGAAAAATCTTAGGTTGATCTATGGGGCACATATTGTGCAGTTTCATGTGAATTAAATTTTGAATTTCAACAATACGCATACGGTGAATAGCAGTTGGCTGTGCCATAGTGAAAAGATGAAGGAAGTATAATTGAGAATATTTCTGCTTGTTCACTTGGCAGGCACGTGACTGAAGAGTTACAAATGTGAAAATTGGGTTTTTTGTTCCATTTCTTGTCCGCTTCATCCCTTTCGGGGGGGTCACGGGGAGGGTGCTGGAGCCTATGCCAGCTGCATACAGGCAAAGGCAGAGTCCCTCCCTGAATGAGTCGCCAGGTACCTTGCTCAAGGGTACATCGGCAGTGCACTGAAAGTGTTCTGGCATCTTCCCCTACTACCAGAACACATTCCATGTGTTGGCTGCACTGGGTTTTGAACTGAGAACCCCCACTATTCTGCCCGATCCTTAACAGACTGAGCTACCCACATCCCTAGTTTTTATTTTTCTTTTAATAAAAGAAAACAGTTACAAAGTGTCTAAAAATAGGAAAACATTACCATTATCTGGGCAATCTCCTTTGGATTATCACCATCAAGGTCAAATCGAAAGGTCACCATCTTTCTGTTGTGCGTTTCCAGCTGACACTCTGCTACTCTGTCTCCAACATTAGAAATCTGCAAAATATTTAGATTAAAAACCATTTCATGACAAAAAGGATGGACTATGAGAACAACTCATAGAGAATGACAAGCTGCATACATTCAAAACATTTAGCTTGGCCCTTGTAGTCTTTTCATGGCGGGAGCGGCTGCGTACAGACCGCCGTTGGTGCCGTTTCAATGAACGCCCCTCGTGACGACCTCCTGAATTAGAACTTCCCTCATTACCATCACTAAGACCTGAAGCTGCATCTGAGAGGCAGCTAAAAGAGAAATAATGTTATTAGACATGACAGATAGACTGGGTAAATTCTTTTATAAAATGAACTTCCTTCTTACGTTTCTGTAGAAGGTAGTACCAAACCAGACGATGGTTCTACTGGGGTGGGCTGTGGAATGTTCCCGGTTGTCTGAAATACAATTTTCACAGGAAGACGTCAATTCTTCAAAGTGCAATTCACAAACAAAATGTGTTTGCAACTTAAAAAAACAAGCCTACATTTCAATGATTTCAAGACTGTCGATGGAATGTAATTCATTGATTTGATTGCATATTTAACAGATACCAACTATTTAGCAGAAATATATGCGTCAGACTAAACTGCCACCAGGTGGAGTCGTTTTTCTAGACTACAGTACCATATTTAACAATGTGCTAAATACTGTTTTTAAGGTTTAATGTTGCACTCTAGCTGTACCCGATGAACCCTTAAGTCGTTGGAAAATGTGATGAGTTTGTGTGCAGTTAATCTTTTATTTAAAAAATGGACTTAATTACAAACAAGAACTATATTAGGGGGTGCAAAGAAAATGCTTTGTAGCCTGGTACTTATTTTCACAAATTCGTTTTATCTTCGATAAGAGTACCTGCAGAAAAGAGAGGCAAGAGGCCTGATAGAGGAAGTGAAGATGCCCTGCGTTGAGTGAAGGAGACATGATAGGACTTGGATCACTGGCCCAAGACTAATTATCATGCAGGAGTATGTAGCATGCAGAAGGCAAGATGTGGAAGAAAGATAAAAAGGCGAAGATGTGTGATGTTTGTCAAAAGAAAGGTAATTATTTTAGGGAAAAGAAATATTGTTGTGCGGGTTTGATATGATTGAGCAGGTCACCTGTAGCGGCTGAGATCCATTCTGAGTGAGAGAAGAGCTCTGAAGAGCACTGCTGCTGTCTGGCTGTTGCTGCTGCTGTGGGCTGGATGACTGAGAGGAAGGAGGCATCATCACTTGTTGGGCAGGTATCTGTAAGACCAGAAGACATAAAGATGAGACAGAAGCAAGAATAAAACCAGAAATGAAACACAGTGACACTTTATTTCCAAAACCCCCTCTTTTCCAAATCAAGATGTGTTGTTGTTAATTTAGGCTGTCTCAAAGCCACAAGTACTTACCAATTGCCTGGCCTGAAAAGAGGAATTAAGATTTATTTTTTTTGAAAGTGTATCGAACTGATGTTGCTGGGTGGCGGCGTAATGCTAATGATTGTCTAACAACAATATCACTTCTGTGTTGAAGAGCCCATTAAAAATAAAATTTGTCAGCAGAAACACCCCTAAAAACAAATAGTAGCTGACTGAAAATGGACTCTGCCACAGTCACACATTTAGATTTTTTGTTAGAAAGAATCATTAGTTGGTGAATTTAAAGGTGGCAACAGAAAAATGGGACATTTCATCTACCTGAGGGGGAGTTGATGATTGGTAGTAAACTCCATACTACAAGAAACAAAACAACACAGGGTAAGAGAGGGAAACCTGAGAAAGAAGAGTAGAAACCCAAACCGTCCAAAGAACGACAACTGAAAGGGGAACGGGGGAACCTGGAATTACAGGTGATTTGCTGATCCTCGCTTGAAGCAGAGAACACTGAATCTTTTAAAAGTGATTTTTTTTCCAGACTATGAAAAATCATCCTCAATGATCGCATTCGCTCATAGAAATGAGTTATTGTGGAAATGGAGTATTAAAGTGTTTCTGTGGCGGATGGTAGCAGCTACCATTGATTTAAGACCATAACATGGAGAACAACACACCTGTGGAGAAACAGCTGGAGCAGACTGACTGTTGGGTGCAACAGGGCCAGCTTCAGACTGAACTCCTAGTCTTGGGGGTTTAACCTGCACATCACAGGAAGTAATAACATTAGCGCTGTGAAATAGCAAAAGACAGAAGCCAACTTCTACAGAAGCAGATTGATTGATGCAACACTCACCACCAACAGCTGCTGCTGTTGTTGAGTCTGGTCGTTCTGCATCTGTGAGCAAGACACCTGGGACGGTAGTTGCTGGCTGTTAACAGAGTTGTAAGATATTCCAGACTGAGAAGACTGGCCTTCAGAGTGGATGAAGGATCCAGGTACTCTGTCTCCGATATGTCCAGCTGTGAGATAAAACACTAAGGTTAGGCCCCAGAAGTGGAGCTGTAGGTGTTTGAATATAACAAATCTACAGCTATAATACCTGCTCCAGCTGGTTGTGGGTGCTGGTGTTGGTCGTTCTCAGGTTCGTCAGTCTCTGTTTGGACGGAGGCATTGCTCTGACTCTGAATTGGAGCAAGGGCTTGGCCCCCCGAGTGTGGAGGAGCCTGCACAATAGTTGTGTGTTGGGTTGACTGAGGAGTACTGTAGTTAGGACTCTGGATGCTCGGCTGAGCTGCAGGCATCTGTGTGCTGTGTTGAGTTGGTGGCGGGGAAACATAAGAAGCAGTCTGTGAAATCTGCTGAGGCTGAGGCACCTCTGAGCCAGACTGCTGCCCAATTTGCTGTGCTGGTTCTTCTTCTATTCTTTTCTTCTCCTGATCTTCTCTGACCTTCAAGACACGCAACAGTAAATTGATTAACTGCGAAACAGCATTGGTTAAAAAAAGGCCCAAAGCTCAAGCAAAGCATCTTATTATTCCTTATATACTTGTACATTTGCTACACCATGTTTATCTTGTATAAATACCTGCTGGCGCTGTGCTCTCTTACGACTGATTAGGGAAACTCTGTCCTTAATGGCCTTGGCAATAGTTTTGTGGTCGCCTTCACACACATAACCTGACTCGACCTTAAACACAAAGATAAAAAATCCTTTACTTTCAAGATGCATGGTGTCATTTTTAGACTAAAGAATTGAAATTGATTTACCATTTCCTGAGCCACATCTTCTGGTACATCCTTGCTGAGGTCAAAGGAAAACTCAATAGCTTCATTATCTTTGTACTTCCCCTTGAGCTTCTTCACATCCTCAATTCTCAGCCACAGCTTAATAGCCTCCATCTCTCCATCATCCTCTTCTGCCAGCTCCACTCTGACTCCTGTGTCTTCTTGGAAAAAGGCATGGTTCAGAAGGTCTTTGATCGAGTACCTAAATAGGTGACAATGCCAGTTAAAATTTCTGTAGAGCTTGTATTAAACTTGTTTCTTTAAACTCCGAGACCTTTCATCTTTATTTTGACGAATACATCCTTCGATGATCTCCTTCACTTCGGGAATGGCCACTTTATCGAAGCTGCCTGGTTTCACCCCCTACAGGAAACACAGACTCCTAAATGAGAACAGTTCTCTGTTCTGTTCTTTCTCTGTTTTGGACTTCCCCAAAACTATCCTTTTCAATTTCACACTAACAGAAACATTAAAAGGTTAAACTGAAATCCTCTTTTAATTGTGTTGTGAGGTTGAATAAAAAGGTCAGGATAAGATGGTGGGAGGGTTGCTTATAATAAACTTAACTTCCACAGCAAATCATTCAAATGTTAGAAGATAAATGTCATTGGGTGCTTTGATCGGTAGATACCGAGTGTTAAAATAACAGGAAGCTGAGTGCAACAAAAAATGGGGGCTGACTATAGGCTGAGCAGCTGTGCTGAATGACAGAATAGTATGAACAACTGTTTCCCTATGGATGTATAACCTGACACTACCTACCAAATCACTCCACAATAGCAGTTGACATCATCTGCATGAACTGGGATGGTTACACCACAAATTGATTAGCTAGGAATATTCTCTTGTGAAATTATTTGAAATTTTATCATTTTAATTTTTGATGACATAACCTTTTCTGATCCTAAGTGGCCAGTTTCACAGCATCGTTCCCTGGTTTTAAATCATTTCCTTCCACAATACCTACACTATGTATCTGTCGCAACAAACCTTTCACCTCGTAACAATAAAAAATAACTATTCCTGTAAAGAAGCTATTTTTGTCTAATGTAGGAAACTCTGATATATAAAGTCTGATCACACAATGAACCGTGTATTTTGATCTTCAGCTAATATTAAAAGTGTGGATAAGACTAAAATATTTCATTCCATTGGTAGATTGGCAATTTCCTTTCAGTCATCATCCAAAGAGTGGAATATAAAAAATCATCCCACAAAAGAAGTGAAGGCACGCGGGGGGGTGACATAGAGAGCTGAAATAAAGACTTACGCTGGTAACTCTGCGGTAGATCTGTGCAGCATTCTGGCACTCTGAGTAAGGGTACTCTGAGGTGGCCATCTCCAGCATGCACATTCCAAAGGCATACACATCCACTGATTCGTCATACTTCTCCTCATACATCTCAGGCGCCATGAACTCAGGGGTACCTTAAATCAAAACAACTATTCAGAACTCTCGATCTCCCTTACTGATTGAGAGGGCTTCTCAGAAGCCAGTGCCCCTCTGCTCCTCTAACCCGTGAGGGGTTAAGGAAGAGGAGGACGAGAAGAGTGACCAGCCAACGGATATCTCCACGAGCAGAACCTGTGAGGTGAAAGTCGGAAGGAAAAAAAAAGAGGAAAGGAAGCAAAAAGAGACAGAAAACAAAAAAGGAGGGAGAAGTGGGGCTCAGTTACACTGGAGAGAAGCAAGTACACGTTTGTCTGTGTAAGACCATAAAATCTTGTTTAGTTAGAATACAACCGAGCCAATGTTCAGAACACACCGTTTAGTCAAATCTCTTGTTATCTTTATTGTTTAAAAATGAGCTGATAATACTCTGCTAAAACACTTCTTATTGTCTTAACTGATTTGAGGCAGGGGAAACATAGTTCTAGCTATGGAAATTACCTTTGTCAAGACCTTAAAACCACAACTTTTTACAGTGCACTTACCTTTTACACGTTGACTTACCGTGTGTTTCTCTTTGACCTGCAGGAGGAATGTTATGGTCAAGACTGAGGGAAGCAGATTCCATAGCTAGTCACCATACACGACGGTGTGAATTTGCACATTGGCCTTGCTCCATTAGGTAAATCCGTTCAGATTTAATGTGAGGTCTTACACAGAAAAACTCATTTGGTGATTTGAATATAATTGTTTTGGATGTTGATGTGTGTTACAGCACACAGTCAGACTTACCAGGCCCATTACAGGTCATACTCGCTCAATGACCAGCAGTACCCTATTTATTCCAAACAGCAGAATGGGGCACAGCTGAGGCTAGAGCCTACATTTTAAAAACATACCCAGGAATATGAAAAAATAAAATAATATAAAATTAAAAACTGCTGACAAGAGAGAGAATGGGAAGCGCTCCCTGGACACAAATGGAGCAAAAAGATTCACAAGTCCTGTAATAATTTGAAAGACGGTAAGACACAAACACTAAAAAAAATCCTGTAGAGGCAAACCCATAGAAGATGTTAAACATTATAACGGGCAAACAGACCACATATTTCCAAACCACAGAACAAAGAGCAATCTAGGACAGAAGCAAAGGCCATACCTTTAGCCATTGTCAGGTTAACCTGGAAGAAGGCATGACAACTATTATAAAATGTGTTGTTGTAAAGAGTATGACAAAGTGATAGGCGCTACTTACAGTCAGTAGGTGCCTGGAAAAAAAGCTCCATTTTTGGAGAAACAGAAATCTATACAATGACCAAACTTGATTAAATTGCCGTGTGAGTGGAAAGACAAGAAAGAGTTGTGGTTATCTGTTTAAGATTACCACAGTATCTGGCCTCCATTTGAGCTGTGGTTTGAGAGACAGCTGAAACGCTGTGGTCTGTTTTTGATCCTTTTGAAACATGACTCAGGGAAAATACCCACTTTTAACACCATTTTCAAGGCAAACATTGACCTCAAACAACATAATGCCCCACAACAGCAAAGAAACTAAGAGGTAGAGATGACCAAGGCCTACCTATGACACTCTTGGCAAATGAAGCTCGCTTAAGTGTAGCTAGTCCCAAGTCTCCGATCTTGACCGATCCCGTCGGGCCTGTGATGAAAATGTTGTCACACTTCAGGTCCCTGTGGATGATGGGGGGAGCCCTCGTATGGAGGAAGTGGAGTCCTTTGAGGATCTGTCTACACCAGCTCCGCAGCACTTTAATTTTCATCACCTTGAACCGCTTCAGATATCTGCAAAGGAAGATCAGCATTTTCAACCAGGTTTTAAATAGAAAAAGAAAAATTTACAGACAACAAATGTGGCATTCGAATGATACAAGTTAAAAAGTCCAAAATGGGCAAATGTACAATAATTACAACTCTTACTAATAAAAGGCTATTTATATCAACTGTACTGGGAATATATATATTTGGAAATAACTAAAATAAATGCATATAACCATATGAGCAGGCATGTCTGAATACCTCAGATTTATTCTAATATTATCATTCTATTATTAATATAACACTTAATACCGCATGACTTTTTTCTAAGGGATGCAACCAAGTGTAAAAGCATCATCACTCACGTTTTTAGAGTTCCGGAAGTCATGAGTTCAGTGACCAGTACAATACACTTCCTGCCTTTGGAGGGTCCCTCCCAGGAGTCATAAAAACGTACAATGTTGGGATGTTGTAGTCCTTTTAACATCCCTGCTTCTTCCTTAAAACGCTGCCTCTCTGCCTTTGATAGCTTGCGATCCTGGGGGGGAGGAAATACACACTTGAGACTGCTGTACAGTATTTCACCTTATAAATAAAAGGTAGAGATCAACCGGCTTCTCTGCAACTATTATTATCACCACTGTGATTAGTAGTAGTCCATCAGGATAAAGCACAGGATGATGACTTATTTCCCTGGCAGTGACTGAATTTGTCCGTTTGTGTGAGGAAACACTTGGAATGTATTGTGGATCTGGATTTGTCTGAGGTCAAACCAAAAAGAGAGAGCTGTAGAAGACGCACATCAGGAGGGATCGAACACTAGGGTCATCAAATGTTACTAAAGATGCATTCAAATACTATGTACAGTAGTTTTTGGTTCATGGTCAAGTTATGATTGATGATGCTAAAGAACTGCAGGATCTGTTGGGAGTAATCACTGGAGTCAAGATTATCTATCCATCTATTACTAATTAACACATTGTGCATCGACAAAAGTAAAAGCATTTTTGCAGCTAAACTGTCAGGAGTCCGAACAGACTGGATTTGTAGAATGGAGACTACTAGCCTCCTCAGGTTCCCTGAGTAATTCCTGGTGTGACCTACATTTGCGGCATGCATGAATACAGAGCAACACACCCATACCACTGAGACAAGCCCACTGAAACTCCAGCCAGATTCCTCCTCAGTCCCCCCAGAGACTTACCAAGGCCAACCAGAATATCCAATCCTTTTGTAAGAGGTAAAATGACAAATGCAACAAGGGAAACGAAATGCCGAATTTGCCGGGGCTAAGCATATTTTTGACAACTGGATTTTAATAATTTCAGGTCCAACAGGTGAGGAGAACAGGAAAATTATGTGCAACTGATTAAGTCCAAGGTAGGACTGTGGTCCTGGGAGAGGGGGAACGCTGCATTTGAATCACAGCGTTGGACCAAGTGACCTACTTAAGAAAAAATTGACCCAGTGAGTCAAAGCTTCCTCTTTGTTTCTCATCAAATGAAGACCTGTGCAGCGATTCATGGCTGTTAACAGACAGAGACATAACCATCGGTGTGGTGGTTAGCCATCATGAAAACACAGAAGCATGTTCATGTGCTTAAGATAAAGGTTTCAAATGTTCACCAGGAAATAAAACTGGGATGAATTTTGGAATATAAAAAGGTCTATTGTGGTGTGTAAAATGTGCATTTAAAAGAAATAAAACAGTTTATGCCCTGATGAGATGTGCATGAAAAATAAAGGGATTATAGAACGAATAAGCAATTTGTGGACATATAACTGCTGGCACCCAGAGCAAACTCATTATATAATCCTTTAAATCACTTAAGTCAAGGGGGAATTTCCAGTTGGATAAAACATGTCACACCCTTAAAGAGTGAACGCACTTGCTCAACTCAGAGCCTGTTGAGAGGCTCGTGTCACACTGGCACAACTCGAATGTCTTCATGAAAGTTAAAGCCAATTAGTTTTACCAGGCCTGACACCGCAGACATTGACATCAACAAAAGCTTCCTTAAGGCACAATAGTGCACCTTGTTCAACACGGACACGCTGCTATTTATCCTAACATAATGCGATTGGCTGCAAACAACACCTTCAGGTGACCCTGTGATTGCATTGTTACACACTTCCGTTTCTGTTCTGGCACTGAGGCAGCGACCGGGTTCTTACAGCGTGATACGCACCACTGTTACTTAGACCAATATTTAAAGTTCAGAGCTGAATGTATTAGCTGCTTCCTGTTCCTTCTGATTTCACAGCCACGAAAATAAAGATTCATATTATTTTCAGACCAATTAAACTGACATGAGTCTTTCCCCGAGTAATACCACCGACCCATTCTAAATGCCACTTTATGGAGAGGTCCTCGCTGGTGATAAAATAGGAAACATGGCGTGCTCTCAGAAGGCTACGGCAGCTGCATTTGAATCACAGCAGCTCTATCTGACAGACATGAATCAGCTGCGTTAGCATTACCGCGTCTACACCAGCAACTCCAGCCTGACGGAACAAACCCTGCAGTCTTTCTGAAGGCAATAAAGCAAGTAAGAGGACAGAAAAATTGAAACATAACTGTACACAGCAACAGAAATCCAAATTAGAACACGTCTTTATCAGAAGCTCTGTCAACATGGCTGAAAATAACCAGATCTGACACACCTTTGACGAGCTATGCAGGGTTGGATGATAAGTTTTTTTTTTTTTTTTTTTATCAGGTATGATACGCCAAGACATTCTGAACCAAAACTGTGCCAATACAGAATAAATGAAACGCACAGAGAGAAAGAGCAGCATAAAGTCTAACAGCGATTTATGGTTACAATCACATGTTGTGACTAATTAGATATTACTCTGCTTGGATACTGAGCGGTGCCCGATGGGGGCCGTCAGCAGCAGCTCACAGGGCTTTAAAGGATGCCCGGAGTTATCCACCGTCTCTCAACACTGGACTCCAGTCAGAGGAGGATGTGGAAGCGAGGTTTGGCGGATAATATGGTTCAGAATGCATGACTGAATGAGAAAGGGGAGGGTCCTGTTTTTTCTTTTTCTTCTGGACTTCCTCCTTGTGGTGACCTACTTATTCTTCTGATATGCCTCCTCTGTGTGATCCAAAACAAAAGTGCACATGCAAGAGCGTGACCAAAGTTGACAAATGGACATTGGAACTAAATGATAATATACTTGTAGGAGTTGCATTGGCCAGAAACCTGTATGAAGCCTGGACCAGAACTGATCTGTGACCAGATGTGTTAAAAACAAAAGCACATTCCACATTTATGATGTTCAGGTCACACCCACGGTTCCATTTGCTGAGCTTGTTTCCCCCTCATTAATAGGTCTAATTACAAATGTATTTAGCTTTGTATTTAACATTTACAAATTGTTTTGTCATTTAAGCTCTTTCAATTCAAAAATCAATTTCCATGAATGGATAAATACATGATGAGTGTCAAGTCATGGTGGAGTTAGTTAGTTAGTTAGTTTTAATTTTAAACATTGGTTATAGTTTTTAAAAAGGTGAGCTATGAAACAGTGCAGGAGTCCAAAAATTTCCAAAATCTCAGGTGGACCTGAGAAAAACTACATAGCTACGCATTAGCATATCAGCATTAGCATCTGTATACTCTGAATACTGTCTAACTAGGTGAGCACAATTGTAAAGGTTTTGCCATTTGCGTGCCGTTTTATACAAATTAGATTTTGTCTTATAGTTCAAAAAAACATTTCATCCAGTCCTGTGTATAAAGGCCGTCAAGCTGGCACTGAAGAGGTCACGAGACGGCTTTAAAAGCCATGTGACAGGATTTTTATGAACAATTTCTAGACTGAAACTTCTCCACGCAACAAAACAAATGAGTTCTCAGGTTGCAAATTTCAGAAACTTTAGTTCCACTTTAAATTAATCAGTCACAGCAACCAAGTCGTCATTTGACTTTTTACTGGTGGGCCAGTAAAATGAAAAAAATTTATTATCACCAATTATAATGCAGGTATAAAGATGCAACTGAATTTAATATTCTTTTAAACTGACTGTTGCGTTAGAATGGGTATTTTTATAAGGTGGGATGTGGCCAGACGAAGGCCTGCTTCATTCCTCTATCAGGAATGTGACCCATTTTGGATTCACAGCCGGAATGAAGTGAGCATGCGCTGATCTGCTCTGTGGGGGGGGAGGGGCACGTGTCTGATCTTCACATTGTTCAGGAACCAGAGTGCATGCGTGGTTGTGCAGGGCTGAGAGAAAGCGTGACAGGAAACACAAACATTCACGGGATGAATGAGGTCAAACTTTGTTCTGGGCCACGATGATTTAACAGGACATCACAGAGGTTTGTTAAATAGGAGAATTACCAATTGAAAAAATTGAAATCTATTAACGGGACCCTGGTTTTAAAACCGAACCAAAAAGATATTTTCTAAATTTTATCACTCACTATCTCTGGCTGTCCGAAGCTTTAAAAAAACCAAAAAAAAAACCAACTCATTGACCGGTCCTTAGAGATCTCACCAATATTACTCTTCTGCTAATGAGAATCTGTTGGTGAATATCCAATATATACAGTGCTTATAATAAATCAAAGATGGAGTCAAGAATTTCAGGCAGGATCTGTCCCAGACACTTAGCAAAGGTGTTGAAAACATTAACTAGAAATATCTTGGTCGTGACATTGGTTTATATGCAGGTAGAAAGCAAAGCTCTATGATTTGACGGCGGTTGGATCAAAAACAGGATGTGAAACAGCCACAGCAGGAAAGCTGGTGGTGTGTGGCGATGCTGCACAGGTAGCATGAGGATGTGACAGTGACAGGAAGGTTAGTGCATTAAAGTGACCGCGTTCATACCTGTAATTCACACCAGGCCACCTCCACTGTGGTCTCCGTGTCCAGGCCTTTGTAAACGGTCTTGAATGAGCCTCGTCCAATCTCGATATCAAACTTGAGGAAGCGGCCATCTGGGGATGTTCCCACTGCTTTTGTCTCAGCCTCTTCGATGTCATCCTGCACCCTTTTCTCAGCCTCCCTCTGCTCAGCCTCTGCTCGCGCTTTTGCTGCGTCCTTCTCTTCCTCCTCTCCCTCGCCGTCGTGAGGCACCTTCGCTTCATTTGAGCTCTCAGATTCCGACTGAATTGATGATTCTGTGCCCAAGCACGGTGCTGAGTGGGCCGCTAACGCCACATCTCCGTTACAAACGTCTGTTAGGACAGCGGGCTCCTGCTCTGAAGGCACTAAATCTACTTTAGCTGTTTCTAGGTCTTGTTTGATTCCCACTTCGGGACTGCCAAGTTGAGCCGACTCCTCATGTTTAACCAAACTTGGTTCAGCTCTGGGTAAATGGACGACAGCCTGAGGCCTCTGGGGGATTGCTTCTCGTATCTGGACTCTCTGTGGTGCAGGTATGGGAATCTTGCTGGGTATGGGGAGGGTCAGCGCTGTAGCGTTGGAGTCGCTGATGACGCTTCGGCGCAGGAAGCGGTGCTCGGGGTTACAACGGTCTCGCTCCATGGTGTGATGCCTACGCCTCACCTCTGCCGGCCGGCCTTCATTCACCATTGAATCTGAACACGGGCCATTTCCACTCTTCGAAGGGGGAGCCAGGAACTTAACCATATTGGCATCTGGATTTTCCGACATCCCACCACTCACAAGAGTAAGAGGGTACAATACCTAAAAATAGTTAAAACAAGAATAGTCCAAAGTCTGCCATGTAAACTGTACTGATCCGTGCCTTCGAAAGCAACACTCACTTCACCGTCTGGCGTTTTCTGTGGCTAGATACTCTTCACACAGCACATGGACTGGACGTAAAGGATGGACAACTTAATGCAAACCATCCAACCTTAACGACACACGGCACAGCCTCTTCTAAGCAGGAGTAATCAGTGGAAAGGATCAAATGTGCACAGCCTGCAACAGGCAGTAAAGCTCCAATGGAAGGCCTCGGCAGTGGGGCAGATACCTTACTTGGCTCAAATCCACTTTGACTGCAAAAGAAAAAAAACAAAATCAGTTTCCAAAATTACCTTAAAAACACATTTGCTGCTACACATTTCACCAGAACATACTACATTAAATCTGTCCTTAATGTCGTCATCTACAGTCCCATAGAGTCCATTCTACCTGAAATGTAGTATACATAGGAAGTAGTATTACGCAGCTTAAGCAGCAGGGTGCTTTATGATCAAAGCCCCTTCGCGATTTTTGGGGAGCAACATCAAAGTCCCCCGAGACAGTCGGTTCATTTCATGGTAGCCTAGTTGCTGTGGCAAGTAGCCCTCCCCAGCATCAGATGCTTCACAGTATAGAGACGTTCTAGTGTGTAACCAGAGTTGCATGCATGTGTCCTCGTAAAGGTTATCTTGCAGGGGTGCATTCTATGGCAAAACGTCTCAATAGCAGCAAATTCCGTCAGCTCTTCCTTGGATTATTGTCAACATTTGCTGAAAACTTCATCCAATTTCGTTCGTAACTTTATTTTGCCTACAGACAAAACACAGGCTGTCACACAACCTCCGCGGCGGAGGTAGAAATTGAAATAAACCGTAGTTTTAGGACAACTGCGGCAGCTTTTTCTCCATACTTGCTGACAACGCTGAAAAGCTAAGTAAACGAGCAGAATGCAGATGCAAAATGAGTACCGTTTGATGGGTTTTCGGACCAATGCTAACATTTCTCTGCTGCTGAATTTCGATTTTGCAAACGCAATCATGACCGACCGCGACGACCCGTATCCTCGACCTATTAATCGCCTGTACTCTGCCATGATCGCGGCCATTGCCAGCGTAAGCCATGTCACAATCAAACCTTGTAAATGTGAGCACCAGTGGCGGTAAATACAGGCCAAAATGAGGTTCTAACCAAGCAGAACCCTCGTACATACCTCTGCCCCTTTAAAAGTGCCACCGAAGCCTTTAGACACGGCACCATGGAGGATACAAGGCAACTACTCTTTGTTAGCCGGCTAATGAAAACAGATAGCAGGGAGCCACTTAGCTGGCGTTAGCCGATCCTTCGCCAGTCAAACGTTAACCAGCGATGAATGATTACCACGTCACGTCTTTTAAACTATATACCGCCCCGACTTGCCCGTTCGCCCGAGCGTGACGGACCATTTCTGCGTCTGTCCAGCGGGGCTATTCTTGGTTAGAGGTCTCCGGCAATGTCCGTGAACGGCTTGTATGCTGTCCTATTTTGATCATTTGCCTGAGCAGCGACTCTTACACCGGTGTGACGCCGGTGAAAAGCCCCTGAACAGTGACAACAGCGCCACTACTTTCTAGCTAGCAAACGTTAAGCTAGGCGGGTCTTGCTGATGGCCTAGAGACGAGACCCACCTCCCCGGCTGTTCCCATTCAAATAACCCAACTGAAGCACTGATGCCCGAACCTTTCGGCGCTTTGTCGCTTTTAAATCTACACGGAACAGTTACACATTTAAAAACTGTACGCACTCTGCTGACACATAGCCCGTATTCATACTCGTGTTTGCTAACAGTTAGCATCATAGAACACGAATACCTACCGAATGAACAACGACAGCTGACGGCGACGTCTAAATTACCCTCACATCACGAATCAGTCTTCGTATTGGAGAAAACAACCAAGTAAACGCCATCCGTGAGACTCAGAGACAAACGTCCGCGTTGTGAGGCTCAAAACTGCGATTTGCAGGCTCATTGACGGGCGACGCAGTTGCTACATATTGACGAAGAAACCGTTTTTTTTTCTTCAAAGCGCGTGCGCCGGCCAAGAATGACCTCATAAACTCCGCGAGTCGCAGCGTCACGTTACCGTTTTAAGGTGATTTTTACTCACTTACACAGGTTAAACTACCACTATAATGTTGCATTTATTTGAGTACTTTAACAGCGTATGTGTAATAATTTAGTGGATGGTTTGTCAGCACTCCCCAGTGTGCATTATGATTTCAATAAATATCACCTAATTCTATGGTAATTTTCAGATCACGTTCGATTGTGTGCAGCAATGTTCATGAATGAAGAGAAAAGGTGTTTTAGGGGATAAAACTATTTTCTTAATCTGCTGGATATTTACGAAACCAAGCAAGAATTGTGTTTCATATAAGCTTTGTTTTAACAAGGGGATTTTTGCAGCACTTCCAGATACACAGAAACGAAAAGTCAAAGGAAAGTACCTCTTTAAAACACAATTTACAGCACAAACACGACTGACAGAAAAATGTATTGCTAATAATGTGGCTTAATACGAGATATTTTATTTTTTTATCCTGAATATTTTGAAAGCGGGTCAAAAGTTTACACCTGTGGATATGAATTTATAACGAACCTCGGCAGACATTTGTGCTAGCCACCAATAAAACTGTGTCTGAATACCACAAAAATACATATAATTTTAGCCCAGAATCGGTTCAGTTCGTTGGAACTTCTGGGTTTCGTATATATAAAGGATATAAGTCTTAACGTTAACTCTGTGGGTCACTCAAAATATTTTTGGATTATTTCAATAAAGCTCCAAGTGTACGTATATGAACTGAACCGTTGAAATATATCCAATTTTAAAAGTTCTTAAGACTTGACTGATAAAGCCATGTAGTTTTGTCACATGTTTCAGTGTGTAATTACTGCCCCCTGCTGGTTACGGGTGTAATACACGCCTAATCTTTTGCAGTATTTCACAAAAAATAAAAAAAAGCCCTCTTTTTGGCTCGAAGCTCCTTGTTCCAAATGAATAATTCGCTAACAATAACGAATTATTCCTCAACTTCAAAGCGTATTCCCATCGAGATAAAATCGATACGCTTGTCCGCAGCCTTTCCTCGGGCCTTTTAAACCCAAATTCAAGCGTTTGATTCGTCAGAAATGCGTTCTGTTCCTTCTGCTGCCACCCCGCCACTCCCATCACCACCAGCGCTGCTTCCAGCGTCGGGAACGCGCGTTTAAAACTCAAGCGTGGCGAGGGAGGCTGTCGCGGACGCGCCCCGGAGGCCTGACGTCACTCGGGCGCCCTGGCTCTTGTGAGCCTCTGCTTCTGCTGGAGAAAAGATGGAAAAATCAGATAGTGGTTCGCTCCGGGACTGACATAAAATGACAGCTTTTTGCGGCGGTTCGGGATTCCTTATTAGCAGCGATCTCAGCTCCAGCAGGCAACAACAAAGGTAATTTTTTTCTCGGAGAGGATTTTTTCCACCTCTGGCTATTGTCAGCATTTGCCAGAGAAAATAGAGAATCTGCTCGGCCGCATAAATTCGGATTCAAGCCGGATCACGGCGAAAAACAGCGCCTGAGCGTTTGGCGTCGCACTGTTTGGTGATAACTCCCAGACTCTCAGATACCGTGTGGATAAAGATAATGGAGAAGAAGCTCGGTAAAGTCGGTAGAAAATAGGCTGGACGAGGGTGTCTCCGAGACGGACCACAGCAGTTCGTCAGGCTTGTGCTAAAGGTTTAAACCCTGGCTAACATTGACCTACATGGTTCCAGTCTGTAATAATCTGACGTATATCCATCTAGTTTATTAGAATCGCTGCTTCTATTCTGATTTGATTAACAAGCATCCACATTTTCCCCCTGTGATGTCCACCAGGGACAATCCCTTCTCCCTCCCATGCTAGTCTATAACGGCTTCATTGGTGGGGGCGAAAAAATACGGAATCAAAAACCATCACTCCTAACAAAACACACGAGCATGCTTTCCAGTGGCTCAAGGCGAATATGTAAAGAGTTGCTCTCATATAAGAATTAATTGGAGACAAACGTCAGCTTTTGCTGTTAGCCGCTATGTTAAGGTAACGTTAGCTGCTAGCAAGGCCACGCAGGCTGCCTAGTTTAATAGCTTTAGTTGAAATAGAGTTAAAACAACACACACCAGAGGCCATACTAGTTAAAGTCCTTTCTTTTAAAGCCCCCAGATCTCTTGGGAGATAGTCCAGTGTAAGATACTTGGTGTGTAGCGTTTCATCCCAAACAGAATAAACCTAAATGCGGAAACCTCTGTTCCACATCTGTGACCCCAAGTTCCCCAATAGCCTCACCCGAGTTGAATTTTGTTCTTCGACTTGATTTTGTACAGTTATGTAACAGTCTGTTCCAACAGAGGGATTCTGGTTAAGAAAAAACTTTTCCTATCACCCATTGCAGCAAATGATTAAAAATCTTGAAAGGACCTTGACATTTGAAAGTTTTAGTGCAGTTTCCAGTAGGAAGTAACTGGAAATTCCTTGCCAGTGTATCGTTTTTAGTAGTTAAGATGCCTTTGCATGGGACTGCTGTGTCAATAATATGGAAAAATTCTGTTTTGCTTGCAGGTTGATGTTTCATTGTTGCACCGAATAGCTTCAATTGAAAATAAATATTTTCTGTCCGTGACACTGGACATTCATCAGGATGTTTATCATGAACGTGGTCCCCAACATCTCCATGTAACGGACTGTTGTCCCTTCAATAATTGGGTACAATAAAAGAAAAGAACAGTATCTATCCAGAGACTCAAGGACATACTTCAAAGCTGCTGCGGGCTCCATTCCTTTAGCAAACGATGTATGGTAGCGCCCGTTCTGTTGGCAGAGGGGATGCCAACCATAGTGGAGGAAGAGATGGAGGAAGCACAGGCAGCCAGGGATCCGGTCGTTCACCTCGCCTTCCCCGCTCTCCTCGGATGGGGCACCGTCGCACCAACAGCACTGGTGGCAGTGGGGGTGGTCCTGGAGGAGCAGGGGGCAAGACGCTCTCCATGGAAAATATCCAGTCGCTCAATGCCGCCTATGCCACTTCAGGCCCTATGTACCTTAGTGACAATGAAGTTGCCATGACTGGAGACAACCTCCCAAAAAGCGGTGGGACAATGACCACCATTGGGAGACAAAGGGTGACCTATGGTTCAAGGAGCAGCAGCAGTGGGGTTGTCGCTGCCAGCACCCCCAACATCTCCACCACTGTGCCAGGCAATGCCATACTGCCAGTGGGCATGATAGCAGGTGATGCTCTGGCTTTTGGGGACCACCATATGGCCTCCACTGTGCCACATTCACTCAGGCAGGCCAGAGACAACACTATCTTGGATCTGCAGGCTCAGCTGAAAGAGGTATTTTGTTTGCATTTGAAAGCGAGGGCGCAGAATATTTTAAAAGGCTGTAGATTTGCTTGTCAAACCTTGTAGGAACACCTACGCAGCATTGATGTTCCTCATCTTTTGTCCCAGGTCTTGCGTGAGAATGAGATGCTGCGTCGAGAGGCGGAAGTTAAAGAGAGCAAGCTCAGTTCGTCCATGAATTCTATCAAAACCTTCTGGAGCCCAGAATTAAAAAAGGAGCGAGCGCTCAGGAAGGACGAGGCTTCTAAGATCACAGTCTGGAAGGAACAGTACCGTGTGATTCAAGATGAGGCACAGGTGAGGCTTCCTGATTCACTGATTTGTCAATGTCTCTAAAGTTGCCATTTAATTTATTGCCCTCGACTCTGAATGCTTTTCATTCAGCCTTGAGCACAAGTCAACACACTGCTCTCTCTGCACCAGTTTGGAGAGCTTTTGATTCCCAGCTGTATGCTGGCGCTTCTTATGAGTATGAAAGCAGCAGTAACTCTAATTTCAGCACCAACATTTTTGTATCTTTATGCAGATCTGCGAGATGGGAGGAATAGGGTGAAACATGTTGGAGGAATGGTTCACATTAGGTTTCTGTCACGGAACAAAATAGCTCTTGCCCTGAATTTGAAATGGCTGAGTCGATCTGGCTAATTTGCTGTTTTCACTCCCGCTGGATCCCAAAATCACACTGTGTGCTAATTCCCGGCCATACCCAGCTAACACAGGGCTAATAGGGGGGTGCTGTAATTAAAAGATGTCTGCCTACGTATGTCAGCCTCCCCCTCCGACGCTGGCATGGAGAACAACAGGAAACAGTCAGACACACAGTTGTACTCAAAGGCGTTTGGCTAATTACAGTTTTAGTTGACTGTGTGCTTTTACTGATGTAGACCCACATAACAGTAATTTAAAAGGCTGCACGTTTGCTTTTTTTGTGTCAAGAGTACTAGACGGTTGGTTCTGTTTTGCAAAACCAGTTGAGAAATGGCTTTTAATTATTTTTATGATTGATCCAGTTTAATTTACTTGCGCGCTTTTACAAACACCTGAGCGCTATCTCTCCTGGCCAAGAGCAGAGAAGATTAGGGACGATGAATAAAGAAGGTTGGCGTGTGTGTGAGCGGCTTGCTTGTTTGTGCACGCATTTGCCCGTGTGTATGTTGAGGGGGTGTCGTACAGTCACAGCAGTGACTCAGCCTCGGTTACGGGGTGGAGAGAAAGATGGGAAAGTGAGGGCTGGTGAGAGAGGAAGTGAAAATACTGGTGTGGAGTGACGGGGCAAGTGCAGGGGAGGCATGCGTGTGTGTGTGTGTGTGAAGGAGAAAATGACAAAGGAGAGGGAGGGAACTTGAGGAGAAAATTGAAGGCAGACACTGACTTCTTCCTTTGTTCTGTCATCTGAAGAGGCTCACAGCTGGTTCAGACCAGAGTATAACGCTGCCTTCTGTTCCTGTCGTACAGCAGCTCTGCCAAGTGTTTTTGTCGTCAGATGCCACAAACGATGCCACATTACACTGGACCGATTGTGTTTCACCATTTGTGTATCACTATTCTCAGCCCTGCTCTTGGTGGTGCTACCGTCTTTATATTTTTTGTACTTCCATGCAACACAGGGCCTGCTGATGTTAAATTTGGTTGTATTTAGAAATTCCAAATGTTTTGTTCATATATCCATGTGCTGTGAATTAATTCATAGTTGTTGTTTTGTTACCAACCCTAAATTAGTAGTAACAAGAGTATCTGCATCTCACATGAATCCATAGCATCTCCAGATGACTGTTCAGGCTCTCCAGGATGAGCTGAGGATCCAAAGGGATCTGAACCAGCTGTTCCAGCAGGACCCGGCCAGCCATGTCCGGGAACTGGCGCTGACATCTGAGCCTACAGAAGAGAACTACCGGCGGCTACAGGCCGAGCATGAGAGGCAGGCCAAAGAGCTCTTCCTCCTCAGGAAGACGCTGGAAGAGATGGAGATTAGGATCGACACGCAGAAGCAAACCCTGGGAGCCAGAGACGAGTCCATCAAGAAACTTCTGGAAATACTGCAGAGCAAAGGTCAGGCCTCAGGAGTGTTGATGTTGTTCCCTCTGTCTGACATTGAATCCTGGTGTTTAGATGAAATGGCTGAGAATGTATTTAAATATTTCTGTTGGAATGTTTAATTCATTTTAATGTAAATCAAGTGCTTGGAAGATGCCGCATGTGAAAATGTGCCAAAAAAAAGTGTTTAAGCTCCCACAAAGGTTAACTGTTTGTTTTGTGAATGTCTAGCAACTTCAGCTTGATAACATATATTTGTGTCTGTCTCAGGACCGTCTGCTAAGGCTTCAGAAGAGGACCAGGAGCAAACCAGGCGACTGGCTGATGCAGAGATGCACAGGCATCACCTAGAAAGTTTATTGGACCAGAGAGACAGAGAAATTACTGCGCTCAGAGAGGTAAATTCACTCCAGGTTGTGTTTATGCTGTGTTACTCTTCACTTATAAAGCAGAAAGGTGATTTCACACAATCTGGATGGTTCTTAGCCGCACTACATTTAACCGATATCGAGATATTCCTGGTGGCCCCTCAGAAACACCAACAGTTGTTGGCGGATACACAATCCATCGAAGCCAAATTGCCAAATTATGTCAAGAAAATAGAATTTTACAAATAGCCAAAGTTCTTCTGCAATGGGGGTTCAGAACGCCCCTTAGCTGTGACATGATACCACAGCCTGTTGTGATGTATTGATTAATTATATATGTTACCTTGTTGTGATCTGAACCAGCAGGAGTTACATCGTCGGTATGAGGGAACCCCAGAGTCTACAAAGACTAAGGCTCTGCAGACTGTCATCGACATGAAGGTGATAATTTAAATAGAAAAATATTGTTTTTTTGTGTTGTTTTTAGATGCTTATGTGGTCTGCTACCATTTTAACACCTCTATATCACACTAGGATGCAAAAATTAACTCCATGGATAGGAACATGAGAGACATGGAGGAGGAGTTATTAATGCTGAAGTCCAATGGGCTCCTGAGCTGCGAGGAGCGTCAGGAGGAAATGAAGCAGATGGAGGTCTACCGCAGTCACACCAAGTTTATGAAGAACAAGGTGAGATGAGTCTGAGCGAACTGACTCACCCCGGTTCACCTTCATCTCACCCTTTTGTTCCCCTTGTCTTTTTCAGATGGAGCAGGTGAAGCAGGACCTTTCAAGAAAAGACACCGAGTTGCTCGGTTTGCAGACCAAGTTAGAAACACTAACAAACCAATTCTCAGACAGCAAGCAGCATATTGAAGTTCTGAAAGAGTCCCTCACAGCCAAGGAGCAGAGAGCTGCCATCTTACAGACAGAGGTACGGAATCTGGGACCACCAACACAAAGAGGGTGGACACTTTGTACTCGTTGGACCAGCACCAACGCATTTTGTGTTTCCCAGGTGGATGCTTTACGTCTGCGTCTGGAGGAAAAAGAGGCGACTCTAAACAAAAAGAGCAAACAGATTCAAGAGATTTCAGAAGAGAAGGGCACCCTCAACGGGGAAATCCACGACCTCAAAGACATGCTGGAGGTCAAGGAGCGTAAAGTTAACGTGCTGCAGAAGAAGGTGGTGTAGAGGTTTTAAAGAAGCCGCTTTTTATGAACTAACCTTGGAGATGTGTTTGCCCTGCAATTGATGATGGCTCTGACTGGGTTTGCCGTACAGATTGAGAACCTGCAGGAGCAGCTGAGGGACAAAGAGAAGCAGATGAGCAGTCTGAAGGAGAGGGTCAAATCTTTACAGGCAGACACGTCCAACACCGACACTGCTCTCACCACACTGGAGGAGTCTCTAGCAGAAAAGGTTTGTCTGCTGGCTCATTTTTACTGACGTATGGTGGCCGGGGGGGGTTGTGAAGGAAGGGCACGTAATCTGTGTCTTCACCTCTTAGGAGCGCATTATTGAGCGTCTGAAGGAGCAGCGAGACAGGGACGATCGGGAGAAGACGGAGGAGCTCGACTGTAACAAGAAAGAACTGAAAGAGTTGAAGGAAAGACTGAGTTTGCTGCAGGGAGACCTGTCTGACAGAGAGGTGAGAAACAAAGAGAGACGGCTCCTGTTATTCCCCTTTCTGTTAAAACCCCATCTGAAATGAGCAGCATTTTTATTGGTCCTGTTTCGATGAGTCACAGGTTCCTGCGCAAGAACTAATGTAATCGGTGGGTTTATTCTTACCTGTGTGGGTGTGTGTCTGCAGACATCCTTGTTGGACTTGAAGGAGCATGCATCATCTCTAGCCTCCTCTGGGCTGAAGAAGGACTCCAAACTGAAGAGTCTAGAGATCACCTTAGAGCAGAAGAGGGAGGAATGTCTTAAACTGGAGAACCAGCTGAAGAGGGTAGAGGTCCCCCTAAATGGAATCAACTCAAACATGTAAATTGCCGCTAACGTGTATTTTCCTGTCTGTCCTTAGGCTCAGAATGCGGCCCTGGAGGCTCAAGCTAACACCGAAGTGTCTGAGCGTATTCAGAACCTTGAGCAGGAAGTGGCCCGCCACAAAGAGGACTCTGGAAAGGCCCAAGCTGAGGTTGACCGGCTGCTGGAGATCCTTCGGGAAATGGAAAATGAGAAGAATGACAAAGATAAAAAGATTAACGAACTGGAGAGGTGGGTGTATCCATGAACAGCATCACGTGTTAATGGATCTTTATCAGTTCATTGTGACGATGGTTTACTTGATCTATTTTTTAATTTAAAGGGTTTCAATGATCCTTGTGGTGTTTGAATCCATCATATGCTGTTTTCATTTTTGGTAGAAAGCAACTAACTTTTATGTTGTTTATGTTCCTCTGTGTGTTTTATTCAGGGGACATGAAGAAAAGCTCTCTTTTTTTGCAAGATATGTCTGCAGTCTATATGATATTGTTATTTGTGTGTAGGTGTGGCTGTGTTATGTTTTCAGTGTAATTTTATTGTTGTATAATGTTATACTGCTGGACGCGTATGAGGTGAATCATCTGACCCTCGACCAGACTCTAAATACTGTACCTATTTCTTAGAGCTCTTAGACTTTTTCTTGCCTGAAATGAGCCTTATGTGAGTTTTATCTTTACTGCTTTCTCGTTCTCACCCTGGAAATGTCTAATCCCAGCAGCATGGCCTCCAGGTTAGTATTTGTATTCTTCGCGCCTTTTTATTTTGCCCTTTATTTCCCTCTTTGCCAGTTTACAGTGTTGTAACCATTGAGCCTAATTCTGTATAGTTTTTTTTGTTATTTTTTTTCTTTTTTCCTCATCCCCTTTTCAAGATCTTTTATTTTCCTCACTCTTATACTACAGTGCTTTACTTATTACCATTATTCTTTTGCATATTTGTGTGAAAAAAATCATTCCATTTGTTGAAAATGTTCCATTTGTTAAGTTATTCCCATGGGAAATGATTACAGTAATATATATTATACATATGACATATATAGTGTTTCCTGTGCATCCTCTGGTGACACACAGGCAGATGAAGGACCAGTCAAAGAAGGTGGCCTCACTGAAGCACAAGGAGCAGGTGGAGAAGAGCAAGAATGCTCGACTGATGGAGGAGGCCAGGAAGAGGGAGGACAATCTGTCTGAGAACTCCCAGCAGGCGAAGGTGAGCCGTGCATTCCACGTGTCCACCTACTTCGTGCTGCTAATATATGCGTTTACTGCCACGAGAAACCTTAATTGGGTTTTGCGACTCGCTGCTCTGAAGGACACTCTTCGCCAGAAGGTGGAACGCATTGAGGAATTGGAGGAGGCCCTGAGGGAGAGTGTTCAGATTAATGCAGAGAGGGAGATGGTGCTGGCCCAGGAGGAGTCTGCCAGGTCTCTCCAGGAGAAACAGGTACCTCCAGGGTCACAACTCCACCTCTCACCTGCACAGCCCCACTAAAATGCTCAGTTTATTTTGTTTACTCACCACTGGAATGTCTCCTGTCCTTCTGCACCCCCATCCTCTGTCTTCTCTTGAGTCCTGTCTATCGTCACTCATCAGTTTCTCTTGTTTTCTCTCTTCTAAACAACCGCCTCTCAGAAGCACTCACTCAAACCAATGCATGAGTCCAACCTCGCCCACTTAAAGTGGTCAAAGGTATGAGCCCTGATAGTGTGACCTCCATCAGTGGCCAACAACACTTCCTGGAGTGGACACACTAATAGCAATGCCTCCATGACTCATGTAGTCCCACAATCATTTAGAGGCTTTCATCACATTCAGGAATTTTTTTGTCTGGTTTGCATCATAATGTCAGGGGTTGCTGTTTCCAGCCCAGGCACTCCTAAACCTGCTCTTTCCTCATCAACGGGTTGTGAATAAACATATTGTCATGGATCAATTTAGAAGGAACCTTTTAACAGTGCGATGATGAACTCTGTGTTCTGGTTAAATTATTGTGTGGTCTCCCAGATGGAGGAGCTGCTGGGGGCCATGGAGAAGGTGAAACAGGAGCTGGAGTCCATGAGGGCCAAGCTGGCTTCCACCCAGCAGTCTCTGTGTGAGAAAGAGGCACACCTATCAACCCTGCGTGCTGAGCGCAGGAAACACCTGGAGGAGGTGCTGGAGATGAAGTAAGAGCTGAGACGCCCGGGGGGGGGAAAGGATAGACCGTGGAGTATCGATTTCTGCCTTCCTCTTGTAAAATGTCATCCAATTCTGGCCCTTCCCAGCTGACTGGATGATATTACAGCCGATGAATAATACATGACAAGTGAGCTTATTCCCTCTGGTTAAATGCGACAATGTTTTATGCCACCCTCACAGGCAGGAGGCGCTCTTGGCTGCCATCAGTGAGAAGGACGCTAACATTGCCCTACTGGAGCTGTCTTCATCGAAGAAAAAGAAGACGCAGGACGAGGTGGCGTTGTTGAAACGGGAGAAGGACAGACTCGTGCAGCAGCTCAAACAGCAGGTGGGGCTGCAGATACCAGGAGGGGCTGCTGCTCCAACTCAGGCCCGATCTGCATGACTGCACATTTCTACAGCAGTAATTTTTCTTTATTTTAAGACACAAAACCGAATGAAGCTGATGGCAGACAACTATGAGGATGACCACCTGAAGACTGCTCCTGACCACGCTAATCATAAACCCTCTCCAGATCAGGTATCACCTGTTGGGACACAGGTTCCCTTTAGCCTTCAGCAATTTTTCTAGAATGTGGAAGGTCGGTAGTTAAAGTCACAGGTTTTCCCTGTTCGTTTTTAACCGTTGCTGTACGTCTGTTAGCACACTAACCCAGTGTTTTCTCTATTGCTGCGACTGACTCACCTTGTGGCTAACAGGATGATGAGGAGGGTATCTGGGCATAGCCAACCTTTTGGCCTCCCTCTCTCTCACAGCTCTTTTTGTTCAGAAGGGTGAGCTCGTACAAGCCAAACCTGCCACATCTTTCTTCATTTCTGCTCTGTGGGGCATTTATTCATCTCTCTCTCATTGTTTCTACTTTCAGCTGCGTGTCGTTGCTTTTATTTTTGAATTATACGCGTCCGTGTCGTCATTGCGTCTTTGACAGCAGGTCATCCTGTGTCTTCATGCTGTTCATTTACTTCTTGTTGGCTTACTGCACGGTGATCTGTGGTGTTCTTGTGTTTGCACGCACAAGCTAAGGGGATGGATTGATTGATCGTGGCTCAATTCCATCAGACATCTTAACCTTGCATGTCTCTAACAGCCATAATTTGCTCCTGACATTGTGATCCACAGAGACAGGTGCTGTTTTAAATAACTCTGAAACATATTGGCTATTAACTAAATTATTTTGTTGTGCTGCACATACATAAATACCATTTACTCATTATATATCGCCTGTAAAGGTTGGCTCCCATGTCAGGGTGCATGCAGATGATTCTTTTCACTCATACTGTCATCCGTCAAAATGGGACATGATCACGTGCATCCAAAACGTCGTTTCATTTTTTCCCCTTTGTCCTCCCACCCTGCAGATGGTACCCCCTCTGTTAGCCCTGTCCCAGAACCGCAGCAAGCTCAAGCTCTACATCGCCCACCTGACAGACTTGTGTCACGACCGCGACCCCAGCATCCTGAGCCAGCTCACGCCACCTTCTCACTATCACCACAGCAACCCTGAAGACTGGGAGGAGGAGCTGCAGAAGATGAGTGTGGAACAGGTTAAAAAAAAATCCTCTGTAGCTTAATTTAGTGATGAAAACAAGCTTTTCTTTTACTTATTTAAAACTACACTTTCCTTGCAGTTGGAATGGGAGCTGGAGGTGTGTGAGAAGGAGAGCGGAGAGCTGCAGGAGTACGCCAACTCTGTTCTCCAGCAGATAGCAGACTACTGCCCCGACATCCTGGAGCAGGTTGTTAATGCCCTGGAAGAGTCCTGCTGACAGCTCTGACTTCAGACCCAGCCAGGGTGACACCCAGGCCTCGGCGAGGTGGCAGCTGAGCACTACAGGGCCCCGAAAGCACGACAGAAAGAGAGGCTCTCCCACCCATACTGAGCTTTTCTGCCCCCTTCAAACCCGGAAGTAACTTTCTAGACAGTTAAGTGCTTTCCTGTTTCCTGTATTCAAATGAGATTTGGGAAGTTTGTAGGTGATGGTAAAATATGGTAGTTCACCTAAATATCCAACAGCTGTTGGATCACAGTGAGGGAGGCTAAATCCTCCCCCTCCTCCCAAAAGTTGTTTTTTAAATGTATTGAGGAAGCTACAGAGGTGTCGGGCTGGATGAGAGCATACCAATGAACCGCACGACGTCTCCGAGTTCCTTGGCAGCCTTCAGCTTCCTACGTATCATTGTTGACAGCAGGTCAATGTCAGTGCCAGCACAGTAAGCTCACAGTTGCTGGCGTTGCCACGTCGTGTCTCGGTGAGGATCAGGACCGTCGTTGCAGTTGACCCTAAAGCCAAACTTTCCACTGCGGTAACAGTGCGGTGGACACCTAATCTGCTCGGTGAGATGATGTATAATTACAGCAGCACAAATTACAACACTCCCTTTATAGCACACGGGTTTTATGTGAAAATTCATGTTCTTAAAATAGTCTTAATGTCAGGCTACGTTGGCTTTGAGCCAAAAATGTCACTGTGTTATTGTTTGTTTTAAAGGGATTCATGTGTGTTGTATGGACGGGACAGGAAAGCACTTGTTGTCCTTAGCCCGGACGCTGCTACATCTGGAACTGCCGCTGCTGGTGGCCGAGCAGACACTTTTAAACCAAAAAAATAAAAAATAACGCGATGGCTTCTCCAAATATTTGGTGTCCCAGCCTGGAGCCGGGACTGTGCTGAGGCCCGGATCAAGTCACCCGTACATCTGTTTGGGTCTGACTGGGTGGTGGGCCTGAGGGGGGACAAGAGCGAAACTCGGCCTTCAGTTGCTATATTGTTAAACCCGAGCGTGAGAGCTGAGAGGACCCCAAAAACGAGCTTTTCTTCTTGGTGATTAAGTTTTTAGGTGTTTTTTGCACACTAAGTCCACTTGATTATGAGGTATGCAGTTTGTGGTAGAATGTTCTAGTGGCCTTGAAGCATGCAGAGGGATCAGAACTGGACCTAACAGACCTTCAATCCTCTGTAATCTTGGTGCTAAGGTATGAAGCTTGATCTGATCCAGCGATCAGTCCCATCCAAAGTTTCTACTGATGTTCACTTAAAACCTGGCTTCTGTTGACTGAAAACAAGCGATGTCCCTTTTCTTTCTTTTCAGGCCAGTTGGGAGAAAAAATGGAAGCGAGGCTTCCTCTTATTTTATTTTTTAAAATCTTCAGGGCTCAGTTTTTAAGTACAAAGTGCGTCTACATTTAAAGGAACATCTGTACATTAGCAGATTGAAGTGTTTCAGATCAGTTTGTAAATAATGTGGTATTAAATACGTCCAGTGACTGAATAAAGGTAACTATGTCCAAAGTGTTGTGCATTCATAAACAACTATGTGACAAGTTAACAGCAGTGCAGTCGTCTCGTTGTTTTGTCTTCAGGACAAAGCGTGTGTGTGGGTGTGTGTGTGTGTGTGCGTGACAGTACTGCCCTAACTTGCAGAAAGTCATGTTCTATATATAAATATAATACATATATGAATATATTAAAAATGTTTACTGTCTGGATATGCATTGAATGTTTGCACAGAATCTGGGAGCAGGCTGCTCTGAACAAAAACGTCAAATGTCCTCAGCAGAACCTGGGGGGGGGGGGGGGGGGGGTCAAACATTAAAAAGACTTGTGTGGAGAAAAAAAACAAAATACAGATGTTTTCAAATGTGACTGTGTAATGGAGGAATACATTAACTGCATTTGTTTCTAATCTTTTTATATCTATTTTCACCTGAAGGTGATGTAAATGTTGTCTTATCCCTTTGATCTATGTTTCTTTGGTCTGTGTGATGGATAAAAGCAAGGTTCCAGCCAGCATGGCCTGTTTCAGTGACAGCTTGGACAGCCTTTGGGTCAAAGGCAAACGCTCGTTTTTGAGGATGCTGGTTGGATCTTGGTTTTATTCCTGCCTGTGGAACCGAGAGCGGTCAATCTCCTGTCCAACCCTGTCGGACCCCAGACTGGCTCAGAGAAAGAGAAAAGAGCATTTGTTGTGTGGCATCCCCTCTGGATTGGCCTGTGCACCCCAGCCCTTGCCTTAACGTCTCCCCGTCTCTTTTCTTTGAACGCGGTGCTGATAGAGGGGCTTTTGTCCACTTTATCAGTATTTTCTTTTGTATTTTGTATGAGGACTGTACCGCCTTCTGTTCATGTTGAATCAAACCATGTCAAAGAAAAAAAGCAACACACGTCGTGAGTTATTTCGATTTTGTATGGCTGTAAATAAATAAATTATAAGCCTTGGTTGGTCCTATTAAATACGTGTGGATTTCTTCATCGAACGGCAACGAAACGCCTGGCATTAAAATCAAACCAGAAACATTTATAGCGTAAAACTACAGATTAACACCCAATTCAGGTCAATTCAACAAATAACATGCACAAAATTGAAACATAGTTGCCATCTTTATTCATAAATAGCACTACAGTATGAATATAAATCTTAAATTACTGTTTATTTTCAAATACTCTGCTGTTGGAAGCTCCTTGGGGGGGGGGGAAGACCACTGATGAACGTGAGTATTGCATAAAGCCTTGGCAGCGGTTAATCACTACACCCTGTTACTATGACGACAAACCTTGGACGGAGACGCTGACACTCATTTCCTCAGGAATATAAAACACTGCCAGTTTAAAAACAGGCGTGATACATTCACTTCAATTTGAAGTAGGTTGGGGTTTTTTCTTCAGTCATTCAATACAAAAAATATTGGTAAGTTAAAAAAAAAAGTCAAAGGTACTCCAGTCATTAAGTCAGAATGCTGAACTATTAATTAGCAAAGAGACTTTCGGTGTCAAAATATCTACTGGTTTGTGAAAAATATACACCGTGCTCTAGTATTCAGCGGCAGTAGGCACTCCTGTGTGAGGTAGATCAGAGACGTGTACATGAGCTGAGATGAAGCAACGCACGTGTGGGGACAAACAATGACGAGAGCTGAACAGGGAAGTCCGAACAACATTCCAGTGATCTGCTGCTCTCGCCGGTCACACAGAGGTTCTCTTTAGAGAAGAAACAGTCTCACTTTCACAATCGCCCGAGGGAACGCCTGTCCACTCCCAGGACAAGTGTTCACCTCATCCTCTCGTTCTCTGTCATCTGCCACAGCCCCAGGTTCAAGACTTTAAGGCATGGGAGTTGTGTGATCCTCTCCAGGCCCCTCTTGGTGATCTTGGTGCAGCCGTAGAGGTCGATCCCTGTCAGCTGGGTCAGGTGGTCGGCTATCAGCTCCAGGCCCTTGTCTGTGATCCTCCCGCACTGGCCGATGTTGAGCGTTTTGAGTTCGTGCATCTGCCGCACCATTCTGTTGATGCCATCGTCGCTGATGTGGCAGGAGCAGAGGGAGAGGGACTTCAGCTGGTACAGGCCCTGCGCGATGTAGGCCAGGCTCTGGTCCCCGATCTTGTCACAGAACGACACGTCAAGCCCAGACAGCCGGAGGGACCCCATGGCCAGGTGCATTATCCCCGTGTCGCTGATGTTATCGCACGACCGCAGGTTCAGGCTGCAGAGGTGGGTCATGTGAGACAGGTGGATCATCCCCACATCTGAGATTCCCCCACAGAAACTGAGGTTGAGCACCTTGAGCTTGTTAAGGCCCTTTGAGACGTGTTTGAGTGACAGATCTGTCAGCTTTTGGCAATCCTGCAAGGTTAGCTTCTCCAGGGACAAACAGCCCTCTGCAGCGCTGCGGGTCATGCCGGACAGGTGACCGATGCCTACGTCAGAAACGTGCCTGCAGCTGCGCAGGTTGAGGCTTTTGAGTCTGTGCAGACCCCAGGCCACGAGCAGCAGGCCCGTGTTGGTGATGTTGCTACAGCCTCCGAGTTCAAGCACCTCCAGGTTTTTGAGATACTCGGCGATCTTGCCCAGGCTGGAGTCGGTGATCTGTTTGCAGAGACTGAGGTTGAGCACTCGCAGGGATGGGATGTCCTGCACGAAGGCATGTCCAAGTCCGCTGTCAGTGAGGTTGAAGCAGCCGCACAGGTTAAGGCTTTCGATGTGAGGCATCCCTTGGATCACGTAGCTCAGACTTCGCCTCAAGCTGAGGATCTGAACTTTTTTGATCCCTCTGGTCTGCAGGCTGGGGAACAGAGACGGGTTAGCTCGTCGCAGATGGAGCTTGGCTTCCACCCCCCTCCACACAGACTTGTGGTAAGACGCGTCCCTCCAGGCCGCGCACACTTGGGCTACTCTCCCTTTGTCTTTGACGTCCAAATAGCTGAAAATAATGGCCAGGATCTCCGGGAAAAGGCACGATATGTGTGTCTCGTATTCAAACATGACTCCTCGTTGAATGTTTTAGCAGCAAGGGTTCGGTGCAGGCGACAAGACGGCCGAGGTCGGCTTCCCCAAACTGCCGTCGAATTTACGAACCAGGCTAACGATAGCCAATTAGCTTTGTGTACAAGGTAACAAAAAAACACCCATCTTTGAGATCACGGTTATTTTGGCATCCGATATGGCACAAAAAAATCGGACCCTTACGAGAAAGTTCCAACGATAACGCAGATTAGCGAAACTCCAAAAAGGCAGTCGTAATATTTACGGTAGCAGGCTAGGCTAATGCCGCGGCATTTATCGTTAGCAAGTAGCATTTACTGTCCAAACTTCTGAGCTTCGACGCTGAACAAAGTCCCCGCAGCACTTTTCAAAACAGCTTATCGTTCACTCTCGCCCATAACAAGTGATGTCCGATTACTTTTTCTTCCCAGATTATAGAAACTTTCCTTCCGTAGCTTCTGAAACATTGTCGCTAACGACAGCGCATCCCGGATCTCAACAAATGAATAACCCAGTCCAATCTGTTCCCAGCGCTTTATCCGCTCACTGGCGCCTTCTGCCGAAGGCGCCGTGTTACTACACCCGCCTCTCTCGGAAGGGCCATGTCGTTTATCTCGTATTCAATAAACAACAGAATTCTATCATCGGGTCATTTTATGGTCGTCAATTACACCACCCGTCTGATCTTTAATACTAGGATACAGGACTTCTAAAAAAATTAGTTTACCATCATCCATCCATCCACACATCCATCTACCCATCGTCCATCCATCCACTCTTCCTTCCTTCCATCCTTCCATCCATCTACCCATCATCCATCCATCCACTCTTCCTTCCATCCATCCATCCACCCATCGTCTATCCATCCACTCTTCCTTCCATCCATCCATCCTTCCACCCATCGTCCATCCATCCACTCTTCCTTCCTTCCATCCATCCATCCATTGTCCATCTACCCATCATCCATCCATCCACTCTTCCTTCCATCCATCCACCCACCCATCGTCCATCCATCCACTCTTCCTTATATCCATCCATCCTTCCACCCATCGTCCATCCATCCACTCTTCCTTCCATCCATCCACTCTTCCTTCCATCCATCCATCCATCCATCCATCCACTCTTCCTTCCATCCATCCATCCATCTACCCATCGTCCATCCATCCACTCTTCCTTCCTTCCATCCTTCCATCCATCTACCCATCATCCATCCATCCACTCTTCCTTCCATCCATCCATCCACCCATCGTCTATCCATCCACTCTTCCTTCCATCCATCCATCCTTCCACCCATCGTCCATCCATCCACTCTTCCTTCCTTCCATCCATCCATCCATTGTCCATCTACCCATCATCCATCCATCCACTCTTCCTTCCATCCATCCACCCACCCATCATCCATCCATCCACTCTTCCTTATATCCATCCATCCTTCCACCCATCGTCCATCCATCCACTCTTCCTTCCTTCCATCCATCCACTCTTCCTTCCATCCATCCATCCATCCACTCTTCCTTCCATCCATCCATCCTTCCACCCATCGTCCATCCATCCACTCTTCCTTCCTTCCTTCCTTCCTTCCTTCCGCTGCTTGGTCATGGCCACACACGTGGTGATTGTAGTCCATCTGCAAATTTCAGATTAGTAAATGTAGTCAGTTTTGTCTTTACCATGTGAAAAATGAAAGTTTTACTTTGGTTTTAATGTGAAACCCTGTAACCCCATCCCCCCAAAAAACCAAACAAAACAACACAAACATTTCCTGCCATTTCTCAGGTGATGGAGGAGGCAGTTGCTGGAGAAATAGAATGAAGTTTAGTAATATTGCACCGTTGGGCCTTGATGTCAGGAAAATTTGGGTTTTTACTGTCAGAAATATAGATATGGACCAACTAAGCCTTTAGTTGCAGGATTGTTACTGAAGCACTATAACACTAAATATGAAAAATAATCACACAACAAACCTTGTTAGGATTCATTATTTATCATACTAATATATCAATGACATACTAATAATTATGTGGTTGTTCAAACATGTTCCAGTCAAACCTCTGAACGGGCTTCAGTGGTGTGTGGGAGGGAAACAGCACCAATGAGAACAACTTGTCCACTGAAATCAGTTGTTTTTCCAGCCAACACTCCCAGTCCCGAGGCTTAGTCTGCTGAGACCTGACAGCCTCACCGTCAGGAACATCCACCTGTCCCTGCACCATCCTAAAACCATCCTGTCTGGCTTTAAATATATAAGCTAAAAGAAGGTTAACGATTTTCTTATCAGTCGTTCGCTTTTTTTTCTCCTGTGACCCATAAAGATCACCTTTCTGCAATTTTATCTGCAGGTTTTCTGCAGGTGCTCGTTCAGTTTTCCTACATTTAACGGCACGTTTATCTAACTTCTTGACCCCCTGATGCGCCAGTAGCTTAAATTCCCCCCCAACCGCTCATAATTGAAGAAGCCTTTCAGGTGAGACAAAATGTCTTCCAAGAACCGTTGCTGCAGCCATCCGGATCACAGCCACAGGGGGGATCTGCATGTGCTTCCTTACCAGCAAGTTTCTGGAGGTCCATGTGGCATCTTTGATGGCGCCTAGGGTGAGCCACTGCTTGGCAAAGTCCTTAGGTGTTATTACAGTTGGGCTCACCCCATACAACACCAGTTGTGCTGTAAGGAACTCCCTTACTGGCAAGTACGGGAATTGCAAGGAGCCGGCCGTTGCCCACTGGTCTTCAGCAGCACCGCACTCCCAGAGGAGATGCCTCACCGACTCAGGCGTGCCACAACCAGGCCGGGGGCAGGTTGCGTGTGCCGCCATGCCTCGGGAGTGCATGACGGACCTGACCGGGAGGATCTCATGAGCCACCATCCACGACAGGTCCCAGAGTCTGTTTGGGAGAGCAGGGCGGTTCACGTCGCACCAAACAGTTCAGGGCTCACCTAATGCGAGGCCGCGCACTGGACTCACTGGCTCGCGCTCCTGCACAACAGAAATCAAAGAGCAGTGGTTAGTTAAAATATGCAAGTCCTCATTTTCCAATTTAAAATGCGCTAAAAACCTCTGGATAAAACCATATGCCGTCGGTAGGTTAAAAGACACGGGCACCGTGAGGTTTACTGGTTCGATTTTAAGTTTTCTGAGGTACGCCCCCATCTAAAAGCATGCCATTGCCGCTGTCTTTGGGTTTTTGGATGAGGCTGTGACTATGCCCATATGTATGGCTGTGAACCTGCCCCCTAAAAACAGGTGCAGGTCTGGGACATCTTTTCCTCCTTTTTCTTTTGGTTTTTTCATGATTGATCTCTTCAGTTTTTCCACCTTGGACCCCCACAGGAAGTAAAAGATGGCTCTCTCCAATTCTAAAACCACACTTCTGGGAGGGGAAAAAAAAGAACCCCATTGATTCATTTGTCCCTTCTCAAGATCTGTGCCAGTGGTTCAATACAGATAACATAGAGGAGGGACGATAACGGACACCCCTGACGGACACCGCAGTTAATGTCCACTGCTTTTGTCAAATGCCCATTAAACAAATTTTTTGCTGGTGATGTCCCAGTACAGCAAGCCCACCCAAGCTACAAATCTTTCTGGGAACCTCATTTTTTGCAGTACCTGGAAAAGGTACTGGTGCAAGACCCGATCGAAGGCTTTCTCAAAGTCTAAATTTCAAACTACTAGCCTCATGTTTCTGTCTCTCGCATAACAGATGGTGTCTCGGATCTGTACGAGGCTGTCGGTGATCTTCCTCCCCGGAATGGCACAGGCTTGATCTGGGTCAATCACTTCTTCTAGAAATGTGGACATACGTGTTGCTAAACGTTTGCTAAAAAGTTTGCAGTCAACATTTAAAAGTGTGATAGGTCTCCAGTTCTTTAGTTTCGTCTTGTCTTTTTGTTTGTGAAGAAGAGTCACTATTCCTACTCTAAAACTGTCAGGAAGTCGGTTGAGTCCTTCAAATTCCATAAAAACAGTGATTAAATCAGGTGCTAAAATGTCCCAAAAAGTCAAATAAAATTCTACAGGAAGTCCATCTTGTCCAGGGGACTTCCCAGTCTTAAAACTACGTATACAATTATTTAACTCTAAAAGTAAAAAAAGTAAAAAAAACTCTAAAAGTAAAATCCTGGGATAAAAGCACGCTGTTGTTCACTGTTCTATTTAGGAATTTTAAGATTTCATTCATGGTGTCAATTCGAACAGGTTTTTCTTTATACAATTACAATTATACAAATACAACTTTATACAATCCATAAAAGCTTTCAATTGTCTCTTTTATTTCGTCTATTGTTTCGGTTGTGCACCCACTTTCTTTAGTCAGTTTCGTAATGGTCCCCCCTTTGTTTATGATTTTCTTGAAGAAATACCTTGTGCACTTTTCCCCCTCCTCAATTTCCTGTTCCCTGCTTCTTAAAATGACACCTTTGCTTTTAATTTCTGATATAACCAACATCTCTTTTTTTACTTGTTTAATTTCTTCATTAAAATCTATACCTTGTTGGTTAAGGTTAAAATAGCGCTGTAGTCGCTTCTGCAGTCCCATCATGCGTCTGGTTTCCTTATTCTTTTTTTCCTTACCTGCCTGCCTAAAGAAAGTCCGGGTCCTTCCCTTCACCATCTCCCACCAGTGTGCTCGTGTGTCGTAAAAGTCCTGAAGGGTCTGCCACTCTTTGTACTGCTCCCTGTACTGTCTAACTAACTCCCTATCTTTCAAGAGGAAGCAGTTGAGTTTCCACAGGCCACTTCCTGATGTCACACCTGAAGGCAGTGAAAGGGTGCAGGAGAGCATAAGGTGATCAGAGAAGAAGACAGGTGTTAGTCTAGCATCAGTTGCTGGGCAGTCCCGTGTAAAAACATAATCTATGCGGGAGGCTCTGGTGCCATCACCACTGAACCAGGTGAAGCCCTCCTCCCTGGGATGCATGGTTTTAAAACAGTCTTGAAGCTTAAAATCCCTGCATATGCCCTGTAATAAAACTGATGTTTTGTCTACTTTAAAATCTTCCCCTGTTCTTCTCCTATCTTCCCTACTTAAAATACAGTTAAAATCTCCCCCTACTACTAAAGGTGCCCTACCTAGCATGTGGGACTGCAAGTCTTCTAAAAGGTCATACCTGTCATTCTTATCATTAAAGCCATAAACATTTAAGATTTTAAAGTCCTGTCCCATAAAAGTCAAATGTGTTAAAAGCACCCAACCATTTCTCACCACAGTGCTACCTTTGACCAGAACCTGGGGATTTTTGATTAAAATAGCCACTCCATCATTTCTGTTTTCATTGGATCCACTCCAAAGGGATGTCTGTGGCCACATCTCCTCCCACTGACGGTAGTGGTTTAAAAAAGGTAGGCCACATTCCTGTATTAAAAACACATCAGACTTAAAGGAACTTAAAAAGGATAAAACACTTTGGGCTCTAACTCTTGACCTCAGACTTCTCAGAGGAAATGTTGAGAGTCATGAGTATGTTTAAAGCATCATGGACAATGTCCGCCACCCTCTGTACACTGTCATCCACAGCCAGAGAAGCCTGATCAGCCAGAGGCTGCGCCTCCCCAAGTACAGGACAAACAGAGGTCATTCTTATCAGCCATCAGACTGTTCAACTCCTCACTGGGGGGGGGGCAACAGAAGGACTGAAACACTGCAATAACATACTGGGACATCCATTCATTCAGTTCATTCATTCATTCAGTTCATTTATTTACATTTCTATAGTTTTGTATTTATATTCTATTTTTAATTTATTCTATTTTATTCTATTTTTATTTTTATTATTTTTAATATTTTAAACAGTGCTGTACGTTTCTTTGGGGAGATGCTAATTTCCCTAATTGACACCCCCTAAAGGGATCAATAAAGTACCCTGATTCTGAGAAAAAAAAAAAAAAAAAAAGTACAACATTTTAAAAGAAAAGGACCTGTGCTATAACAGGTCCTCATCGCAAGATCCCCCTACATCCAGGAGGTGAGCTTTGAGTATCTGTCCTCCTGAAAGCAAAGTCTGCTCGCTTTCTGAGTGGAGTTGACTGTAGTGCTACATTTAGAAAAGAACATACACTGGGTGAACTAGAAGAGGTGCCACTGTCCTGATCCACAGGGGGACTGTGGTGCTCAGATTCAGCTCTCCCCCTCTTCTCTGAGGCTGATCCAGCCCCAGAGTTGGACAGTTCAGATGCTGTTCTTTTTCAACTAGGTTGGGCAACCGGGAGGGAAGTGGAGTTCTTTCATGATGTTCTGGAAGGATCCTCCTCCTACTGGAGTCATCATCAGTAGATGCAGGCCGAACACCACTGTCTGCCTGATGGCCCCCACCCAACTCCCTGTCACCTTCTACTGGGTGGGGCCCAGGCCCCTCCCTCTGCCCAACCTCACTGGTCTCCTCTCCTCCAATCACAGGTTTTGGAGGGAGATTTGAATATCTCTCCAAATCAATTAGCACCTCATTTTCTGTTGGACCCTTTTCCTCCTGTTTTTTTTTTTTTTTTTTAGCTTTGTTTGTTAGCGAAAGATAACGGACAGTCTCGGAAAAGATGGTCTACAGCTCCACAAAGATTGCACTTCCTACCATTGGTACATTCCTCAAAGGAATGTCCAACCGTTCTGCATTTTCCACACACAATCACTGTACAAGGCTCTTCCAGATGCCCGTGCTCGCTTGTTTGATTTTAGAACCTATACGCACTGACAACGGGTTATTAATGAACTGAATAAAACCAGTTGTTGTTTAATAAGCTGTTGACACACGAATCTCTGTTATTTTGTGGGACGAACCGTCCTCGTTAGTATAGTGGACAGTATCTCCGCCTGTCACGCGGAAGACCGGGGTTCGATTCCCCGACGGGGAGTGTCTATTTTGATCAATATAACTGAGCACCTAACTTTTGAAACGTTGAGCGTTATTACTTAGTAAAGTCTATTTAATTACACAATTGTTAGGATATTTAGCCAACCAAATTCATTTAGCATCTTTGTCCCAGTATAAACAGTAAAGACCTTCTAGTGTAGCCAGTCTATGCTTCCTCTCCTCTCTATTAAAGCACTTTGTTAGCACAAGTGTGTCCTGGTGTTTGTCTCACCACATATTTAGACAGGGCCTGTTCAACAATACGAGAGTTGGGGGTTTAAATCAGCAGCCTGACATGTCACTGTGCCTGTTTCACTGCCTTCCAGGTCTGCTGCAGCTCCTTAGTAGTCAAATTGGAACAACTCCACTGGTGGGTTCGTTTGTACAAATTAATACATGATTTCTTTATTTGTGCACAATCAGACATGCAATATATGAACATACATTTATTGGATACTGTAGTTATATAATATAACATATTATGTATTCTTGAAGTATATAGTATATTCCAGGCAAATCCTACATGTTAATCTGTATATATTTACATGTATAATTGTGAAGTACACATTATGCTTATGTGAGACCTGGATCCAGAGTCCACATGTTGACATTAAGATCTGTCCATTTGGCTCTGGCTCTGCCATTGAAGCTGAAAAAAGTGATTTAATTTATTTTTCGCTGGGTGTTAATTGAATCCAATTAAAGTAGTATTTTTTTACAAAAATATGGTTTCTATCACATACATACATACATACATACATACATACATACATACATACATACATACATACATACATACATACATACATACATACATACATACCGGTACATCTTTAAACTCTGGTATGAGAAACTACTTCCACCATATTTGGATTAGAAGAGAGTTTTAAATTGTGTATCTGTGAGAGACGATCTTGTCGTTATATCCTCGTTAGTATAGTGGACAGTATCTCCGCCTGTCACGCGGAAGACCGGGGTTCGATTCCCCGACGGGGAGATTGATCTTTTTGAAATGTAAATCTGGCCATAATATGTATAATTTTGTATAATTTACAGCACTAAACTTTTGTAGTAAGTCTTTTCCCTTTTATGTTGTAGTCAATTTCAGATCTATTCCAGTATAGCCATTAAAATGTACAATGTCCCAAATGAGTTATTCTTTTCAGGAAGGTAGCATCTTCTGAGTTTTTAAATAATTCTATTTTAGTTTTTGTAATAATGAGGACTAAACAAATGTCTATTTGATGTAAATAGATACAGATTTTAGGAGTTAAAAACAAAGGCACTTAACTTACATCACCTCCATAAAATAGCTTTTCTTTTTACAAATATTTACAGTCATTTAAAAAGGTGAAGGGAGGATGACAGTGAAAAACACATGAAAACAGTAAGAGTGAATAAAGTTAATGAAAGATAGAAGTTAAACACGTAACATAAACTTCAAGAAAAATGCAAATCATTTTCATAGAATTGGTGAAAATCAATGTTGCTGCCTCTTCAGGTCAAAATTCCAGGTACAAAATAATGCAACGCTCCGAGAACAAAAATGGAACAAAGGGATATCCGAGAAACTGCTTGAACGATTGATTATCAACTCACTAATGACTGACATATTCTGAGCATCTAAAATGTCACAAATGACTGCTGGTAGTTCAACATTATTGAATGAATTTGTTCTCGTAACTTCCCATGATGCTTGTAGGCTTCAGTCAGGAAACATGATGTTGCCACATTTTAAGCTTCTATCTTTTATCTCTTCTGACTGTGTGCTGAATCAGAATGTGGTTGGTGTTGGTTCCATCAAAGGATAATCTTTTTAGAAAAGTGATTCAAACCCTTCTTCAAAACGGAACACCTAAACCTATTCCTTGAAGAAAGTTATTGTTATTATAACCAACATTACCTCAGCAGACATGAGTTTCCATCAGCCCTGACATGAAGTTGTCCAGGTCTGTTTGGGTGTAACAATAGTCAGAATGTGGAGTAACGCGGTCTGTGTGTGTGAGTTTAGTGGGTGGAGCTTCGGTCATTGGCAACATCCTGTAGGCGGCGCAACAGAGCAGAATGGCTATCAGAACAAATTCTTTTGGCTGATGTCTCCTCCTCCAGAGGAATACTTCGCTTCTTGGTGGGGGACTCCCCAGTCCGTATCATGCTGTTGATCTCCTGGAGGCGCTATGGGGGGGTCAGAGGACACAGGTCAGAGTTCAGATTATTTTAAATTGATGGGCTAGTTAAAGATGGCAGGACTAAAGTCTACTGGCAGTTTGTGCTCACTTACGTTGGGGGGACTGCTGCAAATGTAGTAATAAATCTTGTCTCGTGGGGAGGCGGAGGGGGTGGAGCCTGTCTTGTGAGGTGAGATGAAGATAGAATGTTTGCTGGACAGAAGCATCCGACGAGGTGAACCTGTCCGCAGGGTGGGGTATGGGCAGAGAGGGGGAGAGTCCACCTGCAGAAACGCAGACACAGTTTTCAGCATGTTATGGTTTGAACATGGTGTTAAACATGGAAGAGTTGAGGGGGGCTTACTGCTGTAGCCAGAGAGCTGACGGAGTATCTGAGAGCAAAGCTCCTCATCTGCTTAACATAAACCTGGTTGTAGAAATGGATCAGGTCACCTTGCTCCTCCTTTTCCTCAACCTCACCCCCAGGAAGGGACGAAGGCAATGTCTTGATGGAGTTGCTGGTGGGGGTGGAGGGGGCACTTCCAGGCTGAGAGGTGGGCAACGTGCTGCTGGAGCGAACAGGAACTGGACTGTTGTCTCCATCAGCTGAGGGGGGTTCCACAGATCAAGAATATCACATTTGAAACTAAAACTCTTATTTAAAATCTGTGTCTCACCTGAATCCTGGCTGATGTCAGCAGTTGAGTCAGTTTTCTTTGTGCCGTTGCTGCCTGATTGGTGTTTCCTCCTACCTGAGATTAACACACACCGGTACACCTGAAACACACAGAAACATATAAAGGTGAACTTTATTGACAAAAGTTTGTGAGTCACAACTTTTATCGTCAATGGTGTCCTAAAATTACTCCTGAGTGAAATTTACATGACTGAGTTGGATGTGTGGTGGTGATGTTTGGATGACAATGTGGTCATATCTGAGTTTTTGTGTGATGTTCACTGATCTTACATTGCTGCCGGCCTGCGGCTGAGTACGGTAGCACTTCATGATGTTCTGGAAGGATCTGTCTTCTTTGGTCACCTGACAGCAGAAAAACAACCGTCATTTACCTCAAGCAATTCCAAAAACACCAACTGTTCCCACACACACCTTTGACATGATGTAAACTGCACACATCAGGAGTTGGTCCAGGTGTCGGTCCATCATCAGGTTGGTGCAGTGAACCAGAGAATATTCAAAACACGTCCAGATCTTCCTCCTCAACTCTGCAGAAATGTCCAGTTTGGCACACAGATCTCTGAGGCGCACACTGGCCATGTGGTACAGCTGTGAGCGTGGACAGGTGAAGAGTCTAAGCCTCACAGGACACTTCTGGGTGATTTGATCTCGAAAGTGAGCTTCATAAAAAAATTCTGACCTTTCTGAAGAAGAGTGACAGAGAACCTTTCCTCAGAGGACTGATGGGTTTGGTAGCTGCTTTGGTGACGGCTGATTGGACGGCGACCGTGCCGGTCAGGGTCTGAGCAGGCAACGTATGGAGCGTAGCTCCGCCCTGTCCCGACACGCTCACCTGGAGCGGGATGAGGGTAATTCCACCGCTCTCATTGGCGATACCTGCATGTGTGAGAGGATGAGAGGAAACACGCTTTTTTCACAAAAAGAAAACAGGCTGGTTGTGAAACTGAGCTAACTGAGCCTAATTTATTTACTGTTCTTGAATTTTTGTGAACATTTTCGGAAAATATTTGCCTCCCACCCTGCATAGGGATGGTGAGTGTCTGCCCATTCTCAGCAGTCATGGTGGCGGCTCCCACAGTGACCACGCCCTGTCTGGCTGTGATGGCCGTGATGAGGCCGGGCTGGTCGACTTTGGTCAGAGTGGCCGGTGCCGGGCCGGCGGTGCTGACACCGTTTTTGGCGGTGGCTCCAGGTTGGCTGTCCTGCTGCTCGACAAACAGCCGTCGGCGAAAAGGGCCGACAGGTGGAGAACTGTAGCGGTCCAGCAGAGTGGTGGGTGAGGGAGACATGCCTGGAGGGGGGAGGGCGTGAGATCTTTAATGTTAAATATTTACATGCAGACAGCTGATATGGACGCTCAGACATGGAATAGATGAACTGCATTTAAGAAATTACAATTATTAGTATAAGATACCTTTGAGAGCGCTGCCGATGTTGAGGTTCTGTCCCTGGTTGACGGGGGTGATGGGAAGGCTGCCTGAGCTGCTGTCATTGTTCTGCTCCAGATACTGAGGTGGCATCACCTGACACACACACGCACACACACATGAATACTTGTGTATTCTCTGAGCGGTTCTTAGGTGTTGTGGTGTTTGCTGTAAATTCTGGACCTGCTTGCAGGCTGGGACTTGGTCTTTGGCCCCACGAAGCGTCTCCCAAAGGGGGGAGTTGCTGGTCCAGGCCAGACTCTCCAGGACCTGCTCTTCCACCTGGTTCAGGTGCTTCACCACCTCCCGAAACAGACCCTGCTCTGATCGCACCAACACTTCGATCACCTGCATGCACAGACACACAAACAGACACGTCATGTCTCAGGTAAAGCAATAAAACACATAAGCACATAGAAGAGATCAGGTGGTGTTGGTACCTTGTAGAAGTGATAAGCAGGCAGCTGGAAGATACTGATCAAGTTGGGGAAATCTCCTGGAGGTCTGTATGAGAAGATGACAATCTCCAGGCAACAGACAAGCAGAGAGCGATGGAAGACATCCTGCTCCAGAATACACTGAAAAAGTGTTAGTAAAATGCAGTTTCAGCAAAATTCAGACGAAATAAGCATTCGAATACAAACTGAAGAGCACAAGATCAGTTAAAATTAAAATTATCTTTGTAAGAGATGCAGGAGACAAAACCTGTATATTTCTGTGGAAATTTAAAAAAAATTGTAAACCTCACATGAATTAATGCACTCATAAACTATTAATTTAAATAATATTGTCACAATGTGAACTATTTATTTGAGCATTTTTACACTATTTTGGAATTATATGTATTAGGTATTGTATCACGCAGGACTTTCTGTTAGGTGTGACACTCACTGACAAGTCAGCATTTCCCAGAATCATCTTCTCTCTCTCGATGATGGACTCCAGGGTCCTGTAGTAGAGCGCCTCCGCCAGGTGGAAATACTTCACTGCCATTTCTGTGGGGTGAAAGTACTCTGTATTCATTCAAAGAGGACAGAATGTGTGATGCTCAGCTGTGTGTACACATACCTTTCCCCATCCCCCTGTTCTCAGCTCCACTGCCCTCAAAATGCTGAGAGAAGAGCTCAAACATTCCCTGCAGGCGCCTAGTGATGACATCACTGGGATCTCTGGCACACGCCCTGCATCAGAACAGTTACAGCCTTTAAAAAAAAATTCTGCTTATGTCAATACAGAGCACAGTTAAACCCTGCCTGCCTCCAAGGGGAAATAAATGTGTGGAACACACCTGAATGTTTCTGCTAGCTTAGCGCTTGGCCCCTGCTGGGTCCCTGACAACAGTGTGTGAAGACGCCCAACACTGTTCATGGCAGTTGAGATGGGAGATGCCACAACATTCTCCTGAATGTATTTCCTTCCTGTTAGAGGAGTGGCAACCTTCAGAGCTGAGGCCTGATGGCCATAAAGAGGTGGAGTTATAAAAAAAATCAGGAAGAGATGTGAAACTGTGAACATGAAAACACAAGCTTGTTGTCTCACGGTGAGGCTGACGTGTAGTCTGCTGATGGCGCTGTTCTGGTTCTCCAACCCCTCATACAGACAGGGCCCAGGAGTTCCAATCTCTTCACTTGCGCCCTCGCCAGTGAAGATTCTTTCATCCAGACTGCCGGTAGCCAGAATGTGTTCTTCATACACCCGACTGAGAGACAGACTGAAAGTGCAGCACGAGAGATTAGAAAAGATGAGAGAAAAAGAGGGATGGAAGAGTTTTTCCAAGGCTAGTGTCAGAATGTAGGGTGATTGGAGATGAAGAATGACTGTAGAGGACAGCAGACACTCACAAACTGTCTCCAAAGTTCATAGGATCCAGAAAGCCAGTCAGACTGTCCTCTTTTCCTCTGAGAATCTGCGTGAGACAGGGAGAGATGGTTCACTTCAGAACAAGTGACGTCATCCATTGGTTATGGCCTTTATAAGGGAGGAGTTTGGCTTACAGGACATCACCATCTTGAGTTTTTTGAGCTACTATTAAGGATATTCAGATAAGAGGGATGGGCTGGAGGAGGAGTCAGGAGCAGATGTAACTAACTATGCAGCTCACCCACAGACTATTGTACATCAGGCACATCAATCAAATAGACAACCCCCCCCCCCCCGCCCAGTTTTAAAGGATTACTGTCTAATATATTATTTCAGATGGAAGACCAGATCATATTTTAGGATGATTAAATCTGTTGACACCGGATCTGTGGCTTATTTTTTAATGAGTATTTCATTATGGAAAACGAATGGGAGTGGATTGGTGCCAGGGCTTTTTGGAACCACCAGCGGATCACAGTGGTATTCCTGTTTCAGACCGGAAAACTCTATGCTTCAGACTGGTCAGAGTGTGCAGAAACTCTACAGGTTTCAGGAAAAATAGACAAAGTTTTAATGACACATCACTATCCCACACCAGCCCACTAAATGTGTGTAACTGCGCGTGAATGGGTGGGACCGCTGTCAATCCGGACGCCGTGACTTCTGGTTAGCTCAGCTGCTAACAGTAGCTTCTTACGTTCAAGACGGAATAAACGCACAAAAATCTGAGTTAAAGTGATCTTTTATCAGAATATGATACGTTCAGCTTCATACAAGACCACAATGTTTGAAGTCAGTTTCTGATTATTTAAATTGCTCTGTAATTTTGGGCAAAACGCAGCATCGTAAAATAAAAGGCGATTTCCCAAATTCGTGGCACATTTTAATCACGTTTTGGTGTTTCTTTAAATTTTAACGCGAAGACAAATTGTATTATATAAATTATTGTTTGAAATAACTGAGTATAGACCTATAAGACGAATATTTGGGGAATTTTACAACTGATAAATTATTTAAAATGTTTACTAAAGGAGAAAAAGATGAGAACAGGTCCAATTTGAAATGCATGGCTGATTCAGGAAAAATAGACAAAGTTTTAATGACACATCTTCACTCTACAGTCAATATAGGGAGGATAACATAAATGATCTATGCGTGACCTTTGACTGTGACATTGATCAGTGACCATGATGAGGTTAAAACAAGGAGATAACATGGCAGCAGGCCTCACCCTCTTGTGGAAAAGCTTTTTAATGAACGGTTTCCAGAAATGCTCTTTCACTCCTTTGGCTTCCAGCACCAGACCATCGTGCAGCTTACACAGCTGCTCCATGAAGCAGTACGGCCCTGCACACGGCCTGTAGTCTTTACTGCTGAAGTCCTCCGGCAGTCCTGAACCACAAAGCACACATGTTCTCACAGGTCAGTAACCACACAGAAACCAGTGGTCTAAGATGGTCTCGAGGACTGACGAATATCTGATTACTGTAGGTCTGAGGGCATGCACATAGGACAGCAATAAGCCATTTCCTTTTCAAAAATAAAGATATTTGCTAATAAAGTAAACAGTAATTTCACTTTTTACATCTGCTGCTTAATCAGACACAGACTGACACTCTTGTTTTGAAGTAGACACAGGAAACACGTATCAACAGTGTGCCGACAGGTCACTGAGTGTGGATGCTGTTGCCAATAAAGTTGCCCCGAATTAAATCTTTCACCAGGAGGTTTAGTGTTATCTCAGTTTTCATGGTGTGTGTTATTGGACAATGTAAAGGAACTGTAGAAAAGTGAGTGTTTCCTGTGTGAACACAGTGTGATGCGGTGTCGTTTTTCATGCTGAGGCTGGCAGAGCATTTCCTGCAGCCCCATAAAAGCTGGAGGTGCAGGAAGCAGCAGGTGTGAGCAGGAAATGGGTCCAACCCTGGTACGTTGGAGTCACACGGTTCCAGTACAATTTCAAGAAGTTCAGAAGTTTGGATTTATGGACTGTGCACAAATTCAACATGGTTGGAGTTTTTTGTCAGCCCAGTTATGTCTAAATTGCAATGTTGGATAGAAGATTGTATAAGACAAAGACGTGCGACTCAGAATCTAAGAGCAGCTGCTTATTTTATTTTTTTAAATTCAGGGAAAGGATCTGGTTTACAGTGTGGACTGCAGCCACCAAAAATCCATAATCCCAGATTATGATGTTAATACCTTTAAAGTTTGGGTTGAGCAACTCCTTCCTGGCATTGCAAAGCAGAGCATTGGTGAGGACAAGGTCGAGCGCACACAACAGCAGATGATACGAGTTGACCAGGTCATCACTGATCATAGGGAAGTTCCCTGAAAATGGACAGGAGATGTGTTTTAATCCTGTGACTGTTTAGATTCATATTTTCTTGTGGTCTCCAGCATCTGTTTGTATCTTGTTTGAATGACTATTATAATAAAATAGATTTACCTTTAGCATGGACAAACAAAACCCAGCAGAAGTTGAAGACTTCACTTATGGTGCAGGGATGACGTCTGGAGACAAAAAAGGTGGAGTCATTAAAAATTTCTGCCATAAGTCAAAAATCAGAGAGGTGTCACAGGATGGGACATTTCACCTCTGCTTGCGACTGCGGTGAACTCGAGGAGGCTCCTCTGATGGCGCCTTGAAGATGGACTTGAAGATGGGGACGTACTTCTTAAAGATCACGGCTGAAACTGTGAAATTTCTCTCCAGCTTGTTAGTGCTTTGACGAAACTCCTGTGGCAGATTGGCCATGTCCTGCCACTTCTTCATCTTGTTAAAGAACTCTATCAGGCTGGGACAATGATCCAACAGGTCTTCAAAAGTTCATCAATCTCATACTTGAATAAAGCTTATCAGAAAACAGCTGATATTAAGTATACTTCTGACATTTAGATCAAAATCATTTTAAACTTAAAAACCCAATTTATATTGAGGGGAAAGGTAAATGTTTGGTGTTTTTAATAAAGTACATTATACATTTTAGATGAGTCTGATGCAGTTTGTAAGATACATATTAGAGAGTAACTAAAGTGTAGTAGAATAAGTGATGTGCTCCATAAAAAACAATGTTTGTGAACTAACAAAGTAACCAAATATAAGAGCACACAGTCAGGAAAGAAAAGAGCCACAGGTGAATAACTGGCACACCTCATCTCTGAGCAGCGCAGGATTCTGGTTAAAGACACGTAATTCCCCTCGGAGGTGCCTTTTCCCACCGTTGGTACAGACGACCTGCAGGCAACATACAGAGAACAGGCCAGCCAGTGCAGCTCGCTACCCTGCAGCGTGACAGAGGACAAGAGGGGGAAGAAAGAACATGACAACTCATCTGTTCAACAAACTCAGAACATATATTCAATCTGCTAATCATTCATTACTGCATTAGACAACAAGGAATAACACAACATTAAATGTGGAATGAATATGAATATGAAAAGCATAATGAAGTCAAAAGGCACTATAAAAAACAATAACAGTACAGCTAATGACGCAAGGTTATTGTACAGACTGATTGAGTAATAAGATATGGAATCTCTCAATTAAATAATTTTGTCTTTGTTGGTGAGTAAGTCAATAATTATTCAGCCATTCTCTGGTACCCACCTTATTATGAGTTTGCCAATATGTATCTTTTTTTTTAAAAGTAATGCACGCATAATTACGATTAAATATCACATGTTTGCCATACTTATAAGTGGTTAGTGTTTCAAGCAATAACTACAGTAAATAAAAAAATGAGTTGTTAGCTTCAACGTTATATCAACGCAGCTAATGTCATTAACGTTGTGTTAATGTTATAGTAACGGCGGCATCATCGTCGCTAACAACGACACAATCTTTTCCCTAACAGATTAAAAAGTGTTTACCTCTAATGTAAAGTTTCTACTGATGCTTTCGTAGGTTTTCCAAGCCTCGTTGGCCGCCTCTTCGTCCATATTTAAAGCCCGACACAGGTCTTCAAACCCGGCTCGAGCGATCTGCAAGCTGTCGTCCTCGTCGGTCATATTTTACGCCTTAAGAACAGATAGCTGGTATAAATGTGAGGTTTAGGTGATAGAACGAACCGCCGGCCAAAAGAACAGCGGGGCTCCGTGCAGCTGCTTATCCAGATGTTATCGTAACCGTGTTATTATCGTGAGCGTTTACAGCGCTGTATGGTGTGCATTTAAATATCCTTTGACTAACAAGCGCAGTTGTTAAGCGTCATAAACGTAGGGATTGTTACTAAAGATCGAACAGGCCACCAGTTTGTGCGTACTTTACGTAGAGAATCCCAATTGCATCTTATCCGGCACCAGCCCACTAAACGTGCGTAACTGCGCGTGAATGGGTGGGACCGCCGTCAATCCGGACGCCGTGACTTCCGGTTAGCTCAGCTGCTAACAGTAGCTTCTTACGTTCAAGACGGAATAAACGCACAAAATTCTGAGTTAAAGTGATCTTTTATCAGAATATGATACGTTCAGCTTCATACAAGACCACAATGTTTGAAGTCAGTTTCTGATTATTTAAATTGCTCTGTAATTTTGGGCAAAACACAGCATCGTAAAATAAAAGGCGATTTTCCAAATTCGTGGCACATTTTAATCACGTTTTGGTGTTTCTTTAAATTTTAACGTGATGACAAATTCACAGATAACATGTTCAATGAAGGAAGTAAAAGTTTTCTTTGGTCCACTGACTGTCTTAATTATTGTTTGAAATAACTAAGTATAGACCTATAAGACGACTATTTTGGGAATTTTACAACTTTTACAACCTCTAAAGGAGAAAAAGACGAGAACAGGTCCAATTTTAAATGCATGGCTGATTAATCTTTTCAATTCCCTTTAAGTCCTTATTGGACTTAAATTATCTCTCGGTTGTTTGTTGTTGCATGTGAACTATACTGAGCAAGTAAGAATATAAAATGTGTACCTGAAACATGAATAAATAGTTCAGAATACATCAGAGGTATCTAATCTGCACCAATACTTTGCATGAGGGGTTTGGGAACACATGTAAAAGCTTTTTCATTACAAACATATATTGTTTCCTGATTTTAAATTATTTAAATGTTATAAACTGTAATAACGCAGCCAGCTCTGACATTACCTGCTGGTGTCTCAACTCTTACAGAGGACAGAACTGTGAGGATCAAAACACTGTCCAATAAAAATAACAAAAATAAATATTGGGATTAAAAAAAATAGAGCTGCAGGAAATTAAAACACCTAAACAGGACTAAGATATTTGTCCTTTAACTTGGTACGATATGACCAAATTTCCTGTCACCCATCAATCACTTTTAGCCGGTTGAAGCCCATCCCAGCCACCTCCTGGTGGTTTGTACAGGAGCAACTGATTAATTTATTTTTTTAGTCATTTTTAGATTAATATTTTGTGTAGCTCCAAAATTAACGCAAACAACTTTCTCACTGTGAATGGTCCTGATGAGTCAGCAGAGGGGAAATAGTACAACTCAAGGAGATATGACTTTAAATCGTTTTTTTTTAATCACAAATGTCTAATTTTACAGTTTTGTGTACATTCAGCAGGACCAGCCATGCTGATATCATTAACGCCTCCAGATACTCTTGTATGTACATACAGTCATAAAAAGGCTTAAAAATACTGAACTTGTTGAGTTTATTTTGGGATGTCTGGCACTGCAGACCCACCTGATGATCCAGGTTAATGAAGATCCTGGACTTTAAAAACCAGAGGTGGAGCGTTTCTATATGTTTAGAGTGCGTATCCTCCGAACGTCCCTGCGGGGAAGAACCTACTCCTTATTGTAGAGTCAGTGCTGCAGTAAAGTGAGGAGGTTGTACGTGATGGTCTTTCTGATGACCTCAGCAGGGCAGAATGTGTCGCCGTCATACGGCTGCATGTCCGGCTGCCTCAGGTAACTGGAACAATTAACCGTGCCGGTGTTCCACTCCGGAAGGAAACTATCCCCACGGATCTCACAGATGTTGTGCAGGACACAGCAGGCAACCACCACTTTGGACATGTTTGACGCGTCAATGTCATTCTTCTTCAGCAGGCACCTCCATCGACCTTTTAGGCGCGTGAAAGCAGTATCGACCACAGAGCAGGCAGAAGAGAGGGTGTGAGTGAAGCGGTGCTGCTCGGGGGAGAGCTGGTCCTTCAGGCTGTAGCTTTTCATCAGCCACGGCTTCAGTGGGAAAGACGTGTCTCCGATGAGATGGACAGGGATCTCTACACCTTCAATCAATACTGATTTCTGGAAATAATTAAAAAGAAAAGCGAATGCTGAGACCTAATATGCTACCTGAAGACATCGGAGTGCTTCACCTCAGCTTCTTGAACAAGGGCTGACATATTGTGATCTGTCCAAAACCACCACCACCATTATCCTAATCATAATTCTCAGTTGTTTTTCCAGCCATCAGACTCACCTCTTTGGGGAACAGGTAACCATCTGCCTGGTCCTCTGCTTTAGTGTGCAGGTCTGAGCAGGAGAGCACGGAGGCACTGCTAGTACTTCCAGGCCAGCCTGCATACACGTCTGTGAAGCTGAGACATAAACAACGCTTAGGCTTTCAGCAGGAATGCACATTATAGACAAGTATTATCATATTCGCTCAATTACACACGAACCAATATTGTTATAAATAACTTGTCAATGCGTTCCGGTTGGAACCCAACACGACCCAAGCTCACCAAGCTTTGTGATCGACCACTGCCTGCAGGATGACGGAGTGCCAACCTCTCTCGTTCAGGTAGTCGTCCGGCCTGTCCCTCGAAAGGGCGACGGGAGAGACGGGAATGTGAGTTGTGCCTATCGCCCCCGCACACTGTGGGTAGCATCGCTCCTTGAAGGCAGCCATGACGTCGTCTAGCCGCTGGTCGCTCGGGAGCGACAGAAATCGCTGATGCAGCCGCTCCAGGATGGCGGAAGTGACCTGACGGACGATGTTACACACGGTTGCGATTCCTACCCCGAACATAATTGATACAGTTCGATACTCTCCGGCTCTTGCGAACCACCACAAGGCGATCGCCAACCTGCGCTTGGGCTCGATTGGGACGCGAAAGTTGGTCCTGCGTCGCTTGATGGCCGGTCCAACCTGCTCGAGCAGGTAGTCAAAAGTTGCCCGAGACACGCGAAATTGTGCTTTCCACTCATCATCGTCGAATAACTCGACTGAGGACCAGAAGTTGTCCTCGGAGCTACGGTTGCGGACCCAGACGTGTCTGTTTCTAGTGGTGGTGAAGATGCTCAAAACAGCGGTGACGGAGGACATCAGGAATGCCTTTCGCCTTCGCAGGTACTGTCGCAAGCGCCTGTCCCGATCAATCATCTCCCGCACCCTCCTCTGCTGCACCAGGGCCGTCTGAAGACGATAAAGCTCGAAAGCCTGGTCGTCACACACGGGGGAAATATTCAGACTCACCATTGACGTAAGTAACGCGGCTGTTAGCGACACGCTCCCTTCCACTTTTGGCTCCATCTTGTAATTGCTGTAAACATGGCGCACATTGATGACGTAGCCACCCAGACAGCCACGCGTCTCTGTGTCTGGTTCTGCATCTAAGCATGATTTTGTTTTTAAAAAGCTAATTTGAGCTTATTAAAATGTTTACTAAATCTGTCGTAGACCCAGCAACGCTACTGAAAGCGTGTAGTATTTAAGTATTTAAAAATCTAGACACCAAGTTGCGACAATAATATACATAAACATGAATACAATTAAATGCATCAGAGATTTTAAGGAATATGTTTAGAGAAATTTATTTTTGCACTCTACATTTGCACCCATTCTACCCACCGGGAGTATTGATGTGGCCCATTTATATGTGGCCCATTTCTTGGAAAATGCAAAGGGAAGTGTTACTCTTTACCATGTAGTGAATGAGGAATATTCCTGTCATAGTTTATACTTTAATAACAGCAGTAAAATACGGATAGCAGGATCCTGCTGGGTGATATTCACCACTGTGCTGTGGGTCACTGGAGGAATGACTGCCAGCAAATGGCACCATCTGTGTCCCAGCAGCAGCAGCCAGAGCTCTAGCAGCGGTGGGAGCTTCAATCACATCTCCAGATTTTACAGAGTTTCATCCTGTTAAGTCATCAAACTGAACGCCTAAATGATATTTCACTGGGAATAAAAACTCTCCATCTCCTCTGCATCTACAATCCTCCATATTGCATTTTAATTTATGGAAATTGCCTTTAATGTTCCCCACAAAAGCAACAATAACTATTTCTAGAATGTAAAAAAAAAAACACCTTAAATGCAGCCATTAATTTTAAATAGTATCTGGCTTGTTTTCAGCACTGACGTTTAGTTTATTGTTCTTCCCATTATCTGACCTAAAAGGCGACAATAGGTGGCGCTACAAGCACAACAACCACAGTTGCTGAGATTTGAAAAATAATTTGAAAAATAATGTCATTCTGAATGTCAGGTCTCCAAAACTAACAATCCATTTTTTTTCAAACTTTAAGCCTGAATGACGTTTATTCTAACAAAAATAAATGTAAACACAGGCATTTAACTAGGTTTTTGTCCATGAATAACATAAATCTACAACCTCTGCTTAGGGCAGAAAATGTTTAATGTTTTAATTAATGTTTATTGAACACTTTGGAAAAGATGCCAATGTATAAAACAAACACCACGCACAGATATGAACAATTTAACCTAAAAAGGTTAAAGGTTAAAATTAGAGGACACAAAAATAAACATATTTAGCTTAATTCTGGATTAAATATTTGGAGAAAAAATAATCAAAGATCTGTGATGTGTTTATTTTGTGATGTCATCTAGCAACAATAAAAACATTTAATAAATACATAATTCATATCTTAGAGTATATAAATCAGAGGCTCTGTCTATTTCTTTTTTAAAAGCAGTTATGTATGTGTTACTAAAGACTAAATTTCCATAAAATATGAAAAATACTGTTTTAAAATGAGCATTATCCAACAAAACCATTGAACTTTAAAGTGAAGACATTACAGATCTGTGTTGAAGCATGATTTTAATACTTAAGAAGCAACTTTAGCAGAAAAAAGCGGGGGGAGGGGCACCAAAAATTAGTATTATAAATTAAAGACATTAACATAAAGGACATAAAAATACTGTTGAAAAAAGTATTAGGAATAAATACTGTTGCTGTTTTCGTGCAAAATCCATAAAAAGTCAGTTTTGCAAGAAAACCTGACAGAGCGGCAAAGTTCATGTTTGTGCTGCACCAGACGTTTCTCAGCAGGTGACCTTTAAACTCCATCTGCTTTCATCTTTGTCACTCACGTTCACAACGCTTGAGAAGAACAAAGTGGAGCTCCAGTTCCTCCTGGCAGAACAAACACAGGGTCAAACAGTGTGCATGGGAGAACAGAACAGAGTGGTTTGGTCCCAGTGGCTGCAGTGGGAGTGTCGCCGGGGACACTGGTGTATTTTGAGGGACTGCGCATTGCGGGGGATGGGGGGTCTGCCTGTGAGCCCAGATGCTGGAGCAGGAAGAGAGGGCAGAGGAGCGGCGTGGCAGGAGGCCTGAGTGGCATCAGACGGCTGCTGGGCCTCCGGCTGCCTCACACACGTCTGACAGCATTTAGTGTTAACACGCAGCTGGATGCAGAAATGCACACGGAACATGAGGGGGGTAAAGTTTCATTATTGTATTCATATTTAACATCACAATCTCTGTAATGGGATGTTACAGGAGATATTCTAGGCAAAAGGAGCCAGAAAATCTGTGCAATCTGACTGTTTTTAATGTTCTGCAGGCATTTTCCTTCATTAAATCAATATTCAGTGGAGATAATGACAATCAGCTTTACCGTATAAAAGAAATGACAACTTACCTTTGACATCCTGGAGATAACATAGCCTTCCACGGACTTTAAAAGATCAAATATGGTGGGGTTTTTTTCAGATTTGATTTGAAGTCCATTTCTGCCAATATAAAATAAATATTTCTTATCAAAAAGTAACAATATGCTTGATTACAAATTTGACTATTAATTGTGTGATAACGGGAAGGTTTCAAAACTGGGTGTTCTTATGCTTTTTTAATCTTAATTACATTTTTATATTATATTAAGCCCCGTCCCTCTCTTTTAGTTTGGTTTTTAGTTTGGCATTCCATCAGTTTTAATTAGGTACATTTTGTTAAAAAGCAGTGCAATTAACATCACAATTGGGCTTTTAATTTTCTTAATCATTGCTGTTTTCGTTTGAGTTTATTAGCTTTTGCTGCTTCGGCTAAATTTAGCTCCTAAAACAGGAGAAAGTCATTCAGCAACTTTGGTTACAGGAATTTAAATTTGTGTTGAGATTCAACATTTCAGCTTATTTTTTTTACTTTTTGTACTTTTTCCCTTTCTGATTTCCTTTTTAATTTTTAAAATGCTCCACCTGATCCATCCACCCAAAAGCTAACAGGCTAAATCTGTGTGAGCCTGTCGTTTCCGTGCTCCAGGGTCGTCGTGGAAACAGGTTGTTTAGTGCCACATGAAAAGAGGTTGATTGTAGTTGGACTTTGTGAATCTTTTTTCTTTATTATCAAATCCCATGTGTCTTCTGATCTCTCCCATTCAAAATGGGGATGTTAATAAGTACAGAGCCAAAAAGTTCAGCGACATTTATCGTTTAAGTGTTTTAACCCAATTGTACTGTACTTTAAAGTGGATTGTTTTTAATGTTATACTTCAGTGTAGATCTGATCGGTTAACATCAATATTTGTTACAGAAGCTGCCCAGGCTGACCTTTGACCCAAGTTTCTGTTAATCACTTCACCATCAGAACCTATATGGGATCCTGTGAAACCTGAACTCAAACCTTTCCTTCATGTCTCTGCTGATCAGTGAGCGCTGATCCAGGACAAATGTCAGCTGATGAGTTGTGTAGTAATAAAACTATCTTTAATGTTGCTTGTGTTCTGTGCAGAGTCGCACTACAAAGGTTACATCTCATCAACATAGAAAAGCAGCTGAAAACGGAATGTTTGTGACACTTCCAGGAGAGTTCGGAGCAGAATTTACCCCAAAAAAACCTGGACATGGATTTTCTAGGAGGGTAGGGAGCCTTTCCTCAGTTCCTGACTGAGAAGTTTGGCCTCAGCTCTCTGTAACATTGTCTGGTGTAATCCATTTAAATGTGTCGCCGTGGCCAAGTGCGAGCCGCCGTGCAGGGGCCCCAGGGGGCCATAGCCAGAGTATCCGTGCACGAAGGGAGAGGCGTAATACAGGTGTCGGGGCAGGGCATGGCCATGGGGGAACAAGGTCCGAGGGATGGATGTAGGGTGGGCGGGGGGCTGCCGTTGCCCCTCCCCTCTGCTCTGCGAGGACGCGTGGCTTCCTTTAGTTTTATCTGAAGATGTGGCGATCTCAGCCAGGGACCATAGTTTGGGTTTGGGGGCCGGGATTGGCTCCTGGATGGAGTCTTTAGATGGAAGCCCAGGCTCTGACGCTCTGAGCAGCTCCACGGGCGAGGACTGAGCCGGAGCCCCCGTGGGTGAGGGATGGGGGATGCAGGGCAGCGTCCGGTCCCCAGAGTCCGACTCGGCGAGGCCTCGGTCAGTGTCGCTGCCACTGTCGTCGCGGAACATCAACACACACGAGTCGCCGGCAGAAGAGGGACGCCGGGCGGCTGTGGAGGGGGAGAGACACACACACATCTGTTAAAAAAATACAGACCCCAACCATGAGCAACAGAAATTATTGATAATCTCATTTTATCAGCCCCTTTATCAAACATTAATTCTGTTTCAACAGTCTATAAAACAAGATTAAAATAAATCCTTAATAATCTTAAAATATCAGCATTGTGGAATTTGTATGTAGGATAAGAATATTTTACAAAAGCTCAATCTATCGTATTTTAATTCATCAATTAAAATTCAATCAATGTTAGAAAGTAAATCAACATTTAGGTTCATTCTCGCTGTTAAATTTTAAAAAATTAAAGTCCAAACACTTTCAACACATATAAACACTTAGAGTGGATTGAACGATTTGATTGGTTGATTGATTCTCTCCCACTCACCCGAGTCACTCCGTCTCTCTGGGCCCTCATTCATCTTCAGGGGCTCCTCGTCCTCTTCGTTGCGCTCCAGGTCAATGTTGTCGTCCTCCTCCTCGTCTTCGCTTCTGTTCCTGGGCGTCCAGGTCATCTTGTTCTCCTTCTTCAGCCTCCGCCGAGCATTGGCAAACCAGGTGGACACCTGCGTCAGGGTCATCTTGGTGATGATGGCCAGCATGATCTTCTCCCCTTTGGTGGGGTACGGGTTCTTCCTGTGCTCGCTCAGCCAGGCCTTCAGCGTCGCCGTGGCGTCCCGGGTGGCGTTCTTCCTGTAGGTGGGGTCACCATAGGGGTAAGGCCCCAGCGGCCCAAATGGGTGGTAATCTACGGAGCCGGAGAGCCCCGAGGATGGATCATAACCAGAACTCTGGGACAGAAGATCATGCCATAATAATCAGTTTATTCTTTTAATTTCTCTCTTTTTTAGTTAGATTCTTACACACTAAAACCTTGAAAATGATTTTTGCGTATTTTATGTATTATTTAATCATCTTTATGTTGTTAAATCTGAAACTTCTGAATCATCTTTGACAAAGCTTGATTTTCGCAGATAATGAAACACACGGATGTGAAAAGAAAAATATTAAATTATCTTTAATGCAAATAAAAAAATACACGTCCAATTTTTAAAAAAAAAATTAGGACAACATTTGGTCAACTACAACTTTTCAGATATTAAAATAGTATCAAAATAGCACAGATCGAAATCCGGAATTCCGATAATAATTTCTCGCGCTTTTATTTATTTAAAGAACATTCCTGTGTCTTCTTTCTGGCCGTCATGTGAACCAGAACCGCAACTGACCCGACACTTACCACAAAGGAGCCGAGGGTGGCGGCGGGCCGGGGCTCTCCGCCGTACGGCAGCTGCCCGTTGAAGCCGGAGGAAGTCGCTGATCCCGAGTACGGAGCGAAGGCTGAGCCCGAGGAGGAGCGACCCAGATCCTCCGTCCTCGGGCCCAGGAGGACCCCGGAGCTGAAGGACGGGCAGGACGGGTGCAGAGCCAGGGACGGCTGGAAGAGGAAGCCCGGTGGCTGGTAAGCCATGACCGCGCACACGGAGCCGGAGCGATCGCGCACTAACCAACTCACATCGGACAGCAGAAAGTGCGCGACTTCCTCCCCGGCGACAAAAAAACAGAGAGAAACGGAGGAGGCGAGAAAGAAGAGAAAAGGAGGAGGAAAAGGTTTAAAATTGCAGGAGCATCCTGGAGCATCACAGGAGGCTGCTAGAGGACCAGTTTGATGGATGGATGATGGATGGATATGAGCTGCAAGTTTCACTTTCACCGCTGCTGAAGAGAGAGGGGGGTCTAAGAGAGAGAGAAAGACTGAAAGAAGAGGAGAGGGAGAGAGACACTGAAATAAGAGAGGAGGGAGAGAGATTGAGCTGAAAGAAAAGGAGAGGGAGAGTGAGTGAAATAGAGAGAGACTGAGGAAGAGAGAGACATTGAAGGAAGAGGGGGAGAGGGGTAGAGAGACTGTGAATTAAGAGGGGAGGTAGAGAGAGGGGGAGAGAGACACTGAAAGAAGATGAGAGGAAGAGAGACACTGTAAGAAGAGGGGGAGAGAGGAGAGAGCATATGAGATAAATGGAGGGAAAGATAGAGAGATACTTAGAGGAAGTGAGATAAGAGATACTGTGTGTGAGAGAGAGAAAGACGGGAAAGAGGGGAGAGATGGGAAGGGGGTTGAAGAGAGTGAGAAAGAGAGGGAAGAAAGAAGCGGAGAGAGGAAGGCAAAGTGAGAAGCTGATGATCTGAGCGATCGGTTCGGAGACACGGAGACACTAACACACACACAGTGGCAGAGACTGAGGAGGTGCTGAGACACTGAGGGTCCAACATGTGTCTTTGCTCTTTTTCTGAAGAGGTATGAGCTCCTCTCCACCTGCCCTCACCTCTATCTGGAGCTTTACCTCCTCTCTCAGGGACTGAAACTACAGGAACCTTTTAGGCTCATCAGCGACCAAGCTGATCAATCACAAGTGCTTCAAATTTTCTTCTGAATGTCACATTTGTCAAGATGGGTCCATCACATTTCTGTCATAATTATCAGAGGTTTCCTTCTGAGGAACCTGCCGCCATCCAGAACCTGGGGACAGAGGTCCAGGCTGTGTTTGTGTGGGTCAGTTTATGTTAATCTAGCTTCACACAGTCTAATCTCATTTGGCTCCTATAATTAGAAGAGGGGAGCCACTTTAGTCAGGCAGAAGACGGTGAAAATCAGCTCAAATGCTGTTCCTGCTCCATTTCTGATGAAGGCGCTCACATGGCTGACCCGTGCATGAGCCGCAAGGGGCTCCAGGATTGACGGTAAGAGTAGGTCGAGCCGTTTTGACCGTTATTGATTGTGGCTGATGATCCTGATCACTTGACTGTCCTGCAGCAAAATGGTGGCGTTTGGGCCAGTTTCTGTTTTTTGCTCCCACATCTGATGTTTGAGCAGCTCTTAACGGCTGCTGTGGTTTTCTCGCCATCAACGGGTCGACCCCCCCCCCTCCTCGTGGGCCCGTCCATCAAACACTGTGTTTTCTATTATATCAAAGAGTTGCGTTAACCATTTGCTCGTACGCAGTCGAATATTCAAGGACGTCAGCGGTGCGGTCATCCTCCTAGTCTCCACGGTAACGTGTCTTTGGTGAAGATCCTCACATGAAAGGAACCGCCGGTTGGTTTTCCCCTAGTAGCTCATCAATTAGCATAGCCTGCGGGGCTAATGTCCGGAGGTTACTTAGAGACAGTGTGTTTAATTAATTGGAAAACACTCTTTTTAATTGTTCTTATCTAAGTATGAAACGTATTCCTTGTTATCCGAGCGCAGACATAATTATCACCCCGGGGAATTAACAGGTGGAAATGTTGATGATGATGACAATTAACTGAGCGGGCTCAGATCAGATACGAACCCGTTCAAAATCGCATTCCATCAGAACGATCTGGGTCGGCGTCGTGCTAGTAGGTCGTGCTAACGACGCTAACGTCAGAAACCACCAGTCTCTCTGTCCCCAGAGTCAAATATTCATTTGTTTCAGTCGTATTCAGATGTATCTTCAGTCAATGAAATGTCCATTCTGCCGTGTGTGTTTTATCCCACATGAGGGGTGTAAGCGAACGCAACACTTGCAGGTGCGCTGGCCTTTAAAATGAGCCGCTTTATATTGGAAAGTCAGATCAATAAAACCTGCTTTTGACCAGTTCCTCAAGGAGAATTATTGATTATAGATTTTGATCAACACGTGTGACATGTTTCAGGGGACAGTTGGATGACAGGACAACAAGTAAAGCTGATGATGGATAAAGATTTCCCAGAGTCCCCTCTGAGTGCCGAGGTGGTACTAGATTCACCACAGGGCCAGAACCTGGACCGACAGATCCAGGATCACGAGCATCAGAACTCCAACAGTCAGAATCCGATTCTGGATCAAACCGGATGTTCAAACCTAGACCAGAACCGGTCGGAGGTCCCGAGAGGTGAGAAGGATCCAGGTCTTGCTTCAGGCCAGGATGCTGACTGTCCAGACCCCCCTGGTGCTCAGAACCAGACCCTGCAGCTGGATCTAGACCATGGTGAGGAAAACTGTGATTTTTAATGTTTATTCATTCAAACTTCTGATGGTGTTTGGAGGCCACATGTTTGTCATGGCTCTTCCTGTTGAAGAATAACATTTGGTGAGACATTATCCGGGAAGGTTTGGGTTCATGTTTGACGGCAGATGGAAAATTCCAATCATGAAAATTCTCAAATTCAAATGGAAATTAAAATCAGAGATGGAAGAACACGAAAAAAGCTTAATAAATGATGTAGTTACTTCTTCCTCCTCCTTTTTTGCATTTGTATAAATATTTTTTACATTTTTTTCTTTATATATGAATGAGATTTTACCTATTGTTATTCTTTTACATTCACATTCTAATTATGCATAAAATTATACAAATTTGATGAAATTCATGCGTCCATGAAATCAGCCGATGTCTCCGGTTGGGATGTGGACCAGGACTGGGACCGTGAGAGGACCAGGGCCAATCAGGAGGCAGATCCAGAGTCAGGTGGTAGCGTGCCGTCACTTGTAATCACCAGAGCCACTGAACAGGTGAGTAGAGACAGAAAAGCCTGATGGGAAATAATGTTCCCTCTCATTTATATTCACGGGCTCCGCTGCTCCGCTTTAACGCCGTCAGTGCCAAAAGTCCCGTCTTTGTTTTGGCACTCACAGGTAGACTTTCTTCTCCATATTTGCCGCCTTTGTTCTTTGTTTAAACGATGTCTCTGATCAGCTTCAAAGCACAGACGTCCTGACAGCTTTTCTTCATCAATCTGCCTTTTTCTGCTCCTTCAAAACCACCCTCTTCCCTCTTATTTTCCTACTGTACTCAGCGTTTGTGGCTTTCTTGCTGTAATTATACATTCCCGTCTAGTTTCCAGCCGTCACATGCTGGATTTTTCAGAAGCTCTGATTGTTTTCACTCACGGATCTTCTCGCTGTCTTTGAGCGATGAGGTGAGAAACATTCTCAGGGACTTTAATCGCAGATCAATTCCAACTTTCTAAATTCAAGACAGTTTTCTCTTTTCGCTTGTCGCCATCATATTTTCGCGATCTTCCAACATCTGAACTATGTCTGTCTATTTTTAACGTCAGACTAAAATTTTTTCGGAAATTTTCCAGGAAAAGGATTAAAAAGTCAAATGTTGCTCAGTAATTCAACAGGTTCATTAAGTAAAAAAAAAGAATAAAATTAATCCTACAGATAAAAAAGCAATCTGTGTTTACACTAATCCCAAGGGGTTTCACAATACTATGTTTACAAGTATGTACTTAGAAGTTTGCAATGACAGAAAATTTTCACAAATTGGAACAGCTGCAGACTTAATCAATCGGGGCACACCTAGTGCGTCCACGGGTCTGATGCACATTTGATAAAATGGGCGGCGCAAGTACACTTCTGGGAGACTGACAGCATCCTTGGTACCTTGCAAACTTAGAACTGGAGCGACTGACCACAATTCACTAGTACCTAACAACGCAAGTGAGGGAGCCAAAGACATCTTATCTTCGGGTGCTATGTCGTCCTCTGGTGACATAATTTCCTGTCATGCTGAATCAGGACCAGAACTTTTGTTTTCAGGCGGAAACAAGAACGAGGCAGACTCACGTCTGCTGCAGTAACAAGTGCAGGAGAGGAATGTGGAGCACTGTGAAGACATCAGAACGGAATTCGGTGTTCAGCTCAGGCCTGCGAGGAGTTAAATACATGAGCGCTCTCTCCTTCACTGAGCGATCCCATTACCCGCCCTCGTGTGTACACACTCACCGATCCGAACCGCCTCCAAATTCGTTTTCTCAGAACCTCTGTGGCATGTGGCAGAGGAGCACTTAAACCAAATTGACTTTACTGATGTGAATTATGAAGATACTGATATCATGCATAAAGTTATTTACCCCTCAGAAGAATTCAAATAAGTAATTCCCTCTGATGGTGATATGGGGGAACTAATATGAATGCAAATAGGATTAGGCTACTGCATTAGTGTCTGATAAACAATTTACAGGCCTGAGTGTGCACTCGGGGATACACTCCCTGCTGCATGGGAAATAGGGAGATGGCAATCCTGGCCGAGAGGGAGGGGGACCTTATCGTGGCTTAGCCCCCCTCTCTGCTGGCCTCCACCGGGCTCTAGCGAGTGCTCTAGATTAGAGCAAAGGCCATCCTGAGGCATCCTGAGGTGCGTTCAGGTGACTTCTGCTAAACTGATACTGACGAAGACATCCAAACAGGCGCCGGAGTTGCGTCTACGTTTGGCACGCGTGAGGGAGAATTTCCAGTTATGAACATCCAGGAAGTTTCTGCTGCAGGACCAGTTTGACCACACCTTAATAAAGCAGCAGATACACCGGCATCCCCCAGGGGCCAGGTTCTGTGCTGGAGGGGGACCAGGGCTGTTTCTCAGGGTCCACACCTGTGAAAAGTCATCAATCCAAGTGCCCAGAAGTGTACTGCATTCTTGTGTCCTTGCAAGTCCGTACTTTAACATTTACTTTCAAGTACTTGTATACTTATTGAAAAAGGACTTGAGAGACAGAAGCAGATCCTCTTTCCTCTCCTCTCCTCTCCTCTCCTCTCCTCTCCTCTCCTCTCCTCTCCTCTCCTCTCCTCTCCTCTCCTCTCCTCTCCTCTCCTCTCCTCTCCTCCACACTCCTCTTCTCCCTCCTCTTTTCCTCTCCTCTCCTCTCACCCCTCTCCTCTCCTCTCCTCTCCTCTCCTCTCCTCTCCTCTCCTCTCCTCTCCTCTCCTCTCCTCTAATACCTCCTCCTCTCCTCTCCCCCCTCCTCCTTTCCTCTCCTCTCCTCTAATACCTCCTCTCCTCCCTCCTCCTCTCCTCTCCTCTCCTCTCCTCTCCTCTCCTCTCCTCTCCTCTCCTCTCCTCTCCTCTCCCCCCCCCTCCTTTCCTCTCCTCCCTCGTCCTTTCCTCTCCTCTCCTCTCCTCTCCTCTCCTCTCCTCTCCTCTCCTCTCCTCTCCTCTCCTCTAATACCTCCTCCCTCCTCCTCTCCTCTCCCCCCTCCTCCTTTCCTCTCCTCTCCTCTAATACCTCCTCTCCTCCCTCCTCCTCTCCTCTCCTCTCCTCTCCTCTCCTCTCCTCTCCTCTCCTCTCCTCTCCTCTCCTCTCCTCTCCCCCTCCTTCTCTCCTCTCCTCTCCTCTCCTCTCCTCTCCTCTCCTCTCCTCTCCTCTCCTCTCCTCTCCTCTCAGACGTCACACTTCAGAGCACGTTAACGCCATGTTCCATGTGTGGCCTTTAGGGGGTGGAGCCCTTTGAAGAAGCACATTTTGACAGTCAGCAGCACCAATTAGAGCTCGCATCATGTCATCGCCCACTGAGGTCTCCTTCCTGCTGAAATGACAGTTGGGGGATCCCGACCACGTCAGTGTTCTGTCTGTGTCCTGTGAGAGATCATGTAGTGTTGAGAACCTGCTCGTTAAACATTGTACATCAAATGTGCTTTAACACTTTCCCTCGCTGATCCACAGTTCTTCACTGTGTGTTCAAAGCAGTGACATGATTGTTAATTAAAATCCTAATATGGCTGTGAGACAGCTTGTTTTTATGTTTCTGTGCATAAGAAGTATTTACATACACGTGTAGGTTATTTAAATGTTACTTCAAGGTCTGATATCTCTCGTTTCGTCACTCCCATCTAATAATAAATAAAATATAATAATCTGAGCACAAGGCTTTGCCTCGTTGGGCTCTTTATATCGTTCTTAGCATTCCTTTTTTTAGATGTAACTTCATTAGTTAGTTATTTACCATAACTAGCTACAGCAATATTTTAGCACTTGAGCAGAAATCGTGGTTTGTTACTGTTACCATGCCTTCAGAGTGCTTGGTAAAACTAGGTCATTCTTAAATAATGCTAAAATAATCTGGACTATCCAGGTTGTTGTGAGATACATTTTGATGTTATGTCCAATGCTATGATGCTAACATAGCAATGGCCCTAATCACAGCTCTGAAGGTTCTTTTCTTATACAACATGCTCTCACTCTCCGGCTGCATATTCTAACCCTTGTTAACGCCGCTGAAACACGCACTCCGGATTGCACCACCGAACAAATGAAAGTGTGTCACCCCGAGCTAATAATTACATCTGAATTAAAAAGCCCAGCAACAACCTCCTTTGATGTGCGATGCAATGTCATTTTTATTTACAGTTGCGGATGATTTAAATAATTAGCAGAAATCAAAATGATAGGTGTGGCGCGTTTTATCTGTGATATTAAAGTTTTTGTGTGCAGCCCGGACCCGTCTGCTGTGTAAATCACTTTGCGCGCCTGTAGCCGGGACAATAGCGAGCATGGAGCCATAATTAGCTCTCCTGAGACTCCAATCCTAAACAGTTAAAGGACAATCATGGCTCAGTGAGATGTTAAACTGCTGCTGCTGCTGTCTGTTGCCAGCTGGGGCCTAATTGTAGTCAACAGGCTCAGGCAGCCAATTCCTTCTGTTAGCGGCGTATGAAGATGAGTGGCGTGCTCAGAGAGGCAGACGGACATTTAGTTTGAGTTGTAAACACTCTCTTATATGCTAATCTAGCAGCACCTGAGCACCGTTTGAGGGACGTGTGTGAGGATTGGAAGTGATGCATGCTGGCTGCTGTTGTGTAAAGTTCACACTCGGCAGGTTTGTGTTGTTGGTTGTTTGCAGCGTCGCAGCCGTTTAAGTCAGAACATATTTTGATGCAGTTACAAAAAGTTTTGTCGTTAGCTTCATCACCAAGTAATGTCAACGGGATCACAGTGATGGGACAGAGAGTCGGTCTGTGCCTTCACGCTCATCGTTTCACAATCGTTAAATTGTTTATAATTGATATTTTAAAAATGAAACCTGAATACTTTCAACAAAGGATCAGCAACATGGCTACAGCTATATTAGTATATTTACTGTCCAAAGAAAAAGCAGCTCTGACTGGGCCTGGAGTCCTTGATTTTACCCCCAAAGCTGCGACAATCACACAAAATACTAATAATTGTAGACAGGTTTTGTGGATGATTGCGAGTTCGCCCTCTGCTGGGAGATTGCAGTAAGCTAACAGAACTAATGTTCTACTCCTCAGCTGTTTCCTTCTTGGATAAGTTAAAGAATGAACAAATCCAGAGTCCTGCTTCCTACCTCTGTTTCTGGCTCTTGATTTCATTTGGATCTCAGTTTATTTTCCATTGTAAGGAAGATGCATTTTTCGGCATTTTCTGACCCCAGGATCAAAGAAATATCAAAGAAAAATAAGTTGGCATGCTGAACACTAGGATTCAACCTTTCCTGTTTTTTCTGGTCACAGGCACCAGCAGTGACTCTGGCGGAACGGAAGAGACCCACAGACACCAGTTTGAGGGAGGACGGAGCTGACGTGGCAGCTGCTGACCTCCTCTCTCTGAGAGGTGACTCCGTATCTTTAGCCAGTGAGATGAACATCTCCAGGACGGTGAGAGGAAGATGGATTTTCTTTCATTCTGGTCAAATCTTGTTTTGTAGATATACAGTCCAGGTTAGTTTATCTGTAATTAAGTACTTTAGTTGGTTTAGCTTAGCTAAAAGTCTTTGTCCTTATTGGCTCAGATGTTTGTAACTGTTTCACTGCTGAAGATCACGTCTATTGTCAGAGTCCCCTCAGGGGTCAACCTGGCCTGGAGTCACCCAAACTCAGGTGTGAACAGAGGTTTTAAATCACATTGGCAGCGAGTGCGAGGCGGCCTATGAGGAATTAAAAAATCCGCCTTCATCTGGTTGAGATGAATCTCTTTAACTGGAAAGCGGCGATGCGGCGTCCTTGACAAAAAAAAATCAGTGTTTTTCTGCAGAGTTTCATCATCAGCCAGAAAGCACTCTCTGGAGGTGGGTCACCGGGGGAAACGCAGAGCTTGTTGAAGGAGCGGCGAGGCTGCAGCGTAATCATAATTCCCTTGACCCACGTTGACCCTCGCCGGGCTCTGACAACGAGGGCCACGCCACAGATCAGGCGCCTCCTTTCAGGCCGCCGCTTGCTCCAAAATGGCTTTTTCATTTCTCAAACAATCACACGGCGGCGGTGGCGAATGAGGGGGCAGATTACAGAAGGCGAGGTTCCAGGGGTGAGACAAAAAGCTCCGAAACCCAGAACAAAGTGGTTATCTTCTCCGTTCTCATTAAATCTGTCCGCTGACTCAAATACCGATTTGAAAGCAACCGACGAGTAAAACAGGACTTTTGGAAAGATTTGATTAATATGTTAATGTGATTGAGACGAGTCACATTAAGAACGGCTCTGGGGGGACCATACCATCTGTCCATCTGTCCATCTGAGTCCAAAGTGACCTGTGCTACGATCAGACGAGACAGTTGTAACCAAAACTAATGGAGCCAACTAAGTTGACTGCAAAAGAAACGTGAAAATCTGTGATGAACAGTTTAGCGGGGGGAGCAGCCGGGCAGTGTCGCCCAGCCTCTGTCTTCCTTTCATAGGACAGATACTCACGTAAAGGACCTGGACTCAGACTTGGTTACATGACCAAGGTGATTGTTGGTTAGCCAAACTAAAAAAGTAGCCTCCAAATTGAAGCAACCGTGGCTGAATCACTCTTCCGGGGGACGCTAAAGACGAAGATCACTTTAGACCGCCAATGCTAACAAAATCTTTTTACCCGTTACCTTGGCAACAGCCACGGCCTGTACCCTAGCTAACTCCCTCACTTTTACTCAGCCTTGGACACAAACTTGAGTTGACCGGAACCCTTCCTTGTTTGCCCTGTTGCAAACACAGACTTGATAATTAGACGACCTGGCTGCTTCGCTGACCTTTGACCCCTTCGTTACACTCTGAAAGTATTTCAGGCGTTTGACGTTTGATTTCACTCAAAAGTCTTGCTGCATGTGTAGCACCAATGTTAACTTTGTTAATATTCGATCAAAGGATGACTGTGACTGATTAGACGATCAAAAGGCGGTTGATTAAACGAGCCCCACTTGTTTGAAAACAAGTCTTGTTGCAACAGTCATTTCAGAAATAGTTTAGATCCGATTTTCTTCTTTATTCTCCACGTAAACAAAAGAGCCTTCGACAGATTCTGAGCTTTTATGTCAACTTTAAAGGTTAAATCAACCAAAATGAAAATGTCAGCAGACAAAAACACTGTCACCCATTCGTCTCGTCTTTCCTCTGACCAGTGTGATTACACAGGCCAGCAACCCCCCCCCCCCCCACCACCACCGCTTTCTCTCTCTGTTTTATAATGTCGATCGCTCTGTTGCAGGATTGCATTGCTGCCAATGTGACGGATCGCTCATAAACGCCACCAAATAGGACAAAAGGACTTTGCTAAGTAGGCGTGGGGGCTTTCCTCCCACCCCTTTGGCTGTCAGAGGACCTCAAGTAGAAGAGGGGAGAGGACAGGGGTGAGGAAACAGCAAGGGTGTTTTGACGGGATGAATAGTCGGAGGAGTGAAAGTGGCTGGAAAAGGCTTTTGTTATGCTAACGGTGCTCACAGAAGCCCATTCATGTATCCTCGACACAGGAGCGCTCGATGTTATTATCTCTCGTGGAGAGCCAGATCAGTTTAAGGGTCGTGAGGATGGGGGAGAGACACGCTCAGATTCCATGAATCAGAACCTGCACTTCTTAAACTAGCTACTAGTGTAGTCTTACGTCCTAGTTTGTGATGCTTGTGTTGTCCCGTTAAGTTTTATAGCTACAACACAGGAAACACAACTAACAAGCTACAAACACACGTGACACCAGCGAGGTTTGCACCTATTAGAACCAGTATAAACACTTTTGTCTACTTAGCACCATGCATTTTAGTAAAGATCAAGATATGAGCGGCTTTCCCATTGGAAAGGAATGATTTCTGGGTTTTCTCACCTTTAATTGACCCCCCACTGTGTTAGTTCTGTTACTAACACTCGATCCACACCAGTTTGCCTACCTCAGCAACAGGAGCATAGATGATGCAGTCTCCATAGCACTGCACTCTGTGCTCACACACCTGGACAACACGAACACTTATGCACGATTGCTGTTTGCTGACTTCAGCTCAGCTTTCAACACCGTCGTCCCCTCCAAGCTGATCACCAAACTTGGAGACCTGGGCATCAACCCCTCCCTCTGCAACTGGACTCTGGACTTCCTGACCGACAGACCACAGCATGTTAGGTCAGGTCACAGCCGCTCCACCACCATCACACTCAGCACCGGTGTGCCACAAGGCTGTGTGCTGAGCCCGTTCCTCTACTCTCTATTCACCTACGACTGCAGACCTGTACATGGATCCAACTCCATCATCAAGTTTGCAGACGACACAACGGTGATCGGTCTCATCAGCAACAACGACGAGACAGCCTACAGAGAGGAGGTAGAGCGCCTGACCACATGGTGCGCTAACAATAACTTGGTCCTCAACACCAGCAAGACCAAGGAGCTCATCGTGGACTTCAGGAAGGCAAGAGGAGGCACACAGGACCCCATCCACATCAACGGGATGGCCATCGAGCGTGTCTCCAGCTTCAAGTTCCTGGGGACCCACATCTCAGAGGAGCTGTCCTGGACCACAAACACCTCCAGCATCATCAAGAAGGCTCACCAGCGCCTCTTCTTCATGAGGACACTGAGGAAGAACCAGCTATCCTCGGCTGTCCTGGTGAACCTCTATCGCTGTGCGATAGAAAGCATCCTGACCAACTGCGTGTCAGTCTGGTATGGAAGCTGCACTATCGCTGAGCACAAGGCCTTGCAGAGGGTGGTGAAAACTGCCCAACGCATCACAAGGACTACACTCCCTGCCATCGGAGATGTCCAGAGGAAGCGCTGCCTGCATCGAGCACGCAGCATACTCAAGGACTCCTCCCACCCCGCCCACAGACTATTTTCCCTCCTGCCCTCTGGGAGGCGCTACAGAACCCTCAGGACTCGGACCAGTAGACTGAGGAACAGCTTCTTCCCCAGAGCGGTGTCCCTGTTGAACTCCTGCTGACCCTTACACACTCCACACCTCACTACACTACAGCAGTTTACACAACAACTCACTAGCTTAGTAACCAATGTAGCTACTGTTTAAACCTGTCCTGCGCACTCATGCACTTTATCATCTGTATCTGTATACACGTAATTTATAATTTGCACATCTCCTCTATCTTATGTAAATAGCTAAATAGCTCCTGCACTTATAGTCTAAGGCATTTAATGTAAACACCATCTGTAAAATATGTTTATAGCACAACCCGGTAAACGATTGTAAAAATAACCGCACATACTGTATTTATTAAGTTATTATCCTCACTTGCTGCTTCTTCTGCACTTCTGGTTAGATGCTAAACTGCATTTTGTTGCTCTGTACCTGTACATGTGCAATAACAATAAAGTTGAATCTAATCTAATCTAATGAGGTAGAAGAAGAACCGTCTCCACCCTCCTCCTCTCTTCTGGGACACGAGTTCACCTCTGCTCTCTGATCTCCCACAAACATCCATCAGAACACTAGAATGTTCCTTCGTCCTGCCACAAGACCAGGAGTCTGGAACCTGGAAACTTCTCTTTTTCTGTGTTTGTTCTTCTTCTTTCTTGGGCTGCTGCCTTCAGGGGTTTCCATGGTGAATCACCTATGTCCATGTTCTCAATGTCCTCTCTCTCACTACCTCCAGTCGTGTCCTCCTCTCCATCGTCAAACATGTTCTGTCACTGATGCAACTCTTCATGATTCTGTTCATCATTCCCAGAGAGAATCTGAGAACATGTGAGAAAAGACTTCCTCTGGAAACTTAGAAGAGGGAAACATGGAAAAACATGGAAGTTATTCAAAGACACCTTTTTCATTTGTTTAATTTTCCCAGTTGTTTCCACCTTTTTCCTTGACAACTGTAGAAGACAAACAGCAGCTTAGAACTAAACAAATCTAAGTGATCTAAATGATTATTTAATCATTTAATGTAAAAAATTGATTTGTGACTGACTCATTTGGTCTTTGTCCAGCTTTGCTCTTGTGTTACACCTGTGTTCAACAGTGTGTATTTTGTTGAGCAACAGTCAGTCCTGTTGTTGACTTCTGGGATTTAGACCTGCGTTGATGCCAAAAACTGTAACACATCCCCGCTAATATCCATCACAACGACACTAATTATTGATCAGTTTTTCACATGTCTTCACTTCCTGTTTTCTAGCATGAAACCTTGGACTCAGCGAGACGGCGACTCACATGAAACGAATTAATTCATGTGCAGGAAATGAAAGAATAAATCAGATAATTGAACGGCGCTCATTAACACGTTGAGAGGGGACCTCACCAGTCTGCCAGGCTGACAACAGACGGTAAATAAAGATGTCGGGCTGGGAGATGAAAGCAGCATGGTCCTCTCTGAAGCCTGTTTTATGGAGCCTTTGAGAGTTCTGACTCTCTTTTTAGTGATTTAATGGATTCGTTAGATTTTATCCTTTAGCACTCCTTCGGGGAGGTTCGCGCTTGGTCTGCGAGAGACTCAGATAATCAGTCGCTGTACAAACAATTACACAACAAGACGCCCAAATAATCCCACAGATGATTAATATTACATGGTTCAGCTCCTTAAAGAATTCAGTGTTAAAAATTATTCCAGTTGATGTTGATTCTGTGAAGGTGTTTGATATTTAGCTTCAGTGCTTCATGCCAACAGTGTATTCAGACTGGTAAAAAAAAAGGTATTTCGTTAGCGCCACCTGGTGGTGGTCATGGTGGTGGCGTTGCTTTGTCGACATCGGCTTTGATGTCGCTGTTATTCTGTTGCTGTTGTTACGTTTATGAGAGTTGTTTTGTTGCTGTTTCCAGTGAAGGTTGATGTGATCGGTATTGCAATGTTGTCTTGCTGTTCGCATCAGTAAACGCTCCGTTGGGAAGTGTTAGAAATATTGTTTTGTTGTGACTGATGATGTCATTGTTTGTTTGTTTATCTTTCAGAGTGAGGATGACGACAGTGCCAGTGTCACAGCTTCTTCTGTCACAGTAAGAGAGAGAGTGTGTGTGTGTGTGTGTTTAACCAGCTGAGAGCGTCACTGTCCACACACACTGGGTTGAAACAGATCCCCCCCACGCCGTTCCCATGGCGATGTCTCGTAATCGCTGTCGTCCTGACAGGACGCAGCTCTGGCTGCTTATTGGCTGTGACGGCCTCCCACTTCTGTTTCTGACTGGAACCAGCAGGGAAATCGGCTTTGAACTGGGACTCAAACAGACTGTGTTCTTGAAAAGAAATGAGTGAATATTTATATCGATAATCTATATTTATCTTCATATAGAATCTTTGCTGCAAAAACAAAAATTGTGCCATTTTTGTCAAAGAGTAGAAATAAAAATTGTCGCAAACAAACACAGTTATTTTTAAAACAATAAATTAAAATAAGAACATATAAAGAATGACCCAGAACAGAGTTGTCCTGATGTTTCATTTATCTGGAACATAATTTTACTGTTTCTATCCTGTTCCGCTCCCTCTGCATTAGCACTGTTAACATGGACACACATCAAGTGTACTTCTGTCTTTGTGAGGACTCTCATTAACATAATAAGCCCAACTCTAACTCTAACCATCACAACTGCCTATAGGGGCAACTATGACCTGACTTTAACCTAAACCGTGTGTGTGTGTTTGTGTGTGTGTGGACAGCGAGGACACTCCTGCAGGACTCTGATTGAAAGTCTGGGTGTTGCTCTGCTGCAACCTGCTGACAAATAAACACCACTAATGGCATCAGGAACACATTATCCAGTGTCGCCGCGGTAACACTTAAGGACAACAAGGACAATATATTGGATTATTATTATTAATTTATCATTTCTACAGAAATCTAATTTTTGCCTCACATAAATCTGATTAATTGGAAAATCAGGTTCCAACGTTTGAAAGAATAAGTGAGGATAAACGTAGAACACAAGTCTCCGTTTCTGTCTCAGTCTGTGTTCCACAGAGTCCATCTGGACCCCCTGGAGAAGGCCTGGATGAGGAGCTCCGCTCTGGGGAACGCAGCAGCTCAGCGTCAGCTGCTCTTTCAAGAATCCAGCCTGGTGCTGAAGAAGGTAGCTGGAACAGTTGCAGGCTGTTTTAAAAAATAAAGCCAGTCATTATCCATTAGCATGTTAGCACGCTGCTGCTAGCATTCCTGGGAGATATTCTGTGTATCTGTAACTGAACATTTTTGTCTTTTTCTGCATCATCAGGATTTCATCACTGTGAGTTTATCATGCATCTGTTTCATTGCTTCTTGGTTATTGACATGTATATATGTAAATATGTTTTTTTAACAATGTATGTTATCCTTGCAGACACACTAAAAGTTAGAAATGCTGACGCATCTCCTCTGTTTTCCTTCTTGCCTCCCTGTCCATGTGTGTTGTAACGTTGCTGTGCACCAAGGGGGTAAGTTGTCTCTTCCTGCTGGCCGTGCTCACTCATCATGAACACATACCCACAACAGCAACTCAACAACATGCTAACTCCTGCCTCAATTAGCCTAGTATTGATATCACATTGAGCCTCTGTCTGTCCTCAGGCTGGCTGTAACGGATGGACGATGGGTCTTTGGGGGGGGGGGGGGGGGGTTAAATATTCACAACAGGTCTGATTTTGAGGCACGTTTGTGTGATAAACCGGTAGATCGACAGCGTTGCTTTGTGAAGCGTGCAGTTCTGCCTTCACACACCTGCCATGATACTAAACACGCTCCTACATACATAAACTTCTTCTTCCTCACACTGTTCTGTTATTTTTGTCCTCTGATCCTCTGCCATCACACCTATATTAGTGACTGGATGGATTACTGAGGGTGTCTTTGACCCCTGGGGTTGATGTCCTCTGTGTCTCTGCATTTGTGTGTCTCAGTCTCTACCAAGTTTTGTGTCCCTTCCTGTAATTTTGCATCTCTTTCATTCTTGGTTGTTGGGCAATATTAGGATGTTGCAGCGGGATGTTTGTGTTCATTCTCCTTATAATTGTCTGGAGTTTGTGCCTTTCAGTGGGATGTGTAATAATACTGTAATTACATTGTAATTAACATTAAGCCACATGACTCCAACAGATGGGAGGACGCGATAATCACATGATCAGCCAGGAGCTCTGATGTTTATCTCTTCTTTTGTTTTTTATTCTTGAAGAGCTGATTTCCCAGTTTGAAGTGGTAAACTGGGATTGATTCACCAGTGAGACGTGCTGAAGGAGGATCAGTCTTTGATCTGCTTTATTCTGTCAGCGGATGAAGCCTCGGCGAGCACATGTTCTTTAGATTCATTGTTGAATCAAAGCGTGGTTTCACAATAGTGACGGGAACGCCGTTTCAAACGGGAACATATGGCGGAACTGTTGCAGGCCGGCTTTGAAAAGTCGAATTTCACACAACATCCTGAGCGTAAGCTTCCTATTCAGAAGCTTCTGCAGAAAGGACCCCTCCATATGGCCTCCCCCTCCTCCCCTCATTAGCTGCAGGGACCTCCGTGTACAAGAATAACAACATCAGTGGAGTAGCCCTCGCTCACGCCACTCCAGAGTGATGCTCTCCTCCTTTTCATGCCTCACTTGATCAAAATGGAAAGAGTGAAATTTACGGCTTTTGATGTGCTTTTCCCTGCTGCTCTCAGATCTGCAGCTCAGACTCATCTTGCCTGTCACTCCTCCACCACCAACCGTCCAACAGATGCCCGGCGCGCAGGGTCCTACTGTTGGCGTCTGGTGCCGTGTTAGCGTCAGGTCCCTGTCTTCTCCCCCTGCGAGCAAGACGATAGCGGTCGCGACAGTTTAATGGCGGCGGCAGCTTCCTGCTGAGCCACGCAGGCGTCTGTCACATTAGCCGCATGTGGATTTAAGGTCCCCCAGTTATGGTCATGACAGTAAAAGTGACTCTGCAGCTATAAATCTAATCTAACCGTTGACCTAGAATTAGCATAACATAAGTGCTGATTTTCGTAAGTGATCGTTGTTCAGCTACTTATTTGCTTCTCAGAAATTCACTGTTAAATAGCAGAAAATTCACTCTTTTCTGATCCAACTCTAAACAACCATCAGTCGTGGCCTTAAACAGCAGGTCTGCTGGTGTGTGTTCAGGTGAGTGTGAGGCTCAGGTGGAGGCCGGCACGATCTCGCCAAGTGTCGGAAGGCGAGGCAGGTTTCAGTTAACACCTTCTAATGAAAGTCCGTCCTGACAGAACGGCCCAGCAGCGTCCCCCCTGCAGACATGTACCACCAAAATAAACCTCCAGTAACAACCCTGGTTCAGGTGAACTTGAGAAAGCGGAAAGAAATATTTACTGTGGCAACATGAGTGGAAAAATCCCAGTTTGAAGGTTAAACTAAACCAGTCTACACTAGGCTGAAACCTGCAGGGTTCAATTTTTTGATTTACAAAAATGCCCAATAGAGACAAATAATAAGAATTGCATTTAAAAGTAAAAACTGATAATTATTATACATTTTTTTAGATTATAGAAACAAAACAGTTTAAACTAAACCAAAAATAAAACATTCCAACTGTTTCTTCAGTGATTTCTTGCTGGAATGTCTATCGATAATCAATAGTGGGGATCAGTCAAAGCTGATGCTTGTAACTGTGCACTGTTCACTGTCATCTGTAAAACTAACGGCCTGCTTTGAGGCCTCACAAACACACAAACACCGACAGGGAAAAACTCATGAAAGCAGCGTTAATCTTAAAAGTGCAGATCTCAGCGAAATGATGTTTACCCGTCTTTAATCCGGCTCAGACGGTGACAGGAGACGGTCGAAGGTGCAAAAAAGGTGGGAAAATGGAATGTCACCGTTTCACTGTGAAGTCACGTCAGCGTAAAGACAGCTCGACCTGCAGCACTTTCAGCCTGTCATTACCATTTTAATATTAGCAACACTGATCAGCTTTTATCACCTCATAAAGACATTCATTCCTTTGTTACGTCTCTCTTTTTTTTTTGTCCTCTCACTAAATCACTGGAAACCATCAAGTTTGTAAGTTTTATTCTATGGTCATGTTCATAAATCTGATCGTAGCATCCTCCTGTGTGTTAGCCTTGTGAAGTCCTGTCTCAATAGATTGTGTAAATGTTTACATACTTACATACAAGATTTACATTTGAAGCCCGTGATCACATTCGTTTGTGAGTATTTGGGAAGCTTCACAGAGCCGATTGTCCACATTTTAAAGGAAACAGCTGAATTCAGACTGTTTTGTTCCGGTCTGACGTGTGTTCTGCTCATCTATCTGTGCTGGTATCTCTGAGGAAACATTGTTGCTTCAACAGATTATAAACTCAGCTTCCAGTTTCAAAACCTGAAAAGTTTTTGGAAATCATTATTCTCGATAGAAAAATTCCCTAAAAGTACATTTTGGACATAGTTGAAAACTCTGTGTGTGTGTGTGTGTGTGTGTGTGTGTGTATACAGACAGCCCTTCACTGGGCAGCGAAGCAGGGCTGTCAGGATGTGGTGGACATGTTGCTTTGCTCTGGAGCCGATGTCAACGTCAAATCGGTGAGCTCCGTGTGTGTGTGTGTGTGTGTGCGCGCGCACGTGCAAGAGAGAGAAAGAGAGGGAGCACCTGACATATGTACCTGGATCTTGCCTGTATAAACAACCACATCGTATCTCACTTAAAGAAACTGTCCACTGAAATTATTTCTCTATGATCCTCTCAAAATAAAAGCCTCCTGAAGTTGAGGTCCCTGCATTTACTCCTTAAAGCACAGTCTTGGATACTTTATAAGGCTGTCTGTCTTAATACTGAATACGATTAATACCATAGATACTTGGAGAATAAGATAAACCACTTAGTTACAGCCCAGCCTGCTAGCTCGACTGGTTAACATGTTACCATCTCAGGTTACACTTTATCAGCCGGCTGTAAGGCACATGAGACAGAGCAGTTCTCTCTCACTCACTCACACACACACACACTCTCTCACACACACACTCTCTCACACACACACACACACACACATTGGGGGTGTTCTGGTTGATTTGGTCTATGTTTTGATTACTTAATGGCTTCCCAGACAGCCAAGAGCTGCAGAATTCAATTTAGCATCTACTTCTCTCAGTGTTTATCTCCCATCCTCCCTCTGCTGCTGCTGCTGATGACAATGACCATGAAGATGGTGACGACGTGCACGTAGGAGATAATGTTGAAGACCCAGCAGAGCAAAGCAAGCCAGACAAGTCACTTATTGTCACCATAATTACATAATTACTTTTTGTCTGTAGTTTTTGAGGAGGTAATGCAGCAGATCAAGAATCAATAATCCATAGAACGGAATTAACAGGAAACAGTGAGGCAGAGATCTGTTGGGGGCGTTTCGCTGCTTTTCTAATGGCTTTCCACGAGTTGGCGGTTTTTTGAATAAGCAGAATGTGACATCAGAATGAACCACGGAGTCAAACTGTGAGTTCACGTGTGTTTATTTAGGAATACTTGTGTGAGTGTGTGTTATCTTGCATCATTTGTGTTAAAAACACACATTTGTCTTTTCTTTAACACTAACTGCCTCTTCTCTCTCTCTTTTCCCCCATTCCACCTGCTCCATCACCACTGCCGCAGCATGTAAGTGAGCTTGGGAACCTTTAGAGCTCCACAAATCTGCACAAAGATGAGCCGTCAAACTCTTTAGGTGTCACGCTCTTTAAGCAAATGGCGCACTGACAAATATTTACTTTAGTCCAATTACCTCTGGCGGCCGTGTGAAATGGGTTTGCTGCTTGTGTCTTTGATGTGCTGCCTATGTCTTTGATCTGCTGCCTTTCTTTGACCTCCTCCATGCACGCTTGGCCCGCCATGCTCTGAAGGGGGTAAGTCCTCTTTAATGCACTTTTGTGATGTGTAATGAACACAAATGTGTTTTTAAATGTGTACAACCACAGATCACATCCTCTAAGAGCTGACTTCACTCACACCAGTGAGATTTTAGTTCATTTCAAGGTAAATCTTAAGGATTCTGCATCCATCTTTAAAGTCAGTCCTGTGGTTTGAACACAGTCCTCACAATGTTTTAATTCAGCTCACCTCAGCTCATTTCACCACAATGATAGCCAGCAGAAGGCTCTGTCCTGTCTTGGCCAATCAGAGGCTGGCTAAGCCCCCTCCTTAAATTTATAGTTGTGGGGGGACTAAAACACAACGTAGATCACTGCCTGAAGTCATTTATTTAGCTCTCTATTTACCTCAATTTACATTTGCTGGAGACACACAACCAAAGCACTTTGTTTTTTTTATCATTTTGAATCAGCGAACAGGTTGGAAGGTCAAAAATGCCTGTCCGTCAAACTTCCCTCCTATATCCATATCTTAGTTGGAAACATGCAACCTATGCATACTGTAAATCCCCTGGTAATGTGGATGGAAAAGCAAAGCCATTTGAAGTCCTAATGAACACAGTAAAGTTTCCCACACTCTCCTGTCCACGGCCACGTTTATGTTCCATCTGATGGAGTATTATTAGCTGCTGTTGACGCCGTCTGAGGTCTGTTGCCTTGCTGTGATCCTCCCTCGTGCTGTGGACCTCCTGCCAAGCTGACCTTTACCTCTGATATAAAAATATAAACACATGAAAGCGGTTCGTCATTTCAGCCAAAGGTCAAACTGTTACAGAGACATCTCCGTGTCACCGGGAAGTCCTGCTGATGCGTTTTCATCATCTGCACGCTTGTATTTATCTGCTATTTATCCCAACAACGCCAGCCTGAGGACAACAAACAGGAAGTGTCTTTAATCACGGCAGGCTCGCGACTTCCTAAAGACTGTATATTATCACCTTTAGATGCACAGATGTAACGTGTATCTCTGTGTGACGGTAAAGACGTTGACAGCAGCGACAGCTCGCCATTTCAACGCTTTTGATTGCCTCTTTCTGTTGTTCACATCAAAGAGCCTCCAGGGCATCTTAACAGTCAGGACGCTGACGAGAGTTTAACAGAACGGCGCTCCATAAACTACAGACCCCTTCTCCTAATCAGCACTGACTTCAAATGGTCCTGCTGTCATTTGACTCCAGCGTGGACTGACAGGCCGCCGGCGTTTGTTCAGCTCCGACTGACAGCAGCTCAGGATGACGGATGCCGATTCAGCCGTCAGTGGCCAGGGTTAATGCACGTACAAACGATTGGTGCCGGAGCGCGAAGAGGATTTTCCTGTGCTGGGATGAAGGACGTGGAGATGGATTCTTCTAGACAGACAAGGAAACGAACGAAAGAGAATGAAAGCGTTGCTGTAGCTGACAGGATCCATCTTTTATCGATGCTGAAGGTTTCTTTCTGTTTCACGTTGAGACAGGAAATGATGGAAACTGGGGAAAAATACAAGTTCTGTCCATAAAGGCACATGTGACCCGATAGCCTGTAAATTTAGATATTTGGTTTGTTTTATTAGTTTATGTATTTGTTATTGGTTCCATATAGCTAAGAGTGTTCTGACTTCACTTGCTCCCTCACCTGTCTAATTATCTCACCTGTCTAATTGTTTCTGCCCCTTTTTTCTCCTGCGTTGTCTGATCTCTGTACTGAGGTCCAGATGCATGTTTGTCACCTTTATTTCAATGATTTTAGACTGTGGTTTAGGTCAGGCCAACCCTCACAGAGGAGTCAAAGCTCTAGTTGTTGGTGTGGAGCAGACTTTACCAGATGTACAGTAGTTAATTCCACAGAAACAGCATCCGTGGATCAGCCGATGGTGAAACAGACCTTTAACATCTGCAGGAAAACAGTTTTCTGTGTTTCATTTGCAGGGTTATACTGCGCTCCACCTCGCCTCCATCCACGGGCACCAGCATGTCGTCCACGCTTTGATCCACATTTACAGTGAGTCTCTTTATGTTACAACGCCCAGGAGGGGAGGTTGTCAGGTTTGAAGCTCCTGGCGATGTTTAGTCAAGATTTAGGAACCAGCAAAGGTCTGTTTGCATCATCACTATGAGAATGATTTTGATCGGTTAAACCAGAACTGTCCAATTATAGTTCTGTGTCAAGATTTTATTCACATTTAAAATCTCACATTCAGAATCAAACTGGGATTTTTCTTCATGCCTCAGAGATTCTGAAAGGAGGCATTGATGCAGATCGCTGCTGTCTGACAAAAGACCCCCCCAACACCCAGACTGACAGGTCGCCCACACACACACACTCTTTCTGTCTGGGGGAAGGATGAGGTGGGCTGAGTTCATGACTGTTAATGTCGACAGATCCTCATTAAGGGGGGGGGGCTTCATGTCTCTTAAACAACAGGCTGGACGCTGCGGCCGCCGAGGTGGAGAGGCGTTTCTGTCTACTGGTCGTCTCTCGCCATGTTTAATGACTCTACTAAACAAAAAGCCCCAAAGCTTTGACTGAGTGACTAAGAATCACCATGGAAACCTGCAAGGATCTACTGGTTTCTGTCTGGTCTGAACTCATTCTAGAAGGGTTTTTTCCTACTTTCCCAGTTCGGAAGTACAAACTTCAGTTGAGGAGCTGCTGGTGAGTTTCCTGAGGCCTCCCCTCTGCAGCAGGAGGTGCGGTTGTATTTCTGGTAGAAGCAGCGGTGGGTTCATAAACCACGTTTTACGCAGGTGGGCGAGGAGTCAGTGGGAGTTAAACCGACAGTAATGACCAGAGTCGGTTACAGTGAAACCATTATCCTTCGAGCATCCCAGTGAGGAACTCGAGAACGTCTTCCTCTGCGCTGCAACACGATGACTGAGGTTCCGACATCCTCATCAAGCCAAGCCGCTGGAGCCTCTAATCCGCCATGCAGGTTATACATCATCCTGCAGGAAATGGAGACACCAAACACCTGAGCCAAAAGGTTTGCATTCCACCGTCAGGAGGCAGGCGGACTGAGGATACATCTGCGGGGGTGCCGTGTCACACCTCCAGCTCACATCCAGCTGTTTAAAGGGATTTCTACAGATGTTAGAGAAACAACTTCAGCAGGTTTACCTGTGTGACTGATGAGGCTGAGTTTGAGTCCTGGGGTAGAATTTCTGAACGGAGATCTGACTTTGAAGAACTTTACCTGAAATCTTTGATGGTTCTGGATCCATGTAATTCATCATTTTACCCCAGAATCAGAAGTGTTTTATTCCTAATGGTCAAAATTTCCCTTGTGTTTGTTTACTTTAGATGCTAAAACCAACATCAGAGATTATCACGGGAAGATCGCCGCCCACTACTGGAGCGGCTCCTCCAATGTCTTCCAGAAACCAGACCTGCAGTCAGGTGGGGATCAAGTTTGTCCTTCCTGCCATGGGAACATTACGCAGATGTGTCACATTTGAGCATTTACATGACTGTTGCTGCATTGCCAGGTGGGAGGATCTCTCGGGGGAAATACGGGCAATGTCACGTCCTTCCGTCCCTGCGTCTGTCTCGGTCCCGCAGTCAAGGACAACTCAACCTGGACTTTGAGAGTCGATCTGCAGGTCGTTACATGTGGGACCTTCAGGTGTGAAACATCTGCCACAATCCGAACTGGTTCCTCTCTGTATCCGGTGAAGCTTCACCTGACCTTTAGAAGGTGAACCCAACAACTACTGTTGACTTGTTTTCTTTTTTTGGATTGTTTTGATTCATATCACAGCAGTGGGGAACTCATGATGTTACAGGCATCCCCTCCACTGGAAAAGCCCCCCCCCCCGGGGGTAGTAGCGTAATATGTTTGGCTGTGGATGTCTGGTTGTGCTGCGGTTTATCAGCTTTAAACAGTTTGTTAACGAGACAGTCTAATGAAAGATTTACATGTTGCTCTTTAAAAATGTGTTTGACCCCATTGTTGTGACTTTCAGCTCTGAAGGAAAAAAAAATCATTTGAACAGTCTGGTAGTGAATGTTTGACACAGTTTAACACCTTTCACCGTCCCGCTCTCTTTCACTCTCTCATTAACATCTTCATTAGTTTCTATTGGTTGACTCAGAGCGTGAAGCTCATTATCTCCCTTAATAAGGCGGACCGGCGCCGTTTGTGTAAATTATGAGCAGGAAATGATGTGATTGGTGGGAGGACATACTTAAATACTAACAAACACTCACTCTGCTTAATGAGCAAATTAGTCCAGGCTGTGATTTAGTCCATGTGTGACTAAAGGCCACTGAGCTTTCACAACACTTGCTTAATGGGAACACACAAACATACACACCCATGCACAACAAATGCAAATTCATTATCTGTATAAAGAGATCCAGAGTTTCCAGGTTAGTCAGGTGTGTCACTCAGATCCACATTGGTGTGTGTGTGTGTGTATGTGTAATCCTAAACAGGCTGTCATGATCTCAGATAAAGTCACTGGAGTGAAAATTTCTGCGCTACGACCACGCCCCCCCACCCTTCCCAGTGAAGGGGAATAATTAACATCTATACGAACAACAAGCTTTTAAAACGAGTCTTTGCAGAAGACGACTGGTCCCTAGGAGTCCTCAAACAGGTTGGGTGGTATCAGAATGGAGTAGATGAGTGTCTAGACTCCCTCCTTATCATTGGGGCAATGTTATGACCTTCGACCTCTCACGAGTCGGCGCTGTGAAAAAGACTCAGGACTGATTATTTGGCCCAAAATGGCTGTTGCCATGGCTCCCAGTCAGTGACCTAAAGAGCTTAAGGCCACATCAGAGGTGTGAGAGGATGATTCACATCAACTACTCAGGCTGAAGTGCTGACGTTTGCTCCTTCCCTCTGCTCGGAGAACCTTCAAACACTGCTGAACTGCAGCCACATCTCAACCTTGGAGCACAGCTGTGTTTGTGTGATACTGGTTGTGACATTCACTTGTTCACAGCAGAGCGTCGCTCACTGGCAGGCAGCCTGTCAGTTAGTGGCGCTGGCTGCCGCCGCTGTGGGGTAAGATGGTCGTTGGTGTAAAGGTGTGCCCAGCAGGCCTGCAGAGAGCCAGAAGTGCCGCTCTCAGTGAGGCTGAGAAACAGTGTGGATGGAAGAGGAAAAACAGGCCTGGAAACCATAAGTACACCCTCAGCTGCTGCCATATGGGAGGACTTTAGCTGAGGAGGCCGCCGCGGAACCGTGTTATAATGATGATGATGAAGAGGAGGATTTTAGCGGTGTACTCCAGTGCAGTAGTTGAGCTTAAACCCAGTTGTTTTTGCATCAGCCTTGAACAGTTTCTGTGATGCCGACGCCGTCCCAGACGAGCTCACAAACCTCCCGAGTGCAGTAAAGGTTTATGAGAGATGACAGGCCAAAATGAAAGCACTTTTACCCTCAATAGGAAAGCAATCAGAGCTCCATTATGCTCCACTCAGCCTCTCTGGATAATCCTCAGTGAAACGCCTCCTGATTCATTCACTGCTCACAGCTTTCGGCCCCTGAAATGATTAATGCATGAAACCTGCCATCTGTATGTAAATGGAAACAGCATTATTTATGTAAGCGTGTGGGCAGGTGAGTGTGTGGATGACAGAGGTGTGTGTCACTACGCAGATCCCTGATGGTCATATCAAATCATCTCCGACTCTTTGACTCTTGGCTGCCTGATCCTTCCATAATCTCCTCCAAACTTTCCAGCGCTGTTAAGAAGTCAGATCCAAGAGGCTGAATTAACCTCGACTCTTTTGTTTTTTGTGGTATTCATAAATCTGCCAATATCTCATTTTTAGAGTTATGATGAATTCAAATTGTGTTATTTGAAATGAGTTGATCCCTTTTTAATGCATTAAAAGACTCTAAGAGTCATCCTGCAGCCAGCCACCATGGGCAGACTCTTCTGCTTCCAAAAAGTATAAATATGCCTGTTTAAAAGACTCTAGACATAATAAAATAACCTCTAACAAAATATAAAATTATTACATTCATAAGTACATTTAGAAAATAAAGAACAAAGTGAGAAAGCTACAAATTTTAAATATGTCTGACTCAATATAATCCAGATGTATAATATAAATCAGCCAAAAAGTAAAAATATTCTTTTGTGATATTTAAAATAAGTATATTGAAATGCAAAAAAAATGCCCTCCAAATAAATTTACATGTTGTTGCTTCTGCATGGTTGATGGTCAGTGAGGTTGCACGCACTCTGAGAGTCCTCAGGTGAGCATCTGTCACATGTTCCTTCATCTGATAGCAACGTTCTCTTTCCTGAAGGAAGAACCACGACAATGTTTTCATGCCCTACTGGGATAAAACGTCATAACCTGTAGTCGGGCTGCCATCACACCTCTCTATGTGTTCCTAAACTGATGCTAAGAGCTCATTTAGCTTCCACTTCCCCGTCCTCCACCACCACCACCCCCACCTCCTCCCCCGGCTCCAGGAGCTCGGCCAAGTGTCTCCACTCGACTCGAGCCTCATCCAAGGAGCTTACAACTGTAATTAAATCATTAAAATCCCGTCTACGCTTCACAGAGCCACACCAAATTGACTTCCCACCAACCTCATTTTCTATTTGAACACCAAATAATGATTTTCTGCCAGTCTAATTACAAAGCTCAACATCTGATCAAGCCCGCATCCGGAGGGGGAATTATCATACGGGGCCAGCATTAGACCTCATTACCAACTTGAGTGCAAAATTATTACATCTTGTAATTGGATGGGGATATTTATCAGCAGCGTTAGCCACGGATGCCTCTCGCTGCTCTGTAATCACATGGTTGACTGACCTGAAGTTTACTGGAAAACAAAGACGATGAAGATGCCAAAATGTTTATCTGAATGCCAAAGCTTCAAAAACAGGGATTTCACAGAAAACCCATCATATTTATCATTCCTGTCTTAACGTTATGGATTCACATAGGTCAAATCGGTGTCACACCATCTTGGCTATCAGAGGATTATGGGTAATGGAGTTGTCATAGTCTGGATCAGCCTTATAAGAGGATCAAGTCAAAGGCTGATACTGATCTTAATTGTGAAACTCCCAGTAAATTCCAGAATCACATGCTCAGTTTTTAAACAAACACAGACGGGATGGGTCTAATTCCTGCTGTCTAACTCCTCCAAACATTCAATAAAGAACCCTCAGGATGTGCCGCTCCATCAGTACGCATTTACAGAAAATGATTCTATTTCATGCTGCTACTATAAAATAAAGGGGGACCAGAAGAGTGGCTGCATTATCATCAAAAAAATTAATATATATTGCTGTTTCAAGACAGCTGTACGCTTTAATCAGAACATGATTATCAGAATTATCCAGTAAATTCTCCTCACAGACACTCAGCTAATATGCTAGAATCAGCCTTTAAAGGTTCCGATGTTCCTCTGTGAAGTTCTCAGCAGTTCTCAAATAGAACATTTACATAGAATCTTGCTGCCTTACTAAAACATTTTTCAGAACTTTAAGTAAGAGGGAGGTGGATCATTGTTTTATGCCTCCACCTACCACCAGGGGGCAGACATGTAATGCTGCCTAAGAACGAGAACTTCAGTGTGAATTCAATGTAAAATGAGAACAATTTAACACAGTTAGGACACAGTACAGTAGTTTAATTGACAAGAACCTATTAGCTGATGCTGACACTGATGTCCCTCAGAACAAGAGTCTGTTACCCTTTTGGGTTGGGTTAAATCCTGGACAGGCGGACGCGTGACCTGTCCGTCTGACTCTTCAGTTGAAGGCATGACAGCTCTGGATTCACCTGCCGCCTCTCCTGTTGTTTCCTCTCACTTATTCATGCGTTCAGTGAGTGCCGGTTTGAAGCCGCGGCCCCGCGGACGAGACACCCGAGTCATGAAATATTCACTCGGACAATAAACAGTCCCACAACGGACCAGAGGAGGAGGAAAACATGGAGATGAAGAGGAACAGCGATGCACCATATCCTGTTTTTCCAAGAGGTTGAAAAGAAAAACAACACCGCGGAAATTCCCTTCAGAATAAAAGCTGCTCGTAAACAAAAATCCCATCGACTGAGTCCAGAAACTAGAACACTAAAACATGTTTGCTTGAATTTACAACTTGAGTTTTCAACAAGATACTTGTGAAAAGAATCAACATCACAAATTACACAAAGGAACCCTGGAAGACAACAACCACATCGGTTTGTTGATCATTTCTACAACAACATTACACCTTCCTCCCAGTTCCTCTTCATCACTGTCTGTTTTCACTTCAGTTGTGATTAATTTTTTGGCTTTTTTTGTCCTCTTTAAAAAATCCAAATCAGACCTGATTATTTTTACTGGAACCATCCACCAGAGGGCATCAAGATGTTTTGTTCTCCCATTTCGCTGTGCTTGGCTGCAACGTTGGACGGCGTTACAGCAACAGCGCCTCCAGATTTCACCACTGGCACCGTCGTCTCAATAAGCGGCTTCACTTTAACTGAAATTAATTTTTTTTTTGACATTTGTGGAAACCTTTTTTTTTGTGTTTTCTGGTTGTTGTTAAATCGGAAGAACAGGCTGATCTTGTAGGCTGATAATGGAGGGAAACTGAGGCGATTAGCAGAGCTCCGTCTCGTGCTCTGAGTGTGTTTGTGTGTGTGAAGATGCTCAAGCCTGATAAGATGAGCCTCCGGCTACTGCTCAGAAAATCTGAAACTGATATTATTATCGCATGCTCCAGTGTCCGTCAGAGGAAGTTTGGCTTCTGAACTCTCTCTTCTCAGCTGTTTGTTTGTTTACTCATCCAAATCCATTACTATATTAGCCAGGAGAGATAACTGGTGGCATGTTAGTGACTGCATCGGCCAACCTGGAGGGAATCAACCCTAACCCTGAGTTTCACTGTTGATGTTACACCTGCTTATAGAATAAAAGAAGACCAGTGAGGACTTCTTAATGGCTTAAATGAGAGTCCTTCATGAGAACGCAGTGAGAGTTCCTCCTGAGATGATAATCCCTGATGAAATGCTCTCCTTCAGTGTCTTCAGCAGTTTTAATGCAAACTATGGACCCCTTACACTCAAAAGAAATACTTATAAACTGCAGCAATTCCTCAGGTCTGTAGTATCCAAAAGAAAACAGACAAAACAAGAATATTTCAGGTTGTTTGCATATTATCGGAGGCTGGAATCTCAGGAGGATGTCTCCCGAGGCCGTGAGCTCCATCTCCTGACCCAAACGGAGGCCCGACACAATGTTCCACTTTGTCACAGACAGAAGAATTAGAGTAAAATGTGGCCTCCCGGTCCACCGCCGCAGCACATTTTCCTGATAATTACTTTGATTTGCTTAATCGGGCTCCTTCCTTTCAGAGCTCCATCGCCCATGAAGCCGCGCGTTACTGCAGGACAAGGTTATAAATCAAGCTTTGGCTAATTTAGCCCGGAGTCAATCTGGCTGACATGATAATAAGCGGAAACGGCCATCAGGACGTATATCTTTCAAATGTAAATAACGACCTGCATGGACGCCATACGCTGACTTCATGCAACATTAGCCGCTGCTCCCTTGGCTCCACCTCGGTCAGGACTCGCCTGTCAGTAGACATCTGTGCATGTTGATAACAAACAGGCGGTGCAGAACAGGCAGAGCAGGAGCCCAGCTGATGGCTGACGGACGCACCGGGCTGAAACACCTCGCAGCCTGGACATGGCAGAGCCAAACATCAGTCATCTCACAACCACCTTTTAGCCTCCTGCATCACTTCAGGGTGTCTTCGGGAAGTATGTCGTATCACTGAGACAACAGTTAGTCAACTCACCCTCTCTTGCTAGCCTGATTGTCTTCCTCTGACTGTTTGTGTCCATATTTCAAGGCTAAAAAGTCTTATTCCAGACTGAATTGGGAACCAACAGTTAAAGCCAGAGTGTGGTTGATGTTCCAGCGTCAGGTGGTGCAACGCTGCTTCGGTTCATCCCGTCATCCTCTCCTGCAGCCTCTTGGTCAAAGGTCACCCTGAAGTTGCCTCTAGTTTCACATTAATCAACATCCCCACTGACTCTGCGAGACATCCCCGAAACGCATGCTGATCGATTATGAGCAGCTCGTTCTGTTGAGAGTTTTGTGTTTAGTTTGACACTTCTGAGCTGCCGTCTTTACCCAACCCTTCGCATCATCGCCGTCAGCAGTCCAGTGAATGGCGCTACAACGTTAATCTGACCTGACACTTGAAAACAGGACTGATGTGTTTGTCATGTCTCTTCTTGGTGATAAATTCCTTTGACTGCCAATTAAGCAGAATTAAGGAACAAACAAAGAGACACTCTCCACACCGACGTGATAAACCGTCACCTCTTTTCTCTCTATCGAAGCCCCCCCTTCCAGGGCCATTTACTCCTTTATCTAATGGAAAATAATGACACAGGCAGCGGGTGCTGCCCGCCCTGGCAGCCTGCGAGGACCTCCACGAGGGGGGGTGTAAATAAAAAAACAGGCAAACACAATAAGCATAAAGGCATAAATGTGAGCGCGTTTGGCTGAGAGTGATGGCTAGCTTGTTGCTTATCAAAGGGCTATAAATCTCCACAGCTCCGCCAGAGATGAGGACGTTATCACGGCGAGGCAGAGGCGCCCACAAAGAGCCGGTGATTTATAGATGGAAGAGCAGAGAGCAGCTATTTAGGGAGACAAGATGCAAGGGAATGGAAATATAAAGGAATTATAATAGAAGAGTGAGAATGATGTTAACGGGCACAGGGGTACGTGCAATGGTTCAGCCCAGACAGAAACAAGCTATTCCGACAATCCAGAGTGACTGTCAGAAAAATATGTTGTTATATGTTTTTGGATAAAAACTGACATTTTGAGTCCAGATGATAAGGATGGTTTTAACCAGGCTTAAAAATATGCTGGTGTTTCCTAAAAGTGAGGCATGGTTTATGTATATTTTCACATGAGGAAACATAGAAACTGGTGACATATTGGCTGATGGAAGGAGTTTAGCCTCTTTCTTAATGCACTCAAATATTACCCAGACTCTCATACAAGGTACCAAGATTTTAATTACAAAATTTCTCATGCGGAAAGAGATCGACTTCGTCCAAGTCAACCGTATATTTTCAGGTTTAAAATCTCTAAAACGTGACAAGTGCTGAGCAATTAAGACTCACTTTCTGTCTCCACCCCGCTTGATTATACACCCCCTCTAATGGGCAGCTAAGGTTCAGAATACCCCTCCACTCTTCTTACCACTCCATCGATGGGAACTGACAGTAAAGACAGTCGGGCTGGTCACGTCGCCGATCATTACCTGGCTTCAGCCTGGTACGTCCTGTATTATTAATGCGTTATTAATGTGTGCCTCCACCCAGAGCCCGGTGCCGTTCAGCCGCATCGGCATTAATAAGCGTCGGGAGTAAAAGATGCTGCTGCAGCTTGTGTAGAGGCTACGACAACTTCATTATAGCCCAGAAAACAAACAGAACCTGTCACAGCCAGCTAATCAAATGCTTACTTGTTTGTTTTCTCCCTAAATAAACCTCACATGTCACATTCGGCCAAACGCCAGCTTCCCATTAGCGGGGCTAATTAAGTTTGTAACTGTCAAGGTAGCCACACTTAAGAAAGTGAAGGCGGTGCAGATGAAGGCTGCTAATAATTCAAGAGGCTAACAGTGGCAGGCGCCTGGACGCCGGAGAGAAGAAAGCAACGCTGTTGACAACAAATCGTGTTATCTCACCGCTGAAAAAAATAATAAGGGAGAGGGGGATCTCATGATGGCAGGTACTGGCGGTGGCGAGCATGGCTTTGTTTGCACTGCTGAAGAAGCAATGATGATAAATAGCAGTCAACTGGGAAGCAGTGCTAGATCGCTCCCCAGAGAGCCCTAGGAGCCTGCCGCATGCCTGCTCACCATGATTTATGACATATTTTTCTGTCTGCTATCACACTGACAGTGACAGTGTGCCACTGAAGGAGGCCGAATGATGCCGCAATAACTGTCAATCATGGCGGAGATGAGCGATGCCCACCCTTCATATAGTCCCACAAAACACTTTCATACTTTCCTTCACAGGTGATCCCTTATAGACCTGATATTTCCCCAATCATGGTCACATGACCTTTGAACCCAGCCCTAAATAGTGCCGTTTCTGGCTTTTAAAAATTCTCAATTTAAATTGGAAAAAGATTAAAATGATGTTAGTAAAGACAGTTCTGTAGAGAAATCAGATGATGAATCACTCAATCAGGAACACTAGCAACTTTAAGAATATCACACCAAAATGCTGAACATTTTATCCTTTCAATGTGTTTCAAAGTGAGTTACAGATTTAGGACTGAAACAGCAGAAACAAAACAAATAAAGCATTTTTAATAATGTATTAAAATGCCCAAGATAGCTCCTCCTCCTGACTGACTGACCGGTGGTTATCATTGCCCATGTTTGACTTGGACTTATTAAGAACTCATTTTACTCATATTTGCATCAGGCTGTAGAAGAAACACAGTGCCACCTGGTGTCCTGGCATATGTACCACATATATGCTAGAAAGATATCGAAGTCTTTTATGAACAAAAATGGAAAAATGCTTGATCAATAACATCACTCCTGTTGGAATTTTGAGAATGTGTCTCTAATGTGTTTGTGTTTAATGTGAGACAGTACACCAGTTTTACTGGTTCCTGTTCTGCTGGTTTTGCACTTCAAAGGTTTACGAGTTATTTATGTGTCAGTAGGATACATTTTCATTAACGCAGAATTGGAACTTTCTTAAATGACAAATCCCGGGACAATGATGCAAGTTCACTGCATAAGAACTTGAGTCTCTGGGATGTTCAGCGCTCCATCAGTTCCCAAGCTGTGCAGGGCGAGAGACACCAAGACAAACAGGAGCGCAGAGAGAGCGAGAGGGGGGGCCCCACAACCTGGCAGAGAGCCTGATTAGAAGGAGCGCAGTGAAGTGGAAAACTCATTAAACAATGTATAAGCCTCTTAATCAAATCAATAGCCAAAGTAACTCCAAACTGATAGCTCTTATCAAAGCAGTAGTAAAGCTGCAGTAGTCTCGCATTTTAATTACGAGCAGAGAAGCCGGACGGGATTTAAGTGTGAATTAAACAAGAAATGAAGTTGTTTGTCTCCTCTGTTAAGGAGTTTAAGGCCAGAAGACAAGGACGAGTGAAGACACAGTTTCATTTCAAGACGAGTCATTTGGCTATAGAAAAAATAAAACCAGGATGGATGAGTAAAAAAAAACAGAAGAGAAAAGATCACGAGGAAGTTTAAAACTAAAATAAATTAAAATATTGACAGATGTCAGGCTAGATGTCAGTTAGATTAGCAACGTAAAGAAAGATGGTCAACGTGTCTCTGCCTCACAAAAAATGCTCAAATCTCTGATTTAATCCTTCATTTGGGTGAAGAGTCAAAAATCCAACATGCCGTGATCAGAACAGATAAACTTTAGTCATGTGTGTTTATAAAAACAGCAAATCCTTAATCACATGGTCACCTTCACACTTTACTTTTTTTCTGAATTAACAGGAAAGACTGAGCTGAGGAAGCGAAAATGCAGCCAACTGTTAAACAGGAATTAAAAAACTAGTTATTTCTCTGTAAACTGACAAAACATTTGTCAATATGTCTAAAATCATGATTTTGATATTTGTGTGTGTGGGTGTGTGTGTGTTTTCTCTCACATTTACTATGTTTACAAAAATCTTCATTCTACCGGCAAAACCGGGCCATGTGTGTGAACAGGGACACCACAATTTTAAAGGAATGTTTTTAAAGAAGGGTTAGGACCTGGTTTCAAGGTTGAGATTAGAAATGAGTTTAGGTCAGGGAGTTTGGATGGTTATGGTAGGGAGCTGGGTAATTTATCATGTCTGTGAAAGATAGGAATGTGTGTGTGTGTGTGTGTGTGTGTGTGTGTGTGTGTGTGTGTGTGTGTGTGTGTGTGTGTGTGTGTGTGTGTGTGAGAACATTCAAGTGAGTTAATTACCTGCACCAGCTCCCCGGTCCATCAACACCAATGCAGACACACGTGCACACTCACACACTCTTCCCGTGCACCTACAGACTCAATCTCTGACTTGTTCAGCGGCGGCTGCTCAGTGCTGCTGGCGGCTGGTGGGCCGAAACCTGGTGTGCTTTAATTAATTGAGTGGAGATTTCATGGCCTTCCAACCGTGTAGTTTGTCATCAGAACCAGTTACAGATTGATGTAAGATGCCTCTTCAGGGTGTCAACACCCATTTGGAGGACAGCTGAAGTTGAGCCAGTGTGTAGGTTTTAGCATGAAGATGCTGCCAAATGCAGCTGGGATTCAGACGTAAATGTTCACGTTCTGCACTCAGCGCTGATGTCAGTGATGATGGAAGCGTTCTAACATGACCTTCATCCTGGGACGCTGACCAGGAAGCTTCAGCAGCACATCTATGAACTCCTGTTATTGAGCTGAAGTGATCAAGTTGCTTCATGAGAGCAGAATATTTTCTCCTTCATTATAAGATCCTGATAAGGATCCAAATAATTAGAGCTAGTGAATGTAATAATCTGAATGTAATACAGCAACTTTATGATTTAGAGACACCGGAGGAGGAGAAAAGAGATATCAGGACAGGGAAGACAAAGACTCTTATTTGGAAACAGTAAAACAAAAGACCCCGAGTCTGCATTTTTATTCAATTTACCATTATGAGTATTATTGTATGGATAAACACACGTCTACTGAACTTCAGCCATGGCTGATAGTCATGATTGTCTCAGCTCTTCAAGCGCTGGAGTTTCTGCTTTGCTTAGACAAGGACACAAATCACCTAAAAGTGAAGGAAATCAGCTTTATAAAGCGACATTTTTTTGAGCAGCGGCTGGAAACTGAAGCTGATCCTGTGGCAGACTCACTCAGAGTTTTTTTTTTTACAGTGTATGACGGCGCTGACAGCAGACCAGCAGTAAACAAACACCGTGTGTCACTGCTCCTGATGCAGAATGAAACCTTTTCCACAGAGGAGACAATTCAGCAGGGAGCATTTTAAAGATTTCAAAGTTTAATCGGCTCCATTTTTGAAGTGTATTTTTCAGTTCCTGGTAATTGACACCCTCGTCTTCCACTAACCACCCCCCACCACCCACCCCCAGTCCCCAGGGGCTGAGATTAAACATTGTTTTAGAAGCAGCGTCTCTTTGAAGAGTTCGACTCAGTGCTTAAAGGACGATTAAAGTTGGAAAAAAGAAAAAAACGCTGACTCCATCTCCAATCTTGAAAAGGAAAATAAAACTCCTGGAAATGACAGAAGGCGTCTTTTGGAAAGATCCAAACGTGGTCTTCCATCCTGATCTCCAAACATTCCTCTCACATGATCCAAGGAGTCTTTGCTCCCAGGCACTGACTACAATGACCCATTTATGTCACCGCGCTCCTTCTGAGACACTCAGATGCCCACATCTCACTCAACCCCCACCTGCTGGGCCAAATTGGACTGGTTCTGCTGGTTCTGCTAGTCCTGCTGAGCAGATGATCCAGCAGACAAGGAGGTCTGAGCTCCGATCCACTCATTTATGGAGTCAGAATCCTAAACCTCACCAACTTTACTGAACTAATAATTATTAATGAGAGGATAAATGGACTGGTTATACTGGGAGAGGTGGGGATGTAAAGACAAGGATCTCCATCTTCAAACAAACATTAAGTAAGGGAGCAGGCGGGCCACTGCGCTGCCTCCACACTGTCATGCCACATGTGAGTGGCGGCTGAACCTCATCAGAGTCGTTCCATCAGTCCAATTTCTGATGATTAAACCTTATAAGCAGAGGTCAAATGAGGCCTCGCGGCATAATTAAAGGACGTCTGCCTTCATCTCTGCACACACACACACACATGGGAAGGGAGAGAGGTGGATTGTAAGGGACTCCTGGGTGGTGAGGGGTGGGGGTAAGTGGGGGAGGAGGGCAACAATACAACAACAGTATCTGTTCTTCAGCGACTTCTTGGCTCACAGGCTCTAATGATCAAAGTTTAGAATGATCAATGGTTTCAGTGATCAAAGGTCAATGGAGCTGTGATTCAAAACAGCTATGTGACAACTGTTACACTCTCCTCGATATCGCTATCGATTCATTTTAACCAGTCAGCAACTGTATGACAAGGAAGGATACTGATCTGTCTTCCTACATGTTGATGTATCAGTGCAGGTTGGATGTCATGTAGGGTAGAAACACACCGATTGTTTATGATGAACAGACGTTCATCATAGGACACTGAGCTCAGCACGTGACATTGACGGCAGTAAAACACACCTAAGCCCATCAAATATTAGACTACAGTATAAATGCCTCATTTTAGTGGATTTAAAACCAAATGTTTTCAACAGCGAGATGAGTCTTTGTGATGATCTTGTGTGAATTTAAACGTGAATGGATGGTTTGTCCATGGATGGATGTTGGGAGATTTAAAAAGACCATCATCAAGGAGAAACACGCAGAGGAAGAAGACATGTCTTCAACAGACAAAGAGAGCAAATCTTCTGAGGCAGGATTGTTGCAGGAGGGAGTTGACATAGAATCCCCAGTGAAGAATTGCAGTGATTCCTCACCAATCAGGCAGCTTTTATATTTAAGATGTGATTCAGGCAGGTCACATGATGTAGACGGCAGTATAGCCTCCTCAGATTTTTTCCTGCAGTTTTATATCTGGTTTCATAGTGTAGCGGTTATCATGTCTGCTTTACACGCAGGAGGTCCTGGGTTCGAGCCCCAGTGGAACCAGTCTTTTGTGAATTTCCCTGATGTGGGATCAATAAAGTTTATCTTATCTTAGTTTAATAGGTCTAGAGGCACAAGATTTGTAGGTTTTGTCTGACACTTGCATCCTATTGGTAATCTCCACAGTCGTCCTGTAGGTTCCAGGACGGGAGTAGTCCATCTCAGCATTATTACCGGGACACAGTTGATGGTTGAGTTGTACGCTCGGTGTTGTATTCTCTCCATGTTCATGGTCTCTCCACAGTTGAAATTGGTGACATGTTAGACAGCAAAAGGTCTCAGTTTGTTGTGCAGGAGATTCTGAATAAAGGAATGTTCTGTGTCCAATAAATCTCTGTGAAGCTTTACAGGCCAGGCAGCAGATATGACTGCCACTGTCTGTACTTATTCTCTGTTTCCCTCTGCAGCTCGAGCCACCAGCTGAGGAACTTATAATGAAGGACCGCATGGCTCTTCAGGACCTCTTAAAAAAAATATTCTGCTACAAGCCCAGTTAGAGAATCGCTCCTGAGGAAGCTCTGCAGCATGACTATAACAATATGAATATAACAACCGATGCCTACAGCAATTAGTAAGTGACTTTATTTCTGCTATTTGATCTCAGCGAGGGTGTTTAAAAGTTTAAAAATGTTTCTCTCATGTTCAGGTTCACAATTCAATATGAACCTCAATGTAGTGTTTAATTTACCTTTAACAGCTAAAACCATCCTCATCACTTATGTTAATACTACGCTTGGAGCTTGTACGTTTTTAATGACCTTTAAACATGGATATATTAAATAAAGAGAATAATGCTTATTTTTCTATGTGTCCAAAATGTCATGTTTGTTGCTGCCTGGAAATGTCTAATTACATCTGCAACAATATCGCCAGACAAGATTGAGTGAATAATTCTAAACAGGGCCAAATAGCAAACAACTCATCTCGGACAGAAGTAAGTTGGTCTTCTCGTTACCACAACATGGTAAAGATGCCATCATTTGTGGGAGGAGGAGCAGAAATTCTGATCCTGTCTTCTAACAACATCAGTAATCAGAGGCTCCACCCAGTGGTGCAAGCTCTGACGCCACCATTTCTGAACACAACAGAAAAAAAGAAATGTGAATTCTGCAAATGGTTTGGTTCTAGATGGATAAAAGGTGACGTGTTGCTGCTTGCAGCCCAACCAGGACTGATAATACATGTCTCAGAGCCTCCAATGTTGGCTTTTTTTATACAACATGTTCTGCTCAAAAATCTGACAATAAAGGTGAAACATTTTAATGATGATAACATTAGTGTCCATTGATTGATCAGCCCCTAAAACTGTGTGAACTCCTTTAAGGTTCCTGAAGGGGGTCATAAAGGCTCTCAGAATGTTGTTAACTTGTAGTTAATTAGCTGAGAGGAATGTGTGATACACATTCATTCATACACACATTTTTAGTCTAACTTGCTTCAACTTTCCATCGAATAAAAAATCTGATTTTATTCATTATAAAAGTTAGCCGGGTCAATAATGCAATGTGGAAGAATTTAAAATTATTCTTAAAACATAAATCCATGAACTTGAATATCAAAAGTTGCTTATTGATAAGTTGATCTAAAGTTAAAATACACTCTGCCGAGAAGAGCTGCTTTTACTAACTTCTTCCTCATATCAATATCTTTTCCCAGCATTTTATGTTGATGCCCTGAAGGTAACGCTATAACGCCCCCTGAGGAAAACAGCTATGCTGAGGGAAAGAATGACTGAATAGCAAATGACTGAATAGCAAATAACTATCCGAATGAGCCGAGCCACTGACAGCTTGAATGTGTGTGTGTGTGTGTGTGTGTGTGTGTGTGGGTGTGTGTGTGTGTGTGTGTGTGTGTGTGTGTGTGTGAAAAACACATTTCCAGTCAATTCATGTCTTCTCCTCATCTGCCCAAGTCACTGTTCTCTGAAACACTGGATCAATACTAGCATGATTATGACTAGAGCTACTACCTTTATTGCTATTCTTTTCATAATTTTCTTGACATGTTCTGCTGGCAGATCTCTGTGGAAGGTCTCTCCCTTTGCAGATGGTTAAAACAAACCTCTCCTGCTTCCATTGTTCACTGTCTCTGAGCTGTCGTTTGGATAAAAACTTGACATTGCTGGAGGGGGTAGAGGGGAAATCTGCCTATATTACAATGAAAGGTAGGGGTGTGTGAAGGTAACACACTCCACGCTCTCCTGATCCTGCACTTGACAGTTGCTGCCTGGAGACAAGTACGGCCTGTTGAAGAAAAGGTCGACAGACATCATGGATTCAATGACAGCCTGACTTTCTGAGAGGCTGCCGGCTTCCCCGGATCAAACTCTCCTAAACAGAAATACCGGTTAGAATCATCCATTGGTTGTAAAGACACATCCACAATAATCATTTCCTGTCTGGTTTGATAAAACTGTCTGTAAAGATTTCACAGCAGGCAATTAATAAATTAATATTAAACAAGTCTGAGTTCTGAACTAAACAGCTACAATACAAGGATGATAACTATCGTCATGCTTATCACCACGTTAACAACATGCCATATTGCCGATTGCACCATTATTTCTAAGAGTGTGCTAAACTGGCCTGTACAAAACACTGGGGGTTCAAAGGTCATGGCTGGAAGAAGCCGCAGTGATGGGAGACTGTCACGGCCCGGTGAGTCTGACATGTAGACTGAACTCATCCGGTCCAGCCAGCACATTCATCTCAGGCTACTAAATGAGACCCATTGCCAATTCATGAAAAGCAGGCCTCTGACAGCGCCTGTCGAGCTGCTTGTGATGAATGTATGTACAGCACCACACTGCTTATAAATAGGCCGACATGTAAAGACAGGTCAGACTAAGTCCTCAAATTGGCCCAGTGTCTTTGCAAAGTTTGCCATGGGTAAAAGATAGTGGAGAATAGCTGGAACAGAACTGATGGATGTACTCAGGAGATGTACAAGAGAGAGCTGCAGTGAAAAAACTGTGAGCCACATTTATAATTTACTGTTGCTGATTTCTAAGTTAATATCAATTAAATATTTTACCATGGGGTAAAAATTATGGTTCCCACTTTAAAAAAGTGTCAAAAGGGTTAAATATGGTCTTTCATACAAATGTCTTTAAAATTATTTTCTCGTGATAACAGTGTCACTTTCCTTAAATGAAATATCAGTTTTAAGTTTGTACTTCCTTCCCTGAAATAACAGAAATGTGCAACTCATTATCAATTTGATCTAAACAATTCTGCATTATTTTCTTTTGAAATTTTCAATAAGTTGCTATTCCCTTCACACAAAACTATGATGAAATAAATATAGATCTAATACTTAAGGCAATACAATGTCTTTTCGTTGATTCTCAATTTTTGATAGTAGTAGATAGTAGTAGAAAACTACGCTTCCCAGAATCCGTCACGCCCTGAGTTGACGACAGTTGCTAGGGGACTCTTCCTTTATAGCCGATTTTGTTTCAGGTAGGCGTCCAATATACAAATAAAAACGACAACACAATTTGATTTATGGGAAAGAAAACCGCGGTCAGTCATTGAAGTCATAAATACTCACTTTAACTGCCGGTTACATACGAAGTGTTTTGAATTCGCTTTAATGTTAGCCTGATTAAAAATGGCTATAGCAACATGGAACTGTTTTCATTAGCAACCGCCATTCGGGACTTGACGAAGCCACTATATACAGTAAGAAGTGCTCAGTTTTGAATCTGTGAATGCGTTTTAATGCGGCTGCATCGTGCTCTTAGTACAAAATGATTTAGCTTCTCCAGAAATACAGACGTCAGCTAGAAGCTAGCAATGCTAACAGACGTAAACTCATTAAAACTTTGAAAGGTGTGTCACAACAGAGGTTATATACCATACAACCACCAGGTCGTATGTTAGACGCGTTCTTTAAATATGTGACATGATTACCTTATGTGTATGTGCAGCTTTTAGAACATTAAACCGAATGACCGCCTTTGCTGTGGGGACCACTTCTAATTAATAAAACAAACCCCTTGTCACATGCTAAATGTATTTTATCAGTAGGTGCCGCAATTTAAAATGGTTTAAATTGAATTTAACTTGTTTCATTTTCAGTGTTAAGTATGTCCAACCACGATGAGACTGCAGCAGATGTCCCAGTCAGAGACACCGCGGTTCCTATGTCCACACTGCAAGCAAGACTACAGCCAGGTTCTACATACTGTCACTAACCATGTTAACATTCAGTGTTTAATATTCTCTATTGTCCAAAAAAGGATTTGGAGACCTGAATGATTGAATGTGTTGCCAATTATGCATTAACCTCTGCCTTTAAACAGCAGCATCCTTTGACCGTGTCCTTGTTGGTGACAGATCCACCAGTGCTTCAGAATGCTCGGAGCCGTCAGGATGTCTCACGGGTGTCCAGGGAGGAGCTGGAGGATAGGTTCTTGTACCTGCAGGAGGAGAATGTGCACCTCAAAGAGCATGCTAACATACAGGATGAGAAAATCAAAAAGTGAGACATGCAAACCACATATTAAGAGGTTTTCACCAGTGAATATTTTTCAAGTTATGACGGCTTAAGTGACAGATGATTATTTCATTACTTTGCATTGTAATTTGTGTTGCTTGAGTTTCTATCAGTGACATTTCAAATGCGGTAGTCATTTTTCTTAAATTCAATAATTTTATGAGACAAATAATCACAAAAAACTTTTTTGTTGCAATTCCAGTTTAATTGCCCACACAAAGTGGAGACTAAAGCATTCTTTAAAAACTGCCCCAGTAGCCAATGAGCTTGATTTAGAACTTATTTTCCAGAGGTTGATGTACTGCTGGCCATGACATGATTACCCTCACTCAACTTTTTTCTTTCTCGCTATTTAGACTCGGTACAAAGTTGATGAAGATGGTGAAGGACCGGGGTCGTTTAGAGCAGCTGGTAGCGGGTAGAGGCCAGCCGGTGTCCAAGGTGAGGGATCTGGAAATGGAGGAGATGGTGGAAGAGCTCCAGGAGAAAGTGCAGACACTGCAGAAGCAGAATGAGGTGCTAAAACAGCGCCACCACGCGTCCAGACAGCAACTCCTGAGTTTGCAAAGCAGAAGGGCACCACCTTATGGTCACATCCAGTCTCGCGTTAATTCTGGACTGAAGAAGCTGCACGATGACGCTTCCTCTGGTTCTCGGCCCAAATGTACGTTGTAAACACAAACTCAATGGATAACTTCCGTTAAACTTAGTAGAAATCAATGACATCATAATCTATAAATAAATGCATGTGGTTTTCCTGTTATTTATAAAGTGGGAGTGTTCCTATGGAACTGCTTCAAGAAAAAAGCAATCCTAAAATGTGAGATGTAGTTTTTAATGGAGGATTATTAAACTTGATGTGCTCATTAATAAAAAGGTGTACAACATTACTAGAGAAATTAATCACACTTCGATCCCTGTTAAAAGGTGGCCTTAGTTAATTTGGTTTACGAATTGCAGGTAGCTGGAGATTGGAAGGAGGGAAACCTTCAGCTGGTCTTCTACCTCGGTTTGGACACAGCCTGCTCGAGGAGGCACGGGCTGAAATCCGCAGCCTGTCAGTACTGTTGTTCTGTTCACCATTTTCAACATTTTATAATGAAGCAATAGACATTTTACACCTCTGTCTTTCAGTCCTTGTTTTTTATATCAAAGTATTGTTAAATAATTTGTTTTTAGTGTGACAACACCGTTAACTCATCTGTGCTGTTTGTTGACCAGGGAAAATGTTAATGAGCTACAGCAGAATAACATGAAGGAGATGGAGAGAGCCTTGGCACTACTGCAGGAAGAGCTGCGGAAAAAGGAGGCTGATTATGAGGAGAAACTTCTGCTGATTCGACAGCAACGGACCTCTAAAGTCAGGTGCCAGATTTGCTGTTTCTATTTTGGATGATTTCCCACAACAACATTAATGTTAATTCTCCTTTATCTCCCACAACTCTATGCCAGATGGCTAATGGAAACACAGTTGCGGGACATTATTGGGTTTTATCAGGCTTCCATCCAGTATTTTCCTCAGGAGGTGGTTGTTGGTGTACTATATCATTTCAGGGTGAAGGTGTAATTGGGTTATAGTGAACATTTTGATGGAGATTCGGGAACCAGAGGTAATTAAGAGATGTGATCACTCAGTAACAGTCATCTGTGATGTCTCAGGTCACATGTGGACAGCAATGTGACCCTGATCAAACTACAGAAGCAGCTAGCTGACAGATCCAACACTGTGACTGAGATGGAAGCTCGATTCTTACAATTACAGGAGGTGAGAAGCTTCTGTTTCCACTCCCACTAAACTTGTTCACCGTCTATAGGGCTGTGAGGTTTAATTGTGGCTTTATGTCAGTTTTTTAACCCTACAGATGAAAAAAAAATCTCATTTAGTTATTGTTTTATACATTTTAACATATTTTTAATCAGTCAAACAGAATAAAACAGTTTGTCTAAAGTTGTGCACACTGAATTGCATACGTGGGGCTGTTTGCTCTGTGTTCCAAGGATATTGGCAGTTATCCTCCCATACAGTGTCTGTTCAAATATTGATTTGCAGAGTCAGAAGACATTAAAGGCCAGTTATGATGCAGCAGTGGGACGGGTGGATGAGCTGCTGGCTCAGCTGAAGAATGAAAAGCAGAAGAATCTGGAGTTGGCAGATCAACTGCAGCTCTCAAATGTGGCCAACATCAGGGCACAGCAGGTGAATATGTAGATATTAAGCATTGTGGGGGGGCTTCTAACCCGAGTATTCAGATAAGAAGCTTGCATGGTTGGTCGTGGGCCTTTGCAGGTCACAAGTGATTGTGCCCTTAAGAATGATGCTAAACCAAAAATGGCTCCTGAAACTGCATCTTTGGTGGATGAATGTGCTTGATTGTTGTCATTGTGAGTTATTTTATGAGCGAACAGTGTCACAGGACTTTACTCTGTCATACATTGTGTTTTTCTGCAGCTACAGGAGCAGCTCAATGATGTAGAACAAGAGAGGGACCTGCTGAAGGAGAGCAATGCCAAACTTCTCAACAGGTTTGGATCGGTCACATGTTAGAGCTCCTGCTTAGATGTTTTAGAACATCTCTGCTCACTTCAGCCTTTGTGAAATATGTTGACCTGTTAGCATTATTGAGTGTGTTTGCGTTTCAGTGCCTTCGACGTGTCTCGGGAACAGAAGTGGCAGATCCAGGAGCAACAGTTGAGAGTGCAGATTTCCCAGCTAGAGAGAGCATTGCAGGCTGATCTTGTGGACAAAAATGAGATTCTTGACAGGATCAAAGCTGAACAAGGTTCTCCTGCTTTTTCCCCTGCGTGATAACAGAAGAGCTTTAAGCATGACTGGGTAAAATATTTTTGCAGAGGCCAAAGAGAGGCTGACAGAAGAAATGAAAAAACTCAAGATTGACTGTCTGGAGAAGCAACTGCAGCTGGAGGAGCTGAACAGTCGTTTAAAGCTGTACTCCAGGGTAAGGTGACAGAGACAGTCTGAGGAGCTCAATTATCATCCACACAAAGGGTTGAGTTCTGCTGCAGAGAGATTTATAAACCAGGATCCTGGGAGCTCATATATGTCAACCAACATGGCCCAAAACCAATAATAGTCTAAAACCTTTTGTAAACAGATAAAATAAAACAAAAAATTCTTTATTCGCTTCCTGCAGCCTTCGCTGTTCATGGTGTGGCGTTTTAATGTGAGCTGACTTCAGACACAAGACATGACGTGTCTGCTTATTGGAGGTGCTGTTATTTTGGCTAATTAGGTTCCTGCATGTGTGGACCAAGTGATGGAACCTTTGTTGTTTATAGGAAGGTGAATTCAGTGCAGCTGAACTGACTGAGGCGCTGCTGCTTATTAAGGTGAGTGGATGTATGCATGAGGGGCATCAGCACAAAACCTGGTCCATCAGGGATCTGTCAGCATGATTCTGTCTCGTGTCTTTTAAAGTGTAAACTGTTGCTTCCACAGAAGGAGAAGGCTCAGAAGAAGATGGGGTTTTTAACAGAGGTGGAGGAGGACACAAATAGCTTGAGAGAGCTGAAAGCTGCTCATGCTGAGACCATCCAGGAGCTCCAGAAGACCAGAAAAATCCTGAACATGGAGAGCAACATCTGCAATGACTACAAGGTGGAGAGCTTCAACTGCATGAGCACACACTGTTCTGCGTACATGATTCAAACAGGCACTGTTATTTAAAGCTATTGTGACTGGCTGAATGTAGATCAAGTCATTTTCTACTTCTCAAGTCCTCTGTATGAGGGCTCCACATATCTGGATGTGTAAAGAGACTCAGTTGTTATTTCTGTCATTAACCAGCTGGAGCTTGAGCAGCTGTCAAAGAAGATGAACAGTGACCAAGCAAGGTACAGGCAGACGCTGGAGCAGCAGACGCAACTACTGGATGCAAGGGCAGCGAAAATCAACAAACTGGAAGGTTAGCATGTTTTTATCAAGGTTCAGCCTGGTGCTCACGTTCCCTCAGTCCCTTAAATAGACAAAAGTGCTGTTAATATAAAGCTAGTGATATCACCTTCATTTTTTAACTTCATTGAAATTTGACTTTATTTTCTTCATTTCTTCAGCTCAGCTCAGAGAGATCGCCTATGGTGCAAAAATGTACACCTTTCAAGCAGAGGTCACTGGAGAACATGAGGCAGACGAGGAAACTGTTCACCTGGAGCATGGAGAAAACCTTCTTGAGCTCCATATCATTGGTGCCACACTGTCGCCATCAGCAATGGAGCTCTTGGGCGAATGTGAACCCTCCACTTTTTGTACATACACCTTCTATAAGTTTGAAATGCACTGCACCCCGTTGGTGATGGGAGACGAACCCAAATATGGCTTCACATCCAAATACATCGTTAACATGGACAACGACTTCCTTGAGTACGTCCACAGACGCTCCGTCACAGTGGAGCTTCATCAGAAGCTGGTGGGTTGTAACTGGAGGACGGTGGCAGCTTCTCAGCTCCGACTGCAGCAGCTTCTAGAGCACGAAGGAAAAGTTCAGGGCAGTGTGCCGCTGGTTGGTAAGTTGAACATGATTATTGGAACAGCAGTTTACAAGTCTATAAATGTGACTTTTTTCCTTTTCCTGACTTCAGTAGCGCTACGTGTTTGTTTTTCTCCATGGTTTTTCTCTGTTATCAGGCATGTCCAATGAGGTTCCTGCCTTCGGTTCCCTGCATTACTGGTTCAGGTTGAAGCTTCCCATGACTGAAACCATCCATCTCTATAAAGAGAAGGTGAAGGCTGTGGACTACATCCACTCTGCTCTGAGCCAAGACACACAGGTTGCTGAACAAACATTCACTCTGCAGCATTGTTATGAGGTCAAACCTGCCTGTAGGTTCTTAACCCTTTGTTTGCACTGTAGCAGCTGTCCAGCAGCAGGTGGAATGAGCTTCACATCACCGTGCAAAGATGCAGAGATCTGAAGCCCAGGGGGTCACAGCAGCCAAGCCCATATGTGGTCTTCAGGTTCTTTAAGTTCCCCGACTACCCCACTGCCACTGTCCATGGCAGCTTCCAGCCACATTTCAGTGACACCAAGTCCTACAGTGTCTGCATGGACACAGAGCTGGATCAGTACCTGAGGCAAGAGCTCATTCAGTTCTACGTGTTTGACTTCAAAGAGCAGGAGTTGGACAGTTACATGGGGAAGGTCAGAATACCTCTGCTGCCACTGGCTCAAGATCAGGAGATCACTGGTGAGGGATCACTCAGATCTTTAGCTTTAGCTTCTTTATCTTTAGCTTCTTTGCAGACTTGCTTTCTCTTTATTGTGCATTTGATATTTTGCTTCCATGAAACTGCAACTCAGCAGTTTATGTTAGTGATGCAGATGCTGATTCGGCTGATTTACCGGTAGTTTGATGTCTTTGCTTGTTGTCTTGTCTTGTTTGTCCTTCAGGTGTGTTTGAGCTGACCGATGACTCTGGACACCCTGCTGGACATATCGAAGTGATGCTGAAATGGAAATCCACTTACCTCCTTCCATCGTCCTCCATCAGCACCACCAAAGACGGGCAGTACTTTCTGCCGGGCAGTACTTTCTTACTGACAGGCGGTAGGAAAGAGGAAGTGGAACAAGAAAAAGAGGTGCTTCACCCTTGGCAGGATGAGGAGAAAGATGAGACCCAAGAAGAGGAGCGGGCCAACGGAGACGCTGTCAACGCGACGTCTCAGCCCGATAGAGCTGCATGTCAGGTCATCAGATACAGACTGGAAAATAGCTCAACAATCAGAAGTTTAATCTGTGTGGGACCAAGAATACTTAATACTTTAAAACCATTTTTCAGTCTCAATCTGGCTGCTTTTTCACAATCAGGTTCCTCTGCCTAAACCCAGACAGAAGACACACCTAAAGGAGGTCAAAAAGGTCACGTTTGTAGATGCCAGCATCACAGACAACACCCAGCAGGTGTGACCAATTTTTGTTCTTAAAGTAAACTAGTAGCAGGAATCTTTCCGAATGTAATGAAAGTTAATCTAACTTTTGTTTTTGCAGGCTGAGAGCTTAAGAGGTGTCTCAGTGGAGAAGACACAGATGAGTCCATCACATATTGTCAAAGTAAATCTTTGTTCTCCACACAACGTGATGCAAAGATACAGTTTACTGATGCTTGGATCTCCTTTCGTGAAACAGGATGTTTTGAGTCCAGCATCTCAAAGCACAGAAGAAGAAAAGGACGAAGAGTCTCAGTTCTCTGAGGGACAGCTGGTCTCCACCAGCTGCCAGTCTGATGACTCTGAACTCTCTGAGGAGATCGTGGAAGGTAAATACGTTTAGTTTATCCCAAAAGAAGGGGATCTTTTCAGATGCTGGTTTGAATTTTCCTTCTCACGGTCTGAGGTTTTGTTTTCTTTCTTATCCACTCCAGATGTTGTTGTCCCGCCAGCCAAAGAGGATCAGGGGGAATCGACTGAGTCCGACAGTGATGACTGCATCGTTCAGGCTCAGACCACAGGGAGGAAGGTCGGTGTTTAACCTCCTCTAGTCTTTGGCTGGAAGTCAGCTCAGTGAGAGACTGTTTATTCTGTCCTGCAGCTATGTTTTGATTGAACAGTGTTTTTTGGTGTGTCTCATATCAGAGTTTTCCTGTATAGGTCAGAGTCATGTCTGGACACTCAGCACCAACTGACAATGGGCAGAATTTCTCCCTTATTGTCAATTATGCTGAAAGTCCTCAGCTCATCAAATCATCATTTAGCAGTTTTCAGTCAACAGCTGCTAGCATGAGTGTACAATATATCCTCTAAATCCAGGAAATCCCTGATCCCTGGTGCACATAAACATCAGTATCTCGTGTTTCTCCGCAGCCCTCAGAGCGGATGCGCGTGGAGATCCTGTCTCTTAGCCTTGTGCCAGAGGGTCGAGTGGCCCAGGACAGCAGCGTGGCCCGTCTGTTTGTGGAGTACTCCCTCTTAGATCTGCACACAGAGGAAACACCCCTGTCCCTGCCCAAACCACCCCGGGGCACAAACATCAACTATAACTACAGCAAAGGTGAGGCTGCACATGACCACCTCCTGACCCTTGATACTGTGGCAACGTGCTGGGATGTTGGTGCAGAGAGAAGTTCTGTGGACTCAGCAGGCACAATCATTTGTCATCTGCTCTCAGTTGTTCCTGTGGATGCGGAGAACAACAGCACGAGGCGGCAGCTGCTGAGGGCGGTACTGCAGGGAAAGAACCCTCAGATGGAGCGGTGAGTCCACTGATGTATCCTAGTAACAAGATGTCACGCTTCTCACTGTTTAACCTCCATCAGTTGGCCTCTGTGGGATCCCCTGGCTTGTTGCTTAACTGTTATTAACCTTTAATTAACCTTTTGTTAAGCTGTATCAATGTTCATCAACAACACCTTTTTTTCTTGCAGCACTTCACTGTTTTTTCTGTCTTTTGTTGCTGTTGTTCCAAAAAATGTGATCATCACAACCTCAGCGTCACTGTTCTGTTGTGCTGCTGATCAGTGTCACTGTCAAAATACTCAGGAATAAATGTGTGTGTGTAGAATCCGCTTTACTGTGGTGAGCGAGCCTCCTGAAGAAGAGGAGGACAGGGAGTGTGAAGACGTCGGAGTGGCCTTTCTGAGAATTCCTGATATTCTGGAGCAACAACAGGACCTGACTGAGACCAGCCTGAACAGTGGGGACACACGCACACACACAAACAGGTGGACAGTCTCTGCTGCCACTTACTGTCTGTTTCCTGCAGTTCTGGACGTGACGGACAGCAGTGAGACGCTCGGCACACTAACTGTGACTGTCGAGGGTCTGGAGGCGCTGCAGGCCATCATGGAGGACGAGGACCAGGACCAGGAGACTCCCATCACTTCTCTGCTTTTACTGAGATGAAGGTGGAATCACCTGTCCACAGGAAGCCAGATCTAGCAGCCACCCTCTCAGGATGAAGTGAAATCACCCACTGTGTGGTTTTAAAGCTTAAATTCTTAAACTCTTTGAATGAGCCATCTGGATTCTGCTTCAGCTCTGAGTTTCAATCATGGACCTGTAGGTTTGAGTTTCACTGTGCTGCAGCAGAATGTTTACTTTGTACAGTGTGCCTTAATCTGTATCAGAGGTTGTATTTTGCTATAATAAAGAGTTTTATTTATGGTCACGGCATTAAAATCATCACTCAAGTGTCCAAAAGCTGAATTACTTGACATTCAATCCAGTTTTTCTTTAAAACACTAAAATACAAGCGTGTGATTGTTGCAGGTAAGAAAACAAGCATCAGCAGCTTCTCTTTCGCCCAGGAGGCTCCGGGGGAAAGAAAACAGTTTCTTTGGCTGTTTCTGCAAGCCCGGTGTTGATCTTGGTTCAAAGAGGTGTGGGACGGTCTCATCCTACCGACCTGCAACATCTCCAAGAAATTCCAAAAACCTGGGCCCGTTTACAGGACCACCTATTCCCAAATGATCACAGTTTCAAGCATGAACCTCCCGACAGCTGGATTCATATTTGTCTCATGAGGTGAACTTTGCATTTTTGCTGCTGCTACTCCTCCGTTTGTCTCGGTGGGCGGGGGTCTGTCACCTCCAGCTGACACCCTCTGAAGACGAGGAGGAGGAGGAAGAGGTGCTCAGAGGAACATCAGACAGGAAGCGGAGACGACAGCAGCTTCAACAGCAGGTAAAAGTTCTGAGTCCAGTTTTAAGTTAAACTAAAATGTCATCGTTTGTTGCGTTCTCAGTGTTTGATGGTGATTTTTAGATCAAATAATCACGTAACCAACAAGCTGAGGTTGCAATTTTTCCTATTTATTCAGGCTGTAAAATAAAAGTATTTTTTTAAATGTTTAAAATGTAGGGGTTTTTTTGGGGTTTTTTCTAGAAATTTGTCTTTTGGAACAATCTGACAGTGCTGAGCTACAGATCAGAACGCTCTGCTGCTTCTCTTCTCCGTCCTCATGTGAATGACAGTCATATCAGATTTAGTTTTCAATGTCGATCACTGTGGCTGACATCTCCATGGCACCCACGTAAACCCCAGCAGGGGTCTCGACGGAGGAATAAAGCACAGTGTCTGCAGGGTTTTCAGCTGTTCCTGAAGGTTTAACATTCCGGCGGCCTCAAAAGGATGATGTCACCCTGCCTGTCCTGACCTTTACATGGATGCTCCAGAGGACCTTCTCACATCTGTCTCTTTACACCTGCAGACGGAGTCGTGGCGAGCTCATCTTCATCGCCCATCAGAGCTTTTAGAAACTCTTTAACTCTTCAGTTTGGCTCTTCTTTTCTCTTCACCTTCATTCGTTTAGATTCTTAGATTCTGGCACATCAGCTGCATTTACACATGTGATTCCGGTGGATCTGGATCAGAGAGTTATCAGGGTTAAATCCAGTTCTAAAATCCAGATTTCATTGATGTCAGAGTATTGTGATGCAGTCTGGAATTCACAACTTTCTCTTATTGCTGTGATCCAACCCAACAGCAACTCTACTGCAGCCCACCACCAGGGGGTGACCGAAAGTCAGCAGGAGCAGCACCAGTCATCATGAGTCTGGACGAGGACACCCGCTGGCTGGAGTGGGTGACCAAACAGTTTGAGAGCATCGCCGGAGAGGACAAAGAGATCGATATCGATGAATTTAAAAGGGCACTGAAGGTCAAAGAGGTGATGAAGACAGTCAGGCCCGAAGTGCTGTTAGCTATGATTTTTATTTAGATTTCATGATTGAAATAAAGATCAATGTCGAGGCGTAAAACGGGGATGGCCTCAGAAAGTACAAACCAACATGGCTGCCGTCAGGTGAACAGGAGGGACATCGGGCAGTTATTGTGAAAAGTTTATGATTTTTCAAATTAAATCAAAAACAAAATCACTTCATGGCGCTGCCTGATGGTCAAGCTTGACACCTGCTGCTTCCTCTGATGATTATATTTTGTTTGTGGGGGGGGGGTGTTAAGAAAAACTGATTGATGGACATAAACTTATTCATTGCTAATGAGCAAATGTGTGTCTGTGCTGCTGCAGTCATTCTTCGCCGAACGTTTCTTCGCTCTGTTTGACTCGGACGGCAGCAGCTCCATCAGCCTGGACGAGCTGCTGAAGGCTCTGGACCTGCTGATCCACGGCTCCGAGACTGACAAGCTCAGGTTCCTGTTCCAGGTCTATGATGTGGACGGTCAGTGGACACACACGGACAAGTGCTTTGCGCACACACCCCCTTATAATGTAAATATGGGTGTTGGGGTTGTTACTTTGTGTGTCTTCAGGCAGTGGCTCCATTGACCCCGATGAGCTGCGGATCGTTCTGAAGTCGTGTCTACGTGAGAGTGCAATCTCTCTGCCAGAGGAGAAACTGGACGACCTGACGCTGGTGCTGTTTGAGTCCGCAGACAAAGACAAGAGTGGGGCCATCACCTTCGAGGAGCTAAAAGCGGAGCTAGAGAGCTTCCCCGAGGTCATGGAGAACCTCACCATCAGGTTGAACATCAGAGACACATGTTATTTTAAAAAGAAGATTAAATTAGATTTTTCATTACACATAAAAAAGTAGAAAACTAATTTTATCAGAAGGTTTGAAGCTGACGTCCTCTTTTGGTGTGGCCTCTCCTCCATCCTCTCCAGTGCTGCCAACTGGCTGAAGCCTCCCGATCTGGAACAGAAGAAGCAGAACCACACGCCTCGTTATCTGACGCGCGCCTACTGGCACAACAACTGCAGGAAGCTGCTCTTCCTGTGCATGTACGCCTTCTTCAGCCTGATGCTCTTCGTCAATGCCATGCTGCAGCACAGCTACGGTGGCGGCTGGTACATGGTGGCCAAAGGCTGCGGACAGTGTCTCAACTTCAACTGCACCTTCATCATGGTAGGAGCTTCAGCACACTTTACAAATGCATCACTGACAAGAAATCAGCTCTCAAAACCATTTTCATCATGTTCTGAATGTTTTATTATTCAGTTTCTTACTGAAACGAGAGACATTTGATCTTAAGTTTGACTGAAATGTGTTTTTAATGGTTTAAAATATGTAGAATTACGAATATTTGTAGATGCTGAGAACGAATCTGCAATTGAAAAAACTTGTGTGGTGTGTGCAGGTGCTGATGCTGCGGCGCTGTCTCACCTGGCTGAGGGCCACCTGGGTGGTCAGGGTCTTACCTCTGGATCAGAACATCCTGCTGCACCAGATTGTGGGCTACGCCATCCTGTTCTACACGCTGCTGCACACCAGCGCCCACATCTTCAACTTTGGTACAAAATCACAGCTTGTAGAGGAAGGGTGCTGGAACCCAGTCCTGGTGTCCCCAAATCCAGCCGAGTTTTCTGTCCTCCCAGGCAGGTAATCAGCTTTCACTGAGGCGAGTGGAGACCAGGGGAAAGAGTCCAGCTGGTAGGTCAGAAAACCCGGTGGCTCCTGAGGACTGGTTCCAAAACCCCTGATGTGGCTCAGATGTGGGTCCTGATGTTGAAGAAGGGTCCTGATGTGTGTGTGTGTGTGTGTGTGTGTGTGCGTGTGTGTGTGTGTGTGTGTGTGTGTGTTTCAGTGCAGCTGTCGGAGAGCAGCGGCTTCACCCTGTGGGAGTACCTGCTGACCACACGGCCAGGGATCGGCTGGGTGAAGGGGACGGCCTCCGTGACTGGCGTGGTCCTGCAGTTCATGATCTGTCTCATGGTGCTCTGCTCCAGCACCTTCGTGCGACGCAGCGGACACTTTGAGGTCAGTTTTATGTGCTTTATTGACAGTCGTTACGAAAGAGATTTGTGTTTATCGGATGAACGTGTCGTTTGTTTTAGCTTCGAACATCTTTGGAAAAATTTTCACAAATATTCATTTACGTTTTTATGTGTCGAAACAAACATTAAAAAGCTGCGAATTTTAAAACTATGTTTAAAGAACACAGTAAATGTTGGTTAGTTGCTTCCCCTAGTGGGTGTTAATTTTCACTGCAGCCATGAAAACTGCTTATATACTGTAGGATGTTCATGATTTAGGTTATATTTATGAACTCAGCAGATATTCTAGGTCTGTGAAAACTAACACATGATTTCTCCACCAGATCTTTTACTGGTCTCACTTGTCCTACGTGTGGGTCTGGATTTTACTGATGGTCCACTGTGCAAACTTCTGGAAGTGGTTTGTGGCTCCTGGTTTTGTCTTCTTGCTGGAGAAGATCATAGGAATCGCAGTTTCTCGAATGGGAGGTCTTTACATTGTGGAGGTGAACCTGCTCCCTTCTAAGGTGAGAAAGACCTACACATTCTCGTAGTGATCAGGGTGTCAGGTGCTCAGATCCTCGGAATGACTGCGCTGTTGTGAGGTTACGTCTGTCTGTATCCAGGTGACCCACCTGGTGATCAAACGGCCGCAGTTCTTCCATTTCAAACCTGGAGATTACGTCTACATCAACATCCCAGAGATAGCAAAGTATGAGTGGCACCCGTTCACCATCAGCAGCGCTCCAGAGCAGTCAGGTACCAGCCGGAGGAAGCTACTGGAGGTCATAGGTCTGAAAGCACCTATTGATCCTCTGAGGTTTCTGCGTTGTAAGGTTTAACACAACTCTGGGTGCTATGGCCATTGTTCACACTGTGCTGACCTGCAGACTGTCTGTGGCTTCACATCCGCTCCATGGGCCAGTGGACGAACCGCCTGTACGAGTACTTCAGACAATTAGATAGACAGACAGTCAGCACCAAGAGACTGTCGGTGACCCTGAGGAAGCACCGACAGCTACCGAAGGCCAAGGTCCATCACTGACACACAGAGACACCTTCGTCCTGTTGCACAACTGTTCACACTCACATGCGTCTCTTCCCCCGCAGGACGAAGTGTTCAGCTCCGCTAAATCTAACAAAGCAGTTGCGTTCAATGAAGATGACGCTGTCACGCTAATGATGTACCAACAGCGCAGCTCCGGCGCTGATGTGGTTTCACCCGCCACACCTGAATCTCAGGTCCCACCAGAACCGCTCCTTGATGAGCTTAGTCCAGCAGAGAGAGGAGAGGCTCCTCCACTCAGAGAGGTCAGGGACCACATCAAAGGTCTGCTAGGGTTGCTTTTTTACAGTAAAACAAAGGTTTCAACTTATCTTCTTTGTATTGCAGGTTTCTGCAAAGTTTGGAGATAATCATAGGTTCTGCAACATCAAGGTAAGTAAATAATTTCCTTCAGTATCAAATATCGACACCACCCCCTTAAAATGAGACATGCCAAGACACTATTTGGATCACATGTCTTTGGCAACTGAAGCAAATAGCAATTTACATATTTGGGGTGATTAAAAGCTCCTTGTGGGTCCAGCAGAATCGGTGTGACGTGCCTCAGGTCTGAGAGCAGGAGATGCAGTGTGCATTAGTGAGCACTAGATGGTACTAAATGATCGCCTGGCTAGATGACCACGAAGGTCCAAAGCACAGCTGAGAAATGCTGCCAACAAAATGCACCTCAACAACTTTTTATTTAAAATGTCTTAATTTTTTTAGCAGATGAAGGAAAACAAGAAAACCACTCCTTGGTGTCAGATTTGTCAGTGACATATGACATTGAGCAGATTTTGCTGAAATGAAACATCTGCTCACACAGACACAGAAGAATCTGTGAAGACCTCTGACGCTCATTCAATGACTCTGTACCGCATTTCAGTGTTATGTAGATGGACCATACGGGACTCCTACAAGACAGATCTTTGCCTCCGAGCATGCCATCCTGATCGGGGCAGGCATCGGCATCACACCATTTGCCTCCATCCTGCAGAGCATTATGTACAAGTGAGACTCTCAGTGTGATACCAGCTCTGATAGCTGTAGTGAGCTCAAATATATTTTGTGGGGTGGAGGTGGGTCCACAGCCAGACCTCCTGGACCGGACCTCCTGTTCATGATCAGGAATAACAATAACAAATTTCTTCTGTGGATGATGCAGGTACCGAAGGAGGAAGCAGAACTGCCCTAACTGTAACTACTCCTGGTGCGAGAACCTCAAAGACAGTGACATGAAGTTGCGCAAAGTAAGAGGTCAACATTCATCATGTAGGAGTGTGAGCAGATGTTGACATGAGAGGTTTCGACCCGACAGGTCGACTTCATCTGGATCAACAGAGACCAGAAGTCATTCGAATGGTTCGTCAGTTTACTGACCAAACTGGAGATGGATCAGGCAGATGAGGAACCAGAAGGTGAGGTGGAGGAGACATAGTTAGAGCTGGAGGAGATCCACTTTTACAAGCTGTTGCCTGTCAGGTCGCTTCCTGGAGATGCACATGTACATGACGTCAGCGCTCAGCAAGAATGACATGAAGGCCATCGGCCTGCAGATGGCGCTGGATCTTCTAGCCAAGAAGGAGAAGAGAGATTCCATCACTGGAATGAGGACCAGAACCCAGCCTGGACGACCTGACTGGGGAAAGGTGAGAACATGTCAAAGCTTTACCGTCATTTCATACATGTACACAATCACCCATACGTATTCATTATATTTAATGTGTGTGTGTGTGTGTGTGTGTGTGTGTGTGTTTGTGTGTGTGTGTGTCCCCGTCCGTCCGGCTGTCTGGCTGTCTGTCTGTCTGTGTGCACCAGTTGTTTCAGAAAGTTTCCGAAGAAAAAAAAGGGAAGGTCCACGTGTTTTACTGCGGTTCTCCTGCTCTGGCCAAAGTCATCAAAGCTCAGTGCGAACACTATAAATTCAACTTTTACAAAGAGAACTTCTGAGCAGGCCTCATGCTCTGTGTGTGTGCGTGTGCACATGCGTGTCCATGCATGTTTCTCTGCTTGTGTTTGCTCTTAAACCATATATGCACCGGTGTGGTTATTGGTGACATCACAAAGTATCTGTGTAGACCTCATGAGGGCTTATTAAATCATGTGACAGGTACTTTCTTTCGTGTAGCAGCTTTTGAGTCAATTCTAATTTCTTACATTTCACACAATGCAGTTCAGGAACCCTCAGAAAAACTGTCTTTCGTATGCTACCACTTTTTTTCTTGTCAATTTGAGTAAAGTCCCATTTGAATAACAACCAACTAAAGTTGAAATCTGCAGAACCTTCATCATTCTGCTGAAATGGCAGTGAGATCTGTGCATTTGGAGAAATGCTGTCATACAGTCACAGCTCTTCACTGTCTGTTCATGCAAGCATCTCAAAACTGATGAAAACATTTTAAATATGACAATTGACTGAACTGTAAAGCTGCCATCTGCTTTTAGTTGTTTTTTGTATTCGAGTTACAATTTTAACTTTCATATGATATTAACATGTACAAAATTAATAAAAATGATCATCTTTTTTCCCTTTCTGTCTCTTTTTTTTCCATAAACCTTTGATAATATTTCAAACGTTAAAATAAGTAGTTTAAGCTCACTTTTAATGTCTTAATATTATAACTTATTCTTAATTCCCTTTTTATGGTAATTATTTGTAAACTATTCTTAGCATATAACATATAGATTGTCTTATTTTATTAAAGTACCTATAAATCTTGATTTTTAAGATCAGATAGAATCGATTTGCCGATTAAATATTTGCTACTATTAAAAAACAAATTCAGGTTCGCTAATCAATCACAGAGTAAATCGTTCCTGGTGCAATTCACGTCAGATTTTAACGAAATTAACCATAAATGTGACTCGTAATAATCCGCTGTGTCTGGAAATATCGCTAAATATTCAGATTTCGCAGTGAAAGTATGTTTATATTTTAACACTATGCGAAACCATTCGACAATCGATCATTTGGTGATAAGCCTGGCTGTGACTGGCTAATGCTAGCTAGTTACGCACTAGCAGTGTCAAGCAGCTTCGCGACGGACAGCTAGTAAAACATTGGACCAATGCCTTAGAAAGCCCTTCTTTTCCTTACCTCTATCAATCATTATGAATGTTATACGGGGATTTTAATAGGCAACATTTATTAGATTAATTTCGAAACACCGATGATAGTATTCGGTTTTATAATATCTACATCCACATTTTATTTTTTTTTTGCTCAAGCTAGCTAACTTGCTAGCCTAGCTACGGTTAGTCAAGATCGCCTATGATGGCACAGCCGGGGAGGGATTCCATACTCGGAGGTAGGCCACATACTTCATTTTATTGTTTTTGTCTTGTATCACAGTTGTTGAACGATTGTCTTTATATTGGATGTGTGTCTTTAGAGTAACAAAAGTCGCGACTAAGTGTTAAACGTTTGCGTTTCAGTTTTCTTGGCTAACGTATTCGAAATGGGATCATGGAGCTTTTTTGGTTTTCTTCCTCGGGACGTTTAAAAACGCTAGCTTACGCAACTTAATTTGACTTAAGTGTTTGTAGTTTACATCCTCAATCGCAAACACGTAAATGAATGACAATAAATCCATCAGACTCGCAGTAATGGCTGATTGTCCTGACTATGGAGCTACCTGTTTGTTTGATGTAGATAATTGTCTGTTGTTTATTTTGGTGTGGTTCCTATTTTAACATTTTTTGCATGAATCCTTTTCTCCCATGTGGAGATGAGCACTATGGACGTGCACGTCAGACGTTTGATTGGCGGGTGAGGTGTCAGGACGGTTATTAAGTACATTTTAATTGAGGGTGATAAACGTGCATGCACTTTCCATTAGAATGACCAGATTGAAGGAACTTCATTTCCAATGATGTTTTTGTGGCAGTTTATTATGTTAATGAGGATGTTGATTTGATCAAAGTCACAGATAAATTAAATACGACATTGGCGACGAGGTGTAAAGGTTCAGTGTACATCCATACTGCTTAAATATTGTGTTTATTCATAATAATGGTGTCAAGGAGGCTTATGTTGAAGAGAGGTGTTGAAATGAAATTCTGCTTTTTGATATTAGAGCAGCACTGATTCCTCTTTATTGGAAATGGGAATGGCACTAGTTCTGGAGTGGTTACAAGTGACCTTTGAGAGGCTTCTCTTAATTTTAACTGCAGATAATTATTGTCTTCGTCCGAGAAAATAAATTATTTTTGGTGACTTTTATGCAAGAAAAGCGGTGCTCCATATTTGTGAAGCTGAAAGATTTGTCAACCCATATCATGTGACAGCCACGTCACAATAATATTTCACCTAGCAGCAGAAGCAGCTATCCTGAAAATACAGTCCTCCATCATGATTCCATGTATAGATGTATTAGCCATGGTTAAAAGCTGTTATAATGGAGTAAAAGCACAGAAGTGAGCTGAACACAACATCAATGACCATAACTGAGGAGTAATAATTGTTCTGAGCTGGTTTATAATGGGAACCAGCAGCTTTTAGGTGAGGTGCTGCCCAGTTGCACCACCCCAATCTAATCTTAGTTCTTAATGGAAATTAAATCAATTGGAAGACGTGATAGTTGATTTATAGTAAAGAAAATGGAATGAATTTTGTTCCTGAAAAAACACAGTATTGCAGTGAACAGAGGTTTTTGCAGGGCTGCAGAATATTCTGCAGATTCAGTCGTCTCTTCGTGATGGTCGATGTGATTTTAATCACTTTGTGTGCTGTGAAATTTCACATCAGGCTCAGTGAGCAGATGATCCTCCAGCCCGAACAATCCAAAGAACTTTAGCTGGATGGCAGACAATATGTAATCCTGTGTTTTTCTCATTTCATCTCCTGACAGTGGCCTCCCAGACTGACTTTATGTTTTTCTGTCTAATTTTGCTGCATCTGTATTTCTGAAGCTCTGAACTTCCCTCCCATCTCAGTCTAGACTCTGCATGGGGACAGACAAGCAGCAGTGGGTGTGATCGGCTGATCATCTGAAGCCACCAGAAGCAACATGGCTTCACGTCAGAGGAACTCTGTTCGCATACTTTCGAGCCGGGAGCGAGGCTCCCAGTCGTTCGGCTCCCAGAGGCTCCTGCAGCTGCTGGTGGAGGAGAAGGTCCGCTGGATGAAGTGGCAGAGTCAGGTGGGTTTTCCTTCATTAGCCTTTGAGCCATTTCTAAAAATATTGCGCAGTGTGAACTGAAAAGGGATCCTACAGACATGCTAACTCAGATGTTGTGGCTTCCTCGTTGACTGATTGGAGGCTAAAACTGAACTAATTTATGAGGTCATATACTTCGTATACATTACAAAATGCGTATTTGTACTTACAGCTTCAGTTATAATTTAGCATTTTTTGAGTCTTATCCAATTTTAGTCTAATTTCATGTTAATATAATGATCGTGTTTGTGCTTGTTACAGAAAGTGGAGCTACCCGACAGCCCTCGTTCCACCTTCCTACTAGCATTCAGCCCTGACAGGTGAGCAGGATGTCAAAGTTGTTAGTAACCTGAAAGGTGCTGTCAAATGATAAATATGTAGTAAAACAGGAAGCACTTGCTTGATGTGGGAAAAACGGGAAGTTCTTGTCTGCACAGTTATTACAGGCCTTTGGTCTCACTTCTCAGTAAAAGAGGAGCAAACTTTAGTGCTAAGGGGTCTAAAGTAATTTGCATAAGAATTTGAATTCAACTGATGTAAAATTAAATCCATTACATTTGACTTGGAAATAAAAGCAGATCCTTTTCAGGAGTTTTGTGTTTAAATGGTTCCTATTTCTGGGTCTGAAAATTCTCAGGACCCTGATGGCTTCCACACATGTCAACCACAACATTTACATAACGGAGGTGAAGACTGGAAAGTGCCTACATTCTTTAGTGGGCCACCGTAGAACCCCCTGGTGTGTGACCTTTCACCCCACGATACCTGGCTTGGTGGCTTCTGGGTGCCTTGATGGTGAAGTTCGTATCTGGGACCTGCACGTGAGTGTTTTGCCCTGAAGCAGCTGAAACTGTTGTAGGAGACTGTCATTAGATCTTCGTCGTAATGTTTTTGTTCTTCCAGGGCGGTAGTGAGAGCTGGTTCACGGAGAGCAACGTCGCCATCGCCTCGCTGGCCTTTCACCCAACTGCTCAGCTCCTCCTGATTGCCACCAACAATGAGCTGCACTTCTGGGACTGGAGTCGCCCGGAGCCCTTCGCCGTGGTCAAGACGGGCAGCGACACAGAGAGAGTCCGGTGGGTTCGGTTATGGGGTTGGTTTGCTAGCATTTATGCTTTTTAACCATAAATCTAACGTATGTTGTCTTTGTCTACGCTTCTGTTAGACTGGTGAGGTTTGACCCTCTAGGTCACAACTTGTTGACTGCGATCGTGAATCCATCCAATCAGCAGGTGAGCACAGTTGGCCATGCATCTGAGCCAAATTGTTTCTGTGCTGGTTCAAAACGTTTCCCTGTCTTTCAGAACGAGGAGGACTCGGAGGTTCCGATAGACAGCGTGGAGATGCCTCACTTCCGCCAGCGCTCCTTCCTGCCTTCGCAACCGGTCCGACGCACACCTATCCTCCACAACTTCCTGCACATCTTGTCCTCTAGATCACCAGGGGCTCAGACCGGAGGAGAACAGCAGCCACTGCGTCCACTTGGTGATAACGGAACCAATGTGAGAGAATCTCCCAGCATGCCTCTGACTCAGTACCCCACCTCTGAACGTGGGCCTCCCTTCCCAGGTTGTACACAACACCTGGGTATGGTCTGCCTCTGCAGTCGCTGCTCTGTCAATCGTAATGCACCCCTTTCTGCCAACGTGACCCCGTCTGATGTGAGGGGGCCACCTACGGCTTCCCAGCCTCCCCCAGCATTCACCTTCTCATCGGCCCGTACGGAGCCCAGGCAGCCGTCAGAGCGACCCTCTGCCTTTACCACCGTCTATTATAACCCCTCTCTTAATGCCGCTGTATCCAACAGCATTGACCCACACTCCAACCCCAGACTAGGACCTGACTGGCCCCGTAGTCTGCAGAGTATAAGGGACGGAGGGGTCGGTCCAGGTGTTCCACCTCCCAGAACCTCCTCTTCCTCTATTAGCCTGCTCTCAGTTCTCAGACAGCAAGATGGTTCTTCCCAGCCCCCAGTGTACACCTCAGCATCAGAAGGGCGTGGGTTCTCTCAGCATGGGGAACCGGGGGCCCGTGACGGAGCTGGGACCAGCAGTGGCCATCATCCGTTTTGGGATGGCTCACGCGGCAACACGGCCTCTTTCCGTAACGTCCTGCAGTGTAACCTGAGCCGTTATTTTATGGAGTTTGATCGCATGCAGGACCTTGAGACTCCACTAGGAGGTGGTATGACAGACACGAGTCAGGAACAGAATCAAGAGTTACTAAATAATAATATAGACACAGAGAGACCTCGGCCTTCATCTTCAGCTTCCCCCACAATCATCCACTATCAGCCTCCTCTTCCCCCTCCTCCTACATCCCATAGCCTCGAGAACAATGTTCCTCCTCCGGCTTCCCAGGGCCACCTGAACCGCTGCCGGGCCTGCCACAACCTGCTCACTTTTAATCATGATTCTCAACGCTGGGAGCGCACCAACCAAGCCTCCTCCACCTCCGTCTCCACTCCAGAGGCCTCCACTTCCTCCTCTTCACCATGGCAACCCGAGGAGGGCAGAAGGACGCTAGAAAACCAGCTTCAAGAAAGGAGGCCCCATTCAGAACCAAGTGAGCAACCACCTCCTCCTGTAGGTGGAGGAGCTGGAGCTGTGGCCTTCTCCATGGCCCCGACCCCCAGCCAGCCTGGAGAGCAGACTGTGGGCTTGGTCTACAACCAGGACACAGCACAGTGGGAGAGGGTGTACCGCCAAGCTACTGCTGGCCGCCTGGCTGACCCAACAGAAGCCTTAAGCCAAGAAATGCCTGTTGACCCACCAGATGAGGACTCCCTGAGGAGGTACGATCCCTTTTCTTCCGGTTTTCAGGCTGCATCAGCCAGTCATTATAAAATCATTCTAAATCTGAGTGGCTGTGGGCTAATTGATGTCCCGTGAACTGTCTGGTGCAGTTTTGAAATATTTTATTTAGCCTCTTAGCAAAAATAAGCAATTTTCATTCTCCATGACAGGAAAGGAGCTTCAGTTAATGGAGAACTCCACCCTGCTCTGAAAGAGATGATATATTGAAAAATGAGCTTTGAATAAGTTCCTTTGGTGTGTAGCTAGACTGCCTCTTATTCTTCATGTATATTTTAGTAAATGCTTTATGTCGTGATGTCCTGTTTGTCCTTCAGGCGACTTTTGGAATCATCTCTGCTGTCGCGTTATGACATGTCAGGATCCCGAGACCATCCCATTTACCCGGATCCAGCCAGGTAACCTTCAGAACAGCTGTACCTCGGTCTTTAATGAGACTGCCTTTCAGGTTCTGTCTGTTCTCAGTTCTAATGAAACCGTCCTGAAATTTTCTGTCTTTCTCCACTAAAATTGAACCCGAACTCTGTCCAGACTCTCTCCAGCTGCGTACTATGCTCAGAGGATGATCCAGTACCTGTCGAGGAGAGACAGCATCCGCCAGCGTTCACTCCGCTATCAGCAAAACAGACTGCGTGCCATGTCGACTTCCTCCGATAGCTCTGCCAGCAACCCGTCCAACTCCATGGACAACAATGACGTGGACTTGGAGGAGCTGGAGTAGGTTTTTAGTCTATTTTCATTTTTTTTCTGTTAGGTTGTGAATGGCTCTTTATCACCAGAGACACGTTCATCCTCTGATCCACATAAGAACATATATAGACACATTGTATACAGACTTTAAGTTCTGTCTTAACAGATGTATTTGATTTTCTCCTTGAAAACTTTGTTGCTTTTCAGTGACAATGTAGATCGAGCCAGACACAGAACTCCAAGGAACGCCAGGATGTCTGCACCATCGCTGGGTCGCTTCGTTCCACGGTGAGCCGGCTCAAGCTGATTCCAACTCACTTCTGTTTTGTCACTGGTTTGGTAGAATATTTGAATCTCACAACATGGTGGTGTTCCTCTGCAGGCGCTTCCTCCTGCCTGAGTATCTGCCATATGCTGGCATCTTCCATGAACGGGGACAACCTGGCCTGGCTACACACTCTTCAGTCAACAGAGTCCTGGCTGGTAAACATGGATGCCAAAGAATATCTATTGCTGCTCTCTCACAGACAGATTTTAAATCTCCAATCAGCTCATCATTTTAGATTTGACTGTTTTCCATTTGCGTGTGACTGTTGTTCTTTTCAGGTGCTTCTATTGGTGATGGTCAGTCTGCAGTTGCCAGCAACATCGCAAACACCACCTACCGTCTGCAGTGGTGGGACTTTACCAAGTTTGACCTGCCTGAGATCAGCAACGGTAATAAAACTTCTCCTCTTTCTGCTCCATTCAGGATTGTTAGTTCCAGCCACCCTTCCTCCTCCTCCTCCTCCCCCACCTGGTGCTATGTGCTGATGTCATAATGTTCATAATCACTCTTAATTAGCTCAGTGCTTATTTAGCCAGCAAAAAGTTGAAATGTTCTGAGAGTTCACTTTTTTCTGTCTGTTTTTTTTCCGTTTTTCAGCCTCTGTCAATGTTCTGGTGCCAAACTGTAAGATCTACAACGATGCCAGCTGTGACATCTCTGCAGACGGTCAGCTGCTGGCAGTCTTCATCCCAGGCAGCCAGCGAGGTTTCCCAGATGAGGGCGTACTGGCAATCTACTCTCTGGCTCCACACAACCTGGGAGAGATGCTCTACACAAAGAGATTTGGTTCATTAGACTTTAAATAGACTTTGACATTTTTTTTCTGGTTTCTGTAAATGTGTATGAATGTCTTTGGCTGATTGTGATGATTTATTTTCCATCAACAGGCCCAAATGCCATCTCTGTAAGCTTGTCTCCAATGGGCTGCTATGTCATGGTCGGGTTGGCCTCCCGTAGGATCCTGCTGCATCCCACTACTGACCACATGGTGGCGCAAGTCTTCCGATTGCAGCAGCCTCACGGAGGAGAGACTTCCATTAGGGTGAGTCGGGGAACGACCTGCATCGCGTCACACGGAGGACTAATGCTCATTTTAACACCTCGTCCTCTGTCCATTTATAGTCAATGCTGTGACAGTTTTATTGTTAATTCCAGAAATGGAATGTTGCAGATGGCTCCAAATAAAACACACAGGGGGAAAAAACTACTGCAGGGAAATGTCAAGATGTTTTAATCTAAATTATGAATCAAAGATATTCAGTTGTGTAGCATTTGGGAGATTTCATGTCATGGTTGGTTGGATTTAACCAACAGCCAACTGACAAAGGTACATCAATATTAATGATATTTCTCATTTCCAGCCTGTAATGAGAGGATTCACTATGTGATTACCGTGTGTGCTTGCTTTTATTGACTTCCTGGCTGTTTCAGATGGTCTTTAACGTGGTCTACCCCATGGCTCCAGACCAGCGGCGCCACGTCAGCATCAACTCAGCTCGCTGGCTTCCAGATCCAGGGATGGGTCTGGCATATGGGACCAACAAGGGCGACCTGGTCATTTGCCGACCTGTGTGAGTAATTCATAACTGCGTCACCATGGAAATCTCGAGCCAGTCCACAGCTTTTTTTCCACAGCATGTTTAATTGGTTTCAGACATCAGGCATCACCCCGGTGGTAGACATGAATGTGAATCTAATTTGGGTTCTGGAGCCACATCTATAACATGTCAGAATCTTTGTAAGCTCTCCTAGCTTGTGTGAAGGCGAGGACACAAAGCAGACGGATCCAGGGTTTTTATGGGTTCCAAGCAGAATATTTTTAGAGCTATAATGACGTCTATGTTTGTTTACTACTCTGTATTTAAAGCCCAATAATCAATTTAAAATGGTTTGTGCTGTCATACTTGCTGAAACAACTGCTGACCTCAACCTTGGTGTGATCTGGGATCTGTCTGGGTTTTGGGATCATGTTGGGGCTGGTTCCATTGCAGCCTGTCCTGTTTGTGTTCAGTGTGTTCTACTCATGTGTGAGGTTGACCTGTATGACCTGAGATGTGTCAGGGTCCAGATAAAGTAGGTGACATCACTGTAAATTGTACAGCTGAAGAATCTTGGTTGTTTGAATTTCTGCTTCAAAAGTTACAGCTGATTCTGAGAGAGTGGACACTGAAGATGTAACACAGATGTGTGTGTGCGTGCGTGCGTGTGTGTGTGTGTGTGTGTATACTCGCATTAGTCTGATTCTATCAACAGAAGAGAGGGAATGTTAACAGACATCCTGGGTGGATGTAACTCCAAGCAGGAGGATGGTTTATGTTTGTCCTGACAGGTAGAGAGGAGACGGATCACACCAGGGCAAAAGGCTGCTTCATTTGTTGACTTCTGCCAAAACAGTCTTTATACCTTTTATAAGTTTATACGAAAAAGTTTAGACCATCAGCAATTCGGGTAAAATGAAGATGTTGTAGCTTTTGAGTTTCTTTCTGGAGTTCAGTTTACCAAAAGGATTGATTGGTTTGTGCAAAAGTGATAGAATCTCCACATAAGTTTGACTCTATAAGTCTGCTTTGTTAAAATATCTGAGCTGTGTCACACAGATGCTGATAATGTGGAAAGCACATGTGGGCTGTGTCATTCTGTTCCCTTTAAAGTCTTGTGAAGCTGACCCAGCATCACCAACACATTGAGCTTTGCAGCTCCATCGTCACAGGTTTTAACAAGTGGTGACTGAGTTCAAGCTCTAATGTTCACCACTGAGGAGCTCAGCTCTACGTTTCCCCAGAGAAAACGTGAAGTTAAAGTTGCGGATGTCACAACGTCCACGCCTGTAAGGTGAACTGATGAGATTATCTTAATAGTCCCATTGGACAGGAAGAACATTGACTGGAGAAGGTCAATTACAGCATTTAATGAGGTCGTGGTCTGTGTGATTCTTAGAAGAGACCTCGCCTCTGCTTTTAAACTTCCTGAGCAGAAATGAATTAACGCATGTGCGTTTTCCAGGTTCTACAGAAGTGACGGCGAGAGCCCCGCAGAATCAAGCGGCGAACCTTTATTCTCCGTCAACAACAGTGGAACCAGCCGAACTCGAGGCTCTGACCGATCCGGGTAAGAAGAGCTGATGCGGTCATCACAGCAACCACTTCTCCATGTGAAACGTGCTGTAGACTCTCGTCTTGTCTCATCTCTTCCACTTTATCCCTTTCGGGGTCACAGGGAGGGTACACAATGAGCAAAGGTAGGGTCCACCCCTGGATGAGTCACCAATTCATCACAGGGCCCTATGTAAGCATTTGTGGGTTTGATACCTTGCTCAAGGGTACCTGGGCAATGCTCTGAAGGTGTTCTGGCACCTCCTCTACTACTAGAAACGTGCTCCAGGGTGATCAGATAAAAGGAGCTTTGTGTGAGATCATCGGGAAGACTGAGCTCATGCTTAAAAACATCAAACAGCCACCTTCCCTGAATTTAACTGATCAACTTTTTACCTCAAATCATTTGAAATATGTGACATAATTTGATTTGTGATTATTGGTTTCAGATCTAATCGCTCTGGCCTGAGGCCGGACAGAGACATGGGTTTGATGAACGCCATTGGTCTTCAGCCCCGACACCCCGCTCCTTCAGTCACATCCCAGGGAACTCAAACTCCCATCATTCAGCTGCAGAACGCAGAGACTCAAACAGAGAGGGAGCTCTCGGAGCCCAGCGTCCCTCAGCCCCCCCATGCAGATGCTCCTCCTGAGGCTACAACAAGTCAAGAAGCAGCCGCAGGACAACAGGCAGCTTCCCAGAGCAGCATCCAGAGTGAAGCTTCAGCAGAGGACAGCGCCCCCTCAGGCGGTACAGGTACTGCTCCTCCTCCATCACCAACCACATCTGTGTAGGTGTGTCCCAGGATCACAGGTCACACCCTTACCCACACCCCTTTCCCTCTGGGGAAAGCGACCCGCCCAAATTTACATCCTTCAGGCTATAGATCAGGGGTGGGGAACCTTTTTCATATCGAGGGCCATTTCAATTTTTATAAAGTCCTCCGAGGGCCATACTATTATGAACACATACCTAGGGATGCAAAAAAAAGAGGAAAAAAAAAAGTCTATAACCACTGTGTTACTAAGTCTCATGATTGCTGCATTTGAATTTGAATTATTTATTTAGCACACATGCATATAAAATCACCAAAAAAAAAATAGAATAAAATGACAAACAAGTAAAATATGTTTACATGATCATACAAAACAATAAAAAAAAAGAGGTGCAGAGTTGAGGCAAGAGACCCGTAAGGGCCTGTTCGAGGCCTCTACTCACAAAAACTGCAATACAACAAGATAATCAAGAAAATAAATGAAAAGAAAGAAAGATAAAGACAATAATAATAACAACTAGAAAGCACTCAGAGAGCGCAGACCTCCGCCAAGCGCAACAATTCCCCGCATATTGTGATTTCCACCATAAATATTAGTCCCACATATACTTTGACTACATATTTAGATTCCTTGACCATAAAAACCACGAAAAAAAATTCACGCTTTGAAACAATTTTACTTTGTCCGGCGCGAGCGCCTCAGCGGCGGCTACGAGGCACTCCTTCACGAACTCTCCTTCAGCGTGAGGTTTCAGCTTCGTGGCTATTAATTCACTCATCACAAAACTTGCACGCGTAATATTCTCTCTGTCGGTACATGGTCGTGTGAAAGCTGCTTGTTGAGCCTCCAAACTCCGACGAAGAGCGTTAATTTTATCCAAACGCATCTGTCCTTTCAACTCGTCGAGTTTAGCGTGTTTCGAGCTGTAATGGCGCTCGAGATTTGCCTTTTTCATCACTGCCAGCGCCTCGCCACAAACTAGGCACACTGGCTTGCCTTTTACTTCAACAAAGAAAAAATCATTTGTCCATTTCTCCTGGAATACACGGCATTCTGCATCCACCTTCCTTTTCTTGACAGTCGCCATGATGCATCAATTTTTCCTCCGTGTCAATCAGTCCAGCCCACTATGTACATCACATGCTGTGTTCACTGACCCTGACCTTGACTCGGACATAACATAACCGTTTGTTTTATCTCAGAAAACGGGAAAATATTTCCTCTTGTTACGAAAGAAATTTCAGGATACGAAAGGCAAAAATACGCTACCGCTGCTACTCGCAGCTCGCGGAGTTTAGCAAACGGTCCAACTGTATAAGTGCACATATAAAATATAAAAATCTTATTGCGTTGCGGGCCGGTAGAAATGGTCTCGCGGGCCGTATACGGCCTGGAGGCCGGGGGTTCCCCACCCCTGCTATAGATGACCATAAAACCAGTCGTGGTGTGAACTGTCTCCAGTTTAATTTAATTTTCTGTCTCCAGAGTCACCAGAGTTCGGTTCAGGAGAAGACGCTCTGGCTCGAATCCGCCGACTCATTGCTGATGGTGGCATGACAGCAGTAGTGCAGCGTGAGCAGAGCACCACCATGGCCTCCATGGGGGGCTTTGGAAACAACATCATTGTCAGCCATCGGATCCACCGCGGCTCCCAGACCGGCTCAGGAGCCTCCAAGCTGCCAGCTGATCCTGCCTCGTCGGCTCCTTCCACCTCTGGTGTTCACCTCCTCAACCAGCCCTTGCAGCAAGCTGTCCCACCTCCCACAGCTCCCACCCCAGCTGAACAGCTCACGCCTGTGTGGGGCCCCCCGGTGCTTTCGGCCCCCCAGCCAGACACCATCTCTCTGGAGGATTTGGATGACTTATTTGATGGCGGGCAAACAGATGACGACTCCCTACCTGCCCCCTCTTCTTCCCCCTCCTCTTCATCCTCCTCATCTCGTAGCCCACTTCCTGGCAGCGGGAGCGCCCCCACCAGCGACCCGTACAGCAGGTAGTTCTGCTCTTGGCTGATGGTTTAGCAGACGGCTGTACCTGAAGCCTTATCTCGAAAGAAATGGGTGCTGCTTTGACCTTAAACGGGGTCTCCCACCTCGAAAATAAGGGACGCGGCACCCCCACCCCCACCCCTTCACATCAGCATGCACTTCTACTGCACTTGCACCGACTGGACTGAATCTGACCGCCGTCAACCCTCGCCAGAAAGGGCTACGACACGGATAAATACAGGTCAGCGCAGAGTCGCTGTCCTCCTGCAGGATGATCATTCTGGGGGGGTAGAGGTTCAAGTGCCAACAGAGGGGGTGGGGCCTCCTGCATTTACTCCCAGTGTGCTGCATTTGGTGCCATGCAACATTGACTTTCGATGTGATTGAAGTGTTGAAAAAGTAAAGTGAGCTGTACTTTGTGGTGTTTGTTACTCTAATGGCCGAGGACCCCCACCACGCCCCACCCCACCCCAACACAGGGACAACCAGACATGGATGATCGGACATCTGACATGAATCCAGCTGCAGTGCTGCAGCTCATCAGACGAACACCAGGTTTATGTCTACAGGCTGAAGAGCCCATTTATTTTCCGGGGGGGGGGGGGGGGTCATCACGCTCCAACCCGTCATCCCTCTGAAACCTACTCAATCCTGTTGCACTAAAGTGTGAGTGAGTGCGTTGTGTTCATGTTCACGGGCTGTAAGGCCACATCAACTATAAACTACAGAAGATTTGCTGCGTTTAGCTTCAGATTGGGCAGATTTAAAGGGCCAGTTCACCCCAAGACCACGAACCAGTTCCTATTTATTTCAGGTGAGCTGCTTACTTTCAGACATTTCTGCCTTCTCTGAGATTATAGGCCATTTTTGCGCCAAGAAATTCCCAGAATTTTTCTCTTCTCTCGTGACATCATTGGCGGAGGAGGAGTTTGCTTAATGTGCAAGCTCCGCCCCTTTGCCATCTGAACAGGTGTGTGAAGATGCCGACGTAGTTTGTGGAATACTGGATTATTTTGTGTTGTTGAGTTTTATTACAAATCATTGAAGGAAAACCTGCTCACGGCGTCAAAGCTGGAACAGGTTGACTTGTGCACGTTGTTCTAAAGACGCATGTGTCATATGGGCTTTATGCTGCATCTGGTGGGTCGTTTCCACAAACATTTCAGATAAAAGGATTAGCATACTGTAATTAGCCCTGCTCACAGTGTTGGAGTGGGGGGGGCGGCACAGGTAAACTGATATGTCTAAAAACAAATAACGATATAAGCTGATTATTAAATAGTTTCTGGAAAAACCTTGAGCTCAAGGCGAGGTGTGTTCCCTTGCTGCAGCCTACCAGCAGAGGGCGTTAGAGAAGATTTACTGCTGCCAGCTTTGACTGGTCAGAAAAAACTTTTTAAGATTTGGGTTAGCTGAGACGTTTTAAATCTTTTATAAGAAAAATAATCAGTTGATCATGAAAGCAATCAAATGAAAAGATTTGTAGATATTCTGATGTCATTTTTTTTTTTTTTCTCATTTAACTATAAACCACAAACTTTGACGTTTGCTGCATGTGTAATCACAGGAAGTGACTAAAAATAACACTCGGTTCAGATGTTTTGGTTCTTTTCTACCAAGACCTAAGCAAACGCAACAGACGCAAGGTCTTCTGGTGGAACCGTTTGTGATTGGTTCAAGCCCTGCCCATACGTAAAGCCCCGCCCATACACCTCACCTTCCCTCTGCTCCAAGAAGAAAACTTGAATTTTTTTTTTTCTCTGATCAAGTGCTCCTTTTCCAGACTGTCCAGCTGCCGCTGCTGTACTACTTCATTTTTATTCCACACGTGCTTCGATACACACACCCCACTGCAGAGACTGGGTTGCAGAGACTGATGGTGTTAAAGTTGTGTAAGTTACTGAGTTGTGATGTGTGATCGTTGGGGTATTAATGGACCTATGAGAGCGAGGATGTGGATGAGTAGGTGGAGCTTCTGTTTCTGTAGTTTCAGCAGGTCAGTCCAGGTGAGGTCTTGTTTCTGTGTTACAAACTGATCTGAATGCTCCTCCTGGCTTTACTTGATTAATTAACATTTTAAAACCACCACTGGCTGCAGTCTGTTTTGTCTGTGTGTGATTGTTGTGTCATATGATCCTCTGTGATTCATTTATATCTGATTTAATCAAAAATGTTTTTTAATTATAAAAACTTGCCAGTGATAATTGAATATAAGCTAGTAAAATGTCCACCTGTGCTCAGCCTCAGATCTGATCGGGTTGAATCCATTCGGTTTTTTTGGTGGGGGCGTAAAGATTAAACATAGGTCGTTGTCATGTAAGCAGCAAGTGGATCCACTATCTAATTTCCACCAAACAGGAAGCAGAGTTGAGCAGTCAATCATCTTTCACTTTGTTTCCCTGCCTTTAAAGTCTTCCTTCCCTTTTATCAACAAGACAAGGTGGACATTAGTGTGGAGAAATCATAGTGTGAGAAGGGACTTTCGCATTCAAACGTTAAAAATCCGAGTTTATCACTTCAACGACTCCCAGTTATGGACCTGAGCACTTGTTCACTGTCCGTGTGTCTCAAAGTGACTTTTTGTCCAACTTCTCCATATTTACACTGGACTCTGCTGAATGGTGCCTCGGTCCAAACTTGGTGCGTTCACAGTCGTGACGCGAGGTCCATCTGAAAAATAAATGCTAATTTTAAAGAGATTCCGTTTTAATCAAGATGCTGGTTAATATGGAAATTATTTAATCTGACCATTAATTAAAAAGTAAACCGCGTAGGTGAAAAGCTGATAACTTTACTGAGGATTTTAATAAAGTAAATGATCCGAGTCCAGACGGATGGACGCAGGTAAACAGGCGGTAAAAGCAGCTGTCTGCAGGAACGGAAGGCTCATAAAATGCGTCCTGCTGTCTGGACTCCGTCTCCTGGCGGTACCGGACGGTTTTAGATGCAGTGGAGATGTTCGGGAGGAGCGTCGGATAATGATAATGAGAGAGAAACTCTTATAAGGAGTCGCCGCGGTTGCAGGAAGCGCAGAAGACGAGGCGACGCCGGTGAGGACCCGGAGCAGCAGGTTTCAGGTAAAGACCAGAATCAGGAGGAGCTCAGTCGGTCCACAATTTACTGAAAGATTTCTAACCCCATTTTCCCCCAAATTACGCGTAAAATTCAATAATATTTGTTTTGCTGCAGGCTCATCAGGTCCAACATTTAAATTCCATCAAAGATTCAGAGCCGTTTATTAATACTTCGTTAGTTTTTGTTTTTTTTAGTCTATTTCAAGGTTTGGAGAAAGTTGGAAATTCTCAAATTAAAGTGAAAAAGGAGATTGTTTCTCATTAATTCTGAAACGGTTGTTTTTTTTCCCTCCAGTGTTGTCGAGCATCTTGTTTCCTCCGGTCTAAGGAAAAAGTTTTGATAAAATGATGTTGGAATGTTGCAATTGTTTTATTTAAAAAATATTTCAATGTCGCGTTTTGACGGCAGCGTTTTGATGCGACTGATAAAATAATCTTAAAAAACAGAAATCCAATGTAACTCGTCAAATGTGATCGATGTTAAATGAATCCGATCTTAATCTGTTAACGAAACCTAGAAAATGATTTTCTTATTTTACCTAACGAATCCCTATTTAAATAGTGGTGTGACGTCATATCGGGTCTTCTGTTCCACAGCTTCCGCTAGAAGAGGATTTAAAGTTTAATATTTAAGTGCGCTTTTTCAGTCACCCAGTAACCATGACAACAGCACCCGAGTCTGATTCCAACGCCTCCACCTGGACACGCCCCTGCACGAACGCCTCTTGTCAGCCTCCAATCACAGCGCAGTGCCCCTACAGCACCGCTCAGGTGGTGCTCATCGCCATGGTAACCACCTCCCTCAGCATTGTCACCATCACGGGCAACATCCTGGTCATTCTGTCCATCAATGTAAACCGTCACCTGCGGACCGTCAACAACTACTTCCTGTTGAGTCTGGCGGTGGCTGACCTGGTCATCGGGCTCGTGTCCATGAACCTGTACACGCTGTACCTGCTGCAGGGCTACTGGCCCCTGCGGGCGGCGCTCTGCGACATGTGGCTCGTGGTGGACCGTGTGGTGAGCGGTGCCTCTGTCCTGAACTTGCTGATCATCAGTTTAGATCGTTACCTCTGCATGACGCGACCGTTCAGCTACCCTACATGGCGCAGCGGCAGGATGGCCGCCCTGATGATTGGCGCCGCGTGGTTGTTGTCCTTCGTCTTGTGGGCTCCAGCCATCCTCTGCTGGCAGACGAACGGCGGCAAACGCGTGGTTCCTGATAACCAGTGTTACACCCAGCTCCTCGCCAGCCCCGCCGTCACCTTGGGAACAACATTACCGACCTTTTACCTGCCGGCCGTGATCATGGTCACGCTGTACAGCCGCCTCTCTGCCGCCAGCATGAACCGTCTGAACGCCTACCTGCTGGAGCGAGGCGCGCTCAGAATGTCTAGTTCCTCCATCAAGGACTTTCTTTTGAAGCGACGCAGCTGGTTGCTGTCCAGCGACCCTGGCTCGGAGCTCTACCTGAACCAATCAGACTACAGCGCTCCGAACCCTAAAAAGAACCAGAAGAGTCCCGGAGACGCTGCCGAGCCGGAGGCCATCTGTGGCACTCCTGAGGGGCCCCGTCCTCGGGCCTGTGCTCGACCCTCGAGGGAGGACGAAAGCAGATTTGAAAATGAGTCTTCGTCCAACACTGACCACCACCGGACCGCCTCTGCTGCCTTTTCCAGCTGCAGGTCTCAGGAAAGACGCCAACGGCGAGCAATAGCAAGGGAGAGGAGGGTCACCAGGACCATCCTGGCCATTGTCTTGGCCTTTATCATCACCTGGACGCCCTATAATGTCTTGGCCGTCATCGCCGCCATCGGGCACATCGTCATCCCCAGCGTTCTGTGGACAACGGGATACTGGCTGTGTTACGTCAACAGCGCCATCAATCCCTGCTGCTACGCTCTGTGCAACGTGACCTTCAGGAAGACCTTCTGCGGCCTCCTTCGCTGCTGCAGCAGGAAGCTCCAGTGAATGTTTCCTGTTTCCCTCTGATGTTACAGAGGCATCTTCTGGCGCCAAATTAGAACTCTTCTTCTGGATCCACGTTTCTTTCTGACTGGTTGGTAAGGATTTAAGTGATTTTGAAGCAACCATGACCTTTAACCCGGAGCAGCTGTCGGTTCTCTGACATCAGGAATAAATCTGCTACATAAACGATGTCATTTTAGCAAGAATTCAATTGTTGGGCTTAAAGGATTCTTAATTTTATCTTTTTAAAATAAATGATGTATTGGAAACCCTTCTTTTAAATCTAATGCCCTGCTTTAAATTAATGTTCATGGCTGTTAGTGTGTTACATGAGGTTTATTTTATGCCCCCATAACAGCATTTATTAATACTTCTTTAGCCACCCATACTTCTTTAGCCACCCAAAGCTAATAAATGTCTGTGGTCAAAAGTAAAATGTGTTGCGCGTTGCATCATTTAAATTCTAGAAAAATTATTTGAGCCTTCTTTTTTCAGAACACGTGCAGTAATTTCTGAACAGACGGGTAACACCGGAGCCCCCTAACGGCCGCATTTGGTAAAAGTTGTAACGCCTTTTATGGCGTGCACGTCTCGTGCACTACCGCATAACTCTGGCTGCAGATGACGTCACCAGTCCAAGATGGTCGGTGTTCGAGTACATGAACAAGCATACGTTCACCAAAACAATGTACAGTATTTAATTTGTTCATTTATACAGTTGTTGTCTGGCATCAACAATCTACAGTTCAAAAAAATACATTTGATACAGTGCTTTTGCCATTAGTCAAACATGCTTTTTTAAAATCTTTACACATGTGAATAATCTGGCGATGTCCTGACATTTCACGAAAATATTCGTGGACGTTTTTAACTTCGTCTACTATCAAAGAAATGTACTGTTAATTCGAACTATCAGCTACAAGACGATAATATGGCTAATTAGCAACTAGCGGGAAGGTTTTCCACAAACAAGATCAAATCAACACAAGAAAATCAAATTAGCATCAGTAAAAGAATAAAAGTCAGGAGGCCAAGAATGAAAAAGGCGGTTGGTGTGTTTCCGTGTCAGAGGAGTCTTGGTTTTTGAGTGATCAGTGTCGACGATTGTTCAGCCGGAGGAAGAGAACTCAGTCCTGCCGCTGCCACGTCATCTCTTTAGTTTGATTTCTTGTCCCCTGGGAAAAAAAAGAGCATTATCATTTTTAAAAACTGGCACTTTCTTGATCAACTTGTCTGAGATGTAAAGACGACACATTAGCTGAGGAACTCTGCTTTTAAAAGAACGTTCCTGAAACGTGTTAAACGTGTTTCAGCTCAAACATTGGTGTGTCTGCTCGTGCATGCTTGATGTGTAACTAGATGGTGGCAAATCATATTTCATACAAATTTACTAAAAACTGATTTATTTATTAGAATTTATTAGAAGTTTGAAAAGCCTTACGTTTGTTTTTCTCATCTCGACCCTTCTTTACTTTGGGGGAACACGGTTTAGAGACCTTCACGCTGCTCTGGCAGTCCGCGTTAAACAGCACCTTCTTCAGCGTCCCTGATCGGCTCTTGGTATTGGTGGCGGCATCGCACGGTCCCCAGGGGCCAAACTTATACTTACAGTCATCTGAAGGAGACAACAGATGGTCTCAGGTTGGTGTTTGAAGCAGAACACGATGAGAAATTCAGAGAAACATGGTGGAGCAGGAGGCGGTCGTTCAGTTAGGAAACATAGAAGGTGTTTTGGTAGTAGGGGGATGTGCCAGAGCACCTTCACAGCACTGCCGAGGTACCCCTGAGCAAGGTATTGAATCCCTAAATGCTCACATTGGGGTCCAGAAAACAAAATGAAAAACCTTTCCCAATGTGGAAAAACAGCAAGAAAACAATTTAAGTATTTTTGCAAAACTACATTAAATGTGTTCCTGAATTTAATCACCATTAGAAGAAACAATTTCCATTAAAAAAAATAATATAATTAGTGCGTATTTATCCTTATAGGAAGGTTGGAGTCCTCAGAGGGAAGACGAGGGTACAGCAAGGTTACTAAATGCATTTTCATTGATTTCCACTAGATGGCGCTGTGCGCACGAAAAAAACATCACAACGAGTCCGATGAATTAATGTTTCCTGAAATAAGAATAATCAGTAATGACGATTTTAGACTGATTCATGCAGAATATGTGTTCAATGGTAGCAAAAGAATTCCTGATCCTACAGAGCCTCAAACTCATTACGCACATCAGTCCCACCCCAGTAAAGGACTTCCTCATGCTGTGAGTGAGAGTGAATGAGAGATCGAGAGACTCACTGATGTCCTTCTTCCAGTTACACGGGATCTTGCAGTGGATCTTGTCGGTGCGATCTTTACACGTGGCCTCTCTCAGACCTTCGCCGCAGTCTCCGCTCTCAGGGACGCATTTCCCATAGCGAGTCTCCGCGGGGGTGCATTCCGAGACGGCCTTGGATTTATCACTTTTACCACCTGTTGGAGCGCAAAGTGTCACACTATCGTTTTTGCTATTTGCGTGTTAAAGATTTCTGATCTGTATAAACCTGCATATTTGTTTTTATCTTTTTTAAATCCACACGCTGTTCATCCAGTGGTGGGTGATGCCTTCAGGAACCTGCCCCATTCTGGAATTTTAAGATTTCCTCTATTGGGTCTCACCTCTGTGACCTTTGACACGTCTGCTGGCCTCCGTCGCGAGCGTCAAGGTCAGCAGCAGCAGCAACGTGACTGACAACAAACTTCTCATTCTGCACAAACACATTAAAAATTCAGCAGTAAGCAAAGTTCATTTAACCCCATAGAGACGGTTGATGCACTTTGTAGTTCTCATCCAGTCCATGTTTTTAGATTTTTTAAAAATAAATAAATATATGTTTTTTAGATCGGTTGGTGTACATATATGTTGTTCAAATAAAGACAACTATGGATTAGCACGTTAGGCTAACACAAATTGGAGTGTTTATTATTGTGCATCTCTCTTTTTCTTTGCACTTATCTAACATTCACATCTAGCGGTTTTCTACCTATAATTGTATAAAAAAATATTTATTTTTTTTATATATATTTTATTTGTATTATTCAAGTATTCGCTTGAATTATCGCAACTTTGCATTTGTGATTGATTGCGATCGAACATTTGACCACAAACTTCAAAGCTACATATACACAATACAACGGGTAGAATTGTCAAAATCAGCAGACTGATCTGGAACGCAACAACCAAACGCTTTAAATCTTTTTGACACAAGTAAATACGGAGGCAGTGAAGCGGCAGGACCGAATTGTAGAAGAGGAAAGGTTTGGCAGCAACAGCGACCCCTGGTGGCACACGCGCTGTAACACGGCATGTAAACCCGACGACAAATAGGCGTTTATTCCAAGTTTAAGGACAACCGCGTTAAGACACAATAATAAAACAGTTGTTTTGGTCTTAATCTGATTTTCTTCTGCGATTGTTGACATGCTGTTTGACGAGTGTGATCTCAGGCCAGATGGTCCGAATTTAATTCAGATTTGTTCTCCCCCCCACCTCGAAACGCTTAAGACAAATAATCTGACTATTGTAGTCACCGCAGGATTATAGAAGTAGGCTAATGTATTCAGATCTGATCTACCCTTTTTTCCAAACATTTTTCCAGTTTATTTCTCTCTTTCCTCGTAAACAGAAAATTCCTCTGTCGTATTTAATGACGAGCCATTCATGTTAAATGGCACTTTTTTTTTTTAAAATGGGAGAGTCAAATGACCCATAAAGCCCCTCTCGTCTCCTCTCCCTCTGTTATTGTGCTGGGAGATGACAGACTCCTCTTTGAGGCCTCCATTAAAGCAATGTTCCTCTTTCACACGTCAGCTGGCAGAGCAAATCCTGCTCTTCTTGCTCCTCCTGCAGCCTTTTATGAGGAAAGAAGCAGCTCTCAGCAGGCCTCCAGTCTGTCCTCCATCAATGAAGAAGGGGAGGAGGAGGAGGGGCGCCTGAAAGGGCTCTTTAGATTCCCTCAAAAGAATACTGATTCATTGGGCCAAAACAAAGACTCTTCCAGCCTGGTTTCATTTCTTAAAAGCCCAACACAAATTTCAGCCCACATCTTAGGAGCTGCGCGACCCCCCACCCCCCACCAACACCACCACCCTGAATGGAAATTCATTTGCATAAAAAAACAATGAAATCTTAACACGGAGAAAAGGAGTGGGATGCTCCTTTGCTGCAGGAGCAGCAGCAACATTTGGAGGAACTTCCTCCCAGATCTCAGGGTTCAACTCACATCCGGAAACATGAATCAGGAGTCGGGATGTGTCGGCGGCTCCTCCTGGACAGAGAAAACAAACATCCACGCACGCCTGTTCCTACAGGAATGGCGTCCGGGCACTCAGCCGCAGCTTCAGTCACCGTCCCAACGGCCGGAGCGTCACATGACCCACACGTTTAAAACGGGAAAATCATGACGTAACCACAATCAGTGTAAACCGGTCAACCGCACACGGATCCCCCGAAAATGAGCGTAACACAAATCGATCATCATTTTAAATCCAGATCTCAATCATCCGAGCGGAGAATAAAACCCCGCCTTTCATCTTTACAGAAGCTAAAATCCATCACTGATTTCAGCCTCCTTGGAGTGACCGATTTCCCTTCATTCTGCACCCCTCCAACACTCGATCGTTTCAGATCGAAGCTCGATCGATTCTCTCTTCGATCGGAAACATGAAATCAAACTTACGTGTTGAGCTCAGAGGAGCGGCCGGTGGAGCTGCGGAGTCTTCGGCTTCTGTCGCTGCTTTCAGCTGCTGCTGCTCAACATCCATGAACACACGCGGGCGCGCACACACACGCATGCACACGCGGTGACATCACGGGCTTAAGCCATCCCCTGAGGAACAAATACAGCTCAGGCCATTTGCGTACAGTGTGCGTGTATCATGAAGTGTTACAGTGCGTGCGTGCGTGTGTGTGTTATGGATGCGGTGGCCACTCAAAGGTCATTATGAACCTGAGACCCATCACACCATCAGCACCAGAAGCAAAAAAAAAAAGCCAAGACATTCTTCTCATTCTTTTTGATAATCTGAAATAAAATGTAAATCCGCTAAATAATCAAATCAAAAGTGACATTTAAGTGGGGTTTAATTTAATTTTAAGATGCTGGCATTGAGGGGCCAAGAGGCAATGTCTGAATTCATGGATCTATCAGACTGGTAAAAAGTTCAGATAAGAGGAGTGAATCTGGGTCAAAGGTCAGGGTGAAAGCAACTGAGCCTCATGGTGCAGGTCCAGGATGAAATGGTTCAGATTCCAGGTATTTTCAACTTGAGCTGAGTTGAGCAGGCTGGAAGTCATTTAGCGTGAATAAAACTACCAGAGCAGAGCTGTGGAGGGGGGGAAGAGGGGACAGAAACAGGGGAGAGGAGCATTAAGACAGGTGGAGCAAAGTGGAGTTGGTTCCGAGGAGGTGACCGGAGGCAGATCTGTGGAATTCTGCTCCTCGGCTCACCGAAAACGAGAAGGGAAAAGTCTAGCAGCGCTCTGATGGCTCAGTCATGCGTGGAGGCCATTGTTGAAGCCTACAGCTGGGAACAGAGAGGGAGGGGGAACCTTCCTGCCCCCTCCCGCTGGAATCTGACCACCACACCCAGGAGCAGCGAGCTTGGCTTCCAAAGTCCCGCTTGTGTAAAAACAAGGAGCCGGTCTAGGAACGTTGGTGTTGCGACACTTTGGTTAGCATTTTAACTGCTTCCTGCGCTGTGCATGGCGCCAGCGATGCAGCTTGAACACGAGAGGGTGGATAAATGATTCCATGAAGGGGGAAAGTGTGGTTGACGTGCTTTATTGCAGGTCACTCAAGTCAAAATAAAATTAAACACAGCAGGTAACGCATCCACTAGCATACATCAGCATTTCATTCTAACTGCTATATTCATGGATACGGATGCGACCGTTTAGACCGATTCTGGCTTCTGTCGCCATTTTTAAATATCCGGCGCCGGCGGATCTCCGGGGTCTCGGATGCACGAGGATGTCAGAAAGCCGCCGTATATTCTACGTCACAGACACGCTAAAGGCTCAACCCTATACTTAAATCATAAATAGATAAAATGGGTGACAGAAAACTTTAAATATGAATACTTATTTCAGTCAAAAACATACATCCAAAAGGTCATTATGAGCCGGATAAAGACACTTATCTACAACAGTTCTATAGAATATGGCAACAGCGTTTAGCTCATTGGTGTTGAGCTGCGGGTGGATGAAAACTATCGCTGGAAGCATCTGCTCTTCTTCTGTACATCGGTCCACATGAGCCCGTGGCGGCGATAATGTTTAAGTTGACAAGCGTCCAGTATTGAATCCTCTATAGTGTGTGTTTGCATCAGCAGGGGGGGTTTGACTGGAGGCTCTCAGACCGCTGTCTCCTGGTCCTCCCTCTGGATCATCTCATAATGTTGGCGGTTCTCCAGGTAATCGGCCAGTTCTTGGTCGTTGGCCTTCTCTGCATGCTGCTTTGGCGTTTTGCCCTGAAACCAAAAACACCAAAAAGGTTTGTTTGGAATCTGGGGGGGGGGGGGTGGCTTATTCCCATACTGCAGCCAACCACCAGATGGAGTATACGATTATTTGGCATTAGTTCTTCATTAGTTCTTACTGCCACATTGTCGCAGGACAGACAGACAGACAGACATACTGGGCTCCACACCAACACAGTCATGGAGTCTATTCATTAGCTGAAGGAGATGAAAAAACTCAGATTATGGGCTTCTTCTTGTTACCACTGGCTTCACCATAGCAACGATGAGCCGCAGCCTTTGTGTGTTTGGGAGCGAGGCCGGGGATCCAGCAGGGCTCCGTTTCTCAGTGACACACAACATTAATCACGTTACAGAAGTGGGTCAAACAGAGCAGGAGATCCATTTAAAATGTGCTGGGACAGCTCGGGCTGGTGGCCGTCACTGCGCCCCAGAACTAATCACAAAATGGCCTCATGCTGCAGGAAGTGGTTGCTACTGCTTCAGTGAACTCAAATCAAAGCCTGGAACCTTCGGACCACTTCTAGGAACTGCCTGAATTACAGAGTTCAGTAAAACATCTGGAATTTATGTGGTTTGGTCTTTAAGCTTCTGAAATCAATGTCTGATTATTCGACACAGACGGTTCTTGTGTGTTTTTACAGCAATCTCTCTATTTTGTCACGAGGAAGTCGAGCAGAATGGAATGAAAAACGGGGAGAAAGAGGGAGCTGACTCAGCAGAATGAGAGGAATTCTGTCAGTACAAAAGCCAGAGTGCTGACTGTGCATTTTACCTGCAGGTCAGTTTTCATGAGCGAAGCTCCAGCATCCACCAGGTAGTGACAGATACTCCTCTGACACGAGGAGGCAGCTTTATGGAGCGCCGTCTCACCTCTGAAAGGAACAACAACGTTAGCTACAGTACACGTCAGGACAGTGTGGGAAAAGTTGGACTGGACTCACGTCTCTCTCTCCGTGATGTCCAGGTGAGATGTGGGCACTAAAGCCGAGAGAAACATTTTGTCATCAGAGGATTCACCATGTTACCAACGCTACCACCACAAAAATGCATCTTTGTCAATATACCAGCAACCACGGAAATTATGGAAGGATGAGTTATGTGAGATTACATGTGGTTACCGTGGCAACCAGTGGGTACCAGCATTAGTCATACGCACACAGAAATACTGAGAAAACAAAGTGTAAAACTCAGAGAAGTTGTTTAAATTCCCCTTTAACAAGATGCATCAACACTAATCATTAGGAGTCAGTTAACCCTATATTATATGTCTCTGAACATCCCTTGTTTAAATGTTTTTTTTTTTTAATCAAATAAAGCTGTTATGATGATTACTGAACATTTAAAGTTTTTCTCCGTCTCCACAGAAGTAATGTCGGGCTGCCAGAGAGAAAGTTGTGCTCTAGCGCGACCAAGCGGCTAAACAAGCACACGCAAAAAAATCAATAATGTACAGAAAGAACAACACATCTTATAATAATGTTGAGTATAAAAGAAACAATGTGGCCTTACATATCGTGTGGACAGGGGTCCAAAAAGTTATGAGATGTAATATTAAAAGCTAAGATTTGGTTGAACTGAAGCACAAATGCAGCATATTTAAAAAGGTCAAAGGTTACTGAAAGTGTAGATGACTCTCACCGTTGTCAATGAGGTACTTGAGGATCTCCTTGCTGCCCGCCTCCACAGCGTGATGCAGCAGCGTGCAGCCAGCTGTGTCCTGCAGCAGGATGTCTGCTGCCTGCTGGTGGAGCTCCATCAGCTGGAACACAGATGTCAGGGTTTGATGGTAGCAGAGGCAGGAGGCTAACAAGGACTCTTAGGTTACACTCACCCTGTTCAGATTCTCAGTCTTCACACAGTTAATCAAATCTGCATCTAAGAAAGAGAAAAACAAAGGTTTTGCATTATTTTAATAATCAGATTATGTTAAAAGAGCATTAAAGTCAGCTATGGTTAAATAATATGACCTTTCAGCAGCAGATGGACCATCAGACTGAAGTGAGTCAGGATTTTAATCTCAAACATTCAGAACAAACGAAACATTTACCTTTTTCTGGATCATGTGAGGTAGCACTGGAAGAACTGTCAGACACAAGCAGAAGAACCTGTTAACACCGTGTAAGCACGGTTACACATGGACGCGCACACAAAGCAGCCATACCTAACGACTGGTCTGAAATCAGCCACCGTTGTGTTGGAGCGATGCACATTGAGAATCTTTGCCCCCCTCCTTCAGCAAGGACAAGACGGACAGAGACAAGAGTCACAGTATGAAGACGGACATGTGGTGTGATGAAGAGGAGCTGATAAAGTGGAGCTGCAGCTAACAGCTTTGTTATGGTCAAAATTACTTTATTAACAGAAACACACACACACACACACACACACACACAGGAAGATGCATGTACAGCATCACCACATAGACCTGTCGATCGAGACTATTGCTGCATTGATAAGCTATAATATGGTTTACACAAATCTGCTATGTAGGGCTGAATATGAATAATTTCCTATGGTAATCTAATAATCTGATGTAAAAAAAAAAAAAACTTCAGACTTTATGAAATATGACAACGAATGGAGACATTTACAACAGCTGATTTCAGGCTGAGGCATGAAGATAACTGCCTGGTTAATGGCCCAGTTTACCCAGTGGAGATGTAAATCACCAGTTTAACTAAAGGCAAGCTGAGCAGACAGATACTGACCATGTTTACTGATTTCATCTGTTTACGTATATCAGAAACCTTAAATACTTAATCTAAATGCATAGCTTTTATTTTATACACTTCATCATCGTTAATTATGTATTTTTAGTCTCCCATGTTTAATGAAATGAATTAAAAAGCTTTGATTCTTTGTGTGTGCTACCTGCAGAGAGCAGTCTTCGAGGAGCTCTGAGACAAAGCTTCAGCTACCGAACTGTCACTAGAGATCCGCTTCCTTTGAAAGTCTCTTACTCTGAAACATCCACAGAGGAGGAAGAGAAACATACAGGGACATGAGCATCTTTGAGAAGAAAAAAGTTAAAAATGCAGACAAAACTCTGACTTCATTCCACTTAATGGAGTTTTTGTCCATTTTCTAATTCCAAAGAGAACTAAATGTCAAATAATTCTGCTAAATGGTTTTTGTGTTTTCATGGCCACTTTATATTTTATTCAGAAGTTGAGTTCATAAGGTGAAAATCTTTTTTGTTTCCCTAAATCAAATAGATTTCTAATTATTATCGCTTTCTGATCATCTTCTGCTCGCTCCTGAAGAGGCAGACAGACAGAAACACAGTGCTCATCTCTTCAAAAGCAGCAAGATGCAGATAATAAAGATCAGCTGCCATCTGGCTTCATCACAGCTTCTTTATTAACGTTCATTCCGCCCTGAACAGGTTGTCATGGTACATGTAGTACCCGCTTCAGCCAGCAGGGTGTGCTCGTATTCATCTAATAATGGGCTTCCTGTCTTACCTGGGTGAGGTTGAGGAGGTGGGAGAGGACAGAGAGCTGGGAAAAGCAAAACGTCTCTGCTGGTCTTGGTGCTCCTCAGAGTCCACCAAGTCAGGCATGCTGGGGGACGTGCCCACCGTCTCTTTGACGACCAGCTCCGGGTCCAGGACATAAAGTTCCTCCTGGGAGATCTCAGTCACATAGTTCAGATGCTCCTACAGAAAAAGGACAACATGTCTATAAGATTGCTTTAAATGCTTGTCATTGATGTTGCCATGGTTACCACCAATACTGATAATGATGTAGGATTTATTTTGTTTTAGTGCTACTGCCATTGCTACAAATCCTGCCTATACTCAAAAATCAGGGTCACTGAGAATCTAAAAACATGATTTTATAATGATGATTGTCTGAGGAAGTTCACACCTGAGCACGGTCGATCCTGTAGAACCGGTCGGCAGTTGTACCTGTTACACAAAGAACAGGGCATCAGGGTCAGCAGGGACTGCAGAGGATCTGTGCAACATTTTTCACTCACAGTCAAGGAAACACCACTTCTTGGAAAGGCTCTGCGATGACAGACACTCCCTCTTCATCTCATCACAGTCCTGAGAGCACACAGTCAGAAACAGCTTAGTCATACCAACGCTTAACATGTCAGCTACTCTGCTGTGAATCCACGCTGACTGCAGGACTGATTTGAGCTTTGACACCGTTCTGTGACTGATACCATCTACCTGATCCAGATTGTTGTGCAGGCGCTCAATCAGCAGGCGACAGGTCTCCAGGTCACTGTCTCCAGGAACGGTGATCACTCCCAGTGGTGTCGCTGCAAACAATAAACATGATGACGATTCAATTAAGAGTGCTTTCATATACAGCCAGTAGTCGGCCCCGAGTGTTAACAAGCTCTCCTGTGAGCTGTTCGTCGATTTCTGGGTCTGATTGATCGTGATGAGGACATGATAGATGAGCTTTATTTAACCCTCCAGGGACTTACAGGCCTCCTTCAACTGGTCCTTGTCGTAGTGCAGAGCTTCATATGCCGCCATGCTGATGCGGTTAACTCGAATGTGCAGCTTCTCTGGGAGGGGCAGCTGACTGCAAACAAAAACACACACACACACACACACACACTTCATCTTTGATGTTGACCGATTGTGGGGAGCTATTCTTTTTTTCTCATTAAATCATGTCATTGTTAAAGGAAACCCTGCTGAATTGAAGAATATGAATGGTGAAGTGGTGTGTTTGTACTCGTTGAGGTGGGGCATGGATATCCTCCTCTTGGCCTTCTGCACCATGTTGGCCTGGTTTCTCAAATTGATGTGGATGATGGACGGTGCCAGCTTGCAGGGCTCTCCATCCACCTGCATGGGGATGGACTTGGAGGTGGTGAGCGTCACCTCTTTACACTGATGGAGCCGTTCGCCGTGGCCACCCACCTGCAGCGTGGCCTGGACACAAGACAACAGATCAACTCCGCTCAGGCGACTGTATTGTCACATTTCAGGGAAAGAATGCACTTCTGCTGAAATCCTTGAATTCAGAGGACATCCTGTGACACAGCAACTTGAGATAACTTATCAGTCAAATACTTCTGCTTGTGAACTATCAGATTAACACAACCAAAAACAGGAAAATAGATCCAAAACGTAAATAAAACCACTGATTGTGCTAAATTATAAGGCTGTATAATGTCCTCTCTTCTCCCCAGTTATGTTCTCATATGGTCTGATTTTGTTTGATGTCGTCTAGTGTAGGCATCTCTGGTGGCTGTTGGCAGCGTGTTTTGCGGCTAAGTAAAGCTGCAAGCTCACCAGGGACGTCATCGTGAAGCCGATGACCTCGATACAGCCATCATCATGGCGCTGTGGTTCAAAGTCCTGGTGCTCACTGGGGTGCCCCCAAGGCATGGTACCGGCGCAGTACCTGCAGCATGCTCACATGACTTCACTCCAGATTTTAAACTGAATAACCACATCAAGACTTTATTTGAGGCCTCAGCATACCTGGGGATGTTGAGGAAGAGCAGGCACTGTAGCTTCATCTCCTGGACTTTAGCTGTCAGGTCTGTTCCATCACACTGGGGAGAAACCACCAGAAAACATCTGATGTAGCAGATGCAGCAGCAGCAGTAGTAGCAGTAAAGCGCACAGAAACACAGCTTTTGATAAAGCTGTGCAACCTCATTAAAGCTGAAACCCTTTTACTCTGCTAATATTATCACACTTCCAGTTGAATATTCTTCACCATTCAGATCCAATGAATCAAACACTGTGTGTGACAGACATCAGGTTTGATCAGTGTCAGCTCAGAAGTGATTGATGCTCAGCGGGCTCCTCTACTAATCCTACTGCTGTTGTTGCAGGAAGTCCTTCTGTTGACAGAGATCCTCCTTCACTCCACAGTCTTAACTGACTCCATGACTTAAATCTGGTACATTTGGCACATCCTCAGTTTCTCAGAGAAACGCTCATCATCCATCCTCTACTGTTCAAATGTTGTTCTTAAAATGTGCGTCCACTCACCACCACTTTGATGTGCTTTGCGAGGTCTTTGGAGCTGCCACTCAGAAAATCTGAGAATGCTGTCTGAAGCACACAAAAACAAGACATACTGTATACCAAAAGAGAAGTTTCATGGTCAAACTATAATCTTTATTTATTTCGAATTTAAGGCTTAAACAATACTGTGAAATAAATCATGGCCACTGTAATATGAACAAACAGAAACCAGAACTTGGGGAAACACTCACCCCTGCATAGAACATCTTATTCCTGAAGCGACTGTTGAACTTTTCTGGGTTTGCCTCTGAAAAAGTAACAGATCATACAGTTTCTGCTTTATATAAACAAAACAAACTCACTGATATCTTTAGGAAAATAAAGTAGAAATGGGCAGAATAAACTTGGCCTGTCAACATTTCCCTCCATCACCTCATAAGATCTGATTCACTTTTATTGATGTCTGCAGACCATTCAGGTTACTGAGCAGCACAACAATAAGAATAGAACAAATAAAGTCAGAACTGTAAAGATAACGTGAAGTAATTAAGTACTGAGGACACACAACAATAACTTGATTTCTAATCTTATCCTGAAGATTCAAAGATAATAATTACGAACCCTGTTGTTAATATAACTAATTATTTCAATAAAAAAATGGGTCTCTCCCTCTAAACTAGTGCAGTTGGTCAGCAGCAAAAGTGTCTGTGGGGGTCACTGACCTCTGGATTCATGGAAGCCCAGAGTCACGTGAGCATCGAAGCCCAAACTGAAGTAGTTGTTGAACACATCGATGGGGAGCTGAGGAAGACGAAACATCAGCCTCAACAGTGTCAACCTGTCTCCATTAGGTCTGATTATTGACACACCTTGTCTGTCTGGTGTTCGTCCATGTCCTCCGGTCGGGCCTCAGGATTTGGCTCCACGTTCAGATTCCAACGGTCCAGCTGGACGATGTTTCCATCCTCTACATGTGAGAGGATCTTTGTTATTGGTTCATCAGTGTAACCCTGAGGGAGGAGTGAGAACCAACATTTTAGGTTGACCATTTAACCATATTTTATTAATATGGAGGATCTACTGTAATATCAGCTGTAAACAGCTGTTATACATGGATTCTGTAAGGCGCCTAGAAACAATTTTGATTGTAACAGATGCTATATAGATAAAGATTGATTTTTATTTTTTTTGTTAGATATTTAGTCTGCTGGGTCACTGTTTAGCCCAGCATTACAACAGAACATACCCCTCCCCAGTTAAGGGTCCTGGCTAGGTCGTTGCCAGTGCCCAGAGGTAGGATGCCAACAGGGGGCTGAGGATGGAGTTTCAGCTGATCCAACACTGATAAGATCCAGCCCACCTGAACACATTTACGTTTGGAGTGAGGGGTCAATCCGAATACACCTATTGTAAACCAGTAAGTCAAACTGGACTCACTGTCCCATCTCCTCCACATGCCAGAATCCTCAGGTTGGGCACTTTGGAGTAGAGTTCTAACCTAAAGAAGACAAAATCATCAAGCAGGGAGATAAAATCAAACATTCATTATAAAGCATAACACAAACAGTGATATTGATGTAAATAGGGCATAAATAAACCAAATGGAATTCAGAGCTCAGGGAATCAATCAAACTTGACCCTGGGTCAACATGGGGGAACTCACCCCTCACTGGGTCCTCCTTTGGTCAGGTCAAACACCTGCCGAGGGTTCAGATACCACATGAAAGACTGAATGATCTTGGCTCCCTTAGAATGGACAGAAAAACAGATGCAGCTGAGCCTGGATGGCAATTTTGTACTGGTTTCATCCTCAAATGTTAGAATGTGGTGCCGTTTCTTTCAGGGTTGAATATTTGATGATAAAATGAGAATCACCCCCTCATGTTTTTGATAATGATCAAAAACAGAATGTTGGTCTGAATTTACTTGTAGGAAGAAACAATAACTACCTGGTTTCCTCCACTTTTGGGGTTGACAAACACAAGCAGAGGCTTCATAAGCTGAGAGGGAAGCGGCTTCACCAGAAAGGGCTTCCAGCGGCCATCCTGAAGCTGTGAGACAAAGCAGAGAAACTAGGGTTTAGGTCAGCGGACAACAGCTCCTCACCAATGAACACAGGCACACATTACTATGATAATAAAAGATCTGCTCATCAATAGTGATTCTTTTACTTGATCTTATTTATGATAGTTTTAAAAGGAGACAATAAAAATAGGCTTTTGTATCATCAATTCCTCACCTCTGCACCCTTCTTGCTTGACTTGTTGCATTTCACAGATGTTCTTTTCTTCTTTTTACTGGATTTTAAAGATGTCTGGCAAACACCATCAGAGAGTGAGAACATTTTATTTTGTATGCATCCTGTTGTTTATGAAGAATTTGTGGACCTAAATATGGCTCTACAATGGAGTTTTCTTTGAATGAGAAGCATAAAACCTTCTGGTTTTAAGGAGTTTAAAAATGTACCTGTGACAGTAACATCAGTCTGTGTGCGTATGTGTGGGTGTGTAGTAATGTGTACCTGTGTCCTGCGGACCCTGATGATCCAGGTTGGAGGGATGATGACAGCAGCATGAGCCCCCAGAGAGCAGCATTCCTCAATCTGCTGCAGCATGAAACACGTCACCTTGTTGTGATACTGAAACACAAAAATAAAATGAATTACCTTGCAGGGCAAATAAGTAATTTAAATTTAAATAGAAAATGTAATAAATAAATTACAGCCTCATGTCAAAGCAAATATTTTTTGCAGGGTGCAGGGTTCTTAATCAAATGTATTCAGTGGTACCCAGCATTTTCTTAGGTGGTTCCATAGCCTGGAACTACTTCTGGAATCTTAGATTCTCTGTCATGGGTGAATGTGTGACTTACTGCCTGTTTGCACCACGAGCAGCTAATGGCAACAATTTCTTTGCTGTGAAATGCAAATTTCTGTTGAAATCCCTGTTGGTAGTAAGAGATTCAGTTAGCTTGCAGGAATTATTTAAAAAAACAAAAAAAACAGCTTCTAAGTGATTTTTCTGCAGCGGTAACCGAACCTTGCCACACTGTCGACACTTTCCTGTCTGGCGCCTCCTGTGGACCCAGTGATGCCGGACAACGTTGGACTGAAAAAACAATAAGCATGATGTTACTGCGAAATAAAATGTGCCCACAAAAGTTTGTAATAACACGACTGACCTCTCGAATGGCTCGAGATCCAGGTTCCCTAAATGATGGCTTGCACCTGAAATTAATCTGAACAGAGAGGAGAGACAGTGAGGGGAATAAAGGCCGGTGCTGATTCAAAAACGACCCATGTTACCTTCTCCAACTGCTCCATACACATGGTGTGAACTGAGATCTTACATCCAGCACATTTCTTCCTCGCTACCGACTTTTGCTGTAGCAAATGACACAAAATTATTATTTTTTACTTCATTAAAGGTCTCGTGAACCCAGACGCCAACCTGTCTGGGGTTTATATCTGACCATAGGGGATGCTATGACTCACCAGTGATTTGGCAAAGCAGTATTGCTCTCCGACATAACAGAAGTCTCCCGAGCCGCTGGTCTCAAACCAGATGTGCTCCCCAAACTGAGCGTTGTCCTGGGAAGCAAAGACATGGAATATTTTCTATACAGCAGTCCAGTGACGGTCCCAGTTTATTTGTACCCACCAAAAATGTGTTATAGCAAACAGTCGAGACATAATGCTACCAGCACAAGATGGACGTGTGCGCAGCAGATACAATTAAAAACACATTTTTGGAATGTGCTACCATGTTCTCGTCTTTATTTGGGTTTGTTTAACATCAGTTTAGATCAGGCATGGGCAAACTAAGGCCCGGGGGCCACACGCGGCCCGTTAAACGTTTTAATCCGGCCCGCCAAACTTGAAAAATTAAATGAATAAACCTTGTTAATGTTAAATTTTCACTGCAATTCTGGTGTTTTCCCACTAGAAAAAAGACAGTCAGGAGGAGAGTGACGGTGATATCCTGAAGGATAACAGAACTTTCAGTGCTTTAAAATAGAAATGGTTGTTAATTTTTTTTAAAAAGGCACATTTTATTCATTTGATTTTAAGTGTTTTAAGACTCATTCCAAAGTCAGATATTTTTTCATTTGAAATTAAAGCACATGTTTTCTCCATATCCCAAGATGTGTATTTTTTCTCCAATGACGTGAGGTTACCAAAGCACTCCATCCATCCATCTGCTCCTGGTCCGGCCCCTTTGTCAAATGTTAGAACCCATTGTGGCCCACGAATCAAAATGTTTGCCCACCCCTGGTTTAGATGGACCCTTCACCACTCAATAGGCATTTACTTGTGAGTTGACTTACAGTCCAGTCGATGGTGCTGCTGGGTTCCCGCAGCTGGTCAGTCTGTCCTGATGTGGGTAAGGTGGGCTGAGGCCCCACATGCTGCAGGCCTGTCTTTGTTATAGCTTTCCTGAAAACAAAATAACTTTTAAGAAGACCAATTTCACAGTAATTGTTTCACTTATTTATATTTGAGTGTATTCAGACTGACACTTGGGTGATTACTGATTCCTGAACAAAGCCCGGCTGGTTCTTTTAAGCTAATGATGTTCCTATTTTACAACAGACAAACAAATGTTTCACTTCCTTCTGGGGCTAAACAGCAATACTGGAACATATTCCCTATTCCTGTTTCAATAATACAAAATATAAGTCTTTAAATTTCAAGAAGGTCTTCAAAACATGTCAGTAGACTATTGTGGCTCTTTAATTTGTCCCCCTCAGGCTTCCAATACACACCAATCATTTAACCTTAGCAACGGAGCACTTCTGCTGCGAATGTCATTGTTACACAAGCTGCTAATGAGTTTCAGCTCCATGGAGTGTGGTTGTGCCTGGAGCAGAATTTTGGATATCTGGAGAATTATTTCTATTGTTGCTGAGCTCCTTTCATCCTTCCAACATGTTACTGGATGTAGTCGGTCTATCAATGTTGAAAAAACCCACAAAGATATAAATAATATCTAATGTCTAAATAGGCATTATGTAGTTGCAAAAACACTTTTTACAGTCTGTTTGCCAATGCAGAGAAAATGACATGAACATTTTTTTTACTTCATTAAAGGTCCCGTGAACCCACATGCCAACCTATCTGGGGTTTATATCTGACCATAGGGGATGCTATGACTCACCAGTGATTTGGTAAAGCAGTATTGCAGTGAGCAGTTTAGTTGAGAGTTTGAAATGTTGTAAAAACAGTCATAACAGCTGAAGTGATCAGCAATCATTAAAACAGGGAAAGACTCAATTCAGCTTAGACAAATTTCATTTTGATTAAATCTGTAAGCTATTGGGATTTCACCAGATGGTTATGGGAGCCTGGTTAAAAAGTGCAGACGCCACCACTAAGTTTTTTTGTAATGGGTGCAGCTGCACTGGAACCCTTGCAAGGAAGCCAAAAGTGCTAGAAAGGGCAGTGGAAAGACCTGCAGGCAAGTGGGAGAAAAAATTGTTTTAATTTTAGGCATCATGTAAGTCAGGGACTACATACAGCAGGAAGCCACTCCAGTTTTCCAGGTGAGAGTCATGGCCATGGGCTCCCAGGGAGCTGAGGCCTCCGGGACCCCTGTAAAAGGCCGTGTGGTTGAGGTAGTACACTGAACTCTTGCGGCTGGGCAGCGGGTGGCCTCTTCCTGGCCAGGGGCTCCCAGCTTTGGAGATAGTGGAGATCTTCCTCCTCTTCCTGTGAGTAGATGTATGAGAACGGTTGCAGAAAGCAGGTTCTCCCAGAATAACCTGAGAGGAGTTTCTGCGGAGGCAGCGAGGGGCCCTGATGAGGGCCCTAGAAGTCAAAGAGGGCAGAGGAGATTTTTTCACCACCTTTGTCTCTGAGGGAGATGAGGTAGAGGAGGGCCAATGGTCCCGATCTTGAGACAGCGATGTGTCGTCCTCCTCCTCCTTGGTCAGCTGCTCTGCTTCAGACAGCTGACTCTCTCCCGACAGGTTCTGGCTGTCAGTTGAGTAATCACTGCCGTCTGAGTGGAGGCTGCTGGAGCGTGAAAATGGTCTCCTGTTGGTGGCCCCGTCCCTCACTTCTACCTGCTGTTCACCCGGAAGTCCCATGCCCATGTCATTGTCCTCATCTTCCTCAGCCATTTGAATCAAACTGGCCAGCAGCATGGAGGGCCCCAGTAGGTGGGTGTCAATGGTGCGCAGCTTTGCCACCTTCTTCCTGCACACAACAAACCTCGGGTTGTGGTTGGGGGTGGTAGTGCTGGAACGCCTGCGAGTCTGTCCTGTCCACCTGCATCTTGTCGCCTTTGTGAGATGTACCCCACCTGTACAAGGCAGCCTGGCTGGGACCTGTACACTTGAGCACCGCCGCTGCATCAGGGTGGAGGATGGAAGCCCTACACTGGACCTCCGGCGTGCCTTGCTGGTCGGGACAGCCACACTGGGCCTCCGCTGACGACATGTCTTGTCTTTAGTGTCTGCCTGCAAACCAGTTTCCTTTCTCTTAAAGTGACGTCGGAAAAAAGTGTCCATATCGGAAGGAGGGAGGGAGCGGACTTCTGAATGCTGCCCTCCAGCTGTTGGGTGCAAAGAGGCATTAGCTTCGTGGGCAGAGAATTTACCGCCACATTTGGTAGCTGTTTAACAACGTATTCTGAGGAATAATTACAGATATTTGCATCTGTAATTATTCCTCAGAATACGTGAAGGTACATCTACAAATACAGATGATAAAGAGCCACCACACCAAACCCTTCATTAGACTGCCTGCTGCTCTGCTGGGCAGTGAAAATATAGATTCTGTAATCTCAGCAGGGGGTTTAATTGTAATGTCTAAATTAGATGGAGAAGATGGAATTCAGAAATTTTTTATGTGTAGATGATGCTAATAGGAAACTTTAAATACGCCTGTTTAAACTTTATTACAAACGTGTTACCTAAAAGAAGATAGTGATTAATGGTGTGGACTGTTCATTTATTTACACTAATAATTTGCTGTTGGCTGCTTTATCAACATGCCTATTATAATTTCTCAAACATATACATGAATTATAAAACAGACAGGAAACGTGTTGGGGTGGGGGGGCTCTCCACAGGGATCGCCACAAAACAACAGGAAGGAACAATAATTAAGGTCACACTACCTGTTGGCTTCACACCATTACAACAACATCGCAGCTATAATTAGTCAGTTACAGCATCATCTCATTTGTCTGTAAACAGCAGACAAAGGAACAGTCTCAGACTGAAATAAACAAAAAAACAAAAACAATCACACACACACACACACACAGACACACACATTTCCAGTAGCAGTAAAAGAATAGTGGAGCCACAGTTCCTGTGAAATAACAATTCAAGTTTTCCTGTTATCTTGATACATGCTCCATGTTAAGTATCGTTCACGCATGATGTGCGAGAAAACATGGAAATCTCTCATCCGTAACCAGTCTGTCCTCTGACTGGCCAGTGTCCAACAGCTTACTGGAACCTTTACCACCAGAAAACGTTAATGGCACTTAATTCCTAACACTTTATCGACTTCCTGAATGTCTATTTTATATTTATGCCTGAGAACAACCAGGCAAAAGGTTAAACATGCAGTTCTTTTCATCATGGAACATGATCTGTTGTTTGTATGTTGCTACTACACTGGCTGTTGCATCAAAACCTTTTGTAGAAATAACTACCTGAGAGGAGCAGATGAGATGTGGCAGAACCAGCTTCTTCAGCTACTCTGCAGGAAACATTGATCTGCGTTGCCTCGATAGCCTGAAACTGCACCCTGAAATCTCTAATTACTCCTTTCCCAGGGATAATTATGGAAAAAAGGTACCCGGAGGTGCAGCTCTGATTCCTAAGATCAATAAAAACATCCATCCATCCTCCACCACTTTCTTTTAACAAGGTCAGAGCCCATCACAGCAGGATTCAGACAGGTTACCAGCAGGACTAACACACAACAAAAAATACCCAATTCCACAAACATTCACACCTATTACAATTTAGAGACACCAATCCTTCCCAACTATGGGAGGATCTGGAGAGAGTCCACACAGACAGGAGGAGAACGTCCAAATGCCTCACAGAAAAGCCCCTGGACCCCAGGGGATTTAAACCTGGAACCTCACAGTGAGGCTGTACCACTGTACTGACCTCAAATAAAAACAACACTAAACTTTAACCACAGCGGCAATATCTGCCACCGTCTCTGTGGATGCAGAATAAAATCAAACAACATGATCAAACAGGGGGATAATGCTGTTGTTGGTTTGACAAACAGCAGCAGACGTGTTGTGTCAGCGACACATAATGAACACCAGGCGACAAACAGCTGCAACATGTGGACAAACACAGATAACCAATATACCCTTTATAGTGTGCGGCACCAAGAACACAAACAGCTGAGGCCACTAAAAGGATTAATCCTGGGGGAGCTTGATGGAGCCAAAGGGTCGGAATGAATGTTTTTTTAACTGACAGAAATGAAAAATAAAGAGAAATTAAAGAATAACCAGAAGATAATCTGAACTGTTGAGACTAAATTAAAAAAACCTTTAAGAATAAACTTATTTGCAGTAGTACGCCATGTCAAGGAAAAACCTCTGAAACTGACCTCAGATTAGAGTTCTAAATAGGGAATTGCCATGTTTACAACTCACAAATGCTATTTTCCCACCTCATTTCCTGTTCCTGTGTGCATTTTATGCCCGACTAGTTGTTTTAGATCTCTATGGTGCTTGTGTGAGCATTAGACACGAGACGAGCATTTCAGCACGGATTTCACCAACAGCTAAGACACACAGATAAAAGCAGGAAGCGTGGTGGCAATGTCTTTAAAATCTTCTGAAGGGATCTAGGTTCATTTGAATTCAGCAGTGAAAAGTAGGATGAGTATCGCATCAAATCCGTCTGACGTGAGTTCACCCAAACACTGTGATCAGGGTGCAATCACAGAGCTGATCGTGATCTCACATTAACATTTCTACAGATCCATCACTGTCAAACACAAACATCTTCAATAAAAGGCTACTTTTGTGATTAATTAAAAAGAGTTTCCACCTTTGCAAAACTCAATCAATCACCACAGAAATAACCGACAAAGGGTTTTAAGTAAAACTACTGTTTTACTTGCTGGATTGATTCGGTTTGAACTCTTGAAATGTTATCAATTAAGCAAAGAGACGCTTTGTTATCAGCAGGTCAAATCTTAAGGTTAAAAACACAGAGGGAAGATTTTTACAGTTAGGTATGATACAACCTGTGAAGGAGTGTTCACGGACGTCTGTCCTGGAAGGATGGAGGAAAAATACTGAGAAGGAACGAAGGCGAGAGAGGGGGGAGGGACAGAGAGAGAGAGAGACTAAGCTGCCGTTTTAAGAGCTGAGTTTTAAAATAACTCAGCTCAGCTTCACACGCGTAGCTAAATCTCAGCGCTGCCGCACAACAGTGTTTCAGCTGCCGTCCGTCAACAGAACACTTGTTTTAGGAGAGCGCACATCCTTTTGTGGATGCTCACTTCAATCCAGCTCGTTGTGATGATGAATGGAGCCGCCAGCCCACTCCAGCATCACAGAATACTCTTCATTATCACTTCAAAGCTGTGCAACTGCTGTATTATGGATTTGATAACAGGACGGGAGGCTGCATGTTAAACAAATGTGGGATCCGAACCATTGAACCACTGAATGAAAGCTCCATCATGACTAATGTACAGAATCAAACACACTTGACGTTGTTTCCAAATGGGACTGTGGTTTATCTGCTACTAGAGAGCAAACAGCACAACTCATTTACGATGGCAGACGTACAAACTTTTGCGGATTTTATTTCTACTTCAAAACTAATCAGATCTTTAAAAAGAAACTGTCTGACCAACAAACACTGTATAATTAATGATTCATAAAGCAACACGATTAACCAAAGTAAATATTTATTTTTCATAAACGTCTAGCAACTAATTTCGATGATTTTCTTACCCGTGTGTTTTTCCATTTAATAATTTATTTTTGTCTAACAGTTTGACTCTATTGCTGAAGGTGCAGCAACCTCACTGAGAATCACACTTGATTCTGTTGCCCCCCTGAAAAAGAAAATAGTAAATCAGCGGAGGTGTGCCCCCTGGTATAATTCACATATCAGGACCCTCAAGCAGAAAGCGCACAGACTAGAAAGGAAGTGGCATTCTTGTAAAATAGATAGCTATCATGGAGCCTGGAAAGACTGTCTATTAGTTTACAAAAAGGCCCTTCGCAAGGCTAGAACGGCTTATTTTTCTTCTTTAATTGAGGAAAATAAGAACAACCCCAGGTTTCTTTTCAGCACTGTGGCCAAATTAACCAAGAGTCACAGTGTTTTAGATCCACGTATCCCTTCTTCCCTTAGTGGTGAAGACTTCATGAGCTTCTTCACTGATAAAGTTCTAGCTATCAGAGAGAAAGCTAACCAGGCCATCCCAACAACTGGACCATCACCAGATGTGCTGACTGTGGGAACATACAGGTTCTCCAACGAGCCCTTAAGCTCCTTCAGCCCTATATATTTTTCTGAGGCGTCATCGCTAATTCAGAAATCCAAGACCACCACGTGTCTTTTAGATCCCATCCCAACACACCTGTTGAAGGATGTTTTACCATTGATAGGCAGTTCTATCCTGGACCAGATCAATGGTTCTTTAGTGTCAGGTTATGTACCCCGGTCCTACAAGGTGGCAGTGATTAAGCCGTTGCTTAAAAAACCATCACTGGATCCTGATGTCTTAGCAAATTATAGGCCGATATCCAACCTTCCTTTTATCTCTAAAATTCTTGAGAAGGTGGTGGTGACTCAGTTACTGGAGCACCTGCAGAGGAACAGCCTGTTTGAGATGTTTCAGTCAGGCTTTAGAGCTCATCACAGTACAAAAATAGCACTTCTTAAAGTTACTAATGATCTTCTCATACTGACGCGGCATGATGCTGAAAAGTTAGTCCATGCATTTGTTACTTCCAGGCTGGACTATTGTAATTCTTTATTATCAGGGTGTCCAAAAAACTCTTTAAGAAGCCTCCAGCTGATCCAAAATGCTGCAGCCAGAGTTCTGACAGGTATTGACAAAAGAGATCACATAACTCCTGTAATGGCGTCTCTTCATTGGCTGTCCGATAAATTTAGAATAATTTTTAAAACCCTTCTTTTGACCTACAAGGTCCTCAGAAGCCTAGCTCCATCCTACCTGGAGGAGCTAGTGATACCTCACCAGCCCAATAGACCGCTCCGCTCTCAGAATGCTGGTCTACTTGTGGTTCCCAGAGTTTCTAGGAGTAGAATGGGGGGCCGAGCATTTAGCTACCAGGCCCCCCTGCTATGGAACCAGCTCCCTGTCCAGGTACGGGAGGCTGACTCCATCGCTACTTTTAAGATCAGACTTAAAACCTACCTTTCTGAAAAAGCTTATTGTTACTAATTCTGTAGTTCTAGTTACTATCATAGACAGAGAAATTATTATACTTAGGGGGTTGTCTAATCATTAGGTTAATATCTTAGCCGTGCTGCTATAGGCTGAGGATGCTGGGGTCCAGAAACATGATCGTCTGGTCTGGTCTGGTCTGGTCTGGTCTCCTCTCCTTCTCATCAAGTAGACTACCGGTAGTTATGCTGATTCTTGTGTAGTTGTTCTGCTTCCATCCCCCCTTCTGTATTCATTTACAGGTATCACCGCTTTCAGGCTGCCTGATGACTTCCGGCCCCGCTGACCCACTCGGCCGGCGGCTTGCATAAATAGTGTATTTTTGTATGTGTTTCTGTGCTCTGTGCCTCTCCTCTCCCCCCCCCACAGCAGTGATGGACCTGCTGTAGACATTTCAAGTATTTTAGATAAATATTGTACTCAATGCTCTATTCTGAGGTATTGTACAGTATCAGAGAATAAGAGCAGAAAAGAATCAAGTATGTATAAACCTGTTGAACTGTATTCTCAAATGAAAAGTGCCTGAGAGTTTCCACCTACAGAACACGTCAGCTGCTGGCCCAGGTGGCCTTTATATCATTTATGAGATGACATGTTGAACTTTGTTCTGCTGTCACTGAAATTAGAGCTCTGAGACTGACAAACAGAAGACAGACAGCCTGAATTATTAATGGGTTTACTTTCCATCACTGTTTGACAAACTGATCAGAACAATGTCAGGCTCTCACCTCAGCATTACCCAGGGCTGCTGGGCTCAGCCTGAGAAAAGGAAATCAATACTATGGATTCCACATGGGCTGATATGAGTCTTACTTTTATATGTCCATCATACAGCTGATGCTAATGCTAATGCTAGCAGTCCCAGGAGCCAAAGTGTTCAGCTCTTCTGAGGTTATGTTGGAAAATTTGGCATCAACACATTTGACTCACACTCTGCTGCTGCTTGACTCTCAAAAAAACACGCATGTTGACAAACATATATAGCAGTTGTTGTGATGCTAATAGATTCTGATTACTGTGGGAAAGATATTTCAAGGGAGAAGAATGTTCACTTTTTGAAGAAGTGAACATTTAAAGCACAGAAAAGAGTCTGAAAGATTACATAAACAGCTGCTTTGATGATGCTCCACTTTCACAGCGGGGGAAAGTTACCCAGGTGAGAGTGAGAGATCAGCTTTCCAAGAGAGACGGACAATAAGTAAACTAATTAATTAATTCAGTCAAGGAGTCAGCAGGGCAGCAGACAAATCTGCGTCATCAGTGTGATCAGAACAACGTCCCTGCTGCCATCCTGCTCATAACCCCACTGATAATATACCTGCATCTGATCACGTCAAATCTTTAGCTCCTCGGAGAACCTCCACTGGTGTCACTCTGCTGCCATCTGGCGGTGAAAAGAGTTTATAACATCTTTACGACAACAGGGAACACTGGTGTGACAATTTTCCATTTTAGAGATTTAAAACATTACACAGGCAGATTTTCTGACTCAAAACAGGCTTTTTGTTGCTACTGTAGCAGGACAAAATATCCCATCTTATTTTGAACTATGCTCATTAATGCGCTCAGCTCCAATCTATATTTGGAAGATTAATAATGACCATTGAACTGCTGCAAAAACTAGTCACACTTTTTCAAAGGCATTAAAAATGAATAGGCAGTGATGTCCATGAAACACAGACACAACCAATGAGAAGTGTTAGAAGTTTTTGAGATGTTTAAAATTAAATTATTTCTTCCATTTATCAACCATGAAAATAGATGGACAGTGTAAAAAAAACTGCTTTTTGGAGGCATTTAGGAAAGAGAGAACTGACTCTTCCTAATATCAGCAAGTCCAGGGTGCTGAAGACACGGTTTCACCTTCAGGGAGCTTTCCATCTTTAAGGCTTTCTCATCCACCTCCATATGGCCTCTGACTCTTCTGTCGTGTTTCCTTCCTAATGAACCATTACTCCAGTTTCTCCTCCTCTTGTTCTTGCTGCTCCTCTTTTTTTTTTTTTTATCATTTTCTTGCCCCTCCTGCTCCTCCTTGAGAGCAACTGTCCCTTCTGGACCAGACTATTTATAGAAACAGGGCAAGTGACTAACAAAGATAGACCAGGAAATGGGTCTGTGTAATCCCTGGGTACGCACGCACGCACGCACGCACGCACGCACGCACGCACGCACACACACACACACAGATGTTCACCCAGTCACAGTTCTTTGAGGTTTTACACATTTTTTCCTCACCTCAGAGGGTCCAACAGTGGCTGATGTACTAACCCAGATCTGTATATAGCTGCAAAAACCCACTAAATATATCATGTTCAGACTGTTTAAACCACAGCTACATACTTAGAGCTGGTTAGTTAGTTATTGGTACTAAAATAAGTGGAGCATCAACTCACTAATCAGACTAGTGCACAAAGAAAAACAGATTTTGATGCATATAGGCCACAATTCATTTAGACCATCTGCAAAGTCCTGTCAATTACTGCAGTCTGAATAAAGAAAGACTGAAAAACTGTGTCACATGTGTATCTATGTGAACCCGAAGTCTCTTCAGTTGTGACCACTGTACATCATCTCAGTCTAACAGCCGGAAAATTAACATTCAAGCACAGATTCTGTATGTGTCAACAGGTGACACCCACGTATACTGCCACCCAGTACAAGTGTTTAAATGAAGTCAGACACTACTAAAAACACCATCGTGGTGATCTGTACACACAAGGCAAGCACTCTGAGCATTAATGCTCTGTTGGCATTCACACACATTACTTTGACATGTTCCACATTGGGAAATGTTGTAAAGTAAATGTGATTTTTGAAAGATGAAGAGACCTGAGGTGATTGTTAGCTGTTTAGAGAACATCAATTCGTCCATTAGTGAGACACTAACGCTGTTTTAGCAGATAGACGTGCTGCACCTCTGTGTTACCTGCTGAATCACTGGATTCTGGTTAGAATGTTTATTCTTTCTTGGTTACATCTTACACCAGTCAGGAGTGAAACAGCCATGATTGGATATAGGCCGTTTTAATCTAAATTTAGACAAGCTGCAAGCAGACAGATCTTACAGAGCCAAATGTCTTTCTGGGGAAATGTTTGAAAGATCTGAGGAGCATTTTAAGGAAACTGTGTTGCAAATAAAGATGTTTGAATAATGCTTAAAAAGCAGATAATGGCTGATATAAACATCTCTGTATATGAATGATAAATTGATCCTCATCATCAGCAGTTTTTGGGGGCAGAAACAACAATTAACACATAGCGAAGCCAGCCAGCATTCCCAGAAGTCATGTGACTAAGATCAGCTCCATTTGCATTTGCATATCACCGCAAACACGTCCCTGACTGATAATTAGTCATCAGTCCCAGTAACCCTTCATATCCTTTGACAATTGAACTGGTTCTTGCTGGCATCCTGTCAGTTGGGGTCATTTCACATGGCCAGAGTTCCATGTTCCAATGTTGTCTGTAGCCACAGATTCAACAGTTGGGCACCCTGGGCCTCTGCAGGCATGCAAATTTACTATCTGACTAGGTGTCAAGGACTGGCTGGCTTTGCCATGTACACTGCAGTATCTGATGCATGGAAGACGTGTTAAGCATGTAAATATGATACAGTTATACTAGTTAAACTAGACATGTCTGCTGTTCTACTACTATTTGCATATTTTATAAAGTGTCTAGCTTTGACACACTGCATAGCAGTGTTATCATTTAAAGCCTTTGACGTTTTTAGGAGAGGCAAGGCGACTCCTCAGAGATCCAAAGATTGAATCTTCTCCTGTGCAGTGAAATATTCCCACCAGACTCCAAAATTGAGCGCATTTTAATTAATTGCTCTGCCAATCCATTAATAGCAGCTATAATTAGAGCACCATGGGAGATCACTGAGAGATTAATCTAACCACCTGACTGAACCTGAATCTACCTTTTTATTCACAGTGGAGCATGTTTGAAGGTCTGACATTGGCTTTCACACCGCCGATGCTTTGGTGAGCTGTGGTGGGCACAGTCTTTTATCACAAACCCTGATTTCACTTTTACACATCAGTTACACAAACTGGACTTATTAATCGGGAATGTTTACACTATTTTAATCATCTGACCTCTTACATACTAATGGACCCAAGGAACTGTGGATGCCCATCTGAGCCGGACAGGCCTGAACGTGCTCGGCTACCCCTGCAGGACCCTGCAGACGGTGACTAACACACACAGCAACGCTACTCAGAGAGACAGGAAGCCAGTTGGACCTCCTGTTGGAAACATCACCTCAGTGACGATGTGTTTACAAGCAGCGTGTGTGGAAGCTCACTCCTCTGAGATAAAACTTCCTGATCTGTGGGGAAAATATTACACTTGTACTTCATTCAGTTACTGATATCAACAAAATTTGCTTTGATGCTCAGCACCTTCACAACCAGCATAGAGAGTTTACAGGGACACCTTGTTACAGGGACAAGAACCGTTTTTCCTCTCCATAGTTAAAAATATGTAAACGAGACAGATGAGCTCAATTTAAGTTCTCTAATTTGCTGTTGAGTGAAAATCATCCAGATATCCCAAGCAGAAAAATATTCCCTTGAGATGAACAGAGTAAAGGACTGCATGGATGGAGCTTATTTGAGGGACTGTACATTTTCAGATCACACACACGCGAGCGCATACACACGCACGCACACACACACACACACTTTTCCTTTAGATGAAACACATCACAAGCAGTGAGAACACCTGGAACTGTAGTTGTAGGTTCTTTTCCAGTGTAGGTTTCACTATCTGATGAAGTGTTTTCTGACCTCATAGTTTCTGTTTATTTCTGCGTGATCATCCAGCTGTTTGAATTGAAGGTCAAATTCCTGCTGCTTGAGCTCTTTTGTCACTGCCCAGAAAACTACCAAGATGTGAGGAGAGTTGAACTTTGCATCCCTGGAATGGCGGCGGTGTTTATGATTCACTTTATTATCAATAGCACTAAAGCATAAACTAACATTTATTATCACCCTCTGTGAGTGATCACATCACTGTGTCTTATCTTTTCATCCGAATTTTCCAATTTACAAAGTGTCTGTCTGGACCAGTGTGAATCTCAGGGGAAAACTTATTTTTACAGCGCTGATCCTGTTGTTCAACAGCAGCGTCATCACATCCTGTTTTCAGATGTAATGTTCAGAGACCACCTCTCATCTGGAAACAGACACTTCACTTCCTGTACTACAGCAGAAGGTGGAGTTTTCATTGGATGAGCTGCTCCGTGTGCTAGTGAGGGAACCTGGAGAACTGAAAATATGCTCACCTTCTGCAGAAGATCCTCAGGCCGGTGAAGGTTCTGCTGCCGTGGTGACAGCGAGGGACAGCGGCTGCAGGCGGCAGCTCAGTGTTGGACGATGTGGATGTGACTGATGTGGAGGCAAAGGTTCCCTCTCCGCCGTCAGGCTGCTCGTCCTCGGGCTGCTGATCCATGACAGATCCTCTCGGCTGCTCCGCTCACAGGCAGGGACTGTCATGGTCCTCCTCAGAGTAGTCCATCCTGATGGCTTGAGCTTCTCCTCACGGGTTGAGAGTAACAGCGGACCACACAGGAAGCGCAGCTTCAGCTTCAGTTCACAGCAGGAAACAGCAGCACAACACAGGCAGCTCCTCCAGGTCAGGAAGGAGGTGGTGGAGGTGGAGAAATTAGGAGGTTCTGCTCTCTAAACTGACTTCCTTCCTCCTACTAATGCACCCAGTTTGACAAAGCCTCTGTCCTCCTTATACCGACCCCCACAAAGCATGCTTTGCACCAAATCCAGAAATGACAACCTCTGACAGGAAGCATCAAGGAAGGAGTTGCTCCTCTCCTCCTCACTCCAGCTGCACTGACCTGTTGTCTCTTAACTTTACTTCTCCTGGAGTCTCTGAAACTCTGCTCACGTCTCTTCTACTTTTATCTGAGCGCTGTGGCTCTCCCTCTCTTTTTTTCCTATGTCCCACCCACTCCCGGGTGTTCCTGTGCTGATTGGCTGGCTGGAAGAGGTGAGCACTTGGCCGCCTGCTGGCGTTTCTGAGACTGCAGCTGCTAAAAAAAAAAGAGGAGGAAATGAACTAATTTTCTCCTCTCCGGGGCCGCCGAAGCAGCAGAAACACAGGACGGACCAGACTTACTGGAACACAGCCTCTTCTTCTTTAATCATGGCAGCAGCAAAGAGGAAAGCACGGCCTCATTGTTACCTGAAAAAGTCAATTGAGGTTTCACTGTTGTAACTGCAGCCTGCCTCTCACTTGGATCACATTTCTAAAACGCTACTCTGCAATGTGCTCTCCACCCACATAGGTTTTACATAAAGATGGTAAGGCAACCCACACTGACAAGAGAGACAGAAAGATTTTTGCTGCAGAGGTTACATGGCCGCATCGAGACCCACGCAGAACCCTTCACCGAATGCACGTGGTAGGCTGATCCCCCGGGTTCCTGCTCCAAGGGGCAACAAGCATGAGCCAGGGCAAGGTTATTTTTGACAGCAAATTAAAATATGACGTTCGGCAGCCAAAAGCAGGAACTAAAATCAATTTAGTCAGATGATTTTTTTTTGGCTACAAATTGGCAGGTTTACCATGAAATTTAGACAGATTCCTGGAAATCAAACAGATCAGATGAGCTAGTTTTTTTCTGCATTGTTATTAACTTAATGTTGCCTGACATTAAAGGGCCACTGATCTATACTCCCTAAATTACCTTAAATATTATAGCTGCTAAGAGCATTAAGTGCCAAGAAACCAAAACAAAGCCTTGTATCTACCTTTACAAGACTGTTTCCCCCCTTTCCACCCGTTACGGTACCTCTGTAGGTTGATGGTGCTGTGATTCTCGTCCTGAATGCGTCATCTTTATACTGGTTCCTCACAGAAAAGCTCCAGAAACCTCACCAGTACCAAGATGGCACAAACTCAATGAGACCCGTTTAAAGGTCAATTCAAATCACAAAGCTGAGTTTGCCTCCTGACATCCACCTACCACCATTGCAAGAAAACAACCAGTAAATTTAAAAAAAAAAAAAAAACAACCCATAATTATTAATCATCACTTTTGAATTGATCCAAGTAGTTTGTTTGGTTGATACGTTAGGCTTGAACTCTTAAAAATAAAAATAATTGGCTGTATTTGTCAGACACAAAGGGTATTTATGGTATATGCATCTCAATACAGACCTTTCTGGCTATTCTCTGATGAAAGATTGGAAAATCTATCCCTGATAGGCTAACTGCTAACTAGCTAGCACTGCAAAGGAAAAAAAAAATAGACTGTTAACAAACTTGCTAATGTTTCCTTCCTATATTTAGCACTTTACCTGGAAGGTTGTTTAATTTATATATATTTTTGTCTGTATCATTTCTATTTGTTTAAAAAAATAACTGTAACCATTCTTTGATTCTTAATTAAATGGATGCTAAACTAAGTTGGTGACTATAACTGTTAGCATGATGGTAGCGCTGGCTTAGTTAAATGGCGATAGCGTGGCTAAAATAGAAAATATTACATTCACTTTTCCAATTCTGAGAAGAAGGCCGTAATTAAAGCACAACTTTTTGAACATTTTGGCGCATCCTCGGTCATCTTTTTTGTGTGGGGTGTTATTTCCGTTTCCGGCTCACCTGAGCTGGTTTGCGGCGTTTCTGTCCGTCCTGCAGCAGCTTCCTGCGGTACTTGTGCTGCTGAATCTGATTATCTAACACTGCGGAGGCCAAATTTACTGCTGCGTCGGCTCACAACGATTTAACCTGTTATTCCCTCAACGTGTCCGGCGATATGTCGCTCAGATGTTTGACTACGTACAAAAGCGCTGAGGATTTAAATGTATACGCTCTAAACTCTGTTACATGTTTTCTTAATTAACCGGTACTTAAAAAAAACAACTACTTACTTTTTGAGTGCACCTGTTTTGGAAAACATAACTTTAGCAATAATTACGTTTTTTGTTGTTAGATCAATACGTGGTGCACAAATTTAAAGCCACAGGAGAACTTATGACCTTGTACCTGTATATTTAGATACTCTTAAACAGCTGGAGGGTGTAAAAACATTTTTATCATTGTGTCTTACAGAATTTTGGCTCATGTACTTGTTGCAGTTCAAAAGGGAGCAAGTGTGTTTTAACTTTGCGTGACCTCACTGGTTCCGTCTCACTCACACAGGGAGCCCACATGCTGAAAGGCCTGCTGAGAAATGATTCAGGTAGCAGAACATTGTGTTACATCACAAATGAGCTCATCACTCTCGCACACATTCGATAGATACAAGTGAAATAACAACAAAAGTCTTATGTCACACTGAGAATGTGCAGTTCCGAACACTCGGCAAAATAACACCTCAGAAACAACATGGAATAAATCATGACTTTAACATAAAGGCCTATATCTGTATCAGGGTTGATAGTTGACAAACACAATGAAGTCTGAGCCATGTAAATGCCATTGTCCGTTCTGAAATAAGGGGTTAATGTTAGATGAGTGAATCAATGAATCACAAAAAATGACATGAAACATGGCCTCGGTGCCTCTAATCGCATCAGCCTGGTTGTTTTCTGGCTGAGAGCCTCTCTGATCGGCCTGCTGCTGCTGCTGCCAGTTACCCACTGTAATAACTGGTCTGGAGGTTACTGTAATCTCATTACTTTTCCCAGCAACACAGATGCACTGTGAACTCCTTTTAGATCTTCAGGAAGCACATCACAGATCTGAACTGATGAAAATGTGGAAAAAATCAATGAGGACAGGTGCAACACAAACTGAAGAAAAAGCAAACGGGTTTGGAAGACACAGAGGAGTCAAAAAGTCCTGCAGAGTCCACTGCAGAGCTTACTCAGGAGTTTTCGGTTCCCATCTTGTGCATCTGCTTCAAGTCAACAGACAAATGTGAGTGGATCTTGAGTGAAATGTCAGAAACCTTCAACCAGTCCAACATAGGAAGTGATGAATGAGGAGCAGTAAAAGAAACGTAGTGAGGAAAAGTCATGTATTTGCCAAAAAATAAAGTTTAGACTAACAAAATGAACTCAATAAATATTACAGAAGTATAAAAGGGTATTAAAGTTCACTAATTAGAAAAAAAAAAAAGTTTCAGCATTTTCCAGCAGTTTTACCAAGAAGCTACAAGTGAAAATGTGGTTAAATAACCTTTAAATTGTACTTAATCAGAGACTCTGGAGGGGGACGATGGAAACGTCTGCTGGCGCGTCCCTGCTTCAGCAGCAGATGTTGGGTGGAGCTGCAGTGGGGGTGTGCTTCACTTCCACCCCCGAAATGCTGCTGCACCCCCCTCTCCCTCCATTACTGCTGCCCTCCCTTACATAAACAGCATTATGAAACACTGTCAAACGCTCTGCTTTGATTCATATGAGCGCTCATGAGTCATTTCCACTAAGGCTTGAAAAAGTAACAGTGGAGCTGCAGTTATGTCATCAGAGGGCCGTATCTGCTACAGGAGGAGTGCTCAGGATTCCTGTGAGCTGCTCTCCACTACAACATGCACAACACCTCTCCTATTACTTTTTTATGGTTTGCAGTCTCATGACAAAAGCATTGATGAGGACTGATGACGATCCACCCTGTCCATCAACACATCAAAACCACCTGGGTCATAAAATGTGCGGCCCAACTAAAAAATCTCTGTGAGGAGGATTTATTGAAACAAATCTTTGATACAACGAGTAAAGCTGCAGGAGTTGTACTGGTCTTGTGACTCAGACATGCTGCTTCATTAGCACCTTTCTTGGTTTCTGCTCTATAGAAAGACTTCAGCCGAAAACTTGTTAAGAATTTATTTTCTACCTGCCCATTCTGGGACCATATACAGTGATTATAAGTATTCATATTTTCCATTTCTTACACCAGAAAATTCTGTAAAAGTGTTTCCTGTGCTGGCAGCTGGAGTGACAGACACAACCGGAACACATTTGTGGTTTTTAATTTAAATGTTACTGTAGATCAAAAAATCTGCCTTTGTTTTTCAAAGATGTTCTCTTCATTCCAACTGGTTTGGATTCAGTTCTGAGGCAAGAGTCTCTCCAGTGTGGCCCATGTGACCCCTCTCAGAACGTGGTGGGTTCTGGCCCCTGAAGGAAGACTCATCTCTGAGGTTTTGTCCATAATAGTGAAACCAATCACCAGATTAAAGCTGCTTTGCTCATGCTGACAGAGCTCCAAGCTGGGGCTGGTAGAAGATCCCAGAGCTCCAAGAAGAGCAAGCTGCTGCTGTAGAAAAAATGATGTTTTGATCACAAAGAAGTGGCTGTTAATAATGGTTGAAGGGGGAGGGGGTTGTTTCGCCAGCTTTTAACCATTTCCATGAGTTTTTTTAGTCTTTATTTCTAATGTTTGTGAGACAAAAGTATTCCAGCAGTCAAATATGAGATTTTATCATCAGTTTAACATCTAGATTCAAGCAATTCTTAGAAATCGATGTGTGTGGTCACTATTATTGGTGTCAGGTGATAAACGCCCAAAGTTCTATCCTTATTCCCCGCCCCCCGTTCCACCTGTCAGCTCCCAGCCAGACACTGCGCTTGTGGCAGCACGACAGTCCCGCTGATGGTTTATCATGTTTAAATCCAGATCTGATGTGAGATCTGAGAAGAAGCTCCTGAGAGGAGAAAAACCAGAGGTCCTCCTGTTCAAAGGAGAGCAGACGCAGCAGGAAAACGAAGCTACGGGGAGATCTGAGGGGAGCACGGGGACATTAATGTCGTTAGTCGCCACTAATGAGGCCAGGAAGTAATTATCCTGCAGATGATAGATTCATTCCCTCTGATTGGGTTAAAGGGTCCAGGATCACAAGACTCGCCACACGCAGCTGTCAGTCAGAGGAGAGCCTGACCTGATGGGTCTGACTGGTCTGAGAAACTCTTGAGAAAACAATTTCCACTGTTCCAGTTAAGAGAAAGGTGTTATCAGGGTTGTTAAAGGGACTAATGAGGAGAACTGCAGGTCAAATAAACTTCTGGGCATGTTTAAACAAGCCAGCAGAAATGACTGTTTTATGTGACTCTTATTCTGAAGATAATTATTGCAAACACAAAGATGGTAACATGAAAGCTTCCAGATCTAAGCTCAGTGTGTTACGCACGCCCCCTGGTGAAGGGCTGCAGTAATTATCCATGCTGTAATTTCATGACACGTCCACCGGGTTTGAATCTAATCAGGACAGAATTCCTACATCGTCCTCTTTGATACACCGTGTGTTCAGTCATACATGATAAAATTGCCACTTTGTGATTGTTGACAAGCCTGCAGCCCACAAAGCACCGCACAGCTGTCCACGGGAGACAGGATCGGTTAGACCACTGACTGGTCCACACCAGGGGGCGGGTGAGCGGAGTTAATTTTGATCAAATCAAAGTGCGATGGAGCGAGATCTCAGGCTCCAAACTGAAAATAAAAATGTCGTTTGAGATTTATTCCCGAGGCGCGGGTGTCAGGATGATGCACGACTTGAATTAACTTATTTTTAATCGTCCTGTCGATAATGGAGAGAAATGTCTGACTGCTAAATTCTATTCCTGCGTGAAAGAAACGTGGAAGTTATTAATGTGGCGTCACGTGTGGCTGTGCGTCTTGTTGCAAAAACTCAAAATGAAAGGAAAAGAAAATCTGGAGTCTTTCCAACCAAAATTCACTGGAGGATTCAGCTGGACAGTAACATTTGAATATTACACACTGTACCGTAAGGGAGGAGTTGGAAAAGGTTCTCCAGGTTCAACAGGAACATGGAAACCAGGTCAGTGCACAACGGGGACCAATAGGGGGCGCTAAATACGCGTCCGGCGGAATTATGATCATTCTTTCTTGTCCTTGGAAATAAATCACAGATAAATCTTCTTTTATTTGGTGTAATTGAATCACGCACGTATTCTTCACCAGATAGGCCACACAACAGACAAATGTGAGCGGATATCACCGGACAATTGTTTTTCTGTTATCGACAAGGGAAAACTGGGACGGAGCCCTCCGGGGCGCATTTCAAAACTTTTGGGCAGAAGGAATCTCCTGGTTTGCGTATTTATTGCTGAATAAGCTAATGTAATTTAAACGTATGTATCATTTGCAAACAATGTCTCATTTGAAAATGCGTTTACCAATATAGGACGTAAATAACAAGAAAAAAACAGGATGAGGATGAACTGTTTTAGTCTAAGATTATATGGCGGACATGTCAATCAATGTGATTAAAGGTCCTTTTATATTTTTGTCGTCCCTCGTTGGTCCGGGTGGGTCTTTGCTCGCCATCTTATGTCTTTTGTCTCCCTCTAGTGTCTTCATGACACCAAACAATACAGTTTCAGTGGGATCTGAACGTAATCCATCAAATCACTGCAGCACTGCTGATTAATTAATGTAGCTGATTTGCATTGCTGGTCTGAGCCATGTGGTGTGTGTAAACATTCACATTGATCAAGAATCTGCCTTATTATTGAATTTGTATCTGATTTCATGCAGCAGTTGAGTTCTTAAAAAAGTATCAAATGATACATGATATCAAATAAACACTATATCACTATAATTGTACTTGTTTTATAAACCTATCAGGTAATAAACATTTTTTTATGTTGGTGCCTTAAACTTGCATCCTCACTTTTATGGTCCTCACAAAGGAAACAGCAAAGATGAATTTCTAATTTCTGTCAGCTGGATTCTTTGTAAAAGACAAATGTGGGTCTGATCAGGGTACAGATCCGGCAGACACAAACAGAATGATACATATTTCATTTATGGGTAATGTAACCTTTTAATAATCCATTTACAGGTGCAAACCAGAGAGACCGGCTGGGACACTCATCTTTATCTTGTTAATCATCCCCAGCTCAAACTTTAACACCCAAACCCTGAGGGAAAAAGCCTCAGAAGCTGTCGCCAGAGAGATCCCAGTCAGGAGAATTTGATTAAAGTTGATTATTTTGGCCTTCTGTTGAGAGTTGAGGAAAAAGCACGAGAAAGTTCAGTTGGAGATTCAAACTGTGGGAAACTTAACTCAACCGACAGGTTTGTGAGACCCAGCGAACATCCACCAACACCTTCACACAGCAAAGGGGATTCCGCCTGCTTATACAGTCCTCTGAAATGTAATCTGTCCGAGGCTTCAGTCTCATTCTAGAGCATCAAAAACTGAATCAAACAGTGAATCTATTAGGAGCCACAAACCTAATTAATGAATAATAAAACATTATTCAAAAAACAGACTAGTTTGTATAAGAGGGAATATTTGTGTTTTTAATTTAAAAAATGGCTGTTTTTAAATAGTTTAAATATTTATTTTTTACATACTTTGAATACACTTTTTGTTTGTGTGTTTGCACGTGTGTGTGTCTCCTGCAGGCAACAGAGAAGAATATTTTTTTAATTCCTGATTGGTTACGTCATCAGTAGAAGTTGAATCTTGGGATCAACTGAAAACCAGCAGGAAATCCTGAACCTTTAGACTGTGGCGTTGCTGAGCTGCGTTTGGGCATCAGACGTGTCACAATAATGCTTCTTAAGAAATTGCACTTCATATTTAAGCACGAATGTTCCTTGTATTCCTGCCTTTGATCAAGATTTGGATCAACCTTTTATTTTTTCATAATTACAACAGAGAATAAAATAGCTGAGTGTTTTATTTGAACATTGGATATGTCAAATCAAATTATAATAAAATAATGTTAAAATCAGAAACAGCAAACCACCGTTATTTCCTGGTCTTCTTTTTACTTTATTTTTTTTAAATTATATTTTATAGTAGCAATACTTCATACCAGTTTGTGGTGTCGTTATATTAGATTACAGTAAAGGCTATAGTTAGCCTAAGGCTAAATTGGAGTTTTATTAGTGGTTTATCTATTTTGAAGGAGGAAAATCTCCGAGGCAGTCACGCAAAAGGCCATGGAACCTGTCCCCCGCAACCGTGCATCCGTGCGGGAGAGGCCGAGCAGCCGCAGATGGAGCCCGAACAGCGTCAGAGTGAGGGCGGACCGTCCGGCTATTGTTTAATGGTGGAGAAGCGGAGATGGAAACCGAATCAGAATCAAAACACAGCACCAAAAACGGCTTCTCTGCTGACTTCCATGGCGTGTGTGTGTTTGTGTGTGCGCGAGTGTGTGTGTTTGTGTGTGTACCGACTTTCTCTCCATAGAGTTTCACTGAGTTTACATCCGGGTTTTTTCCCTAGGCAATGAGAGTCGCAGCACCGCCGTTCCTTAGGCAAAGTGAAATAAATTCGCCGCACCGACACAAAAAACTAGTTCGCTTTCCGAACACATTTTCTTCGAGCAGCGCCTCGCTGATCGGCCACATTTAACGAACTTTAACAAAAATGCATACAAATATCAAAGGCTTTGTCTCGTCCAAACGACCGTTAGTTGAACCTATTAGTAGTTTTTGTTCCCCTTCCTCCAGCTCCGGAGCGCAGGGATCTGTGCTGTGCTGAGGCTGAGCTGAATGAGATTGAAGAAGAGTTCTTCTTGTTTTGTAGCTTCAGTTTTTTTCTGTTTTTGCACAAATTTACTAAAACTAAATCTAAAATACTGCAGCCAAATAAAGCTGCGCGGGAAGGATTCTGCTGCACTGTTTATATGCTGTTATTCCATCGTGGATCGGCTTCTTATAGATATATATTTAATTAATCTAGAGGAGGACTGCTGCTGAGTAAGTGCACATTGGGCTTTTTAATTTCATAACTTTAATTTTCTCTTTTGTCAAACTTCACCTGCGTTCATCCCCGAGGCTTTATCGGCGTATTTGTGGCTGTTTGTGGGCAGGTGTGTGCGCTGGCAGCCGGAGGTGGACTGTATTTAGCTCTGTTCCTCTGTTTCTGTGTGTTTAGCTGGTGTGTTTCTTATTCTAGGAGTTGATATTCTGGAGGACAAGGGGCCGATATAACTTAGACCCACCGACGCCTGTTCGCTGTCACAAATCTAAAAGATGGCGTCTTTGGTGGCGGTCCACTCGCGATTTTCTTTATTTCCACTTTCATTCCGTCCCACATCGCCGCCGACCGACGCTGATATTTGTGTTGGATGTAAGTTATCAGCGTGGCTTGTAGCGTTAGCCAGCGCGGCTAACAGGATGGCTAGCATTAGCCGCTACCGCTAACCTGATCCACTTGTTCTGGGCAACATTTTCAGCAATGTCGGCTGCTTGAGGCTCGCCTGGCATCCTCAGCACCGACACAAACACTCGGGACGCCGCTTCCCAACCAAAACACAACACTTTGCCGCCAGGTTGCCACCTAACCAAGGCAAAGCGATGCCTTTTTATTTCCCTTAAGGAGAGGTTGAACAGCCAGCTTGTGTTAGGGGGGCTAATAAGAATGTTATAAAACATTTATGTCGCCACCGAAACAAACACACACTTTTCGTCGTTTTCTGCTCTCCTTGCAAAAAAAGCACTTAACGTCTCTCGCAGCGAAACCCTCCATTTTAGCTTCATTTCTCCCTTTTTCGGGGCCTCTGCGACGGCATGTGATGCTGATGGAAGTTTATCCCGACTACTTGGTGTCCCACCCAGGGAGCAATTACTCCCAATTAACCGGCGGCGTTTCCACTGGGCCGGGCCACTCCGTGGAGAAGCAGCGAAAGAGTGATTATTAAAGAGTGCATCTGAATATAGATTTTTATTAGAAGGGCTCCAGCAGCTATGAAGCTCCCATCAGTGACACATGGCGTTAGTCATAGAGGTCAGGATCATGATATAACCTCGCTGGACGCTCTGTGTTTACACATGAATCCTGTTTCTTTTGGTTCCTCCGCCCTGCACTTAAAGAGACAGTTCACCTAAAATAATCAAAGGAGATCAGTAATTATTCACCCCCCGCTGTGATACTTATAGAGCTGGGATGGTCTCTGTAGTTCCTGGGGCAGAGAAACACTTTTGCTAGTTTTGGAGGCGCACAGATCCACCAAAACAACCAGGAAAGTGGCTGGAAACCATCAGAAAAATGTCTCTCTTTTACCTTTGTGCTGTCGGTCAGACTCCAACAAGTCAAATTTAGACTGAGAACATCAGTTGGTCAGTTTTTAAAGCCTGCAGATGTGCTGCTGGATGGAACCTGTGTTTGTGTCCCTTTTCTTTAAGTGCTGCAAACATTTATTTCTCTTTTGTGGTGCACAAAGGAGGTGCAGAGTAGTTGATCTCAAGGGTTGAAGCCCTGCATGGATGAGTTGAACAATTGTCTTTGTTAATGTGTTTATGACTTGATTACTGCTTTTTTGGTGTGTGTTTTTTTTAAGATTTGAAGACATTCCCACAGTTTCCTTCCATGTTATGAGATTTGGTTGTGAACTAATTTAACTGTGAAACTCAACAAGAGTTTTTTTTAAACTGCCGTCACACTAGTTAGTGAATAATAAGGGCATAAGAATTATTTTGAGTGAACTATACATTGACCTTTTCGATGTACCTCTGTGGATATACTTTATTTATTGTTACATTTTAAATTCTACCTAGAGTAGTTGTTATTCTTTATACCTGCTTGTCACCTGTGTACCACAGTATAAGATCTATATGATTCATTTAAACCAAAATAAAGAAAGGCAACTTTTGAACCCTTTTCTAAACTAGTATAAAATATTGGGCTGTTTTCCTGGCAGGATATTCCTGCATGAAGACTGATTCAGCTGATAATTAACCAGCTTAAGTAACTTCTGTAGTTTCACTGTTACTTCTGCAGCTTCCGGCTTTGAATGCTGATACGTTTATAAGCTTAAGCTGATTGTTCTGTCATACCTTTTCTCACTGCTTCCATTGCTGGTATTACATGAGTGTTTTATAATTCTCCGAACCGATAGTACTTTTCTAATAGTGATACTTGCGTAACAAGCCTGATAATTTAGCTGTACACTTACATTCAATGGAAATGCTTATATTGCATGAAGCTACTGTTGCTGCTCAACTACTGCTGCTTCATCGTATTACTGTCTGTACTTTTTTGCTGCTACTTTAACTACATACCACTAATTTGAGATGCATACTTTTACTGCTGACTTATTTTTTTACTACATTAAGTGTAGCACCAGTCTGTGTTTATTACAGATGCCTTCATGATGCAGATCCTTTTTTGTTCTTTTACTGCTTATAGTTTCATGAATTCCAGTGACAAAACAGCAGCAAAAAATACTTGTGTATATTTGCTACTCTCACCACATGCATCTGATACAGGTGTGTGTACTTTTACTGCTTACTTGTGTGTTTCTGTTTAGACTATTCTAAATGTGAAATTCATGTTTCTTAGCTATTATAAGTTACTCAATGGTAAAAAAATTTAATTTTACATCTCCTGTAGGTGATCCTCAGGGTCACCTGCTATGTTATAAAGTACTTATTATGATTATCATTATACTTAAGACTTTAAGTAAAATTATGTGAAGGAAGCATTCAGAAATACTGGAAAAAATGGTATTCAACTAATTTAAAACTTAAAGCACAGTAGTTGAATTTGTGTTAAAATTTATATCTCAGCAGTGTTGATTGTGGGCATTTTTTATGTTGCACAGGGCAGCACAGAGGGGTGGAGTCCAGTCCCGAAGCCAGGTGGTAAGTCCTCCTTTTTGAAGTGACTCTACATGTCACCACATTCAATGGATTAAGGCTGTGTATGATATCATTAACAGTCATTTAATGATAATCTTAGTTAATCCAGCTGGTTTTAGAGTCATAGGGTAGAATTTTCAACATCCACTGAACCCATTTTAGCTTGACAGCACCAAAGTGAAGCATTGTAATTTGACAACAAAATAATCTGACACATTTACCAAGACTGGTGTCATTATCATCACATTTGTTAACTCTACTCCTTCAAAAGATAACAAGTGTAGTTTTTTTTAATCTAATATTGTCTTATGGTGCTTATTTATTTTTAGATTTTCCAGACTATGAAAATAGTGATTGCAATAATATCGGTTATTAAAAGGAACAGACAGTACAACCATAAATTAAATCATCTTTACTTATTTATTGTTTGAGAAACACCAAATGGTTTTATGATGAAAATTAGCTTGAAATATGTCTTTCTTTGTTTTCAGCGGCACTTTAATGCTTCAGTTGGATGGTTTTCCTACTGGAGACGGTGTTCAGGTAAAAGCCTTTATTCACATTATTCATTGGTAAATACTGTACCCAAGTGAGGGATGGGGCTTATGGTGGCAGGTTTAGACTCGCTGCACAACACTTGACTCGCAGTGAGGCTTTTCTCACCTTGGTGTAGGGTTAAGTTTAGCATTATTGTCACACAGCAGGAAGTCCTTGTACCTTGTGTTTCTATGACAACAGCTGTGACCCCAGCCCAGGTGACTTTTGTTGAGCTTGCTGTTTAGACCTTTCTCCTTCTTCCCTCTCGCTCCATCTCCCCTCTCGTGCGTGTGCACATGTGCGTGTGGGTGTGTGTCTGTGTGTGTGTGTGTGTGTGTGTGTGTGTGCATGCGCGTGCGTGCATGGGTACCCAGGCTGATCGATCGGCTGGCAGATTTACTGGATCCATGATGGAATTACAGACATTACAGGAGGCTCTGAAGGTGGAGATCCAGATTCATCAGGTATGCTACAATTCAAGGCCACTGGGTCAGTGGGTTAGGAGGCGGCTGTCGCTCACCACTGCTGAAATTCCTGATGTTTAATGGTGAACTTCAAAGAGAAATAAGTCACCCAGGCCCCATAAAGGTTCATTCTGCAACTGTATGCTACATCAAAAAAACAAAACAAAAAAAAACCCATAATAGCCCCAAATCTTCATTAGCTAAGATTGTGACACCATAAACGAGACTGGAGGCTGTAAGTACTTCCATAGGCACCTAAACACAGAGTCTGAATACAGCTGTCAGTTCCATTTTCAAAGACCGTCTGCATTATAGAGTGTAAACAAGTATTTTTAATTTTAGCATAACAACATAATAAAATGATAAAAAGGTCTAAACTCTCAAACTGAACTGCAACCATAAAGATGGAAGCTCACTGTTGAAAGTTCCCTGATCGTAAGCTTTCAGTTTGAATAGAACATTAAAAGAATAAGAGTAAGTTTATCCACCAGAAAGTGAGGCAGCATTAACAACAGCTACATTAGCATTAGCAGCAGCACCACTGGGTCCATCCATTATGTGCTTTCTCTTCTTCACCAGTGCTGCTGTTTTTCCCATTTGGTCCATTTTACCTCACTCAGTATTGCAGATATCAGTTGTAATAATGTCTGTGTTCCTTCCAGTGTAATGAAGCTAGATGTCACTTTGCTCATGGCACTATAAGAGGGGAAAAAAACATGTGGAAATCTTAATAGCCGTGTCTCTTTTCAGAAATCTTGACCCAATTACAGCAGAAAATTCAGATGTGTGAGCTGTTTTATGGAGGGAAAGCTTATTTTCTCAGTTTTTCTACCATGAATGAATGCTTTGTGGTTGGAATCATTTAGTATTAATTGTTTAAATTGGAATGAACCTTAAATTTACCCATAAATCACCCATAAATTTAAATTCTAATAGTTTTCTATATATTTTCCTCAGTATGTAACAGATAGCTTTGTTGGATTATTTCTTTGATTTTCATGTAAATTAATCTCCTATAATCTCATTTTAATTTAATAAATCTTAATATATTTTTAATCTTAAAAAGATTTGCTGTTTTTGCTTGACTGGTGCGCCCTCCCCTGACTGCAGTTCTACTTGTGGCCAGCAGATGTCACTAATTTTTATTTCCCCCTTCTTCCTCTGCAGAAACTCGTTGCCCAGATGAAGCAGGACCCTCAGGTATCCGACGTTGCTCACATCACCCGCATAACTAAGCGTGTTTCGTGTGATTTGCACCCCTTTATACGAAAATTACTGTTTTGTGGGACAAAGGTGATTTTGTATGAATTTTCCTTCAGAATGCAGATCTAAAAAAGCAGCTGCATGAACTTCAAGCAAAGATCACAGCACTGAGTGAGAAGCAGGTATGTTACACGCAGCTTGTTGAGGTGGACTTTAGGGCTAAATCTTTTTAATAAACACTGTCCTTCAAGTTTTCACAGACATCCTTTTTTTTTTTTTTCCAAATGAAAGGCCATTAATTGCCACACTTTAAGGAGATGAAGTGATCATGAAGTCATTCTTTATTTGAGGAATAAACCAGCTCTGCAGCTTGTTGGCTCTAGTTTCAAGAAGTGACCAGAAATACAACATCTTGTTCAAAAGTCTGAATCTTGTTTTTCACATCTTCATCCCTCCTTTGATTCTGAATCCTGTGTTCCTGCTTATTTTGGTGGGAGGTGTCTTTATTTAACTGCTGTCAGCGAGCTATTTTTAACTACCCCAACATGTTTTACTGTTTTCCGCTGCTGATCCAGATAGGTGCAGAACTCGTAGAATGGAATGAGGGCTTTGAAGCTTCTTTGACACTGATGTTGCTTATCAGGTGGTTGTGTTTTTTTTTATTTTATTTTTTTTAAATTCAGGACATGGGCAAAAATAGAAGTGTAAGTGACTGATTCCATTACAACTTCTGAAGATTACTCTGACTGAGTGTTGTTATCTGGTGATGATAACAAGAAATGTGCACGGGAGAATAAGGTCTATGGCTCAGTTCCTCCATTGCCGATGTACAACTGATCAAAGTTGTCTCTGCTGCCTGCAGCCTCCTCATCAACAGAATTATGGGTGCTTCTTGTTGTTGAAGGAGTTAATCTACACATTCTGGAGGTCCAGTAATGACAGACAGAACTTCATCAGGCCACATGACATACCAGTTAAACCAGCACTCTTCTTTGCTTGCTTATCATGCAGACTGGTTTAATCAGGTTCATACTTTCCTGCTGCCACTCACCAGTCTTTGTTGCTTTGTTGCTGTGCAAGTGAAAGACCGTGAGGATGAACAGTATGAATGTGTGTTTGTAACGTTAACTTAAGAAGCTTCTGTGTGAGCAAGTTTCAGCTGGTCAAATACCTGTTTTCAGGTCAAAACTGTGCTTTAATCACAGCAACAGCAAATGTCAGGCACGTTTGAGAGTCTCTGAATTCCATGCATTATTGAAAGAGGCCTGAGTATGTGCCGATTAATAGAAGATGGAGTCTGTGATTAAATCAATGCATCTTTCAATACCATGGCTGATAAAACTGGCCCAAAGACACATCTTTGTTTTCGGTTCTTCAACAAAATCTGTTAATTTGCTGCAAAGTCAAATAACAAAGAGTCTGCAGAGCTGGTTTTGAAGTTTTTTTTTGTTGTTTTCTTTTGCATCAATTTATTCAAGTAATAGTTATCTGTTTCCATGGAAATGCTGCAAACAGGAGCTACTGATTTAACGCCCTGTCAGTAGAGACTTCTAGACAAATAATACAGATGCTGAACAGATCTTTCATGGAATTTTAACAAATGAGCCAATAAAAATGCTGCTGAACTTTACGACCAATTGGTACATTGTTGTACCGATCATTTGGGTTTATTGAGCTTGATATTAAAATTGTGATGCACGTCACCTTTACTTTAACCCAGGGGGGCTTTTTTAATGGTGCTATAGGACACCTAAAGCTCAGCCTCTTTTTGTTGTTAACCTGCTGGTTGGTAAGTTTTGTGTTGAACGAGGGCAGAGCTAGACAGTTTGTTCACAGTGTGGGTGGACCAGAGCCGGGCCAAAGCCTTGTGATTCTCTGGATCAGATGGAATGTTTTGGCGTCGTCCCACACCAGCAGAAGTTCTCGGGTCTCTTCTTACAGAGCGTTCAGCAACACGCCAACTCCCTGCTCAGTTTGCTCTCCCGGACACTTGCCTGCTTCTAGATACCTAAATCCCACCACCACAGCTTCGTATATCTTCGTAGAATCAAAGTTCTTGTAAATAATTCTAATCCTCACTGAATAAAACGTCATCCATCTGGTGGCTGGTCGCTGTTTTCTGTGTTTGTGAATGGTGCTTTACAGCATACATTGTTAAGAGCAGCCATGACTCGACGGCTTCATCCTGAGCAATAAAACATCCCTTAGTTGTGCTTGATTAACTGAGGCTGTGGGTCAAACTACTCTGAGAGGACAAATGGGGCTTTGGTTTTTTTTTTTTCCCAGTTCATTTTTATGATTGTGTGTCACTGCATTAAGTTGCTGCGAGAGAGTCCAGTGTTGCTAAGCAACAGGTCTGCTTTATCTTTCACCCTCAATTCATACGTCAGTGCCAGCTTTGTGTGTGAGTGAGAGACCCCCTACTTCTCTATATTACAATCTGCTCTTGATTCTTCTATGAATCCCTTCTGTGGCACAGCAGAGATTGTAGCGGGGTTGACCAGCAATTATTGATTACTAACCCAACTCACTGGTTTCTCCTGTTGTAAATTTGTCAGCTGCTGCTCAAAATGGCTGATACACAAATCTGCAGTGCTTTGGAAAGACACCAGTGGCAGTCAGATACGCTCTAATGCAAGAGATTCACTTTGATTTGATCTTGGTATTTTGATGTATGTTACACCATAGATGGTTTCGTTTCAGAAGCCAGACAGCAGCAAACTGATTTATTTAGGATGTTTGTTAAGTTTATTGTCCACAGGATGAAGTTAAAGCTGAATGTCCAAGACAGGAAGTCAGAGTGTTGTCAGTAATTCGAGGGCCTCGGTCAAACATACTTCTATACTTCTATTGAAGGGTTTTGTTCAGGGTTTTCACTGAGTTAGATGCCATGTGAGTATTATCTCTCCTTTCCTGCAGAAAAAGGTGGTGGAGCAGCTGAGGAAGGAGCTGCTGGTGAAGCAGGAGCCTGAGACAAAACTACAGCTGCACGTCCAAACTCCTCCAGTAGGCGGCGACCTCAAGCCTGCCAACCTGCTGCAGAGCCAGCAGATACCTGGAGGACTGCAGCAGGTACTGTAGTCACATCATCGCTCTTTCTGGTGCTCATTTAATGGTACTCTAGTGATGTGATTTTACACCACTCGGTCCACCGGTGAGTGTACGTGGGAACATTATTGAGCAATGAGGACCAAAGTGGTGCACCTCTACATAAAACCCACGTAACCATCTCGTCTCATGGCTTGAACGGTGTCTCCACAGACACTGACAGTCACGCCGGTCCTCACCACAAAGACTCTACCTCTGGTGCTGAAAGCTGCTGCCACGCCTGCCCTACCTGCTTCTGTCCTGTCGCCACGCCCGCCTACAGTGGCAATGGTAACCACATCTATCACCAAATCCGAATCACAGAACGTCCCCATCAACCTGCAGGTGGCCAGCAAGCTGACAAACCAGAGCTCGGAGCCCATGCGACTGGTATCCAAGAATGCTATGGTGGTAAGTCCTCCATCTCCTCCGTGTCTTGCTGACTCAGTATGTGTCCAGTTTGTCTTCTGTAGTGCTGAGTTGATCTACTGACTTTTCATGTTCACTTGGGGGTTTTGCAGGATTAAAAAAAAAAAACTCCTTCTGTAGGTTTCCTCTAATACTGCTAAGTGCTTGAGCAGGCTGTGGTGTGAGTGGTGGCCATGTTGCAGCCAAATTGATGACACAGGTCACAGTTCTCAGTCAGTCTTGGCTGCCTCCGTTAGCCATGTTGATATGTGGCTGCGTGAACCAGCAGAGGTCAACAGGTTTGTCCACTGGTGATCAATGACTAACGATCTACAGTTGTAGGCGAACAAAACCAAGTGAAATGAATCGATACATCCCAACAGTCCTGGTGTGATGAAACGACTGGTGACACTTTAGGATGTTGCTGTAATTTTGGCAGCAAGCAGACACGCGTGTGCAATGGCAGCAAACGACTTGGTGTTCGAACAGCAGAAAGTGTTGCACAGATCTACATCTGCTGTGGTTTTGTCTCAGGTGCAGGCCACCACCACCACTGCCCAGCCAATCAAAGTTCCTCAGTTTGTCCCTCCTCCTAGACTGATGCCTCGACCCACCTTTCAACCACAGGTGCGTCCTTGTAAGACCCGCCTCCAAACCCTAACTTTCCCAGACCTCTGTGGCCCCCCCCCCCAAGGTGACCTGTTCACTCTCCAGCAGAGGGCAGAATTGGACTAAAGCAAACACTCATGCCTTGCTCGTGGCACTAAAACATTGTTTGCTCTGTGCTGCCTCAACTCATCTTCTCTCCCTCTGCTTTTTATCTTTTCTGACTGACCTGTAAAAAGGTCCCTTTAGACGGTTTCCTGCTCGTGAATATGTGTGTGTGTTTACCTTGCTTGATTTCCTGCAGCTTCTTGGTATTTTTGTTCCTGGCTGTTGGTGTCTTTTAACTCATTAACTGGAAACATGTTGATGATTTAATCCATGCTGAGTGGTGCTGCTGGGAGCTCTGGTTGGTTCCATTGTAAAATCACTGTTAACACTGGCTGACAATATTTACAACAGCTCATACACAGCTGAACAAAGCTGAAGCATGGAACTGAAATACCAGGAAATGTTTCTACATCGTCATCGTTTGATAAGCTTAATCGACTTCTTGGTATTGTGGTTGGAAAGAAAAGTAATGCTGGTATTTAATTCTGGATAGACGCTTTCCAGAAAATAGAAATATTTAGTTTTATCAATCAAATTTATTTTTCTGAGTATCACTCTATCAGTGAATGAATCAACACACAAATGTGAATCTTAAGTAAATGGGTCATAACAAATTCCATTTCTTTTCACTGTTGGTTATTTTGTAAAATACTAAAAGCTTTAATTTTGTTAAATATCTATTTTAGATTTTGCCTATTCTAATTCATAATAGGAGCAAATTTAAGGTCTTTCAGTCAAATAGATCTAGAAATCTTTCACACTACATGTTATAATTTCAGAAATACACCATACAAAGCAGTTCCACGGCAGCAGGTCATGGTAAACTAAATCCAGGAAGGGAAAGAATTTATATTTATCTGCTATCATTATTGTGTAATCTACAGTTACATTCTTGAACATTATCAATGAAACAATCAGAGCTCTACAGCACATCACCCAGCACTGTCAGGTAAATACTTGTGCACTTCTCTGATTGGCTGTCTCTCGTCAGCAGGTCAGACCAAAACCCGCGACATCCACCAATGTCCCGATTGCACCGGCCCCCCCGCCACCCATGATGGCTGCTCCACAGCTGCTCCAGAGGCCTGTGATGCTGGCAACCAAGCTGTCATCCCCGTTGCCCTCAGCGGCCCCCATTCACCAGGTCCGGATCGTTAATGGTCAGCCTTGCAGCAAGACTGGCACCACCCCTCTGACGGGCATTGTCATCACCACGCCAGTCTCTACTGCGCCCACACGCCTCGCCAGCCCTGCGCAGCCACCTAACCCCATTCCTGTCTCCACTCCCACTCCTGTGCAGCCAATCCAGATCAGCAGCCTGGGCCCTGAACCAAAGGTACTACCAGTGCAACTCTTCCCAGAGACTGAAAATGTATTTTTTTCCTGTGATCCCTAGATTTAGTTAAAACAAATAAAGAAATATTATTTATTTCATGGAAGTTGGTAGCATAGCTGGAAGGTGAACTGGTTGTTACTGGCTGTTTGTCATTGAATCCTTGGTTCTTCTCCTATTAGCAGCAGACTGTTAAACCTGGAAATGGAGCAGAGCAGAAGGCTGTTGTGACTATCCCTTCTTCATCCACTCCTCCCTTGTCTCCTCCTCTGCCTCCTCCCCGGCCCAAGAAAGAAGAGAATCCAGAGGTACTCTACGAGGTTCCCACAAGTGATGCATTCAGTATTGCAACCTTCCTCCCATGAGGAATCTGTCGTTTCTTTTCCAGAAACTGGCCTTTATGGTGTCCTTGGGCCTGGTAACACATGACCACTTGGAAGGTGAATGACTGGTTGAAAAACTTCAAGTCAGATAAAAGTAACAAGATGGTTATTTGCATCAAAACTTGACTATTTAATCACAGAAATTCAGAGCAAAAGACAGGAGAGGAAGAGAAGAACGACAGCTAACCCTGTGTACAGCGGTGCCGTGTTTGAACCAGAGGTACAACATGAATATTTGAGATTAGATTGAACTTAAAGGTTCCTGTTGTGAAATTGTTGGTTCTCTGATATCACAATCTCCAACCTGATGTAAGTATTTGATTGTTTGTGTTTCCATTTGTTTTTCAGAGGAAAAAGAGTGCAGTGAGTTACCTGAACAGCCCTCTGCACCAGGGGGCTAGAAAGAGAGGTCTGTATGAAATTCTGACCCCACGGGTCAAAAACCTGCCACAACTGGCAGAAACAGCATAGAGACATCAGTCAGGGAACCATGTGAGAGTGGAATCGAGCCGTTACAAACTCATTCTGCAGGACAAAAAGAAATGTTTCAGGTTTATTAAGCTGATGGAACTTTAGAATAACATGATGTCCAGAACTGTTGACAGCTGTAAAATGAGTCTTCTTCCCTCATTTGCCTGCTTGCTTAGTGCTTCAGTCAGCTTTAATATCTAAAACCAGATTTCTACTTATTTGTCAGATGATGGCAGAACTCAGCTGGCTCAGCTGAAAGATTCAAAAATCAGAGATAATTTAAAATGGTGACATTTTAACCTCTTCATGCGTGTCCTTGTCGCCTAAATGCAGTTATTTTCCTTTAATAAAACA